>NC_090265.1:367182143-368432001 GCF_040414725.1 Anabrus simplex | reverse complement strand
GTGAAGGTTATGTATAAGTGCAAAGGAATCGTGTTGGTGAACTGAGGTTATATGACAAAGGAATTTGGATCTTTTTTTATTTATGACAACAGGAGGATCAATGGGCTTGAATTATTATTTTTTTTTCTTATTATTATGTTGATCACTGCATGTTTATGTTACGAAAACGTGCGCTGAGAGAAAGAGGCTAGAATCTAAGAGTACCGTATGTATAGCAAGGATGGTGTATATGTCAAAGAGACTCCCGCTCTCACGGCGATTCTTGCCTTGAGCGGCGAGGAGAATGTAAATCTTGAAATCTTGTCTTTACTTCTTTGTATGTACGTAACATCGAATCGTACTTGCCTGATTACTGATTTATGCTGCAATCCGTTGAAGTTGTTGGCCTCAGCGGTCTGATTTTCGTTATGAACGAGAATGCAATATCTGTGAATGATTCCACGAATTCGAGATGTGTTGTATTTTTACTCAGATGCTTAACCTCAATTGCGACGCATTGTTTTCACTTCTGCATTTCACATTTCATGATCTTGCTTGTATTGAACATCTCAGGTTATCGAGAGCCGTGCTGTTGGGCGCCAATGTTTGTTTTTGATTTTGAAGTAAAGCAACTTGGTGCCTTCAATACTTTATTGTATTTGATATGTCTTAATGATGCGATATCACAACTTGATGACGGACACGACTGTTGCATGCGTAACCATTTTCAACAATACAAAATCATCTGACCAATCGGAAATAGGCTTAGAAAGTGCCAACTTCAATTAATGAAATAATTTTACAAAAATTAAAAGTCTCTTCATAACACTTTTGTTTTACTTTATTGATGATCCGATTGATCATATTTATTTTGTGTATATTAATTGAGGCCAGATCTTTTATAAATTTGAGCTCCTTTTATAAACTATCTGAGACGGGGATTTTAAAGGCTCTATAAATCAAACTGAAGAAAGATAGAAAAGATAACAAACAAAACAAAAGAAAAGGTAGCTATAGATATAAGAGTAAAGAAAATGGAAAGGATGTTTCATATGAAAAAATATATGTACAATAAGAACTCTCTACCCTGGAACTTGAAATTAAGACATTATCAAACAGTGGGCCAGCCAGAAATTTTATATGCAGCAGAAACTCTTAAACTTACAAGAATTGGGATCTTGAAAAATTACAAAAATTTGAAAGAAGAAATTTGAGAAAAATAAGAAACAACAATGTCGAATTTAGACTACGATCAAACAGAGAGCTATACTTAAAAGTTGAAAAACTGACAATAAAAGTAATGAGGAAAAGAAGACTCCAGCTTTTTGGACACATTTTTAGAATGAATAACAACAGACCAACTAAACAAATCATCACTTATTGAACAGTTACAAATTCAAGCCAACAAGGTTCATTGAAATTGAAAAGGATATGAAAAATGCTGGAGTTAAAATAGATAAAAAATAGAAAACAGAACACGTTTCAGAGAAGTAACACGAAAGGCAGGATTTCAGGAGAGAAAGAAATTAACAACTGGAAGAAATTGGACTCAAGAGAAAAAGGAACAATATTCCCAGAAAATAAAGGAAGTTTGGAAACGAAGAAAGTTAAATGCAAAGAAAAGTAAGCAAAATTGATTATCGTACCCTCTAAAGAGTTATTCGAATAATAATAATAATAATAATAATAATAATAATAATAATAATAATAATAATAATTTTTCACTAATTACATCTTCCGGGTCTTGATGAAATTTTTCCTTGTCTTCACTGTAGCCCGTCTGTGGGGCATGCACTTGTATGATTGTGTATTTTCTAGTCTCCAGCTGCAGAGACAGTTTTATGATTCTATCTCACAGGAAACTTCAGCTACAGCATCAAAATCTTTTCTGATTAACAATCCAACACCATTCGTGGCCTCCTTAGCCTGTCCACTCCAGTACAGTCTGCATCCTTCATTAAGAGTCCGACTTTTCCATTTAGTCTCCCTTAGTCCCAGAATCAGTATTTGTCTCCTGTCCATTATATCTATAAGTTCTCCGTCTTTCCAGCCAGTGATAGAATGTTCTCATATTCTCATTTTTCTCCTCTTACAGGCCTGTCTATATTCAGATCCATACCAGCTGTCATAACCAACACATCTGCTTGAAGGCTTTTTTCTATCTGTTCAAGAACCATGAATCTTTATTTGCCATTGACCATGTACAGTACAATGAAATAGGCTTTGTCGACTGATAATAATTTAGTACTTAATATTAACAAGGCTGAATTAACAAGTTCTGAAGAAATTGTTTGTCCCCACTTTTAAAGACTGGAATAACTTTAGAAATTTTAAGTAAATCAGGAAAAACCCCAAACTCAAAACACTTATTAAAAATAAAAGCTAGATGTTCAGAAATCAAATATATTATTCTTTTAACGATGTAATTAGATAGCTAATAACAATCCATACTCTTAGAATTTGATAATTTTAGCGCTGTTAAATTCTGGTTCCCAAAACAACTTTACCTCTGAACAGACAGTGCAACAATTGAAAGTGAAAAGAAGGAAGACAACTACGATATCCTTACAAACACTTAGAAACCTCACATCTGAAGCTTTTTTTTAAATTTAATTTCGTGTGGCTATTTCTAGCCGAGTGCAGCCCTTGTAAGGCAGACCCTCCGATGAGGGTGGGAGGCGTCTGCCATGTGTAGATAACTGCGCGTTATTGTGGTGGAGGATAGTGTTATGTGTGGTGTGTGAGTTGCAGGGATGTTGGAGACAGCACAAACACCCAGCCCCTGGGCCACTGGAATTAACCAATGAAGGTTAAAATCCCCGACCCGGCCAGGAATCGAACCCGGGACCCTCTGAACCGAAGGCCAGTACGCTGACCGTTCAGCCAATGAGTCGGACACATCTGATGCTGACTCTACTATTAATATTGAAGTCCACTCGAACGTGACCGACTACAAGTTCAACATGGAACCCACTGTTCTGCCCAATATAACAGGTAATATTCCCGCTTCATGCATCGACTACAAGGAATGGAATATCCCACATGACGTCATCCTAGCCGATTCATATTTTCATCTTCCTAAAGGTATTCACCTGTTATTGACGCTCAGTTCTTCTTACAGCTTATGGAAACAGGAAAGAAAATGCAACCAGAATACCCTATAAGATTCTCATTTAGCACGGATACTAAATAGGGAATATTCAAAAATATTGAATCAAAAGACACACAAATCTCTATTCATCACAATGGAGCTCAACTTGAAAAGCTCCTCACTGCCCTTCCTGACTATGAATTCAAATCATGCCCAGTTAGTAGCCAGACTAGATGGAAACGCAACTAGAAAATGGTTCAAAACTTCTGGCAGACCTGGTACTGTCATTGCAACAACTTCCCAAGTGGTGACACATTCCAACCTTCGTCCGGGTGACCTGGCGCTGATAAAGGAAGACAGTCTACCGCCTCTTCCAGGGAAACGAGGGCTAGTAAAAGCAATTCATACTGGTAATGACACCTTCGTCAGGGTTGCTGCAGTTCTGGAATATAACGGGCCCCATTAGGAAATTGTGTGTGTTACCTATAGTTAGTTTAATGTCGCAATGACTGCAATGAATATTCCCAGTTGTCAGTGTCTCACTGATCGCAGTACGTGCTTTACTTATCTGTTTTTTTTGAAAAGGCTGCGCTTTTTGGTGGGTTGGTATCTTAGGAAAAATTTTCCATGTCATTTCAGAATAGATTAATTAATTTTTACGTTGGCAATGAAACAAATGAATGAGAGTTTCAAAATGGAGATTGTGTTGATGTTACCTTTTTCCAAAGTTCGTACATCAGGTCCATGTCCCTGGCACAAATATATCAAACAATGGAGAAATGACGTGTTGTAAGTTTACAAAGAAAGAAACCCAAGGAGAAAGCTTGCCACCAACAAGAGCATCACTGACACCATATATTGACAGAGTTGGTTATCAAACCATAGAATCGTGCTGGCAGTTCAGATCTGCCTCTTCATCATTTTGGGTTTTTTTCCTCACAATTTTCATTACTTCCCACAGACACAAGTAGGTATTATGTCAATAATGGGATAGCAAAGGGTTAGGAGTGGGAAGGAAGCGACCATGATCTTGAAGTACAGCCCCAGGATTTACTTGGTGTAAAAATGAGAAACCACGGAAAACCACCTTCAGGGCTGCAGACAGTGGGATTCGAACCAACTATCTCCTGAATGTAAGGTGACAGCAACATGACCCAAACCGCACAGCCACCTAAGCTTTGGCTGAGAAATTGAAACAGAAAAACTACTATTATGCTCCTGTTAAGTGTCTGCCACCATACGCGCTCCAGAGACAGTTCTTCAGCTTATTAAGTGTTCGTGTGTTAAAAGAGTGTGTGCAGTACATCTGCCTGTGTGGAGGAGACGAAGACGTGTGACAACTATGATGACCAGAGAAATCAAGAAGATTCATAGGAGGACGTAGATGGTGATGATAATTTGTTTTAAAGAGAATAATTTTTAATCTCATTAAATAATGATTTTTACACCAATACATACACATTTTAAGAACTTATACTACTACTACTACTAGACCCTACTACAAATTGATTATATGATGGAGTTCAATTTGCCTTATACAGAACAATGTCATATCATTATCATTTGTTCATGAACGTTTGTTCACATGTGTACAGTAGACCCTCGATTATACATTCCCGGAAACTAAGTTTTCCCGGATCATTAGTTCGAATTACGTGGTCCCACAAGCATCCTAATTAAATCACGTAAAAATCCCACATTAGCAATTCCTTGAATAAACGGTTTTCCAGATCAACCGTCCAGAAATTTCAGTCCCATCGACGCCTGGATGAAGAGTTTTTCAAAGAAACCGTATCTCATGAAAGGACAACTACGGCATACTTATGGATCTTGGTATCAACGTCCTGTCATTGCGATAATTAGAGCCAGTACTGTACTGAAAAAGCTATCCAAGATAAAAGTTCATTACTTGGAATAAGAAAAAGTGATCAGCGGATTATTTGCATAAGGGACCATCTTAGCATCGCATTCGGGTGGTATTGTTCAGAGAATCCTCGGAAATCATAAAGCACAGAGTGGCCACAACAATTCGAAGGAGACAGTATTTCGACAGCTCTAACTGAAGACTGAACGAGTTTCGTCAAATGTTCGTACTTGTAAAACGTCTACATTATGTCCAGGGTTAGATGTTTATTTCTTTCAATTTTTTTGATTGTATCACCGAACACGTTTTCGGCTTTCAGGCAGGAATCAAAACTGCTCCTTCTTAGCACAAATTTAGTTAAGTATATAAATTTCATTATTCGTCCGTATTGAACCAAGATTACAATTTATTAAAATTCGTATCCACCTTATTCAATACCAAAAATGATGTTAAGATGAAATTACAACATGTATATTTATTTTATCAGGACTAGTTTCGACGCTTTAAATTGCGTCATCATCAGCTGATATACACTGGAAACATTGGCAAACATATATAAGTTTATCTACGTCACACACATTATAAAAACTATGATAAAGATTTTAAAAACCATATTATAATTGTACTATTTCTGAGTCCATATTGTGCAAGACTTGTAATTATTAAACTTTGGATTGCTAAAATCTGATGCAATTTGGTTTAAATAATCATTAAAATTAAACAAAACGAATAATAAAATCACGATCTTCTTAAAAACATTCACTTTGTTTGACGTTTTTTTAAAATGTTTTGTAGAACCACATTAAAACCATTCGATAAAGTCCTGTAGTAGTACTGTATTTTAATATTATCATACACGATTATGTTATCTAGACCACAACAGATGTTAGATCTTGCATAAAAAAACCATGGGAGGTTATGGGTTTGCCTATTACCGTTTTGGATGCTAGTATAAGACTGGGAATTTTACGTTTTTGAGTTATAATGTTATAAAAACCACAGTCATTTTATTTGCGCACGTTACACTTAAAAGTTTATATCATTTCCCACTTGTACTGACTTGTAAAGCGAGCACCCTTTCCAGCTGAGCTCAAGGTTACAAATAACTGCAATTTCTGAAGTTTTGATGATATTCTTTCTCTTTCCAACATGATTGTGATTAGTGACGGGCAGAATTGAATATAATGTACTTTAGAACATTTGAGAATCGATACTTACATTAAAAACCATATTCTCGAGTCGATGTAGGCCTAATTTACACTGTACAAGATTTCCAGAAACTAACTATGAACAGAATATCGGTGATCAAATTCGACAATTATAAATAGGAAAGGAATTCCACCTTATCAATATTTGTTTACTATAATTATTATACTACAGTACTGGCTTCGACCCCCCCAGTTTTGGGTCATTCTCAGCTGAACAATACATTCACATATAGTACATCAAGCAATGATTGATATTACTTTATTTGGGGAATGCCATATGATAACAAATGCTTAAATACATCCAAGTGGGGCATGTCAAATTGGGAACTGACATGTGTGCCACTGTGTGTGACACTGCAAGTATGTCTATAATAACATACTTTTAACTTAAAATTGGTTTGTATAACACTATCTTAACTTAAAGCTAACTTATAAGTATATGTGACTAAAACAACATATATGAATACTTTATGCACATAAATGTTCGTATCTTGCGTATTGCTCAGTTCATCGGTTGACTTCTGTATTTGAGTCTTTTGTCATGATTGTGTATTTGGTTGATGCTTTCAGCTTAAATAATATGATTTGCTTGTAAAATTATCCTATTATTTATTTTAAAAAATTTTGTCTTCATATACAGTGGAACCTTGGATTGCGAGCATAATTCGTTCCAGGAACATGCTTGTAATCCAAAGTGCTCGTATATCAAAGCAAGTTTTGCCATAAGAAACAATTGAAATGCGGATGACTCGTCCGAAACACAAAAATATTTATTTGCAAACCATTGAAGTGCACTTTTCCTTACAACAGAATAATTGTTGGTGTGAGGGAGACGAGAGATGACATGAGAAGAGTTACTGTGTAGCACGAATTTCACTAATGGAATCACTGCCATCTGTTGGCTCACTGGAATTGTTTTCTTTTCGTGCAACTTTAACGAGGAACCTGTCCAGTGACTATTACTTTTGCCTCTTTTTGAGGATTTCACGAAAATGTGACATTGCATTGTCATTGAACTGATTCATCGCTCGCACTGTTACAGCCTTATTCGGGTGGTGTTCTACAAAATTTTGCACCGTTTCCCACATTTTGCACTTCCCCCAAATCTCACTTGAATTGAGAGATTCCATCGACTTTTTCTCCTCCTCTTCCTCGGATGAGATCTCCATAACCTCCTACTGTTGTTCGCGATGCAGATCCGTCAGTTCGTTGGTGGTCAGTTTCTGGCTATGTTCTTCCACCAGAGCTCTTGAATGTCCACGTCATTCACCTCCAGCCCCATGGTCTTCCCCAAGGACACAATATCATCGACAATCGGCGGCTCATTGTCACCACCAACAATCCCCTCAAAGTCACATCCACACAGTCAGGTCACAGCTTTCCCCAAGCGGAAGTGAGTGTTCTCTTGGTGACCCCATCCCAGGCTTCATCGATGATCTTCAGGCAGTTCAGGATGGGGAAATGATTTCTCCAAAACTCTCGGAGGGTAAGGTTTGTTCCTTCGGTCGCTTCGAAGCATCGCTGAAATAGTGCTTTGGTGTATAACTTCTTGGAGTTCGAAATGACTTGTTGATTCATAGGCTGGAATAGTGGAGTAGTGTTGGAATGAAGGAGCATCGCTGAAATAGTGCTTTGGTGTATAACAACCTCCCCTACTTATCCCTCCGCCCCTCTCACAACAGACAACACTAGAACCATCAGTACGAGGTACATTACTCGTCAAACGGGCAAGAAACTCGCATTTCAAACATCCAGCAGTAAGTAAATTAATTCAGGCTTTACAAATTCACACAATATTACACTTCTATTGAAATCTAACTCACTTCATTCATTTTGGCTTACAGACTTTACCAGCCTCAAAAAGGGAAAGGAACCACCACATTCTTACGGCATTTGATGGGAGAAAACTCCAGAAGTTAGGCCAGAACTGAATCACACATATAGTGCATAATTTAACACGTATCCAGCTTATATTGATCCATTTCACAATTATAGGAAAGTGCTATTATTTACAAATGGAACCTATAAAGACCAACATTCGACATATATAAAAAAAGGCAAATTATGGAAATATAACGCAAGAATCAAGGCCATCACGTTTCAGTGTCACTAATACACTGACTATATTACTAGACATTCAAGTGTTTTTTAAAAAACTTCTGTAGTAAATGATAAGCATTCTATTTAATCGACATTTATGTTTTATACAATACATAATCAACATAATATGAAACTTGTAATTTTATGCAAGAAGGAACTGAGATTTAATCATTAGACTTAAAAGCCAACCATACACGGCATATTTAAATGTTATCAATATCTGATGTCATATAAGACAAATTGTTACAATATTTTACCACATAACAACGCAAGATCCAAAGCAATAAGTATTTTAGACTTTAAAGTACAATGATTAGACTTTAAAATATATTAGTGTGTTTATGTAAAAATATTTTATAAGAGGTCAACACGCATTTATATTCTACCTAAAATAATATCACTCCAGCAATATGGTATAAAGATGTAACATGATATTTTATTATAATAATTATCATGCAAGCTTTATTTATCAAATTTTACTGATAGTCTATTCACGATTGTACGTAAGTATAAAAGGGAATCGATTCAACAGAATAAGCAACAATACCCAAGATAGATGCTTAATCAACCCAAGGACGCATTCTGTTAGCCAAAGGGCATGTATATAATAGACAAAGTTTTGTAATTTTAATTTTTAATTTTAACACAACGCTTAGAAATTTGTAAGTTTTTAAGATAAGTTTTCACTGAAAATTATGAAACAATATATCATGAAGGTCTTTCAGAGGTATAAGATAGAAATGCAAATGAAGGGTCGAAACCGGTCCTAGATTGTAATACTTGACAAGAAAATAAATGTATTGATTAGGTGGAATTTCTCTTTCCTTTTATAACAATTGGTAAATGTCAATACGCAAAATGAAATTCATAAATCAAGAAAATCCAAACAGTACAATATGAAGGTAAACAGCCAGTGTAACACCATTATGTAGCATGCAATAAAGAGACTCCACATAGTTGCACTTTCCCTTCAAAAAAATCCCACAGAACAGGTAAATGTGCATTATGCTCCTAGACTAATCATATATATTCAGAACCCTACCAATAACCAGGAGATAAGATCACTATCACTATCAGCCATATTCAACCGTTTTTACGATGTGGCCTCTAAGTCCGAAGCAAGGTAGGTTTTCATGAGGTCTCTCCATCTGGGACGGTCTTGAGTGATCTTCTGCCAACTGATCCCAGTAATCTTCCGGATGTCTTTATCCCATCTGTCCGGTGGTCTTCCCTTAGGTCTCAGATGATCTTTCGGACTCCACTCAAGCAATAGCTTTGACCACCTACCATCAGTTCTCCAAGCAACAGGGTAAACACCCTTTCTAAAATGTCACTGACCGTTGTGACTGACCTGATGTAATCTGCTCTCTTCCTGTCTTTCTTCGTGAAGCCTAGAATAAACCGTTCCATAGCTCTTTGGGTTGTTCTGAGTTTTTGCTTAACAAACTCGCTCAATGTCCAGGTTTCACAACCGTAAGTCAGAACAGGGAGAACACACTGGTCAAAGACCATCTTCTTTAGGTGGGTTGGCATGTTGGATTTGAAGATTGAAGAATTTCTTCCATAGGCTTGCCATCCTAGTTTGATACATCGGAAGATTTCCGGTCTTAAGTCCCCTTTCATGTTTACAAGCTGCCCGAGATAGACATACTCACCGACCTGTTGTAATGTGGAGTTTCCCATATGCAGCTTTCCTGCTGGGGCCCATTTGTTGAGCATTACTTTAGTTTTAGAAAGGTACATGGATAGTCCCACTTTTTTGACAGGCTGAGACAAGATCATGTATTAGTTTGTAGTTCATCGATGTCGTTGGCCAAAATTGTAATGTCGTCTGCAAATCTTAAATTGTTTAGCCTTTTCCCATTGATTTTGATTCCTGTATTTTGCCAGTTGATTTTTGACATGGCCATTTCTAATACTGCTGAGAACAGCTTGGGAGAAATGGGGTCACCTTGCTTTACACCTCTTTGAACTGAAAAATCCGTGGTTGGCACATTGACATTTACGAAGGCTGAAGAGGTTTCGTAGATATGCTGGAGTACTCTTATGTAGGCAGCTTTGACGCCGTGTTCGGCTAAGGCTTGCATAACAGCAGCATGGCTCACCGATTCAAAAGCCTTTTCAAAGTCCACAAAGGCTAGACAGAGCGGCATTTGATATTCATTACTTCTGCTGATAACTTCACGAAGGGTGAGTATGTGGTTGATTGTTCCAAAACCTCGGCGGAAACCTGCTTGTTCAATTGGCTGGGCAAAATCAAGCGTTGAACTAATTCTGTTTGTCAGTACCTTGGTGAAAACCTTGTATAGGACAGAAAGCAATCTAATAGGACGATAGTTTTTGATGTCATGTACGTTCCCTTTTTTGTGCAGGAGAATTATCATTGCTCTGTTCCAAGATGGAGGGATGAAAGCATTGCATAGATAAGATATTTGTACATATCTCCCAAACACCCTGTATATAGGGCATACTTTTTGGGGGGCTGCTCAGCTTACTTCGTCCTGTAAAACAAATTCACCATCATTCTGTATGCTTGCACAACATGGATGTTCTCTCATATACAGAAATATCTGAACTGCTGCAATGACAGTGTCTTAAATTCAGGCACACTTCCCTAGTAAGGAGAGTTTACTGTTTGGTAGTATGACTGGCCTTTAAAGTACTATGTAAAGCAACTCATGTGGACTGAATGAGGAAGTGAAAAAGGACTTAACCCAGATTGATGCTTTGGAAGCTGCCTTGTTTATAGCACTAACTGAATTATCAAATACAGTGGAAACTCTATTATCCATTCCCGGAAACCTATTTTTTCGGGATTATTTGTTCAAATTACGCGGTCCCACGAGCATCCTAATTAAATCACGTTGTAAAAATCCTCCATTGCCCGTTCCTCAACAAAACGATTTCCTAGATCAAACATTCAGAAATTTTAGTCCCATCAACGCTAAATCCTCAATTAAGCGTTTTTCAAGGAACTGTATCCCACGAAAGGACGGCTATGGCACACTTACTGATCTTGGTGTTAACGTCCCATCATTGTGATAATTAGAGCAAGTAGGCTACTGTATTGGAAAAGCGATCATCGGTGAACTTGCATAAGGGGCCATCTTAAGAGCACATTCAGATAGTACTGTTTAGAGAATCCTCAGAAATCATAAAGCAGAGAGTGGCCACAACAACTGAAAGGAGACAGAGCACATTTCAACAGTTCTAGTTGAAGACCGAACGAGTTTTATCAAATGTTCATACTTGTAAAAGTCTTCATTATGTCCAGGGTTAGATGTTTATGTTTTCACTTATTTTCAACTAGCTGATGTACCCGTGCTTCGCTACGGGATTCTAAGAAAGACTGACTTTGTGGTTTTCCTAACTGAAATTCCATAGGTCATTACAAAAACGTAAGTATGAATGTAGAGATTAAAAGCAATGCTATCATATAAAATACTCGATCAAATGGAAAGCCGCATGTTTTATCACTTTTAACGAACAGTGCTGCGGTTAGATTGTGGTGCCAATCTAACAGTCCAAACTTCCAGAGATGGGATGACCAGGCCGCAGATTGCCATGAACACTCATCTGCCCTTATTCCGCTAAATATGCACACTTTTCATTCCAATCAGTGCCTCAGAGTAGGGATTGAATAGCCCGAATGCTATGATGATCCAGTGTGTTACGTACCAGTAGTATCAGAAAATTTATAAACCAGGGGAATGGCATGCTAAAGAAGAAAGTTACCTAACTCCCCAGCTACTTCCCATCAATATTCAGGCAGGCTGTTACACTCTGTACGACTGGGCGAGTTGACCGTGTGGTTAGCGGTGCGCAGCTGTGAGCTTGCATCCGAGAGATAGTGGATTCGAACCCCATTGTCGGCAGCGCTGAAGATGGTATTCCGTGGTTTCCCACTTTCACACCAGTCAAATGCTGGGCCTGTACCTTAATTAAGGCCTAAGGCACTCCTAGCCCTTTCCTATCCCATCGTCGCCATAAAACCTATCTATGTCGGTGCGATGTAAATCAAATAAAAAATACTCTGTACGCAGCAGTAATCCTATCTACCGGAGATGAGGGGCAACAGAAGACACAAAGCACATCACGACAAACAATGGTCAATGTAATGTTATTGTTGATCAATGTTATGAGCTTTCTATATTGTAGGCCTTCACATTTAGTTTTCTTTCGACTCTGTGATTTGTAAAATATTTTATGCCGTAAACGGTAGTTTCTTATTCTCCGACTTTACATACCGATTTTCATTAAATACTGTTTACCCATTTTCTCGTAACTCGGCCCTGATATGGACTTAGTAACAAAAATCCAAATTCATGAATATCTTTGTGATCATAGCCAGTACGGTAACAATGTATAAGACATGAATAATAGGAAATTTAATACTATATAATCTTAGTTATGTAGCATTCATCGATTACACCTCTAATAAGAAATATTTGAGAATTACATTTTAGGCCTTCCCCTAAACTACCATTTCACTCAGCGTGAATAAAATAATTTACAGCCTAGACTATAGCGACTTATTTTCTGACTTTGCATACCGATTTTCATCAAGATAGGACTACTAATAACAATATTTGAGAATTAAATTTTAGGCCTTCCCCTAAACTACCATTTTTCTCAGCGTGAATACAATTATTGATAGCCTAGATTGTAGCAACTTATTCCCCAACTTTGCATACCCATTTTCTTTAAAATACGACCACTAATAACATAAATAGTTGAGAATTCAATTTTAGGCCTTCCCCTAAACTACCATTTCACTCAGCGTGAGTAAAATGATTTATAGCCTAGATTGTAGAGGATCATCCCCCGACTTCACATACCGATTTTCATTAGACCACTAATAACAAATAGTTGAGAATTCAATTTTAGGCCTTCCCCTAAGCTACCATTTCACTCAGCGTGAGTAAAATGATTTATAGCCTAGATTGTAGAGGCTCATCCCCCGACTTCACATACTGATTTTCATTAAATTCTCTTCAACCGTTTTCTCGTGATGCGTGTACATACATACATACAGACAGACAGACAGAAATTACGGAAAAGTAAAAAGTGCATTTTCTTGTTACTATGGACGTGACCGATACAGAAATACCATTATTTTCAGATTCTGAGCAATGTACAGACAAAACTCTTATTATATATATATATATATATTGTATCATTGAACAGGTTTTCGGCACTTATCTCAGGGCACTGTACAGTCACTAGGCTTTCAGGCAGAAATCGAAACTGGTTCTTCCTAACACAAATCTAGCATTTTGATAACGTATACCATTATGATATCGAGACCAGAATAGATGTTGCACCTTACATACATAAAGACGTGGGAGGTTTTGGGATTACCTACTACTGTTTTGGTAATAATTTAAGACTCGGAATTTTATGTTTTTGTGTTAAAATGTAAAAAAAAAAAAGCGCAGTTGTTTTATCAGCACATGTTACATTTAAGAAGTTTGCATCATTTCCCACTTGTACTGACTTGTGCAGTGAGCGTGCTTTCCAGCTGAGCTCAAAGTCACAAATAACCGTAATTTCTGAAGTTGCGATTCTTTTTTTCTGGCTGAATTGAATATAATGCATCTGAGAAATTTTGAGTATCTATACTACATCTGAAACCATATTCTCGAGTTCAGCATAACCTTTAAAAGTCTTTTCGCCAGTTGTTGCGTTGGAGAAGACATGGCAGCATCTTGTAGGAAATTTCTTCTTTGAAGTAGGTTGTACATGGGATGGGAAATGTCTCTCCGTCAGTCTGAGTGATTGGTCACCAGATGTAGGACGCCCTCTTTTACTGGTTTATCTAGATAAGTGGTACTTCTGGATGAGTACCCTTATAAGCTGTAGCTGGAAATCTGCTAGAGATATGTTCTGTCCAGTTTTGACATTGAATTTAGAATGAGAATTTAGAACAGTGATGTCCAGCTGGTGGAAAAATAACTTTCGGTACCATTTAATTGACTTCCGCACCCACTCTATAGAACTGATCATGTCTGACCGGTCAACAGGACCCATATACTTATTATAGTCAATAACGCAATGGGGGTTTCTCTACAGGCAGTCTTGTCTGTCTGTCCGTCTTCCCTGTAGGTATCATGTTGTCTGTATGTCGTGTGGTCAACATACAAACTTCCCTACGATCGAACCACCTGATGGCAATCATGTTATCTGACGCTTTTGATTCAGTTTGTCCTTTCTTCAATTTTGTAGCAAATTTTGGCATACCCATCCTGTTTTTCCTGACAGTACCATATGTGTTGGTTTTGTTTTTGTGTATGTGGTCATACCCACAATGTATGACCTTTCTGCAAGTACCTTTCAATAAGCGTCAAGACAACTGCACCTGATACCCCAAATTCACGTTCAGGAATTATTTCCGTAGTTGACCCTGTGTAAACAATAAAATCCAGCACATGTCCGGTCTTTATTCCAAATCTGTGTCTCTTAGATGGGATAAACTGTATGTATAAAAGTCAATGTAGGTCTAATTTACGCAGTACAAAATTTTCAGAAACTGAATACGAAAAGTATACTGGTGACCAAATTACAATGGGATATTTTAAAAAAAAGGGATTTCGCCATCATGTTGAGCGCTTTTGTATCTAATGTGCTGTATTTTATTAGATTTGAGAATTAAAAACTCCTTGTGGTCGACTATTGTTTGGCTTGGCATTATTACTTTTTTTCGAAGAGTGTGGCTGATCAGAGTTGCTGAACTGAAAGAAGTTTTCACGGGAAAATGTAGAAGTTTCCCCGGTAAAACAGTGTAAAGCATCGAGATTTTTAACGCGCGTACCAGTAATTAATGTTTGAAGCCGGACCCGCAGTCTAACTTGCCTGCCTCTCACCCGAATGGCCCGAGCATGTCAGGCATTTTTAGGTGGATATGAGGGCTAGTTCCAGGTCCACTCAGCCTACGTGATTACCTTTGAGGAGCTATCTAATTGTGAGACGGCGACCCCAGCCTAGAGCTCCACGAATAACGGCCAAAAGCATTCATTACAATGACCGTGCATTACCTGGTAATCTGCAGGCCTTCGGGCTGAGCAGCAGTTGCTTCGTAGGCGAAGGCCATTAGGGCTCTAGCTTGGTTTGGTTTAGGACTGTTTGTAAAATTATAATTTCATTTTTGTTGGCGATTTTCATTCGTTCCCGGATTTTCCGTCCTCCCGTGTTGTACGTTTTTCCGTGGTCACTCCAAAAATGGAGAATCGAGGTTCCACAGTACATGTGTTTCAGGAACAAATGTGCTTTCATGTGAAATTTGTGAGCACATTTTCATCTCTTTCATGTCCCCATCTCAGTTTCAACACAATTTCACAACAGTAACATCATCCCTTTAATCTTCCATACAACTACTTTCACTGTCGAACTTGTACTCAAAATCGGTCTCTATACTAGCAAATACTTCATCTAATGTCATCTAAGGTGACATCACTTGCCCACTTTCTTACAAAACGTGAACCACTACAACAGGCAGCCTGCACATGATCGGATACTGTAAGAAGTTCCGAGGCATCACAAGAGACGTCAAGCCAAATTATTTAAGATTTGTTTCCATCGCTCTTTTGCTCAACATCAGCACCAAGAACACAATTCCAAGAAACATGTAACTAAGGTTGAAAGAAAAATCCCACCTTCCAATACTTTTCTATACCTTTTAACCTTAGTTGAGTTAATGCCAATACAGAATCAAAAGAATGGTATTTATAAGTCGAAAAAACATGTACACGCAGCTTAATCTGTAGCGTTGTATGGGAGTGGATAGCGTATATGCATACAAAGCACTTAAAAGGTTAAAACGGGCATTATGAGGCTTTCCATAACTAGGTCTAACCATAATTCCTTTAATGTAATAAATCAATTTATGATAACTTTAAAGACACGCAAGATTCAGAAATACCAAACCCTCATTAGATACATCAACCTAACTACCTAATTAGTTTTCAGGGGAAATATCTCTCTTATTACAACAGAAAACGTCATAATGATACTTACATTTTTGGTAATTTGTCCAATACATTCTTCTGATCCTCCTTGGACAAAGTCTTGAACCCAGGCAATACTGAGCCCGTTTCAAAGAACTGAAGTTCACTACGAAGTTTAGCAAAACACTCAACATGATGCCATCTATCCAAGCCCCCATACATACGAGCATTTTCACTTTCATAATCCTTCTTCGAAATACGCACTTCATCCTGAAGGAGGAAAAGAAACCCATCTATAAAGGACCATCTAAGAAGCATAAATCAAAATCCAAAATGTACAAAACAAAGTCCACTACATGTTAATACACACAATGTTAAACATTTAGTCTAAGAAGAATTGAAATACAGTGAAACCTGTTCAAGACGGAAATGGTCGTGTTCCAACAAGTTTTTTCGGATTTGGACAGGTTTCCATTTTATACAGGTAAATCAAATACAGTATTTAATGTGACATTGTTATACACTGTTATTTCACACTAGGCAACTGTACTTACGTTACCAAGAACCTCCAGTTTCTTATCCATCAGTGAATCTTGATGTAATTCCAATTCATGGCACAAATTTTGCAAACACTTAAAACACTAAATGTTTAATAAGCACATTAAATTAAAAATGAACACTGTAAAGCTACTACATAACTATTTGTTAATACACACAAATTTATTTCTTGCTGCTGGAGCTCCAAAAGTCAGCAAGTTATTTTCACCTGCTTGGTGTTGCACTAGATTGAACTTTTCTCGACGGATTCTTTAACCTGGCATGAATATTCATATAGTTCAGGCAATTTCCGTTTGGCAGCGAATTTTTGTAGACCCCTTACGTGCATAAGAGCTTTACTAAAGTTAGAGATTTCTGGAGAGTCGTCATCAACTTTTGTCCCCTTTTCCTCGTTACTTTCATCATCATTTTGCCCCGTTTTTTCCTCGAGTTTCTCACCATTGATTTCTGTCGCAAAATCAGCAGTTTGATATGGCGACTCACCACAATCGTTGTTGATGTACTGAGCAGCATCCATGTCAAAGTTTCCAGATCAACACACAGATGATATGGCCTGCACAGTGTCTTTCACTTTGTCCAAGAATTCGTTATCTCCAGTGCTGGGAAGAAAATTAGCCTTCCTGAAGCATTTTTTGACATTACCTTGCTTTATTTTCTGTACTGCCATGTGGATCCAGTTCACAGCATCCAGCACAGAAATAGATTTTGCCATGTCACTGGCACTAGCTGCTCCCTCCATCTTCGCAGCTACTGCCTGCAGAACTAGTCTCCTGTAGTGTCTTTTAAAGGTGAAGATAACACCTTGGTCCACGAGCTGTGTGATACTCGTAGTGTTCGGTGGAAACCATGTTAGTGTTACGTTGGACAATTTAATGTGTGGATAGCATGTAGCGTTGTCAAGGAATAGCAACACATTATGATTTTCTCTCTTCATTTTGGTATTCAAACTAGTGAGCCATTCCTCCATCAGTGCAGCAGCCATCCATGCCATAGGACTGGAAGATGTATGAAGCGCCATGGTTTAGCCGATTTTCCTATCACCAAAGGTTTTTCAAGTTGTCCCGTCATATCCGGCAAAGAAAAACAGTCAACCATTCTTTGGACATTTTCCGCCTACACATTTTTCCCTGCTCAACGAGTGCGACTTTGAAGGAAGTGCTCTACAGAACAAACCCGTTTCGTCTCCGTTGTAGACGTCGTTTGGAAGAAATCCGTCCAAAAATGTTGTCATTTTTTCCTGCCACTCACTAACAACAGTACGGTTAACATCACTTGCATCCCCACACACCTGATTCCAAACGATATTATGCCTATTTCTAAAGCTTTCGAGCCAACCTTTTGAAGCTTTGAAGAATAGGTCCAGAAATAGGAATTTTCTTTGAACGAGCATTAAAAAACCACTCCCACAGCGGCAAATTAATTCCTTCATACCCTGTTAGTTTCTGCTTCCTTTTCATGTCACCATTACCCCCCAGCCACTCGCTCTTTATGCGATCTTTGTTTTCCAAAGTGTCATAAACCTGTGTTTTACCGCAATGAAACTGTAACATTATATCCCGAACACTTCTTTGTTCTTTTTCCTTCATTTCTATCACTTCGACTGTCGCGTAATGACAGCGCCACATTTTTATGAGACATCTTGCACAAGAATAACCACATTCACTCAACCACTTAGAGGGACTGGAAAGCCAGACTGCTCCCCTGTAAACAATGCAATAAAATGGAGGTTTTTGCCACGATTGTCACCCTCGAACCAAGAAGGTTGTGTTTACCTCCGCGGCCTACTGCTGTGAGTTGCTTGAAACTACACACTATTTTTACATAAAATTTACTTCAGCGTAGCCTGTTAAAAATGTGAATTTGTTTTGAAACATAATTTACTTCAGAATAGCCTGTTAAAAATTTGAATTCCATTTTG
This sequence comes from Anabrus simplex, assembly GCF_040414725.1. Lineage (NCBI taxonomy): Eukaryota > Metazoa > Arthropoda > Insecta > Orthoptera > Tettigoniidae > Anabrus > Anabrus simplex. The sequence goes on along the minus strand of NC_090265.1, from coordinate 368,413,340 downwards.
AAAACTCAAACAATTTCCGTTTCCACGCTGAGCCGTTTCAGTTTTATTCCGAAAAAATAACATGTAATACATATGATTTTTGTCGATATCAAAAAAATATTCCATAATAGACAGGATTCCGTGTTATCCAGTGTCCGATTTGGACAGATTTCACTGTATTAGAGACGTTGGATAGAATGACTGTAACAGACATCAAAACTGAAGTACGCACCAATACTGAAGGAAAACTGTTCAACAATCCTAATTCTAATTTGTACATATATATATACACACACACACGTGTATATCTCAATACATAGAGTACATCATTTGTTTCAAATATCCATGGTAAGTAGCACATGTCCGGATGTTATGCGGACAACAACAACAATCACTACTGTATGGCCTCAGCTACCATGCGCAGGTATTTTAATTTCAAGCCATCTGGCTGCCTGCTTGTCAATTTCGACCTAGATGCGCTAGATGGCACAGTAACCCAAATCCCTCTTGAGCACCTATGGCTGAGTTTTAATGAATGTTGTCAGGTAAACACCAATGTCAGCAGAGATCTTTTACATGCTAACATTGTACAACATGGAGTGTGTGACAGAGTCCTGCAACCAGACCCACCGCGCAGCACTTCAAACCCACGGGCTCCGGCAGCCCAGCCCTTGCAGTGCAGTTCTCTTCTGACGCGGCAGCGTACTGGCCCACAGCACTGGGCACATACAGCCCACCGCAGTCCACCGCACTGGGCGGGCTCAGTACAATTACCTTGAGTACGTAACCACAATAACGTGTGCGCCATGCACAAAGAGATGTTCACGTCACACTACTATTCGATCATTCACTCTACGAATTCCCATACGCTAATAACATACTTTAAAGTAGGCTAATCGCATTTGGAAATTAAACGGTAGAGATTTCTCCTGCACTGTAATAATAATAATAATAATAATAATAATAATAATAATAATAATAATAATAATAATAACTGAAAACAAACAAACTTTGTTATAAATGAATATTTGTTTGCAATCGACATCAAGTTAACTGAAAATGAATCTAAATAACATGAAGCATATTCATAGGACTTCATTCGCGTTTACCTCAAAATAAAATACGAACAGAAATGACGTGCAATACGCCAACAACAAAAACAAACCTGAACATAGCTTTTACTTAGTGTGCGTAGTTTATTGGTCATTGTTAATGGTGGTGGAATGGAATTACTGTGAATGAAAAGAAGAGCATCAGCAATTGTCTGGTTGTAGAAGAGAATGAAGCCTACTGAACTGAAATTTCTCTCTGAAGCTGAACTTGATGCTTGCATACATATTACTTTCTTGGCGATCTGGTGAAATTTTGAATAGTTTTGTCCATTTGTTCTTCAATAGGATGCTATATCTATTTTCTCCCATTGCACAATTTTGCTTTAAATATCTTTCCAGCTCATCTGTTGGAATAAGAGAATCATGAACGTCAGTCCACGAAGAGAACTTCATTACTTTGGCAGGTTGTGGCATAGTCATGGAGTCTGATGACACGGAAACATTAGAAAGCTCGTCATTCAAGCCCACCTCATTCATCGTAAATTTTTTATCTAATCATAAAAAGACAAAATCAGTCCGACTCCTTTAATCTACAGTATACTAATATAATAAAGAGAGAGCGCGAATTGTGTTAGTTTGTGTATATCTGGAGGGTAATCTCAGAAACTACTGGACCGATTCTAAAAATTCTTTTATCCCTGAGAGACATGGGCTGCATTTTTTCAAAACAATTCGAGGTGGAGGGGCGACGGGGGATATACAAAAAAATTGGCTAATATAGGCGAAATATCGAATTTGTCGTGCAAGGACGAGACTAAGCTCATTTTAAGCCCCTTGACCCAAAGAACAAATCTTGGTAAGCCCTACGTGCCCGAAAACCAGGTTTTAAGGCCCTTAAACCGACCGTTATGGAGATATTGGCACCACACTACCCCTGCTCTCGGAATCGGATAAGGAAATGAACTGCCGTAGCCATGGCAACGCCAGCTCCAGGATTCTACAGCAGCGAGATTATGCGTGTACGTTTGGGCATAGCTGCCAACCAAAATGTGTACACATAATCCCTGAGCATATCTACAATATATCGCAAAAACTTAACATCTTGCAGTCGTGAAGTGGTATTTAAAATCTCTTTTAAAATAAAAGAGATGTATTATTTTGTTTTTGGCGGGGGGGGGGGGGGGGGGGGGGGGGGCTGAAATGTGGGTGGGTGTGAATTCTTAAGATGAGCATATCTACAGTATATCTTAAACACTTAACACGTTACAGATGTAAAAATTGATATTTTTAATAATTTAAATATAAAAAACAGGTACTATTTTGTTTTTTGAAAAACCACTTAACGTGGCCTGAAATGGAGGTTGAATTAATTTTATTAGTGTACTGATATCTCAAAAACTGAAGTTGTTACAGACGTAAAAATTGGTATTTAGAGTCTCCTTTAAGAAGAAAGAAATACGTTTTCTTTTGGTTTTGGAAAATCCACTTAAGGGGGGATGAAAGGAATGAGATATTAGTTGAATTATTTGTATGAGGATACTTACATCTAAAAAACCTAAAGATGTTGCAGACGTGAAAATGGGTATTTTAAATCACATTCAAAATTAAAAACACTCATTTTTGGGGGTAAAATTAACTTCGGAGGGGGGGGGGCGTTGAAATAGGTGTTGAATTCTTTTCATGAGGATGCAAATATCTCAAGAACTGAAGATGTTACAGTCGTGATAATTGGTATTTGGCAGCTCCTTTATCAATAAACATGCATTTCTTGTTTTCAGAAAAACCGCTTAAGGGACTGAAAAGAATTGAAAAAGAATTGAAAAAGCAGGTGAATTTTTAATGAGTACCGGTATATCTACAGTGTAAGTCAAAAACTTTACATATTACAGACATGGAACTTGGTACTGGGAATGTCCTTTAAAAATAAACAAACATGTCACTCTTTTTTGTTTTCGGAAAATCCACGTAGGTGGGGGTCGAGGAAGGGCTGAAAAAGGGGTTGAATCCTTTTTATGCAGACACTTATATTTCAAAACCTGAAGATGTTACAGATGTGGAAATATGTATTTGTAATCTCCTTTAAAAACAAAGAAACCTTTTTTTTTAACTTGAGAGAAGAAGTTCTCACGTGTACAGTTCTATGTCGCATGGTCATGTCAACCAAAAAAGGCAATACCACACACTTGATTTACAAAGAGGGTCTGGGGTAAATGAAACTCAATTTATCAGTGAGATTTTATACTTCAGGGATTTTCAGATAATGTCGTAGTACAGTACCGAGAAACGATTACTTTTATCAAATTATGAAATCCACGCGAGAAGCCGCGGGTAACTGCTAGTGTGTACATAAAGTTCACTGCAGATCGTACAGCACACAAAATTAACGTCTTTCCCATCACCGTCAACTGCAGGCTTGAATACCAACCAAATACGACTTTTAAGTTTAGGATCCGGTTCAGAAGTCTTGTATTATGCGGTTTTTAGTTCGTTTGTTATTTCTTTTCTTTTTTACTTCACGATTTTTTGCCACGTTTTCCTTTCGTTTGGAACTACAGTCCACATTCGCTTCTGATAACAGGATAGACGGAGAGGTCAAACTGAAAACCACAGCAAATTTGATCGGCTCCACTCGACCGTAATGCAGCCCACTCCGCTGACAAGCAGTACGCTGTACACATTGAAGCACTCAGCCCATAGAACTACCACAGCGCTGTCCTTGGCTCACCGCGTACGAATGACAGAGCGCTAGCCCAGACCGGTCCGTGCGATGACGTCACAGGCTTCATATGTTCGAGCCTTTCAAAGCCCATTGCAGCCTACTGCCGAAGCAGCTCATGGGCTGGGCCTCTCTGCAGAACTCTGGTGTGTGATGGTTTACAAAAGTCCACCTACCTCTGCAGGGAACAGGAGCCAGACACTTTACCAATAATCTACAGAATAAGCTATAATAACATGTAATACTCGTATTATTATTCATCCTCCTTTCTCCTTATCCAGCTCCTACTGAGTCGGGGTATTTATGGTACATCACCTTCCTCTCTCCTTCCACCAATCCCCTTCTATGATTTTGTCCAAGTCCAGGTTTTCTTCTTCTTGCACACCCCTTTACTGAATCAATTCACCTTGTTCTAGATTTCCCTCAAACTTCACCTCCATCATCTATTTTGGTATTTTTTTTCTCCTCCACACCCTTTACATTGTGACGTACTCACTGTTGCCCACAGATGCGTGACAAATTTGTGACATGGCGGGTCACCTTAATTTTAATATAAATAAATAATATCTCATTGTTTCTCCATAAACGATATCCCATGGGCGCAAGCCTTCAAGCTTATGGCTTGAAAACGATAGTTGATAATAATTACATAAAATCAGCTTCATGGTCTGTATCGCACTTCAATAGATTCACAATTAAGTATTTATTTATTTTGATAATATACGAAACATGTACCACTTTTGACCATTAAAAATTGCCTTAAGCAATCATTGTATCGACTAGGTGGAAAATAAATAAATACTTAATTGTGAATCAGTTGATAATAATACGTAATGAGACTCTAAAAACTCCCAGGGGTGGGGTGACGGAACACTAACCATTAAGTACACTAACTTGGAAGTTAAGGATCATTAATAATAAATTTCAGAAAATACAAATGAAAAGAACTATTTATTAGGATGAAAAACGTGACGTAACGGCATATTAACGAAATCTGAACTTACGGAAGGAAAAGAAAAATTGAATGAAATAAACTCTAAGAACATGAATTGTAATGCGGAGACTTGCAATAAGGTAAAAGTTTCAAACAAATTTATTTAAAAACCACCATTCCAATACTTTAAAATCTCTAAGTCTAAGATACATACATGCTTCGCTTAGGCTTTGTAAGCATCTTCAGCCATACTTAATCTGAAGCTAAGTCAGGGCCCTGAACTGGGTTTCTCATTAAAGTATAATAATACAAGATAAAACAGTCATAAAATCTAGTTTGTGAAAAAAGCAATACTTAAATGCAAATAAAATTCAATAATGAACTTGTCATAGTATTACATGTACATAGAATGAATACTAGTGTTCATCTAAAAAAGTACACGTTAGTTATTTGTAGAACAAGACAGTCTTAATGATCTGACATACATTTGGATTGTACAGATTGTTTGACATGTCGAAAAATAAATCTTCGAGCGTTGTTGACTGAGAATCAGGTACGTAGAATACAGTAGAGTTGTTGACTCCAAGTGGTTGCGTAATAAGGTCAAAAGGTGCTTGAAGCATCAGTATAGAAGTGTGTGTCTCCTTCTAGAATAATCTTTGTAATAGATTGTAGTCGCGAGCTATCTAGCGTAGATTCAACAAATAGGGTGTTCAATAAAGCCTTAGATGTGGGAAAATTCGCAATGTAGCATGTGTTAAAAATTGAAATGTGTAAGAAAATAAATGTAAGTTTTGAAGCATAGAGAACATTCTATTAATGAGTGGAAGTTTAACAACGCTTACCCCTAGTGTTGACAGAGAGGTGACTAGCCTTGTTGGTTGTTTGAGAAGATCTGGCAGTTATTCTACTGCTACGTGTATTGTAGGGGTGTGTCTGTGAAGGCGGAGAATGAGTCAGGAGAGGGGAGGTAGGCGTAGCATTGAGGACATTAGCAGTAGGTGGAGGGGGTGTGGCATGAATCGGTGACTTGGCAGTGGCTACTATTGCGTTATGGAAATTGCTGACGTGTTTATAATTAAACATTTTCATGAAATTATTTGTATTTATGTTGAAGCTAAGAGTAATTCAGGAATTTGTTCAATTAATGGGCTATTTGTGTCAAGAACATCATTTAGATTACTATTAATGTTATAATGCTGGTCTAGAAATGGGCTATTTGTGTCAAGAACATCATTTAGATTACTATTAATGTTATAATGCTGGTCTAGAAAAATGTAAGCGTTTTCAAACTCAGTCATCAGTTTACTCTTGTTGACGTGTTTTATAATATGAAGGTCTTGTTCAATCGTGGTAAAGTTATGGCCGGTATCCTTCATATGATTGCTCATGGCGGAATATTTTCTATGTTTTGAAGCATTGTAATGTTCCAAATATCTAGTTTTGAAACTCCGTCCGGTTTGTCCTATGTATGTAAAGTTACATTGGGCGCATTTGAGTCTATAAATTCTGGAATTCAAAAATTTATTGTGTATTGAATTTACAGTATTGGAGTTAAAAAATATATTACAATTCGTGTTACGAGTTTTATAAGCGATTTTGACGTCATATTTCTTTAGCAGATTGGTTATATGGTACATAGCCGGGTCAGTAAAGGTAAAAGCAGCAAAATTCGTTTTTTCGGGTTTTTCGGGAGTTAATTTTGAAGCGGCTTTTAGTTTGATTTTACCTATAATTTTATTGACCATATCTGGTTTGCAGCCGCTGAGTTCAGCCATATCTTTAATGTAACCAAATTATTTCTTTCTGTTAGCATTAGACAGTGGGATTTTTAGAGCCCTGTGAATTAAACTGTAAAAAGTCGCCTACTTATGGGAATGTGGATGCAAAGAATCATTTTTTATAGTCAACGGAGCGGACAAAGGTTTCCTGTAAATTTGGAATGTAAATTTATCCTTAGCCCTTGTTAAATTTAAATCCAAGAAATTCAGAGAATTATTGGATTCGTCTTCTTTAGTGAATTTGATATTATTGTCAAGGTCATTGAGGTACTTTAATATATTATCACTGTTATTTTTATGTTTGTCAATGATAGCGAATGTGTCGTCCACAAATCACAGCCACAATTGAAAACCATTGATTCTGTTAATTATCTTATTCATTTCTAGGTTGTCCATGAAAATATTGGCAAGAATACCCGAAATTGGGTCGCCCATTGCGAGGCCCTTTTGATGGTAGATTTTGTCGTTAAAAGTGAAAAAGTTATTGTTTAGAACAAATTTCAGTAGATGCAACACGGTTGTAGAACCTTTGTCTGCTTTCGTAACGATTATATTATTCTTCTTAATTTTACTCTTTATCTCGCGTATCTGTTTCTCGAGAATCGGATCGGACTTGGATCTTAGTTCATTTGCTAAAGAAGGGAGTTTCTTTTTTATTTCGTATTTGATGTCATTTTGTTTATCAACGGGAAGTTTTGAAATATTGGACTCTATCTCGGCAATTGTAGTGATTAAATCGTCCGTATTATTAGGATTAGGCCAACTGAATTTCAACCCTTTATTTAGGCAGCCATTTCACTGTCCGAAAAACTAGTGTCAGACAAATTAACTGTCATAGGAATATCGTTTAAATGAGGCAAATGTGACTTGGTTGTTTTAGATGAGTTAGTTAATTGTGTGTCCTTTAGAAGTTCCAATTTCTTAGCCAGGGTTCTTGTTTTTTATTTATTATAACTGATACTTTGTCATTAACAAATTTGGAAAAAGAATCCCATTCTAAGGGGGGCATACTTGAAGTTTCCAAATGTGTTCTGTAAAGTGTAGATTCAGAAGTGATTTCTTTTTGTAATGTAATTTGACCTCATTTCTCAACTAAATATCATTAACTCTTTTCTGGATATTTTGTCAATTATGAGAAGGAATGTTTATTCTTTGTAAGCGTCTTAAAAACTTTGGAATTAATCCAAGCTTCAAGCATTCTTTTAAAAAATAGATATCACTAGAAATTTTGGGGACCTTGACTTTAAGAATAAATATCCCTAGAAATTTAATTTATGCCATTTATGCCATTAGCTCACCATTTGTAGACTCTTATCTGGATACAATCTATGTAGCAGCTGACGACTGATGGATCTCTCGTACAGGCGGTGTCATCTCTTGTTGTGGATTCCAGTCCTACTTCTGCTTTGTGCATAGTACACTAGCTGTACCGCGACTTTTCCTGACTTTAACACTTCCTACAGTCCCAATTTTAATAGCAAAACCACCATGGGTTACGTTCATGAAGAGAATACGCTTGTATTCTTCCGTATTACGGAAATGTAGCGTAACTAAATTCATAACAAAATCTCTCCTGCCCTATACCAGTCACAACCGGTCTCCCGTTGACTTTAACTCTCATCATTGAGATAACAGGTCTCAATGAGAATAATTTTCGAGTAGTACACTACTCAGATGCGAAGTGAACTAAGTTAATATCTTCTCCGATGTCAAGACGTACAGCCCTCCTCCGATGATAGATTAGTAGAATCGTCCTTCTCAGGAGTTGTAAGTAAGAGTAAGAGTGTCCTCTCCAGCTCTCGTCGTCAAAGTATATAGATTCCAAAGTCTCCCTCCATCAACCATATCACAAGGTCCAGTAAGATTTGATATCTTATCCCTTCTCCTATCCATTTCTGTGAATTCATCATGTTGCTTCATTATGTCCATTCACATAGGCTGAAATTTCCCACGGAATTAAAGCGTCAGGTAGTGAACTTCGAAAAGTAGGCATTAACATGACTTGAACTGTCTCCTCAGAGTATGGAAGGGGTACGGTCTCTTGTAAGCTTGATGACGTACATTTCCTGGTAATGGGCTGAAATTAGCCTGCTGACTCTGGTCACCTCACTAAGGCTATTGGAAAATTTACTGCAAGCTATTAATACTAATGATCTTGAAATACTTTACACAATAAGACGTTCGTTCAGAATACGTTATAGCCACGATACAAAGAAATGAAATGACGTGAAATGGATGATTAAAACCCTATATATATACATACACATGATAATTTAAAAATGACCTACCAGTGATTAAATATATACAACTTATCAATTAATTACACAGTTCAATAATTTAGTACATGCTGTTCCAAACATCATGTCCAAATCATCTTAGCGTACTCCTATCAATTCTCTCAATTAGGTTTTTCCATTCCAACCGCCTTACTCACATTATCTTTTCTCAATCTGTCTTCTCTCGTCTTTCCTATCACACTTCTTAGGTATAGTAAAGCCTCATTAATTCAAAGCTACGTAGATGCAAAAATCAGACTTCAAATTACGTTATTTCAAATTAACCGCCACCAACTCATAATTCAGAAATGCCAACCCTTGCTGCGTCACAACATATTCTAAAACTCATTAATGCAGGCAATCACCTCGATTCAAAGTTTGAACCGTTCAAATGCCATGGAAAAAACTATTTCCAAAATGTATCCAACAAGATGCATTTATTCAAATAATGCAATTTGATAACTCAATGACAAACATAGCCTCACGCCAAGAAAGAAAACAAAACACGATTCAAAGACAAGGAGAGATCTATGCCGACTCCTCTGTGCAAGTGTTTTATTCAATGAATTACTATATTGTATGAATTCTTAAATGCCTTGTACATGCATGGAAAGTGTCCAATGCACTTAAAACATCGCGGCTTATCAAACTTTCATATGATGAGGGGAGGAAGTCTCAATTCCAACTGCATTGCAACATAGGACAGTGACCCTATCCTACTCGGCACTTCTTTAAAACCATAAAACCAATCACGCTTGGATTGTAAAAACAATGCCGTTTCATCAGTACTGTTGACAATATTGTTCGGTGCGCACAAATTGATGATATGAGACACACTTTCTCGCCAACTATCGGCAGCGCCAGTGTTCGCGGATTATGCTTCTCCACACACTACCTGCTACGTGATATTGCGGCATTCCTTAAAATGGCTGAAGCCATCATTTTGAACACAAATTCCAGTCCCATCTTTAACGCCAGTTCATTTGCATTCCCCTTCATAACCTTACCACCAACAGAGATATTGTTTGCTCGAACATGCCGAAACCATTTGATCAATTCCAGTTAGAAATCTGAGAATTTGTTCAGCTCCTCGCATGCACATTCGCTTTGCAGTACTGTATTTGCACCCAGCATTTCTTGCACTTCTATGCTCTCAGGATTTTTTAAAATGTTGAAAGCGTGGACACAAATTCCAAATTATTTAGGTATTCCAGTTTTTGTTTTTTTATTCTTTGTCAACCTCCCTTATATTAATCTTCTCGTTCAAAGTTTTGGAAGAATATGAACTCTTAGCCATCTCGCAACACAAAAACAAACATGTCTACCCTAAACTAAAATACCGTAACAAAAAATAAATTAAAATACAGTATTATTAAAATATAACTAGCAGTTTCTCGCTGGCTCCGCGCGCAATATACAAAGTATGGTGTTGTTCGTTACTGTCCTCGTGGATGTATTTGCAAAGTTTCGAAATGAAATAAAGCACATGATCTGCTGTGGTAATAGAATGTAATATTATGTAAACAAAATACTTGAAAATACATCACACAAAGAAACTGAATTAAACGTTCCTTCGAACAACACTACTCACCAAACTGTTAAAAGTCCTTCAAAGATCTTCGTCGTGGAGAGAAATTTACTCATAACTTTCCTCAGAATCTACCAATTTAAATAGTTATTACCTCAAAATAAAGTGTTTGATCCACCGAGTGTTTTTAGACCAAAACGAACTGCATACCTCAATTAGAACGAAAGATATGATTCCTTCAATGAGAAAAAATGTTGAAGAAATGAGACATCAAGTTGAATGTGCACTCATAACTTTCCTCAGAATCACCAATTTCAATAGTTAAATGCTGAAATAAAAGAGCTTGATCCAAAAAATTGAAAAATCAAATAATTTGAGGAAGGCGGAAGTTCAGTGATTTATAGTACCTGATGACAAATCCGTGCATGAATACCTTTCAGTTTTAAAGAATGAAGGAAATCGACCAGATAGAATGGCTGAACTGACTGACTTTAGTTTTCATAAAAAATTTGAATATATAGAAGACTAGGAAGTACATAATTGTACGCTAAAATTTAAGTAAAATGAGTAAATGCAAGAATACAAAAGAAGTAAGATCTCACTCGAACTTAGCTGCGCTGAAGAACAATCTATAGACATACCAGTGTGTGTGGAAGTGAGGAAAGCTACCAGTGCACATTCCGAGACACGCATTCATTTGTGACACACAGAAATTTTGAATGTAAATTAGTCTGTAAAATACCATTTTTTTAAAAAGTCAAAACTTTTAATTAAAAGTCTATATTTCAGTAATGGGACCGACATTGTTCTTCGAATTATGAATGTCATAATTCTGAATTATGGTGGTTCTACTGTATTTAATTTTGCTGCGTTGAATTCTACTCTCTTTCCTACTCGTCACTGCCCAGGTCTCAGCCGCATAAGTCAATATGGGTGCATAATACATTTTGTACATTATCTCTTTACACTTCTTCATTCCAGCCAACGATTCTTAACCCACACCTCATTATTAGCGAGGCCTATCATCTATGGCACAATTATTCAAATATACGTTAGACTCATTTTCTCTGGTGTTGGGGACCAAGCAATGGGTATGTCTGTTGGTTTGAGCTTTATCAGAGAGCTGGAACACTGCTGCAAAACTACGTATTCCAACAAGGATATAGGCATGTATGCTACAGTGTTATGATGTATGTTGACCAGATTGAGAACTCTCATCAGAAATCTATTTTGCAATTTTAACATCAAAGCCCCTTCTGAAAGATTTACGCAAAAGAAACATGCAGGCCAATGGTACGATGAAGACTGACTAAATCAGCAAGGATCTCCCTACTGGGTGTCAGAGGAAAGAAATGGTACTTTCCCATAATTGCACATTGTATTGATGTAGCAAAACTCTAAACTTAGCAGCCCTACCCAGCTGATATAGGTAGGCTACACCATTTAGCATTTTGCCGACAGATTGCAACAGCTATCCTAGAATAAATCGCCAGGTAGGTTCGATTAGACAAAGGCCATCTAAAGAACTGATTCCAGGTATGATATGATCGGACATTTTGAAGCAGACTTGCCTACAAATACACTTATGGAAAAAAAAAAAAAAAAAAAAAAAAAGAGGCAGCTATACTGCTGTCACTGTATGTAGGAAACGACTGTGTGAAATGTGAGGTATCGCTCCATGTTTCAAGTTTCATTCAATAGAACCTTCACACTGAGTCAGAGGTCCCTTCTAAGTACACAATTGCTGTTCTTCCCACAAACAGTTCAAAGCATATGTATTTAGCTGACGTCCCTCCAGAAGGATCAGCTGGTTTTCGAAAACCTTTGGATAGAAAAATGTGAAACCAAGTTTGTGTTCTTTTGAATGCCTTTGAGTATTTTGTTCGAAAAATAAAGTAAATTCTAACAAAAAAAATAAAATTGCACTTCTATATAGGTTTCTTTCATAAGGTAAGGGGAAATGTCTGGCCATGTAGATTGTAGAGTCTGAAACTACTGTTGACATTTTCTTGCAAGCTAAAAACAGAAAAAATAAACTTCTCATATAAAACTATAAATATAATACCTCAAGTAATGACATAACCTATAAGTTTAATAATAATAATAATAATAATAATAATAATAATAATAATAATAATAATAATGTTATTTGCTTTACGTCCCACTAACTACTTTTTAAGGTCTTCGGAGACGCCGAGGTGCCAGAATTTAGTCCCGCAGGAGTTCTTTCACGTGCCAGTAAATCTACCGACACGGGGATGTCGTATTTGAGCACCTTCAAATACCACCGGACTGAGCCAGGATCGAACCTGCCAAGTTGGGGTTAGAAGGCCAGCGCCTTAACCGTCTGAGCCACTCAGCCCGGCTGCCTATAACTTTCTAAGTACACAATGGAAAGGTTCACACTCACTGTAGTTTTAGTTTCATAAAAATGGGCAAAGATATGAATTGTTTTCCAAGTACATGCACAGAGTGAAACCACAACAGCTATTGGGCAACGTGCTAGCACCAGTGAGAGATTTAAATGGGCAGCGGTGAAAGGATTAAACTCCATTAGAATGCATTGCCCTGTTGCACCCTCTTGCTAATCTCCATATCCAGTCTTGTATTCTGCATTAATTCACTCCCTAGGTATTTTAAACTATCCATAATTTTATCTGCTGCTGGGATGGAGACCCTCTTCCACCATCTAAACCACTGACCATTTTCTCCTTTCTGGTGAATTTATCACTGACCATTTTCTCCTTTCTGGTGAATTTATGTGTCATTTTCTACACCAAGGCTTCACCTGGCCTCCAAAGGGAGGACTTCTCTGCCCATAGCTGTTGAGTGTCAAGTTTGGTAATGGCCACTTGAGGCTCGGCCAAACAGTCGCCGGTAGCCAGTGGCAGGATGATCCCCACCTGAATTATTATTATTATTATTATTATTATTTATTTACATATTTTACGCCCACATTGGAGCACTTAAATCAATACATTTGAGTTAATTTCTTCTTTTTCTTCTCCCAGAACTTTCTCATCCTCTCCGACCTGGAAACCCTTTGTGTGTCCAATATAGTATATTGTTTCCGTTCAACTGTTTTTAGTTTGAGACTTATGCTTTTGTTCTTCAAAATCCTCTTCTCTTTTCTGTCTTTGATTTGTTGCCGAGTTATACCCAATTCTTCCAAATCATCCTGAACTTCTTTGAACCAATTATTATTGATTTTATTTTTCCAAAAGTAATCAAATAGTTGTTTCAATATCCTGGTGTCTGGTAATCTTGATATGTGACAGAAAAAGGAAATTCTTCTTTTAAGCATTGTAGATATTATTGATTCACATTCACGATAGACAATGTTGTTAGGCAACTATCTCCACAGTCCATCAACTTGGTGTTTTTTATTAATAATTGTTCTAAGAATTCTTCTGTCAGTTTTCTGTAATTTGTCTATTGTAGATTTTACATTTAATTTGAATAAAGTTTCACTAGCATATGTTGCCTCTGGTTTAACTATGGAATTATAGTGTTTCAGCTTAGCATTTATCAAAAGAGATTTTTTTTTTTTTTTTATAGGTTGGCCAGGTAAGTCTTTGTGTTTGTTTAAATTTAGATGTTCTGTGTTCTATTGATTCTTTTTCATTTGTGTTCCATGTTATTATTTCCCCAAGATATTTGAATTTCTGAACAATTTTAATCTCTTTATTACTGTTCAGTTGAATAACTGGTACATCAACTTTAAAAGTTGGCATCATTTCTGTTTTTTCAAATGAAATTTGTAATCCCATTTTTTTGGCTATAATTTCTAGTTGTTCAATTTGAAATTTAGCCTCTTCTATTGTATTTGCAAGTAATGCTAAATCGTCCGCAAAAGCAAGGCAGTTGAGTTTAATACTTCTACCGATCTTGATAGTTGGCTGGCATTTCTTGTTCCATTCACGCATAACCTTCTCCAATGCACAATTAAATAACAATGGTGAGAGTCCGTCTCCTTGTTGAAGTCCAGTTCTTATAGTGAATGATTCTGATAATTCACCTCTAAATTTAACTTTTGCCTTTGTATTTTTAAAAGTCATACTAATGAGGTTAACAAGTTTTTGGTGTAATCCAAATTCTTAAAAGGCTTTTTAATAATGATTCACGAATACTGTCGTATGCTTTTTTTTAAATCTACAAAACATGATGACTAGACCCTTACTTCGAACTCTTTGGTGCTTCATTATCCCTAATGATTTGATCTGGACAGCTTCTACCTGGTCGAAATCCTCCCTGATATTCTCCAAGTTCTTGGTCGAGTTGTTCTTGGATTCTTGTGTATATAATCTTGGATAAAATCTTGTATGTAATATCAAGCAAGGATATCCCGCGATAATTATTTGGATCGGAGCGATCACCTTTCTTATGCAGCGGGTGGATTATCGCTGTATTCCATTCCTCGGGAAGCATCTCCGTGTTCCAAATATCAATGCTGTATTTATGTAGGTTTTGAATAGTCTGATCATTATCATTCTTCCATATTTCTGTTACTATTTGATTCTCTCCTGCTGCTTTGTAGTTTTTAAGTGCATTAATTGCTGCTTTCACTTCATTGTAAACTGGTGGTATAATCTTTTGTAATGGAGTTTTATTTTTTGGGTTAGGGTCAAATTCTAAATGTTCCACAGGATCCTCACAATTAAGTAACTCTTTAAAGTATTCTGCAAGGATGTTAGCATTATCTTCATTATTGTGTGCCATTTTTCCATTTTTATTCCTTAACATAAGTGTGGGAGGGGTAAACTTAGATTGATACTGCTTGAATGTTTTGTAACAGTCTCTTGTTTTATGCTGATTGAATGTTTCCTCTATTGTGCAAAGCATTTCCTTTTGATAATTTCTTTTAATTGCCCTCATTTCCTTAGCTGTTTGTCTTCTGGCGTTAATTAGTTCTCCTCAAGATTTTTCTCTTTTCCTCTGTTGATCATTTAATCCATGCCTTGTGCCTTGCTTGAATTGCTTTGTCACATTCCCCGTTCCACCACGCATGTTTCTTTCTCCTTTTAATTGGAGAGATTTCTTCAGCTATGGTTTTAAGTTTGATGATCATCATCTCTAATTTGTCATTTAAAGGTGTTTTGGATCTCTCTAAATATATTTTATTATTTATTAAGTAACTGGAATCATAATTTCTCCTCGCTTTGAAATGATTACGTTTGTGTTTCCTTTTTGGTGTTAACTTTATTTTTATTTTTGAGATATAATGATCCGAGTCAATGTCTACCCCACGGAGGACTGTGACATTAGAAATTTCTTTATGATAATCTTTATCCATAGCAACATGATCAATCTGAAACTCTCCCAATTTTAGGTTAGGGCATTTCCATTTCATAAGTTTATGTGGTCGCCTCATGAATCTGGTGGTTTCCAAAATGAGTCCATGATCTGCACAAACTTCAATTAATCTTTGGCCATTTTTGTTCGTTAATTTATGAGCTGGCCATTTTCCTACAACTGTGCGATACTTCTTTTCTCTTCCTATTTTAGCATTGAAATCTCCAAGTAAGATTTTTATATGCTCATCAGGGATCTTCAATAATATGTCATTTTAGCTGCAGTCGCTTAAGTGCGGCCAGTATCCAGTATTCGGGAGATAGTAGGTTCGAACCCCACTGTCGACAGCCCTGAAAATGGTTTTCCATGGTTTCCCATTTTCACACCAGGCAAATGCTGGGGCTGTACCTTAATTAAGGCCACGGCCGCTTCCTTCCCACTCCCAGCCATTTCCTGTCCCGTCGTCGCCATAAGACCTATCTGTGTCGGTGCGACGTAAAGCAACTAGCAAAAAAAAAAAAAAAAATAATAATATGTAATCAAGTACTTCCCGAAAGTTTTCAACTCCTTCTCTATCTTTAGTGTTTTTGTCATTTGTTGGTGCATGGACATTTATTAAAGTATAAGTATTATTATTATTATTATTATTATTATTATTATTATTATTATTACACTAAATGAATACTGACTACCAACAAACAACACCAAACCAAGACTTACTACCTCCTTAAGTATAAGAAGTTGGTCAAATCATCCAGCTACTAAGAAAACAAACAAGGCAACTAGAGAGGACCTATAGGTGGGCCGCCCACAAGGTTGCACTTGACAGTTTGAAGTCATGTTGGCACCACAACAAAAATGAAATGAAGAACGTCACCCGTCAATCAGAATCACCAATCTACTACTTTTTATGTCAGATACAGTTACACATTTTATTCATGTTAATTCGTATTTAATTCCGTATAGTGCTTATAATCTTTTATTTGCTTACACAAATATGAGCATTTAAAAAAATATTATAAGGTTTAAGCGAGCCACAAAATAAATATGAACTATTTTCAGTTGATTTTTGTTGGCAATATGGGTAGTATAGTGGTGCCATCTATAAGTAGCTTGACTACCGTATTGAAGTGTTGCCGTTTTGTCTGTTGCCACTAGCACGTGGTCAGGTGTGGTTCACGCATTTATGCAAGTTGTTTTCATTGTGAGATAATTGTGAAATTTTATTTTAACGAATTCTGCCTCAGAATGACAACATAGTCATGAAGCGCGAAGTGATAATCCTTTGTACTGCGGAGTGTCCCTTAATAGTCAGGCATTAGAATTAGTGCGGAGAATTTGTGAGCTTTACAAGAGGGAGAGGAAATTCTTATACTTGTATGACGTCTCTGTTCCTGCAGATCATGTTGTGGAACATGTATGTCACACATTAGGGCTTTCAAAGTGTACTGTTATTCGGAGAGGTGTTCGCCGCCAAGAACAGAAGGAAAAAGTGACTGGGGTACATAGCAGTAGTGGAAACTGGGCTGATAGTAGAGACTTGTTTCACAGCACTCCGCGAAAGAAACAAATTAAGCTATCTCCTGTAACAGGAATTAATTCTTTCCAGGCTGATGCAATACGAAGACACAAGTACGATTATAACAGCTCAAAGTTCCTTCTGCCATGTTATGGACAATGCACCTTACCCCTCCGTAATAATGGACAAGACCCCCTACTTCGAGAGCCCGTAAAGATTGTTCGTGGAATGGCTGCAGTAAAGAAATACCCCAGCGCATATGTGTATGACAAAATTAGTAGACACCGGGCGAGTTGGCAGTGCGGTTAGGGGGACGCAGCTGTGAGCTCGCATCCGGGAGATAGTGGGGTCGAATTCCACTGTTGGCAGCCCTGAAGATGGTTTTCCGTGGTTTCCCATTTTCACACCAGGCAAATGCTGGGGCTGTACCTTAATTAAGGCTACGGCCACTTCCCATTCCTAGGCCTTTCCTGTCCTATTGTCGCCATAAGACCTATCTGTGTCGGTGCGACGTAAAGCAAATAGAAAAAAATCGACGAGGTACCGAAGGAACAAGGGCACGAGGTCATTAGGTTGCCGCCGTACCACTGCCACTTCAACCTCATTGATCTGGTATGGTATGGGGTAAAGTAAAACATTACGTACGCACTAATAACCAATCCTTCACAGTTACTGAAGTGGAAGGACTGTTCCGAGAGAGTATTGCTCGAATGGATGAAGCTTTGTGGAGGAAAAAAGTTAGCCATGTCGCAGCATTCATTAACTCTGCAATGGCAACACATGGCATCATCAGTGGCTCTCTGGAGTTGATGATCTGCCTAGACGACGATGACAATGACAACGAAGGCGACGGTAGTGATGGCAATGATTTGGAGGGTATCGATCCTCTTTGTGAATCAGGTATAAAAACAAGGTTTCTGAATTTCCGTAAATTTTATAGATTTTAAGTGAAACATTTTGTATTAGCACCGGTGTATATTATTATAACACTTATTGGTATATTTAAAGTGAGATCCTTGTCGACCGATTTCTTCCGTATTTTCTAACATCGCGATAATAAGAACTTCGTAGTATACTTATTTCGTATAATTTTGTGTGATGAATAATCGGTGAGTTGAAAGTTTGATTTTTGTCGGCCGATTTCATTTGTATTGTGTATCATCGCGAAGACATTAAAAACATTTCGCCCATGTTTTTAAAAACTCATGTGTCGTGCAAACAGCTGTTGTTACAGCGGCAACATCGCTTCGTGCGCCATTGCAGTGTGACCAACATTGTGCGCAGCTGTCATGTGCAACCTTACTCTGGCCCACCTATATAGTAAAACCTTTTTTTATGTTTCACACTTATATGTTTTCTACACTTATACGTTTTTTCAACGGTCCCTACAAAATCCTATACATATTATGGCGAGTTATATCATTTATACGTCTTTCACTTATATGATTTTTACGCTTATATCCTAAGTCCTCGAAGGCAAAATGCTTTGTTTATATGTTTACTATGGTTTTCGTCTTCAAAATCGCAAGAATTATTCTACACACAACTTATGACTCGCACCGTACTTTTCTTGAAAATCGTACCTCTACGCGCATGTTTGGTAGCGTGAGCGACCTGGAATCTGCTTATAAACTTAACCATAATATGTATTTTATTTGATCCTGTATTGACTTTTCAAAATCTATTAAAGAAACTATTTAAAATGGTTATTGTTGGGTACACCTTGATTCCTTGATTTGACTTCACTGATGAAGAGAATGCATATTGTTCCTGGAACATTAAATTAAAAGTATCATTAAAAGTATACTGACAAGGTGGACCCAACATAAACTATTTTTAATACTGTACTTTCTTTAATAGATCTGAAAGCTATTTTCAAGCTTACTCTTTGGTGTTCTCTACTTCAGGTGTGACCGAGTTGTGATTAGCATCGTGAAATTTGTGAGTAGTGAAAATGGGTGAAAGAAAGAGAACGAGCATTACGATTACTGAAAAATTATTAATTTTGAGGGTAGTGAAGGAAAGTGGCAACATGACACGAGTTGAAATTGCTAAGTATTGGGGATTGCTCGGTCTACCTTAAATACTACTGTAGCTAAGGCTGGAGAAATTAACAAAACGCGCATTAGTTGTTACAACAAATAAGCGGATCCGCATTCAGGACGGAAAATACGAATGCCTGGTAGATTGTTAATTACAGTGGTTCGGGTAACTTAGGGCAGAAGGCATTCCAATCAGCAGACGAATGCTTTGCGAAAAGGCAAGTGAACAAGCGATCAGACTTAGTTTAGAAGATTTTAGTGCTTCGTCGGACTGGCTCCACAAATTTACGGTTAGACACGCTATCGGCAGTCAGTGTGTGTGTGTGTGGGGAAAGCAGAAGTGTCGATGCCGAGAAAATCATTTGAAAGAACTGACATCTCGATTTTCAACGCTGATGAGACAGGCCTCTTTTTTAATTTAATGCCTGGACATACAATGGCATTCAAAGGGGAAAAATGTTATGGCAGGAAACAAAGCAAACAACATGTAACAGTTCTGTTATGTGCCAATAGTGACTGAAGTGAAAAACTGCCTCCACTGACAACCAGCAAATTTCCAGAGCTGTGTTGTTTTAACTCTTTATAGGTCATTGGGATATTATCTTCCCACCTCGTACATACGTAACGGTTTTAGGGAGATTATCTTCCCAGCTGTTTCAAAACATGCAGTTCCACTTGCTAGTGAAAGAGGGCTGCATAGTTTCATTTCAAACTTAATAGCCTGATCGCTACTACCACCTAGATCACTAGGTGGGAAGTATATATCACACTGGTTCCTAGCACGCGTGCAGCGGCAGCCTCATTGTGTTCGGCTGCAGTGAAACGGTGTTTGTAGGAAGAAGGTGTGGAATACTGAAGACAGAAGGTTTCTGAAGGTTAGTATATACTTCGGAGATGCAGTTTATCATGTTTTATTCAAGAGAAAATCTATTTGTACCACAGACATCCGTCCGTTGTGTCATTCAGAATACTAGTAACAGAATCAATGATAATTTCATAGTTTATTTGCAACTTAGAAGATGCTATTTCAGAATTATTTATATATTTTTCAAACTTACTAAAATTCGATATTCTAAAACTGTTTTAAGTTTTCCCTTATGACGACAAATATTTTATAGTCACTTGTACTTAGTCAGTACTTGGGTTTTATGTAAGATCTAGGCCTAGGCCTAATTTTGGTTGGACTGTATCTGTGCTATTTAGTCCTCTTAATAAGAGATTTCAAATCATAAACATAGGTAAAGCATGTTTACTCTAATAGTAGCTTGATGATGATGATGATAATAATAATAATAATAATAATAATAATAATAATAATAATAATAATAATAATAATAATAATAATAATAATAATAATAATAATAATATTTTAATACAGTATTATTTTGGAACTAATTGTAGGCTGATTATTAGCCTAGCTGCTCTGAATATGGAAGCAAAGATTGAAGTCTGGCTGGATGAAATATCCGAATAAGAAGCTGTGGACTCAGAGGAAGGTGGAGACTGATGCTGGAGACCGTGTCCAGTACTCTGGTAAGCAAAAACAATGGTCAATCCACAGAACCTATTATATTTGGAATTCCTATACACAGCGTCTTATAGGTTCATGTTATCTTTTATTGGCAGGTCAAGAAGTCAAGAAGATTTTTTTATTACTTCCTGGACAGTATGATTGTCAATTCCTACACAGTGTACAAAACAGAAATGAAAGAGAAGAAAACAAAAGGTACGTCACACCTGAAGTTTAGGTCACAACTAGTAAATGAACTGATACGGTCATTTTCAAGCAAGAAACGCCCTGGTTATTCCCCAGCGAACGGGCGTGGAAGACAAACAGCTCAGCAACGATCGAAAATATGGTGAGATTATCATATAATGGTAGCCTGAGCTAATAAAAACATATCATCGCTGTGCACAGTGTAGTACCGAGCAGAAGGAGAAATGCAGTAATACGAAATGTAATGTTGCGTTATGTAAATCATGCTTTGAAACATTTCACAAATCACAGATAGTATTTTCAAAGTTTTCTACATCCAAACTAAATTAGGTTTGAGAGATTTCAGTATCATTTTTTATTCCATAGGCCATGTAGTATGTTATGTTATTGTATTATGTTGATGTAAATAAAGTCATTAATACGTAATGAGCACATTATCATAAATACTTTTAAGTGGGAAATTATTATCCCACAGCCCACAAACAAACATTAACTATCTGGAACGGTCAGTGGGATAATTTCACACCCCATATTTTATGAAATAAGGTATAAATCCGTAAACTAGTTGTACATCTCTAGTCATACACATATTTCATGTTCAATTTAACCATAAAATATACATTTTTAATACCCCCAGTCTTTTACCTATAAAGGGTTAAAAACATTATGTTCCCCACAAAATACACCAACAATAAGAAATCCTGGGTCACTACGAAAGTTTTTGAAGACTGACTTTGAAGCGTGGACACCAAAATGGGAGCAAAAGGTCGTAAGATCTTATTGTTCGTGGATCAATGCCCAGCACATCCTCCTATTACGTCATATCTGAAGAATGTGACTGGAATTTTTTTCCTGTGAATTGCACGAGCGAGCTGTAGCGCTCGATCTTTGAGTGATACACGACTTCAAGTTGCAGTATTGTAAGATGCTGATGCAGCGCGCAATCAGATGTGTAAATGTCGGAAAGAAGGACAAAATGAAGATCAACATATTATAGGCAAGATTTCTCTCATTTATTTTCAATTTTATGGGTTTACGTGAAATATGTGCCCTAGGACTTCGTGCAGTACCATGCATCAAGGGCCGTTTCACACTAGGCGACAGGAATAGACTACCAACCACCCGTGCTTGTGGAACATTACTTTAAATGGAGCTCTTCACCCAAGGCTACTCTGTCTCGGCGACTGACCTGAAGTAGTTCACTCCCGCTACCGACAGCCGAGGCAGATTTCGTAACCCCGCCTGGCGACGGCTGTTAAATCACTGAATGATTGTGCATTTCATGTTCCTTCACGTTATGGATTCTGTTTCAAAATACTATAAACTGTACTAAATAAATTATATTCGGTATGAATGATGTTATTCAGACACTACCAACCACCACAGAAACACGCAATAGTGATTACATCCCTTCATATAGGGTTGGCGTCAGGAAGGGCACCCGGTCGTAAAACAGGGCTAAATCCACATGTGCTACTCAGTTAACACCAGCGATCCCACAGGTGTGGGAAAGAGCGGCAGCAAAAGAAGAAGATTCAGTATGAATGATGTCCGGCTCCCTCGTCAACCTACTGGACTTCGGTTTAGAGGGCCTCGGGTTCAATTCCCAGTAGGGCCAGAAATTTTAACTATGTACAGTATGGTTTGTGTTTGTCCCAACACTCTCCTCTTCACATTCACAGAACACATCACACTACCAAATACTACAGAAACACACAACAGTGAATGCACATAGGGTTGGCGTCAGGAAGGGCGTTCGGCCATAAAACAGGGCCAGTTCAAACCCACGACCCCACCACTGTGGGAAATGCGGTAGAAGAAGAAAAATATTCAGTATGATACATCTAGACAAGTGGACCGGATAAACACAGAAGATTTCATTATACAAATTATACAACCATCTGGCACCTAAAACGTGACAAATGTAGCAATAGAGTTGAGAAGAAAAAGGCATGGTCTCAAATTATAACAATCTCAGTTCAACTACCTCAAAGTTAAGGCTTATTTTTTGCTTTCCTCAACTTGGCAGCCATTCCCGTAACATTTTTTTCACGCTTTCGAAGAGTTCATCAAAAGGTTTCTTTGACATCCTGAAGTAACTAATAAACTTGGTCATCACATAAATAATCAAATAATTTATAGAAAAGTCCTTTTTCCAAACGATCTTTCAACACAGGATGTGAATTAAACCTACGACACTCTTTCCTTCTTTCTTTTTGACAATAACAAGAGGCAAGAAGATGATGAAAACTGGCAGTAGGCCAGGGAAGGTGGCTAAGTAGAGCGGCAGGCTACCGTTCAGCGACACGGAATTCATATGAGATACTCTGTAGCCGATTCCGGCCGCCTAGTGCGAAGCGGCCCTCAAAGACGAGATTCTCTGAGTTGTTGTTATAATAAACTTGTGTCCTCAAACAAATTGAAAACAATAAATGAATATATGTATATATACCTACGAATTTCTTTTCTTCTGATAGGCAATGCATTACATCGCAGCGTCAGGGCACTGTGTCTCAGAATTTACAGTTCAAAATTGTTTCCGAAAAGCTGGATTTGTAGGCAATTCTGATGATGATTGTAATATAATCGACGATAATGGCAAATGGAGGAAATTCAAAGAGGAGGCATCATTCCACGATTACATAAATGTTGATGCTAACATCATCACTGCAGAAGCCATGACTATCTCTGAGATTGCTGAAGACGCACAAAGGGGTCTGAATGAGGACTGTATCACAATGACGATGACAATGACAATCCGAAGCAGCACAGCATACTTCTGTGACCTTTAATGATGCTGTCAATGCTTTATGGACTATCGAACATTTTGTGACACACCATACGTTTCTGAGGAATTAATGGCCGAATTGTACCAGTTTGAGAATACTGTTCATGCCGTGGCCGCAGCTAACAAAAATCAAACCAAAATAATGGACTACTTTATTCCGTAAAGTGACCCTTTTCCCTTTCTTTATATGTTTTTTTTTGTTTTTTTTTTTTTTTTTGCTATTTGCTTTACGTCGCACCGACACAGATAGGTCTCATGACGACTATGGGGTGGGGAATGCCTAGGAGTTGGAAGGAAGCGGCCGTGACCTTAATTAAGGTACAGCCCCAGCATTTGCCTGGTGTGAAAAATGGGAAACCATGGAAAACAATCTTCAGGGCTGCCGACAGTGGGATTCGAACCCACTATCTCCCGGATGCGCCCCTAACCGCATGGCCAACTCACCCGGTGTTGTTTTTTAATCTGGGTGCATTTCTTTTGTATTTAAATTGTTTCATATTGCCATATATACTTTGGAATATAACTAACTCAGCTTCATATTTACAGAATTTCATTCAAGCGTTTTTCACACTTATACGTTTTTTGTTTTGTTTTTTCCTTCGGTCCCCTAGAAAATGTATAAATGAAGTTTCACTGTACACTGTGGCTGAACTCTGGAAGTGTGCTAGTAGTAAGGCAGTAAACAAGCTCACTGAAATCATTCAGAACATCTAGAAAATGGCCACAGATTTGACACACCCCTTTCAAAACAAAGATGTAAGGGATGCCAACAACTATCTACCGAGGAATCATTCTCCTCCCATTGTCACAGGCCTTACAAATAAGGGCAGTTAAACACATGGACAGTCAAAAGTGGAAACAACAGGAAGACGTCACAAAAAGTCGATCCTATGCTGAGTAAATCCTTAACCTCAAAACAGGACTAGTCTACTCCAAGATTAGAAACCACAAGGTGGTGGTCGACTTCATTAATTTTAGGAAGGCTTATGACTCCATGGACAAGCCCTTAATAAAATTCTCAAGGAACTAGGACTAGACAACAAAACCCAAAAATTCATTTGACAAACCCTAAATGACACACATTTCAGAAGTGAGATCTCGGAAACCTTAGAGATCAAAACAGGTTCAGACAAGGGGACATTTTCCCCACTCCTCTTCAACTACCTCCTTGAAAAATTGTTCAAGGAATGGTGCATGAAACTGGTCAATTTAGATGTCCAGAGGTGGGTCTACCTGAGCAAGAGGGAATGGTTGTCAGTAGATTGTCTGCTCTTCGCAGACAACTTATCAATGATCACTCATTCACTGAATATAGCAGCAATCTAGGTCAACTGCCTAAGAAGAAAAGCTCCCAAAGCATGACTCCAAATGTCATTGGAGAAAACCAAGCATTTTACCAACATCAAAGAGGCTAAAAGAGAGCTATCACCACAACAGAGTAAAATCAAACGAGTGGGGGAACTTAACGTACCTCAGCAACTGGATTCAACCCAACTTGTCAGAGCAAGCAACCTTGTTGGTGAAAGTTACAACAAACGATGCCCGTCACAGAATCTGAAGTTCAAACACTACATTATAGTCATCTGCCCAGAAGCCCTGTATACTACGAAGTGCCTGTCACCTAAACAATAATAATGTTATTGTCATTTTTATGTCCCAATAATTACTTTTTGATGGTTTTTCGGAGATGCCAAAGTGTCACTTAAACACAAAAGGCTTGATTGATAAACTAGAAGTCAGAGAGAGAATAATTCTCATAAACGTCCTATGCCTGGAATTGGTAGAGGGGGAATACTGGAGACGTTACTATTCAGAGCTCTACTCCCAGACAGAGGCGCTCTGACTGTGTCAAGAAAATGAGGGTAGCTTTCTATAGGCATGTGGCAACAGACTGACCAATAACCTGTTCACCTTCTGGCAAAACAAGAAAGTCCGAACCATGTGGCTGACGGAGACTAAGAAGGAAATAAAAGAACTGTGGCCAACAAATTTCCAGAACAGACAGGCTGCAAGACAGAACCTGAAAACGTCTGTGGTTTTAATGAAAAATCACTGAAGAAGGACGGTACCCCCTGGTCAGAGGAAAGAAAGGAGTTACAGAAGAAGACACGGCAATACTGGACAAAGATCAAAGTTACACAACTGAACACAGTCCGAAGTAGTCTGAAAAGAAGAATTACACTAAATAAACAAAAACAGATTGATCCCAGCCTCAGATCTCCAGTTTTTAACTAAACAAAAGGGTTGAATATTTTTATCTAATTACCTTTAAAATTTTCTCCTCACAGCCTCGACACATGGCACGACCAGACTTTGCATATTCCACAGTGTAATCTCCAAAACCTGTAGTGTCCGCACCTCTCTTCTTTCCTTTACCTTTCGCTTTACTGCTAGCAGCTGCTGCTGGGGCAGGACCACCTGCAGCTGTTGGCAACATACAAATATTAGGTAAAAAATAAAGAAACATGTCGCTTGTTCTTATAGCCCATAATGGATACAATTAATAAAGTCTAGGCAAATTAATTTAATATATATATATAATTAAGCACCCCCTCACAGAAGATAGCTCCTTACATATTACACCCATTAAGTCAAAAACTATTTTAAATATGAACATTATACATTCTATCATGTGGTAACTCACAAATATCTGTCAAAATCTGACAATTGTACACATTTTTTTTGTAAGTCAGAGAGACTATAGATATTCACTAGCTGATGTACCCGTGCTTCGCTATGGAAATCTACATTGTATACAGAATTGTAGGTTAGGTGGTGTACATGTTGTGAGCAAGTTTGTATTAAATTGCATAATTGCATAGCTCTTAACATTATGCTAGAAACACGACGGGGAAGTCGCCAAACGTCTTTCCTCATATGAAGACTGAGTTAGGGACTTTTCATTGTATGGTAGGCCCGCTTACCTACAATCAGTCACAATCAGGTTGGGGACTTTCATTATAATGGTAGACGCTCACTCTCCAGCTGCCTTTTTACATCCTCAGAAAGACTGTCTTAGTGGTTTTCCCAACTGAAATAAACACAGGTCATTACAATGATGTCAGTAGGAATGGTGCGATTAAAAGCAATGCTGGGCCGATGACCTTTGATGTTAGGCCCTTGAAACAACAATCATCAAGAGCAATGCTTTCATATGAAATACCCGTTCAAATGAAAAAACACATATTTCTCATTTTTAACGAACAATACTTCGCTGCCGATCTAACAGTCCAAAGTTCCAGACCCGGAATGACCAAACCGCAGACAGACGTGATCTGTGAACACTATTCGTCTTCTTTCCACGGGCGGGAGGAGGGGGGGGGGAGGGCAAATAGTGGAGAGTCCCAGGGCAAAAACAATGCCCTGTTATTACTGTAATCTCTTTCCTAGGAGTACAAGATGAGTCTTCACTACTTCACTACTGTGGTGGCGGAATAATAATCTGACTTGCAGGCAAGTTTTTCCTCGAAGCAAGTGGAGAAACCCCCTCTTCACTGCTAATTTGGAATAAAACGAATGTACAATTTAATAAAAGTGAAGAGGAAGAAGCTTTTCTTAAGAAACGGCTCTTTCCCGGGTTGAATTTTGAGTTATTTAGTGAATAGGCCTAAATTGTAATACTAGACCAGGTCATACTACTACTGCTACTACTACTACTACTACTGCTGCTGCTAAGTGAGTCTCTGCCTTAAGTGTGCACTCTACTCATTCAAAACAGCGCGTCAGAGTAGAGAATGAATAGCTGGAATACTATGATGAACCAGTGTGATACGTAGGTACCAGCAGTATCAGAAAATGTATGAACCAGAGGAATGAAATGCTAAAGAAAGTTTACTAACTCTAGTTATTTCCTGCCAAAATTCAGTCAGGCTGTTATACGCGGTATGCAGCAGTAATCCCATCTATCGGAGTTGAGCAGCAGCATAAGAGACAAAGAACATATCTACAAACAATGGCCAATATAATGTTATTGTTGATCAGTGTTATGCACTGTCGATATTGTAGGCCTTCACATTTAGTTTTCTTCCGACCCTGAAATACCACTGTTATCATGGTCGGTACTGTAAAACTGAATAAAACATAAATGATTGGAAATTGTATTCTCTATAATTTTGTTATGTAGTACTTTTCGATAGGACCAATAACATAGGTATATAAAAGTCAAATTGAAGGTCAACACCACCCATCCCCTTCTGGTATTCAAGGCCACACTTGGGCTTTATCACTTCTTCCCTAGGAGTTTGTCCTTCCTCTCTTTCGTCTGAGTTTACCTGTCCCTGTCATGTCAGCTGATTTGTGTTTAGTGGTGAGAAAGCAAACATCCTTGTTATCTTTCCACTTCACACACAATATACTGTTGGCAGCCCGCGTCTCATATTCTCCACGTTTTAGTTTCATCTTACTGATATCACGAGGCATGTACTGTTGGCAGCCCACGTCTCATACTCTCCACGTTTTAGTTTCATCTTACTGATATCACGAGGCATGTCTTTTCGGTTCTGTCTAACAGTTCCAATTACATTCATCTGCTTGTCGTGTAGCTTTTTGAATAAATCTGGGGGAGAATACCAGTTATCTAAAAACAATGTATGCCCTCGGCCTAACAAGGGTTCACACAGGTTAAGCACAACGTTTGTACTTGCTGGCAGACCTGGATCCGTTACATAATCACCTACATAAATTTTGAAAGACAGACAGTAGCCAGAACTAGATTCACAAATTTTGTGATTTTTTATTCCAAACCTAGAACGTTTAGACATATTACACTGGACATATTAAAGGCGGCCTCTGAATTTCATTAGACTTTCATCTAGAGCAGGGCCTCTCAGTGTGCATGCAACTGGTGCATGCACTGTGTACGGTGCAAAAGACTACTTTGCTTGGTTGACCAGAGTGCAGACCTCCACTCCTCGATTTGGAGCAATAGCGCTGTCTCCCTCTTTCCCCACGCCTGTCTCGCTCGCTCCCCCTGTCTCCCTCTTCCTCACTTGCTCCGTAGCACTCCAAATCCGAGCCAAGTTGAGCCGAACTTAGCTGTGTAGCCCAGAGACGAATCGTTGGTCCAAGCCAAGCCAAGCAGGACCGATGCACAGTGAACGGAGCTCTTGCGCCTCAATTTGCACGCGGGAGATTTTGGGCGTTTGAGAGGCCCTGATCTAGAGCAATGTCTTGTGAAGGTAAATATAATTCTGAAAATTTGGAGCAGAAATGTTGTATTATAGGCCTAATCTTTCTTAGTTTCTCACTACTATCGACTTGTTAATCATCAACAAAATGTAAAAATCGTGAAATTATAATAAATCTTCCCCTGATCATGGTTTCACGAAAAATAGGAGTGTTTATACACCTGTTTTTACTCCAGTATAATTGCATTCCTGACTTACGCACTTGTGACATTAGTATAACTAACGCAAAATATGCCCTAATTTCGGCGGGTGTAGTCTCAAACCATTTGGTCATCGCATACCTGCCAACCTTCAAAAAGAGAAATCCAGAAGATCCCAAAGTGGAAAATCTTTAACAACACGCGCACGCATACGTCGCAAAATCTTGAGACATAGAGAAAAAAGGACGGCAAGGGGGAGATTATAAACAATGCTAATACAAGTCAAATACATGATATGATCACCCCTGAAATTAAATACTTCCACAAAGTTACACTTAACTTTCACTTAACACTGGGAACAGACCACACAGTACACAAGTAGTGTTTTTCTGCACTTTATACTTGCAGGTCACAATATGAATGCCACCGTCAAAATTAAACTAAACATGAACACTTATTTAAAAAATTCCGTCAAGTTCACAGCTTGGAGAGGACAGATGGAGATGAGTTGCTTCCTTTGCTTCCTTCATAAACTTTGTAGGAAAACTACTGAAGTAACATGGACCAGTACTTCTGGTTTTCAAAACAGAAATAAACTCCAGAATTTCATTTGACATTGATGACAAACTGATTTTGGCTCTTTTTCACCAAGCTGAACAGATGTTCACACTCAGCATTGCTGTACAGTAGAGTAAGAACAGAAAGCATTATCCTGGATATCATATACTTAGGAACACCACGAATGATCATCAAGCGAGGCCATTTGGCGTCATCTGTCAGATTCTCAATTAACAGTAGTACAGTCATCAATGTAAAAAGCTACAAATTGGTTCTGAAGCACATTCATTGCATCCTCAACCAACTCACTGTCCTTCCTCGGCACCAATGATGGAAATCTCTCTATAAAGAATTGTACAGAAGAAAACTGGGCATCTTCAATTTTTGAAACATTTGTAACCTTTGCATGTTTCAGTACTTCATCATTGAGAGGAAACTTATTCATACTATAATCACATGCTATGCAGAAGTAACCCCTGGCAGATGAAAAAAATGTTGATTTATCTCTATCATTAAGTTTCTTCGCCGAGTTCATTGTCTCAACGCCAATGACTAGCTTATTACTACCTCCCTCATTATCAACAGAATGTTATGGAACTTTTAATCAAAGGGAACTTTTGATCATTTTTGGTTTAACAAATGTGGAAAGCAACTACTTTAACAGTTTTGTCATTAGTTCTAGTAGATAATGAATGTGAGGGGAAGCGCTCTGAAGTGTAGTTTTGAGGTTCTCAAATAAAGGAATGACAGCATACAGGAAGGCACTGTATGCCTTATTTAAGCCTGATGACAGAACAAAAAAAAAAAAAATTCTTCACAATTTTGATTGATGTTCTTATTCTTTATCACAGAAGTGTCAGATTTTGAGACACATGTAAATCTTTTGGGAGCAACCAATTATGACTCAATAGCTTTCCTCTTTTCATGGTCTTTCGAACTACCAGGCTTGGCTTTTGGGAACGTAAATGATGTTATTCTAGTGGTTGATGCACACTGAGCATTAACAAGCAGGTCATCTTAAAGAAACCAAGTAGTGGATCCCATTGATTTAAGAGCCTCTGCAGACACCTCCCTAACGACAGCCATCTTGTGCAAATATGTTTCAGTACCTTCTTCATTTCCTTGTTGTGAAGCTCTTGGAATTTCTGGAGGCGTTCCTTCCTCTTACAACTCTTTTCTAAATAATAGAAGATGTCGACTAATAGGTCATCAACTTTAACAGGCAAACTGCTTGCACCTTTCTCAGCAGCCAAGTTGATCAAATGGCATGAGCAGCCCAGTACGAAAACAGATGACTGTGCTTCCCTTAAAATTACACAATTTTTTTTTTTTTTGCTAGTTGTTTTACGTCGCACCGACACAGATAAGTCTTACGGTGACGATGGGACAGGAAAGGGCTAGGAGTGGGAAGGAAGCGGCCATGGCCTTAATTAAGGTACAGCCCCAGCATTTGCCTGGTGTGAAAATGGGAAACCACGGAAAACCATTTTCAGGGCTGCCGACAGTGGGGTTCGAACCTACTATCTCCAGAATACTGGATACTGGCCGCACTTAAGCGACTGCAGCTATCGAGCTCGGCCTACACAATTTTGAGTTGGTATTTTGTAACATTCTAACTGTGAAATTACCAATACTGCACTCCAGTGAATCACCCACCAAGGCTGGGACAGACAACACTGAGCTGCTTTGCCGCAAAACAGGTGATGACAGTAGAGTAAAGCTTAGCATTACTATTATTGCTCCAACCTGTAGCTAAAGAAAATGGTTCACATTGCATGTAGGCCTAACCAACGAGTTCACTTCTTGAATCCGCAGCAATTTCTTTCAAAATGTGTGTGGTTTTCGTACGAGCACAGCCATGTTTTTTTGCTATTTCTGAACCTGGAAACATTTTCCTAAACAGAACACCAGCATGATCGGCAGCAGCTAATGAGATATTATGTTCAATTACAAATGAAGTGAACAAGCAATCCGCTCTTACTATATCAAGGTCGGCTATAGAAGGGGTACAAAAACGAATTAATTTTCGGACTGCCATCTTCAAATTTTGTACTGGAGACGTGTTAGATTTAATGTGATTTACTAATTCTGTTCTTTTTCCTTAAGAAACGTTTATATCATTCAAGCACATGGAACAGAATGCGAATGTTTCGCCTTTCCGTGATTGTATAAAACAAGAAAATTCAGCAGAATATCCCTCCCTAAAAGATTGATAATATCTTTTCTTAGTTGAACTCATTTAGAACACCACTAAAAATACTAAATTGCTTGCAAATTCTTCACACAATTCCATGAGTTTCAGAACTACCGCCTATGTTATTCACACCCATACACAAAGCCTTTCAGCTACTACGAAGCACGATGCAGTGTTGCCAACTGTACATCCTAAAATATTGCTAAATTCGTTGATGAAAGTCTCTAAAAATAGTCAATTTTTTGTCAAAGTCGCTAAGAAAAGTCGCTAACATAAAATTACCAGTAAACATTAATAAAATGGACATACCTATGCAGAAAAAAAATATTCCATCTTCATTGTCTTCCATTTCCTCCTTAGCAAACGATGTAACCTGTGAAGTGGAAGATTGCTGAGCTGTTGATGGAGCAGGTAATAGTTCAGCCGTTGTTGAATAAGCATTTTATTTCCTATCTTCCTGACGACCTTCTCTGGAATTTCGTAGGAATGGCAGGTTTTTCCTAGGCAATTAAGTGCATTCTTGATGTTCCAGATGGATGCTGCTGTTTCGACTTTCATTCTGTTTCTCACTTTAGATTTCACAATACCAAGTTTACTAAAGAGCCTTTCTACTTCGGCATTTGAATGCGGTAGAGCCAAAATTTTCATAGCAAAAGTAGCTAGTTCCCTGAAGGGATTTTGTCCTGCCGAATCACTATACTGTAACACCTCTACCCAGAAACCTGTGGTATTTGAAACTTAACTCCATTTTATTGCGTTTAAATTAAGCCACTGATTCTCAATGTGATCTATATCCGAGACATTGTATTGTATTGAAAAGGTGGACCGTTTTAAGTTTTCCTATCATCGAGACATTACACCCCGTATCTTCCGCTAACTCAAATATTGGGTTTTTGACAACATTCAGACAGTTTTTAATAGAAAGGAGAGCCATTTTTCTTAGGTTTTGAAAATTGTTCGGTAGCTTATTTTTTAGTTCTGTAATTAGCTTTTTTGTGAAGTTAATACAGCGGCCCCTAACCACTTCTACCTTTTCTACTGATAGAGTTTCCGCAAGTTTTTCGAACTCGTGACCCAGATAGGGTTTGGGGTCCACATAACTATCAATCTCAGTTGATGGAGAAAACAGATCAAATGGAGCAGTTGGGTTTAGGATTTTCCTTCCTAAAAACTGTATAAGATTCATGAGATCATCAAGTAAACGAGTGGGGTCTGCAATTTCAGATTCAAATACTTTAATTACTTTTTGGACCTCATGCAGAATACTTTTTAGATAAGTCATGAACAATCTGTTTGATAAATCAGAGTACACTTGGAATAACATCTCTGAAGTATAACATTTTTCTTGTGTCCTTACTATATCGAAGTGTAATTTCAGCTCATCCCACTGTTCAACAATTCGCCAAACAGCAGGTTCAGTGGATAACCATCTTGTTTCACAAACTTTTAGAAGTTGGAAAGGCTCTTCACTATTTATTGCATTGTAAATGCCCTGTTTCTTGCTGGAATGAGCAAACCAAAGGTAACTTTCATGGACAATGAAGTCAACATTACATGGCAAAGTGTCTTCCGTAGCATGAGAAACAGCTATCAGTAGCTGTATGGAATGACACACGCACCTAATCATTTTCAAATGAGGAATATTAAACTCTTTTTTTACAAGTTCAAAATACCCCATTGTTCACGGAAGTGTTGTCTACACCGGTACCTAATAAATTAGCAGGCCTCCTTTGCAGTTGCTGTAAGAGTATTCCTATTGCGTTAACAATAGCTGGTGCTGTGCCATTTGGTAAGTCTACCAAACCAAAAAATCTTGATACTGACGCTGAAGTAACGAATTATGACACCCAACAACTTAGTAACTGATATATCTGTCGCCTCATCTATTACTAAAATGTAACCCTGATCACCAATATCAGAAACTATGTCCTCAACAAAATGTGGTTCTAGTACATGTTTTATTACTTCAGTACATTTTGTTCTGTGTAAACGGAGATCTGCTGCTTTACAACTATCGCCAAAATTGTTAACACACAGTTCTGACAAGTGATCTACAGCCAACAATGAACAGTGCTCTGCAATAAACAATGCCAAACTTCCTTCAGTCCTAGAAGAACTTACGTTTACTCTCGTAAATGGTATTTTTTTTCTGCAG
This sequence comes from Anabrus simplex, assembly GCF_040414725.1. Taxonomy (NCBI): domain Eukaryota; kingdom Metazoa; phylum Arthropoda; class Insecta; order Orthoptera; family Tettigoniidae; genus Anabrus; species Anabrus simplex. Next base: position 368,379,483 of record NC_090265.1, on the reverse strand, counting down.
TGGCGAGATAAACGGCCCTGATCGCATTTTATGTTTGAGTTTCAGAATGTTTTTTTAACCTCTTAACATGAAAGCACGAGTATACTCGGGGTTTTATATATTTATATAAAATAAAATCCCGAGTATACTCGGGAATGTCGCTCATTGGTCGGTACCTAATTTAAAAGCCCGAATATACTCGTTTCTTGTTGTTTCTAAATATTTCCGCCAGATGTTTATGAAATTATTACTTTAGGGTCCTATTTTTGCCAACAGATGTCTCTGACTCAACCGTAGTGGATGTCGGCGACTCAGGCAGTTCGTTTTCGCGGCTTTCCACCGATGTAGCATTGTGTGTTGATCATTGTTTTAGGGCATTTCACAAAGCCACAAACATTTGAACAGTATTGAGTGTCATGTTGTATTACTTGCCATCTGTTTAGTGCTGTGTTATTTATTTTAGAACCCATAAAAAATATCACGAGTATACTCGGGATTTTAAAGCAGGAACTTTTCGGTGGCTTATATTTCATTGCTAAGTTCAAAAAATGTATTTTTATTGTTACCACTGTCATTAGTTTTCAATAAATAGCCCATTTTAACAATTAAAAAGTTAGGTAAAAAAAAAGATCACAATTTTGTAAATAATTGGTATGTTAAGAGGTTAAATCATTATATTTAGCATACAGTTCTGTTTTACAGTAGATGCAGTAGGCTTTGGAGTTATCAGAATCTACCGATCTTAACCATTTAAACTGATGTTCCCAGTCTTTACGGTAGTTTTGCTGATAGTTTGGCTTACCCATGGTGTTGAACAAAAAACAAAAAAACAGTTCACAAACAAGAAAATACGAAAATTAATATTTGAAATCGCACGTGTAAATTTGCGTAAATATACCTAACAAACCATGAATGACTTCAAGAAAAAACACAGATCACAACAGAACTTCTTATTACACTGATAGCTGCGAAGAGATCCATTCATTTTCTTAGCGCGCGCGCCTGAATCACCTCCGTCCGCTGTGTAATGTTACGCGTAACCTAATACAGTCTCTACTGTATTTGCGTAACTAAGAGGCGAAAATAAAAAAATTGAATGACTGTATAATCTACTGTGTTAATACTGTATTAACGCTGTCTGCGCAACTCCCAGCTCCTACACATGATGCCATCCAGCAGATAAGAAGAGGAATTGCCAAATTATGTCATAATGTGATTATAAAATCCGTTGCCTACGCTATAATACAAGGCCCTGAAATGCAGTCATGGAAACAGGTAACATCCTAGTTCACCATTCAGCTGCTAGGGTTGCGTTCTTGCCCCCTTGTATTCGCATGACCGTATATGTCAATAAGTAAATTATATCCTTAATAAAAAGAAAAATTTTAAAAAATGAAAAATAAAAAGAAATGTTTTTGCGAGTGTTGATAGTATTTTATTTATAGAGCGGTGCTGTATTGGCTTGGATATGTCATTGAAGTTTCAAAACTATCTTTTGAGCGGCTTCTTATCAAGTTTCAAAACTTTCTCTCTTCTGGTTGAGTGGCTCAAAGAAATGTTGTCTAATAGAGGTCTCAGAAATGTTCATAGTAGAAAAAGAGGTGGTTTGTCGTCTTTACACTTTCTACACTTAATTTCACTGTTGAACATGTCTTTCGAAAAAAAAAAAGCACACCTTTTAGTAACTCTCTTCACGGCAAGTACTGCGTAGCGGAGGTGACAAATTCCATCATTCACTGCAGAATTGCCTCAGACAATGATTTTTGGTATCTGAGGGCTCCTCGATCTTATAAAACGAATAAGACACAATGTTGGACTTTCAGTAGCTGGAGAAGAGATATGTTCTAAACAGCCTTTACAGTCTGTTTGTTCTTTTGCCACACTAACGATAATGTTATTTTTATTCCGCCTGGCGTCTTAGGTAGCTGAAGGAGAGCTCAATGTCATCGCTTGTTAGGTTCCTCGTCAATGTATAATGCAAATATATACTTGTGAGGTATTTCACGCACGCCACAGTGGATTGGGTAGTCAAGATCTATGCCTGATACATTTCCCTCATGAATCTTTTTTACTTTCTCTGAATGCATTTGAATTTTCTTAATATATATGACAGGAAATTGTTGATTAACCAACTGAGGCGTTTATCTTCAGTGGTACTAAAAGATGCTAGTTTGTTCTCATTTCTGGAATATGTCCCATGTGAGGTGTTGCAGACGTCATGAGCATAGAACAATTTCATAAAATGCTCCATTAAAAAATGGTTTATTTTAAACTGTGTTTAATGCTCTCGGGACAAACCACCTCCATACTTTTCAAACCAGAGATTGTTTCAGGGGAAAATACAATATTTTTAGCTCTTGCTACATTCATTTTCTCCAAATTTCTTGGGCAAATTATTTTTTCTGATTGGTTTCCTAATTTAAGATTTCTGAGTTTGAAGAGGCCTCTCAAATGATTGCCGGTCACGGTAGAATTGTTTGCAAAAAGTCCAGTGACAAATTTTGGGATCGCCCGATTCTTATGACGTAACTCAGATCAAAACTTAGGAACAGAGGCCTAATTTCATCAGCTTGAAGTCGTATCTCATGCGTAATACTTCCTCTGTACAAGGTTTCGAACAATGAACATTCACTGGAAACTTGTGAAACGAAATTCAACTACCTTTAATTTCTCGTTAATAAACCATGACTGGAACTGCGAATGCTTAACATCAGACAAATACATAATACATTCACGACCAACTCAGTTAATAAACACGTTTAAAGGCGCGAACCTGGTAGACAGGGGGCAAGAAAGCGATCCTCGCCCGACTACTCATTCCTGCCACCCGGCTGAAGAAAACTTCTGGAGAGAACACTGTGTTATGTTAAGAAGGAATTGAGTGTGTGTATCATGCTCATTATGTTGGAACACGTTGAGGTCATATTTACCTCATCTTCCGATGACGAGTCCAGTTGTTCGTCCACCTCGATAAAAAACCTTTCGGGACCTTCTCCGTTTTTAATGAGGTCTTCTTCTAGCCATGCCTTCTATGTACCCTTACTGCCATTCGTCGGAAGATTTAATTTTGCAAGTTCGTCCTGAAGTTGTTTTACATACATATAATCCAGTATCACTTCAATTGTCTTCCAATTTCCACTTAAACTGTACTCTTATTCACCACCGAAAATTATTCTTCAATCCTGTCACGTGGTCGCCAATTATCTATTCACAAAGACGCACACACGAGATGCTGTCAATTGTGTACACTGTTTTATTTACAAATTATATACACATTATACACACACATTAATAAACCTCCATCTTGAACTGAGTCGAAGAAGAAGAAGAAGAAGACTGCCACATTAGTATGTCAAACTACCAACACAACAAAATCACAACATGAGTTCACGTACTCGACTAACGACTTTCACTAACAACTCTCGCTAACTCAACAACCCAGGACTGTCTCTTTATACCTTGCCTGGCCGGGCTTCTAGAAAAGTATGACACAACGTGCTTTCTCTTATCTTCTCCAGTCTCCAATAACCTATGTATAGAGAGCCCTGCACAGATATACAAAATAATATCCACATCCGCACTTCCTTCAACCGCACCCGCATCCGCGAACATGCTTTCTCCTATCTTCTCCAGTCTCCAATAACCTATGTATAGAGAGCCCTGCACAGATATACAAAATAATATCCACATCCGCACTTGCATCCGCGAATGGTTATCCGCGGATACTGTAAATATGTAACTACAGTATAATGCACCCAAAGTATTGAACCGAATAGATCTGTTAACATAATACAATAGACCTGGCACCAGAACCCCTACAGTCACAGTTTTATGAGGGATTTCCTCTTGCGACAACTACCGACGTATTGATTTATTCCTTCCTTCCATTAATTGCAGGCAGGAGCCAGTTAGGCTTAGGTGGTCAGATTTACAGCTTTATGGTCTCAAGACTCTTTATATACCATTCTCCCTTACCGCTGTCAAGGGTCGCCTAACCACACGCAAAAATAAGAGTATACGTGACTGAAAATCAATAACCGCCATTATTTAGAAATCAGCAAAATTATCCACACTGACATATAATTTGTATCCGCCAAGACACTAACGTGCAGGGCTCTACCTATGTATAAATGGATAGAACATTCTGTAAAGCTTGAGTGACAAGGACGCGATGTTCTAGACTATTACCCTGTGTTGCACAACATTACATCGGATTTATACATCATATTTACATGTAATAATAAATTATATACTATTAATAATGTGTTTTTACATTAATAAAGTCGTATTAATAAACATACAGGAGAAGTAGCGTGACATAACTTCACATTTTTTGTTACAGAAGACAGACCATACAACACACGAATAATAAATGATACGACTAGGAATTGTACCAAATAAAGTCTGTAATGACAACCTGTAATACATGACTATGCAGATGATAATGATAATAATAATAATAATAATAATAATAATAATAATAATAATAGACTTAAACAACTTCGTAACCACATCTCAGAAGTCATAATAATAATAAAACACATATTAATCGAGCTCAATACTTTCACTATTACACATGGGTTTAGAGAATTGTTATACAAGTCCATTACACACTTGCATCATTGTGGACCAGCAGAAAAGCACTCGCTTAATTATTCGAAGGTTGCAAGTTAGGATCTTGTTCAAGTCATTTTTATTGTGTTATATATAGTTCTTCTGTGATATAAATAACGTTACATGCCAGCCCCATGGTAGCCTCTTGCGGTACTCCTTGCGGGTTTCTGGGAGTGCTACTAATATTCAGTCGCTGGCCACATCTCGAATATCCTGGTGCACATCACCCGAGCTATAAAAAGGGAGGCTAGCCACAGACAGTCAGTGTCTGGAGAGTAGCAGGACTGTACACGGCGTACAGATCGGCAGACTGTGTATTACCTGATTGTGCACGCGCGCTTCTGCTCAACGGAGATTAAATACAAGAATGTTTAACTTGTTACTCAGGATAGACATTCCAGTGTTCTTTCAAACTATTTTATTACTTGTGGACTTTTAATTTTAATTACTTGTAATTTTTGTGCAACCAGTATTTTCAGTCGAATTTCATGAGGTTGACGCTTTTTAAGATTCGTATTTGTTTTATAAGCTATGTATATAAAATCAGAGTTTTGTCTGTACAATGTTCAGAATTTAAAATGCACGTTTTAATTTTCCGTCATCTCTGTCCTGTTTGTATGTATGCACATCACGAGAAAACGGCTGAAGAGAATTTAATGAAAATCAGTATGTACAGTGAGGGAATACACCACTATAATCCGGCTTAAATAATTTTATGCTAATTAAAATGGCAGTTTAGGGGAAGGCCTAAAATTTAATTCTCAAATATTTATGTTATTAGTGGTTCTATCGATAAATACTATATCACAAAAGTTAAATGGAATTAAATTTCTGATCATTTATGTCTTACACATTTTTACAATACTGGCTATGATAGCAGAGATATTCTTGAATTTGAATTTTTTGTGCTAAGTCCACATCAACACTGAGCCACAAGAAAATGGGAAAACAGAACTTAATGAAAACCAGTATGTGAAGCCTGGGAATAAGGAACTACAGTCTAGGGTATAAATAATTTTATTCACCCTGGATGAAATGGTAGTTTAGGGGAATGTACCTAAAATTTAATTTTTAAATACCTATGTTATTGGTCCTATTGAAAAGTACTAATAACAAAAGTTATAGAGAATCCAATTTCCAATCATTTAGGCCTATGTCTTATTCAGTTTTACTGTACCGATTATGATCGAGATGTGGTGGTGATTATTATTTTCAGAGGAAGTACAAGTAGACAACCATCCTCTATATAATCAAAGAGAGGAAAGGGTCGACACTTCGAAAAATGAAGGTATCACCCTAAGAAAGACAAGTGCCATGAAGGGCGTAAAAATTAAAAACTCTCTAGGCCTCCATACATAATACTGGTGGGTCAGAAAACAAGAGTTGACCAAGGGAGGTCGGATAGGACAGATGAAAGTGAGGAACCTGGCACAAGTAAGTGGAAGCAATGCCAGGACTCAGATAAGGGCCCTGTGGTTGCCTACCCACACTCTGAACGTTCACAGCCCATGGATCCCCTTTAAAATTTAAGTGTGAAAGCCTACATTATCGAAAGCTCATAAAATTGTTCAACAATAATCTTACATTGACCACTGTGTGTTGTGAGGTGCTTCATCTATTCTGCTGCTACTCATCTCTGATAGATGGCAGAACGGTAAAGCTCCAGCCCTAGAGACACGATATTTAATGTTATAAGTAAGTGGAAATTAATGAAATCTTACTTGGACTGCGTCTCAGAGGAGAGATGTGTTCATTGAGATGTCCAGGAACCCACCATCCTGCCCCTTTATAACCTAATGAGGAGTATTACATGCCATTTCCATTTCTGAAGTAGCTACTTGAATTCCAATTGGGCAACATAAAGTGGCACGTGATCTTATTCCAGTCAATAATGTTAATCATAATCAGTTACCAACACTAGCACAATAAAAGCACTCCCTATATCACAGGTCTTGTCCAGGTTATATTCTAACCGTCCGCATGGCAAGAACCACTCCAGACCAATGGTCTTGTCCAGGTCCTATCCTAACTGTCGCATGGCAAGAACCAGTCCAGACTAATCGTGTTTCCACACGAAACTAGAGGCCTAGAACCGCTTCGCAGCTTCTAAAGTAGGGGCTTACGCCCCCTGACCCCCTTTGCTTGTCCCTATATCACAGGTCTTGTCCAGATCCTATCCTAACCATCAACACAACAAGAACCACTCCAGACCAACTGTCTTGTCCAGGTCCTATCATAACCGTCCGCACGGTAAGAACAAGTCCTCACCAATCGTGTAACAATAATCAACACCAGCAGCTATGAAAGCACCACTCACTCATTAGTTCCTAAGTACAGAGGTTGGCAGCACTGAGCACCGCTTGACAACATCCTTCCCGAGAAGGCCGTGAGCGTGTAAACAAACGAGTTGTTCCGCGAGTGTTAAGTCTTGTCTCGAGGGCTAAAGTAATGATGGGATTTCCAAGTACAACAGCCTGCCTGAATATTAGCAGAAAGTAGGTGCTGCTTCATAAAGTTTCTGATACTACTGGTACATAATACACTGGTTCATCATAGCATTCCAGCTATTCAATCCCTACTCTGAGGCGCTGATTGGAATGAGCAGTGCACACACTTTACTGAATAATGGCAGAGGAGTGTTTACGGCTGTCTGCAGCCTGGTCATTCCAGCTCTAGAACTTTGGACTATTAGATCGGCAACGTAATACTGTTCGTTAAAGGTGAGAGAATGTGTAGGTTTTCATTTGATCGTGTATTTCATATGATAGCACTACCTTTAATCGCGACATTCCTACTGATGTCACTGTAATGATCAATCTTGATTTCAGTAGGGAAAACCATTAAGATAGCCTTTCTGATGATGTAAAAGGGCAGGTACAGAGCGAGTGTCTATGATTACAATGAAAACAGCCCAACTCAATTGTGACTGGCAGTAGGCAAGTGGACCTGCCACAGAACTGAAAACTCCCTAACTTGATTGTGACTGATAGCAGGCAAGAGGGCCTGCCATTGCAATGAAAATTCCTAACCCAGGCTTCACATCAGAAAAGACATATGGTGATTTCCCCATCGCATTTCTGGAGTAATGTTCAGAGTTATGCAATTTAATATAATCTTACTCACAATGTGTACACTACTTAGAATTCTGTATACAATGTAGAATTCTGTAACGAAGCACAGGTACACCACCCACTGAATGAATAAAGATGACATTATCCTATTTTATAATATGTTGTAAAATTATCTCATTTTTGGGACTTTTATGTTAGGACTTGTTGACCAATATTAATATGCCGGTTATTGTTATTATTACTATTATTACTATTTGCTTTACGTCACACACACACACACACAGATAGGTCTTATGGCAATGATGGGATAGGAAAGGGCTAGGAATGGGAAGAAAGCAGCCATGGCCTTTATTAAGGTACAGCCCCAGCATTTGCCTGATGTGAAAATGGAAAAACAAGGATAACCATCCTCAGGACTGCCGAAAGTGGGGTTCGAACCCATTATCTCCAGAATGCAAGTTCACAGCTGTGTAACCCTAACCGCACGGCCACTTGCTCAGTAATATGCTGGTTATAAAGTGATACCTATTCTATTTTGTTTATCTATCTAGATGTTCTGCCTTATGGCAGGTCTTGTCATGGGATGAACCTCTTCCACTGTTGCCTGTCCTGCGCCAAGTTTTTCATGTCCGAATATTTATTTCCTTGGATATTGTCCAACATTTGATATTTTTTCCTTCCTCTCCCCCGTTTGCCTTTCACCATTCCTTCTATTCCTTCTTTCAGTAAACAGTCCCTCCTCAAACAATGTCCGATCCAGTTCATTTTTCTCCTTCTAATGGTTTGTAACATACTTCGTTCTTCTCCAACTCTTCGTAATACCTCCTCATTCCTTACCCGGCCTTCCCATTTCACTCGTTCTATTCTCCTCCATACCCACATCTCTAGTGCCTCCAATCTTCTCTCATCTTTCTTTCTCAATGTCCAAGTCTCTGCACCATACAGCGCTATGCTCCAAATGGAACACTTAGCAAGTCTTTTCCTCAAATCTTTGTTTAGTGGTCCAAAAAATAATTTTGATTTTTTTCCTAAAGCCTTCTTTTGCTATGGCAATTCTTTTCTTAATTTCTGTTGTGCAATACATATTATCTCTGATCATACTTCCCAAATACTTGAAGTTACTGACTTGCTCTATTTCTTCTCCTCCTATACTAATATGACAACTTCTACCTTTTCCTCCAATTATCATACTTTTGGTCTTCTTATTAATTCTCATTCCATATTCTTCTAGTTTCATGTTGAGTTTATCTAACATTTGTATCATTTCACGTTTGCTTTCTCCCATCACAACCATATCATCTGGCAAATCTTATACATTCTACTCTCCTACCTCCTACACAACCTCCACTATTTCCATTAAAACTTTCATTGATTATTTCTTCGAGATAGATGTTGAACAGTGTTGGTGATAAAGAGCAGCCCTGTCTTACACCTCTTCCTAATTCAATTTCTTCACTCAACTCATCTCCTATTCTCACTCTTGCTCTCTGGTTTAAATACAAATTCTTTATTAGCCTTCTATCCCTCCAATCAACTCCATGTTTCTTCAGGATTGTCATCAATTTGTCCCATCATTTTAGCTTAATTATTCAGCTGAAGAAGGCCCAATCAGGGTAGAAATATGTCCTGTTATTGTCATTTGTACTGTATTGAACTGGTGGATCAAGCTTAGTGCCTTCATTTTAACCCTCGGACACTCGCGCTAGGAATAGACGCAGTGTTACTCGCGCGGGCTACATATGTAGCCCAAACTGAAATTCAATATGAATGATTCATATGCGCTGTTTTTAAGTTTCTTTGGTAATAATACCTCAAATAGTAGTACAGTGGAACCTTGGATTGCGAGCATAATTCGTTCCAGCAACATGCTCGTATATCAAAGCAAGTTTTCCCATAAGAAACAATTGAAACACGGATAATTCGTCTACAACACAAAAATATTTATTCACATACCATTTCTAAAACAAAATACAACGTAAAACAAATTAAAGTGCACTTTTCCTTACAATAGAATCATTGTTGGTGTGAGGGAGACGAGAGATGACATGAGAAGAGTTACTGTGTAGCACGAATTTCACCAACGGAATCACTGCTATCTGTTGGCTCACTGGAATTGTTTTCATTTCATTCAACTTTAATGAGGAACATCTTCAATGACTGTTGCTTTTGCCTCCCTTTGAGGATTTCACGAAAATGTGACATTTTGTCGCTCGCACTGTTACAGCCTCATTCAGGTGGTGTTTTTCTACAAAATTTTGCACCATTTCCCACATTTTACACTTCAGAATCTCAGTTGAAGTGAGAGATTCCATTGACTTTGCCTCCTCCTCTTCCCCGAACGAGATCTCCATAACCTCCTCCTGTTGTTCACGATGCAGGTCCATCAGTTCGTTGGTGGGCAGTTCCTAGCTATGTTCTTCCACCAGCTCTTGAATGTCCTTGTCATTCACCTCCAGCCCCATAGCCATAGTCTTCCCTAACGACACAATTTCATTGGTAATCGGCGGCTCACTGTCACCAACAATCCCCTCAAAGTCACATCTAAAAACACACTTAGGCCACAGCTTTCCTCAAGCGGAAGTGAGAGTTCTCTTGGCGACTCCAGGCTTTATCGATGATCTTCAGGCAGTTCACGATGGGGAAATGACTTCTCCCAAACTCTCGGAGGGTAATGTTTGTTTCTTCGGTCACTTCGAAGCATCGCTGAAATCATGCTTTGGTGTTTAGCTTCATGAAGTTCAAAATGACTTGCTGATCCACAGGCTGGAGTAGTGTTGGGAAGAAGGAACTTAAACTTAACGAACTTGAATTCCTCCAGTAAGTCGTCTTTAAGGCCTCAAGACCTGGAGGATGAGCAGGAGCATTGTCCATAACCAGCAAGACTATGAGCGACAGATTATTTTCTGAAATGTATGTCTTCACTACAGGACCAAAGTTCTCGTTCATCCATTCAACAAACGAACAGGGGAGGGAAAACATAGGCACACATGATGCTCGTATTGCGGAACCTCACTCGCTTATCAAGTTATAATTTATTTAAAATATTTGCTCGTCTTGCAAAACACTCGTAGACCAAGTTACTCGCATTCCAAGGTTTCACTGTATATGTAAATATTCTAAGCCAAATTTGAATACCATACATAGGTTTTTCTTTTGTTGAGAAGAGAGAATACAAACCCTTGAAAAAAAATTTGATTGCACCTCACACTAAGGGTAACCTACCATGAAAAGAGAAATAAAAAAGTACAGCTTTTAAATTTATGTATATACCTAAATAAGAACATATTTGAATGGTAAATAAATAAAAACAATATCAGGTTAAAAAACTGCCTTCGAGCTTCTCTGAACATTTTAAGGAATTTTAGCACTATCAAAGCACGTATTTCTGTGTGGGTAAATTGTGCATCACGATCACGATCAAACTTGTCTCTCAACTCACCTATATAAATATTTGTCGCTGTGGTAATCATTTGTATTATATTTCTATCTATAAAAGTTCTAAATATTCAAGTTCAGTTTTCACACTACAAGCAATTCCCTTAGGGCCAGGAAAGTGCACGATCATATTATGGGCTCTTGTACGCACATTAGTACGTGGATGATCCTTACCGACTTGAAATTGTCCTTGGCAGTGAATAATCTGGAATTATTGCTGCCGATACCTGTATCGTCATTTTTCGCTGGACAATCGGTCGGGGTACCTTCCTCACTGCTTGTACCTTCTTCAGATTCAGTTTGGTGTATTTCGTGTGTAAGTATATCCTGTTCACTATCGTCACTATCACCGCTAACAATACTATCATTACTTTCATCTAACCACTGACTGACTGATTTGAAAGTCATCTACTTGGCCGCCTGCGCGGCGACATTTCCTTTGCTCGCTCAGTGTCAGCACTGAAACAGCAGTGCTCGCGCCAGCTACCATTGTAGCCCAGACCACTTCTAATCCGTCTTGTGCCTAGATGGCGTGTTTAGTCAAGCCAAAAACACACTCGCCAGTTAATTGCAACATTGGAAGGCAGGAGTATCAATATTCCTATCAACGAATATACTCTGTACTACAACAAAATAAATCAGTGGGCTACACCTGTAGCCCGCGCAAGTATCCGAGGGTTAATTCTTCAATATAAGTAAGAATACTCCTAGAGAAAGATTGGCGGGTTGCATGCAAGTATAAAAGAATGACCTCGCCTCTACATACTTCGGGTATTCTTTTATATGTTTATGTTTTATTACCAACTTCGACCGCAAACACTCTACAGAAGTACCACCATTTAGCACGCCTAGAAGAAAACAGAAGTTGCCCACAGGCAGGTAGATCTAGGAAAGAAATAGTCTAAGAGGGGAGGTTGACACAAGATAAAGCATTGCCACTCAAAAAGAAATCCCGCTGTCCTGAACCCATAATCTCAAGCTGGCAGCTTTAGAGGGTTGACCCTCATAGCTGTTTCTTATAACAGGCAGGAGATAACGAAGATATATTTTATGGTTCTACCTACTTTATGCCCCCACCTGTAGTGACGTCAATTGCTGAAGTGCTTGTTTAAATAAGAGTATTTTGATACATCAAAATATCAATTTGGCAAAAGAAAAATTGCAGGTCTATCAACAATGAAAACCCAGTATAAACAAACAACAATACAGTACAAACCTATCTTTTGTCTGATCTTTTCTTGATCTTCCCATCTCAAGGACTCAAAGTGAGAGATGTCTCCGACAGTCTTTGGTCTCTGTTTCCCAAAGAAACACATGAAATGATACCAATGAGGTATCTTTCCATCGAACATTGGCGACTAAAACAAAGAAGAAAATCAGTCACAGGTTAGACATAAGACTAGATTTGAATTAGAAGTAATGACATAGTTGGAATATGTCAAAACCACACACACACATTCAATGGATGGGTAGATGGATGGATGGATAAATAAATAAATAAATAAATAAATAAATAAATAAATAAATAAACAAATGGAAAAGTAATACAAGTAAACTCTGTCATGAGTAATCCTGCTCGAAGAATACAGTAATAAAATAGAAAAAATCAACAACTGACAAATTAAACTAAATGTCATCCACAAATGTTAAGCACACTACAATATTAGAAGAGAAACAAAATGAAAAAATTACACTTAAGAAAGTTTTCAAAAATATTTCATTCTCAAAAACTTAAAAGCCGGACGGTTATGGCGGGAAACGTATAGTTTTAACTGCGGTTCATATCAACAAATACTTACTTGAACCATAACTGCCAAACGGAGTACATCTTTTGCAATCGGAGTCTTGCATGCTTTGCATGACGCACGGCCACTTTTCGAATATTCAGCCCTGTACGGCAAATCTACAATTTCCTCTGCCATACTCTCACGTGTCAAACTATTTCAACCAGCAATAATTAGTCGCTCAAGTTGGACAACCTGTAAAATTTACGCGAAATTTCAAAAGAGGCTGTCACCACGGCCGAGTTGATGCGTCGCTCCACAGAACACGAGACTTACCAGACTTGACATACGGGTTCACAAAGTACTTGTTGCAGCTATAATAAAGATTTTACTGCAGCCAATGACCAATGGCCATTAAAATATGTTTACATGACTAATTACATCAAACAGAATTTGGTTAGTCCCATCTGTCTTTTAGTACACGTCATCACATGATATAAGTCGCAAGTTTTCTCGCACAGAACACTTATACATTACTTTATCGGGGTGTGGAAAGTTTTGTTAGTACACACACGATTATGAAAACCGTGTGTTGCTAATCTAGTCACTATGTGCCTGAGTTAATAGTTTGCCTTCATCCAATCCGTACTGGCCATAGCCTCTGTGGTGTAAAATGTTTCCCATATATCTCCCTTCTTGGTTTGCAGCTCTGTTTGTAACTGGTTGAATGCGTCTGTAGACGGCAATATTAGTTTGTGACGTAGTTCTTCTGTATAGAAGAGTTCTCTTGTCAGCTCGTAACATAGTCTTGAAGGAGTGAATTTGGAGAAACATAATACCTTTTTCATGTAGATTGCTTTTACACTTTCAATGTCTCGAATATTTCCTTTACTGAGATGTTCCCATATCAATTCTAGTCCATGCGTCATTATCGGAGATGTTTTTGCATGGAACAATTTCATTGCGACTTCAACCGAAAGTTTGCGTAAGATCAAGATGTCATTCATTGCTATTACGGCCGCAGCCACTCTATCCTTGATGTGTCTGGTATAAGTAGTTCCTGACGTCTGTAATGTAATGCCCAAATATTTAAAGTTCTTTCTCCTCCATTTTCATACTGAATTTTCTCTTTTAATGCTGTTCTGCCTCCCTTGCGGAAGATCAGCTGTACTGTCTTTTGTCGATTAATTCTGAATTTATTGTCCTCTGCCCAAATGTTCAGCTTGTTGAAAGCAGCCTGCAGTTTTTCGTGTGTTTTTGATACCGGTACGAGTACCATGTCATCTGCATACATGTATATATGTACCTCGTCGCCTTCGACCTTTATAGTGGGTATTAGGTCTGAGACCGCTATATTGAAGAGTATGGAACTCATTGGGTCACCCTGTAGTACTCCGTTCATCTGCGTTATGGGATTCGAGATAGAGACGTTATCGTTTACAGAGATGTAATTATAAGCAAGAATAGTCCTAACGATGTTCGTTAAAGGATTCATATATCCTGTTATGTTTCCCAGTTTCTTCAGTAGCTTTTCCCTGTCCACTAGGTCGAACGCTTTGTTGTAGTCTACGAAGATCGCGTAAAGTTTCCGTTTTGGATGTCTGAGGGTATTCGTTATGTCGTCAATCGGATTCTTTATCGCATCAATTGTAGATCTCCCTCGTCGAAAGCCGAATTTCTCTTCCGGTAAGGCGTGGTCTACCTCTTCTATCAGTCTCGTTGTTAGTAACCTGGTAAAGAGTTTAAAGATATTGCTTTCTAAGGCAATTCCACGGTACGAAGCTAGGACACACGTGTTTCCCTTTCCTTTATTTAAGATCTTCATCATTGAGTGTCGCCAGGTGTCGGGAATTTCGTTTATTTCCACGCACTTATTGAAGAGCGATGTCCACGTTGTTAGTAGTATATTTTCTGTAGTTTGTATATATTCGTTGAAAATGCCATCAATTCCTGCAGCTTTCTTAGCCTTCAAGTCCCTTATGGAATTTTTTACTTCCTCTTCGGTGAAGTCCTGAAAGAGTTTTTGTTCTCCATGTACGATATTATCTACTGTAGTTACAGATATTAGCTAAAATGGCGTCCCTATCGGTTTGTTCGAATGTAAACACGAGCATTTACGAAGAATTTGTTTAGTTCCTTCTGTTGGTTTGGTTTGATTAGGAAATGTTCGTGTAGTGATGTTTTTATTGAAAATTTTTTTAAAACTATTTTGATATATTAGAACGTGTCGATCGTATTGCAAGCCTAGATGTAATTCATATCACAGCAGAAGCACTTACATTCAGATCAAGTGTAATTAATGCATCGTGACGAATTCGTACCACAAGTAATTTATTAGGATGCATTAAACCATACGATGATAAATTTTTCAATAGAGAGGTGTAGTTCCGTGTACTAGATGAGCTGTTTGTTTGTTTTTGTTTTTTAAGGCTAAAACTCAGTGTTGGTGCCACTCCTAGTATATTTCTCTACTATACCTTTGGAGGATATTAAAAGTGAGGTTATAAAAAGTCATAAAGCTATTTATTTTATCTGTGAATGAATAATATGTTCTCTTTGTTAAATTAAAGGACAAGGTATCAACTGATATACCGTCATATACAGTACATATTTACTTCTTTCTTGAGGAGATTGGTTGGGATTGATTGTTCTATCTCCCAGTCACGAGCCTTTCTGGATATCACACTTAATGCACTTTTAAGCTACACACGCATCGCTAGTAGTCTTTAGCATAATTAAAATACCGGTACTTGATAGCAGGTAATACTAAGAAAAAGATATATGACGCACAAAAACGAGGGACGTTATGCTCGCCCAGGCAACTTATAGAAGTGTCACTTCCAAGCATTCGTGAAAAACAACTGAATTACTATCGCGTGATTACAACTTTATTTGAGTGGAATCAAGGTACTCGTTAAGAATAGTGATGATTTGTGGAGAAGGTTGGAATAGCAAGATTGAAATTCTCGTGGGCAAAGGTATGTTAAGACCAATTAATTTCCGCATTAAGAGTCACTGTTGAGGCGCATAGTGGGGGCATTGAAAAAATAAATGATCACTGTCGCCATTATTATATCCACAAGAACACGAAGGGCTATTTGTTATGTGAAAGCGATATTGATAAACAGGGGTTAGTGAATGATTAAAACATGACCTTATAATAGTAATAATATGGCATCGCGTGTACTTACCACTGGCAAACCATGGTTGTTTCGGAATGGTAGGCTGCAACTGATAATGGTGTTGTCCCTTCGTACCGGCAGAAAGTCGCCATATTGTGTTCCACGCTTGATAAGCATCCTGTTTAATACGTGAAAAGAAACCAGAAACCGGGATTTTAAGTTGCAATACATGTGTGATATCAGCACTTGCCTCTTTGGCTGCTAAATCGGCTATATCATTACCTACGTGGTTACTGTGTCCTTTTATCCAAAGTAACGGTATAGAAAAACCAAACTTCTCGAGTTGAAAAAGAAGGTATTTAACCTCGTATACACACGCAATGTAACTTTGTGAACAAGATTGTAAAGCCTGAAGCACACTTTGGGAATCGCTAAAATTTATTTTTCGGGAACTCAATCTTTGAACATATAAAAGAGCTTGGTATATGGCATAGGGTTCCGCAGTAAATATAGTTAACCAATCGACAACGGATATTTAAAACCTGTGTGTGTTTGGGGATCATAGTATGCTGCTCCTACTCCAGTAGACGATTTTGACCCATCAGTAAATAGATGATAATCTTGGGAATGTAATAAACCTTTAAATCTCTTATGAGGAAAAGTTCGCAAGTTAACCCCACTGGAGGATTGGGTAGGTGGACAAGAGGACGCTATAATTATGGATGGACGGAATATGATAATATCGTAAATATATGAGTACATGATGAAACGCGGTGTTCGTAGAATGGAATCGGGAATATGTTGCATTTCAACATATGCCGTATATATCGCAGGGTATTGGTGATTCTTTGGGGGACGCTGTTGGTAGTATTCATATAGTAATTTCAGTTTAGGGAATAGAATAGAGTTCGATCTACTGATGTGCTTGAGCAAGAATTTTTTCGCAATTTTTAACCGTCGAATATGAAGAGGCTCTTCTGAGGCTTCAACTAACAGGGCGTTAGTCGGTGTTGTTTTGAGAGTGCCCATACTTATACTTAAGGCGTAAAATTTGTAGTCGATTTTGTTTGGAAGCTAAATCAATGATATGTGCACTATAATCTAAGGTAGAGCGAATGGTAGCGCGGTATAGATGTAACGCTAACA
This sequence comes from Anabrus simplex, assembly GCF_040414725.1. Classification (NCBI taxonomy): domain Eukaryota; kingdom Metazoa; phylum Arthropoda; class Insecta; order Orthoptera; family Tettigoniidae; genus Anabrus; species Anabrus simplex. Next base: position 368,362,392 of record NC_090265.1, on the reverse strand, counting down.
AGGGATCAGCACCCCACGTACGTTTCGTTACCGTTCGCAAAATGTTGATATAGCGATCGGACTTTCTAGTTAAATGCTGAACTTGATGATGCCATGTTAACCTTTGGTCTATGTATATGCCTAAATATAAATGTTGAGGGACGACGGGGATGCTGTAATCATCGAAAATAATAGGACTTCTATCAAAAACTCTTTTGTTAGTAAAAATCATTGCCGCACACTTAGGTAAGGAAAGATAAAGGCCTTGAGACGTTAGCCACCGAAAAACCAGGCTCAGAACATGTGATATTGTGGTTCTGCAATTGTCAACGTTATGATGTGAACAATAAATGACATAATCATCTGCAAAGGCTAATATTCGGGCATACGGTGTTACAAGAGACTCTAGATCCTTCATATAGAGAGAAAACAAGATTCCACTTAGTATAGATACCTGTGGTAAACCCTGTGAAGTATGCCGACTGTCAATTTGATGTTGGGTGGATTTAATTGTTAAAATGCGGTTGGTAAATAATTGGTGTAAGATAGAAATGAAATGGTAGGGAAAGCCATAAATAGACAACTTCTCCCATAAGATATGTAATAAAACGGAATCATAAGCACCTTTGATGTCCAAAAAACTGCAATGGTAGATTGCTTCCGCCATTTAGCTAATAAAAGATCAAGTATCAAGATAATAAAAGGTTCTTGTGTACTGTGGCCGCGCATGAAAGCAAATTGGTAGTTAGGGAACAAGGAATAATATTCTAAAATCCACGCAATTCTTTTCATGAGGATTTTGCAAAATATTTTACGTATACATGATCCTAATACAATTCCGCGAAAATTTTCGGGTGCATTCGGTCGTTTGGTGGGTTTTGATATGGGGGTTATAAAAAAGTTGTTCCATTGTTTTGGTATTTGTAGAGATGTAAGAATATAATTATAGTATTGTAGCAAATGAACTTGTGCTGCAAAGGAAGGGATTTCAGCATAAGATACGTGATTGAATCGGGTCCTGGCGAGGAACTGTTAATATTAGATAGGAGAGATTGAAGTTCATTATAGGTGATTGGTTGTGACAAAATAGTAAAATGACGAGAATCACCATATGATAAGGGTAGAAAGGGAGGAATTGCGGAATCTGGGGTGATTGTATGGAGAAAGTCTTCTAAAACCATTCGAGGAACGGAATATTGGGATTGATATTGAAACATTCTAGTTATCATTCGAATGGCATTCCAGAATTTCGCGGCAGGTAGCTGAGGAGTTAAGGAGGAAATAAAAGATTGCCAAGCTTTACGTTTCTTGGTGTTAAAAATAAGCCTAGTTTTTGCAATATGCTTACGTAATAGTAAGTAATGATGTTGTGTCATAGATTGACGATATTGCTTATATATTGTTTCCTTTTATTGATGAGTTCATGACATTCTGCATCCCACCATTTAATTTCGTGAACCGGGGGAGGACTCAATACTTTGATAGGCCTACACGGATGAAACGTATTTAAGTACTGAGTTAAATAGGTAACCAAAGTTGGAAAAGTGATAGGGGTACCATATTCATGCTGTAGAATATGATGGATATATGCTTGATAAGTTTGGATACTAAAATTTTTGTATGAGCGTACGTTACTGATTATGTGTGAGGCATAGGACTTTGATACTGATGGGCTATTACCATACGTTATAATAATAGGAAAATGATCACTGCTGTACGTGTCTGCAAGGGTATGCCACGTGGTGATAGGAACTATGTTCACACGACATAACGTGAGGTCCACCGCGCTTGGAGGGGATCCGGGAGATGTAAGACGTATTGGTGAGCCATCATTTAAAATAAAAAGGTCGTGCTGATGTGACATGACGAGTATTTGATCCTTTTATGGTATCAGTTGGACACCCCCATTCAGTGTGGTGACAATTTAAGTCTCCGATAACGAAGAGATGCTGAAAGTGTGTAAATTGTTCAAAAAATTGTGCCCATTGTCGTTGGGTGATATAAATTTGAGAGGGACAATATATATTCAAGAAACAAATGTTACGATAGACTATCCCTAGCGCATACGTATGTGGAATAAGATATTGTATAGCTAGTGTGTTGTAACTTAAGGTCTTCTGTATGCAAGTGACTACACCATCATAACCATTGCCATCATGGCGGATGACATGATAGCCTCGCAATCGAAAGGAAAAATGTGGTTGAAACCACGTTTTCTGCAGAAAGATAAGATTAGCCTGCGTCGCATTTATTAAGAGATGTAATTCGTGTTGCTTAGGAATGACACTTCTACAGTTCCACTGCAATAATCTTATCATGTAGTAATAGTCATAATATGATCCCTCAATTTATAGATGACAGTACTTAGTTGTGGCTCATGACCTATATATTGAAGTAACATCACTAGTATACGTTGAATTTCATGTTGAAGGTATTCCTTCGTAGGGATAGAACTTATGGCTTGGGGAATCAAAGGATTCCGCTGTTCACGTTGTTGTGACAAAGGTGGTGTATGTAAGACTGGTTCAGTTGTAATCGTTGTACTCGATGATGGAATAGGACGTGCTGAAGCAGCATGCTCATTCCTAAGAATGGCTAAATATCCCTGCTTATCGTATCCAGGCTCGGGTGTGGAGGGTGGAGATTGTAAGATAACTTGGGTAATCTTGCGCTTTCGTGGGTTTGTCGTAGGTGGAGATTGAGAATCTGTTGGTAAGAGGGGAAAAGAAAAGATATTCTGTACTCATAAGTCGTTTGATTTTGACTTGGTATTTGTGCTCAGGGCAATCCTGTGAGCCCGTAATATGGTCTTTCTTGCAATATACACATTGCAGAAATTGTTGAGTACAGGTATTGGTTTCATGTTGTTGGGAACATTTGCCACATCGTGAAATTTTTGCCTGACATTGTCTGATAGTGTGTCCATATCGCTGGCATTTTCGGCAACGGATATGAGAGAAAATAAAAGGCTCAACCTCCATATAAACTTTATATAAAGCAACCTGTGGAGGGAGCATTTGAGCACGAAACACAATCTTAATGGAACCTGTAGGGAGATACTGGGTTTCACCATCTTGAACAACCCTACGATTTAGTCGTTGCACGGATTTAACTGGAGCCACGGATTCTAGGTGTTGGAGAATTTCCTCATTTGAGATACTCTTATCAACCCCGCGTATTATTCCCACTCGCAAAACTTGGGAGGAGGGAATATAGGCTTTGATTTTCAAAGTGTCTAGGATGGAGTTGTTCAAAAAGGCATTGGCTTGCGCAGCAGTATGGAAGGTCACCTGTATTCGGTTTCGACCTTTACGCTGAATGGATTTGACATTTAACTGTTGTTCATAGAAACGGCGACCAAGGGCCATAGGATGTAAACTACCAATATTCTGATCAGTCGTAGATTCTACAAGTACGAAATATGGCCCATGATGAAATCTATTATAATACTCCTGAGTAGGTACTGCTTGTTGCACATCTGGTTGTTGGTTAGGTTGTTCATTATTAGAACGAGGTGGTACTTCCGTATTGAGACGTTGCTGGTCACTCTTCGTTGAATGGAAGACCTGCTGTTGTTCAGTATTGATAGATGTATCAGACATGGATTCCTCGTCCATAGGAAGCTCAATTTCACGTTCCACTAATAATTTAGCCCCTGTCATTGCCAATGGCCCTCCACTATCGGCAGCCATGGCTCACTACTTCCTCACCACACACTCACTAAGCACAATTAGTCACCAATGCCGCACTCAACTAACACTCACGACCGAGATAGTGTACCGCACGGCAAGCAACGACGAACTCCAGTACATATTTACGTTGCCAAGGATTTGGGTGTTAAAGTGCTTTATAAGAAAATGCATATGCTACCAGAGAACTTCAAATTCATTCTCCTATTAATTATCTGAAGTGAAACAGATGTAGCAGTTTGGTGGATCATTATCAGAATAATTGTTATGAGAGAATTGAAATTCGCGACAAGGTTACGTTTCTAAAAAAATTCTGGAATGAGGTAGGTTATTATTTAAAAGCGTATGGTAATAGAAAGGTCATTCAAATAAATGTATTTCTAAAACAAGTACTGATTTATAGGAAGAAGAATTATGGTCTGGAATAATTTACCCAAGGTTCCCCCTACTAGATAATTTTACAACTTCTTTGAAAGACTAGGTAGACAATTGATACGTAATCTGCAACTTGGACGACAGCCCTAAATTCGGATCATTTGTGATTGATTAATTAATTAATTGACTGAATTGAAACGCATCAAATATTCCCCCAGGATTGTTATTTTAGAATGCATTCCTGTACTACCTACTCCCTTTACAATACTAGTTCATAGAAAACATTTATATTTTGATGTATCCACATATTGCTTATCTAAATATAGGATAGTTCTAGAGAGTATTCGTCTATTACCCAACGTAAAGTATTATATTCGTTATTATTGACAGCTTAGCAATTCAGTACGATAATCAAAAGGTTATGTTCATGTATCACAGGCGTGTTTACATTGAACCGATGCGTCGGCCATGTTGTTTTGCATAAAGGTCTGATAATATTGTAGATGGTCTTGAGTCGTTGCCTACGTTATAATACAAGGCCTGGAAATAGAGCCCGTAAAACGCTATGGAAGTGGTTACACCGAAGTTCAATGCTGGGCCGCTAGGATCGCTTTCTTGCCCACTGTCTACAAGATTCGCGCCTTTAAACGTGTTCATTAACTGAGTTGGTTGTGAATGTATTATGTATTCGTCTGATGTTAAGCATTCGCAGTTCCAGTCATGGTTTATTCACGAGAAATTAAATGTAGTGGAATTTCGTTTCACAAGTTTCCAGTGAGTGTTCAATGTTCGAAATATTATACAGAGGAAGTATTGCGCATGAGATACGAATCCAAGCTGATCGAAGTAGGCCTCTATTCCTAAGTTTTGATCCGAGTTACGTCATAAGAATCGGGCGATCCCAAAATTTGTCGCTGGACTTTTTTGTAAACAATGCTACCGTGACCGGCGATCATTTGAGAGCAATCTCCAAACTCAGAAATCTTAAATTAGGAAACCAACGAGCAAAATAATTTGGCGAAAATGAATGTAGCAAGAGCTGAAAAATTTGTATTTTCCCCCGAAACAGTCTCTGGCTTGAAAAGTATGGAGGTGGTTTGTCCCGAGAGCATTAAATACAGTTTAAAATAAGTCATTTGCTTTATGGAGAATTTTATGAAATTGTTCGATGCGCAAGACGTCTGCAACACCTATTCCAGGAACGAGAACAAACGAGTATCTTTTAATATGGCGAGTTGCAATATTTAAAAATTAAGAGTGTTCCTCCCATTCAATACAAATATATTTATTAATGTGAAAGAATCACATATCGTTCAAATGAGGTACTAGTTTCGGCACCAGATATGTGCCATCATCAGCCACAAAGTCAAATCGGGCAAACACAATAAAATCCTAAAACAACTTTATACACACTATAACATCTGCATGGATGAATATGAAATATGACTTTAAAACAACTTTAAAAACACACTATAACATTTGCACAGATGAATATAAAATAAAATATGGTAGATGAAGTTGCATTCCATTTTAAAATCCGTTAAAATGATGACTCCGTTGTTGTACACCCATGGCGGTTTGTCCAGCTCTGTCCGCCGATCACTCAGCCTGCTCAAGGTTCCTCAACCCATATTGAAGTGGGAATTAATTCTTTGGATCTTACCAAGTTCATGTTTACGTTTATTTTCCGGAACCAAACTACAGAACACACATAGTGTCAACTTCATATGACAATAAAACTCGCAGCATAATTTAACAGTTTTAGAAAACTAAAGTTATAGGCCTCTATTCCTAAAAACATCTTCAGGGCTGCCGACAGTGGGATTCGAACCCACTACCTCCCGGATGCAAGCTCACAGCCGCGCGCCCCTAACCGTACGATCTCGACTACCCAATCCACTGTGGCCTGCGTAAAATAACTCATAAGTATACATCTGCATTATGCATTGACGAGGAACGTAACGAGCTATGACACTGAGCTGTTACCTAAGACGCCAAGCGGAATAAAATGACATTATGGTTCGTGTGGCAAAAGAAAAAACAGACCGTGAAGGCTGTTTAGAACATATCTCTTCTTCAGCTACTCAAAGTTCAACATTGTGTCTTATTCGTTTTCAAGATCGAGGAGCCCTCAGATACCGAAAATCATCGTCTGTGGCACTTCTGCAGTTACCGTAACGATAGAATTTGTCACTTCCGCTACGCAGTACTTGAACCGAAGAGAGTTACTAAAAGGTGTACGTTTATTTTTTCGAAAGACATGTTCAACAGTGAAATTAAGTATGGAAAGTGTAAAGGCGACAAACCACCTCTTTTTCTACTATGAAAATTTCTGAGACCTCTGTTAGACAACATTGCTTTGAGCCACTCAAGTAGAAGAGAATAAGTTTTGATAAGAAGCCCCTCAAAAGGAAAGTTTTGAAACTTCAATGACATATCCAAGTCAATGCAGCACCGCTCTATAAATAAAGTACTGTCAATACTCGCAAAAACATTCAGTTATTTTTATTTAGGATATAATTTACTTATTGATATATACGGCCATGCGAATACAATGGGGCAAGAACGCGATCCTAGCGGCTGAATGGTGAACTAGGAAGCAACCCGTTTCTACGAGTGCGTTTCAAGACCTTGTATTATAGCGTAGGCAACGTCTTGGGTCCACGCACTGTAATCGGTGTAGTTTCATAGCTCGACACGTAGCGCTGGCGACCTAAGTATTTGCGGTAGAAATACATACTCCTCTATAGAAAAGATATTGACCTTGATTGCCGATTTATCGTAATTTAGAGATATGGAGAATGTTACATAGGTCAATACTGTTAAAATTATATACCTAAAGGTTACTTTTGTTGATATTTACCAAAATAAAGTCGTGAAATGAAACTGCGGACAGATGGAGTCCAGCTGACGTTCTGATATTGACGCTGATTGCCGATTTATCATAATTTATGGAAAGACAGATTTGAATCACATGAGCGGCCTCAATAAACATCATGAACTAAATTTAATTCTCGTTCAAACAACACCCCATATTGTAGCACTACAGGAAACGTGGTTTTCGTCTCATCGATACATTCATGTCAAAGGGTATAACATAAACGAGGTGATGGACAGGGATATGGCGGAGTTGCTACGATCATTCAGAACAAATTGTCATACAAACCCTTGAATATCCGCAACCAGATCCCTAATACCCTTATTATAGGTATCACTTACCAAAACATCCATATTATCAGTATTTATTGCCCTCCAGATATATATTACTGAAACCCAATGGTCGAACTTTTTTCGTCAGTTTGATACAGTGTCGAAGTTCCTTCTCTTTTTTGATTATAATAGTCACCATACGATGTGGGGTAGTTCCTCCGATACGCTTCAGGGCACCCACCTTCTACCTGCGACTCAACACCATGACCTATCAATACTTAATGATGGTTCACCCACGCGTCTAACTCCGCCAGGAGCTCCCCCCATCGCCGTGGACCTAACCCTTTGTCGGAGATCCATGGTACCCATAACAACATGACATACTCTAGCAGAAACCTATTCAAGCGACCATTTTCCGATCTTAATTACTTATGGAGTAGAAAGCCCGAACCCATCCCCCGTTTCCCCAACAGGTGAAAGTAACGTGCGCTCCCTTCGAAATTTCGATGCAACTACCTTCAGTAATTATATAACCACTCAACTCAGCTCACAGCCCGGTAATAATTTGACGTATTCTTCTCTTCTTACCATTTTACACTATTATATTAATATATACCACCCATTTACGGCAGCCACCACTCTTCCGGCTAAACAACCTAACCGCATCCGCTAGTGAGATAACGAATGTCATCAGATAATACAAAAGCGACGCCGGTTGTCTCAACTGTATCGCAGAAATGAAACTCCCCACAATTATTTCAACTTAAAAGGTCATATCGCTTACACTCGGCGAGTCTTTCATTCTAAACGTCGAGAAGCATGGAAGAATTTTATCTCGTCTTTAAACACTCACATCCCTGCCACCCAACTTTGGAATGCAGTTCGCGCTCTCACACGCACCTCACAGCATGTAACGCCCACGACAATACCCAGCACTGTTTTGTCTTCATTTCTTACTTCCATAACTCCATATTACGTGGCCCCCGCTTTCGTTTTTTCATCTGCACACTCCAATCACCACTTCTCCATATTATTGCAACCCATTCATTCCAACGAGTTGTTAGCGGTATTAACTACATCCTCCAACTCTGCCCCCAGGTCCCGATTACATTACATATAAGATGATCCGATTATTACCCCTTGTGCTAAACAAGTGCTCATTGAATATTATAACAATATTTTGACAACCTCGGAGACACTATCACAATGGAATGACTTTATTCTCCTTTCCATACTCAAGGCGCGCAAGATAGCCACTGAACATAATAGCGATCAAGGAACTGTATTAGGATCGTGTCTCAAAAAAACGTTCCCCAAAATCCTCTTACAGCGATTCATGTCGGTCTTAGAATACTACCAACTTGTACCGAAATATCAATATGCATTTTCTAAAGGCCGCAGGTCCCAAGATGCCGTTAATACTTTTATAATTGATGTACTATTGGCAAAATGCGGAAGACAAAGTACAATTGCAATATTTCTAGATATCCAAGGAGAGTATGATTCTGTACCACTTCACCTTCTCTGGGACCGCATCTCTATCAGTCGAATCCCAAACAGCTTTATACATATATTACGACAATTACTTGCGTACCACACGCTCAAAGTTAAATCTACACAACACCTCATCCCTAGCCGCCAAACATCGCAAGGTCTTCCACACGGAGACATCTTCTGTGGAATTCACTTTGCTTTATATATGAGCGAGTTTGAACAGTTAATTGTACGTTCAGCTCGCATACTTGCCTATGCTGATGTAGAAAACGCATGTCAACAATCTTGAGCGAGGCGGCCTCGTGGTTAGATTCGAATGGTCTTCAACTCCAAACCAAAACTCCATGGCACTACAGCCCTTGAAGGGCATTGGCCTACCAAGCGACCGCTGCTCAGCCCGAAGGCCTGCAGATTACGAGGTGTCGTGTGGTCAGCACGACGAATCCTCTCGGCCGTTATTCTTGGCTTTCTATAGCGGGGCCGCTATCTCACCGTCAGATAGCTCCTCAATTCTAATCACGTAGGCTGAGTGGACCTCGAACCAGCCCTCAGGTCCAGGTAAAAATCTCTTACCTGACCGGGAGTCGAACCCGGGGCCTCCGGGTAAGAGGCAGGCACGCTACCCCTACACCACGGGGCCGGCTGGTCTTCAACACTCTATATCAAAATGTTCGGCCATGATATTCACTCATCGACGTTGTTCCCCTATTTCTTTTGATGAATATGCAATATCAATCTACCCATCACAAATACCTTGGGATAATCCTAGACCATAAATTAAATTTGAAACAACATCTCCAACTTTTACGTCACAAAGCAAATGTATACATCAAGGTGTTAAAAACCTCACGCGTCGACATTGGGGAGCGGATCATGTTACAGCTTATCTCATTATTGGGGCACATATCATTGATACTGCTTCAGTTACTACTTTGACGCATTTTAATATGTTTTAATTTCAAGCCCTACGTATCTGTCTAGGAGCATTCAAATCTACTTCGACGAATGCTCTCCTCGCAGAATCGGAAGAACCCCCGTTGACGATACGGCGACAAATGTTGACAAAATAATACCTTCTTAAAAATTTCGCCCTTGTTGCTAATCCGCTTATCCCAAAATTACAACTTCTCCACGAATATTACGCAATGAAATGTCCTAGAAACCAACAAATGCCAGCGCTATATTTTGCATATGGCTCGTTACACGTATATCGATATTCTTTGATGAGAACTCTCATACCACCTCCGTTCACATTTTCACTAACCTCTCTCTGTTTTACACCTAATATCATTATCCCTCCCGCTGAAAATTACCGTCAGGCACAACATGCCCATCAATGCACAGAACCGACGACCAAAGATTTTTTACCATCACAGAGAGAGGCATTGATATATACACGTATGGATCCAAGACACAGCATGGGATCGGAGCGGCATTTTTGTGGCCCATTCTCACGTCACTCAGCAATACCGCATACCGAAAACCTTTTCTATTTACTCAGCTGAATTATTTGCCATTCGGCAAGCACTGGTATATATCAAAAACCATGCTGTCTCCAAAGCAACCATTTATACTGATGGCCTGAGTGTGTTACAATCCCCGTCTTCCCTCTCCTTATTTCCATACTGGTATATTTACAATGTAATGCATCTCATCTATATGTTGGACCAATCCGGAGTGCATCTAACTCTAGTTTTGGTGCCCGGGCACACCGATATCTTCGGAAATGTGTTAGATGTGATACAGGAAGGTAGCTTCTTCATTACCGAGGCTATGTAGCCTTAATATTGTGAGGGATAAGTATAGTCAATACAGTGTAAGTTTCTTTTATTACAAATAAGAGCGTGTTTTCAGGTATATTTCGGCTGCCATAGGAGCGCAAAGGTGACGTTGAGAAGTTAGGGTCTTTTAGTGAGCAGAGAAGACAGGCGATATGGGTTGGAGAATAAGATGAGTGTAAAGAAAGGCACATATCGCCTAGTATATAATAAGGGTGTTAAAACAGGGATAAGAATCCTGTAAAAAATTTTGTGAAGGGAAATTATGAGTGAAAGCTGCTTAGAAGGTAACGGGCTTGATTAAGCCTGGAAATTTAGTGATACTGTTCAGATTCGAACTCCCATGGCGCAAGTATAGAAGACCTGAGTGACTTCTTCTTTGATAGAGAATTGTGCGGCCAATGAGTTGAAATATGAAGGCGTGGTGTTTCTGTTATGACAGAATATTTTCATGAATGGGAGAAGTAATTCGTTTTGTGCAGCGAGAGAGCAGTTATAAGCAGAGACAAATCTTCCCTTGTAATGTGAAAGATGGCCGGCTTAGTACCATTGTGAGTGAAAGTACACACCCAGAGCCCCTTTTATGAATGGCCATCCGTTCGCCTTTTTAGCTCTTGGCTAGGTATATTTCTTGTGACGTTACAGCTGACTACCAGTGAAAGTAAATGTAGGAACGACCGCTGCGACAGAAAGACGAGATTTATGAATACAAGGCCTGGACTGGGTCATGCATTTCGTGACCTCAATTATGAAGAAGTGTTTACCCTGTATGTTATATTTTCAGTTATCCTGTGAATTTGTCTTTGGTTTTCAGGATTTATTGTTTGATTATTTTATTTGCCATGTGTTTCTGTGTCTATTTTCTTGTTCGTTGTCCCTGTGTTGTGTCAACGTGGTGTAAATGATCTGCATTTAAATTTAACCCGGAGCTAATTTTATTAAGGGAAGCCAGCTTCCGTGCTGATTCACTTGCGACAGAACGGTCTGTCAATAGAAGCAGTGTAGTATATAAGATTAGGACCCCAGGATTTACCGTACTGTAATTAATTACTTTGAATATGTAAATATGTGTATATTATGGATTGAAATTAGCGTGTTTTCTTTTGTCGAGGAATAGCTTATTGGAGATCGTAACTGCAATCCTATCGGGAATATCGGCATATTCATTTAGCGACGTCGTTCTCATGAAAGATGTAGATCTGGCCAAGATTTAAATTATGTTTTACGTGTTTTTCATTTGTTTGGCATTTGGTCCGACTAACGTTATTTATATAAACTTGTTATTATTTCTGACGTGTTCGACACATACTTGTTACATGATTGACAATTTAAGTCAAATTTGCTTTATTTCTATCATTTGATTTCGTTTAGTATGGATAATTATCATGTGCTTAGTTAAATAAATCTATTTTACGCCCGAATTTGCTTCTTATTCACACTAAATAATACTGTTTCCCATCCATATACCATTGGTATTTACTTCTTAGGAAGTTAGCTTTAGATTTAACGTCCATTTTTGACTGAACATACCGCGAGCTCGCCGACTTAGCCTGGCATATTTATATTTCTTGGATAGGAACGGTTCAATACTGCAAAAGACAAAGGACGATTGTATTAAAAAATATTATCTCTTATCCCTCAAAAACATTGGTTTATGAAAGAAACTTATTCCCGCCGACATATTACTAACATTATACGATTACGATTCAATCACGAACTCACTCCTCAATACAATCACTGTCACCGGGCGAGTTGGCCGTGCGGTTAGGAGCACACAGCTGTTAGTTCGCATCCGCGAGATAGTGGGTTCGAACCCCACTGTCGGCAGCCCTGAAGATGGTTTTCGGTGGTTCCCATTTTCACACCGGGCAAATGCTGGGGCTGTACCTTAATTAAGGCCACGGCCGCTTCCTTCCCATTCCTAGGTCTTTCCTGTCCCATCGTCGCCGTAAGACCTGTCTGTGTCGGTGCGACGTAAAGCAACTAACAAAAACAAGCAACCACTGTCTTCCCTCCCCTTATCTCCAAACTGGTATCTTTAAAATGTAAAGCATCTCATCTATACGTTGGACCAATCCGGAGTGTATCTAACTCTAGTTTGGGTGAACGGGCACACCGGTATCTTCGGAAATGAGCAGTATTATGTCACTCTGCTTCTCAGGCATGATATGCGTCATCCTTTAAAAATGGAAAATAATCTGTCGGAGGTATGACTACTTGCCATTTTAAATTACCAACCTGCCTAATTGCGCATGTGGTGACCGAGATGGAAAAGTCAATCATTTATTTTTTCTATGTCCATTACAACATTCCACTCATAAGGCACTTTTGCGCCAACTCGCTCGTCTTAAACACTCCTACCCAACCAGTGTTTCTGTCTGCTATATATAATCCGCCTCCTGCTATAATTGCTGCGATCAATAACTTTCTGGACGATTCAAAACTTACATTGTGATACTCAGCACCGTTCTTCCCGTCTTGTCGGGTCACACGCTCCTGCTTCCACTTGTGTTTTCTGTACAACTTTTTGTTTAATTTGATATAAACACTATAGTGCTATACGTGAATGTACATCAGAATTAATACATGCCGTACTGTCTGTAGGATACAAGCATTGAGAGTGTTTCTCCTATAAAACAGGACGTTTTACTGGTCGCCATATAGAAATCCGAAATCATAATCAAAAAGAAAATCAACCACCAACACCACCTCATCTTTCATACATTTGGCTTCCTGTCGTTCATCATATTGTAAATTATATCATTGTACCATTTTTGAGGATAGTTTTGTGAACGTTACATCTTACTCGGCTTAACTAACTCAGTTATAGTTTTGTGTTCTATTATGCATTTGTGTATTAACTGGCTGCAGCTGTTTTGGTGAGTTGTAGCCTACATGGCTTCCAGTCTTTCATCATCTTGTACATTTTTAAGGATAATTTTGTGAATGTTACATCTCATTGGGCTAACTGAGTCAGTTATAGTTTGTAGCCTGAGCATATAGAACAGTTGAGCAACTTTTGATGTGTATGTGTGCTTATTCATATCTGATAGTGGCTGATAACCTAGATGGTAGGTTGTTCTATGTGCGTCCATGCACGATAAGTGGCTGATAACCTAGATGTTAGGCCCTGTAAAACAATAATTATCTGTATGCATAACTGTACATCTACAAACTAAATGTGAAGGTCTGTAAATGAGTGTGATGATGGTGATAGCTGTTTTTTAACGATAGAACCTTAGGTTATCAGCTGCATAAAGTATTGGTAAGGTAATTTCAAAGTTTCTTTGAAGATAATTATTATAGGTGCAATGGGGACGATTGCGTTATTATTGCTGACGTTTCTTGATTTATAAGGCTTAACCAGCATAAAATCGGCATTATTAGAAATGCAAGTTATTGATATATTTTGTTGAGTTTATTATTTGCAGCGCTGTGAGAATATTTAAAAAACTATTTCAGACGAATATTATGGAGAAAAATTAAATTTGTGAAATAAGAAGACAAGTAACTAAAATAGGTTAACAACGTGAGGCCTATTCACGTCACCGTATCGCTTAACTGGTACATAAACACATCAGAATATCACACATACATATTGATACTTAACACTTTTCATACAAAAAGGAATGGAAATATTCCTAGCGAATTGCATTTACCACCATCTTCAGTAGTTTACATCAATATATATATATTCCTAGCGAATTGCATTTATCACCATCTTCAATAGTTTAAATCAATTAACATATGGAGCACGATTAAATCGGAATTTAAAAACACTCCACAATGCTCTTCTTATGGAAGACCGCCTTGTTTAGTCCTACATCACCTGATCGCTCAGAGCTTGATGTAGGTGCCACGCTTGGCCGATGGAAACATAGGGAGTGCCCTCTCTATCTATTTGTATGCACGAGGTTTACAACCGATTTTCAATGCCGGTATAAGGAGCGCAGCGTGGGATCCAGTCGGCCGTGCTGTCACATTTCCTATGACGTCACATAAGCGTGCTCAAATACTTTTAAACTCCAGAATTTAAATAAGTAAAAATGAATGCCTTTGCCGTTCCATATAATGATAATAAGAAATGTTTAAAGCCAATGGCCATAAAACAGACTTAAATAGCATAATTAAGTTAAAGAATGCTGTTATCTGCCTCTCAGTGCAGGTCACAAGATGATATATGTCTCAAGTTTCCTCGTGCAATACACTATCATGTAAAAAATTTAAAGGGGTGACGAGGATTTGCATCCGAGACGTTCGACATTTTAATTTCAATATTCTTCCGACTGAGCTATACGGAGAATAATGGCATTACCAAATAAGTTGTAAAGATAATAACAGAAACTCTCCCAAAATGGAAAGCTTTCCGACGAGACAGTACCTGTTGCCTGCTGTGACATAATACCTGAATCAGATATCTCGAAAGTTCACTTTTATATGAAAATGAGTTGTTTTTGAGTTTTAAAGGGGTTATGGAATAAGTTTCAAGTACAAAAATTAGATCTGGGGTATAAACTTTTATTAGTCACGAGATAAGTCATGAAAGTGACATTCATGTTAGGCCTACAGCTAGAAAAAAACCATTTATTATTTCATTTTATAACTTCCCTTTGCCACTAGGACAAAGTATACTTCATTTTTCAAAACACAACTTACCATAACTGCTTATCAAGTTATAAAAAATACTATGTAATAAATCATATCAGCCTGGAATATGGCATGTCTTTGAAGTACAGTACAGAAAAGGAATTAAGAAGCAAAATATACGCACACGATAGTATTGACTGAATAAATGGTTTCTCAAAATTAAGATTGAAACTGCTACAGCTGTCTGCAAATTTCAGATAAGGCACAAAGAGTGAAAGCTCTATAGCCTGCATTCGAAAATAACTTAGCCTGCTGTACGTATGTTATTTTCTGCAAATTACAGTCCACATATTAAAATTACTGTAACAATTTACAATATATAACCATGAAAAATGGAAGTCCACAGCCTGTTTCCAGTCATTCGACCGTGACAGGAATGGAATTAATGAAGCCCCATCTAGCGGCGAAGATAGGAATTGTGCCGGACGCCGAAGCTTGTTGCACTCTTCTGGGGAAGACTGACAGATTAAATGATATTGTAGTATGTTGTTGGAATGAAAGATGAAAGGGAAAACTGGAGTACCCGGAGAAAACCCAGTCCCACCTCCACTTTCTCTAGCACAAATCTCACACGGAGGGGGCGGGATTTGAACCAAGGACTCAGAGGTGAGAGTCCGGTGCGCTGCAACTGAACCACGGAGGCTCTAACATGCAACCACATTTACATTATATTCACTTAGCATGCATACATTCTCTTATATTGTAATTAGAGATTAGGTATGTACAGTGACAACTAAGCACATGCCATAATTATATAAATACAATGTTATATAAATTCACATGCATATCAACATGAAATCACATGTGTGTTACTTTCTGCAATGTTTACATATTTATTTTTATTTTGAGATGTATAGGAGTCATTTTATTTACGAAGACTTTGTTGAGATCTAAAAAGTATTTATGGGCTAACAAGAAAAACTGCCATACATATAATCTGTACTAACATTTTCACTCATTAAGGACTTCTATAACTTCACATCAAAACATTTCTACACTCATTCTTATATTTCTTATTTTTCGGAAATCTGTAGAAAGAATTTGAAGCACTTTGTTGTGTGTAATTGTATTACAACCACTAGCTGATGTACCCGTGCTTCGCTACGGAATTCTACATTGTATACAGAATTCTAGGTTAGGTAGTGTACACCTTGTGAGCAAGATTGCATGAAATTGCTTAGCTCTTAACATTGCCCTAGAAAGTGACGGGGAAGTCACCAAACATCTTTTCTCATTTGAAGACTGAGTTAGAGAATTTTCACTGTAAAAGTAGACCCGCTTGCATACCATCAGTCACAGTCAGGTTGGGGATCTTTCATTATAATGGTAAACACTCACTCTCCACCTGCCTTTTTACATCCTCGGAAAGACTGTCTTAGTAGTTTTCCCTACTGAAATGAACATATATTACAATGACGCCAGTAGGAATGACGCGATTAAAAGCAATGCTTTCATATGAAATACTCGATCAAATGAAAAACCACATATTTTGTCACTTTTAATGAAAAGGACTAAGCTGCCGATCTATCAGTCCAAAGTTCAAGGGCTGGAATGACCAAGCCGCAGACAGCCGTGAGCCGTGAAAAGTCTTCGTCCCTTTTCGTCCTTTCGTCTGGGCGGGCATGGATTAATGGCGACTCCCAGGGAAAAACTATGCCCTTTTACTAATCTGTTTCCTAGGAGTGCCCGATGAGTCAGAAAGTATCAATTCACTACACTTATGGCGGAAAATCTATCTGATTTGGAGGCAAAATTTTCCTCCAAGCCAGAGGATACACCCCCTATTTATTGCTAATTTGGAATAAAATGAATGTAGAATTTAATAAAAAATGAAGAGGAAGAAGCTCTTCTTAAGAAACGGCTCTTTTTAGGGTTGAATTTTGAGTTATTTAGTGAATTGTGGTGTTATAATTTGGAATAGGCCTAAATTGTTATTTTAGAACAGGTCATACTACTACTCTACTAAGTGAGCCTAAGTATGCCCACTGCTCATTCAAAACAGCGCGCCAGAGTAGCTGGAATACTATGATGAACCAGTGTGTTACGTACCAGCTGTATCAGAAAATGTATGAACCAGAGGAATGGCATGCTAAAGAAGAAAGTTTTCTAATTCCCCGGCAATGACCTACCATATTCAGTCAGGCTATTATACTCTTTACGCAGCAGTAATCACAACTATCGTAATTGAGAGGCAGCATAAGAGACAAAGAACATCACAACAAACAACGGTCAATGTAATGTTATTGTTGATCAATGTTATGCGCTTTTGATATTGTAGGCTTTCACATTAATTTTCTTCCGACTCTGAAATCGGTACGGTAAAACTGAATAAAACATAAATGACCGGAAATTGTATTCTCTACAACTTTTATGTAGTACTTTTCGATAGGACGAATAACATAAGTATTTAAAAATTGCATTTTAGGCACCTTCCCTTAAACTACAATTTCAATCAGGGTGAATAAAATTGTTTATAGCTTAGACTGTAGCTTCTTATTCCCCGACTCTATATAGCGACTTCCATTAAATTCGGTTAACCCGTTTTCTCGTGGCTCAGCGTTGATATGGACTTAGCAACAAAAATACAAATTCACGAATATCCATGTTATCATAGCGGTACGGTAAAATGCATAACTCATAAATGGTCGGAAATTTAATTTTGTATGACCTTGGTTATGTAGTATTTATCGATACGAACACTAATAATATAATTATTTGAGAATTAAATTTTAGGCCTTTTTCTAAACTACCATTTTGCTCAGCGTGAATAAAATTATTTATAGCCTAGATTGTAGCAATTTATTCCTCGACTTTGCATACAAATTTTTATTAGGATTCTGCTACTAATAATATAAATATTTGAAAATTACATTTTAGGCCTTCCCCTAAACTACCATTTCAATCAGCGTGAATAAAATTATTTATGGCCAAGATTGTAGCGACTTATTCCCCGACTTCGAATACCGATTTTCATTAAATTCTCTTTAGCCGATTGCTATTGATGCGTGTACAGACAGACAGACAGACAGACAGACAGACAGACAGACATTACGAAAACTAAAAAGTGCATTACCTTGTTACTGTGGACATGGCCGATACAGAAATACCATTCTTTTAAAATTCTGAGCAATGTACAGACAAAACTCTTATTTTATATATATAGCGCAAATACTGCCTCTTCCAGCCATTTTTCTTAAAATAATTAAATGTTATATTAATTTGACATTGTATTAGTTCACAGTTGTTATTGCCCAGTTTTTAGTGTGAACTTCAAGTCTCCAGAGTACCGGTAAGTCACAGTCGCAGACTCAAGTTTTCACGCTGCTTTCCGCTATTATCTTCGTAACCTATTTGCTGATATGACATTAGGTTAGATAATGTAATTTTAAATATATTCAAAAGGTGACTCTGGACAATTATAACAAAGTAATGTGAATACTTACTGTCATGCTTGTTGTAAAGGATGCAACATGTGACAAACCAATTCACAGTTCGAATTTAAAAATACAAAGTAAATGAATAGGAGTTTGACAAGCTAATGCATCGTTTAATGATCATCTAAATAGGACATAATACTAACACCTTCATGCGAGACTTTAAAATGATTTTACTGAACATTACATTCAATAATGGATCTATTAAAAGGAGTTCGTAAAGAATGATTTGGGGCCAATAATTCCTAAACGGGCACTCTGCGGACAAGTGCAAGAAAGTCAGCTATCTGTGTTTGATGCTTCCTTCCACTGGAAAGGTAATAATTCTGTCGGTTAGTTTTAAAGACTTTCGTCGCAATTACGGACGACATAGCCTACAGACCGTACATATAGAGACATAGGAAGGATTTTTATCTGGGGAGGGCTATAACTATTTCTTTACCGCTACAAATCATATCCAGTTAGATGAGCTACCCACAAGGGGGAGATTGAATAAAGGTATGTTTTACGTTTTCAAATGTTTTGAAGCTAGTGTTATTCAAGCATACCGGTATTGCCATTCATCTACAAGATCTAATTCATATCAGATACAAAGCATTGGAATAAAGGAAACATCTACCAGTGCGGGGAGCAAAAGTCCCTCTAAACCTTCCCGTAACTGTATACATACATACATACATACATACATACATACATACATACATACATACATACATACATACATACATACATACATACATACATACATACATACATACATACATACATACATACCTACATACATACATACATACATACATACATACATACATACATACATACATACATACATACATACATACATACATACATACATACATACATACATACATACATACATACATACATACATACATACATACATACATACATACTGTACCAGGAGAGCCTATGTCCCGGCCCATATCAATCGAAAGAAAAGTTATTCCAGCATAAAATATCCGTCCGACGTACGAACATTTAAATAAAGTAATGTTCCAGCAGGTGCCAGACTTCACGAGTGCACTAGGCGAAGTCAAGTGACGTCACCTGTCGCTCGAAGCTCACCTCCCCTAGAGATATTTCTCGAAAAGAATTTTCTTTTCGCGAGCTTTTCAACGCCTTAACCAATTTCAACGGGACAAACGCTGAATTGTAGCGGACGTCATAAAAGTTAATCCCTGTGAATTTCGAATTAATCCATCCCATGGTTGTTGAGTTATAATAATTTAAAGTCTAAGAAAATTATACACTCATGGTCACATGGCCAAGAGAAACCACCCCTCCCAGCGCCGGTGTATATATGTCAACGCTAACAAGCAGAGCAGCGCAGTACAAGGACGAGTACACAGATGTGTGTGAGTGAGACAGAGGAGAGACCGACCCTCGTACAGTATGTCCGCGCAGTCACGGTGAAAGTACTTGACGTCGCGTTTCCGGAACACGAAGTTATATCGCCGACAAAATTATTTAAAAAACGTCGCATTGTATTTAGTACATCGTGTCGCGACTACAGTCTAATTCTAAAGACATTTGAGAATATAATACGAGTGAACTTATTGAAGTGCAAATATCAAATATTTAACGTTCACAGAATATATAATTACGTGTAAACTTAGTTTACTTCACATGATATTGAAATTCTACAGAAACTAATGTGTAGAATTACCAGAACTCATTTCCCTTCGACAAGGCCGGATTAAGGGGGGGCTAAAGGGGCTGCAGCCCCGGGCCCCGCGTGCCAAGGGGCCCCGGCCTTTGGCCGAACCTAAAATTGTATGAAAAGGCCTGCTGCTCCACCTCCGTGCATTTATATGAATATTTACGCTCGCAAAATATCGAGCACGCACTCTTCCTTCCTTCCTTCCTTCCTTCCTTCCTTCCTTCCTTCCTTCCTTCCTTCCTTCCTTCCTATCAGTTGTCCACGTTAGTATTTCATCACTGCTAGAATCAATTACGTCCGGAGGCACGAATCCTCGCTACTTACGCACTGTAATTATTGTACAGGTTATTGTTGACGAAAATTTAAATCTGGCAGCTTGCGAGTACGGGCAGAGGGGGAAGGGGGTGAAAGGTCTGGGAAGTGAGCGGGAGGGGACAGGGGAAACACGGTGGAATGCGCATGCTATACTACATCTTTGCATCAGGAAGAGAACTTCCAGTTCACCCACGATTATCGAACCATTCGTAAGTTACAACTGTAATGTTCTTGTAAAATGGATAGAAAATATCCTAGTGGTGCCAAAAAACGTAAGTTCTGTTTTGTATGTTGATTTGATAGTGACGATGAGAGAAATGTAAAATAGGTTTTGGCATTGTGAAATATTAACATGAAAAATAGAGAAAAATTGTAGTCTATTTCAACACTTCCCTATTCATCAATTTAAGTGGAAGTAGTTCTATAACGAATTCAGTATGCTAGTCTTACGTGATGTTACGAAGAAGGGCCCCCACATTTTTAAATAGCCCAGGGCCCCCAAATACCTTAATCCGGCACTGCTCTTCGAGTATTGAACTGTATTTCTTTATTCACGCCATATTAGTATACGACTTACAGTAGTAATCTGGGTGAATACTAAGAACTTTTCTGAGGTAATATGACGTTATAATAACAAGATAATCAGAAAATAATCCTTAGTGACTTAATGACCGTGTTCAAAGACTGTGATTATAGACTATGATTTGCCTTCTTCAAGTGTGAACTGTGTAATTATGGACGTTTCATTAACGACTTTAAATAGTATTTCATACAGGAAGGACTGTGATTATTCATTTAACGTCCTAATGTTCAATTACGCCATAAACTGCGTTCAACAGTAAACGACAGTGTCAGTGATAACTACTCGCACTAAGTGAATTTTTCGTGTGCGAAAAATCACCTTAACGAGCTGCAATTCTACACGATCCAGTTCCAGCTATCATCACCTCATCGGGGACGTCAACATGGTGTGTTAAGGGAACACCGCCGATCCTGATTCTCCACGGAACATTCCCGACGTCCATCCTTCAACATTTGTAGCAACATTTCTTTCATTAAGTGAGTAGTAACAAACTGACTAAAATTTTCTCATTAATTTTGAACAGTGGAAACTTCAGTGCCGCGTGTGAACAAATATTTCAGAGTTCTCATACTTTCTCAGAAGTGATTAATTTAATTTTCAAATTTAATTTACATATCTCATAGAAAGACTTTAGGCTTTTCAAGTGTGCTATACATCAAGGTTTACAAACTGAAAAACTGAAAACTTTTAACAGAAATTTAATTTCCCATGTCAATTTGCAATTACAAGTGTGTGCTCATATTTAGAAAGACTTTAGGTGGAAATCTAATACCTCGTCTTCTCACATATGAAAGACTTTGGAATCAGTGATATTCGTTTAATTTTCATGAACAGAATTCAGGATGATTACGTTCAAACTTTTAATTTCAATGCCAGATTTGAGTCCAATGATCATATTGCAAGGTGAAGAATTAATAAATTGCAAAAAAAATTTTAACCATCTATTATTCGCTCTACGAGTCTATCCTACTCTGTATCGGCTCCAAAACCATGTTCCACTCCCTGAGGTAATACTCATGCCCTTTCCCCAAAAACTTTTCCTGGTACAAATACATACATACATACATACATACATACATACATACATACATACATACATACATACATACATGCATACACACATGCATACATACATGCATGCATACATACATACATACTTCCATCCATCCATCCATCCATCCATCCATCCATCCATCCATCCATCCATCCATCCATCCATCCATCCATCCATCCATCCATCCATCCATCCATCTATCCATCCATCCATCCATCCATCCATCCATCCATACATACATACATACATACATACATACATACATACATACATACTGTGACCGTTCACGGTACTATAGATACCATATCGTGGCATCCCATATCAATAATATGCCGTTTTCCGCGTCATTCTACGACGTTTAGCCGCAAAGCTAGCAGACCACAGCGCTGCGCGGAATACGAACGATGCGCTGCTATTTCAGAGGACAAGAGGCTCCGTGCGCGTAATGACAAGGGCGAGTCATACGCTAGCCAGCAATTAGGATGTTTCTCTCTCCTGTGCGAGTGAGTTGGAAGGAGTAAAAGGTCATGTGACAGCCCGCGAGCCATGCTTAATAAGTCGGGTTAACTTAGGGAGAAGTAAATCCCTAAATATGTGTTGGTGATTTTAGTAATACCAACCAAAACCTTCATTTGTTTCAGAATTTTCAATATTAATAATAATAATAAGAATCATGTGATTATTGACTTACGCATCTAATATTCATGAATAAGAGCTTGTCATGATCAAGGAATTATTTAGTTAAAGATGACAACGAAACATCTTCCAGTTATTCAACTTATCATTGATTACGTGACCTGAATCGGTGCAGAGAATTACAGAACGTCGTCACATGTCTGGCGGGGTGAGCCTATCCTGGAGTTTGGCAAGTCGCAAGTCAATCATTGCACAAGTGGTAAATGACGCTTTGGCGATTATAATTAAACCGCCGATCCTAAGAGAATAAGATTCGATCAGTAAAATATGGAAGGTCAGAGCTATCTTTTGATATGCAGATGTACGCCGACAAACGGCTTTTTACGGAAGTGACCCCCGACATGAAGGCGTAGTTAACTCCCACTCTTGATTTTTTCCTCTGTCTTACAAAAGAAATCGGACAGGAGACCACTTACCCACTATCTAATGTGTCTCCGTGCTGTTCAGACGTGTTAATATTTTGCACGACCTGTGAGATTGTGTAATACTTTCATTAAGCGATGAAGTACTGCAATTGTGAGATTTAGCTAGCAGAAGTACTGCATAAATAATTATTTAAGCGCAGTGATTATTGACGTGCACTTATTGTGTAAATTTCGTGTACTTATAACATTTTGTATCATGGTGTGATCACCGAGGATAGTGAACGAGGAATAACCCACCTGTTATGAGCTGCGTAGCATTCAAGCTACTGTTATATATGTTCGATGAATTCGTGTGTGGCTAGATTAATTCACTACTAGTCAAATACAGTGTAGTGTTGTGAGGCACAATTGGAATTACAATTAGAACGTTGAAAAAGTGAATTTGTTCAGGAAATTGCGATTCACGCATAATAATAATAATAATAATAATAATAATAATAATAATAATAATAATTTGGGCAGCGTCTGCTGAAAGTACAAACGTGGATGTGAGTTGTCTTACATTGTGAGGGGATGTGAAATAAGCAAGTTAGTGACCCTTAACGTTGGATTACAGTGCAAGTGAACACGTGATAGTTCAGCAATATTGGGATAAATTTAACCATGCCTGAATGTAGTGCGTATTACAAGTTGACCCAATTATAACCATAGTGTTTTCCCCTTTGCATATTGGAACGAGTGATCGCTGGTCTGGAAAGAGAATACACGAGTCACTTACCTACCCAGCATCTCATTGTGTTGGATACCTCCAGGATTATTATGCGTGGTGAAGTCTACAAGATGAAGTTCATCCCGGAAACGAACCAAGGACCTCACGACATCAAAGGCAGCAAGATGATGGCTTAAGCTGTTATGAGTGTGCATCCTCGGACAAGAATGATCACCCTAGATAAGTGCATTTTCAAATTTACTATGTTTGAAAGTCATTTCCCTCCTGTACAGAGTTAGAATTAGCATGTCAAGTAGATTAAAAATGTGAATGATGATCGCAGGCTGTTCGAAGGGATTAAAACTTTTAGCTTGTGTAGTAGGAAGTTTGTTACTGGCATGATGACCAGCAGTTAATTTAAACCCCTTGGAAAGTAATGCATGTTAGTTATAAGATTCCTGTAACGATTTATTTTTGTCTTCAAGAAGTGTTGTGATGGATGGAAGTGGTATCCATCTAGGTAATCTCAAATCTTATGATAAAATGAGATGCTCTGCCTCTTCAAAGAATACGAGGATGACTTGTATGTCATGTATAAGACGGAGCATTTGAGGAGTTCAAATGATGTTTTTAGATGCGAGTATAATTTCTGGATCGTGAATTTAATATGATTTTTTTTAGAATGTCATGAATTAATATCCCTTATGTAAATATATGCGAGAGTTTGTGGTATTGAGCCGGAAGTGATGGTCGGTGAATATTTGTCGATTGATAGTCAAGGTGATATAAATATGTGCCAGAGATAATTTATACAAAGCGTGAAGAATTGCACCACACTGGTTATATTGGGATTAGGTTGAATAGAACCATGTGAGAATTAACATGTTAGCGTTGAGCTTGAAGAAGCCGTGTTGGCCCGAATTTTATATCGAGGCAGCTTATTAAAGAGAGATATCTTCCCCCGACTGTATGAAAGGGAGGCGTACGAAAGTACTCTTACGCTAGAGAAAGTGCCAGCTGGATACAAGGGCTGATGAAGCTGTGGGCACGTTACAAGCCTTGACTGTGGAGTGTTCAATGGCCATTTACTTTCTAACAATATCCGACGGACATTTACGCAGTGAGTAGCTAATTGTCACCGCGACTGAATTAATATAATAGGAACAATAGACTTCCTCCCAATTTTATTTTTGTTAATTCTATCCGATCTAGAAATTCAAAACTGCAGTGAGAAGACCATGAGTTCGACCCCCATCTAGGGCAACGTGTATCATTGCTATTATTTTTGGTAATGGAAGGACCATTCCCTCCATATAATCTTGTATATATGATAAAGGGTCATATTATATGTTTGGTAGTAGTTGAGTGTATTATTACATGTAAAATGTCGTGTTACTGTCCGCGCGTCATCCATAAGCCCAGTATTATTTTATGTTAATTGATCAAATGGTATTTTTAATCCCGGCGAAACATGCCTATGCGGTTAGTTACACCTTTGTAAATAATAATGAATTTAGTTATTAGGGCTGAACATGACTTCCAGATATCTTGGAATGTGCTTGTCATAATTAACATACTGTCTTAATCCTTGATCGCGTAATGATATGATCACAAGAAATTATAATATTTCAAAACTCCAGTTCATGAATAGAAAGCTGGGATGATATCCAGAGGGGTGATCATTATAGTGCCGATTATTATGTATAATTAATTGATTAATTAATTAATAAATGTCTAACAATGTTGTGAATAATAGAGGTAGTAACAAGTGAAAGGCCTCTAAATATCGGGATTATTGGTGTGGAATACTAATTCCACAAGACAATTAAATAATAATTTCATCAAAGTGAATCCGGCCTTTTTTTAATTTTTGTGATTCAGATGATATACGGCACATTTCGTTTTAGTTGTGGATGTCCTTTCTCAGTTGATAATAAATCTGATATTCATAAAACTTTAAAACATCATTCTTCTGATTTAGTAATGAGGTTGTATTCCTCTTCTATATTGAGATCCCTACTTATAAACAATGTATTAATGCCCATTAGTCCGAACGTACCATAGACCTGGAATGCTCTAAAATTATAGCCGTGGTTATTCTGAAGTAGGGACGATGAGAATTCGATTCTAGGGCCGTTTGTCGAAGATCTCATCACGTACTTTCCATTCGGCTGATGCACTCACGAATTATTATTATTATTGTGCACTGAAGCCCCGGACAGGCACAATACATACATACATACATACATACATACATACATACATACATACATACATACATACATACATATATTATCGGCACACTTTATCTTGGTGCATTTCTGTACGAGGGTGAGGAGTAAGGAGGGTTCCTGTAGTGCTGCCAACTGAATGAAAATGAAATCTGAATTGAATCGAGAATATGATCGATCGATATGAAGTTTCTAAACCGTTATTATCTTAAGCCAACAGCTGTATCACATACACATTATATAACATTTCTCGATGCGAATCCTGTTCCTAGCATGAATTCTATAGTTTGGCTTTGCTGTGTAAACACAACAATACTAGTACGTAAAGTGTACGTCAGATGTCACATAACAATGCTTAAGCGATTTATAGTTTGTGTTTCAAAGTTTGCCAGTACGTATCTCGAATATTGCCGAGGTCGACCGAATCAGCACTAGGGTGTAAATGCACCAAGATAAAGTGTACCGATAATATATACTTACATACATACATAACGGGTGAGTCAGCCGCGCCTGACATTTCTGCTCTTAGCCACTCCAACGAACGTCAGTGGAGTGATGGTCGATTTTCCTTTGCCGTATACCAAGCTACAGTCGCCTTTAGAGCACTTACTGCGTCATCACTGCACGACTTTTGCAAAAAACGTGCATGCGAAGGTATTTACACAATACATCACACTGTCGTACGATTATGTAAAATGTACGTGCCAATTATAAGCTTTCGATTGGTTATAAAATTATCGCTAAAAGCGATGGCATACTGGTAGAAAATGTGTGAGAGTCTGTGAAGCGGGACGTAGTTTTACACCAAATAAGCTTTCTGATAAACTTGAGGCAACAGTCACCGTGGTGCTGTGGACTAACCATAAACGTATTGACACATGTTGCGTTGGTAGGTGGGTTCGAATCCCACGAGCGATATATATTTTTATTCACATTTTAAACTCTGAGGATCAAAGAAGAGGCCATTCGTGCCACAATCGACCAACAGCATGCATGTTGAATGTGTAGTAGCCGGACACTTGGTGTAGCCTAGCAGTCCTGGTCATTTCTTCGCTATGTATTCAGCAGATGAGTATGTTGAAATGCTCATCATCTACGGCGAAGCAAGACAGAACGCACAGGAAACACAGCGCCTGTACCAGGGGAGATTTGCACACAGACAACAACCAAACGAAAATACTTTTTGGAAGGTGAAGCAACGTTTACGTATAATTTCATCACTTTCCCGAACAGGTCCTGTTACAGAGGCACCAGTTACGTCCGGTAAAACTGTTGAGATGGTTTTGGACACTTTCCGGGAGAATCCTCACACGAGTACCCGGCCAGCAGCACATCAGGCCAACATCAGCCAGTCGTCTATTGTAAGGATATTGCATTCCAATATTTAGACCGTATCACCTGCAACTACATCAAGAACTTCATGGACGAGATTTCGCAACTCGTGTTGATTTCTGTGCGTGGATACTAATGTAAGTGGCAAATGATCCAGCGTTTTACATCATATTTTATTTTAGGACGAGGCAGGATTTCATAAGTATGGCTCTGTGAGTCATCATAATATGCACTACCGGAGTGTTGAAAATACCCACTGGGTAAGGCAGGCAGCATTTCAGGCACGATGGGCAGTTAATGTCTGGTGTGGTATACTGGGTGATCACCTAATTGGACCCTACTTCTTTGAGGGTCATTTGACAGGAGCCCGGTACCTACATTTTCTTCAAGACCAACTACCATTGCTGCTAGAGGATGTGTCCCTGGGTGAGCGTGTAACCACGTGGTATCAACACGACGGAGCTCCTTCTCACATGTCAGCAGATGTTCGCAACTACCGCAATGTTAAACCTCCCGGTCGTTGGATAGGAAGGGGAGGACCTGTCACCTGGTCTGCTAGATCACACGATTTGACTCCACTGGACTTCATCCTATGGGGCTATTTGAAGGATGTAGTGTACGCTCAGCAGCCGGAAAATCCTGAAAGCATTCGAAACCTTATTTCAGAAGCCTATGAATCCGTAACACCCACAAAGCTTCAAAGAGCCCGAATGGCAGTTCAACGGCGTGATTAAACGTGCATTACTGCAGAAGGCCATCTATTCAAACACTTACGGCGCTAACAGCCTGTTGCTCGGTCAAGCAGATTCAAACTCCCAACCATTCTATCCTCGTCCAGCCCTGATTATAAAACATCAACATAAGCAGCCCTAATAGCCTACAACAATGCCAACATTAATTAATTAATTAATTAACCCACGACATGAGTTCATTCGGATACATTGGCTCTGTGAATGATTCTCGAAGTACAAAATGTGAATAAAATGTACAGGCTCAAGTGCAAGTGCAATTCGAACCCATCTACCAAACGCAGCTGTATTAACAGCACCGCACTTAACCTATACCACCACGGCGACTCCAGCGAGTAGGTTTCCAGAAAGCCTACTAGATGGACTACTACTTCCATTTAACAAATGCACACAGGTTTTCTTACAGTATGTCATCTCTTTTAGCGTTCATTTTATACCCTACTGAAAGCTCATAATTGGCACGTACTTTTTACATAACCGTATGCCAGTTTGATGTATTGGGTAAATGTCTGTTGCATACGGTAAATGTTTTTGCAAATATTCTTCTTCTTCTTCTTCTTCTTCTTCTTCTTCTTCTTCTTCTTCTTCTTGAAAGGTGTGGTTGGACTCATGTGTTATCGTCCAGTCACGAAAACATTAATTACTTCAGCACTGACACATGTATCACTCGTATAGTACGTTAAAAATGTAATTGATAGAAAAACATACCGTAGGAGTCACACAAGAAACGATGATGACATATAAGACAGAGGTTAAAGTGATTTATAACCCACCAAAATTATGATAAACATTTTGCAATGGAAGAGTGAGCATAAAGAGACTGTCAGAGGATTATAATACAATATGTGCATCATCAAGAAACTGATTTATGCTGTTAACAAGAGTAGGAGTTAGAGAGTATAATAAACACGAAATACTTGTGGGGAAGGGGATGCCCATGTTAAGCAAAGAGGATAGGAAGCGCTGGCGGGGAACATCGAAAGCAGGACATTGTAACAGGAGGTGATTACTGTCAGTATCAGACAAGCCACAAGCACAGGAAGTTGGGGGAGGAAGATGAAAACGATTTTTATATTGGGGAGTAAGGGCATGATTAAAACGTAGACGTATAATAGATGTGATATGGCGCCGAGAGTACGTACCATAATAAAACCACGGTTTAGGAGGAATAACAGGTTAATTGATGATAAAAACGTCCCTTTTCTCGTGACGTTTCATTCCAATCGGACTGCCAATGTCGATATGTTATATCCCGCACTTCATGAATGAGATCAGAAGGGGGGATCGCAAGAAAAAGAGGGGGAGATTGTTGTGATGCTCGTTTAGCTGCCTGATCAGCAGTCTCATTCCCCATGATACCAGAGTGACTGGGAACCCAAACTAGAGTTATATAAACACCAGAACGAGTAAGGATATATAAGAGATACTTAACGTTATATAAGTACCAATTAGGGGAAGAAAGAGGCGAGCATAAGGCATGCAGAACATTTTGTGCATCTGTGAAAATCGTAACCTTATCATAAGCATGTGACCTGATGGTAATGAGGGCTTGTCGAATAGCAAACAATTCGGCGGTAAAAACAGAAAAGGCAGAAGGGAGGGAAAACTTAGAGAGAGTATACGGTTGGGGGATATAAAAGCCTGCTCCAACGCCGTGTGCTGATTTTGATCCGTCAGTGAGTGATTATAAAACGTCAGGCGCGGCTGACTCACCCGGTGCATACATACATCCATAGTATAACCTTCCAATGAATGTTGGATTGGAGTCGGTGAAGACATTGGAAACTTATGGTGAAAATAAAAATCAATGAAATCATATGCCCCATCACTATTCGTCCAAGTGTACCAGAAAGCAAAATAACTCGCTCGATTAAATGAACAACAGGCAACGGATTGAAGGAATCGGCAAAAATGATAAACTATGAACCCCGTGGTATCTCGTTAAGTTACGGTGGGTAATAATAATGTCGTGGCACGTAATATAGAATTAAGTAAATATCGCAGTTTCCTCAAATAAAAGTTTAATAAATGTAAATACATGGAGAAAATATCAATGACAGAAATGTATCGGAGGCCATGGAATGACTTGAATTAAATGGGCTAAGTTCAATCTGTATATGATGGCCATACCTTGCCTATCTAGTCCGATATGATTTGATAATCGAAATTGGTGATGAAATTGTCGATTGATAACCGAAATATTATAATAACAGATTATTGAATGAATTCTTTTGCCGACGTAAACGATTATGTAAGAGAACTCCAGATTAAGAAGCCAGGTGTTTAATTATCAGAATCAGATGAAAAGCTAGGAAATATGGAGAAGTCTTTTAAAAGCAAATATTCCGTTATTATTGTAACCTGGTATTAGATATTTTTTCAAAATAAGAGAAGTTTACAGTGCTGTTGGAAACTTAGAGGGTATCAGAAGTGTTGCACACGTATCGAAAATATATTAGACGAGAAGCTAGATTGTAATACAAAATTGTCAATTGTAATAAGAAATAACTTTTGTAAAAGAAACAAGATACGTATCTAGTTCTCCTCAATAATAACGCAAGTGTTATACAAGAATATTGTGAACGATGTTAATGCATGTACCGTAACTCCATTCTAATAGTTTATTACGAGTTTCAGGTATCATGAGACCAAGGAATATTGGAGATGATTATGAAATGGTTATGAATCCCATCATGTTGCACTAAAATTATGTGGAGGTCTCAAAAGACCCGATGAGAACTGGGATCGACACCAATGGTTAAAGTTAAAGTCTCAATACTGGGAGATGAGAGGTGTCTTCATCATGAAGCCAACGAATGATAAGTACTCTAAGTCAATGTTTCATTATACCGCTAGAGTAGTATGTTGTTTTAAATGTCAGAATTTTCACATACTAAAATACACAACTTGGAGGCAACCATTTTATTCATCAATCATTGCCTTACTGTGGATAGGAATATTGTAAGTTGTAGCGTGAATGATCCTGAATTATGATATATCGTATGATATATATATATATATATATATATATATATATATATATATATATATATATCAATATAGTGTTCGCGATTGAAATTGCGATGTTGTTGCGATGATATGGTGTTAATAATGATGTTAAGAAGTATAGTCTTCTTAATGTGAAGTGCCTGAGTATATTTTTTAATGAAATGAGAATTCGTGAGCATGACTTGTGAGTAATATGATGAAGGGTTTATTGTGATAGGGTCGTCGAAATATGTAAATGATTATTGTTATATGTCGTATGAATCTAAGCGGTCTCAGGCAAACGTTTTGCAGATAGATTTAGGCATGGATTTTACCCGTGTTAACATAGTGTCATTATGAAGAAATTTCAGTTTAATTCATGGTTTCGAATATATGTTAGAAGGAGTCGGTAATAACAGGTGCGTGATTTAAAATCATCTGCGATCGTATTCCTATGTTAAATCTAGTGTTCGCGAATGAAATTGCGATGTTGTTGCGATGATATGGTGTTAATAATGATGTGAAGAAGTATAGTCTTCGTAATGTGAAGTGCCTGAGTATATTTTTTAATGAAATGAGAATTCGTGAACATGACTTGTGAGTAATATGATGAAGGGTTTATTGTGATAGGGTCGTCGAAATATGTAAATGATTATTGTTATATGGATCGTCGTGAATGTGCCATTGGGATTATGCATTTTATAGAATGATGCGATGTAGAGGCCCTGATGATATTTATTGTAGTGGATATTGAATTAGTCGTGCGTATGGATTTGATTTTACTTAAATGAATGGTAATCACTTAGGCATAAAGCGATAGTTGCAATGATATTTTGAGCCATTTCGATGACGCTGGTAGTATGATCATCTAAAATGTATTAATTAAGTACAGTGTAGGTGACTGCGCACAATACTGGAATGACACAAGATCTTCACGAATTAATGATACTATGTAGTTGAGAACCATGTCACAAAATGGAATTGTGATCTTCATTTATATATGGTGAGTAGATTAATTTTTCCTTGCTAGCTGAATTTCTTCTTATAAACTATTGAGTTGCCGCTTAGAGCTGATGTAGTTTTTACAGGTTGATTTCACGGAGGACACCAGAGTTGTAGAGTCATCGTAGTTTTTGAACCACTGTAGTTGATGATGATTATGTTTTCAAATGTCCATTATTTAGGTGCAGATGCCGATGGAGCTCAGAAGAAATCAGTTTCATTTCCTATTTGTTCTGTGTTATTATTTGAAGAATTAGCGTGTTGTCTTATGTTATTCGATCATTTTCTTGACCTAAACGATAATGATGAGCAGAGGTTACCGGTGCGTTCAAGTTGTTAGATAGAGTTTTGACAAAATAAGCGATGATTAAAACATAATAACGGGATGTTGAGACATTTATTTGAGTCAATGAATAGGTGTGCCAAGCCAACAAGAATCAATGGTGTTTAACCATCAGTTTGAAGATGAATGTGGTGAATGATGGACTTATTTTAAATTTTAAGCCTTCAGCATTGTGATATTGACTTTACTTTGATTTTTCTGATTAACTTGAAGTTGTCATTGATGTTGTGAACGAAATATTGACATGAGTCAGAAGTTAAGATTGTTTCTTTTTAGTTAACGTAATGTTCAATCATTTTCAACATCCATTTGTGTTGCTTTTCATTTTCCTTAGCATGGTAGCTGATATTTTTAACAATTTTTTAGGCATTAAACGGAAAATCCTTCATTGAAAAGTTATATTTTCGGCGTTTCTCATTTGATAGTGTAAGGTACGTCAAGATGATAGCCTAGATTAAGATATTAATTAGCAATCGTCTTCTCACGTCAGCCGAATCAACTTAAATCCAACCATACGTCTCTGTGACCAAACTCAATGAACTTTCACGTGCCTTGAGTGGAACCTCTTGTACCTCCGCGTGCCACCGGCCGTGGCGTAACTTTAACATCAAAAACCCTGAACTTAGAGATGCGTGAAAGGTCACAATACATACATACCTACATACATACATACATACATACATACATACATACATACATACATACATACATACATACATACTGAAACCGTACAGTGTCCTGTACAGCTCATTGGAATTATAGGTGCCTTTCTGCCTCATTAAAATCACTTCAAAAGGTCGCGTCATTGGTAGTAGTGTGGGCGATGGGGATCGAGCGGCGCCCGGTCAGAACGGAACCCGCGAAAGAGCACCTGGAAAACAAAGGGAAGACAGTGCAGGAGCCAAGCCCCGCGAAAAGACCCTCTCAACTTGCAAAGAGAGATGGTGAGATGACGCGATGCTGGAGTAGTCAGATACGCCCCGAGGTGTGGCCTAGCTTCTCAGGGTTCCAAACTAACAGAAGGAAATTCCGGTTTTTATGCACGTTTCACGGGTGCCAACGTCGGATTTTGGCGCGTAAAAATGAGATGATATTTTGATCCAGACATAGGAAAATTATGGGAGGTACACCAGTGAATAGAGCTGAATTTTCTGCATACCCCAGACTAAAAATATGGAATACTTTACTCAAGGGACGAAAGGAGGTCACCAGATGTCCAGATTTAACATATTGCTAACACGTGTGAATACAAGAGCGTCACCCACGCTAAGAGTCGCGCTCAAAAGATGACTCCACCCCCAAGGGACGCTAATGAAATAGTTAAAGGCGGGAGTCGAATTACGTCATAACTGCCGATCTTTGGTTGAGCGCACCTGGATCAATTAGGAGAGGAAAAAGAGGGCTACAATATCCACTATATAAATGCCTTCAACTCCTGGAATGAAAGGAGCTCTTGTCCTTAATGAACCGTGAATCGTTTACGCCCATTATCTTCCGGTGCGTATACCATAAAGGCTGTGCTGACCCTCGCTGAAGACAGTTCCTAGCGGGTCGTTGAGTGGGGACATTGTGTCACGTTGTGCCCCAGTTTTACAGTCAGAACCCTACTGACCACATATTAAGTCAGTGCTATTGTGTCCGTCGCGGGCGTGAAATACGAAGCCTTTGTGAAGTGCGGACGGGAAGCCAAGCGAGCCTAGGCGAATGTCTCTGTGCCGCGTGCCAGTAAATAAGCTGCGAGTAGAGTGTATAAACGAGTAGCGATTTCGGCTATGTACAATGCCGGCCTAAATGAGTCTGTGATATTAGTAAATCGGTATCACCCAAGTTGCTACTCTAAGTCAGGGTGTTCAGGTGTTGTGAGCTACCCGATTCATGCTGTGAACGCGTTCGCTGTAAGTGGCATGACCTGCTTGTTCGTGGTGTAAACTCTGCGTTCGTGCCGAGGTAAACTGCAGGACCGTGTGACGAGTTGTGGAGTGTTACCCCTTGGATTACTTTAAGATTTCAGCAGTGAACGAGCCAGCCAGAATGTCGGACCTGTGTGTACCAGGATTACAGGACAGCACGCTCGACGCCAGCGCCGAGGTCATGCAGGAGTAAACTCCGCCATGGGTCTCCCGTGGAGGGAAAAACCACAGCCACCAAACAGATGAGTTGATGTCAAAATATAAATTTCTTAAGCACGATAATGTATAACCGGGTATAGGATGAGCTTTCCTTTGTAAATACTTAAATGTTGTAAAATAATGCATGCCCTAATATGGGAATTTATTGTTCTTTAAAATGTTAACGTAAATTCAATGGAGCTAACTCCCCGGACGACCCATTTTTTTCCTTCTCAGTGATTAGTTTATCGTGAGGGGTTATTCTTAGTAATATGTGGTATATCCTAGCAAGTAAGGGAGACAAGGATAGGAGAATATTTGAGTTCCCCTTAGGGGTGGCTGGAACAATAATAAATTAGCAGGGAAAACCACGTCCATAAGTTGCTAGTTGATGTCCAACATGGCGACCGTATTTGCTGGGGAAACTCATGGGTCAATCAGACGATGCATGCGTAATTTACACATATGATAAGTGCATGTACAACAAGAGAGAAGAAATCCTGACCGAGAGAGAGGTGCATTATGTTATTTAGGTATAATAGTGAGGGACAGTTCGCGAGTCTCCCGTAATTCTTGATTATTTAACCAGAAAGGTATGGATTTTTTTGTATGTAACCGGCTGAGATCCAGGGAAGCCAGAGTTTTATGTATGGTAGAAATATGAATATATGCAACTCTGGGCGGTAAGCGAAGAAATTGAGGAACGTGGAATCAAGGAATCATGAGAGTCCTAGGCCCAAGGAAAGAAGATACGCGATATGAGACGTAATGAGAGGGCCGAATGCCCAGATAGTTTCTGATGAGATAACTCGGAAGTGATGGTGCTCATGAAAAGAATGACAAGGTATAGAATAAATGAGTATTTCCTGGGAATTCTACGGTAAGATGAATAAACAAATGAAATGGGCCATCGATGTATGTCCCCGAGAAGAGAAGGCTGGACGTGTGAGGGAGAGAAGAATCTGGCGTGGCCAATGAATGAGAAATGGTCGTACGAAGTGAATGACCGCCCCTCCTTTTTTTGTTTTGTGAGTGCTTGTTTCTCGCCCTCGTGACAGAGGGATCCTGCTGTACTATTATATTAAGACTCGGGCTCTGGGTTTTCACCGTGCTCTTTTGTTTGGTTTAAATGGCTAAGCTAAGAATACTTATATAATGATAATATCACGGTGATTTAAAAGGTAATTAATAAATGAATATGGATATCCCCCCAATGTCCGGTGATATGAGACCGTAGCTGGTTAGGAATTTCTCTTTCAGGGATGCACCTCTCGGTCGGAGTCATATGTTCGAGCCCAGGTCAGATGGGCTGAGGCAGAAGATACTGATGACCATGTTTTTCTTACAGGAATGGCCTCTTTTCGGCATGAAGTGTATATATCTGTGTGTGTTTAGTATGTAATGTGCATTTATTTTGAGTTCAAACAGAACCGTTGTTCAGCGTTGTCTGGTCTTGGTGATAGATAAGGGAAGTCCGGGGTTTAGCTACACTATATGTGTGTTTTCGTTTGTGCATTATGTAAATATCTCTTTGATATGTCAATTATGTAGTGTAGGGACTGGTTGATTACGTGCTAAGAATAGAATGTATTATGTAAGTGGACATCATCTCATATTACACGATGTGATCGACAGAAGAATAAATTTAACAACACAGGTACAAAACTAATGAGGGAAAGCCGATATTGGTTGCAAAACCTCAATTATACCTTTGTGCTAGACGACCCCCTCAAGCGAGTCAGTTTGAAATGTTAATTCCTTTCTTTTCCTCCCGTATGCGGAGAATTCATTGTATAGGGTTGTTTCTTTATGTTATAATTCTGAATAAATTAGTATTCGTAACCCCCATTATATGATTCTTGTCATTTGTAGTTATGCTAAGCAGTATCCATAACAGCTGAACCCGGAGAATCCTACTTTCATATTACATAAGGCTCCATCTTAAATATTTGTTTTTTCTCTTCTTTCGAACATACCACCCCCAAGTGCTCGAGCGCCGAGGCCAGCGTATAAAGTAGGAGAAGCGCGTTCCGAAACTCGTTATGCAGTTCAGGTCGCCCTTCACTCTGGTCTCATCCGTGGTTGTTTACAAGGTTACGCGGAGGCATTCTTATGCGTGGGTCGTCCATTCGAGACCGGGAAGGGTGTAATACATACATACATACATACATACATACATACATACATACATACAGGATGTTAAGGGTATCAGTGCAGATATTTCTTGCAGCAATGGAGAACGATGTGATGAACCACTATATATCAAACTTTTACTAATCTTCGGAAGTTTACTTTCGAGAGCAAAAGATACGATGTTTTTAGAATACGTAATATGGTTTGTTCTAATGAATGCATAGCTTCCCTTCGATAACAGGCAAGTTAGACACCATCGTTGCTAAATTGGTTTCGTTTATATTGAAGGGCAATGAACCACCACAACAGCTAAAGGCTACTTCTACAACTGCTACCAGGACATGCCGTGTTACGTAACATTCTCGTCAGGCTGGTTTTGTAGTTGTTAGTATTTTGTTTCCGCCTGAGGGACTTCAGACAAACTTGGTCATCGGTTTCGGACACAGGAGATGTATCGAATGGTCGATGTCAATGCGGGTTATTTTGCTGTAACGTCCTTTATAGGATTGGGGGTCTACGGTCGTCATACCCCCTGCTATAGAGAGTGTGGAAATGGTCTGAGAATCTGTGTCGCTGCAAGGTCTGTACGAGTGTGTGAAAATATTATATTTATTCGAGCGTAGAGTTAGGGTAGGACCTCCGGGACGTGAAATATGCTACTATCCCCGTTTCGTATTGCATAAAGTGATAAGGAACAAAGCAAAATCGTGTTGACGTGTACACGTGTAAACAAAGTCGCATGGGATGGGACGTCCATATCAGTAGTATCAGAAGTGAATTATCGAAGCACATCGAAGGTTTAGTTTCAAACGAATAATGGACATGTTACGAAACTACATAAATTAAACGTACCTACATTCCCTGCTTTCAAACGAAAAGGAATATGTGTAACGATAAAACAAAGTTTTTGACTTCCTTTTTCAGTGCTTATTAAACGTACTAAAATAAAATTTGCCAAGCTAAGTGACTCAGACGTTTAAAGCACTGGCAGACACTTGGCAGGCTCAATCATCGCTC
The DNA here is from genome assembly GCF_040414725.1 of Anabrus simplex. Classification (NCBI taxonomy): domain Eukaryota; kingdom Metazoa; phylum Arthropoda; class Insecta; order Orthoptera; family Tettigoniidae; genus Anabrus; species Anabrus simplex. Next base: position 368,324,540 of record NC_090265.1, on the reverse strand, counting down.
AGTACGGTGGTATTTGAACTGCTCAAATACGTCCGCTTTCTACCGGTACATTTACTGGTATGCTAAATAATACCTGCGGGCAAACTCCCGACACCTCGCGTCTCCAGTAGGATGTAAACAAATATTACTGTTATTATTATTATTTATATTATTATTATAGCTACCTCTGTGGATCGGTGGTAGAGTGTCGGCCACCGGATCCCAAGATAGCGGGTTCAAACCCGGAGACTTAGTTGAATTTTGAAGGGCGGAAGAAAGTCCATTCGACATTCCATGTCGTACAATGTCGGCATGTAAAAGATCTCTTGTGATACATTTTGTAGACGCCCAAGAGAGCTTCGGTTTTCTCGGTCTGCCGTCTAGTAGGCCTCGACTAAAAGGGAACGTCGAAAATGACGAGCAGACATCCAGATGGCGTCAGATTGAAATGTCTGCACACGGTAGCTGAGGCCATACGATTATTATTATTATTATTATTATTATTATTATTATTATTATTATTATTATTATTATTATTATTATTATTATTATTATTATTATTATTATTATTATTATTATTATTATTATTATTACAGTTATTACAGTTATTAAAATAAAAGTAACTACCAAACTCTAATTTCGTAGCTCTTAATCTGCCAGAATACATTAAAGAATATAGTTAATAGTCAACAAGTCCTAAATATTAATCCAATAACTCTGGCCATGTCTCCGAATATGTACTTACAATTTGTTTTAAATCACACTGACACAAATATGTCTTAATTAAGGCACAGCCCCAGCATGTGCCTCGGCTGAAAATGGGAAACCATGGAAAACCGTCTTCAGTGCCACTGACAACGGAGTTGGAACCCACTCTCTTCCGAATGCAACCTCACAGCTCAGCGCTCCTAACCGCACGACCAACTTGCTCTAAGTTCTAATGCTCGGCTGCGTAGCTCGGACAACGGAACGCTGGCCTTATGGAAAAAAAGCGAGGACCAAGATTCCATTTGCAGTTAGGCTGTTGAACAATGCACATATACAGTATGTAGATAAGTACCCTTCACTGTCTCTGTATCAACACGACTTGCAGATTCGCATAATTGGCACTTATTATATCACACACATACTGCACCTTTATATTACTGTGTTCACCTACTCTAAAACTTGGTTTAAAGATAAATTCACTTGAGCAGCACACGCGTATCGTTCTAAAACGTACATTCTAGAAAGTCTGAGATATAGCACCCCACAGCTTTCACCAGCATATAATACCAAGCCGCCACAAGTGATACAATACCCAGTGTCCAAGCACTCCACAGTTGTAGGTCAGTCACGTTCCACAAACATAATGAGACCACGTTCCACCAAAGTTTGAAGTCCAGTCTAGTACCGTATAGTGTGCTTCTCGCCGTATGATCACATGTCTATATAGACCTCAGATTCCCCCTTCCTCTCGCATGATACGTCAAGATTGATCCTGGCAATCCAATCAAGAGTAGATCCTCTTGTCAAGACCAAACCCCAAACCTCATCAGACTCCGGGCCGTTCCGTATGACTCATAGAATGTTTCGATCGCGAAGCAGCCCGTAATGATGTGCATTACGTCGTAGGTTCGTATAGCCTAATTATGACGCTATGATGTAACGAGTTCCGATCGGAGAACACTATTCTGAAATTAATCTCCCGTAGCAGAGAGAAAGAGAGAGAGAGAGAGAGAGTCCGAGGAGTAGGATTTAAAATTTTGACTCTTTATGAAGGCAGATGTGCGAGAAAAGTAGCATAAAAATCCATGCTAGATAATGAACAGAATTCCAGTACTAAATTATCGCGCTAAATGACAGCGGAGTGATAGAAGTCCAGAAAACAATCGTACCAGAAATGGTATCTTAGTAAATATAGTTACCTAATATCACGGTAATTCGAGGTGATGAACGAGTGCACTAGCAACACCGTGAAATTTTGTACTAGCTTATCGGAGTGAGATAGACTAGCTGTGTCCTGCATCAGAATAATAAACACGTAACTTTCGTTTGTCAGAGAAAGGATTTGACTGTGACGTATGCGGAAAAAGCTGTATAAAAATCTGTGTGAATAATATTTTTCGGTGATTTCAACTAGAATACCATGGATTACTCAAGAGCCGTCGCGGGACGTCTAGAACCAAGGATTTCACGCACCAGTGCCATGGAGTAGAAGCCTCCGGCGCGTCCCTCCTGGACTCGAGACAATGAAGGGCACACCAAACTGTTGAGTACTAAATTATGATTTTCCAATGCTGGTATTCCCTCCCTTGTAAATATAAAACAATGTAAGGATAAGATTTTTTTTGCTAGTTGCTTTACGTCGCACCGACACAGATAGGTCTTATGGCGACGATGGGACAGGAAAAGGCTAGGAGTGGGAAGGAAGCGTCCGTGGCCTTAATTAAGGTACAGCCCCAGCATTTGCCTGGTGTGAAAATGGGAAACCACAGAAAACCATTTTCAGGGCTGGCGACAGTGGGGTTCGAACCCACGATCTCCCGAATACTGGATACTGGCCGCACTTAAGCGACTGCAGCTATCGAGCTAGGTAAGGATAAGATTAAGGTAATTTCTAATATTGAATTTGATAGGTTAGTTCGCTTAGAGTGGTCAGTAGAGTAGCTTTTAATTTAACTATTTGAGGTAATATGGGAATGAAATAAACTAGGAAAAATTCTACGTAATTTGGGCCTCATTTAATTCTTTGCATGAGCATGTTGTATTTTATTTGGGTTTACGAGTGCTGTCGGAGGAAAAGGGGGGAAGAGAATAATGAATTTCGGTAGTTTAAGGAAGAAGCTATCATCTGAGTGACGATATAAGATGAGTTACGATAGTATGACGATAGGATCTTTCCCAAGTCCCTGTGAATATGGAAATGTGGAATAGCCGCAGCACTCGCTTTTAAAAGTAATGTAGTAGAATTTGGTGCATGGTAGATTAAGATTCGGCTGTATATGGATGTGTGTGAAGAATTTATTGTGCCTAGGTTCGAATATCCGTCCTCCCCAACACTAGTTAGGCCCCTGTGTAAATTTGTATTTATTGTTTGGTAATTTTATATTTTTGTATACATTTTTAAATTAATTTGATCGGATATTAAATGCCGAGTTACTGAGCATAGTATCATTGATATCAGGTACACACTCTCACCTTATTGGTCAGGGATTATAGAATATTTTTGTTTTGTTTTTGCTTGTGTGCTGGTGAAAGTGTGGTTAACTTTGCTGTGATAAGAACGATTGTTTGAACTCCGGACTTCTGTAATGTTGTGGGAATACGACATGATATAGCGGCTTGATATTTGTTGGACAGGAAGTACGTACGAGCTGATTTTAGCATGTATAAAAATGCGTCAGTATGATTGCGTGAATATAATGACCTATTAACCTCCTATTGTGAGCGGGTCAAGTAGTTTACTGCCCCGGTTTGGAAGAGGAGTGGCGGCGAGACGAGATATACGACCCAGGGTGGGTATTTTTTGTGAGAAAGCCAGCTGATAGAGAGCCTGTAGTCGCTCGGCAAGAAATGGAGTGTTCCAAACACTACTTTTCTCTGAGAGTAAAATTCAGAATATTTTACGAGATTACCACACACGCCACAAGCCATGCATAAATTAATATATGGACATATAATTGTTACCCTTCATGATGCGGTAGATAGGGTTTGATTTCAGCATACCTGCTGGAGAGAGGACCAAAGGTCTCTAGTTCGAACCTTGGGAGCACCATGAGAATTGTCAAGTCACACGAGCGGCGGATTTTTTATAAAACAAAATATAGTCATTGCTTTTCTGTTATATGTATAATATGTGTTTCTATTCCACGTGGTAGAATGGTGTGAACATATGTGTCTAGATAGTCAGTGATTTATTGAAGATATACTTCGTGAAAGTCCATTGGTAGTTTGTTGAATTGAAGGGTTTCCACCCTTATTATGTGTACAGTTAATTCATATTTGTAGGATTATATTGTAATACCGGACCATTTGCTTATTATTTTCCAATTTGATTTGATTTTATATAATCTGTTGTGCTAAACTTTAAGTTCGGCGGCCACTCTAAGACGAATTTCAGTGTAATTCTTTTTATAGATGTAATTTGGGGCTTAATCTCGTGGAATACTTTGCATTTGTAGGATCATGGCTTATCACTGTAAACATACGAGGGTTATTATGATATTATTTGTCGTACTCAACAATTAAATTTATCGGGTCGATAGACCACCAAACCAATGTAGTAAAGATAATTCTTAGAAAGAAAATTTCAACCTTTTCGACTTGTTCAGATGAAAAGGAGGTAACACTTAAGTCTTTGATCTATAAATATGTGATTGCTTTTGTTACCGTGGTTTGTGGATGTGCAGAGGTGAAAGAAGGTGCTGGGATGAACAGGTCTCAACTTACGAAATTAAAGTTAATTTAAAATTTAACAAAGGTTATATTTTCTTTTCGAGATCAAGAAATAACAAGTACAACAGGAATTCAGTTATATATATATTAACAAGTTAAGAATGTACAATTAAAGTTTACTAATGGCTTTTGGGCTTCGAGCCCCTGAATCACAATCCCTGAGCAATGAGCCCAACTTTACTTATACACAAGGTTCAACAAAGGGGCAGAAAACCCCAATCATACCAAGGGGCTCTAGCTCTCAATTACCCAGTCAAGCCTGCTCGAGGCACACAGAAACCAAATTTAAGAAAGAGCGACCCGCACTCAAAGTTCAAGCGAATTCAAAGGCCACTCCAAACTCCACCTTCAAGCTGTCCTCCGGACACATAAAAATATGCGTAAAAATACCCAACCTACTGACGCCTATTCAGTAAAGAAATAGGACAATGACATGGCCCCAAAATACCAACTTTAGTGGAGGCGTAACTTGCACTCCTAATACACCATTTTAAAAACCTATTTGGCTCTAGGCCGCTTATGCAAGGGCTAATCCCATACTACGGAGGTGACACGATAGGAAAACTTTATTTCATTATGAAACGAAGAAAAACGGTTGAGAAAACGTAGTCACCTCAAAAAAACATATGAGAGGGAGCTCGAGAGGGTTAGGCACTCTCTATCCCGATTGTAGTTAAAGAGACGGAATTTGTACCAAGTGTCTATTACATTTTAAAGGAAGGTTACATGATAAAAGTTTCAAACCTGCCCCGAGGGTTAAACTGCTGAGCTAGCAAGCAAAGAAGTTATTAAAATGCCATTACCTGGTGGAGGAACTGCTGCCCGAAGAAAGAGGCGCTTCCCGCCCCTGCTACATAATCACACAAAGAAAGACGTTACTGAAGTGGCTAGGAGACAAGAAAATCAGCAGTTTATATATCCTCGCGGAAAATTCGAGACGTTTCATGAATGAGAACTCACACCCCATCAACTTTATTGGCTAGGGTCAAGCAACATATCCATATCGGAGAAGACACACATTATTGGTTAAAAATTAATTAAAGAAATTCGGGATTGGCTACATGCAAAACAAGCGGAAAGAGAAGGGTTATACTGCCAACCCAAGAAATGACTGAAAGAAATTTAACAAAGAACAAACTTATGAACACAAAATTTCTCAAAAAACAGTTCCTTCACTTCGCACCAGGGTGCACAATTGTAATTCTTCAGTAGTGCCATCTAGAAGAGAATGTTCACACTTCCCACTACAGAGAAAACAAATATAAATCGAAAAAGACTCAGTTCAGGACTCTTCAAAATTTACAATAGCGACATCTTCTGAGAAACTTTAGAGTTAACATGGTTGTTAAAGTTCAGGCTTCCTCCAGTAGAGGAGTTCCAACTGGCACAATGTTTGAATTAGCGGCGTGGAGGTGTACCGCCCGGTACAGCTTTTATAATTAAATTCAATACCGTACTTTTGTAGTCCACACAGTAACATTTTGGAAATGTGGATCAGAATGCAGATTTGAGTGACAGCACGGATTTGTCGTTGCTGAACGAGTGTCTGATATATTTTTAAATTTTAACCCAACAAGGTTGTAGATTATATTGTATATGTTTTAACGAGAGCCAAGTAAATTTTTTAGGAAAACTTATCTGAGCCTTTTTTGCCGATAATTAGCATCCATAACCTCTTCCGTTCATTGTATGCCTTTAAGTTAGATGTAAGATAGTACTAATTTCGTAGCCGCGAACGCACCGCGCCCTAGAGAGGCTTGGGTTCACATCTTTGGAACGGGAGATTAGCGGTTGACCTCGAGATGCTATAAAGGGCATTTGTCGTCTCATGTGAGTGGATTAGTTAAATAAAATCCCGATGAGGCGGCATTGTCACCAGGCAGAAAAAGGTCCCTTGACTGTCGTTTTCTGTGGAGCATGGTCCCATGTGTTCATGACCCGGTAGGGATACATTAGCGTTGTCACATGGTCCCATGAGCTATGGGAGATGATAGGAAAGGTCCCAATATCAATCCTATCAACTGCTTACAGCTGAACTACCGTTCCGCTCAAAGAGGTCGAGGTGTATTCCTTTTCTCTCCCTTGGTGAGAACAGCATCGTATCAAAGTGGCTTCTTTATTCGTTCTACAGAATGAACTCTCGCCAGAGACAAAAGAACTACCTATTGATCATTTTGTAAAGAGGTAAAAAGAATGTGTGTATAACGAAACCTTCTTCACATAACATCATTTTCTGCTATGTGAATGTTCATTATGAGTGGGAAGAAAGATAAAAGTTTATGTGATCCCGATGGAATGAGACCTTATATGGCTAGAATGGGCCTGCATACCTGAGGCATATGTGGGGATTCAAGTTTGTGTGTGTGTGTGTGTGTGTGAGAGAGAGAGAGAGAGAGAGAGAGAGAGAGAGAGTGAGTTACTTGAATGTTGAACAGGTCCTGTGGAGATTGTGTCCAGATATAGTATAAAAGTATAAAAGGGCGAGTGTTTGGAGGTAGTAAAGTCACCACAATTCACCAGGTACCATTCGCTTAGGGAGAGCCGTCTGGTACAGTCGTGTCTGTTCACTCCGTAGTCGCAAGAAGAGAGAAGATTCAGCAGAAGCGTAGGACTACGGGCTGCAGTGTATATTTACACACCTGCTACAACTGTGTCACTTCACTGTGACACAGTTAAAATACCGAGCATTTGTCTGAGGCTGTCTTTACATTTAATTGCAATACAGCCCTGCCTATTAAGCATTGTCTTGTGTGAGCTCACTGTGCCACGTGCCCGCAATCTCTACTGCAGTGACGAGGGCCGAGTTCGACTGAAGTCACGGGCCTTACAGTGGGGCCCTGCCTGGGGAGCGAGCTCTTGGAGTTCACCTCGCTTCACTACTGGACCTTATCTGCTGTGTTTTTCTGCTAATCCCGTACTGAGACTGGTATATTAGGAGAGCAAATTAGCGTCTCAGTACGGGCCTTAAGCCTAGTAATAGGTACCCGGTTTTAGATGCCCCGGCGGCCAACGGAAACTACTGTACGTAAACTTGGTGCACCACTGTTCGTATCGCGTCTGTTGCCCCAACTACTATAACCCCCTCCCCGCCGATATGACAGTGACAACAAGTTCACGACACACAATCCACCTCCAGGTGTTCGACAGTCCCTCCAATATTAGCCTACGTTTCTCCGTATTTCAGACTGAATTCTTGTGTTAAACCGAACATACCACTGTCTGCGCCATCGCTTTTAAAAAGCCGGTCCCCTGCTCCAGCAGGAGGCAGTTTAAGTCTTAAATTTAAATGAATTTCCATATAATTTCGGATCAACTTTGATTTTTCAAATTCAGTTCGGGTAGATATGGACCGAAACAGGTTCCAAATGAACCTCGGGCGCCCAAAAAGATGACCACCTTCACACCGAAAGGCCGCACAAGGCCAAGTAAAGCCAACCCTGGAGGGACCAACGAAATGCCTAACGGTTCGCTGACGACTGTCAGTCGTAAACCACACCCCCACTCCCTCCCAGTCACGATGACGATGAGATTTGAGACCCCTCAGCTCCCCTCACCCGAACGCTCAGGCCCTGTAATCCACCATAACACAGATGATGACATGACTATCATCCCCACTGAGAGAGAGGGATCACCCTCCCCCCCGGCTAGTTCTGGCTCTGAAGGAGAAATCTTCCTGTCTCCAAGTGGGAATCGACAGCGGAAACACTTCCATTACCTTGTCTTTCCGAAGCCCAGGCCACTGGTCCTACCAACGCCAACGATCTATTTTATATCTTCCGACGAACAGCACCAACCCCCGGCAGACGCTGCCTCCACCAGCACTGCCACGTCGAACGCTGCCCCCACCAACACTGCTTCGGCAGACGCTGCCCTTACTTCCAACTCAGCGACTACTGTACGACGGCTCCAGGCACCTCTCGTCCTCCCGCCTCTACTACTGCAACCACCAGTCGTGCCGAGAACCATGAAGCGCCCACTAGGGAGACGAGGATTAATATGCATCTAGTCTATATTAGAAAGGTTACCAACATCAACAACCTCAGGACTCTGAAGAACCAGATTGTTTATAGCATGATGGTTCTCTTCGACGGAGTCCGCATCCAAACCAAGACTGTGAAGGATTTTGAGACCCTGAAGAGCCTGATAGCAGCTTGTAAGGGGCAATACCACACCCGCCCTATGTTAGATCGCGGTAGCATGTGGTAGTGATCCGCGGTCTACAAGTCAGTGAAGACATTCAAAGTAGCCGTGGTATCGTAGCTTACCCCAGTGTGATCTAGCAGAAAAATGCCAATGTTCCTCGCCACCTGCCGTGGTGGCAGCTCAGACGAAAATAACATTTACAAAGTTAAGTTCCTCCTAGACAACACAGTGAAGATAGAGCGCTGCGTCAGCCCGGAAGGACCTATCCAGTGCTTCCAGTGCCAGCGCTTCGGACACACCTCTGGGGGCTGCCAGTGCGCAACGAAGTGCGTGTTATCTGGCGAGGCTCACAGATCTCATGACTGCCCACGAAAGGGCAATTCCACCGGGAGTGCAAACTGTAAGAAACAGCATACAGCCAGCTACCGGGGCTGCCCCCACTGCCTCAGAATTCCAGGTCAGAAGTAAAACAGCCTGCATTCAACCAGAAAAGACTCTGCGGGACCCACCCATCAGACCCTCCCGCCTACGTCAAAACGTAACTTTCGCCAACGAGGCGAACCCCAGTAGGCCATCTGAGGAACAATAAGCTGTTCCCTCCACCCTTGTTCCCTCTCACGAGCAACAATTTCCCAAGTCTTCCGACAGCCACCGCCCCTCTCCCCTGCGAGCCACACCCACCCCTCACCACCAAAACCAACCTCCCAGGCTTCTGGCCTAATTGAACTCTTCAAATTGTTCAAAGACCCTTCGTTCCGAGGAATTGTCAAACTCCTGAAGGAGACGGTGCAGAAGCTTGCCAACGCCACACCCCTGCTGATAAACTCGAAGTTATTATGCCCGCAGCTCTATCCATTTTTGAAAATGGATCCCACTAATGGCAAACATGTCCTAAACATTTGAGAGTTCTCTTCTGGAATGCCGAGGGTATTTTGAGGGACATTCTCGAACTTTCAAAATACCTCGCAGACGAGAGTATTGGCATCGCTCTCGTCTGCGAAACATAGCTAAAGCCTGGATTGTCATCATACATCCATAACTATATTATTAGAGACGACAGGCCCGTCCGTGGCGGCATTTCCATATCTGTGAGGCATAACTTAAATCACCACAGTGTCCCCACCACCATTACTCTCACCTGCTTAGAAGCCACGACAATCCAGGTTCTTACCAATAAGGGACCTCTCAACTGAACGGCGTGCTACATTTCACCAGACACCACGTTCGACCCGATAGACCTAGACCGTATCATTGACATGGGTGTCACGACTGTTCTAGTCGGGGATTTTTAGCCGGACAACCACCACTAGGGGCAAACAACTCGCCCGCCATTGCGACCGGAACCATCTCACGACTCACGGCCCGGATCGCCACACCTACCACTCCCACAACTGCAACGTCCAGCCAGACACGATGGATGGACATTCCTCAAACTCAGGATGCAAGGCCTTTCTGACTCATATCACAAACCTGTCTTAATGACCGTAGACTCCTCTCCAGAATTTATTCCCACCCATGTTCCTATCTAAAATCGAAAAATGTACTAGACCGCCTTCCACACCGAACTACCCTCTCAGATAAATGGCAATCACAGCGTGAAAGAACAGGAATATATAAATAGGATAACCGATCAGATCTCCACTGCCATAGTTAGCACTGCACAGGCCTCCGCTGAGGGGCCAAGCGTTGTTCAACGGAAGAAGGACACGCTCCCCTCAGAAATACTGGCACAAATCAAAATCAAGAATAGAGTACGTAGGCCGTGGCGAGAAACCAGGCACCCGTATCTCAAGAGAAAATGTAACCGGTGCCAAAGGAACTCCAGATTATGATCCGGAACCACAGGAGGGAAGCGTGGCGGTCTAGGCTCGCACGAAAATTTACAAACAGTAGGTCTGGCATACCTACCCTCCACGGTAGCAATGGAATGGCCTGTTCAGACAAAGAAAATGCCGACGCCCTGGCAGACACGTTTGATAGTACGTAGATGCCTAACGACGAAAATTTCGCAGAAGACTTTGTCGAAAAAGAAAACGAACTTCACGAAACTGACGAGACGAACCTCCCCCCTGACTTTAACTTTTATGGCGTTACGCCCTCCGAACTGTTCACCGCCATACAACGACTCAAGAACAGGAAATCTCCTGGCCTTAACAACGTGTCAGTGTCCTTTCTTAAGAACCTTCCGAGAAAAGTGCTGACATGTTTGACTCAACTTTTAAACGCAATTTTCTGGTACGGCCTCTTCTCGGCGTGCTGGAAAGTTGCTAAATTAATTATGTTACTTAAGGCCCAGAAAGCCAATACTCCCCCACAGAACAACACACCCATCGTATTATATCAAAACGTTTCGAAACCCTGTTCCTTATCCGACTGAGTATTAGTATAGAAGAGCAGAAACATATGAACGCCGAACAGTTTGGCTTCCGGCCAGGCCATTCCACTACACACCAGTCTACTCGCTTAACGGAGGAGATCACCTTGTATTTTAACGACCGTCGACACACAGAAGTTTGTTTTCTCGACACTGCGCGTGCGTTCGATAAGGTTTGGCATTACGGACTGATATACAAACTAAGGACATTAGGCTTTCCTCCCTACGTTCTACGCCTACTGACGAGTTACCTAGCTGACAAAAAAATTTCAGGTCCAGGTCGGCTGGCCCTGTCGAACCCGTGCCCTATAGATGTGGGCGTCCCACGGGGCAGTACGATCTCACCTGTGATTTTCAACCTATTTATGACTGACATGCTTAAACCTTCGCTCGGGAAGTTATATTTGTACGCGGACGACACAGTGATATCCTCTGTCTTGCAATAGGCACCTAAAGTACAGGACTACCTCCAAGAAGCACTTTCCACTCTCGAACCCTGGCTAGAGAAGTGGAGAATCAAAATTAATATAGACAAAAGCAGTGCTATACTTTTCTTTAAATGCCGTTCCGCTGATCTCGCGCCCTGGTGTTCTTTGGTGGCACCCTACACAGAGGACTAACGTTTGCCGATCACATTAAGCGCATTACTGCGCAAGCAAATGTGCGCCTTTTCAAAATTATGCCGATGATAAAAACCGACAAATGGCCAGCAATAAAAAACCGAATCCTAGTGTATAAATCGATGGTTAGACCCTTCCTGGAGTATGCCAGTCCTATTTTGGTGTGGTGCAGCGATGTCACGCCTGTTAACGGCACAGCGCGTACAAAACCGCGCGCTTCGCTGCTTGACAGGTGCTTAGTGGCATGAGAGAAATACTGACCTGCATGAAAGGTACCAGCTCGCTACCATTCAGACCAGGTTCACCCACACAGCCACCCAGCTGTACGACAAGCTCCATCTGAGCAACAATCTCCTCATTTCCAACGTGGGGAACTATGACACCTTAGGTCTACCCTAAACCACCCTCTTACGGGGTGCGGGCAGTGCCCTGGCCAATTAGATATACAATACAATAGTTCACAAACTTACCACAGTAACGCAGTCTTTAGTTAATAACTGTAAGAAATAGCGCTCAAGGCCTCAATAGTTCGAAGAGCTAAAAGCCCTCACGGGTACGGAGACCTCCCGGCACCTATGGTAATTGTGGCTTCGGGCAAGTCAATTTGTCACTCACAGTGTCCCGTGCCGCTCATCTGTCGAGTCTGCGAGAGTCGTTGGTCGTATAGACTTGTCATATTCGACGTGATAGCGAGTTCGGACTTGAACCCACGAGTCAAACCCAGTACGGGATGCTATTTCGAGTGAGTATAGCTTTAATATAGACTTTAATAATTCCAAGCTTCTTAATCAATTTATACGAAATCTTCGAACACCTCATAGGAGCATTTGCTAAAAAAGATTATTTCAGTAACTAATGACACTGACATTTTCCGTTTGCACGCCAAAATTCTTTATATTCTACAATGTATTAAACTTGTTCATGTCGAATAGTCTCCAAAGTTTCGAAACACATAAATTAGTGACTTATAAATCTTAAGGTTTTTTCCGAAATATTCATAACTTAGAACTTAGCCGGTGAGGTAACTTATTGATTGGCCAATTTTCAATGACAAATATCATGTAATTTCAGTCAAAATATAGTGTCTGTTTCTCATTAGTGGACAGTGCTTAATTTAACCAAACGTTTTCGTATATTTCGAGTGGAATTTTTATTTTATTGGGACGTGAGCAGTATTTCGTCGTGCGAAGGGCACTAGGAAAGTTTTACAATACGCAAAAACGGTTGGCTGGACACCCCTGTTACGGTGAGAGATGAAGAGAGGGGTGAAAACCGATCTAGAAGACAGCAAGTCGCGACCTTCACACCAGTTGTTACTAAGCAGTGTAATTTGGTTTTTGGCTGTTGTGCAGTGCACACGTCTCTCTCCGGTCACTGGTGCAACGGCTTTTTCACGTCTGTAGATAAGTAGAGTGTTTTGTGTTTGTGTTTGTATCCTAGTAATTCTTCTCTTGTAGTTGTATAGGTGCTTGTAGAGTGTAATCACCTTTCGGAGTACTATGTCTGTAGATAGTGGCGGTGGCCCTTTAGGACGACCTCCTGATATTGGCAAGGATGCCATGAGTGAGGACTTACACATGGACGCTAGTAATACTGATACCCAACGAGACAGTTCTCAAGATACAGTACGTGACATGGATCAGCGCCAGCACGTTCCTGTATCTACATATTCTAACACTCATCTTGGCCCCTACATAGTTTATGTAGAATCGACAGAATCTCAAAATAAAATAGGACATATTCACCCTATGACTCTGGGTCGGATTTTCTATGAGAGGCAAATTGGTGAAGTCAAGGCCATCCATAGGAAGGGAAGAAATAGGATTCAAATTACTTCCATGTCTAGCAAGGCTGCAAACGCCTTTCTTTCTCATCCTATTCTTAAGGAAAAGAAATTGAAAGCTTTTATTCCGTCCTCGAATATTCATCGAGTAGGGGTAGTACGGGGAGTAGATACTACTACTTCCGAATCCGACATTCTCACCTATTTAGAATCGCCATATCCTGTAGTGAAAGTACAACGTCTAAATAGACGATCATCCAAAGAGGGAAAAACTGAATATATTCCTACAGGAACTGTGAAGGTTGTATTTGAAAGTCAACAACTTCCGAAAAGTGTGTCCATTTTTAAGGTCATTTTAGAGGTTCAGGCCTTTATATTCTCTCCTTTATTATGCAAACGATGTCAGCGGTATGGACATACCGCTACTAATTGTCGTTCCAGGGAGCCGAGATGTGGAAAATGTTCACTTAATCACTCTACCGAAGATTGCACTCACCAACTAGTTAAATGCGCTAATTGTGCAGAAAATCACCTTGCGGGGGCTGAACGTTGTGAAATCCACAAACAACAGAAAAAATCAAACGCATTATGAGTGTTGAAAACAAATCATATTTAGAAGTAAAAAACTATTTTGCCCCATTAGAGTCCATATCCAACCCCCTTATGATGCCACAACATTTCCCTCCTTTACCCAATAGACCTTCCCAATCGGAAGAAACTCTCCCTCGAAAGCGTAAATTTACTATGGTGGTTAGTAACCCACCCCGCCCACCTGTTAAACCAGGTTATGACAGGGCATCATATCTGAATTTGATAAGTAATCCGAAGACGGTTCCAGAACGTTCTGGCACTCCAGTAGTGCGTTTGATACCTGCTACTCCTAACGAGCCTGCATCTACATCACGGAAGTCAAGTCACCAAGGGCAACCTTCGGATCCCCACGCACAAATATCAGCATCTCCCTCTGTCATGGCTTTGCATTGTAATTCAAATGTTAATTCTAATGAAAAATGTCGAAACGTCTCTAAAAAATTTGAAGATTTAATGGAACACATGGGACAAAACGTCCAATGGAAGTATCTGTTAAAGTCATTACATGATGAGGTTCTTCTTTTACTGGGACATTACACTACTTCCAAGTAAAACATGCGTTTACTGCAATGGAATTGTAGGAGCATATTAAATAAGAAACATGAATTAGTGAGTTTGATAAATTCTCTTGATCCTGCGGTAATTTTATTGAGCGAAACTTGGTTGAAATCTCATTTTCATTTTCGTATGAAAGGTTTTACGTCCCTACGGCATGATGCACCCATTTCTAGAGGTACATGCATTTTACTCAAGCAAGACATCTACTTTCAGGAAGCCCCATTAAACTATATTATACCGGGAACTCAAGCCCTTGTAGTAAAAATTCAAGATTGGTACGTGGTTTCAATATACTGCCCGCCGTGGATAAAAGGTAACTATGCCCAATGGGACAAATTTTTATCTCAATTCTCACAAAAACACTCTCATAGGTGGTGATTTTAATGCCCACAATCCTCTTTGGGGGAGCAGATCTAGTTGCCCCAAAGGGCGGAATACTGAAAAAATCACCGTAAAACAGGAACTGGTTATCCTCAACGACGGTTCTCCTACTCGTCTAACAGCTCCTAACATTAATAAAAGTGCAGTGGATCTCACTATTTGCACAGTTGATTTGGCACACAAAACAAATTGGAATGTAATTTATGATACCCATCAAAGCGACCACTTCCCCATTCTAATAGATATAGGCCCACAGGTTCATAGGACTGTCTCTCACTTTACTGCATCCCGTAATCTCCACTCGTTTGATTCTACACTATTCACGACCTATCTTGCAGATAAAATACGCTCTACAATTCCAGATCCACATATTCTTGACTATGATCTACTATTATCCTTTATTCATTCTTATTTAGATACCTATCATCCCATTGAACACAAGCAGATTTTTAAAATGCAGAGCAATTCTATTCGTTGGTGGGATTCCGAATGCGCTTCTTTAGTTCGTCGAAGACAAGCTGCCTTAAAAGCTTATAGAACATATGGCACCTATGATCACTATATCCAATATAAAAAATAGCCGCTTCTATACAGACTATTTTAATGAAAAACGACGAACAGCGTGGAAGGTACTTGTCACATCTATCAATCGACAAACTCCTATCAAAGATATATGGGCAGCCATCCAACATTTAAGTGATGCTCACACAAACTTTGTTTCTCAATCGCACCCTAACGGAATTGCCCAATTTTACCACCAACTAACACCAGATTACGTGGAACCTTCTTATGAATATAGTTTAATACCTGCCTCCGAAAAATTTTCTAGTCTATTGCAGAATATCTCCCTCCATGAACTAGATATGGCACTCGAACATCGAAAAGATACTAGTCCGGGCAGAGATTCTATAACTTATGAAATGTTGAAATATCTACCGTCCCACGCTAAGCAAACGCTGCTCCATACTCGATAGCCATGCAATTCCTGTCGATTGGAACGATGTTCAAATTATACCACTATTAAAAAAAGGTAAACATCCTCAAGACGCAAATGGGTATACATGGATCGCTGTGGGTTCCTGCCTTCGTAAAACGTTTCAACGAATCCTCTTGCACCGTCTTCTATGGTGTTTAGAATATTATAATATACTTCCAGTGTATCAGTTTGGGTTTTTGAAAGACCGAAGTACGGCAGACGCTCTTAATATATTTTTTACAGATTTATTACTCGCTCGAAGTCGAGGTGACGTTTTGACGGCTATATTTCTCGATATAAAAGGAGCATATGATAATGTGGACATCGGAGTACTTATTGCCAAATTACATAAGTGGCAATTTCCTCTTCCGTTTATTAATATCATACGGCAATTATTCACCAATCGTCACATTTTTATAAAGAACAATGGCCAGAGTCTCGTTTCTAGGTACACTTCTAAAGGTCTCCCACAAGGTGATATTTTGAGCCCCATCTTATATATTTTATATACCTTTGACTTAGAGCGGGTGATTTCTCAACAGGCTAGAATCCTCCAATATGCTGACGATATAGTTATTTATTCCATTAAAGAATCGGCAATTGAATCCCGTACTACCATTGAACGTACACTAACGATCCTCCATAGATGGCTCCTTCATCATAATTTAGAAATAGAATCTCAAAAATCCTCTGCAATGATTTTTACGGGGAAACGAAATTATGATCATACGCCAATCACCTTTGGCTCCCATGAGATTAGTATCAAAACTTCGATCAAATATTTAGGAATTAAAATTGATAACAAATTACTCTGGAAAGAACATATGGAATATATTCTTTCCAAATTAGAAACTAAATATCATATAAATCTCTCACTAAACGCAACTGGGGATCGGATCCATATGTCCTTCTTACGGTATATAAAAATATCATCCGGTCAGTATTCGAATATGGCTGTCATTTTCTTGATATAGCATCTAATAGCCACCTAGGCAAACTTGATACCTTTCAGTTTAAAATACTCCGTTTAATCATGGGGGCTATGTCTTCCTCCCCAACGAACGCACTTTTACCTGAAGCATCGGAACCGTCATTAAAGTTTCGACGACGACTACTCGCCAGCAAATATCTTCTTAACAAATTAAATAAATATCGCCACCCAATCCTCCCGAAACTACAGCTGTTACACGAATATCATCAAAACCGGAATGTTAATGAAGAACATCAACCGGCTCTATTATGGGCATTTAACCAATTCGGTCACTTTCGTACTAGCATGGTACAAACATTAAACCACCCGAAATACTCTATACCTTTTCGAGCTAGTACATTTAAACCCGACATTCTTCACACTATCTTCGAAAACAGTCCTCCAATACTACGAACAAATAGTCATGTCACGAACAGTCTATTTCAATTTGCGTTAAGTAGGCATAACCACGAGCAATATATCACTTTTTACACTGATGGTTCAAAGAATCTATCCCCAACTGATGTAGGTGCTGCATTTTACTCCCCCCAACTGGCTGTGAACAAAAAATACACTCTACCACACCTAGCTTCTTCTTTCACGGCCGAAATTTTCGCAATACGCCAGGCTTTATCATTTAAAGTTAAAAACTTCATGATTGTTCCGTATTGAATAGAGAAATAAGAAGATGTACAATATTATAGGGAAGGATCCACCTTTCAATACTCCGTAGTAAAAAGTAGTTACAACCTGTTTATTGGGACCGGTTTCAACACATTTCAAGTGTCATCATCAGCCAATTAGCGAAGATCTTAAAACAACTAATATATTGAACACAGGCAAAATATTAGTTGTTTTAAGATCTTCGCAAATTGGCTGATGATGACACTTGAAATGTGTTGAAACCGGTCCCAATAAACAGGTTGTAACTACTTTTTACTACGGAGTATTGAAAGGTGGATCCTTCCCTATAATATTGTGCATCTTCTTACGCCAGGCTTTATTGTACATAAAATATTCCGGAATATTAAAAGCTCTAATTTGTACTGACTCCTTAAGCACTTTGATGGCTTTAGAAAATCCCGAACATACCAATAATTGGTACATTCAAAATTTACGCAAATTAAGTTATGACTTGTCCCTCCGTAATGTTAATGTATTATTCGCGTGGATTCCGGGCCATTCTGGAATACAAGGTGAGACAATATTAAATAGTGTGAGCCTCCCCCTTATAACATTTTGGACTGGTTTTGCGCCCTAGAATATCTGTGTCAATTGGCTGCTCTGCAATATACCGTTTTAAGCTAATGTATCCCGCGCGCCATTCGTTTGGCCTTGTGTTTGGTTGCGCATAACTGCGCATGCGCCGGCCTACTACCAGAGTGACTTGCTGCTTCCTCGCGTCTGACGCGAGAGCCAGTTCGCTTGGGTCAGCCATGACGCGCGCTTGTGTACTTGTGTGCTGCACCATGGAGAGGTGGATTACCAGAAAACCTCCTTAATTGCTTCATTAACGGGGATTTTCCCCGGTGGAACCAGTTGGAGACCTCCTGCCATTTCTTCTGATCATATTTTAGCATCTATATTTCGTCTGGATACTCGGTAACAAGGTCTGATGCTGGTCGTGTGACTGCATTCTTCGTCAACAATGGCCAGGTTTGAAATTCTCACAATTTCTTCACCACCAAAGGTATGTACCAGTGTTTGAAACATTTTTAACGTCGTCCCGAAGAGGATTTTGATATTTTCGAAGATTTCAGGAAAAATAATAATAATAATAATAATAATAATAATAATAATAATAATAATAATAATAATAATAATAATAATAACGATTTGAACTTCGTCGCTAAATTGGTACCTATTTGACGTGTGCAGTTGTGAAAATCTGAAAAACAGTTTCGGCAACTAATCACAGTAATGTGGAAGGTTCACAGTGAACTGAATTGGGATTATTAATTTAAAATTTAAATGAGTTCTTTTTGGCACTTTAAATTGTAACCTTCCTTGTGAACCAAGGTACAGTCTCCAAGGTATCGGGCTTTACTTTCTTCGGCTTTCTGTTTGCTATCCTGTGTTTTGTTTTCCAATTCGTTTGGTATATTTTCTTCTCCCCTCCCCCTTCTGGGGTTTTTGGTGTATTAAAATTTTCTCTCGCCTGTTTTCCTCCTTGTTTTTGGAGGCGTTGCTTTTGTTTGGTGGTTACCTTGGCAACGGTTTGGTGTGGGTATTGTTGTCGGGTTTGAATGTTGTCTGGCACATGGAGCCTGTGTGGATCTTGAATTATATATTTCTGGGTTGAGTGTATCGTTTTCTGTTTAAATGTTAATTTATTAATTTTGACCACCCTTTAAGGTTGTGTTACCATTTTCTTGCCCCGGGTGGTGTGTATTTTTACGTAAAATTCTATATGTCTTGGAAACTGTCCTTGGTGGAAACTGAACGTTTTTAATTTTGGTAATTATGAGAAGCGGCCGCGTTGAAGATCCATTTTATTGAAAACTTGTTAACTGAATATATTTTTTTAAATTAATTAACTATCCGTGATCGATCACATTTTATTTCAAGGTAGCATTTATGTAAGGAAGTCAATTGGTTTTCCGTTGTTTTCTGATCACATTTTATTAGGTACGGAGGTCATCCTTTTCCTTTCTTTGTTGTTTTCATAAAAATTTCAATTTATTATCTGTTAAAGAGTATTTATTTACCATTAATTGTTAATTGATAATGAATTAATTTTTCTTTAAAACCATACCTGGGTATATTCTGATTTATTTTATTTATTGTTAATTACTTTTCCACTTTTCAACCTTACGTTGACTTGATTTACATTTTGGCTTTACGTCTTAAAATAAACATAGGTTTTATCAACTTAATGACTTGGTTTGTTACCTACAATTTGCCCTTCAATTAAAATTCTTTAACTTCATTGGAGTGCTGGTTTTCATTCGCCACGTTCGGTGGAGCACTGTCACCGATTTTCTTGTGTATTTTCTTCCACGGCCTTAAGTCGTCTTCCTCCGCTGCTCCCGGTAAGTGTGGTAACTTCATTCTTTGTTTTTTTCTATGGTTCCTTGTTTTTTATATTGTGCTTGAACCTTTGTTGTCGTCCTTCTTGTGCTCATCTTTCTCCCTCGTGTTCGCTATAACTCCCATTTTGGGGCGGACACGCCAGCAACCTTCTCACCAGGGTCTCTATATATCTATCTCTCTCTCTCTCTCTCTCTCTCGTCCTCTCTCTCTCTGTCCTTTTTCCCCTCTCTTCTACTCTCACCCTGGTGGGTAAGGTTATTCACCTCATCATCCCTAGGTCGTACCTGGGACCTAGAGGGTGGTGAGCGGTGAGAAAGGTAACATCACAGCAGATATCCTAGCTAAAGAGGCAGCCCAGGGTACTGGATTAGACTACTACATCGCAGTTCCACACACAGACTTATGGGAACACTGTCGTCACTTCATCCACGATCAGTGGAGTGCAGAATGGCGCCGAACTTCCCAGTTGAAAGGGAAGCACTTATTCACGCTTATGCCTGATATTCCTAATAAACCGTGGTTCGCTTTTGGTAACTTCACTCGGCGTCATATTACTACAATCATACGGCTCCGTCTAAATCATGTCTGTACGCCTGCACATCTCTATCGCCTTAATCTTATCGAAAGTATCTTATGTCCATGCGGACGGGCAGTAGGTACTGTAAATCACATCTTTTTTCAGTGTCAGACATATGAACATCAACGTCGCGAATTCATAGCTAAGCTTCTTAATGCGGGTTACCAACTGTCGTTAAATGTTTCGTGTTTAGTGTCCCAACCGACTTTTCGCGTTGTAGACTTAATACTCAATATTTTAGTTACCTGTAACATCCAGTTGTAACCTTTTCCTTTCCTCTAGGTACGGACTTTCACATCCCAACCCCTATTTGTGGTCCGGTCTTGTTTGTTTGTAGTAAGACGTCGTGACAGACCACACAGACGTGAAGAATTAGAACCCTGTGTCCCAGTGTTTTTGTGTTATGCCCTGATAGTTTAGCCTACATATCATTGGTATTTTCCTAAGTTTCATCATTACCTGCTGTAATTAGCTTCATTACATAGCTAACCCTACTCTATCGTAGTGTACTAATTTCCTCTAATGTTGGCACCTCTCCCAGACATTAATTAACCCGCAAACCAGTGACTGGACGTAGCGTCTTACGACGATGTCCAACAACTAACCAAGAAGAAGAAGGAGAAGTTACCAAGCAGTGGGACTAAAAGCAAGTTAAGATGTCAGTGTGGTCTAAAGGTGAATATCGCGCAATTATCCGCTACAATTTTGCTCGTGGGTTAACTGTTGACCAGTGCCTGGAGGAAATGACTCTTGTGCTAGGGAAAGACTGTTCACATCGGACAATAATTTTCCACTGGTACAAAGAGTTCCAGAGGGGAAATTTTGGGGTTGAAGACTATCCTCGTTCTGGGCGGCCGTCTCAATCAGTTACTGAGGAAAACTTTGAAGCTGTGAGGAAAATGTTACAGCAAGAGAGGCGGTTGACATATCGGCAGGTAAAAGAGATCCTCCACATCCCTGCACCAGCTATTCATTCTATTCTACACGACCATCTCCATGTTAGAAAGGTATGTTCCCTTTGGGTGCCCCATTCACTTCTTGAGGAAATGTCTTTTCTTTATGCAATAATTTAAAGCATTTCTTTTACGATATTGGAAACTAAACTGATTGAATTATAAAGTCTCCCTTGAGAAAAAAAATAGCGCAAAAAGAATTATCACCAATTTAAAATGTTTTGTTGAGAGCAAAGTTACTAACTAAAAATTTATTCTTTATATAGTCTTTTCTAACATGTGAACAGTTACACTTATTCAAAGGCGTTTGTCTCTGAGTCTTAGAATTACACTGGCTTTACTGGAGACATGGTCTCTTTCTCAAATTTTAAGACTAGCCTATATTTGAAATGAGGATGAATCAACTCGACCTTATCATGGCCATGTTCATGTAAATGGGAGCTCAATCCGTGGACAATTGTACCTGTTAGGAGTCAATAGGGACGTGTTGTACCGGTGTCAGAACTTTTTAGCTCTTATTTGTTTTCTCAAGCTAATGAGTTCCAGTATCATCTCAGAATTGTAAGGGTTTCCTTTAAACCTTGCTCTTCTAAAAATTGTAAACTTACTGTGATGAAACCAACGTCCATTAGACAAGAAAGAAATACAATTTCTGGAATTTTGCTAGTTTAACTTACACTTCGAATATTGCTTGTCTGCCCGTTCATCCGAGGAGTTTCGTATTCCTCTGTGAGCCCCGATTACCTACAGGCAAGGGATACCGTAGATGATGACTCCCTCTCTTTTTGCTCAGCTCAGTGCCCCGCTAAGTACAGGCAGGGAATACCGTAGATGTAGGCTTATCTCAGTGCCTGAGGATCGCAACTTAGCTCAGCGGCCCTGTCTACCTACAGGCAAGGGATACCGCAGATGATAACTCCCTCTCTTTTTGGTCAACTCAGCGCCCCGCTAAGCTCAGGCAGGGGATACCGTAGATGTGGGCTTAGCTCAATGCCCGAGGATCGCAACTCAGCTCAGCGCTCCGGTCTACCTACAGGCAAGGGATACCGTAGATGATAACTCCCTCTCTTTTTGGTCAACTCAGCGCCCCGCTAAGCTCAGGTAGGGGATACCGTAGATATGGGCTTAGCTCAATGCCCGAGGATCGCAACTCAGCTCAGCGCTCCGGTCTACCTACAGGCAAGGGATACCCTAGATGATGACTCCATCTCTTTTTGCTCAACTCAGCGCCCCGCTAAGCTCAGGCAGGGGTAACTGTAGATGTGGGCTTAGCTCAGTGCCCGAGGATCGCAACTCAGCTTAGCGCCCCCGTCTACCTACAGGCAAGGGATACCTTAGATGTTGCCTTTTTTCTTAGCTCAGTGCCCCCGTCTAAGTTCAGAGGTCGAGGATCGCGCGCTCCCCCTCAGGTTCGACCCGCTAGTATAATACGTCAGCCTGCAGAACTCCTAAATTCCAACGTCTCTGAAAACAGCAGGTTCGATCCTGGCTTAGTTTGGTGGTGCTCAAATACGTTAGCTTCGTGTTGGTGGCAATACTCCTAAATTCCGGCACTCGGCGTCTCCAAGTTCGATCCTAGCTCAGTCTAAAGGTACTCGGTAAATTTACAGAGAACTCTTGATGCATAAACTTTTTGTTACAACTGTATTGCAGACGATACAACTATAGTGCGCAAGTCAGCACATTGCATAGCCCGCCCAGTAACAAGCGCATTCTGTTGAGTGTAGTAAGTGCGAAGCGCACGCAGTTCTCAGTGTGTGTGCATATAAAATTCCTCTACTTTATCGCCTACCGACTAGTGTAAAACAAAAGATAAGATTAATTCTTTGATTATTATTATTATTATTATTATTATTATTATTATTATTATTATTATTATTATTATTATTATTATTATTATTATTTACGATGTCTTTTTTCTTTGTTTTTAGAAAATCACCGTCTACTGTGAATATTATTCCAGTAACTATTCTTCAGTTTGCAGCCTTCAACTTAATGTAAGCCTAAACTGTTGGTTAGTGTTTGCATTTTTGTTCGAAAGCAACTTCTACGCTAGGCAATAAAGATCTGTGTAAAGACAGCTAGGCTAGATGTTGGCGAACCGACTTGCCCTTTCATATCCTATCATCACTAATTGTGAGGCAAGTGCTGTGTATGTAAACATGAGAACGTGCTAACGCTACTTTCAGACAGTAAGACGATATTTATAACAGGTTAGCTGTTAACAAACCGACTTGCCCTTTCATATCCTATCATCACTATGTGCGATGCAAATGTTTCTACACTAGGCACTAAAGATCTTCGATTGAACTCAGTAAAGAAGGCTAGGTTAGCTGTTAACAAACCAACTTACCCTTTCATATCCTATCATCACTATGTGTGATACAAGTGCTGTGTATGTAAACATAAGAACGTGCTAACGCTACTTTCAGACAGTTAGGCGATATTCATGACAAGCTAGTTGTTGACGAACCAAGTAACTTTTGTAGCCCTTTTCCTATCCCATCATCACAAGTGCTTCTTTTTTGCTAGGGGCTTTACGTCGCGCCGACACAGATAGGTCTTATGGCGACGATGGGATAGGAAAGGCCTAGGAGTTGGAAGGAAGCGGCCGTGGCCTTAATTAAGGTACAGCCCCAGCATTTGCCTGGTGCGAAAATGGGAAACCACGTAAAACCATTTTCAGGGCTGCCGATAGTGGGATTCGAACCTACTATCTCCCGGGTGCAAGCTCACAGCCGCGCGCCTCTACGCACACGGCCAACTCGCCCGGTACAAGTGCTTCTACGCTAGGCAATAAACATCTTCGAGTTGCATGTATTTTTAACAGAGTAAAGATAGCTACGCCAGCTGTTAACAAACCAACTTTCCCTTTCATATCCTATCATCACTATGTGCGATGCAAGTGCTTCTACGCTAGGTAATAAAAATCTTCGTGTTGCATGTTTTAAAGATAGCTAGGTTAGCTGTTGACGATCCGACTTACCCTTTCATATCCTATCATCACATTGTGCGACACGAGTGCTTCCAGGCTAGGTAATAAAAATCTTCGTGTTGCATGTTTTTAACTTAGTAAAGATAGTTAGGCTAGCTGTTGATGAGCCGAATTACCCTTTCATATCCTATCATCACTATGTGCGATGCAAGTGCTTCTACACTAGGCAATAAAGATCTTCGATTTAACTCAGTAAAGAAGGCTAGGTTAGCTGTTAACAAACCAACTTACCTTTTCATATCCCATCATCACCATGTACGATGCAAGTGCTTCTACGCTAGGTAATAAAAATCTTCGAGTTGCATGTTTTTAGCAAAAGAAGGCTAGGCCAGCTGTTAACAAACCAACTTACCCTTTCATATCCTATCATCACTATGTGCGATGCAAGTGCTTCTACGCTAGGTAATAAAAAATCGTCGAGTTGCATGTTTGTAAAGATAGCTAGGTTAGCTGTTAACGAAGTGACTTACCCTTTCATATCCTATCATCACTATGTGCGATGCAAATGCTGGGTATGTAAACATAAGAATGTGCTAACGCTACCATCAGTTAGACGATATTTATAACAGGTTAACTGTTAACAAACCAACTTACCCTTTCCTATCCTATCATCACTATGTGCGATGTAAGTGCTCTGTGTGTAAACATAACAATGTGCTAACGCTATTTTCAGACAGTTAGACGATATTCATAACAGGATAGTTGTTGACGAACCAAGTAACTTTTGTAGCCTTTTCCTATCCCATCATCACAAGTGCTTCTACGCTAGGCAATACACATCTTCGAGTTGCATGTTTGTAAAGATAGCTTGGCTAGCTGTTAACAAACCAAGTAACTTTTGTAGCCCTTTCCTATCCTATCATCACTATGTGCGATGCAAGTGCTAACGGTACATTCATATATTTTTTATCTTTTCTAGGTACATCAAGAGTTATAGTGGACATTTATTCGAGTTTCTACGCTAGGCAATAAACATCTTCGAGTTGCATGTGTTTGTAACTTAGTAAAGATAGCTAGGCTTCCTGTTAACAAGCCAACTTACCCTTTCATATCCCATCATCATTATGTGCGATGCAAGTGCTTCTACGCTTGGCAATAAAGATCTTCGAGTTGCATGTATTTTTAACTCAGTAAAGATAGCTAGGCTAGCTGTTAACATACCAACTTGCCCTTTCATATCCCATCATCACTATGTGCGATGCAAGTGCTGTGTATGTAAACATGAGAATGTGCTAAAGCTACTTTCAGACAGTTAGAAGATATTTATAACTGGTTAGCTGTTAACAAACCAAGTAACTTTTGTAGCCCTTTCCTATCCCATCATCACAATGTACGACGCAAGTGCTTCTACGCTAGGTAATAAAAATCTTCGTGTTGCATGTTTTAAAGATAGCTACGCTAGCTAGCTGTTAACAAACCAACTTACCCTTTCATATCCTATCATCACTATGTGTGATGCAAGTGCTTCTACGCTACAGACATACATTCATATATTTTTTTCTAGGTACATCAAGAATTATCATCGACATTTATTCGAGTTACAGGCTTGAACGTGCATACTTTAAGAATTATCGCAATTCATCCGAGTAACAGTTTGCAGTCTGCAACGTGTACATTTTAAGGTATGTTTCGATCTTTTTTAATTGATCTTATATGTTTACATTGTACTTAAAAAATCTAAAAAATTGTATTCCGCTTTTTTTGTAGAAAAGCCATGGAGAAGATTAACCAGATAGGCCATATTTCAACTCCAACTACCAAGCCGCTGACAAGTCTACCGCTAATTGAGCAATTTAAAATGATATCGCTACGAAGATAAAAAACGAAATTTGAAGAAAGAATTTTATGCGTCTGCAAAAACTTTCAAGTTTTCTACCCAATAGATTTAGTGTGCTAACTGATTTAGAAATAGAAGAACTAAATCAACGTTCTATTTGCATTATATATCGCGGAATAGAGAACAAATATTGTTATTAGTTTTGTTGATGCGTAATAAATGAGAAAACTATACATACATGTTTATTGTGTTATATCGAAATGCTTTGCTATAATGTTTTTGTAGAAAAATTTGCTGTTTATGGATATAGCGCTTAATCTAAACCTAAATAACAAATTAGTCGGTTTTTGTGTGCAGCTTAAAATTAAGTTTCTTATCGATTGGTTTCTTCAACATAGCTTTCTTAACTGAATAAACAAAAAAAATGATGAAAGAATTTTGTGCATCTGTTAGGGCTTCGAAGTATTTCTATCCGGTGTGTTATACGAAATTTAGTTTTTCTTGTTAGTTAGCTCAAAACAACTGGATGCCCTTGTTGACGGTCCCTATCCGACAGATCTAGTTATTAGCAAGTGTTGTTTTTCAATATTCACTATCAAACAATCTAAGTTTCGTATCGATTGGTCGTTTGATATAGCATTTTGTCCTGCAAGCGTTGTTTCTTCAATATTCACTATCAAACATTCTAAGTTTTGTATCGATCGGTTTTTGATATAGCATTGTTCGCTGCAGCATGCATTGTACTGCCGGAATTTTGTCCTGCAAGTGTTGTTTTTTGAATATTCACTACCAAACATTCTAAGTTTTATATCGATCGGGTTTTTAATATACCATTGTTCACTGCAGCATGTATTGCACTGCCGGAATTTTGTCCTGTAAGTGATAGAAGAAAAATATTATGTGTCCTAGAGTTTGCAATAAAACATTCTGCAGGTTTAACTTTTTTCTTAGAAAGTATGCATTTTGTTGCTCTTCTTACGTTTTTATATTAGCACGTTCTGCTTAGTCGGTTTCTTGACTATTGCATGCCTATAACACTGAAAAAAAGCAAAAGGTGTACGTTAGCCGTTTATACTCGCGATATACTTACCTCTAGAAATGCTCTATGTAAACATATGTATACGATCGAACAAAATATATGTTTATTGCTTCCTCAAACGTGTATAGGATAGCGATTCCCTTACTAGTGTTCTATAGGACTCACAGCATCAACTAAAACTCGCACATAAAAGAATCGCATTATTAATTGTATGATAAATCTTGTACATAGAAGAATTGCATCGAAAAAGGAAAAGTACGCAAATATTACAACGGTAAAACTTGTACATACAAGATGTAAATAAATAATGTAGAATTAGCATATTCTGTGATTTTATATTAGGTATTACCCTCTCCTCCTCCTGCTCTTTATTTGCAAGATAAAGTTTTGTTCAATACTATATCACTCGAGGAAGAAGAGTAAGTATGTCAAGAAAGAAAGTGTTTAGCAGATTCGTAAGTATGTTATCGTCTTAGAAGAGCAGCTTAGTAAGTATATTGAGAAGATTTTTTTTCTGAACAGTGTTTGATTCTAGTCTTGCAATGCAGTGTCCTACAACACTGAACTATAGTATGTATATGTTTTTGAACGGTAGTATGTGTTCAAGTCTAAACTTGCACAAGGATGCTATTACTGCACACTCTTGCTTTTGCAATGCATGTTCGATAGAGATGTACCTTGACAGAGGACGAGGAAGAAGAGCAGCTTAGTAAGTATGTTGAGAAATATTTTTTTCCTTCTAAACAGTGCTTGATTCTAGTCTTGCAATGCAGTGTTCTACAACATCGAACTATAGTATGCGATTCTAGTTGTAATATGTTTTAAACAGCAGTATGTGTTCAAGTCTAAACATCTATTACTGCAGTTACGCGATATGCATAAACGTATCCTCAGACATGCCGTATCGTGTATCGTGTTCTATTCTAGTCTTAATAAACTCTTTAGTGTTTTGAACACATCAATTAATGTTCTGATTACATATTGAAGTTAACGATATCGAGTACAGTGTTCGATTCTAGTATTGTTATGTTTTAATCTGATCTTCTTAGAACAAAGGGATCCCTTGACATGTTCTAAATACATGTGGTATCGAGAACAGTGTTCTATTCTAGTCTTGATCACTTATTTAGTGTTCTTAACACTCTAATCAATGTTCTAATCACAATGTTAAAGTTAAGAACATCAAGTGTAGTGTTCGATTCTAGTTTTGTTGTGTTTTAATCTAAACTTCTTAGAACAAAGGTATCCCCTGTCATGTTCTAAACACATGATGTATCGAGCACAGTGTTCGATTCTAGTCTTGGTAACTTATGTAGTGTTCTAAACACATCAAACACTGTTCTAATCACATGTCGAAGTTAACGACATCGAGTACAGTGTTCGAGTCTAGTCTTGTTTTGTTTTAATCTGATCTTAAAACAAAGGTATCCCCTAACATGTTCTAAACACATGTTGTATCGAGTACAGCGTTCGTTTCTAGTCTTGATCACTTATTTAGTGATCTGAACACACCAATCAATGTTCTAATCACATGTTGAAGTTAACAACAACCAGTACAGAGTTCGATTCTAGTCTTGTTATGTTTCAATCTGATCTTCTTAGAACAAAGGTATCCCCTGACATGTTCTAAACACATGTTGTACCGTGTTCGATTCTAGTTAGTGTTCTCAATACATCAATCAATGTTCTAATCACATATTGAAGTTAACAACATCGATTTTAGTCTTGTTATGTTTCTTTTGTATTCCGCAAGTCTAATCATGCACAATGATGTTATCGCTGCACACTCTTGCCTTCGCGGTGCATGTTCAATAAAGTTATGCCTTGACAGAGGAAGAGGAGGTAGAGAAGACGGAGGGGGTAGGGGAGGAGGAGGAGGAGGTGGTGGAGGAGGTAGCCTAACAGCCACCACCACTTTGTGTAGTAACCTCTACGTAGTAATTAGCATCGGGAGGGGCATCTTGTTGTAAACTAAGGATGGTCACCTTCAAGATGGTAGATGAGAGGTTATGTTCGCAAATGCATTAAAGTTGATGATAGTTAACGGAATTTCAAATTATCCGCCACCACAATTCAAAAGGAGTAGCTAAAGATAGCAGGACGGTACTCAGTGGATTAAAGATGGCAGCTGGATAGAATTTCAAGTTGCCGCCACCACATGTTAAATGTATGTAGCTGAAGATAGCAGCACGATGCTTTGTTAGTTAAAGATGGCGGATGACAGCGGACGTATTACCCGCAGTGCCGTAAAGATAGCAGCACGGTGCTCTCTTGATTAAAGATGACGGATGTCAGCTGTCAAAACAGCATGTAATTTTTTCAAATTGCCCACCATCACATTTCAAAGGTAGTAGCTAAAGATAGCAGCACAGAGGTTTGCGATGCAAAATGGTGGATGACAGCTGTCAGAAAAGCACGTGTAATTTTTCAAATTACCCGCTCGTAAGGTTTAGTTCCATAAAGATAGCAGCACGGTGCTCTGTTGATTAAAGATCGCTGCTTGTCAAATAGAACTTTTCAAATTGTCCGCCACCACACTTCAAAGGTAAGTAGCTAAAGAGGGCAGCACGATGCTCTGTTGATTAAAGATGGCTGCTTGTCAAAAGAGCACGTAGGTTTGTTTCCAAACAAGAGAGCGAAAGAGGGCAGCACGATGCTCTGTCGATTAAAGATGGCTGCTGTCAAGAAAGCACGTGGGTTTGTTAAGCACGTGGAAATTGCCGCCACCACTTTTCAAAGGTAGGTAGGTAAAGAGTGCAGCACTGAGGTTTGCGATGCAAGGTGGCAGATGACAGCTGTCAAAAAGCACGTGGATTTTAAATTACCAGCAGTGCCGTAAAGAGGGCAGCACTAAGGTTAGCGATGCAAGACGGCGGATGACAGCTGTCAAAAAGCACGTGGAATTTAAAATACCCACCACCACCACCACCACCACCACCACCACCACCACCACCACCACCACCACGATAAGGTTTAGTGCTATAAAGACGACAGCACTGAGGTTAGCGATGCGTTGTTGTTGAGGTTTTGTGTGTCGTTAAGATAGCAGCACTGAGGTTAGCGATGCAAGATGGCGGATGGCATTTGTCAAAAAAGCACATGGCTTTGTTTATTGATTCAAATCTCGCGCTAATAAGGTTTAATTGGTAGCACTGAGGTTTAGGCCCGTCAAGATGGCAGCATTGAGGTTAGCGATGCGTTGTTGAAGATAGCTGTCAAAAAGCACGTAGCTGTCAAAAAAGCACGTGGCTTTGTTTACCAATTCAAATCTCGCGCTAGTGAAGTTAAGTTGGCAGCACTGAGGTTTAGGCCCGTCAAGATGGCAGCAGTGAGGTTAGCGATGCGTTGTTGTCGATGATAGCTGTCAAAAAAGCACGTGGCTTTGTTTACAAATTCAAATCTCGCACCAAAATTCAAATTTCCCGCGGGAGGAGAAGGCCCCTGAGGTGGGCCCCCGGAGGTGTCGGTGGAAGAGGCCCCTGAGGAGGTCCCCTCGAGGTAGCGGTGGAAGAGGCCCCTGAGGAGGCCCCCAGGAGGTGGCGGTGGAAGAGGCCCCTGAGGAGGCCCCCCAGGAGGTGGCGGTGGAGCCCTCTGTGGAGAGCCGGTGGCGGTGGCGGCCGCCGAACTCTCCATTATATCTACTCATTTACATGTAAAATGTGTAGCGGTGATGATCATTCATACAAAGATCTACCTTAGCAGGCAAATAACCCAACATTAAAATATCGGTAGCTTACGAGTTGACCCTTATTAACACACACTAGTTATATTAGGACACACTATACGCCTTTTACACACCTCGAAGAACAATTCAATATCAATACGAACTTACCTGTCATTTGTATCAACACTATAATGCCATATCACGTCAACGAAGACCAACCAACATAAATTCACACGCAGAATATCAATATACACTCAACATTACATTCACGACTTACCCACGTGATATGTGTTGAAGACCAAATATAGTATGTAACACACGACATAAATGCACCATAATTATCAGTGACTTGGATAATATTAAACCATTAGACACAAGAATCCGATTCGTAGCATTCGCATGAAAAAACGCACACCACCACACGTATTGGTATTTCCTTCCATGATATCTTAAGAAAGATCGACATAAATTACAATCAAACCAATGCATATCATACACGGATTTCACTACACTGTTCACCAATAATCATTGATATCACTATCTATTAACACTACCGAGTTCGACACATCACAGTAACATATACACGTACACGCTAATTAATGTTGTTAAATTTAGAACATCAATCTCGGATAAGTACGTATCACAATGTCTTAATTATCAATATCCCCTACTATAGCTTACTAGGTGTTTGCTCCATAATCGATTAAACTACTTCAGGACATCTACACTAATTATAAATTACATACTACGTCTATGAAGATAGAGAAAGTCTACAAGAAGAACATTTCACAGTTAGAATATCATAAATTACTGACTTGAAATCCAGGGTCCAGTTTGCTCATGGCTTTGTACCTCCTCTTCATGTCCACAAGGCTTACGACGATTGGAGCTCACATTTACATTTTAGCCTTCCATTCCGTTACTCTGGATTATATTCCAATTCAACATTTTGTGTTTCACTTGTAGAATGAGCCTGAAACAATCTTGGTTGATATTATTATGCTTGTATACAATGATTTGCTTTACCTAGTTAATATCAATCCTTCTGGTTGCAGTCAATATGAACATTACCGTCTCGAAAAGTTTTATCGTTTTTAACAATAACAATAATAATCTGATTTTCTATTTTCCAACATAACAGTAAAATAGAAAGGAATCTTTAATTAAATGTGTTTACTGCCACATGTTCAAAGAGTACAGCTTCGATAATAACGGCATATGCGCCGCCACCATCGTATTTTCGTAACTTCGATACTTTACTGTTATGTATTGTTCATTTACATGTCTTCTTTGGCTTCCTCTATTAAAATTAACCAATTAAAACACATATAACTTATGAATGAACGCTAAATAACTAATATTACACATAATTGACTTCTTAAAGTACAGTAATATAAAAGTCCATTTCTCGTTCTCAAGATTTTCCATTTGTGATGTATCCTAATGCACCCATAAGCTCATTGGCCTGATGGACACATTAATTCAATTATTGAAATTCATATGTGTGAATACTGCAGAAAGCAGGGAAGAGCTGGCAGTTTCACAAAGCACTACACAGGCACCACTCTGGCTGAAAAATATCCCCCGAAACCACGTTAAGTCACGTACAGGAAGTAGGGTGGCTAAAAGCTTTCTCCAATAAATGTTTATGATACCGCCGAATACTGGACTTTCTACAAGTTTTCTCACGGAAAACCACAGTAAGGAATGCGGTGCACCTACATCGTGTGACAAGGACGGAACGAATACCTGTCACCCATTGGCAAAAATGGTTTCACCCACGCCAACGTGCGGCGGTAAAATTCTGGCCAATCAGAAATTCCGAAATTAAACTGTCCTACACCAGCGGGAATATTTATACAGTATTTCGCGATTTGGTGTCGGGAGAAGTAGGGAAATACTGTGTCCTGATCTGCAAATAATATTTAAGGAATTATTTACGTGAATACGTGATTAGCAATTCCATAAAAAATAAGTTTCCAACATTGTGTGGAAGAGTCCGGGAAGCTGAGTGTCATGGAGGGAAGATACCGTGATATGAGTGTAAATAGGCCCTATGACCCATTGCAGTTTATGAAATAATCTACGATCATTTCTGATAGCGCAGTGCGACATGCGAATCAAACCAAATTTTGGAATATCTGGAGTGCATTTTCTGAACATTTAACCTACGGACAAGTAAAAAAGTGATCCAAGGTGCAATATCACTACGCCACATCCCCTCCAGTGGAACTACTTTGAGGCGGGGGTGTATGAATTTACAAAACCGGCAGCGACAATGTGCCGATACTCCAGTCTTAGTTGAAATTTCTGTGTGTACAGGCGACTCTTCAGAAAGTACAGCGCTAAGTGACGGCCATAGCTTGGAGTGAGTAAAGTCTTTGATCAGACAATGTACAGTTGGGGAGAACTCTTATAATATCATCAGGTCATAGGAAACATTCAAACACTTTGTTACAGTAGTAATGACGATGGTGTTTATTTCGATAAGATACTTCCTAAATGAACACTTAATGTGGTGAGCACGGCGATGTACGCAGATGAACAATGGGATATTTCAGAACAATGTGGTTGTGCGACATTTCCTTAGCTCACACGTAACTTATGCACTAGTATTAAGGTGGAGAAATTATTATTCTAGGAGGACTATATTTGCATAAAATTTCTCTGTGACTTACATGGGAGCAGTGTAATCAAATTTCTGCAGTTTATGAAAATTACTGTTTCATTGGAGACATTGGGAGCGAGCAGTAGTTGTGTTAATTATTGGGAGAAACTCGTTTACTACTGGGACATAACGGGACCAGGATTGCTCGTCTATTTTCCACGTCCGAGCAAGGTGAATGACTGCTAAATCCCTTGTATAAACAAACTGTAAAGGGGGCGAGCTGGGAAGACACGTCGTGGAGGACACCAGACCAGGTAGTTTTGTTTCCTGACTAAGATGAACATCTCGACCAGTGTTAATTCATATGCTGTGTAATTTGTATTTTACTATAATTGTTAAGAGTGCGCGTGTTGCGAAATAAATCTTACGTGTGCTACGCAAATATTAAACATGGATCCTAATCGTGTGCACGAAGTATCACATATTATCAGCAAGATGGGGAAGATGGAGTAATTTAATGGAACGGGGGCCAAGGAGGATCCAACCTGCCTCCCAACACTAAGGTAATGATCATGTTATAATTTTGTAATATGTAATTGAGGACGACATGAACAATTCGTGGTCAATTTTAGGTCTGTAAATTCATGCATTCTTGTATATAAAAATTTCACGTACTGAATGGTATAGATATGTTTTAGCCGTCGTTTTGCAGTACAAGTTAGGAGGGAGGCCAGGACAATTACATCTGACGACTCGGGATATAAATGTCCTGGTGTCAACATAATAATAACAATCATATAATAATAATAATAATATTAATAATAATAATAATAATAATAATAATAATCTGATAATATTCGTATTTTCCCTTAAATTTTTCTCACATTTTATCTGAATCATTTCGACATGAGTTTATTTGTTTTGACATAATATTGAAGCCTAATTTTCTGTAGATATTTCTTGCCGAGGGTAATTTCAGATTTCAATGTAATAGTCATAATATATTGTGTAATGGTGATATTTTGATTCTCGTGGATGCCGCCGAGGTATTATTTTATTTAACTAGAGACGATTACGGCACATCCAATCTTATCTATTCTGTGATCACATTTTAGATAACTGTTTTATTTGGATTTTTTTTTGCTAGTTGCTTTACTTCGCACCGACACAGATAAGTCTTATGGCGACGATGGGACGGGAAATTGCCAGGACTGGGAAGGAAGCGGCCGTGGCCTTAATTAAGGTACAGCCCCAGCATTTGCCTGGTGTGAAAATGGGAAACCACGGAAAACCATTTTCAGGGCTGCCGACAGTGGGGTTCGAACCTACTATCTCCCGAATACTGGATACTGGCCGCACTTAAGCGACTGCAGCTATCGAGCTCGGTATTTGGATTTTATATCCTTATTTTGGTAGTGTAGCGTTTAATATGCGATTTTCTTTTCTGTCGGAGTACGCGATTCGTGTCTTCAGTAGGCGTGTATTTGACAGGCAATCTTGTTGTTACCGTCATAACTATTGCCGGTCAGCTCTGATAATTCATGGCAGCATGTGAATGAGAGACGAAAGATCAAAGTATGTGATCAAAGAGGTAGTAATGTCCCTGATGATAATAATCAAAGAAATAGAGAATAGAGGCTAGAGGACCATGTCGTATAACGGTGTAGTATCGTGTATATGTGAACTACACAGTGAATTAATAAAATATTGGCCCGTGTGGAAATGGGCGAGGCTACGTTGACAAGTAAATGTTACGTTGACAAGTAAATACTACGTTGAGAATAATGAAGTGAATATGAGGATTGAAAGACAATCAGTTTAACTAATTGAGTTAAATCTACGACGACATATATGATAATTGTAGGCGGAAGGCTTATATACTCAAATACTTTCCAGGGATGACGTAACACTCGGAAATATGCAAATCAGAGGCCGAGTTGAGACATGAACAGAGCGAGCCAGCAAAGTATATTTTGAAAGTCATTTGTGATCGTGATGATGTGTAATTTTCCTAATCATTATTCCTTAAAGTTGAGAAATATCATGTCCAGACATTTACGTCTGTTGTCAAGAGATTGCCGTCAAATCCACCTCGGTTGGTACTTGAATTTCTGTTTGACAGCATTGTTCTGCATTTTTGATTTCGCGTGTTTTATTTTACTTTTGATAGACAGTGATCACTTTTATTTTGAGATTTTCTTTCCTATTCTTTTCGTTCCTTTGGGATATTTTTGTCACTGTTTTTTATGTGGTGAGACTGAAGGTGCGTGAATATTGTTGTGGTTACATGATTTTAATAATATAGGTGTAGTTAAGCCATTTTTTCAATTTATTTCTTTGGGAGCACAGTTGCTTCCCCAATGCCGTGTATATTTTGTAAATACTAATTTCAAGTGTTAGGTTAGTAAGATCACGGATTATTCATTAGTCGGAAACAAATTAAATATTTATGCTCAAAGGCATCGTAACCACTAAGATTTTGGACCCCACTACAATTTAATTAGGAAAATGAACCGACTTTTAATAAGAAATGTTGTGATAAAGGCCGCAAACTGAGTAAATAAGATGGAATCTGCCTCCATCAACAATGATATCATGCAATTATGGTTAGTCACAGTTCAAATCCAGACAGCGGCAAGCAAGCTAAAGTTAATGTTGTAAAAGGGTCGAGTTCATTAAATAAAAATAAAATTGAGGCGTTTGGCCTAATTTAGTTATTTTAAGTGCCCAGGCTCTCACAGCTAATAATGAGTAAATTGACAAAATAACTGAGTGTTCATAACCAATGTTTGATTTGGTAAAATTTCTTTTTTAAGCCACCAGGTATTTATGTGATGGCAAAGTTATACGAATAGTAATGAGATACCGTGTTCATGGAATTTCTTTATTGTTATGGTTTTACAGTTGGGTAATTGTCAAATTAACTACAATTTTGGAATGAAAACTTAGGATACCCACAAATAAAATCAGTGTAATTAATTAATCAATTAATTATTAATTTATGCAAGTCAAGTTTATTTAAAATGACGGTTTAAACGCAAATCAAGAGGTGTTATTCATGAACGGTGAATCTTGGCTGATCACTGGTCTGTTGTTGTTGTGTCATGGACGTTGAAGACACGAGTTCGATTGCTGATGATCATTTATTTAAATATTGTTGACCTTAAGTCAGGTCCATTAAGGCAGATGTTTGATGATTTTGTTGAGAAGACTCCATTGTTTTATTTCCAATAATTCTATTTCATTTTATTTTAACTTCACTTTATTTAAATTTTAATTCATTACTTAATTTGCAGATTTTGTTAATAAATTATTTTACTTATTTCAATTTTATTCAGTCTCGTGGGTACCGTTATTTGGTAGTTTGTTGAACCCATCTTTCACTCCCTCAACCCTGATCACGTGGCCCGACAACTCCGAGGAAGATGAAGGACGTAACCACACCCGAGAAGATGAGAGTCCATGTGAGCGGTAGGTATTATATGATGTCTTTACTTACAGGAGCAGCCGAGGCAACAATCAAGTAAGAAGAATACCGCAACGTCTGCCTTAAAAGGGCACACTATACATTGCCGTTTCAAGTTATTCCGGCACTATGTTGGACGTATCCTCCTGGACTCGACTCCATGCACCAGCACTCTCGCTGCTCACATCGTGGTTATTACTGATAGTCATCATGTGAAAACGGCACAGTACCTCGAATGAACCCGTAAAGCGAGTACAGAGACGCAGAACACGTACTTTAAAACACGAGGGGGACGCACAGACCGGGAGCACGGTACTGTATAGGCTGGGAAGTGGGTGCCGTAGGGGAAGCGGGCGCCGTAGGTCAAGTGTCGCAGTAGCTCACATGGCAAGTGGGCGGGGAGATATGTGATACTGGACAGTGTTCGAGGTAGGAGGTTCGAGTACCATATACGATTTTTTTAACAGCCAGTTGCCTGGTATGTGGTAAGGTTGCATACTGGATAGCTTCCGAGGACTGTTAGTTTATCTGACCCTGTAAAAGACCGTATATATCGTTGCATTGGGTATGGTGCTGGGTCGGACGAGGATGAAGAGATGATGATCTGTGGCCAGTTAACTACGTCGTACATGTCCCAAGCTTCGTAGACCACAGGTAGGGCAAAGTATGCCCCATTGGAACGATAACAACATGCGATGGCAGGTAAGGATGTAGCTGCGCGAACTCCCCTCCTTCGAAGCAATCCACAACACAAAGTTTATTCACTGCCGCGAATTGTATTCCAACAAGTATGTGGATATGTTTCTCATCTATGGG
Source organism: Anabrus simplex (assembly GCF_040414725.1). Classification (NCBI taxonomy): domain Eukaryota; kingdom Metazoa; phylum Arthropoda; class Insecta; order Orthoptera; family Tettigoniidae; genus Anabrus; species Anabrus simplex. Next base: position 368,286,800 of record NC_090265.1, on the reverse strand, counting down.
GAAGCTAGACAGGATGCATACCAGGCACAGCGCCTGTACCGCTATCCGGATAGACGACACTCGACGGGCATGGCATTTCGGAGTGTGGAAAGGCGCCTGCAGGATACTGCATCCCTGGGACGGACACGTTCCTGCTCGAGATTATCCTATGACTTCTGCTGACAATGAAGACGTCGTGTTTGACGCTATCCGGCGTAACCCTCATACTAGCATACGGGTCATTGCACAGGAAACGAACATCAGCCGAGCGTCTGATATTCGGATATTGCATACCCATCGGTCTCACCCGTACCATCTGCACTTACACCAGGAGCTCCATGGTCATGATTAGATGCCCGGGTGGCGTTCTGTCAATAGATCCTACAGCATGTGGACACTGATTCTGCTTTTCCAGCGACTCTCTTATTTAGGGACGAAGCACGATTCCACAACAATGGAACCGTTAATCGCCATAATATACATTACTGGACTGTGGATAATCCCCAGCGGGTGCGACAGACAGCTTTTCAGGTACAGTGGGGCGTGAATGTATGGTGTGGAATCATGAGTAATCACCTCATCGGTCCCCGTTTCTTTCAGGGACATCTGACCAGCCAAAGCTATCTGCGGTTTCTCTAAGATGAACTACCACCGTTTATGAAACATGTGCCACTCCTTGACCGCTGCAGGAAGTGGTTTCAACATGACGGACCTCCATCGCACGCGGCGGTGGTCGTCCGGAACCGTCTCCATGCGACGTATCCTGATAAATGGATAGGAATGGGAGGACCTGTTCCCTTGGCCCGCCAGATCACCCGTCCCTGGATTTTTTCTGTGGGGCCATGTAAAACAACTGGTGTATGCACAGGAGCCGACCAGTCCTTGTCACCTTAGACAACTCATCACCGAAGCATGCGGATCCGTTTCGCCAGAGATGTTGCAACGGGTCAGACGGTCGCGCGCAGCTCTGTATCGACCAAAGAGGTCGTCAATTCCGGTAGATGCTACGTTAAACGACGTGGATAACTGAAATCCTCTCACATGTTTCCTAGCCTCTATCAACCAAGCTCCATATCAACGGCCCTTTTCAGGGCCAATTAAACAAATCCAAACCCCATGGCACTACAGCCCTTGAAGGGCCTTGGCTTACCAAGCGACCGCTCCTCAGCCCGAAGGCCTGCAGATTGCGACGGGTCGTGTAGTCAGCACGACGAATCCTCTCGGCCGTTATTCTTGGCTTTCTAGACCGGGGCCGCTATATCACCGTCAGATAGCTCCTCAATTCTAATCACGTAAGCTGAGTGGACCTCGAACTAGCCCTCAGGTGCAGGTAAAAATCCCTGACCTGGCTGGGAATCGAACCCTGGGCCTCCGGGTAAGAGGCAGGCACGCTACCCCTACACCACGGGGCCGCCAAATAAACAAATCAGTCTGTAAAAAATACCGCTATTAAGTATACAACCTTGCCACATCCCAGACAACTGGCTTAAACAAATACTTGCATGGGACTTGAACCTTCTAACCCTCGAGCACTGTCAACTATCACACATCCTACTGTGCGCTAGCCATGTGAGCTACTGCGACACTTGACTTACGACGCCCACTTCCCAGCCTACACTGGCCACGGACCATCATCTCCACATCCTCGTCCAACCCAGCAGCATACCCAATGCAGCGATACATACGGTCTTTTATAGGTTCAAATAAACAAATCAGTCATTGGAAGCTATCAAGTATGCAAACTTACCACGTCCCCAGGCAACTAGCTGTTAAAACAATTCTTATGTGCGATTCGAACCTCCTACCTCGAGCACTGTTCACTACCACATTATCTCCCCGCCCGCTTGCCATGTGAGCTACTCGACACTTAATCTACGGCACCCCAGCCTATACAGTACCGTGCTCCCGGTCTGTGAGTCTACCTCCTGTTTTAAAGTACGTGTTCTGTGTACCTGTATTCGTTTTACGGGTTCATTCGAGGTACGCACAATGAATTAATAGTGGCACTCATGATTCCTGCTGTCTTCTAGCCCGTAAACACACATCTCGTTATATTACCACGGTTTAGGGGGAGGGACCGATGTCTTTATTGTAGTAAATGTGAAGGGATGCATAAAACTGGATCGCAAGGGGCTGGTGGACCACCCGGTATGTGTTGCAATGGATTCGGGGAATCATAATTTTTTTAAAATTATTAGGTTGCAGACTTGAATGTTTAAATCAAATTTTTTCGCCTTTTAGTGTTCTATCACCTACAATTTGTCCAAAGCAGATCCTGCGTCATGACATTTGACCTTTCTCGAAAACGAAAGCGTATTGACGTAAACCCTTACAAACGGGTTATTGTTGAGTGTACCCCAACAGGTACATTGAAGCTCGTTGAAATCGGTTAGATGCAGGGTCTGGCTTCTCCTTGTATGTAATCATTTTTCCTTCATTCAGCAACGACTCATGAAACATTCCTCTATATCTTCGTGGAGTTGTAAAATTTTGTCTTTCTTTGCATCACTCCCAAGTAGAAACTGCTCGAATTCAAGTAAGAATTTGTAAGATGATGTGTCAAACTGGGGAGCGAAACAGTTAACATTGGTATCAATGATTGCAGTCCGCCTCTGTGATTAGTTGTCACCTCTGGACGCCCGGGTTCGGTTCCCGTCTCTGTCACGAAATATAAAAGGAACGGGGTCCACTCAGCCTCGGGAGGTCAAATGAATAGACGTGGTTCGTTCCTAGCTTAGCCATCCTCGACGTGGTTTTATGTTGTTTCCCACTTTTTCTCTGGGCAAATGTCGGCATGGAACCTAACTTAAAGGCCATGGCCACCGCCTTCCCTCTTCCTTGCCTCCCTTTATATTATTCTTCCTCCGCTTTTTCCTACATCTGTGGGGTCGCGGGTGCGAACTCTGTCACACATGTGGATTTGGCCATTTTTACGGCCGTATTCCCTTCCTGACGCCAACCTTACATGGAGGGATGTAATTACTATTGCGTGATTCTGTGGTGGTTGGTCGTGTAGTGTGTTGTCTGAATATAAAGAAGAAAGTGTTGGGAAAAACACTAACAGCCAGTCCCCGGGTCAGAAGAATTATCAGACGCGATTAAAATCCCCGACCCGACCGGGAATCGAACCCGGGACCCTTTGAACCGAAGGTCTCAACGCTGACCATTCAGCCAATGAGTCGGACTTAGCCTATTCCAATCTTCCCATTAAAAGGCCCCTGTTCAGCATAGCAGGTGAGGCCGCCTGGGCGAGGTACTGGTCATACTCCCCAGTTGTATCCCCCGACCAAGTGTCTGAAGCTCCAGGACACTGCCCTTGAGGCGGTAGAGGTGGGATCTCTCGCTAAGTCCGAGGGAAAAACCGAACCTGGAGGGAAAACAGATGATGATGATGAAATAAATAAATAAATAAATAAATAAATAAATAAATAATAAATTAATAAATAACCTATCATTGCGAAGAATGGGCACCTGTACCTTTGTTTAACTGAATCAAACTGCTCTGCTGAATTATCTTCAGCGTCATATCGTTTGACAATCTTTCTCCGTCTAGCAGAGTGGGTAAATGAAGTTCTGCAACTTCAATGGTCGTTCACATATCTCGTCACGCACCATTCTTTTTACATTGTTCGAAATGAATTATCGATTGATCGTACGACATTGGTTCATAATTGTGAGATTCACATAACAGAAAATTACAACCGGTACCAATGAACATGCCTTGCTCGAATACATTCACTTCGACCGCATTGTGTTAACTCACACTTACGAAACTTATATTTTCCTATAACTCGTAATACTGCATCTCTTTTGACTGTACAAGGATATCATGTTAATCGCACTGATTACTTCTACGGTCACTCCAGGGAGTTCAGGTAGCTGTCGTAGTTATCAGTCAACTCGAGTTACCCGTCAACTCATCGCTCAACCAACGTTTCAAGGGGAGTATCCGTCTCTCTTCTCAAACCCATTAGCGAGAACTCACCGGTCTCTGTGGGTATAACCCCGTCAGTGCAGCTCAACCTACCTCACAGCAGACCTGAGAGAACCAGACTTGGATCTTTCTTTTTACACTTTATCTTGTTACACTATATTTCTCGACTCGGTTCTCCGAAGACTAACGAACTCCAAGTCCTAAGGGGACTTAAAAAATCTAGGAGGAGATTCTTTTCGGTGGGGGGAATAGTACTCTGCCCCACTAAGATTTTTTTTTTATCGAGCTCGATAGCTGCAGTCGCTTAAATGCGGCCAGTATCCAGTATTCGGGAGATAGTACTGTAGGTTCGAACCCCACTGTCGGCAGCCCTGAAGATGGTTTTCCGTGGTTTCCCATTTTCACACCAGGCAAATTCTGGGGCTGTACCTTAATTAAGGCCACGGCCGCTTCCTTCCCACTCCTAGCCCTTTCCTGTCCCATTGTCGCCATAAGACATATCTGTGTCGGTGCGACGTAAAGCAACTAGCAAAAATTTTTTTTTTTTTGGACGGGGGATTGGGGGGAGAAAACGCCTTGCTCGGGTAACTAATCCATACGTAAACAACTAAAAAAATTGGCTAATCTTTTCTAGTAGCCTTCATTTGTGGCAAAAAGGCCAATCGTCGCAGAATCACGTGGGACATAAGATCAGAATTAGGATAAAAACGATAGCAATCGTGACACCAGTGTCAGGTCTATAACAGTATTTTAGTTAGAAGGTGTTGGCAGAGTTGAAGGCTGGTCTCCATGGTAACCAGCGTTATATAAACAACTGTAGGCAGAATGAAAGGGCGTCGAGGCTAAATACATTTCAGTAAAAAGGGGATATATTTTTGTGAATAAACTTGGAAGATTACTAATGATGTTAGTGAAATCATTGATTAATCTATGATTAAACAGCCTACGTGTTGGAAGTTATGGACATGGCAATTATGAAGTAAGTACAGAGAAGAGGTAGGTGCTTCAAAACTGGATGATGATTAACTAGACAAGATATTTACCATGTGAAAGTCACATTTAGAGTATTTTTGTTGAAATACGGTTACGTAGAAAAATATCTCTTGAATTTCAGATTTCCTCTCGTAAGATCATAATGGGTTTAGGTAAATCAAGAGTAAAATTTGGTGGCACTTAATAAATAGTATTGAAAAGTGTACCCACGGCTTTATTTAGTACGTCACTGCGCTTTATTATGTATTTTGCTTGTAAGATGTAGAGTGTCCTGTTATGGCATTCTTTGCTATAGTTTTCTTAATCGATTCTCCGAATTACTACATGCAAGACTTAATACGACGAAGTTCTTTTAGTTTGCTTAATCGATTTTAGAAATGACGATATGGAAGACTTAATACGACATATTTATGTATGTCCAACTCTTGTTCCGTTTCTCTACGGGCTCAGGGATGGAAATGAATCTTCATAGCGAATTTTTACGACCGGATGCCTTTCCTGGCGCCAACCTCACCAGAAGAGTTAATGAGATGAAATGAATGACGTGATATATGGTGTTAGGAAGGGAGAAGGTGAAACACGGTGCCGGCACATAGCCTACTCCTGTTGAATAGCACCAAGGGGTCTGCTCAAGGCTTAACGTCTCCATTCTACGGACGAATCGAAATCAACAGCGTCATATGTTCTCCCTACAAAAGAATACTGCGGAGAGGTTTAGAACTGAATCACTGAGCAAGCTGGCCGTGCGGTTAGGGGTGCGCAAATGTGAGCTTGCATTCGGGAGATAGTGGGTTCGAACCCGACTGTCGGCAGCCCTGAATATAGTTTTCCGTGGCTTCAAATTTTCACACCAAGAAAATGCTGGGGTTTTGCCTTCATTAGCCGGCCCCACGCTATAGGGGTAGCGTGCCTGCCTCTTACCCGGAGGCCCCGGGTTCTATTCCCGGCCAGGTCAGGGTTTTTACCTGCATCTGAGGGCTGGTTCGAGGTCCACTCAGCCTACGTGATTACAATTGAGGAGCTATCTGACGGTGAGATAGCGGCCCCGATCTAAAAAGCCAAGTATAACGGCCGGGAGGATCTGTCGTGCTGACCACACGACACCTCGTAATCTGCAGGCCTTCGGGCTGAGCAGCGGTCGCTTGGTAGGCCATGACCCTTCGGGGCTGTTGCGCCATGGGGTTTTAGTTTGGTTTTGGTTTTTGTGCCTTCATTAAGGCCACGGCTGCTACCTTTCCACTCGTAGCCCTTTCCTATCCCATTGCCGCCGTAAGACCTACCCGGTATCGGTGAGACGTAAAGCAAATAGTAAAAAAATTGAATCTAGGCTTTCGGCACGCAATCTAGTGGTCAGAAATGGTATACCACCGTCTCTCCTATCCTGTAGGTCAACATTTTGATGGTGAAAATGTTTTCGACCAATGGAACTCGAATCAGCTTACTACAGTGTTATACCATCAAATACAGTAGAGACAATACGCGACACTCTGCGAGATATCGAGGGACAGCGATTAGAGCTCTGACTAGCGGAGTGACCTGAGAGTTACTGATTCTGCCATAAGAGCACGTGTATTTGTTTGTGGAGTTTTTGGGGTTATTTATGCGTTTGTATTAAGCTGACATAAGTAAATAGTAGCGTGTGTCATTCCTTGATATCTCCTGTCAATATGAGTGGAAAGATATGTTCTGCGTTTGGCTACAATAACTATGAAGTGCAGAAGCATTCGCGGGTTTCCTTTCGTTTCCCTCGTGACAAGAAAATGTAAGTAAATACTGTGTTTCCATATATATTCTTCCAGTTACAAAGATATTTTTATAGGAGGCCTACCTTCTAAATTTCTGACCTGCGCGACCCATATTTAAACTGGCTTAAAATATAATAAGCTTATTTTATTGTATTAGTTAACCTTCAATACCGATGTGTTGTTGTAGGTGTGATCTGTGGGTTCTGATTTAATTCAGGAAAATGTATATGTGTGTGGCTGGTTGTGTTCCAACTTACCCCATTTGGAATGCCGTAATGCGTTGTCAAGTACTGAAGAAAATATGGGTGATTTAAGAAATGTGATGATGATGCAAATTTGCTTTAGCCTAATGTAATGGCAAGTACTGCTTATAGGGAAATTTTGAATGTTTTTGCTGCTAAATTTATATATTCTTTATCTGTTAGTAGGCTTCAAGTTAAAAGGAAAATTGTCCAGCTCTTAAATGTAAATTAATTGAAACATGCGTGTAGGGAATGTGCCGATATTTTTATTGACGGGTGTCATAATGTGATGTACAATGCTTTTAAAGGAGAAGATAAGACAAATCTAGCCGTGAAAGTTCAGGCAGGTACGCTAAAGCTAACAAAGTCATGCATAAATGAAAGATCAAGCCCTTTCACAGCAGTCCATTTCACATCTTGATTATATGTCTAATTTCAGTCTTTAAATAATAGCCATTTCAAAAGTAAAATTTACGGGTGAAATATCTAAACCATTCAGAATAAGGCAAGGTGATGGTTATCTCCACTCCTATTCAATTGCGTCCTGGATAAAATAGTAAGAATCTGGAATTAAAACTGAAAGAACAAAATTTATCACCAATAAAAATGGGAAGAAAGAACAGAGGTGTTGAAATAAACTGTCCAGCATTTGCAGATGATTTTGCCTTACTTTCAGTAAACCTGAAAAATGCAGCAAAAATGCAAGTCAATCTCTTGGAAGAAATAGCCAACAGATTTAAGAATTTCTATAGAAAAAACAAATTTATGACAAATATAAAAAATACAATATAAAAATGCTCCAGAATTTCCAATAACAAAACTTAGTGGAGAAAAGAAGGAAAAGAATTTAAAATATTTGGGAGAAACAATTCAAGAAAATGGTTTGGAAAATTCTTCTGTAGAAGAAATGAAACACAATATGGGAAGAGCACGCGGTATAACTAGGAATATCTAAAAAAAAAAGGGGGTTTATTTAATCCCGCCGAATCTCCTGGCCAGAGAGAAGGCGTTACCTTCTAGGTGGCCCACCCCTCAGGGAGGGGAATGAAAACTTTTCATGATGATGATGAAAAACCTCAAAATACCACACTACAATACAGTAGTCAAACCGGAATGCCTATACGCAAGTGAATGTCTAGTAACTGAATCACAAGCTGAATAAATTAGAAGAACTGGAAAGAAAAATTATGTGGAAAATACTCGGTCCGCTTAGAACTACTGAACACTGGAAATCAAGAATGATGAAATATACCGGATCATAGGAAACATAACAGACATAATGCAGAAGAGGCGATTGATATTTTTTGGACATTTATACAGAATGGACCACAACAGTTTAATCAAACAGATCTTCAAATATCTCTGGATCAAGAAGTCAACAACAACAACCTGGATTCATGTTAAGAAAGATTTGGAACGAAAGAACATAAGGGAAGAAGGAGCAACAGAGCGAGAGATTTTTAGAAAGAAAGTGTTAAAAAATGGAAGAATTCCAAGGTCGGGAGGGAAAGAAAATAGACTCAAAATGGTCCGAGGAGAGGAAAAGGGGGCATAGGGAGCAGATAAAGAAGATGAGGAAGAACAACAAAAGATCAAGCACTGAAATTGTCTCGTGTTCCCTAGAAGACCCTAACGGAGAAATAATAATAATAATAATAATAATAATAATAATAATAATAATAATAATAATAATAATAATTGGTACGGAAATTCCGTGGTTTACAGAGGTGTAAGAAGGTGCTGGTGTGAATGGATGGAGCATAATTTAAAAAACTAAATTTTGAAATTTTAATTTTTCCTTTCTTCTGACTTCAAAATTTGATAGATAATCTGAATAATTAACAACAAGCAACAGTTCAAGAGCTTGTCAGCTCATATAACAAGATTGGACTATAAGTCCAAAATCAGGTACATTACGAAAATTATTAACACAACAATTTACAAAGAATGAGCGTTGTAGCTCTAAAGATACACAGTTTTAAAGAGTATAATTGCTGCACTCAATTACGCTTTAGGAGACTGAGATCCAAAATTTACTACAGTCCAGCCCCGCAAAGGCACAAGTTTCTAATCCAAATTTTACACCAGATAAACTTCAAAAACAGTGTTTACTGTCATTTCTGCTCGACAGTCTCATCCACACTTGTCTATAAACAACTAGAATTTAAACAGGGGCAATGAGTGCCCATTCTAAATGGCCTAAATATACAAAAGAAAAGGTTTAAGAGAATCGACCATGAACAAAATGCTAGGAGGCGAAACACTTGCACTCCTTTTGAAACCTTTTGAAAACACTTAAAATCCTACAGGGGCTTATGGCCCTAGGTTGCAGAGGCTAAGCCTATACCACAGAGGGTGACTAGATAGCGAAATATTAAGTTCCAAAATGGTTTGAAGAATTTAGAAAATCATAGTCACCCCATACCAAGTTGAATGGGAATTAATAGAGGGTGAATACTCTTTATTCCCTAAGTTGTATATTTCCCAGAGTCCTTTGACTTGCCTGAACATTTACATTTAAGAGGTGATATTAAACTCTAGAAATTTACATTAAGAAAATTTTGAAACCTTCCCCTTAAGTTAACTTTCTGGAGCTATCACATATTTAAAAGATGTCTGCCATTACCTTGAGCTGGTGGGCCTTCAGACGACGGGCAAGGCTGCCCCTGCCCCCTACTATGCCGTACACATTCTTAGACTGGAGCAACGAAGATGACAAAATGGCCCAAAAGCGCCCAGCAACTCAGGAGGAAGGTTCCCGAACTCTCTTCACCTAGACAGAAATCCTGTACACACCCACAATTTTAATTGGCTAGAAAAATGTATACAAACATTTCTGACTGGTTAATAACTTAAGGAAGAAGTAATCCGTAGAAGTGCTGGTAACTTCAGCGCATAAAAAAACAATTTACACACACATATAGAATAGAATAGAAATCTCGCTTGAAAAATTAATAGTCCGTCCTCCCGCCAGAGGGGGCACATACGTCGATAGTAGAGACATCTAAGGACTAAAGGTCCAAACTTCTTCAGGTACATAGTTCAGTGTTCACAACACAGGTGGCCTTCTAGAAGGCGCACAGTTCAATTGGACGGAGAAGGTGTACCTCCGGTACAACAACAACAACAACAACAATAATAATAATAATAATAATAATAATAATAATAATAATAATAATAATAATAGCCAGACTGAGTGGCTTGGACGGTTGAGGCGCTGACCCTCCGACCGCAACTTGGCAGGTTCGATCCTGGCTTAGCCCGGTGGTATTTGAAGGTGTTCAAATACATCAGCCTCGTGTCGGTATGTTTACTCGCACGCAAAGGACCTCCGCATCTCCTAAAACCGTAAAAGTAGTTAGTGGGAAATAAAGGAAATGACATTATTGTTTAATAATACCCACATTAGCCCCACCTGCCATTTGAGCCACTAGCCGCTACTGCCATTAATACTAAGTACAACATTTAGGCGCTTTCTACTCTCCTCCATAGAGAGTCAAAAAATTGCAGGCATCGCGCTATAAAGTTCCAATGAGGATTGTGTGACACTATATTATGTACAGTATTTAAAAGTATTGTTAATAGGCATATCAGATTCATTGTGAAGTACATACATACTGTACATAGGGGCAAAAGCTCTTTCTAGGTCGACACCCCGAACCAATACCTAGCATTTTAAAAAACATACATACATACATACATACATACATACATACATACATACATACATACATACATACATACATACATACATACATACATACATCTTCATTATAGACTATTATTATGCTTTCCAGTGCTCAGTCTGCAAGCCTCTATGAATTAACTAAACGCCTCCACAATCTTCTGTTTACAACTAGCTCTATGGCCTCGTTTAATTCCACATCATTCATTTTAGGCGAATGGATTATCTACGCGGAAGATGTAGTTTTTTATTTCTTCTGCTTCATTATTAAATCTGCTGTTACTTTGCCTACAGCAGTCCGAAAATTGGGGAAGTGATATTAGGTACACCGGGGTAAGTGTAAATTCGGGGGAAGTGGAACCCATGGCTATTGTCGCATGGAGAATATATATGAAGTGGCGTTACTTGCGAGAATTTCATCTTGCTACTTTTGATAACACGCGGGAATTGCTGCATACCTAAAACTCTCGGCAGTAAAGCTGTAATACACTACTCTTTGGATGTGCGTCGTTTACACTCCTAGTGTGAGCTAGTGCGACATATGGTTTTATGATTGCTACGGCAAGAAGTGTAGAGATTTTTTTTAGGTTAAACCAGTAAGTATGATTTAAATAATATCTTAACATGCTGTAATAGTGTAGTAGATGAAATTTGGTTACTATGAGTGAAATAAGTATAGGTTCCTCTTGCCCCAGATTAAATTGTCACTGGGGTAAGTGCAACCCATTAGGTTCCACTTCCCCCATCAAGTTAGTAATCAAACCACTTGTTCCATTTGTTCCAGAAATGGTGCGTACATACGTTCGTAAAACTGAACCTCCATCATATTCCAAGGATGATCTGAAGATTGCTGTGAACTTAGTTAAAAGTGGACAATTAACATTATATAGGGCTGCAAAAACATACAAAATACCTAAACCAACATTATTTAAACATGTCAAAGGACAAAGAGGTGTTAAAAGTGCGACTATGGGTAGACCTACTGCTATCCCTTATGAAGAAGAGAAGATAATTGCTGATGGTATCAAAACAATGGAGAAGTGGGGTTTTGGTCTCTCAAAAAGAGAAGTTTTAGACACCATAGGACGCTATGTAAATGAAAATCATATTGTGACCCCGTTCAAGAATGGAGTACCAGGTGACGATTATTTTAGCAGGTTCAAGAAGACATTTAATCTGAGCCAGAAGAAACCTCAAAGTGTAGAAGTAGCTAGAAAAAGAAGTATGGACCCTTTTGTCATTTCAACCTATTTTAAACTCCTGAAAGAAGTCACCGATGGCGTTCCTCCGTCGCAGATTTATAACACCGACGAAACCAGTTTTTGTTTGGACCCAAATAGAATCAAGGACGTAGGTGAAAAAGGAACTGCTGCCCATAGAGTAACAAGTGGTCCCGGGAAAGAAAATATCACAGTGTTAATGGGAGGAAATGCTGCTGGAGGGAAACTGCCACCACTAATTGTATTCAAGGGGAAGAATGTATGGGACTCATGGATTGCAAAAGAAGGAGAAGAGTATCCTGGCATGACTTATGCAGCTACAAAAAATGGATGGATGGAAACTAACACATTCAATAACTTCTTTGAGAACAATTTCTTAAAGAATATTCCCTCTGAAAGACCAGTAATTTTGATCTATGATGGCCATAGTTCACACCTTGGTATCTCTCTTGTTCAAAGAGCTAAACAAGAGAATGTAGTGATATTGAAGTTACCACCACACACAAGCCATGTTCTCCAGCCAATGGATCTAAGTGTATTCAAGCCCTTGAAATTAAAGTGGGACAAAGAACTCATAAAATGGCAACGAAAAAATTATGGTTATAAGTTACCAAAATCAACGTTTGCATCCATCATATCGAGAATTTGGTCAGAACTAGATCCTACTATTCTACGGAGTGGATTTGAAAAGGCTGGGGTATTTCCATATTCCAGTGCAGTAATCCCGAAAGAAAGTTATGAACCGCAAGTCTATAGGAGATGGTTAGGTTTGCAACAAGGTCAAAGCAATGTAACTCATCAGTCATCAACAATTACCCTTGCAGAAGTTCTTCCATCTTTGACATCAGAAGTGTCATGTGAAGAAATTCCCCAAGCTCTGCCATTATCAGTATCTAATGATAAAACTCCCCCAGCTCGGCCATCAACATCGGATTCCAATGATATTGCTTCCCCAGTATCAACATCAAGCACACAAAGGGTCTCATTTGAAGAGTTGCTTCTAGAGCAAGTAAAACAAGCAGCAAGAGTCACTCATGGAAGAAAAAGAATCTGTGGAGGGGCAGAAGTTATCACGTCAGAGGAGGCATTTCTAAAGCTGAAAGAAAGTGAAAGGATAAAGTCTGAAAAGCAAGTGAAAAAACCCAAAAAGACAACAGTGAATCATGAGGAAAGTAGTGATGAAGATAATGCTGAAGAATGCACAAATGACTTGGACGATTTTGAACTGGAAGACGAGATCAAAGAAATGAATGATGAACATAACTTCACAAATGTAATGCAGAGAGATTTATCAACAGCGCAGGTGGGTGATTGGATTCTTACAAAATTTTGTCATAAGAAAAAAATCAAAATGTATGTTGGACAGCTGACGGAAAAGGAGCCATGTCTGGAAGTGAAATTTGCTCGAAGAATTCGCTCAACATCAACATTTCATTGGCCCAACATTGAGGACAAGAGTATAATTCAACCTGAGGAAATTTTTTTATATCTACCACCTCCAGCATTTGAGAAGCGAGGCACATTCAAATTTGATATCTCATTTGATTCTTATAATGTTGGTTAAATATATGAAATGTATGAAAATTAAGGAGAAATTACATTTCTATTAGTATTGTATGTCACATTGAATTATTTCCACTTACCCCATTGATATTTCTGTGATATATGGTACATTAACAGGCCTTAGGTTCCACTTTCCCCAAGCATCGGGGCAAGTGTAAACGCTGACCAAGATTTATGTTTTGCGTTCCAGAATGGAAACCATTAAAATATGTCTGCATTTTAATTCATCTGAACTTAGAGCATCCTTTTCTGAACCATTATATAGAATGTTAATAAAATTGAATGGCAAATCAATGTACGCCGTGATGTCCTCATCAGGACCTCAGACACTGACTTATATTATTTATCAAGCTGAGAAATCTCTGAATCATTCTGCTGGGAAGGACACTTAATTACTGTTGTAGTGCAAGTGTTCAAAAGATAAAACTACTGTGCCATTCTAGTTTAAATAGCCATGTACATTCTACCTACAGTATTTATGTTTCGTGTTAATATCTTCATTCGTGTAGTAGATACACCAGTAGCTGACATTTTAAAAACACTTTTTACATAATCCAGGAAAAAAATGTGCTGAACAAATCATACATTGTCTTTATGTACCATCATAAAGATCTTTTTGTGTCCAGCAAGATGCATAAAAAAATTATTCATGTGATCAATAATTACCTCTTACAATTAACTTTTAATATGTGTGTTTCTTACCTGTAGCTGACCGCTCAGTTTTCCTCGTCTCCTAAGGCTAACACTCTTTGTACCTATAACTGATACAGATGATACTGTATGATATAATGAAATACATTACTCTTTATTAAACAACAATGTGCTTTACGTCGCACCGACACAGATAGGTTTTATGGCGATGATGGGACAGGAAGGGGCTAGGAGTGGGAAGAAAGCGGCCGTGGCATTAATTAAGGTACAGCTCCAGCATTTGCCTGGTGCGAAAATGGGAAACCACGGAAAACCCTCTTCAGGGCTGCCGACAGTGGGGTTCGAACCCACTTTCTCCCTGATGCAAGCTCACAGCCACGCGCCCCTAACCGCACTGTAAACTCGCCCGGTCGGATTATATTATTATTATTATTATTATTATTATTATTATTATTATTATTATTATGTCCGACTCCATGGCTAAATGGTTAGCGTGCTGGCTTTTGGTCACAGGGGTCCCGGGTTCGATTCCCGACAGGGTCGGGAATTTTAACCATCATTGGTTAATTTCCCTGGCACGGGGGCTGGATGTGTGTGTTGTCTTCATCATCATTTCATCCTCATCACGACGCGCAGGTCGCATGCGGGAGTCAAATCAAAAGACCTGCACCTGGCGAGCCGAACCCATCCTGGGTTCTCCCGGCACTAAAAGCCATGCGCCATTTCATTTCATTATTATTATTATTATTATTATTATTATTATTATTATTATTATTATTATTATTATTATTAACGTGGTTCTGTGGTTCACAGAGGAATAGGAAGCGCCTGGGTTAAAAGTGCAGAGAAGCAATACTCAAAGAATAATTAAACTTAGCAGAATTCCAGAAATGTTATTTCTTCTTTTGTATTAATATTTAAATTTCATATCAACAAGTTAACAACTTTTAGAAGAGCAGGGTTGCTCTATAAACCTTATAACGCTGCAACAATACAGGACTTCATCAGCTCCAGAAAACAAAATAAGAGCTAAGTCGCTCTGTCACAGGTACAACTTGAGCCTATTAGATCCTAATAGGTGCCATAATCCAGGGAGTCAACTCCCATTTACACTAATTGAGAAATAGAGGCTGCTATACATTTCAGAAAAGGAAACACTTCCCTTATTACAAATTTCCAGCTAAGGAATGCAACCCTTTTAGCAAGATTTTACAGAATCAGCCCCCAAATGGACTATTTATAAAATCTTTCAAATGTCACAAATGATACCAAATTCAACCATTATATTGAAGCACACATATCTTGCTTACTTTTAAAGGTTATCCTTCGAGAGCTTAAAAAAAGAGGCCAAATGCCCATACTACTTGGCCACATTGAACCGAATTAGAAAAAAAACTTTACAGTTGGCCGATAACTAATTTGGAAGGAGGTAGAAATCAAGCACTCCAAAGAAGGGAAAATATTCCAATCCTAATTGGGCTGATAGCCCAATGAAACAGAAGCTAATCCCATACTATGGAGCGACTAAGTGGAATAAATATTTAAGGCCGAAACACAAAAACTTAGTCACTCAATTCAAATTGAATGGGAGAATTACGAGGCTAACTACTCGTGTTCCCTTATCTTCATCCAACTTCCCATAAGGGGATAATTATTTATGTCACCGGGCGAGTTGGCCGTGCGCGTAGAGGCGCGCGGCTGTGAGCTTGCATCCGGGAGATAGTAGGTTCGAATCCCACTATCGGCAGCCCTGAAGATGGTTTTCCGTGGTTTCCCATTTTCACACCAGGCAAATGCTGGGGCTGTACCTTAATTAAGGCCACGGCCGCTTCCTTCCAACTCCTAGGCTTTTCCTATCCCATCGTCGCCATAAGACCTATCTGTGTCGGTGCGACGTAAAGCCCCTAGAAAAAAAATATTTATGTCCGAAGACCAACCTACATTATGAAGAGAAAACAAAGCCCTAACGGTTACATTTCAAATTAAAACTGAGAAAATCTTCCCTACACTCACACGCAGTTGAATACACTTAAATATGTTTATTTCGCCGTACCTTATTAAATGGAATTTCTTTCAGGCCGTAACCCCCGCCTCCAAGATGTTACGAAGGGGCCCCTCTATCTCCTCAGTCGATACTCACATACAATCACAGAGTAATGCAATGCACTGAGGGGGAAAATGTCTCATCTTATATAGAGAAAGAGCCGGAAAGATCTAGATGTTTACAATCCAAGGATCGGATTCGGTAGCTTATATTAACGAAGAGAGGGCCCCAGATTGGTCAGAAATATTACTTTCTAGCTTCAGATAGGCTGACGTAAATAGAGGAGGAGTTAGAGTAAGTATGAACAATAGCAGGTTATCAATTTTACAAACATTTTCTCAATATACTGGGTTTGCAACTTTAGGTTCACAATCTCCTAAATTTTACAGCGATTACTTTTTTCATAATCATATAATTTTCATGACTCCTTAAAGGGTCCTAATTGCCAAAACGGTGTTTGGATTAATTTCCCCTCAATTTGACTGATGTAATAGAAGCCAATATACCTGGGCAATTATATGTAACCGACGAAACTTCATTCAAAATTATAATTTAGGTGAACTATTACACTGGAATTGTACTATGCATCATTGGTCCCATAATATGCTAATTAGTCCTTTTACAAAAGTCCAATTATTCAGGTTCATCATAGAAAAAGGTCCCGAATACCGCCGGCGTACCGCGAATCATATTGTTTGACTCCTAACTCAGAGAAAGATGAAATTGGAGGAACTTGTCCGCGCAAGGAGATAGTAGAATCACATTTCTCTCACGTCGCGGGCAGAAAGCGAAGGTGACCAGGGAAATTATCTGTCGCTCTCTTCTATGATGGAACACGACGTTCAGAAAGTTGTACCGTCAATGGACACGCCATCTCCACGGTGCATATTCTTCGGGTATTAAGGATAATGGGTACAGTATGTATGTATGTATGTATGTATGTATGTATGTATGTATGTATGTATGTATGTATGTATGTATTTATATATTTATTTATTTATTTATCATGCCTTTGTAGGTGGCAAAGTTAGGGCTCTTGGCCCTCTCTTACACTTAACCACTGTATATATCATTGAGAGCAGAGTTTGAGTACATATTATATAATAAATGATAACCTACACAAAAATACCTTACACTTTTCTAACTCACATTCATACGATCATTCATTCTTTCCAGTCATACAAGTTAGTCAGCTGCATTCAGCAGGTAGTCTCGGCAAGCAGTCTTAAATTTAAGTAATGAAGTGGAATTTCTGACCATAGAGTTAGTAAATTATACACTAGAGGTAGCATTGGCGCCACCGTCTACGAGAGAATCGCTGTAGCCAGCGGAGCATGTTGAAATCGCAGCTGTTTGGCAAAAAGCTCACTCCGCTATACTCATCAATGTAAATAGGGGACTTTTTAAACTGTGTGGATACAGATATGGTTTAAAATTCTTACATGTAAACATTCTCAGATATTACAGTATACTTGCGATGCTTCTCTTCAGTAAAAAAGAAAACCCTAAAAGCATCAATACAGGAGAAATGCGTGATAAAAGAGCACGGTGTTCAGGTGCAGTTAAGAAACACAAAATCAATATACTGTTCATATTAAGTCTTCTAACAACATAGGTTTAGAAGGAGGGGGCGTATATTTCGCTATCTTTTGTGTAAATGACCAGGACTTTGGAATAGTTCTGCCCAACGACCGAAAATGTCCTCTCTCGTACGAAGCGGATGAGCGAGTTATTAGACCTAAAAACGTTGGTGAGATTTTGGGGTAAAGTAGACAAAATATTGTTATTGCTGGTTTAGACGCTGACCTAAAAACGTTGGTGAGATTTTGGGGTAAAGTAGACAAAATATTGTTATTGCTGGTTTAGACGCTGGCTTTCTAAACCCAAGTTGGCAGGTTCGAGCCTGCCTCAGCCCGATGATACTTGAAGATGCTCAAATATGTCAGCCTCTTGTAGATAAATTTACTGGCATATGAAAGAACTCCCGTGGGAAAAAATCTGACACCTCAGCGTCTCCGAAAACCGTGTAAGTAGGTAGTGGGACATAAAACCATTATTATTATTATTATTATTATTATTATTATTATTATTATTATTATTATTATTATTGTCGATGTTTTCCAAACGCGATTACAAGTGGAAATACGACACTCAGTTGTGGTTTCAGACTATTATGGAGTTTTTATTTAGCTTTTCGTGAAATGCATGAATTGCTTTAAGATTTTAACTTATAAAATGATTTCCGTTAATGGAAAGGGAGAGTGGTAAATTATATGATTGAAGAGAACTAAAAAAATACTTCTAATAATTATTACAATTTGTTTTACATCGCACCGACACAGATAGGCCTTATGGCGACGATGGGATAGGAAAAGACTAGGAGTTGGAAGGAAGCGCCCGTGCGCTTAATTAAGGTACATCCCCGGCATTTACCTGGTGTGAAAATGGGAAACCACGGAAGACCATCCTCGGGGCTGCCGACAGTGGGGTTTAAACCCACTATTTCCCGAAAGCAAGCTTACAGCTGCGTGGTCCTAACCGCGCGGTAAACTCACTTGGTCAATATTTTATTATGCTTATATTTCCATATGACATTTCAGGGAATAATATTGACGAAAGTAAAGGACTCAGATGTTTTTTTTTTTTACTAGGGGCTTTACGTCGCGCCGACACAGATAGGTCTTATGGCGACGATGGGGTAGGAAAGGCCTAGGAGTTGGAAGGAAGCGGCCGTGGCCTTAATTAAGGTACAGCCCCAGCATTTGCCTGGTGTGAAAATGGGAAACCACGGAAAACCATTTTCAGGGCTGCCGATAGTGGGATTCGAACCTACTATCTCCCGGATGCAAGCTCACAGCCGCGCGCCTCTACGCGCACGGCCAACTCGCCCGGTGACTCAGATGTTCACACGGTGCAGGACATCTATAATAGTCTCTACATTTTAAAATCTGGTAAGGTATGAATGGGGACTGCTACACGTATTGTACGAAGGGAAAGCAACAAACTGTATGTACATAAAATATATTCAATAGCTTTGAATGCTATAAATACACACAGAAAGGGAAAAACAATTCCAAGCCATCATGCACATCTTTTCTTATTTTCTTTTTTTGTACCAATTTGCTTTATGTCGCACCGACACACGGGGACTATGGGACAGGAAAGGGCTTGGAAACGACTGTGGCCTTAATTAGGGTACAGCCCCAGCATTTGCCTCGTGTAAAAATTGGAAACCATCTTCAGGGCTCCCGACAGTGGGGTTCAAACCCACTATCTCCTGAATGCAAGCTGACAGCTATGTGACCTAAAGCCTACAGCCACTCGCTCGGTATCATGCACATGATTTTTCTGGATATTCGCTTTCATTGAAAGGTAAATGTCATCCCTTATATTTCCTATAACATTAATTTCACTCTTCAAGGAAAGATCCAAAGAATCTCATTCACGCCGACAGGGGAATCAGTCATTAAGTCAGCCCACGTAGGCCAATTCATATGACTATAAGTGTCACGCAAAGTATTATTTTATACGCACGGAAATGAATTTCAAGGAAACGTACCTGTGAAATGATACGCCACTGCCCTTTATGAACCTCTCTATGCAGCCATAAACTGCACAGGAGACTGGCATTTTCCTTCAGAGAAGTATATACTAAAATTAGCGGGAAGCTCCAGTACTGACAGTGCCAAACAATCCAGCTTTTGCCAAACAGCGCGCTCGTTCAACTTTGCACGCGACTGCAGCGCCAATGCTACCTCTAGTGTATTATTTACTAACTCTATGTTTCTGACGCTGACAGGCAGGGAATTCCAAAGTCTAGAACCCGCCACAACAAAGGAGTTGTTGTACATGGAGGAGCGGTGAACAGGAATAGAAAGGGAGGAACCAGAGCGGGTATTACTGCAGTGAAAGGAGGACAAATACTTAAGCTGGGATGAAATGTATAGTGGTCTGTCTTCAGAGAGCAGTCTGTATATCTGTATCAGTATGTGATACATCCGTCGTTTGTCAGGTTTTAGCCATGAAATAGTGTGATAGTATGGGGTAACATGTGTGTCATAACTCAGACTGTATATAAATCTAAGGCAACAATTAAGCGCTCGCTGATGTTTCGAAGTTTGCTCTTTTGTTGCGTCTACCAGAATGACGTCACAGTAGTCGAGGACGGGAAGCACTAGCGTTTGTATGAGTTTGACTCTCACATTACAAGGTAAAATATCGCTGTTTCTTTTAACCGAATGAAGTATCGAAAATATTTTTTTACACACATTCTTAATATATTCAGACCAATTTAAAGTTTCGTTCATTGTCACTCCTAGATTTCTCACAGTTTGTTTGAATGGGATAACTCTACCATTCACTATAACTGAAGGAATAGTTTCGTATCTTAGTGTGGCCAACAATTTTTGAGAGCCAATAATGATTGCTTGCGTCTTGGAGGGATTAAGGAGGAGGGAATTTTTCAAGGAGTAAGCGTTAAGTCGCTGAAGGTCAGCATTGATGCCTGCTATGGCATGCGGCAAATCAGAGGTCTTACAGTGACAGTAAATTTGTAAGTCGTCCGCAAAAAGATGGTAGCTACAATTCTTTAAATTAGAGGAAATGTCGTTTATATACAAAATAAAGAGCAATGGGCCTAAAACACTACCCTGCGGCGTGCCTTCCTTCCTGGTTCGCCAGTGAGAGGTTTGATCAAGGGTTATAATTCGTTGCGCGCGATTTTTGAGGTACGATGAAAAGAAATTAATAGTTCGTTGATCGAAGTAGTAAGATTGCATCTTGTTTAATAGAGTCTGGATGTCTATAGTGTCAAATGCGCTACTGAAATCGAGGAGTGTAAGTATTGTCACTAGTCTTTGGTCCATTGCGTGCCGTATGTCATCAGTCACTTTGAGCAGGGCAGTTGCTGTGCTGTGTCCCTTCTTGAAGCCAGATTGCAATGGGTCTAGGAGAGAATGGTTATTTAAGTATTCCAACACCTGCTCGTGAACCAGACGCTCGAGTGCTTTGGAAATCGCTGGTAAGATAGAAATTAGTCTGTAGTCGGATGGTAGGGAGGGGTCAGGTTTCTTAGGCACAGGGATAACATTAGCTAGTTTCCATAGTGAAGGAAAGGTTCCGTTTTTAAGGCAGTAGTTGAAAATGTGGGTAATAATTGGTAAAACAGCACCAATAATGTTGTGTAAGAAAGTTATAGGGATATCATCCACTCCTCTGGCTTTTGATTTGATAGAATATAATACTTTTTTTAACTTTATTAGCAGTAACAGGGTGGAATGTGAAATGTTGTTTGTCAGGTAAAGGGTTCATAACGGGGTTGGGTACTGAGTTTGGGGAATTTAGTACATTAGGTGGTGTTCTTTCTTCAGTAAAAAACTCATTTAACTTATCGAGTGGTATGTCTGGCACATGGGGTTGTTGTCGAGGTTTCCCTATGCCTAAGGAACGAAGCGCGTTCCAAGCACTGCCAGAATTCATGTTTGCAGTCATGTTTTTCAAATATGTAAATTTACGGTTTCTAACGAACTGTTTAACTCTATTTCTAAGGACCCGATAATTTTCGAAGTCACTTTGGTCACGAGTTCGTTTAAAGCGTCGGTAAAGTGCATCGCGGTGGGCCATCATGTTTTTTATTTCACTATTTAGCCAGGGACAAGATGGGCGTGTAACTTTTATCTGTCGCTTAGGGGCGTGTTTATCGTACAGAGTGATTACAAGGGAGTTGAACTTGTCTACTTTCGCGTCTATACCGTCCAATAGGAGTATGTCATTCCAGGGTAGATTGTAAGCGTCATGTCTTAACTCGTCCATATCCATGTCCTTTGTGTTTCTGGAAATAACATACTTAGGTTTATATTTTGGCATTCGGAGGGAGTAGGATAGGTAGATAAGGTCATGAGTGGAGATGGCTGGAACTGGAATCTGGCCGTGAGTTATGACTTTGTTTGGGTTATTTGTCACAATGTGGTCAATAAGCGTGTGTGTTTCGTAGTTTTCTGTGTAAGTGTGATTAGTGGGCTCTAAACGGAGGATGGTCATATCACAGGAAGAAAACATGTCAATAAATTGTTTAGTTTCGTGCGTTTTAGTAAGCAGGTTAATGTTGAAGTCACCTACGGCAATAATATGCTCGTAGCTAGGCAGTAGGTCAAGTAAGCGAAATTCAAATTCAGTCATATTTGTTATTTTGGGCGGCTTGTATACAACAACTATAAGGAGTTTCTGTTGGTTAATAATGACTTCAACAAACATGAATTCTGGCCCTAGCTGTGCATTGTTAGATGATACACATATCACCCGGCTTTTAAAATCGTTTCTGCAGTACAAGGCCACCCCACCACCTCTTCTGCCATCGGATCTATCATGACGTAAGAGAGAATACCGGTCAAGTTGTACCATACCAGAGGGTATGCTCGGAGTAAGCCAGCTTTCGCTAATAGCAAAAATATGGATATTATTTTCCCTCATTATGGCTTGAATTTCGTCGAAGTGCGCTACCAAGGAGAGTGAGTTGACATGGCAACACTGTAAACAGTTGGTGGAGGGTGATAATGCCTGTTTGAGGAGCAAGCCGGTGGTGAGAGGTGACGGGGTGAGAGGGGGAATGTTGCCAAGGTCAGTGTCAGGTACAGAGCTCTGGATCAGCTGAATAACGGAATGTTAACGAAATAGTAGAACAGAAATAGCATGCAACTTACCTCGACATCCCGATAAATGTTTACACTGACTACCACCAACACACACACAGACACACACATAATACACTTACAAAAACACTTATGAATAACAAGCAGATGCACTATCGAGCTGTGCTGTTCCATTTTAATTGTCACAATTATCTCGCAGATTTTTTATGTTATCCAGTTCCGCGACAGTGGTGATGGATCTTTTCGTCCCATTAGGCAGGTGAATTACGATGCGTCCGTCTTGGGTCCATACACGGGATGGCCCGAAGTGATCCCTAGCCAGGTTTAATATGCACTTTCGGGTTTTGGTGAGGGACTCTGTGATGAGTACCTTTGTGCCCTTCAGGAGCCGCTTCGCCTTCCACACTCGGTCACGTTCGTGGTAACGGGTAAATTTAACTATTATTGGGCGCCTGCCTGTAGATACCACGTCAGCTGCTGAGCGCTGAGGCTGCCCAATCCTGTGGCACCGGTCGAAGCTCTCCATCGTGAAGTCCACGTTCAACTTCGTTCGGAAGGTTTCCCTCACTTTTCCGTAAATGTCCTCCCGCGGTTCCTCGGAGACTCCATGGATTAGGAGGCAGTTTCTACGGCTGTACTGTTCTCCTTCATCAATGAGTGCTTCTTGATGGTCGAGCTGCCGTGCTAACTTGCACAGCTCTTCTTTCAGCACGGCAAGTTCGGAGGAGATGGCGTCTCGGAAGTCTCGAAAATCCTGACTCAGCGAGTCTAGGGACTCTTCCCTGGGGTTGGCAGAGCTGGTTAACAACTGAAGGCGCGTCTCAAAGTCCTTCATCGTTGCTATTAAGGATAATGGGTACAGTATGTATGTATGTATGTATGTATGTATGTATGTATGTATGTATGTATGTATGTATGTATGTATGTATGTATGTATGTATGTATGTATGTATGTATGTAAAGAAGCAAGCCCGCCGGGTGGCCATGATCGTTAAGGTGTCAAGTCGATATGATCTAACACAGTGGTTAGCCAATTCGCGTCCAGTTGGTCAAAAAAATGTTCACCATCAGAATGTTGGCCGACAGTTGAGTGCTGGTATACAATTTCTGATCACTAGATTGCGTGTCAAAAGGCTGGATTAAATTATAAACCTCTCCGCAGTGCTCATGTGGAGTGAGAGTATAGGACGCTCTTGATGATGATTCGTCCGTCGGATGGAGACGTTAAGCCTTGAGCAGGTTCCTTGGTGATATTCATCAGGAGTAGGCTATGTGGCAGCACAGGGCTGCACCCTCTCCCTTTCTACTTCATATATCACGTCATTCATTTCCCCTCGTAAACTTCTCTGATGTGGTTGACGTCAGTCAGGACATTCGGTTGTAAAAGCTCGTTACGAAGATTCATCTCACTTCATACCCTGCCCCGGAGAAACGAGACAAGCGTTGGACATACATACATACATACATACATACATATTATGAGAAAAATCTGCTGCCTTCGTGACGTTACCGCGTATAATCGGTTTTGCTGTTGTCTAGACCAGGACCTCTCAAACGCCCAAAATCGCACGCGCGCAAACAGTGGTGCAGAGTTCCTGTGCACAGTGCATCGGTCCCGCTCGGCTCGGCTCGGATCAACGCTTCGTCTCTGGGCTACTCGGCTAAGCTCGGCTCAACTCGGCTCAACTCAGCTCGGATTTGGAGCACTACAGAGCAAGTGAGGAAGAGGGAGACAGGGGGAGCGGGCAAGACAGGCGTGGGGAAAGAGAGAGACAGCGCTATTGCTCCAAATCGAGGAGTGGGGGTTCTGTACTCTGGTCAACCAAGCGAAGTCGTCTTTTGCACCGTGCACAGTGCATGCACCAAGCGCATGCACCCTGAGAAGCCCTGACCTAGACGAAAAGCTAGTCAAAGACAGCGAAAACTCGTTTGAAGCACGGCGCCATTT
This sequence comes from Anabrus simplex, assembly GCF_040414725.1. NCBI lineage: Eukaryota > Metazoa > Arthropoda > Insecta > Orthoptera > Tettigoniidae > Anabrus > Anabrus simplex. The sequence goes on along the minus strand of NC_090265.1, from coordinate 368,262,149 downwards.
GTACCTACTGTAGGGATAGAAGGCAGTGTTCTGTCACACGGTATAAACATGAGGAAGGTCCGACTCGTTGGCTGAACGGTCAGCGTACTGGCCTTCGGTTCAGAGGGTCCCAGGTTCGATTCCCGGCTGGGTCGGGGATTTTAAACTTAATTGGTTAATTCCAATGGCACGGGGCTGGGTGTGTGTTTTGTCTTCATCATCATTTCATCCTCATCACAACGCGCAAGTCGCCTACACGCGTCAAATAGAAAGACCTGCAGCTGGTGAGCCGAACCCGTCCTGGGATATCCCGGCACTAAAAGCCATACGACATTTCATTTCAACATGAGGAAGAAAATGACGAAGTCTTTGTATAGATAGATACAAAAACTGTCTGCTTGGTTACCAACGTGTCGGTTTTCTGTCCACGCAAAATCGACCCCAGCCTAAAAACAAATTAATGTTAAAAAGAAGTAAATTTGGACCTTCAGTTGAGCTGCAGGTGAATAATATCCTCGAGAATATTCACAACGTTATTATTAATTACACCTTCAGGGAAAGTAGAAGCACGTCTTATAGAGGATTTAATTAATGAATTCTGGCTCCTTACACTTGCAAAAGTTTTATTTTATTTTTTGACAGTTGTAAGGGCAAAAAGGTCCAAGTTGATATCATTTTGATGTACAGGCATGTATCCTTAAAATTCCTTCAGGATGTATACCTCAACTACAACCAACAGATGTACAGTATTTTGTTTTCTAGAAGTTAACTAGTATATTGTAAAAATACTTTATTATTTTGAAAAATTATATAAACATAGAAAGAAATATGTTTTTTTAATCGTGTGTCTATTATAAAAATTCAAGCTCTACCTCCTAATCAGCTGTGTTCGCTCAAGTTCGAACAAATGTGTTAATACTTATAGAATTACGCCGGGTATGAAGGAACACAAATTGAAAAGCATTAGGAAAATATGGAGAATATAAGTTTTCGACAGAGCGCAAAGTCAAATACGCAGTGTTTGTGAAACTGTACCGGTAGACTTTATATGTCGCAGTCATTGGTGATCAACTGCCGTGTCTCGTTATATGGAACTGAAACCATTATATACATAATATAGCCTAATGAAATGAAATGTCGTATGGCTTTTAGTGCCGGGATATCCCAGGACGGGTTCGGCTCGCCAGGTGCAGGTCTTTCTATTTGACTCCCGTAGGCGACCTGCGCGACGTGATGAGGATGAAATGATGATGAAGACAACACATACACCCAGCCCCCGTACCGTAGGAATTAACCAATTAAGGTTAAAATCCCCGGCCCGGCCGGGAATCGAACCCGGGACCCTCTGAACCGAAGGCCAGTACGCTGACCGTTCAGCCAACGAGTCGGATATATAGCCTAATGAAAACACCATTTGGGACCGAGGGAAATGGAAAAGACTTGTCAAAAACGTCGACCCCGCATGAGCGAGAAAAGATTAAGAAGAAAAAGCCTAATGAACATGATACACTTAGGCCTAAAATATTTTATTGTTTAACTAGCAAATGTACCCGTTGGGGAGTTTTGTTGATAATGGTTGATCTCGTTTCCTACTGCCATTCAAAATGAGTTCGGGAGTTTATGCTATAATGGCAGGTTCACTTGTTTACTGCCATTCACAATGTAGATGGGGAGTTTTCATTATAAAGACAGGCCCCTTTTTTAATCCCAGTCACAATCGAGCTGGGGAGATTTGATTACAATCGAGAAATGCAGCTCTGCTCTCTCTAACGTATAACGGATACGACAAAACGTCATAGGACCAAACTTGTAGATCTTCCCAAATTGAGCGGCGCTTGTGCTATCTGTTTTGTGATACGACTTACCATTTAGCCACCAATCACCCCGAAACGAAGGTTTGTATCGTCATTTAAATTCCCTCCATATTTCGATATTTTTCGGGGCCAAAAAGTTACGCAATTGAACCTCTTGGAATTTTCCTCAAAGGAAAGAGAGTCCAGTTTTCGTTATTAGCACTCGCATGCATACGGAGCAATTAAGGAAGAAAGTAATACAGTTTAAAAAGTTGACATTAATACTGAAGATAGAATAATAACTGAGGACAACCCAATAGGACAAATATGTAAATACCAAGTGAATGTTTTGGAAAAATTAAATGTCCCTCACTACTATGGTCATCTGACGAGAAGTCGCGTGCATGCGGGAAGGGGTGTGGAGGGTGAACAGGGCTGCTGCGCGAGCGCTAATCTCAAGTCTCAAGGCCTGATAAGAAACATCGGTTCCGTCCGCGGTGATTCTTCTAAAGTGCTACTGTGAAGTATCAAATTGGTAGTGCAATTGCACTTTAGTTTACTTTAATTTAATTTACTTTAGTTTAATTTACTGAAGTACTGCATAATGAACACGCATCTCTTTCAAAGAGCTCGCACTGTTTATCACGACTAATGTTCGTAGCTTAGTGTAGTATCCGTTACTCGTGCCGTACCTACAAGTTGCCGCGACTTCTCGTGAGACGCAGACAGTATATTGTGATGATATGAGTTACGACTTTAAGAAAGCGGTAACAGGAGACTTTTTTTTTTTTGCTAATTGCTTTATGTCACACCAACACAGATATGTCTTATGGCGACGACGGGATAGGAAAGGCCTAGGAGTTGGAAGGAATTAATTAAGGTACAGCCCCAGCATTCGCCTGGTGTGAAAATGGGAAACAACGGAAAACCATCTTCAGGGCTGCCGACATTGGGATTCGAACCATCTATCTCCCGGATGCAAGCTCACAGCCGCGTGCACCTGACCGTACAGCTAACTCGCCCGGTTAGGAGAAATTTAGGCGCAGGGATTCCTTGATAAGAAGACTTGTGGTGTTATTACTTAAGCCTAAAGAGGCAAGGCAGAGGAAAGTAATTAAAGCAGAGAACGGAAGTAGAAGAGAAATATAGTAAAAAGTATAGCAAATGACATAAAATACATAACGGTGTGAAATAAAGGGCTATACTCCACGGTTCTGTTGAAATATTAAAAATCAACGTTAGTGCTGTTGGAAGGCTATTGTAACCTCCAACGGTATGTATGTATGTATGTTGGGTATTCACCCCGAAAGCTGGTTTTGATCCTCAACAGCTCTTAAGAGCTGTTATAGATAGCCTGGGAGTCAATGAAGAGGCACACTAGGGAAATGGGGAGTGAGGTAGTTTCCCGTTGCTTTTCTCACCGAGCCAGAAGTTGCTATAAACGGTATTCCGCAAATATCCTCAGAATGGCACCTTGACGTCTTTCTCGCCTTCTACCCAACGAACAACAACGAGTTTACAGGAATAATGACGAAAATTACATTACGTCCCTTCCCTGCTGGCAAGCAGCCCGAGACCTTGCCATGGTAACCGGTGGGTTCGTTGTCGGTTTGCGCGGGTATCCGTCACTCAATGCTGAGCATGAAGCCCACAGAAAATAGTAATTTTCTCCGTCATTTGAAGTGAAAGCGAAATTATGTACATAATAAAAGTTGTGTAAAATGAAGAGACGTTTCATATTGAACCCTTTTGGTCCTTATTGAGGGATACCTACCTTCCTTACCTATCAGCAAAGTTCATGAGATCTGTCTCTTGGGTCGTTTCGGGTTCTTCGTCACTTGCTGAGGTAAAGGTAGGGTTCATTAATTCTAATCTATCTACTGGAATGAAAGGTCTGTTTAAAAGATTCCTATTTATTCAGGAAATTCTGAAGCAATCTGTCACTGGTATCATAGAAGTCAATTGTGTCCACTGGACACCACAATCATTTTTACATAAATGTCAGAACACTGGTGTGAGACTTTAACGTAATTGCCTGATGGGCATTCTTACTAGAAACCATTATCTCAATTATTAATCATTTAAGAAAGGAAAGTCTGGAAATCCTTAAATTCGGCTTCCATGTGAGACCACATGTACCATCATAGTGATTCGTTATGGTCCAGCCCTCGTAACACGAACTCTGGACTCTGAGTATAATTAAGGCCGTCCAATCGGTGTGTGCCACACAGTGGTTCTACGGCATGGACCCTTAATTGAATCGATGTGACCTGCGTCTATGTCATGGACCGACCTCTAATCTTCTAAGTTACTTTAAAGTCATTGTGGATGATGACCGCAAAGAAATGATGCTACAATGGCATATGGCCCTAATCTAAGTCACTGAGGTTGATGACCCCCTGACCATCCAAGTTTCTAGGCTGAAGGCTAAACACAATTAAGTTACATCGGTTGATGACCAAAGTTTCCACTTTACTATCCCCAGCACATTCACTGCTCAATCAATCAAAGTTCAATAATTATAACAACAACAATGCTCACAAACTTTGTGGCAGAAAATCCATTTCCTTCGGATATGTCCCTTTAATCTTTACTTTATTTTAATATTCCCCAGACAACAAACTAAAATTTCCAGAATGCATCTCCAAGTTATTCGCTTGATTAAAGTTATTTCAAAATGCGGGTTCACTGAATTTAATAATTTAATAAATTTAAATGATTTAACGAAATATTCACAAACAACAAATTTTATCTCCGCGGACTCTGGTTTCCTCACAAATTTCTACGCAGCTGTGATGTAAAATTCAATATTGCGATGTTTATCTGGCTGGAAAAGAATTTGTTACATCATTCATGTCCAGCTATATATCTCATCTCGTGATATCATGCTTAAAAATCTAATCTAATCCTAACCGTTATTAACACTTGGATATCCTAATAATCTACGTACAAAGCAAACAACTCGCCATATCATTACGATGTCATATCTCGTCATCACTGAATTTTGCACACCCCTCGCAGACAAATCGATCATCACGACCATCGCTCTATATTTTGGACAATCTTGAAATTGGGTTACTCTGTTCCTTATACTCAAAGTTCATGGTTTCCAATGTTCATTACGTCCCCAATTACAGTATTTCACAATACTTAGATCATTACCGGCTATGAATTTTCAACTAAATCCAGCATTTTAACGTTTTCCTGGCCGAGAATTGCAGTACAATCTCGACTCCACTCCTATTCCCGTTATTATCCCCGCTGTCCGCTTAGGTCTCTCACCCCATGTTCGCTTGGCAGTTACAGGAACCACCTGGTTTATTCACAGATGACTGACTTCTCAAAATGCTCCCTTTAAACTCTGCCGACATGATTCAACAAATACGATATTCTAACCAACAAAATGCACAGATATGCTTCAAGATGCCCACACTAATTATACGCCAATTATACCGCTATGGATTTCTATGAATTTCTTTCCATTCTCAACATTATAAAATATTCCTCGGGTTATCATATCCCGGCTTCAATGACAGGACTCTAACCTGATTCGCACATCTCATCTCAACTCATATAAAACACTCCTCGGGCTCTGTATCCCGGCTTCAATGACAGGTCCAACCTGATTCACAAAACTAACCTCTGTTTCCCAGCTCCACAATTATCATCGACAAAGAACTGGAATAAAATCCTCACTAGAAATCCCCAACGTCTAATATCGCACAATGCATTACTCATGAATAACTTCGCATAAATGATACCGTATTTAATAACTTGATTTTACGAGAAATGACTGAAACATTCTACTAGATCTTTTTATTGTCAGTCAGACACAGTTTAAAATGGGCATTAAATAAAAACGTTTCTCTCCGTGACCAAATTCATCTCCCAGGTTCTCACCCGACAGCGCGCTTCCACTCGATTGAAAATGAGTAACCATGGATTATTATTATTAACGTCAGGTTGGAGACAGAAGAATTTTACATCGAATGAACATCTTACATTGACATCACAAAATACAGGCAGTACACTCACACGGATGACGATCTACATTGGACGTGATATCACTTCGGAATCCTATTCAATAACTTTTTACAACATTATATGGCACTCGCAAGACTTCAAAATTTTATCCAAGTGGAAAATAAAACAAATGACTCTTTTAGTCGTACCCTCACATTTACAAAACTTAGTAGGGGTGACCACTGCGTCGTAAATCCCCATTCAAATACAAGAAATCACGAGACAAGATATAAGAGGTAGTAAGATGGAAAGCCACCTACCTCATGTCCACGCCAGTATTCGTCTTAGGGCTCACCTGTGACCCTGGCATTTATTTAGCCATCTTTACATTCATGGCTGTACATCTCATTTTGTTTCTTCAGGTTTCCTGGAATAAAGCATAAAAAAAAAGAAAATACCCTTCACTTGTTTGCTGGGCGCACACGATGGATTTCAATTATTCCCGCACACGAATTACTCAATCACATTAGAATATTTCAGTACTTTGACCGTCCTATCTGATACACTTATTTCTCTCAAGAAAACTATCTCCCCACGGAGTCAAGACTTAGCCACACTGGCTAAAATCTGCAGTCGAACTCAGTCTACTTTCGTTGATTTGATTTCGCGGAGCAACTCAACAATTTCGTCCGCTTTGTATCACAAATGCCGGAGAAGGAAGCTTCGTCATGGCGTCCCTTCATATTTATAGCAGTTACCCCCTCTCTTCGGATCTCTCCCTTTGCCGCCAAGAAAATTTCTCTAAATTTTCTGACTTACCTAAACTGTAATTTCAAGAGTTTTGAAAGTGACTACATTCTTGCTACATTTCTGGCGGTAGTGTTCATGGACATTTAAAAATTTTACGGGTTCGATTTGTGAGATTGATTGACCTCCTTTGATAGGCACTATATTTTTTTGACTTGGCGTGGTCACGCCGTGTACACGCGCTTCGAAATAGTTCATAAAATTACTTGAGATTCTTCCGCCGTCGACACGTGTGGTTGACGTCACGTACCCCAGAGCGTGGGACCGAAGGTAATCACCCCCTCGTCACGTGTCAAATCCATGCTATCAAGAATCCAACTTTTAATTTAATTGTTATATAATGCATAATGTTCTTAGGGCACAAAGGTCATGGGTTCAATATATATTCTGTGGATTTTACAGAAAATCAATAGTATAAGAGACAATTGAAGAAACTTGTTCTGGTCTTCCTATAAACCCCAGGACTATTCAGCGATTTTTAAATCATATGCATATCATATCGCCCGCTCCTGGATGGGTATACTCCAAATATGAAGTTTGGTCGAGATCTATCCAGGCGTTTCGCCGTGATGATGGGACAAACGTACAGACACGAAAGCTAGAAACCACTGATACGGCCTTGAGTTGACCTAAGACGGATAAATATCGGAGAAACTGGAAAAATAAACGAAGTTACAGACAGCGGACCCTGTACAACTTTATTTATATAGATTGGTAGGATGTTTTAAATGTTGGTCCATTACATGAGGTAGTCCTACTCAAATACACACACACAAAAGCAAATATAAGAAAACAAGAATAAAAAGAAAATACGATTTTTAGATACGATAGGATTCGATCCCGGGCATTCTACTTAAAAGTCCACAACGCTAGCAACAAAGCCAACACAGCTGCGGCAGCTAATCCGTTGTCTGGAGTTAACAATGTTCGTAAGGCAGGCCTAATTATATTTTCTTAATTGCGGTCTTTGGCATAGTTCAATAAAACTTTGGCATGTTTTAAATGATATTTCACCGAGTGAGCTGGCCGTGCGGTTAGTGGCGCGCCGCTATGAGCTTGCATTCGAGAGATAGTGCATTCGAACCCCACTGTCGGCAGCCCTTAAGAAGGTTTCCCGACGTTCCCTATTTTTGTACTGTATAAAAGCAAACACTTGTACAAACACGAGCTTAATTTTATTGATTCACCAGTTTACAAGTATTCATTCACTTTAATTTGTACTGAAACTAAAGATTGTGCTTGCTGGTGACCATGAAAATTAACTATATACATATTATTTACAAAGTGTCCGCCTCTGTGGTGTAGTGGTTAGCGTGATTAGCTGCCACCCCCAGAGGTCCGGGTTCGATTTCCGGCTGTACCACGAAATTTGAAAAGTGGTACGAGGGCTGGAACGCGGTCCACTCAGCCTCGGGAGGTCAAATGAGTAGAGGTTGGTTCGATTCCCACCTCAGCCATCCTGGAAGTGGTTTTCCGTGGTTTCCCACTTCTCCTCTAGGCAAATGCCGGGATGGTACCTCACTTAAGGCCATGGCCGCTTCCTTCCCTCTTCCTTGCCTGTCCCATCCCTCTACAAGGCCCCTGTCCAGCATAGAAGGTGAGGCCGCCTGGGCGAGGTACTGGTCATTCTCCCCAGTTGTATCCCCCAACTCAAAGTCTGAAGCTACAGGACAATGCCCTTGAGGCGGTAGAGGTGGGATCCCTCGCTGAGTCTGAGGGAAAAGCCAACCCTGGAGGTTAACAGATTAAGAGATAAATTTGCAAAGTGCTGATTAGTGAGAATGACCGTTATCAATTCCTGTGTGTGCTTTAAGTCACAATAATATTCTCGTTGTCAGAACACAAATATTAAGGGAAGCCCTATCTTAAAGCACACGAAAGTAAGAAATTAAATACTTCTGTACAATAGAATACATAGTGAGTATGCTGAAAGCAAGGATGACAAGTGAGATGTACAAAGGGAATGGCTGATTGCACGTGCAGAGGTGAAACATCACGACCTGAGTCAGTCCGCCTGTCCAGACCACATTTTCAATAGAGGTACCCTACGTGGTTGGAGTACAGTCAAATATACTAAAGAGAATCAAGACCGACTCCAATCCTTACACCATAATTTTTAAAAAAACATGGCGGTCGAAGTAGCCGGATTGTTGGGATTAGCTAAAGCGAAAATATCACGTACAGTGGCGGTAATATAACATGACAAATGAAACATCATAGGGAAAACCACAGTTGCACGTACGAAAACGCATCAGCAATAACTACCCATCACATATAATAAACTAGAATCACATATATTTTACTAGAAAAGAGAACAACAAGCTGATTATTTAGAAATTTCAATTAGTCAAATAACGTATTCTCTTAGATGTCTGCCGGGCTGAGTGACTCAGACGGTTGAGGCGCTGGTCTTCTGAACCCAACTTGGCAGGTTCGATCCTGGCTCAAATACGTCAGCCTCGTGTCGGTAGATTAGTCGGTAGACTGGCACGTAAAAGAACTCCTGCGGGACTAAATTCCGGCACCTCGGCGTCTCAGAAAACCGTAAAAGAGTAGTTAGTGGGACGTAATGCCAATAACATTAATCTTAGATGTCACTTCGCTGGATAGATGAACATACATGATAAAACTGTTAAAATGATATTTATAACATCATTTTGAATGTTTCAAAATAAATTAAGGTGCGAAATTCCTCAATTTATTCGCTCTCATGAGAACTATGAAACATAATTTGTTGCCTTAGGTTTGAAGTGGTGGAGAGTTTCTTATATTCAGCGCCTATTGAAAGGGAAGTAGACCCGAAATAATAATGTTATTGGTTTTACGTCCCACTAATATTTTTACGGTTGTTGGAAACACCGAAGTGCCGGAATTTAGTCCCACAGGAGTTCTTTTACGTGCTAGTAAATCTACCGACACGAGGCTGAGCACCTTCAAATACCACCGGACTGAGCCAGGATCGAACCTGCTAACTTGGAGTCAGAAGGCCAGCGCTTTAACCGTCTGAGCCACTCAGCCCAAGTACATCCGAAATAATTACGTTAACCCACTGAATGGCCCTGGTAACGCTAAGATAATGTTGACATATGGCATAGCAGCACTTCACACAATGATGGTAACCTTAGTAATGAAACGTTCAGACACTAAAGAGATAATAGATGGACGAGCTTCAGTTCGGTGTAGTCTGCTTGATAACAGATAACCACAGCATGAATCGGAAGGTGCTGGTAGTGTAACATCCTGCGTTACCAACCCAGCTAATCGCTACAAGTCACTTTCTTCTGTGTAAAAGTATACAGATTGCTCCATCTGTCACACGTATAAGTTTTGTTATACTCGAAGATCCAGCCAAACATTTCCGCAGGCTAGCACAGTTTATTGTAAAATACGCTTACATCTAAATCACTCGACACTTTGAAGCACATAGACACCAAAGGAATGTCACAATATTAGTTATATTCGATCTAAATTAATATTTTTAGAGAAACACGAATAGGTTCACCGTTTGGAATTAGAGAAAAGTCTTCCCTAACCTCAGACTTATTCTCAAAATGATGTATGCACACTATAATTTTGTCATCGACTTCAAAATAATCACGATATATATTCCTAATCCATTTCACTCTTACTGTTTTATTCCGTAGAAAACTTAAGAATAGTTGTATGAGAGGCACTGAAAATAATCACCACCACCACCACGACGAATTGCCATAGACTTAAACCTCGATCACAATACGATCAAAACAAACACATTCTCACATTACTGCGTATAATTACAGATCCTAAGTGTCCACTGGCTCATATAAATACACTCGCACACTTATATTCTAAAAAGAAACTAATAGTTATCGTCAACTTTAATGAAATTACACCAACTACATATGAGGTTCTCTTCTGATTGGCTCCTCGCTCGACTGCCTTCCTGGGAGCAGTCCTGGATTGCGTCTGGGTGGCCCTCTCCTGTTGGACCGGCGTCGTCTTCTTCTCCCTCCTGGTCCGGGGGCGGCATCTGCTTCCTAGCGGTGGCGATCTCTTCTCGGCGGCGGAGGAGGCCTTCTCGTGGTGTACCTCCTCCCGGCCTGCTGACTGTGGTGTAGCGGGTTGCCTCACTGCAGTGCAGACTTCTCCCTCGTGGCTGACGGCTGCGTCGCTCTTTGCTGGCGTCTCTGTGCATTCCCTGTCCTGTGGGGCGCACATCGATGTCTGCTTCGTGAACAAGGCGTTAGCAGGCCGGGCCTAGATACCAGCCTCTGAACGCCCGGGGGCGTCCGTGTCCGTGCCACATTCCGCCGTCCGGGGCGTTTTCCTGGTTTGCGCCCGGGTAGTAGGCCTTTCCTAGGTGGCCTTGGCAGGTAATGGACGGTCCTGATTGGCAGCCTTGTCGGTCTTCGTGAAGTGCAGCAGTTCGACCTGAGTGGTGCCATCACAACGCTCGGGAGCGTCGCCGTCCTGCTTGGTCCTTAGCTCCGAGAGAGCCAAGAAGCTTGGGTCCGTGCCCACCTGCTTGTGCTTCTGTCTCCTGGCGGTCTGCGTGGTCGTCGTCCGCAGCGTAGGGGCAGCCATCTCCTGTCTGGGGTCGTCCTCCAGCCTGGTCACCCAACAAGGCAAACGGGCGGACTGTCATGTCTCGGACAGCCGCCTCTCGTAGAAGTCGACCCACTCCTGAGTTTGCGGGCGGATGATGAGCCCCCAGTAGAAGATCAGGTCCACATCCTCGTACTCACAGACCGACGCTCGGAGTGTCGCGAGGATGAAATTTGCATCCAGTTTCCAGTTCCCTATCATGCCCTTTCGGTAGAAAACTACTAGGGCCGGTAGGGCTGAGTCGGCTCGTTCCGTCTTCTCAGATTCTGATATCGACCATTCCATTATGTACTCCAGCTCCTCCTGTTTGCCCGCACTGTTGTCTGCCATCCTCCTCGTACCTGAAACAATCATCAAAACCGACTTTCAACCTATTAGGTCGTGTTACGTAAAACAATAACAAAAACATATTTCAAATTTAGTCCTACAAAAGCTTTAAACTGAGCCATGTCTCATTAAAATCCGATGGGGGTGCCATACATACGTTCCCTCGTCAGTCACGCAAAAGTCTTGACCCGTATGTTGTGAGTACACATTACTTGAGCCTTGAGTGAAACCCTGGGGTATGGTGAGAACAGAGCTCACCACACTCAAACTTTCAGTCTTGAACTCAAGTATAGAAGAGACGAGTGTAGCAAACGCTGGGCCTCAGATAGTTCAAGGTTCCTTTCTTTATCATTACCCGCAGGGGCTCTCAAATTGGGAATGTAGCTTGGCGACTATTGGTCCCCTAGCTGCACCTGACATTGCTTCTACTCAGATGTGCCAGTCTCCTCAATTTCATTTTTCCTATCCGACCTCATTTGGTCAACTCTCGTTCTCTACTGACCCCAACAGTATTAGGTATGCGAATCCTACGGAGGCTTTTATTTTCACGTGCAGTCTGACTCCTATTTATCTTTTGCCATACTCTAATTCTTCGAAGGGTCGGACTCCTTTATTTTTACCTCGTACTAATTAGAGGGTGGTTACACAGTTATACATCCTCTTAAAACAATTATCAACACCACCACTAGTAGCAATGATATGATGAAAGTTATTTGAAGAATCCAGACTGCGTACCAGGTTTCCTTTTCAGAGTAGCTATTTAAACATTCAGGGGGAGTGTGTGGCAGTGTGTGTGTGTCTAAGATATGACACTTTGCCATTTATTGGGATGAAATTATTATTATTATTATTATTATTATTATTATTATTATTATTATTATTATTATTATTATTATTATTATTATTCAGGTTAAGGGATTAAGATAAAAACTCCCAAGAACTGTGCAATCCTTAGTTTCTACTGATATACTGTGTGGTTTACATAAGTATTATGGTTTATTTATGAACTAACGAGCTTCCTTATTTTATTTTACAGGAAATTGTTATTCGTTACTCAGCGTGGAAGAAAAGCCCTGCAGTACACGTCGTAAAAGTAGAGGATGACCTCGTGCGAAGCGTTGCAGGCTGCGGAACGGATGTTCCTCCGACGACACTTCAAGAAAGACCCAGCCTTCAAAAAGGTTTCCCAGAATACATTTCAGTATCGATACGGCGAAGAGGACGATAACCATTCTTTCTTGCTTGAAATACAGTGGACAGAAAAGTACCCAGAGGTTGGACCAGTTATAAATGTCGATGTACCATACAATGAACATTTAAGTGCAGAAAAAAAAGGAAGAATTGCATCATTCGCGATGAAACGCAGTGATTTATATGTCGGAGGACCAATGACATTCGCAGTATTTGAAGATGTCCGAGAAAAAGCAGCTAGCTTGCTGGAAGGAGACAGAAAAGAAGAAGAAGAAGAAATTGAATTACCAGAAAGTGACGGGGAAGAAACAGATGAACTCTACAAGGAACTGAGCAGCATTAAAGATAATCCATCTCAGTGGTGGCTTGATTTTATTAGAGACATTGATATCGATGTGCAAAAAAGAAAACCATCAGGAACGGTTGCAACCAGAGAACAAGGAAGTACCGCACTTGGAAAAGCAGAAGAAGAAGACGACGAAGTGAAAATATCAGGGAAAGAACTGGAAGAAGAAGAAGAAGAAGAAGAAGAAGACGGTGGTGGTGATGATGATGATGATGGTGATGATGATGGTGATGATGATGATGACGACGACGATGACGATGATACTGATAATGATAAAGTAAAGGAAGAAAAGGTAGACTCAATTGCTCAGCCAAAAGTAAAACCAACATAGGGAGTAACTAGCTCTAAGAACATCGTACCGGTACTGTCTTAGCAGAATAATGTACAGGGGACGAACATAAATAATTTTGAAACAACCTAGATATTTTCATTGTATTTCTGGTAATACATCCAACTCTCTGTGTACCGGTAGTAATTGTGAGATGGATAACATTGCTTAATAGTGAACCCTTTGGTCCACACCGAAGGATACCTACCTTCCTTACCTATCAGCTAAATTTCATGAGATCTGTCTCTTGGGTCGTATCGGGTTCTTCGTCACTTGCTGAGGTAAAGGTAGGGTTCAGTAATCCTAATCTATCTACTCAAATGAATGGTCTGTTTAAAATATTCCTATTTATTCGTATAATTTCTGAATGATTAATAATTTATCATCGGTATCATTGGGATAAAATCGTGTCCACTGGACACCCCAATCATTTTACACAGAGGGTCAGAACACTGGTGTGAGCTTTTGATATAACAGCCTGATGGTATCTTTACTAGAAACCATTGTCTCAATTATTAATTAAAGAAAGGAAAGTCTGGAAATCCTTAAATTCGGCTTCCATGTGAGACTACATGTACCATCATAGTGATTCTTTATGGTCCAGTCCTCGTAACACGAACTCTGGACTCTGGGTATAATTAAGGAAGTCCAATCGGTGTGTGCCACACAGTGGTTATACGGCATGGATCCTTAACTGAAGCGATGTGACCTGCGACTATGTCATGGACCGACGTCTAAACTTCTAAGTTACTTTAAAGCCATGGTGATGAGGACCGCACGGAAAATGATTCTACGGTGGCATATGGCCCTACTCTAAGTCACTGAGGTTGATGACCCCATGACCATCCAAGTTTCTAAGCTGAGGGCTAAACACAATTAAGTTACATCGGTTGATGACCAAAGTTTCCACTTTACTAACCCCAGCACATTTACTGATCGATCGATCGATCAATCAATCAATCAATCAATCAATCAATCAATCAATCAATCAATCAATCAATCAATCAATCAATCAATCAGTCAATCAATCAATCAATCAATCAATCAAAGTCAAATAATGCAGCAGCAACAACAACAACAACAATGCTCACAATATCTTGTGGCAGTAAAATCCATTACCTTCGGGTATGTCCCCTTAATCGTTACGTTAACATTTACATATTTCCCAGAAAATAAACTAAGATTTCCAGAATGCATCTTCAAGTTATTCGCTTGATTTAAAGTTATTTCAAAATACGGTTTCCACTGAATTTAATAATTAAATAAATTTAAATAATTTAATGAAATCTTAATGAACAACAAATTCTATCTCCGCGGACGAATGGTTTCTTTCACAAGTATTGACGTAATTAATTTTTTTAATCATGCTGGATTTTTATCGTTGGTTGTATATTCCTGTAGCTGACAAAATTTACATAATTTATTTCCAGTATTTATCTTGTTTCGTGACATCACACTTTAATTTAATCTAATACTAACCATTATTACTACTTGGATAACCCTGATAATTAATTACAAACCATAAGTAACTCGCCGTACAATGTAAATCGATTACGATGTCATATCTTGTCATAACATTTCCGTGAAGCTTTCTGCACCCCTCACAAACAAAACAATCATCATTACCATCGCTCTATATTTTGGACAACCCTGAAATTGGCTAACCTTACTCATTATACTCTCAGTTCGTGGTTTCAAATGTACATTACAATCTCAATAAAACAAATTCACAGTATCCAACAACTTGCACGTTATTCCCGGATGATATTTTCAACAAGTTCTCAAAAACAATTATTTCCGTTGCCAAGAAATGCGATCTCAATTCTAACATACTACCCAAATCCCGTTACTCTCGAGCTGCGAGCTCCTATCAGCTGACGGCATTGAAACACGACCCCCGCTCCGCTGTGATATGATACATCTGTTTTCGTCTTGCCTGACAGGCTTCTAAGAATGACACCTTAAACTTCGCAAGTATAATTACAAAATACGATATTTCTGACCAACAAAATGCACATGGACTATACTTCAAAATGCCCTACAATAATTGTACACGTCGCAAATTAATACCGGCGTGGATTCTCTAGCTCTACTTTCCATCCCAAACATCACACAAAATCTTCCTCGGGATTATACGTATCCCGGCACATTTACAGGCCTCCAATCACCTGATTCACAAATCCTATCTCCACTCATACGACAAATCTAAACTCTTGTCTCAACTCGACGGCTCTCGCTGACAAAAACTGGAATAAAAAATACTTAGAATCCACGACGCATAATACGCACACATACATTAATAATGAACACTTCGCATAATGATCTCGTATTTTCCAAAACTGGATTTCACAAAATGACTGTCAAAATTCTACTATTATTTATTGTCAGTCAGACACAGTTTAAATGGACATAGAATAACGTTCACTTCGTGACAAAATTCACCTACCGGGCGAGTTGGCCGTGCGCGTAGAGGCGCGCGGCTGTGAGCTTGCATCCGGGAGATAGTAGGTTCGAATCCCACTATCGGCAGCCCTGAAAATGGTTTTCCGTGGTTTCCCATTTTCACACCAGGCAAATGCTGGGGCTGTACCTTAATTAAGGCCACGGCCGCTTCCTTCCAACTCCTAGGCCTTTCCTATCCCATCGTCGCCATAAGACCTATCTGTGTCGGCGCGACGTAAAGCCCCTAGCAAAAAAAAATCACCACTCTACATTTCTCAACCCGACAGCGCGCTTCCACTCGATTGAAAATGGGAACTATGGATTTCTTACATTAATTCCATCAAATTCAAACAGAAAATTTTTACGTCAGATAAAATATCTTAATTTGACATCACAAAAGTATAGGCAATAAATTCACGGAAATGACGATCTACTCTGGACGTGATATCGCTTCGAAACCCTCACTAATAACTTCTACATGTCACACGGCACTCGCAATAGTTTAAAATTTATCCAAGCAGAAAATAAATAAATGACCTTTCGTCACATTTCTGACATTCGCCAAACGGCAACGGAAATCATTATTTGCGAGAACTTGTTGAAAATATCATCCGGGAATAACGTGCAAGTTGTTGGATACTGTGAATTTGTTTAATTGAGATTGTAATGTACATTTGAAACCACGAACTGAGAGTATAATGAGTAAGGTTAGCCAATTTCAGGGTTGTCCAAAATATAGAGCGATGGTAATGATGATTGTTTTGTTTGTGAGGGGTGCACAAAGCTTCACGGAAATGTTATGACAAGATATTACATCGTAATCGGTTTACATTGTACGGCGAGTTACTTATGGTTTGTAATTAATTATCAGGGTTATCTAAGTAGTAATAATGGTTAGTGTTAGATTAAATTAAAGTGTGATGTCACGAAACCCGCAGGCCACGAACCAACTAACCTCGGTGTCAACGCCTTAACAAACATAGCTACCAGGCGGGGCTATAAGTAATGTCATAACGAAAGTAATAACAATGTTTGTGTACCTATGATTATGCAATTCTCTCTTTCTTACAAGTTGTTGCTAGAACACTAGCGGGCCCTGAGCTGAGTCGTAACATTCCTTCTAGACTCTTTACATTCATCCGACCTCCTCTTGGTCAGCTCTTGTTCCTTTCAAACACATTCCCTTTAAGTAGAATAAAACGAGAGCATGAGATGACGACTCGAGGCCCTAAACTAGTTGTATCCTCGGCGCTTTCGAGTAAGAGGCATTAATAGACTTAGTGTGCGCTGAGCTTTTAGCGAGAATCAAAGATAACCTTCCTGACGACAACGCAAGAATCTGTTTTACGGCCGGATGGCTTTCCTAACGCCTAATGTCTATCAAGTAACAGGACATTAAGTCACCGGGATTTTGAATCGCAGTATCCAAAATGTGTATGTCTTACTCGAGTATGGGCGAACAACGTGTTGCATATTTTTGCTGTGGTGACATGTCACTTCCGTTCACGTTTTCACAAGCAGTAGCAAAAACTCACAGTGCTGTTCTCATTTGCCCTTATAACTTGGAGCAGACTACATGCAAAAAATTATGATTTAATCTTTTTCCTTCCCCTTCTTTGCATGTATCATAGGTAATTCACGTATCTCTCTCTCTCTCTCTCTCTCTCTCTCTCTCTGTGTGTGTGTGTGTGTGTGTGTGTGTGTGTGTAGAGTAATGTGTAAGTTCTATCTCGCAACATTCTTGTCCGTGTGTTTTGAAAACAGGAGTGGTGTGTATGCGTATATCAGTGTTCTGCTCGATAGCCCGTGTTGTGATGTATTTGCAATCACTGAGCGTGTTAGCTGTGCGGTATGTGCACTATGTGTTTCCGTAAATTCTGATTTTAACAATAGGCAAATCATTGAAGATGTACGTTTCTTATTTCCATATTTTGTATATAATCGTTTACTGAGCGAGTTAGTTACGCGATATGTGTTTCCACGGTTTTCGTTTTCGCACTAGGCCAGTCAATGAAGCTGTACGTTTGCTATATTCACGTTTTGTAAATTAATAGTTTACCGAGCAAGTTGGCTAAGCAGTATGTTTTTCCACAGTTTTGCATTTTCGCACGAGGCAAATGATATAAGATTTCGCATAACGCAAATCATTGAAGTTGTACTTTTATTGTATTCATAATTTGTAAATTATCGTTTACCGAGCGAGTTAGCTACGCAGTAGGATTTCCCCGTAGTTTTTGATTTTCGCACTAGGCAAATCAATGAAGTTGTACGTTTGCTATATTCATATTTTGTAAATAATCGTTTACCGGGCGAGTTGGCTACGCAGTATGCTTTTCCGTAGCTTTTTTATTTTCTCACTAGGCAAATAATAGAAGATGTCGCATTAGGCAAATCATAAAAGTTGTATTGTTGTATTCATATTTTGTAAATTATCGTTTACCGAGCAATTATCGTTTACCTAACGAGTTGGCTACGCAGTATGTTTTTCCGTAGTTTTTTATTTTCGCACTGGGCAAATGATAAAAGATGTCGCATTAGGCATATCATTGAATTTGTACTTTTGTTGTATTCATCATTCATAAATTATCGTTTATCGAGCGAGTTGGCTACGCAGTATGGTTTTTCTGTAGATTTTATTTTCTCACTAGGCAAATAATATATGTCCCACTAGGCAAATCATTGATGAACTTTTGTTGTATTCATAATTTGTAAATTATCGTTTACCGAGCGAGTTAGCTACGCGATATATTTATTTATTTATTATAAGTCTGTACAGAGTTCTCCTCCATTTTCACAGACACTATACATAGGTGTACATAAATGCATGAATGAGGTTTTTTTAATGATTCCATGACCGAATTAAATTGTCATGCATGCATGAATAAATGAATGAACACTTCTCTCCCAGTCACGGATAGCCACCAACTGAGGAGAGAGCATTCGGTTGGCAGGATAAATGCATGGATGGGGTTATGCATGACTACTGCCCGGTCGTGTTATCCACCCCTGGTGAGAAAAAGGAGCCACCTTCCCAAGGAAAACACGTCCGGCCCTTTCCCTTAAGGCCCAAACGGAAGACCCCACCGGGTCTAATAGCTGTCAAACACTAATTTCTCACCATTCCCTCATTTCTGCGAGGCACACGTAAGCGGAAATCCCGCTCCCCCTGTGCCCCCTCCCTACTCTTCTTTCTCTGTTGCATTTAGATCACTCTACATATTCGATTGGGATAGGCCCGTCCTATCCCGTCCTACTTCGGTTATAGCCTTACATAAGTGTATGAATTAATGAATTAATTAATTGGCTATGATTCCCTATCTGAAATAGTGCCCTTTGCACAGGCGGATCGCCATTCCACATGCAAGGGCCACGCCTACGATTATCTACATGAGTGTATGAATAAATAAATAAATAAATAAATTAATTAATTACCAATTCCCTAACTGTATTGAGAAAACACGTATGGATGGATTTATGAATGGGTATATGGATATTCATGCATGCATGTTAGGAAAAAATACTCATCCCTCCCAGTACAGATAACCAGTAACTGGGGAGAGAGCCCTTATTATGAATTAAATAAATGATTGAATGAATAATATATGTGGAATGAGTAGTGAATGAATGAGTGAATGTTATCAACCTACAGCCACGGATCGCCAGCAGCTGAGGATGAAACATTATATCCATTGGGCCCTGTCTCATTACAAACAGTTTGACAGTTAATTACGTTATGGCTTACTAACATATCGACTTTACAGTGCTACATATACTAATATTCCTTTTACTACATATCCCTATTTGCAATTTCTTAACTAATCGGTTCGCAACACAATCATCCATCCGTAATATGACCTACCCTCATTGTAGGCTCTTTCAACACTCTTCTACATGAATTTCTAATTACAATTAACAGTTTACTGAGATTACCAGGTTTATACCATTCTTTGCTTATCTTAATAATCCTATAGCCATTCTCATCCTCATTTATCATATATTGTTCCTTGTTATTCAAAAATTTCCTTCTCACCGCTATGGTTTCTTTACATGATTTCAACATATGAACTTCTTCTTTTTTTCACCACAGAGAAGGCACCTTGTTGCATCTTTCACTTTAATCCATCCCCTGTTCTTGTAAATTCCCAATAACCACCATATCAAACCCCTGATTTCTCTTCTATTTACACTCACAATATTTATGTTCATATCCTGCCTTATCCTAATAAACTCTGAGAGGGTCGCCTTGTTTCTACACTCGGATACCAACCACTGTCTTTGAATATCTCTGAGTCGTCTAATGATTAGTTTATTCGTTGATCTTTCCAACCTCTTCCAATAACTTGCATATCCCAACCTATTTAATATACTTCTGATTTTCGTTCTCCATGGATATTATCTCTCTGATGTTGATATGCGATCTGCAGAAGCTCGCCACCCTCTCTTCCTTTCAATCTCAACATATATTTCAGAACTCTCTTAAGAACATCTACTTGGATATTTTCTTCACATATTAAACTTACTCCACAATTTGCTGTACAATTTGGTAACCCCATTACAATTTACAGAACTTACATATAACCTGATTCAGCATCTCACACTCTTTCTCTATACCCCATAGCTCAGCTCCATAAAGCATTCGATTTTTAACTACGGCTTGCAGGACATTTATCTGAATCTTATAGTCTATATTTGGGAATTTATTTTCAAGAATTCTAATTACTGATAATACTGCAAGACCTTTCCATTTGGCTTGTTTTATTTGATGGATCCACTTCCCGTTGTTTGCTATATATATTCCCAGGTACTCTAATCTATTTGTCACCTCCACTTGACAACCATCAATCGCCCATTGTTCATTCTTCGCTCGTTTACAGCCTTTCTTACAGATCAGAACTTTCGTCTTGGAAATGTTAATTTTTAATGACCAGTTTTTAGCAAACTCTATCACAGCATTAATGCTCTTTTGCATGCCTCCGTTCGTTAACGTCATCAGCAGGACATCGTCCGCGAAAATTAGGCCTGGTATTTCTTGATTTACTAAAACTGGGCTCATCCAGTTATCACCTCCATGTCCATTTAATATATCGTTTATAAATAACAGAAATAAAATAGGAGATAGCTTACATCCTTGTTTCAAACCCAATAAAGAATCTATTTGACCACATGCTACCCCATCACCTACCCTTATACTGCATTGCACCCTTCGGTAAACTGCCTCCAATGCTTGTGCCATCTTACTAGATACCCCTAATAGGCGTAATTTTGCGAACAATGCGCCCCTGCTGACTGTGTCAAAAGCCTTTTCAAAATATATAGCCGATATACAGTATATAATTTTCCTGCTTTCGGTTTTATATACTTATCTATCTATTATTGTTTTTACAATCATGATGTTATCTATTGTTCTGCGTTTTCTGAAACCACTTTGATATTTCGAGAGGATGGAGAATTCTTCCGCCCATTTCATCAGTCTATTTGCCAGAATTCCTGTATATAATTTACTTAGGGAGTCCAATAGTGTTATACCTCTGTAGTTGTTTGGATTACTTCTCTCCCCACGCTTCTTGTAAATTGGACATATTATACCTGTCTGCCATGCCTTAGGAAACTCCAAAGAATCAAATATCCTATTGAACAATTTTACTAATATTTCCAGCATTAATTGACTTTTTACTGCTTCTTTCCAAAATTCATCAGTTATACCACTGAAGCCCCCCGCTTTCCTACATTTGACCTTTCTAATCATTTCTAAAACCTCACATTCTGTTATTTCTTCATCTAAGCAGGGGATACAAATCTCAAAGCCCCTCGAGATATCCATACATGTTCTATTATTTATCCAAGTATCCTGTCCTCCTAGCAATTTATTAAAATTGTCAATCCAGACTCCATTCTCAATTTTAACATCGACATATCCTCTCTCACCTCTACTTATTTTGTTAATTCTATTCCATACCTTATCACTTTGATTATTCTTACAGTCTATGTTTATTAATTTTGCCTCCTCCTGTTGCCCTATCCTCTTTTGCTCTACTAACAACACTTTATATTCCTTTCTTAGTTTACAATAGTGTGCCCGAACCTTAGGCTCCCCCTCTTTTCTATATGCCTTTAGGGCTCTAATCACCTCCATTTTCTTTGTTTTACACACATCATTGTACCATCCTTTCCTTTTATCTTTATTATTATTCTGTTTCCTTTTCACATGAGCTATAGTTTTAAAGGGTTTCTCTACCAGTTCTACCGCTAAGTCCACCTTACTACTCAGTAACGCAACCTCTATTCCACTCTTAATTATCTGGAATTCTTCTCCCTTTAAATATGACTCTACTCTTTTTGGGGTATTCTCGCACCACTTGTATTTGTTAATTATCCTAATATTATCTTTTTCTGTTACAGTGTTACGTTCCTCCTTCTCATACTCTTCTAGGGTAACAGATACCGGGGAATGATGTGATTCGGCCCATTCTAATATCTCTATTTCCTTTACCATCTCTAAAATATCTCCCGTACACACAACCGAATCAATTACACTACCCCCCCTGCGCTGTAATATGTGTTAGCTTTCCCGTTTCATCTCCCCGCCACCATCCATTTAGAATATATAAATTCTCTGCGGTACATAGTTCTAGTAGTTTATCCCCATATACATTACATTCTTTATCCCGACTGTTTCTGCTACCTCTCATTGGCTCTATTCCTTCTTTACTATATGCGGGAATTGACTCTCCAATTCGTGCGTTCCAATCCTCCAACATAATGATTCCTGCTTCTTCATATTTACCTCTCATTAGGTTAATCTCCTCTATTAAATCCTCAAAAAAGTTCACATTGGTATATGGTGACCCCATCGGATGGTTATATATAAAGGCTAAGCATATGTCTCTCTGTTTACTCCCTTCCAGTTTTTTTGCTAGGGGCTTTACGTCGTACCGACACAGATATGTCTTATGGCAACGATGGGGTAGGAAAAGCCTAGGAGTTGGAAGGAAGCGGCCGTGGCCTTAATTAAGGTACAGCCCCAGCATTTGCCATTCCAGTTTAAGTTTGAACCAAATTACATCTTGCATATCGTTAGGCAATTCTTCTATCTGACTACTAAACTCTTCCTTTATCAGAAGTGTTATTCCTCCCGGAATTCTCCCTCGAGTCCCTCGTTTTCTTTTTATTACACTTCTCGTAACATAGCCCTTCCATGTTAAAATCTTTCCTTCCGGCATCCATGTTTCTAAAAAAGGCAAATATCTCAAAATTTTCCACAAGCTCAGACACTCCATAATTCCCCAGTTTACTTAATATGCCTTCTATATTTACAAAACCAATTTTCAATGCTAGTTATTTCACTTTCCTATTATCTGAGACACTACCTGTTTTACTACGTGTGTTTATTGTTTTATCAATTTGTACTATACTTCCATGAGGGGAACTATAACTTTCCCCTAATTTCTTTCCTTCCCGTTTATTACCTTTTCCATCTGAGAACACTCCCTTCTTAGCCCATAAGTCCTTCAAGCTCTGTCCCTGCTTCTTTTTCTTATCGTCCTCTGTCCTGCAGCTGCTTTTTTTCAGCTACCGGAGTAGTACACGAGCTATTACCCGGTTCCTCATCAGGTGTTAAACATTTACTTACAGGTCGTCTCTCCGTAGTAGCGGCAACGCCCTCACTGTCAGTAGGTGTCAGCAACCTTGGCGACACGAGCTCTGCTCCTGTTTCCTGCACGTCATCATTCTTTCTTCCGTGTTGCGCCGGTACCGCACTTCCTCCTCGCGCCAGGGCTTCCAGCTGGGATGGCGTGTAGTTCTTTCTCCAACCATCGCCTGTGATGAATAGTCTCTTGCCTCTAATAAACGCTGTAAGGCCCTCCCTTCTTGCTCTCCCCAAGTGAAATCGTAGGATTTTCATCTCTTTTCTTTCTTCATTTCCCAGGTCTCTCTGGATCCAGACTTCCGTCCCTTTTAAATTCCTGGCATTCCGGAGAATATGGTGGGTTTTCATTCCAGATACCAATTGTACTTTAATCGGCCTGTTCCCTTGGATCCTTCCTATTCTCTGCACGTCGTCCACATCGGATTCCGTGCAATTTACTTTCACTCCTTGTGTGAATACTTCCAACACAGCATCCAGTAACGCCAGTTTGTCCTCGCTTCTATTGTCTTTAATCCCATGTATGACCAGACATCTGCTACGTTGGGCAAGCACTGATCTCCTGACCTGCATATCCAGCTCCCGTGTGCGCTGCTCCAACACCAGTCGGTGTTCCTTAGCAATTTTCATTTCTTCCTGGTATTTATCTAGAGATTCTTTTATACCTGCCATATCACCCCGAAGGCTGTCTTTCATATCCTGAATATCTTTATTCTGTGCCATAATGAGCTCCCTCGTTGTGTCTGTTTGGCTGCCCTCTTTTATCACCTCCTTGATCTTAGCTGTATCTTCCCAATTCAGTGGCCCAGGGTTGCTTTCCACTCATCCAATTACTAATAATGCAGCAATCACTAACGCTGCCAGCACGATTTCAGAGTATTTTATATCACATTTTAAACCACATACCTGATATTTTATTCGATTGTTCCATCGGCCGATGACCGCTCGGTAGAGTTCTATGCTTATTCCCATTATGCTTACGCCACAACACTCAGCACTCCGCACACACGTCTGCTTCGTTTGCAGGGCTCCAAGCGACTGCTACGCGATATATATGTTTCCAGATTTTCGATTTTCGCACTATTTTGCTATTTTACTTTACGTCGCACCGACACAGATAGATCTTATGGCGACGAGGGGACAGGGAAAGCCTAGGTGTGGGAAGGAAGCGGCCGCGGCCTTAATTAAGGTACAGCCCCAACATTTACCTGGTGTGAAAAATGGGAAACCAAGGGAAACCATATTGAGGGATGCCGACAATGGGGTTCGAACCTACTATATCCCAGATGCAAGTTCACAGCTGTGCGACCCTTAACCGCACGGCCAACTCGGCGGGTGCAAATCAATGTTGTACGTTTGCTATAAGTTATTCATATTTTGTACTTTATCGTTTACCGAGCGAGTTGGCAACGCAGTACGTTTTTCCCGTAGTTTTCAATTTCCGCACTAGGCAAATGATTGAAGATGTCGCATTACGCAAATAATTGAAGTTGTACTTCCGTTGTATTCATAATTTGTAAATTATCGTTTACCAAGCGAGTCAGCTACGCGGTATATGTTTCCTGGGTTTTCGATATTCGCACTAGGCAAATCAATGAAGTTGTACGTTTGCTATACTCATATTTTGTAAATGACCGTTTACAGAGCGAGTTGGCTACGCAGTATGTTTATCCGGTAATTTTTTATTTTCGCACTAGGCAAATGATAGAAGATGTCGCATTACGCAAACGATTGAAGTTGTACTGTTGTTCTATTCGTAATTTGTACATTACAGTTTACCGAGCGAGTTAGGTACGTAGTAGGTTTCTTCCGTAGTTTTTGATTTTCGCACTAGGCAAATGATAGAAGATGTCGGATAGGCAAATAATTGAAGTTGTAATTTTGTTGTATTCATAATTTGTAAATTATCGTTTACCGAGCGAGTTGGCTACGCAGTATGTTTTTCCGTAGTTTTTGATTTTCGCACTAGGCAAATGATAGAAGATGTCGCATTAGGAAAATAATTGAAGTTGTACTTTTGTTGTATTCATAATATGTAAATTATCGTTTACCGAGCGAGTTAGCTACGCAGTATGTGCACTGCCTTTACATAAGATCGCGTTGCTATAGTAATGTATGTTCGATAGAGATATAAAGCTATGCCTTGACAGAGTGGAAAGAGGAGGAGGACGTTATAACAGCGTATGTGTAGCCGCCATCTTGCGCAGCTGAACGAATTCTAGTCTTATTTTTTCTCTCTTCGAATCCATCTTCTTGGAACAAAGGTATCCCCTGACATGTTCTGAACAGTTGTAAGTAACGACATCGTGTACAGTGTTCGATTCTAGTCTTGTTATGTTTTAATCACTTATTTAGTGATCTGAACACATCAATGAGTGTTCTGAACACATGTTGTAGTTAACGACATTAAGTACTGTGTTCGACTCTAGTCTTGTTATGTTTCAATCTCTAGTGATCTGGATTTTCTACCGCTAGAGCGTGTACGCAATTAATGCATGCTTAAACTTGTTCGATAGAGGCATAAAGCTATGCCTTGACAAAGGAGGAGGAGGATGTCATAACAGCCTATGTATAGCCGCCATCATGTGCAGTACCCTCTACGCTAGCTTTCTCCTTAACAGCCTATTGCATAGCCGCCATCTTGTGCAGTAGCCTCTAAGCTAGCTTTCTCCGTAAGAGCAGCCGTCATCTTGCGCAATCGCCACTAGGCCGTCTAATAAGAGTTCATGTATAGCCGCCATCTTGTGCAATCGCCCATGGTTGGCATCTCTAACAGCATCCTAGTTTGAAAACCAAGGTAATAGTACGTTGAGAAGGGCAGTTCGGTAAGTATATTGAGAAAGGCAGCCTGCTTTATAACTATGATCGTATTAAGTTAACAAGGGCGGCTTGTTGCTCGCGGCGTGGCTAAGTCACGTTAAGATCAATTTAAATTCCGCGCTATAAGTTTACTTCCGTTGAGATAGCAGTAAGCCATGTGCATGTAGTTAAAGATGGCAGCTGACAGATGTCAAAATGCACGTGGAATTTTCAAATTGCCTGCTAATACGTGCATATAAAGTTTAGTGCCGTAAAGATAGCAGCATGATGCTGTCTTGTTTAAAGATAGGAGCTTAACAGCTGTCAAAAAGTCACGTGGCTTTGAAGAGCACGTGGCTAAGCCATGAGGTTTAGTAACGTAAAGATGGCAGCCCGATGCTCTGTTGTTTAAAGATGGCAGGTTGACATCTGTCAAAAAGCACATGGAATTTCAATTACCCACCACCATGCGTCTAAGGTAGCAACTATGAAGTTTAGTGCCGTATAGATGGCAGCACGGTGCTCTGTTGATTAAAGATGGCAGCTGTCTCCTTGACAGCCGTCAAACAGCACGTGGCTTGTCAAAAGCGAACGTAGAATTTTTCAAATTGCCCGCTACTATGTGCCTAAGGCGGTAGCCGTGAGGTTTAGTGCCGTAAAGACGGCAGAACTGACGTTTGTGATCATCTTCTGTTTAAACATGGCAGCTGTCAACTGTCAAAGAAGCAATTGGAATTTTTCAAATTGCCCACTACTAGGTGTCTAAGGTGGTAGCCGTGAGGATTAGTGCCGTAAAGAATGCAGCACTGACGTTTTCGATCGTCTGCTGTTTAAACATGGCAGCTGTCAACTGTCAGAGGAGCACGTGGAATTTTTGAAATTGCCCGCTACTACGTGCCTAAGGTGGTAACCGTGAGGTTTAATGCCGTGAAGATGGCAGCACTGAGGTTAGCGTTCGTGTGTTGTTTAAAGATGGCAGCTGTCAGCTTGACAGCTGTCTAAAAGCACGTGGCTTTGTTTACAAACAGGAGCACGTAGTCATGACCTTGCCAGAGGGCAATGAGGAGGAGGGCCCTGCCGAGGGCCGGAGGAGGAGGCAGCCGCCGAATCCCTGAAAAAGAGCTACTGTCCATTAATATTGACTTGAGGAACTCCAATATTGAAGATTATAGCATCAGATAATGTTTCACTCTGAGTTCTATTTTCTAGAAATATAGCCACCTATTCAGTCATTATTTTCTCTAGTACAAATGATCTCAATTCTGTTAGTAGTCTCCCATGATCTATCCTATCAAAACCTTAGATCGGCCAAATGTGATAGTCCATTATATTTACCTCCTAGATCTAAAATATCTGCTGTATCTTGCTGGAATCCTACAAGTTGAGTTTCAGTAGAATAAATTTTCCTAAACCCAAACCCCCTTCTATGAAACCAAGTAGTAATTTTACAAACTTGTCTAATATAATCGGAAAGAATGTTTTCCCAAAGTTTGCAAGCAACATATGTCAAGCTGACTGGCCTATGATTATCGGCTTTATGTTTATCAGTCTTTCCTGTATTCACAAGGGCTACTGTAGAAACTCTCCATTGATCTGGTATAGTTCCTTAATGTAAACAGTAATCAAATAGGTACTTCAGATGTGGTAACCCAGAAGCTCAACTTGTAGGATTCCAGCAAGATATAGCAGATATCTTGGATTCTTGAGGTCAAATGGACTGTATCGCGATTGACCTGTCTAAAGCATTTGATACGGTGGATCATGGGAGACTATTGGCAAAAATGAGTGCAATTGGACTAGACAAAAGAGTGACTGAATGGGTTGCTATATTTCTAGAAAATATATCTCAGAGAATTAGAGTAGGTGAAGCTTTATCTGACCCTATAATAATTAAGAGGGGAATTCCTCAAGGCAGTATTATCGGACCTTTATGTTTTCTTATATATATAAATGATATGAGTAAAGGAGTGGAATCAGAGGTAAGGATTTTTGCGGATGATGTTATTCTCTATAGAGTGATAAATAAGTTACAAGATTGTGAGCAACTGCAACGTGACCTCGAAAATGTTGTGAGATGGACAGCAGGCAATGGTATGTTGATAAATGGGGTTAAAAGTCAGGTTGTGAGTTTCACAAATAGGAAAAGTCCTCTCAGTTTTAATTACTGCGTTGATGGGGTGAAAGTTCCTTTTGGGGATCGTTGTAAGTGTCTAGGTGTTAATATAAGGAAAGATCTTCATTGGGGTAATCACATAAATATGATTGTAAATAAAGGGTACAGATCTCTGCACATGGTTATGAGGGTGTTTAGGGGTTGTAGTAAGGATGTAAAGGAGAAGGCATATAAGTCTCTGGTAAGACCCCAACTAGAGTATGGTTCCAGTGTATGGGACCCTCACCAGGATTACCTGATTCAAGAACTGGAAAAAATCCAAAGAAAAGCAGCTCGATTTGTTCGGGGTGTTTTCCGACAAAGAGTAGCGTTACAAAAATGTTGTAATGTTTGAGTTGGGAAGAATTGAGAGAAAGAAGAAGAGCTGCCCGACTAAGTGGTATGTTCCGAGCTGTCAGCGGAGAGATGGCGTGGAATGACATTAGTAGACGAATACGTTTGAATGGCGTTTATAAAAGTAGGAAAGATCACAATATGAAGATAAAGTTGGAATTCAAGAGGACAAACTGGGGCAAATATTCGTTTATAGGAAGGGGAGTTAGGGATTGGAATAACTTACCAAGGGAGACGTTCAATAAATTTCCAATTTCTCTGAAATCATTTAGGAGAAGGCTAGGAAAGCAACAGATAGGGAATCTGCCACCTGGGCGACTGCCCTAAATGCAGATCAGTATTGAATGATTGATTGATTTACTGATTGATTGCTTGATTGATTGATTGATTGATTGATTGATATCCCCGGAAATCTTATCAGTTCCAGATTATTATTTTCTTTTCAATTTTTGTATCTTATTGTAAATGGTTGTTATCTATGCACGAAACATGCCTTATTTCAGTGGAGAAGAAGATGCAGGGGGTTATTGGGCCTGCTATTGATGAGTATAGGATCATATAAACGGATTGGAGGCTGGTTTGCAGACGACAGGGTGATTGAACCAATGATATGCTGTGTAAAAGGACTAGTGATATTGCACGCTATAATTTTAGGCTTAGTTTTATATGTGAGAAGACATGAAGCCATGATTTTAGGGAGGATGTATAAAATTACGAATGGGACCTGAGATGACTAGATATGCCAGGCAGCCCGCTTGTATTGATTTTGAGAGAGAAACTGACTCCCTCTATGTGTGAAGAAATGCCGGCTTTCGCCGTTGCGAATGTAGCTCCCAATGAGTGGAGAGCGCTAAGCTGTTTGTGCGTACCCTTAGCCTTAGTAGGGCTAGGTGCGTCCCAAGACGTGGAGTCAGTATTTTTCTGCTGACGTCATCAAGGTCATCCAAGTTCATTGACCCCAAGGTCATTGATCACGGTCACGTGAGCGTGAAGTCATCTGCTGACATCAGCAAGGTCATTGGCCCAGGCTAAGGTAATTGACCCCATGACGTCATCACCACGTGCTCCTGTTTGTAAACAAAGCCACGTGATCTTGTTTGTAAACAATGCTACGTGCTTTTTGACAGCTGTCATCCACCATCTTTAAACAACAACTCATCGCTAACCTCAGTGCTGCCATCTTGACGGGGCTAAGCCTCATCCTTAGGCACGTGGTGGCGGGCAATTTGAAAAATTCCACGTGCTCTCGTTTATAAAAAGCCACGTGTTTTTTTTTGGGAGCTGTCATCCGCCATCATGCATCGCTACATTAGTGCCGTTATCTTGACGGAACTAAACCTCATCCTTAGGCATGTGGTGGCGGGCAATTTAAAAAATTCCACATGCCCTTGTTTGTTAACAAAGCCACGTGATTTTGACAGCTGTCATCCGCCATCGTGCATCGCTAACCTCAGTGCTGCTATCTTAACAACACTAAACCTCACTGTTGCCACCTTAGGCACGTGGTGGCGAGCAATTTGAAAAACTCTACTTGCCCTTGTTTGAGCCACGTGCACTTGTTTGTAAACAATGCCACGTGCTTTTGACACATGTCATCCGCCATCTTGCATCTCTAACCTCAGTGCTGCCATCTTGACGGGACGAAATCCTCATGGATGACACCTTAGGCATGTGCGCGCATGAAATTTTGAAATTCCACAGCTCTTATCTTGGGCTAACCTAAGTAAATTGTTATGCTTTATTGAGTTCGGGGTAGTATGTTTGTGAAATTAATAACTGGTTCGATAGAAGGCAATTCGGTTTTAGGAAAGGTTATTCCACTGAAGCTCAACTTGTAGGATTCCAGCAAGATGTAGCAGATATCTTGGATTCTGGAGGTTAAATGGACTGTATCGCGATTGCCCTGTCTAAAGCATTTGATACGGTGGATCATGGGAGACTACTGGCAAAAATGAGTGCAATTGGACTAGACAAAAGAGTGACTGAAAGGGTTGCTATATTTCTAGAAAATATATCTCAGAGAATTAGAGTAGGTGAAGCTTTATCTGACCCTGCAATAATTAAGAGGGGAATTCTTCAAGGCAGTATTATCGGACCTTTATGTTTTCTTATATATATAAATGATATGAGTAAAGGAGTGGAATCGGAGGTAAGGCTTTTTGCGGATGATGTTATTCTCTATAGAGTGATAAATAAGTTACAAGATTGTGAGCAACTGCAACGTGACCTCGAAAATGTTGTGAGATGGACAGCAGGCAATGGTATGTTGATAAATGGGGTTAAAAGTCAGGCTGTGAGTTTCACAAATAGGAAAAGTCCTCTCAGTTTTAATTACTGCGTTGATGGGGTGAAAGTTCCTTTTGGGGATCATTGTAGTATGTAGGTGTTAATATAAGGAAAGATCTTCATTGGGGTAATCACATAAATATGATTGTAAATAAAGGGTACAGATCTCTGCACATGGTTATGAGGGTGTTTAGGGGTTGTAGTAAGGATGTAAAGGAGAGTGCATATAAGTCTCTGGTAAGACCCCAACTAGAGTATGGTTCCAGTGTATGGGACCCTCACCAGGATTACCTGATTCAAAAACTGGAAAAAATCCAAAGAAAAGCAGCTCGATTTGTTCTGGGTGATTTCCGACAAAAGAGTAGCGTTACAAAAATGTTGCAATGTTTGGGTTGGGAAGAATTGAGAGAAAGAAGAAGGGCTGCTCGACTAAGTGGTATGTTCCGAGCTGTCAGCGGAGAGATGGCTTGGAATTACATTAGTAGACGAATAAGTTTGAATGGCGTTTATAAAAGTAGGAAAGATCACAATATGAAGATAAAGTTAGAATTCAAGAGGACAAACTGAGGCAAATATTCATTTATAGGAATGGGAGTTAGGGATTGGAATAACTTACCAAGAGAGATGTTCAATAAATTACCAATTTCTTTGAAATCATTTGGGAAAAGCCTAGGAAAACAACAGATAGGGAATCTGCCACCTGGGCGACTGCCCTAAATGCAGATCAGTATTGATTGATTGATTGATTGATTGATTGATTGATTGATTGATTGATTGATTGATTGATTGATTGATTGATTGATTGATTGATTGATTGATTGATTGATTGATTGATTGATTGATTGATTGATTGATTGATTGATTGATTGTAGTACTGTCTCCCTAGAGGTCCACCGCCGTAGCGATGTCTCCTCTACAAAAAAGATTGCCCTGTGGAGCCAGGGCACGGCTGCCTCTTACGAGACAGGCAAGGATGCATTGTCTTACACTAGTATTTTACCTAGAGACTGCTTAGATCAACATGTGGGTGCGCACCTCCTGCTATCTACTGAGGCGAGCAGTGGAGTTTTCCACTCCCGGAAATTAATAAATAAGTTTTTAGCAGAGTCAGCACTCGAGGTCTAGTAGTGTAGCAATGCAGGATTCAATGCGAGATCATTGAACTCTAGTATAGTAGGTGAGCAATGTCGATTTGCGGATTTTGCATAAGAGTGCGAGCTTTTCTTTACAGAGGGGCGTAACCTCATTTTAACGCCTAGTTGCTCTTCCCGACGCCTAAAAGAGCAAGCGTAACTTTACATCCGCCATCTTGAAGGGAGCTACAATTAGTTTTACGGCAAGATGCCCTTCCGGACGTCAAATGCACAAGATGGCAGCTATACACAGCTCGTTATGAGATGGCCTTTTTTGCTACTTGCTTTACGTCGCACTGACACAGATATGTCTTATGGCGACGATGGATGGGAAAGGCCTAGGAAGCGGAAGAAAGCGGCCGTGGCCTTAATTAAGGTACAACCCCGGCATTTGCCTGGTATGAAATTGGAAACCACGGAAAAACATCTTAAGGGCTGCCGACAGTGGGGGAGACGGCCTAGGGGCGCTTACGCAAGATGGCTGCTGCTCTTATGAAATGCCCTCAGGACGCTTGCGCAAGATGGCGGTTATACACAGGCTTATGTGGAGAAAGCTAGCTTAGAGGCTACTGCACAAGATGGCGGCTGCTCTTATGAGACAGCTTAAGAGCGCTTGCGCAAGATGGCTGCTGCACTTATGAGACTCCCTGGGGACGCTTTCGCAAGACGGTGGCTATACATCGGCTCTTATGAAGAAAGCTAACTTAGAGGCTACTGCACAAGGTGGCGGCTACCGTTATGAAGATCTTTGCGCATGCGGTGGAGGGCTATTTGAAATTCCGCATTCCCTTGTTTGTAAACAAAGCCATGTGCTTTTTTGACAGTTGTCAGCGGCCATCTCTAATCATCAGACCATCGTGCTGCCATCTTTAGCTACTACCTTAGGTACGTGGTGGCGGGCAATTTGAGACATTCCACGTGCTTTTTGACAGTGGCCATCTTTAATCAACAGAGCATCGTTCTGCCATCCTTAGCTACTACCTTTGAAATGTGGTGGCGGGTAATTTGAAAAATTCCACGTGCTTTCGACAGCTGCCATCTTTAAACAACAGAGCACAATGCTGCCATCTTTACAACATGGCTACTACCTTAGGCACGTGGTGGCGGGCAATTTGAAATTCAACGTGCTCTTCTTCGTGAAAAAGGCCACGTGCTTTCTTGACCATTTGACAGCAGCCATCTTTAATCAACAGAGCATCGCGCTGCAATCTTTAGTTACTACCTTTAAAATGTGATGGCGGGCTCGTGCTCTTGTTTGCAGACAAAGCCACGTGCTTTTTGACAGATGTCAGCAGCCATCTTTAATCAACAGAGCATCGTGCTGCTATCTTTACGACACTAAACCTCATACTTATGCATGTGGTGGCGGGCAATTTCAAAAACTCCACGTGCTTTTTACAGCTCCTATCTTTAATCAACAGAGCATCGTGCTGATATCTTTACGGCACTAAAACTTATATCTACTTAGTAGCGGGCAATTTGAAAAAATCCACCTGCTTTCTTTGACAGTTGTCAAGCTGAGAGCTGCCATCTTTAAACAACAGAGATCGGAAACTTCAGTTTTGGCAGGGGCTAAATCTACATGCCTGCAACCTTAGGCATGTAGTAGCGGGCAAGTTGAAAAATTCCAGGTGCTTTTGACAGCTGTCAGCCGCTATCTTTAACTACATACACATGGCTTACTTCTATCTTGACGGAAGTAACTTTATAGCGCGGGACTTAGCCACGCCGCAAGCAAGCAAGCTGCCCTTCTCAACTTACTACGATCTTATAGCAAGCTGCCCTTCTCAGCCCACTATTAACTTAGTTTTTAAAACCAAGGTTGGGTTAGAGACGCCGGTTATGGGCGATTGGACAAGATGGCGGCTATACATGAGCTCTTATGGGACGGCCTAGGGGGCGATTGCACAAGATGGCGGCTCCCCATCCTCCTCCTCCTCAGCCTCTGTCAAGGCATAGCTCTATCGATCAAGTTTAAACACGCATCGCGAAACAATAGTGTGCATGAGTTGTAGCGATGACGTCATCATAGTTGAGCATGTTTAGACTTGTTCGTTTTCTCAAGCATGTGTAGGTGTAAGGGGAGCAAAGGCATGCAATAAGTACAACATTTTGAATGCAATCAAATATTTATTTACAATGTACTACAACAGTGTTCGTTTTGCCGCCGACAAGGTTGCTATGCTTCTTAGCAACGTTTTGCGAAGAGGTAGCATGCTTCCGAAATGCCTCCTGCAACATCTAAATTAAACAAAACATTTAGAAATATATTATACAAGGTTGTTATGCTTTACAAAGAAAATGCACTTCTTACCTTGTTGTTATTCATGCGGTTTATTTCTTTTCTGAATCATCATCAGTTACTGGAAAAAATTAATCCATACAGTGTGTATAGTGTTCAGTCCTAGGATTTGGGCCATCTCAATCATCATTACTGTTTTCCCCTCGATGTTTGTAATAACGTTGACAGGTTCTGCATAAATCTACATCGATTTACATCTTACTGTGTAGAGGAAGGATGTCCCGAAAACATGTTCGTAAGGGGCAGCGTACGTAGATAAAAATCTTGGCGGTAAACATTGAATCAGATGTGTTGGCATCGAGGTTTCATATTTATAGAACATCTTAATAGCCTCACTTACTCGTGTGAGATAAATAAGATGTTGGGTATGAGCATGCAAACAGCATGCACATTTACAGTTTTGTTTGTTGTACTCTTTCTATTCCATAGCGTACGGTACGATGTCGAACCACACACTAATGTAGATGATAAAGGACTATTCCGTAGGAGGAGGGATTGAGCTAACCTTAGTAACTGCGAGGTGGAAGAGGAGGAGGAGGATCGTAGCTGACCTGTGAGGCGGAGAAAAAGAACACGGCTATGTCCGATCAGAGGAGGAGGAGGAAGGTTTTAGCTTAACAGCTGATACATTTAAGAAATAGAGTCACAATTATACGCTTACGGCGTAATTCGTCTTCTATTTCTTGAATCTCTCGTACATACACTGTGTGTCCAGCATCTTGATAAGCTCTTAGGAGTTGTAATCGTTCAACGAGTAAGTTAACGTCTTTACAGTATCTTACATGTGCATAGGGTAACAGAGTTTTGCTAATAAGTGTAGACAGTTGATGTGTAGAAAAGGGAAGAACTTGTTTTGATGCAGTATATGCTTCTGCAATGTTATCCGCAGATAAAAACTTAACATGGTTTGATTGAAAAGAAGCGGTTAAATCTCCTTCTTTTTCTTCTACTGATGCATCTTGCTTCTCTTCTTGAGATGTTTGCACAGCTACAGAACATGTTGCTGGGTTAGAAAATAAAGTAGAATGAAAACGCTCTGATAGTAAAGAAACGTTGTGTTCTTTATGCATCTCCTCTTTATCTCGTAGTGTGAGGTTAGTAACAGAAGTTGTAGTAAGCTGTGACGATGTTATATCGTTTCAATCACGCTTCTTTATATCGCGCTTTCGACATTTAGTTGATCTTTCTATGCGTTCTACTGGTAAATTACTTAAACAAATGTGTTTAGAATTTACATGTCGTGTGGGATTATTACGTCTCTTGAATTTAGCAGTACATTGTTTGCATGCACATATTTCGAAGTTATGCTTTACAGACTTATGTCGTTCAAGATTGTCAAGTTTTGAAAAACACTGCAAACATCACACATAAACATAACAGATGTTTTACAGGTAGATATGAAGTATCGTTTTACACTGCGACCAGCAAATAACAATTGCCTATCTATCTGTAAAACTGCGTCTAATATATAGTAGGAGGAGGAACTATGGCCTGTCAGAGAAGGAGGAAGCTGCTATCTTTACAGCTGCCCTGTCAGAGAAGGAGGAGGAGGAGGAGGAGGAGGAGGAGGAGGAGGAGGAGGAGGAGGAGGAGGAGGAGGAGGAGGAGGAGGAAGCTGCTATCTTTACAGCTGTTTAAGGTACGCCCTGCCCTGTAAGAGGAGAAGGAGGATGAGGAGGAAGCTGCTACCTTTACATCTGTTTAAGGTACGCCCTGCCCTGGAGGAGGAGAAGGAAGACGAGGAGGAGGAGGAGGAGGAGGAGGAGGAGGAAGCTGTTATCATAACAGCTGTTTAAGGTATGCCTCCTACACTTGGTTTTCGAAGCAAATACGTGCTTTTTTTTACGAGTAACCTTGCTGCTGGCATCTTCACGACGCTAATCCTCATATGCACCGTCGAAGCGCGGAATTTAAAATACATGTGTGTTTTTAACATCTGAAAGCTGCCCTCTTTAACCACTTGGGCCCGGAATTTTAAACAGCTGAACATCGCAAACTTCAATGCTAGCATCTTAAGGGGCTAAACCTCATTGTTGCTACCTTAGGCATGTGGTAGCGGGCAATTAAAAATCTACGTAATCTTAACTCGGTACAACGTTCCTCTGTGAGTCACGACAGGCAGTCGACGCACACTGCTGTGTCATTAGTAATTTAACGCTTATTTCCGCTCCCGAGTCAGCCAGCTCGCTGCATGCAAATATTTACTTTGAATGGTCTGTGTGTGTGTTAAATGCAGACCTGTTCTTTTCCCTTTTCAGGTAAGCGTGTGCGTTTCTACTGTGCAGAGGTAATAACTTACACGTCAACGCCTTCGAAAACTGGATGCATCTTGTTTAGTTTTACGATGCAGAGTAATAGTAACCATTTCCCCATGGAACTCATCCAGACGAGAGACTCCGTGGTTCAGACGGCAGCGCGTCGGCCTCTCACCACTGGATACCGTGCTTCAAATCCCGGTCACTCCATGTGAGATTTGTGCTGGACAAAGCGGAGGCGGGACAGGGTTTTCTCCGGGTACTCCGGTTTTCCCTGTCATCTTTCATTCCAGCAACACTCTCCATTATCATTTCATAGCATTTATCAGTCATTAATAAAAAATCACCTTGGGAGTGGCGACCTCATTGTAACAACAGCCTATATATGTCTCATTCATTACATCCCTGACCCGGTCAAAGACGGGAAAACAGGTTGTAGGTTTTCATTTTCAGTAATAGTAAGCAGTGATTATTGTGTTACCGTTTATTCACATGCTACTGCATGTAGCTATTAGCTTGGATCCGCTGGCTAGAAGAAGTTACACATCGTTGCGAGTTTGAAGATAGAAAAGATAAACCATTTACCAATTGAGATTAATTTGCTACATCTAACAAAGTAGAAGTGTTCTTGCAGATAACAATCGATGAGGGTGTTGCTGCTGTCAAAAATGTACCAACTTCAGCTAACTCATTCTGGGAGGAAGAAGTTGCAGTGAGGTGGTGGAGGAGGAGGAGCTCTTTAGTCCTTTAGCCTACAATCCCTCTATCCCTAGGAGGAGGAGGATGCGGTCCGGAGGAGGAGAAAGAGTCCTTTCACCCTTTTTCCCTTCTGATAAGACTTGACCCCTGGCTCCCATTCCCTATTATGTTTGTAGCACGATTATTTTTCGGTTCAGCATTTTGCATTGTAGCCCTCTCCTGCACAAGCTACATGTTTGTAACCCATGCCAACACATTGAAATAATATGTTTCAGAACCGAAATTTCAAGTTACATGTTTATCCGATAATTTACTCGACTGCTAGAGGCTTAAATGTAATCAATGTATTTCTTATTCCACTAGGCGTTCTGTTTAATTTCACTCTCCGCATGAGCTAAACCGATGATAGCAGAAACAAATAGTATATTTCCGAAGTAAAATTTCGTGTTAC
The DNA here is from genome assembly GCF_040414725.1 of Anabrus simplex. NCBI lineage: Eukaryota > Metazoa > Arthropoda > Insecta > Orthoptera > Tettigoniidae > Anabrus > Anabrus simplex. Next base: position 368,224,313 of record NC_090265.1, on the reverse strand, counting down.
ATGTTTATCCAATAATTTGCTTGACTGCTAGGGACTTAAATGTAAGCAGTGTATTTCTTATAGTACTAGCGTTCTGTGGGAGGAGGAGGAGAACGACATCGAGTAAAGTGTTCGATTCTATCAATAACTTCTTTTGTGATCTGCAAATCTAAACATGCAGAACTCTGATGACGTCATCGCAGCAGGTTGAAAACATGTGCACACTCTTGCCAACGAACAGGTTTAAACATGCACATCTATTATATCGTCATCGCTGCAACACGTGCACACTCTTTCTTTCGCGATGCATGTTTAAACTTGTTCGATAAAGTTATGCCTTGACACAGGCTGAGGAGGAGGAGGAGCCGCCATCTTTCGCAATCGCCCCTAGGCCGCCTCATTAGAGCTCATGTAAAGCCGCCATCTTGTGCAATCGCCCATAATCGGCATCTCTAACCCAATCTTTGTTTTAAAAACTAAGTTAATAATCTCTTGAGAAGGGCAGCTAGGTAAGTATGTTGAGAAGGGCAGCTTGCTATAAGATCGTAGTAAGTTGAGAAGGGCAGCTTGCTTGCTTGCTTGCGGCGTGCTTAAGTCCCGCGCTATAAAGTTTACTTCTGTCAAGATAGAAGTAAGCCATGTGAATGTAGTTAAAGATAGCGGCTAACAGCTGTCAAAAGCACGTGGACTTTATCAAATTGCCCGCTATTACATGACTAAGGTTGCAGGCATGTAGATTTAGCCCCTGCCAGCACTGAAGTTTTCGATCGTCTGTTGTTTAAATATGGCAGTTGTCACCTTGACAACTGAAAAAAAAAAACACGTGGATTTTTTTCAAATTGCACGCTGCTAAGTTGATATAAGGTTTAGTGTCGTAAAGATACCAGCACGATGCTCTGTTGATTACAGATAGGAGCTGTCAAAAGCACGTGGAGTTTTTGAAATTGCCCGCCACCACATACATAAAGATGAGGTTTAGTGTCGCAAAGATAGCAGCACGATGCTCTGTTGATTAAAGATAGAAGCTGTCAAAACTCGAGGAATTTTTCAAATTGCCCGCCACCACATGCATAAAGATGAGGTTTAGTGTCGTAAAGATAGCAGCACGATGCTCAGTTGATTAAAGATGGCTGCTGACAGCTGTCAAAAAGCACGTGGCTTTGTTTACAAACAAGAGCACGTGGGGATGATATCACGAGTTCAATAACCTCGGGGTCAAAAACCTTGGCCGGGGTCAATGACCTTGCTGACGTCAGCAGATGACATCACGGTCACGTGACCTGCTGAAGGTCTTTCTAAACCGCCTGCCAAGCCTATGTTGCCATTCCGTGTTCATTCATTTACTGTTGATTACCAACTACGTGAAGCGAGAGAAGTGGGCAGCTGTGTCGCTCTAGAGACACAAACTCATGCAGCCAGTGGATATCGGAATGTTATCCGATACCCTTATTACTTGAGATATATTTGTGTGTTCTTTTATTTACAGATTTGTTGATTCCAGTGTGCTTTTATTCTTGTGTGTTGTTTTCTGTCTTGTTTGCTTATTGTGGGATATAGCTCATATGCAATTTCATTGTTAAGGACTCCAGTTTTGTCTGGTCATTTGTGTGAGAGCCGGATCTCATAATGTAGAATCTGTGTCATTTTGGTGGGAAGGTTTCGGGGCCACCCTGTTACCAAAGTGTGGTTTATTTTGAATATGCCGGAATGTATATATAGTTATAATATCGCTAGTGGGTTCGTGTTTTCGAGAACATATTGAGGGCGGTCATGTATCAAGGCTTAAGGGCCAACGTGCATCGGCATTTAACTAGCGCGGTTACATAAATACATTTACGAATTCATAACCTCAGTCACATTTCCATGTGGGTCGTTAACCACTTTTCGTTTTTATGATAAATTTTCTTGTCATGTTTAGATTTTTCATATGCGTGTCATATATACACAGCCATTATTAAGTTCGAATTAATTATTTCATTTTTGAAATTCAATTTTAATATGGATCGGTTTTAAGTTTTTAATAATAAATCCATTCTACCTCCGAACATGTATTTCTCATTCGAATATATGCCTCCATATTTCCTGTCAACATACCAAGTAGTATGTTATTAGCTAGATATTTTATTTTGCCCCGTTTCGGACAGTTACCACGCGCTCTACCCCAACTGTGTTAGTCGGCATTTTATGACAGGATATGGTGCAGAGCTTCACCAGGAGAGTGGCACCCCCCCCGGGGGGTCATCTTGGATGCTATACGAACTCGGGCGCTCCTCCTACGTCCGCCGGACGGAGTCATGGATGGTCTGGTATGCGAAGTGTCTAGGGGAACTCGAGGTCGTCGGGGTGCACGGCCAGGGGGCCACGAAAGAGGCTCGAGACAGAGAGGCAGCAGCCGCCCGGACGCAACTGGAGAGGACGTCCACCATAGCCAAGCAGACTGCCAGGAGGCAGAAGCACAAGAAGGTGGGCACGGACCCACACTTCTTGGTTCCACCGGAGCCGAGGATCGAGGAGGACGGCGACGCTCGAGCTGCTGCACTGCATGAAGTACACGCAGACCGACAAGGCCGCCAACCAGGAAAGTCCACTACCTGCGATAGCCACCCAGGGATGGCACATCACCCGGGCGCAGACCAGGAAACAGGCACGGAGATGGACACCCCCGGATGTTCAGAGGCTGCTACTCAGGCCCGGCCGGCTAGCGTCTCCTTTACGATGCAGGCACCGATGTGCACCCCACAGGACAGGGAATGCACTCAGATACCGGCAATGACCGACGCCGCTGCCACCAGCCAGGAGGAGCGAGAAGCCGGCACTGCAGTGGGGCCACCCAGTACCCCACGGCTAACAGGCCGAGAGAGGGGCACCAGGAGGCCTCCTCCCCTGCCAAGAAGAAATCGCAACCAGGAAGCAGACGCCACCCCCGCACCAGGAGGAAGAAGACAACGCCGGCCCATCAGAAGTGGGCCACAGGGCCACACCCTATGACTGCACGCAGGAAGGCCATCAACTGAGGAGTCAATCAGGAGAGGACCTCCGCGGGTACCGGCAGTCAGGTGAAATCGAAACGTCACCCTCAGCAGCTATTGCAGTGTTTACTCTGCTTGAGGTGGGGCCACCGTCAGGACAGGTGTGAGCTCCAAGTGATGTGCAACCGCGGTGATGAACACAATTACACGGCCTGCGCAGCACTTAAGGAGTCGCCGGTGTGCACCAACTGCGCGGGGGTCCACCCGACCTCTCAATGCAGTTGCCAGTTCTTCAGGGCCATGGCCCGGGAGGAGAAGGAGGCCAGACGCCATGCGCCGCAACCATCCGACGGGTTCCCCAGTAGGCGGGCTTGGCCTCATTCTCCGGGATTGGTGACTGTGTACGAGGGACCCCAAGGAGGTCGGGCGGTGCAACAGGCCCTAGTTGCTTTTGCCTCATGGCTCGGCAACCGGCAAGCCCCGCGCTAGTAACAGCAGTTCCCAGAATGACTGATCCCCTGAATAATTGTACTGGTGAGGAATAGGCTAATGACTTGTGCGTGATACCTATTCCCAACTATACATCCTGGACTTTTCCAGAGCCACATACTTGAATGTGCTATTTACGATGTTAGGTTTTACATGTGGGCATCTTCCTCCTTCCGCCTATGTTGTTTTGTCCTGACCCTTAATATCACCTTACCAATACAGTCTGCCTGGCAGCATGTTCGACTCGCAAACAGGCAGATACACCTCGTAGTATCACTTCTCAATCCCCCACCGCTATCATTTTCTTCTTAGAACTAATAGCATGCTGGGGGCGATGTAGACTAGAGTCGATTACCACGCGGGGTGTACGATTTCCGCCTCCTCTCCTCGGAAGAAAATAAAAATTGTAACTGTTACACTGGGACTAATAGTGACAGTTCTGGCACCTCAGCAGGCTGCCCTTCCCTACACTAGCTTGTGAGCTTCTGGCGCAAGGTCTACTAGGCAAGATGGCTGCTATACATTACCTGTATAGAAGACTATGCTAAGGTCTTAGAGCTGACACAAGTCTATACGCTTCTTTTACACAGTATATAACTTGTTTTGAGCATTATAGAACTTCATTGAAGACTTCTTTTGAATGCTTTAGGGTTTGTTTTAGCATCATAGGGCTTCTTATGGACATTTTAGTACTTCTTAAATGCATTTTATGATGTTTTTGGACATTATAGGGATTATTTTGGGCATTGTACGTCTCTTTAAATCATTATCGGACTATTTCGGGTACTATAAGTCATCTTATAGACGATACAGACATCCTTTTGAGTGCTCATGGGGTAGGGAGTTGGGTTGGCTACTGAGTGTATGATTCGAAGCAGTATATCGACTCATTCAAGTGTCCAAGTGAATCGATTCATAGGAACGGTGAGCTCACGGCACACGATTCAGCTGACTCGCAGCAGACAGTGCTGAGTGGCGCACTCACTGATGAGTGAGACACAACACACAGACGGCTCATTGTCGGTACACTGAACATTGGCAGGGAGCTAAACTTCGGTGGTACAGCGAGACATACAGAGCCATAACACACTGAAAGAATCGTATTCTAAAATGGACTCCCGCTCTCAGCTCATTTGAAAATAATACCCACTTGCATTCACTGTTTGCTTCTTACAGGGAGGTTTAAATAATAGATGGATTTATTTGCAGTGTTAGAAAGGTAGTCAAAACATAATTCCAAAGTATCTGGCTAGTAAATAAGTAGGCTAAGGTTATTCTACTTATTAGTTTAATGAATCAGTATTATAACTTAGCTGATATTTGACAATTAATTCAACTCAACTCTCTAGCCTAACCTATGAGTTATGTTCGGGACCACCCGAAATTGTTTAAAGTCAAGAATTTCATGTTTGGTCCGTACTGAATAGAGATTACAAAACAATGAATTAGATTGTACAAGATTCACCTCTTCAATACAAGATGTCTTGTTGGTTAAAATTACAACCTCATTTATTTATGGTATCAGTTTCAATATCCATGGACGTCATCATCAGCCAATTAGGGTCATTATAAAAAAATACATATTAAAGTTAAAACACGCAAAGTTGGCCCTCATAATTAAAAATATCTATAACAAGTAAAAATGCAAAGCATATTAATGCTAAATGTCCAGGTTCGAACATGTAATTTAAGTTTGACAACTTGTTAGTCACAAATAAAAAACTGAAGCTGAGGAGCCTCGCAGAAAAGTTCAAAGTCTTTGACTTCCTTTGACACACAAATCTAATTTTAAGAGTGTCAAAGACTTTGAACTTCTTTTTCTGCAAGGCTCCTCAGCTTCAGTTTTGTATCTGTGATTTGTCAAACTTGTACATTTTCACACCTTTATTAAGGCCACCGCTTCCTTCCCACTCCTAGGCATTTCCTGTCCCATCGTCGCCATAAGACCTATGTGTGTCGGTGCGACGTAAAGCAAATAGCAAAAACTCCTGGGGTGTCTGGACTCCTTGGATGACAACGACCCCACTACCACCAACCTCTGTTACTCTCATCCTAACATAACTGCAGCATTTCATATATACAAGTGAAATGAATGCAAGGATAAACAGTTTGAGTAAAGATGCAATATTCTGGTTTAGAATAAATACCGTAATTTTATTATAATAATAGTCACGTGATAAGCTATAAAGAAGAAGAAGTGACATTTTATACAAACAATGCGCCAAAGAAACACACACACGTCAAATAAAGGTTTCTCGCCCTTCTTGTCCATGGCTAGATGATGATGAAACCAAGAAAATGATGGCCCACCGTGACTCGTTACTTCGACATTATAAACGAACTCTAGATGACACAGACTTCTAATCTTACCGCATGTTAAGAAATCGCACAGTTAACCGGAAATTAAAAAAAATGTACATATTTCCGGAATTTAGCTAACAACTCAAATTCTAATCGCGCATGGGACCAACTTAGAGCTCTGGGAGTAGGAAAACATCATCAGAGACAGATAAATCATGAAATTCCACTAGACGAACTAAACGATTATTTTAGCAGAATAAATATTCAACCTACCCCAATTAACTGCACCGACCCACCGCCCTCCCCTCCAGCCAATCCACCATTCAAATTTCAAAGTGTTACAGAAAATCAGGCTTTGTAGTTGATTAAATCAAAGGCTACAGGTGTAGATGATATTCTTATTACTTTTATACAAAACAATACGGGTGTTGTCTTGCCAATACTGACGCACATACTGAACTACTATTTACTAAACGGAACTTCCCCTACTGTCTGGTAAACAGCCAATATTATACCGGTACCAAGGAGTTTAGAGCCACATTCACCCTCTGACTACCGTCCTGTGTCCATACTCCGTGCGCTTTCTAAAGCCTTTGAACATTTAGCATATGAGCAAGTTCTGGAATACCTAAATAAAAATGCTCTTTTGGACCCTTTGCAATCTGGATTTAAGAAGGGTCACAGTACCGCAACAGCACTTTTGAAGGTTACTGAAGACATTAGAAACGCTATGGACAAACGACTCCTCACTATACTTATCATTCTTGACTTCAGTAGCGCTTTTGATACTACAGAAATTCTGGCTATGATAAAGAAAACAGAACTGCTAAATTTCGACCTGGATCGCTTAAGATTTTTAATTCTTATTTGAGTAACCGTCAACAGCGCGTAACAGTAAACGACAAGGCCTCTAAATGGAAAATGAAAGTGGTGCCCCACAGGGAAGTATTCTAGAGCCCTTAATTTTCTGTATTTATATCAATGACATGCGATCTGTGACAGGAAATAACACACACCACCTCTATGCTGACGATCGACGCTGCAAGACAAGATATTAACAATGACCTCACCCGACTCAGTATGCAGTATATGCACAACGAAATTCTCTTATACTAAACTCCACAAAATCTCAGTCATAATTGGATCACGAAAATTACTGAGCTGCTCAAACATTGTCGCATTCCCACCTATCCTACTGAATGGTAACATTATTCCTTACAGTAAAACGGTTAAAAATCTCGGCGTAATTATGAATGAAACACTTGATTGGTTTGAACACACGAAAGAAATACGTAAAGTGATTTTTGGAGTGCTCCACCCTCTTAAACAGCAGAGGGATGTACGTATTTTATTTGAGCTACAGGCCAGACTAATACAGACACTCATTCTCTCTATTCTTGATTATTGTGACGTCGTTTTAGTTGACATGACGAGAGACACTTAAACTTTAACGAGCACTGAATTCCTGCCTGCGATTTATTTACAACATCGGGTACGATGTTCATACCACCCTATACTATCAGGCTGTCTAATGGCTGAAGCCTGATAAACGTCGGCAGCTACACATTTTAACGATAGTGTTTAGAGTGTTGGCTGAAACTCAGCCACTGTATATTTCTTCTACATTCACCTTTTTATCACCATTTCACAACTTAAATACACGTTCTAGACCCTTTCTTTCTATTCCACTGCACTGCACAAATAAAATTAATATATCATTTGTGGTGACCAGCGCCAGATTGTGGAATTCCCTACCAGGTCAGGTCGGAGCAACTAGCTCTTTATGAAGATTTAAAGCGAAGCGAAAGCGAAAACAAGTTATTTCAATCCTCTCCTCAAGGAGGAGGGGCGGGCTATCAGCTCAACTAAGGAGCTCTTAGGCCTTATAGAGGAAAGAAGTGGTGGAGAAGTTATAAGCTTGAGGGTGTGTGTCGTACACACCAGAAAGGGAAAAGAGTGAATGAAACTGGCGTAAGAGCACCACCACAACAAGCCGGGACCCAGGGCGAAGCCCCCAAAGCACGCCGCGCATGCAAAACCCCGGCGAACAGAGAGGGAATGGAGAGGAGAATTTTATTTAGAGCACTGTATCTCGGGCGCGCATTCCGAAAGAGACAAAGTTACATATAATGACAGAGAGTTACATAATTACATTATATATATTGTGCTGGTACAATGAGTGGGGTCGGTGTAGGGTGGTACAGAGAAAGGAAGTAATAGAGGGTCGTGGTCATGTTAGTGAGGGAAGTAGCGAGTAAACGAAGAAGGTCCAATATCGGGAGGGGCGGTAGGAGGAAGTTGGCTTGGGGAGCAGGGATGTTAATAGGTGGCGGGGGTTGGGTGGGTGGCGGGACGGGAGGTGGGCGAGGAGAAGAACGGCCATGACGGGGCGGGGAGCGGGAATGTTCCACTCTGTAAGTCCTTCCGCGGAGACGGACCCCAGTGGTGATCAGCCGGTCGACGTCGGTGGCAGGCGAGAGTTGAAGGCGGACCATGAATGTTGGGCCGTGGTCGTTGGAGATCCGGAACACTCGACGGGCCGGGACACCTTCCAGTCGAAGTTCATGGAGGATATCTTGTTCCGTGATGGCCGGGTCAATGCCACGAAGGACACAGCTCACAGACGACAGGAGTTGCCGCGGTGTGGCGTCGGATGACGGTTCTTGATGTGAAGGTGGAACCTGAGATGTGTGAGTCTGGGGATTGACAGGGGATGGCAAGGGACTCGAAAAAGAGAGAGGGAGGGAGGTGGTGGAAGTAGACATGATAGGAGAAGAGTGGCTAGACGTGGTAATGACGGACGAAGTAGTCAAGGGAGTAGAGGCAGAAGTGGTGAAGGTAAGAGTATTGGTGGTAGTCGTAACGGAGGTGGGAGGTGGTGGGGACGGCATGGTGCGAGAAAAACGGGGTTGGACAGTGAGAGGGGGGTCAGGAAGGTAGCGCAAGTCATATAAAAGACACTCTGGAGTAGGCACTACTTCATGGAGTCTGCCGGAGATGAGGGCGCCACTGGTGATGAAACGGGCCACTTCGTCTTGCTCCCGGAAGAAGGCCAGGACATCCGGTGAAGGTTGACCAGAGGACTTATCTTGGAGCCGGACAACTTCCCATATCCCGATGGAGGAACGGTGAAGTTCGAGACAGATGAACTGGTCCGAGAATAGGGTTGCCAGATTTCCAGATGGCAAATAAGGAACACTTCCATTTCACTGCCATATAGTGCTAAATTATGGCACCATAGTCGTGATTAAGAGAAAAAGAGCAGGGTTATACTAACAAGTAAATACCGGTAATAATATAACAGCGTCAACATGAAATATATAGGTACTTAAACTAATGATGCGTTAGTCTTTACATTGACCGAGCTCGATAGCTGCAGTCGCTTAATTGCAGCCAGTATCCAGTATTCGAGAGATAGTGGGTTCGAACCCCACTATCGGCAGCCCTGAAGATGGTTTCCCGTGGTTTCCCATTTTCACACCAGGCAACTGCTGGGGCTGTACCCTAATTAAGGCCACGGCTGCTTCCTTCCCACTCCTAGCCCTTTCCTGTCCCATCGTCGCTATAAGACCTATCTGTGTCGCTGCGACGTAAAGCCAATAGCAAAAAAAAAATAGTCTTTACATTGAAATGAACATTTCACAAGTACTTGTCATTTGAAGGAGCAATTTTTAACAGTTTCTTATTCAACAAAACTTTCTTGAGAAATTCCTTACAATTCTCATCATAGTTGAAGTACACAAGAACTCCATTTTTTATTAAATCTACTGAGCATCTGTTTCTGTCATCTCTCTATTTCCATTACTGAAAACACTCTTTCAGTATAAGCATTCGATGGAAATATATGTAAGACAACGATCAAAATGTTCTTCAGTTTTTCTGGGCCAATTAAACCGCTGATATATAAAATGGAGGAGGCTCGTGCTCTACATGCCCGCTAGAGGCGCTGTTCTCAACTGTGATGGCTGATCATTGCTTAGGTCAGCATACAGAATATTTTGATCATAACCGTGCACTTTTTTAATACTATACAAATGTCTAAACCATGATATTTTTAAAAACGGAACATTGGGCGTACGGTTTAAAGGGTGCACCGTACGCGGAACAAAATGAGAAAAAACGTATTGTTCCGGGCAAAACCGTACATCTGGCAACCCTATCCGAGAAGGCAGTGTCCACGCCTTTAATGAGGCAAGTGTACATGGTGGAAGGGGAAGGTGACAGCCAACTAGGCGTCTGCCCGTTAGATTATTCTTGGGCCGACTGAGCTGCAGCAGAGAAGAGCGCCACCCAGCCGAAAAAATCGTGGACATGCGACGTACGAAGAGAATATGATGTATGAAGATTTAAGGTCACCTGCCGAGATAACTTGCTGACGACAGCTGACTGAATGGTTGAAGAATGAATGTGTGCGTGCTTGAGGATTAGTCATTTTTACGAGTTTATAATATTAATTAGTTTTAATATTAATTTAGTTAGTAATTTATTTAAATATATTTTTAATTCTATTAATTTTACGTAGTTTTAACTACTTTAAGTACCGGTATCTCAGTGTTTTATTTAAGATTTTGATTAGTATGTGGTTAAGTGTAGGAGAGGGCCGCGAGCCCCGACTTCGCCACTGTAAAAAAGTCACTAATAAATAAATAAATAAATAAATAAATAAATAAATAAATAAATAAATAAATAAATAAATAAAATTCAATATAGAATGTAAGGGGTATGGGTATAGATATTTTGTTAGTTGGTAAAGAAAAATACACGTCACAACATATGCTAGGTAGGGTTTACCTTGTCCTATTAGTTTCCCTCGCAGTTAGGGCCGCACAGCTGTGAGCTTGCATCCGGGTGATAGTGGATTCGAACCCCACTCTCGGCAGCCCTGAAAATGATTTCCCGTTTTCACACCAAGAAAATGCTGGGGCTGTACCCTAATTAAGGACATAGCCGCTTCCTTCCCACTCCCAGGCCTTTCATATCCCAGCGTCGTCATAAGATCTATCTGTTTCGGTGCGACGTAAAGCAAATTGTTAATTAGTTTTCCTCGCAAGCCTGGGATACAGAATATAGTAGTATAAAGTTACAGTTTTATGACACTAATATTCGTATGTATAATTTTTATTAACGTGCCAGAAACCAACGACATGCGGAGCTGTTGCCATTTCAACACCGGTTTAAGGGCCACCGACCCAAGCCGGGATTTGAACCTGTCAACTCGGACTCAGGACAGTGACTCAACCAAGTGAGTCACATGAATAGGGGGCGTTTGTGAATATTGTTATAAATAGATGCAGTTAGTATTTTTATACAGGTTTTATGAGGAGCATTTATTAAGGCGTATGCTGTCCAACTGTCCTAAATGCGCGAGACCAGACGGAAGAACTAGCTGGACGCTCAAGAGACTTGCAGGGGTGTCGCTTCATACTCTGTTCACATTTACTAACCAAACTCCATGGCGTAACAGCCCCGAAGGGCCATCGCCTACCAAGCGACAGCTGTTTAGCCCGAAGGCCTGCAGATCACGAGGTGTCGTGTGTAGTGTTGGCTACTGAATGCATGATTCGAAGCAGTTGTATCGATTCATTGAAGTGTCCGAGTGAATCGATTCACAGGAACGGCGAGCTCACGGCACACGATTCAGCTTACTCCCAGCGGACAGTGCTGAGTGGCGCACTCACTGGACGTTGACGGGAAGCCGAGCTTCCGCTGCAGCGAGACAGTGAATCATGGCACATCGAAAGAATCGTGAACGAGCGCGACTCAGTGAGACACAAGGTACACACGACTCCTTATCGGCTCACTGGACACGCGGAGAGCCCGCTTCCGCTGCAGCGAGACAGTGAATCATGGCACATCGAAAGAATCGTGAACGAGCGCGGCTCAGTGAGACACATGATACACACGGCTCCTTATCGGCTCACTGGACACGCGGAGAGCCGAGCTTCCGCTGCAGCGAGACATACAGTGAGCCATGGCACACCGAAAGAATCGTGAACGAGCACGGCTCAGTGAGACACAAGATACGCACGGCTCCTTATCGGCTCACTGCAGCGAGACATACAGTGAGCCATGCTACACTGGAAGAATCGTATGCTATAATGGACTCTCGAGCTCAGCTCATTTGAAAATAATACCCATTTGCATTCACTGTCCTCTTCTTACAGGGAGGTTTAAATAATAGATGGATTTATTTGCAGTGTTGAAAAGGTAGTCACAACATAATTCTGAAGTAGATAGTAAGTAGGTAGGCTATTAGGTTATACTATTTATTAATTTAATGAATCTTAGTATTATAACTTAGTTGACATTTGACAATTAAACTCGACTCTAGCCTGCCCTATGACTAAGAGTCATGCTCATGACCTTTCAAAAGTACCTGTTTTATATTGGGAAGAACGGCTCAGTATTCTCTCAGTTCATATGTCACATCGTTGCACAAGACTTTAATCATATGCGGACAGACGCAATAACAGTATGTTGAATCAGAAAACCAGCGGGCTACTGTACATCTCGGGTAGCCTATACAAAATATGACGATTAAAAAAATCCTCAGCTGATAGAAAAATACATATTTTCAAAAATGACTGAGCGAGTTGTCGTGCGGTTAATATCGCGTGGCTATGCGCTTGCACTCGGGGGATGGTGGATTCGAATCCCACCGTCGGGAGCCGTTAAGATGGTTTTCCGTAGTTTCCCCATTTTCACACCAGGAAATGCTGGGACTGTACCTAAGGCCATGCCTGCTACCTTCCTAATCCTAACCTTTCCCACCCTGCGTCACCGGAAACCTTCGATGTATTAGAGTAACTAGCATCTTTTCTAAGAAAGGAGTCCATAGTATGAAGACCAGATGGCAACTGCGAGCACTGAATGCTGTTGCTGCTGTCTTACCAGCACATACTACACAGATGCAGTAGGAGCGGTGACCAATGAGCCGTGAATCGGATCACTGTATCGATTCAGTAACGTGAACGGAATCAAATGAATCGATTCAGTAAAGTGAATCGAATGTCCCATCACTAGTCGTGTGGTCAGCACGACGAATCCTCTCCGCCGTTATTCTTGGCTTTCTAGACCGGGGCCGCCATCTCACCGTCAGATGGCTCCTCAATTATAAGCACGTGGGCTGAGTGTACATCGAGCCACCCCTCAGATCGAGGCAAAAATCCCTGACCTGGCCGGGAATCGAAGACGGGGCCTCCAGTACGAGGCAGGCACGCTACCCCTACACCGCGGGGTCACCTGGTTACTTTTGACTCCTTATTTTAGAATTTTACTTAAGGCATCCTGCATTCGATTTCCGGTACTGACAGAGTTAAGGAAGGCATGGGATGGGGAAAATACAGCCTTGTTTGTGGGTGCAGTAGAGTTGGCCTTGAGTCTCCCGTACTCGAAATATCTACGACCTGGAATGTAGTCACCTTCACGGGGCGTAGTGCCAAAGAAGACAAATTAAATGAAGATTCTACTTCCTCAGAAACAAAGAACGATATTATCAAAATTACGAACAGTTTCAATAATGCAGCCGGTTTATGTTCACAGAAGCTATGACTGTACACACCGTAGCATCCGGGAGATAGTGAGAGATAGATAGTGAGCCCCACTGTCCGCAGCCCTAGAGATGGATTTCAGTGGTTTCCTATTTTCAAACCAAGCAAATGCTGGGGCTGTACCTTAATTAAGGCCACTACCTCTTCCTTCCCACTCCTAACCCTTTCCTTTCCCATCGTCGCCATCAGACCTACGGTGCGACGTAAAGCAAATAAAAAATCATTTCTCAACCCCTTCCAAGGAAACGTTGTGTCCACGTTACTGGCCTGTACTTATACCCTATCCACTGAAATTATCTTGTGGGTACGCCACTGCATCCATTCACCATTTAAGGTACAAGGTAAACCCGAAGAACGGTTGGATACTCAAAATACACCACCATTAATGATGCGGTTATGGCTCAGAAGTACTAAAGAAAGATAAGGGACGGGATGTAGTGTTTTAAGAAGAATCCGTATCAATAAAACGTGACTTCCCATTTAAAAAATGTTTCATTCATCGGCTGCGATTCAAGCATCGGCCGTCTTGATGAGAGGATAGAACCATTGGAACTGAGGTGTCATGCCCGCTAATTACAAAGTAGTTATCCGCACTTTTGATGGTGACATTTGAGGTTCCAATCAGTCCCCGGGCATTTGACAAAATATATAGGTCTACCTATAGAACTTAGGCACGCATCCGCGATCTGTCTTGCTACCGTTAGAATGAAAAAAACGTTTTCATAACTTACCGAGGATGCACATAGTTTTGGCTTCAAATCAAGTTACTTATATGGCACAAAATGAGGAACTAACGTGCAGATCACAATCCTGTCACAGTCTTCCCAACGCTGCAACTTAAACACAGTCCATCTCTCAACCACGGTACAACCCCAGGATCGCTAGGGCATTGTTTACTGGAACCGATGTGCAAAAGCTGACACGATGTTGTAAGTTTGCAACTGTTTCTGGCCGTGGCCCCCGTTATCTCGCTGGTCACGTTCCGGCCCCCTACGGAGTAATCCTTTTCTAAATGCCCTTTTCATTTCTTGACATTTGTCAACACACGGTTAAATTCCCAATACTGAGGCCTCTACAGGGAAATATCCCAGTGCATCACAATCCTAAGTGTTTTCCTTTCATTCAAGCAGTACAGATATGGAGAATTATGTTTGACCCTATTGAGCCTTGGTAGTAGATTCTTTGTCGCTACGTTAATTTAACATTTCGGCGTAAGTTTGTAATTTGTTCGTACCATATGTAAAACAACGGCTGATACTCGCCCTGTTTTCAGGGCCCCTCCCCCCACTCGGCTACGCCAGTGCCAGACACCACAACAGTCGGCGATTTACCATCCTCTCAAATAGCTTACACAAGCAGTTAGTGAGATAAGTAGGTCTGTAGCTTCCTGCTTACTTAGGATTTTGGTCAGGCTTGACGACAGGAATGACTATGCCCTCTCGCCACCGAGACGGAAACTCACCCTCTATCCAGATTCGGTCGAACACTCGAAGGAGATTTAATAGACTATCCTCACTAAGGTGTTTCAACATCTGGTTATAGACATTGTCTGGCCCAGGGGACGTGTCCTTGCAAAGCGTCAAGGCGCTGCGGAGTTCCCACTCCGTAAAGGCCACATTAGAGTCCTCTGAAGCTTGAGTGTCAAAACTGAGGTGATGACGTTCTGCCTCCCGCTTCAGAGCGAGGGAGTCAAGATGGTAATTCCCAGAGCCAGACACATCCGCGAAATGGCTAGCTAAATGGTTAGCAATCGAGAGTGGTTCAGTGACGATACTGCCTGCAATGGAAATTCCCGGTACAGAATATGGTCCTTGGATACCCGAAATACGTCGAAGTTTAGTCCACACTTGAGACGATGGAGTATGTGACGTCATCGACGACCCATATCTCTCCCACTTTGGCGAGTAAGAACTCACGCCTTAGCGCGGAGTCTTTTAAATGTTACCAAGTTGGCCACAGTAGGCTGACTACGATAACGTTTGTGAGCGCAACGGCGTTCTTTGATAGCTGCAGCAATTTCTTCGTTCCACCAAGGAACGAGTTTTCGGCGAGGAGTCCCTGAGGAGGACGGAATTGACTCCTCAGCAGCAGTAAGGATAACTTGTGTTATGTAAGTTATATCAACGTTTACGATCCGCATGGTCTCGTCGTTAAAGACAGCGAGTGATGTGAACTTTGGCCAATCAGCATGTTCAAGAATCCATCGTGGAGGAGCCTCGACGGATTTTTGTTTCAACAAAGTAAGACTAATGGGAAAATGGTCATTGTCACAGAGATCATCGTGTGTATTCCACCGAAACAGCGGAACCAACTTTCGGCTGCATAGACTTGTCTATGCAATAGTATGCGCCGTAACGTACACTGAAATGCGTTGGTTCACCTATGTTCAAAATACAAAAATCCAGCTCTGTTACTAATGTTTCCAAAACCCTTCCCCTGGGGCAAGGCGTTTCAGAGCCCCATATAGGGTGATGGGTGTTAAAATCTCCCAATAAGAG
Source organism: Anabrus simplex (assembly GCF_040414725.1). NCBI lineage: Eukaryota > Metazoa > Arthropoda > Insecta > Orthoptera > Tettigoniidae > Anabrus > Anabrus simplex. Next base: position 368,208,527 of record NC_090265.1, on the reverse strand, counting down.
GAAGGGAGGTGGAAGCTAATCTATAGGGTCAGTGACATCATTTATGTTAAGAGGCCGGCCTGGTGGAAAATAAACGTTACACACTGTTGCTATGACAGGCAGCGGTATCCGTACCGCAACTGCTTTCAGTGGAGTTCTTAGAGGAACCTCTTTGCTAAGGATATTGGAACGGACAAAAAAACCCACGCCACCGGATGCCCGGTGAGCATATCGTTCTGTCGAGTATAGTCTGAAAATTTCTCAAGATCGTACGATGACCTGGTCTGAAGTTTGTCTCCTGAATACAGACTATACTCGCCGCGAACTCACTAATGAGCTGACGCAACTCAGCAAGATGCCTGTCATAACCATTACAATTCCACTGTAAGAGTGCCATAGTGTGGACTGTAAAAAGTGTGTTAGGTTATGAGCAACAAGATGCTTTTAAACTTAAACACTATCAACATCCACATCCGAAGATGTAGATGACAGCTCGACGACCATCCCGTCATTAACAGATGGTGGGAATGACGCCCAGAACTTCGACGCTTTCCGGGGGCGGGAGGTCTCCCTACGAAGGGACCACGCAGGTTTTGGAGCAAGCGTACCTGCTGGCGCAGACTCCTACCCTCCGGATGGAGGGCATGATTTCCGCATTCGTAGGAGAAGTGCGGGAGCGTCCGGTAAGGGCGCTCCTCTTCTCCGCCTTATTTTCAAGTTTAGACGGGCTGGGAGATAATTTCCTAGCCCTGGTTGACGATGCTGCCTCCGCCGGAGTGGGCACGGCTTTCGCCGATCTCTTGAGAGGGGAGACTTAGCCTTCCCTCCTTTCTGTGCCGCCTTATAACTGCCAGACCGGCACAGACTTCTTGCTGGTCGAAGGATGAGTGGCCATCTCCCTTCGAGCTTATACTATTTGCGACTTAGCTCTCAGGAGCAAAAGCCACCTTGGGCGCAGCAATCATCACGGGCAGGGCCGGATTAACGGGGGGGGCTAAAGGGGCTGCAGCCCCGGGCCCCACGTGCCAAGAGGCCCCGGCCCTTGGCGGAACCTAAAATTGTATAAAAAGTCCTGCTGCTCCACCTCCGTGCATGTGTATGAGTATTTATGCTCGCAAAATATCGAACACGCACTCTTCCTTCCTTCTTATTAGCTGCTCGCGTTTGTATTTCATCACTGCTAGAATCAATTACCGTTCGGAGAAACGAATTCTCACTACTTACGCACTGTAATTATTGTAAAGGTTATTGCTGACGAAAATTTAAATCTGGCAGCTTGCGAGTACGGGCAGAGGGGGAAGGTGGGAAGAGGTCTAGGAAGTGTATTTTAAACTTCAGTTCACATTGTATGGAATACTCGGAGTCGTAAATAATAAATTGCCGATCTCGTTGGTGTAGTGGCAGCAATAATGACTGTCACCCCCGAAGACCCAGGTACCGTACCTTCCCCAGCACTGCCTGGAGAGGGGGGGGGGCTTGGTATGGTGTCTCATTAACATGTTCAGGGCACTCCGAATTAAACCCAGACCCGACACGGTGTGGTCACATGTTTACTTACTTAGTAATTAATTTTTTAATAAATGCACGAATTAAAAACACCCCAATGGTCTACAGGCGCGGGGGACCTTGCCTCAACAAGTGACCGCTGCCCAACCTCTAGGACCTGCAGATTCCGAGGTGTTGTGTGGTCAGCACAACGCATCATCTCGGCCGTATTCTTCGTTTTCTTGCCCGGGGGTGCCATCTCACCGTCAGATCTCCTCGATTGTAATCACACAGGCTGAGTGAGCCACTTACCAGCCCTCAGGTACAGCTGAAAATCGCTGTCCTGGGCGGAAATGGAACCCGGGGCCTTCGGGTGCGAGGCAAATATGTTACCTCTACACCACAGAGCTGGCTAAATACACGAACACACAAGTGAAATTTTACTTGCGTTCTTATGTTGCAGATTCAGATTTAGTACTAAAGAAAGAGGCTATGTGTGTCATAGAGCCTGATTGCAGCTCTGCCACTGCTAATGACAGTCCTGCTTCAAATCTTCCTTCTGCTGATCCTGGTTATTGGCCTGAGTGCATGATGGACGAGTTTAGAGAGCAATGTATTCAGCTTGGGCCTCAATACGGTACTTCCAAAACCGTTCAGTTACGGGAAAGTACCTTGAATCCAAACAAGTGCAAAAATCACAAAATCGTTATTTGTCAGACAGTTTGTTTATGCGCAAACTCAGAAATGGAGACTCTGTTGAAAGGATTTGGCTTGTATATTCGCCATCTACTGGAAAAGTGTTTTGTTACCATTGCAAATTATTTTCAAATGACTAGATGAACTCTGCATTTTCTACACATGGTTTTTGTAATTGGAAAAAAGCAGACAAAGCTGTCAGTAGCCATGAAAACAGTATAGAACATAGGAATGCAATTAATTCTTGGTTGTATAGGAAGAAAATTTCCTCACGAGTTGATAGTCAGTTAATTAAACAGATAACTTTAGAGTCCCATTACTGAGGCGAGGTGTTGAAACAAATTGTGGCAGTCATAAAATTTTTGTGTGTGCGAGGACTAGCATTTCGTAGAGAAAATGAGATTTTTGGAGTGTATAATAATGGGAATTACTTAGGAATCCTTGAACTAATTTCCCAGTTGGACCCTTTTCTGAAGAAACACATTTCAAAGCACGATAATGAAGGAAAAGGGAAGCCTTCGTATTTATCAAAAAACAATTGCCGAAGAACTGATTCATTTAATGGGGGAAAAGGTGTTAAATACAATCCTAAGTGAAATAAAAGAATCAAATTACTATTCACTGATAGTAGACTTTTCCCCGGATTGTGCTCATGTAGACCAATTGTCAATTGTATGTAGATATCTGCATTCTGGGGAAGTCAAAGAAAGGTTCCTTTGCTTTAAGGCTATAGAAAGCCACACAGGAAACTCATTGTTTAATGAAGTAAAATCATTTTTGAATAGCAAAAGCATACCTTTGAGTCAATGTAGAGGTCTTTCTTGTGATAATGCGGCGAATATGTCTGGCCAGTACAATGGGTTTCAGGCACAACTAAAGAAGGAAAATAAATTGCCCCGTTCGTGCCTTCTGCAGGACACTCATTAAATTTAGTCTGAGTAAGTGCTGTTGAATCCTGTCGTGAAGCTTTGAAGTTTTTCGCCTACCTGCAACGACAGTATGTTTATTTCTCAAGCTATCCTCGTAAATGGGCTATGTTGTCGAGAAATTTGGAACCGCACTTAAATTACAAACTTCTTCACCTGAAGAGTTTGAGTCAAACTAGATGGTGTTGTCATTATGAAGCAGTGAAAGTCTTGGGTATCAACTATGACAATATTTTGTGTGTATTAGATATTATATGTGAGAATGCTGAAGAAAAACATGAGTCCCGGAGAGAAGCAAAATCACTGAAAAATAAGTTCATGTAATTTGAATAGGATTTTATGTGTGTCTTTTGGCATGACATTTTGGAAAGATTTGATAAAGTTAGTGTGAGTTTACAGAAACCTACACTAGACTTGTTAACAGGTTGTAAACTTCTGGAGTCTCTGGTTACATTCACAGCCAATGAAAGACAAACATGAAGGGGAAGCTAATAGGTTATGTGAAAAATATCTCACAGGTTTTGAGCACACATCTGAAAGACAATCAAAGAAGAGATATCCTGTTGGAAATGCCCTTAACGAAACTATTTTGAAAGGAAGAAAGTAATTTGAAGTAGAAACATTTTTGGTGATAACTGATAGTTTATGTAGTGGACTTAATAATCGTCTTCAGTCTTACAAAACATTTCAGTCACTGTTCCAGTTTCTAGTAGACTGTAAGGCTTCATGTACTGTGGATGAAACTTCTCCTAATAACTGTTTACGTTTTTACCGAGATGATCTTGATGAATCTTTGAAACTAGAAATTAAACATTTTTATGATTTCGTTAAAAGTGTAGATGTTACTTGCCAGGAGATAGCTAAATACATATACAAAATGATTTGATTAGTGTATTTCCAAATGTATTTGTGGCTTTGAAATTGTATTTGGTAATTTCATAACCAATTGCGAAGCAGACCGTTCTTTCTCTAAACTGGCGCTAATCAAAAATAAATTACGGTCAACCATGCTTCAACCAAGACTGGACGGTTTGACTATCATGTCTTTAGAACATGGCATAACGAATGAGTTATCATTCGATGATTTTTAATGTAAAAGTCATTCAACTACCAATTTGGTCAGTTCAGTATAGCATCGATTATCTGAAAAAAATCGGGAATGGGAACGATCAAATAAGTCAGTTTTTGGGTAGCCGGTCATTTGCGAAAAGTCTTCTCCTACGCCATAAGAGCAATGCAGTGATAACACTTTCATAGTTTTTCTGTTTCAAGCTTCCGTCCTTATTGTCAAATGCACTTATAATTTTCGAATAGGTATCACTCTCGATTTAAATGTTTACTACTGTGTCCTTCCAGCTCCAAATTCTTGAACTAATCTTGATCCACCAACACCATCTTTAACTAGTCTATTTTAAATTTATCGGAAAAACAGAAAATGATCTGTATTCCTTTAGACGTCATTGCAAACTGTACAATCATTCATTCCATTTCAATACCTGCCACAAGTGAAGATTCATGCGCCACTGGCAGCAACGGCAGTACTATTAACTACGTCGGAGTAAAAAAATAGGTAAGCTTTGGATGAAAAGATTTACAATTGGGTGAAATAGACCTAGGTTACAATTATAATATATTTTAACGATATTTCTGTATTTTTGGATGCGAGGCTGCTGACTTAGGAAGGAGAAAACGTTACTTTGTCACAGCACTTGTGGATATACATAACGCAGATATTTGAATTTGCTGACTGGGACACTATCTATTAGCCGATATTTCCATTGATCGACATTCGGATAATCGATACTTTACTGCAGGCACGAATGAGTTTGCCAATAATATAACGAAGGACAGGTAGTAGTATGACTTGTAAAAAGTATACAAGTCATAATACTACAATGTCCTTCGTTATCTCATAATACCACATGTGCTAGCATTTTACATGTTGATTTAGTTTTAAATTTTAGATTTTAAATTCATGTAATGCCAATAAGATAATGGGAATGAGATCGTAGTAAGTTCTGTTTTGTATGTCAATTTGATAGTGATGATGAGACAAATGCAAAATATGTTTTGGCATTATAAAATATTAACATGAAAAATACAGACAAATTTTAGTCTATTTCAACACTTCCCTAGTCATCAATTTAAATGGAAGTAGTTCTATAACGATTTCAGTATGCTAGTCTTATGTGATGTTACGAAGAAGGGGCCCCACATTTCTAAATAGCCCAGGGCCCCCAAACACCTTAATCCGGCACTTTGAATTGAATTGGCGTATGGCTTTTAGTGCCGGGAGTGTCCGAGGACATGTTCGGCTCGCCAGGTGCAGGTCTTTTGATTTGACTCCCGTAGGCGACCTGTGCGTCGTGATGAGGATGAAATGATGATCAAGACAACACATACACCCAGCCCCCGTGCCAGCGAAATTAACCAATAATGGTTAAAACTCCCGACCCTGCCGGGAATCGAACCCAGGACCCCTGTGACCAAAGGCCAGCACGCTAACCATTTAGCCATGGAGCCGGACAATCCGGCACTGATCACGGGTAACGATGTCGTAAAAGACGAACCTGGAAAACTGAGCTATCATGCTGTAGTCTAGTTACGGGTAGGTTTATTCGTGGAATTAAACTTACGGCGCACTTCCTGGTAGGAAAGACGATCCAGGGTCTTGATCTGGATCTTCTTCTCACTCAGATATGTCGGACATATCCGATCTCGAGGAGAAGGAAGACCAGAGCAGTTATTGCACCTGTACGGAACTGTGCAATCCTACGCGCCGTGAGCTACTCTTCCACATGTACCACACACAGACTGATTCAAACAACGAGATACCATATTTCCGAATCTCTGGCATTGATAGCATCGCATAGGAGGCGGGATGTACGGTGTCACATCGCAACGATAAGTTGTTATCTTTACTTTCTCTGGTAACACTGTCAACTTGAAAGAGACAATGAAGGCACCAGTAGCAACGTCTTCAACGCTGACTTTGCGCGTAATGCGCCGGACGTGTGTCACGCCACGGTTCTTCATGTCTTCCATCGACTCTTCGTCAGTGTTCAAAATAAGGTCGCGGTGGAAGATGACGCCGCGAACCAGATTCAAGGATTTGTGCTCCTCGACTTTGACGGAGATTTCGCCAAAGGTTTCGCACTTTAGCAACTGATCGGCCTGCAGTGCTGTACGAGTCTTCATAAGCAAACTACCGTTGCTCATTTTCTTGAGATCCTCAAGTTCGCTGTAGACGCCTTCAATGTGTCTACTAAACAGGATCCATTTTTTACGAGCTTAAAATCGTGCCCATCGGTTCTGGTAGCAACCAGAAACCTAGGGAAGCTGGATCCCATTCCTTCACGCTGGGCATGTTCCTAGGGAGTTGAACCTCTCAGGGAAGCAAAAGAATTCGGTGCGGGACCACCTTGGGCTTGTGCATGACGTTTCAAAGCCATGCCCGAAACCATCCTCCCCGAATGCCACCCACTCCGATCAGGGGTCTATATAGCCGAACCATTCCGGCAAGGCAATACCCATCTGATCATAGCCGGTACTGCCCGGGGTCCGATGTTGGACGATACGTAATATGGGGTGACCGAGGCAATGAGCACTGGGCTCCCTCCAGTCACCCGCAATAGCATGTACCCCACAGCGTGTACAGAGCACTAAATATAGAGAGAAAAAAATCAATAATAATATGCCCTTCTGGCATTCGGCTGTGCGGGGACCTGTGTTGTCAGGCGGATACTACTGCAAGGGTACATGACGATCCCACCCGCAAGATGCCTGGGTGTTCACAAGCGGGCTTTCGGGTGTAATCGGGTGTAATTTTGAATCGGTCTACAAGTACCCTAAAAAAACAATAAAAAATAAAAAGGGGACCATGGACACATCGCCCTTTTAGTCGCCTTAGGCAGATTTTACCTGTGAATGCATTCAGCCCCTCTCATCCCAGGAGGTCCAACACATTGTACCAAACCGCAATCCATGTCCACACCTAGGTCGCCCCTTACGGAAGACAGTAGTGGTGGGGACGGAGCGAGTAGAACTGTAGAGTAACTCGGTTCTTCAAGTTTACGTGACGTCACAGCTGAGCACCGATTCAACTCGAATACTCCATATAGCGCTGCGGGTGCTTCAGTAAACCTTCCAGCCAGGCTACACTCGCAACACCCCTGTGCTGTTGTTCAGACTCCAGACTGAGACGTCTGTTCTATTTGTGTTTTCTTATACTACATATATCTTTCTTTATATTTTTTACCGATATTTGTAATAAGAAAGAAGCAATAATGCCACGAAAGTCCTCCCGAGCATGGCAGTATTTGACTAGCAGACCAGGTAGAAAATCCACTACTTGTAAAATTTGCAATCAAATGTATTGTACAGGTGGAGGAACGTCAAATTTATGGAATCACATAAAACGGGCGCATCGTAAGGACATGGTTCAAATACAGTTGCACATCGTGAAAGTAATTCCATTCCTACGTATGGACGAGACAGTGAAGGAAAAAAATAAGTTGCATACTTTTGTATGCGAAGACATGCAGTCACTGAGGGTTGTAGAGGATAGCTTAGATCCTTTCCAACAGAACAAAAAATAACTAGGCCACCATAGGTCAATTGGTAGAACTACAACGCGAACTGGGAAAGTTGTGGGTTCAGATCCTACTGGTGTCCGGCTGGCCATTTTTTTCTGTACTTAACATCTCTTCGACACGTATTACAATGCGGTCGTGAAAATTCAATATTCATTGGCCCTTAAGTGAACTTGTTCTTGTTTACCTTTGCGTACCTGCTACATCTGTGCCCGCATAGGAGGTGTTTTCATGTGTTGGACAAATTATTTCAGACCGAAGGTCGTCGCTTTCTGCAAAACGAGCTGAAACTCTGATATTTCTGAATGGAAATTCCTCCTATATTACACCTGTTCCATGCAATACAGAAAACTAACGGTACTTCCCATATTGTCTGTGTACAACGTATTGTGTCTTGATTTTAATGCTTGCCACAAGATGAAGAATTGAGTTCATTTCTATACTTTACTTATTCCCATTACTGATGTTATTTAACAGATTTTTCATTTAACTCCTTGCCACATAGTTATAAATGAAAATGTTTGACGTTATATGAGTTTAGGCACATTTCAAAGCACTAGATTTCGTTTCGTCAATTATCACATTATGGAATACGGTACGTTTATCCATATGCATTAATATTTATTGTATTTATTTATTAATTTGTATGTTTATTTCTTTATTTATGTCTACTTGATATGCCTCACATTAAGCACAGATTTGTAATTACACTGTTTGTTACGTTATATGTTAAATTTATATTACACTAGCAAATGTACCCGTGCTTCGCTACGGTATTCTACATTGTATTCGAATATCGAAGTAAATACTGTACATGCAGTAAATAAGATTGTTTTAAAATTGCATGTCTCTTAGCGATATCCGAGAAACAGCATGGGGAGGTCCCCATACGTTGTTTCCAATGTAAAGTGTTTGTTACGTATTTGTGATGATAATGGCAGGCTCACTTGCCTACTGCCATTCACAATCGAATTGGGAAGTTTACATTATAATTGCAGGCCCCATTGCCTACTGCGCGGTCACAATCGATTTGGGGAGTTTTCGTTACAATGGCAGCCCGCTTTCCTACTTCCAGACAGATAACAGTTGAGGAGTTTCTATTATAATGGCAGGCAACTACCCTACTATCAGTCGAAATTGAGTTATGCAGTTATCATTATAATGTCAGGCCCCTTTCACTAATGCCAGTCACACCAAGTTGGTGAGATTCCATCAAAATAGCAGGCTACTATGTCTGATGCCAGTCATATTTTAGATGGGTACATTTGTTTATAATGGCGGGCACCGTGGCCTACAGCCAAACACAATCGGGTAGGGGAGTTTTAAACAAAACTGCATGCTCCCTTGCCTTCTGCAAGTCAAATCGAGCAGTGAACTATTCATTACAATGGTAGGCCTTGCTTACTAATGCCAGTTACACAGGAGTTGGAGAAGGACCCCATTCCTACTGCCAGTCAAAGTCGGTGTGGGGAGTGCTGATTACAATAGCAGACATACCCTTTCTCGATCGCTACAAATCGACATCAGTGAATATACATAGATCGACATACGCAAGTATATGCGTGTTTACAATATTGCAGATAGATTAACTGCTGCTAAACGTACGTCATATCGACAAATGATTGTACCATAAGACGCCGGATTTAGTGGCCTAAATGGCTGGTCCTATGATATCTCATCTATTCTTGGGTCAGATTGAGTTAGAAACGTTGAACAGGGTAAAGATTTTGTAAGATTATCTCACATTGCATTACTTTTCGGATAATTATGTGACAGCTACTTACATAGCATTTGGCTCATAGGCCTATATGGCTACAGGGTGAGCCAATTTTCGTGAAGAGTTTGATGATTCTATATTTCCTATAAGTGATTGAAAGTATGAATTAATGAATGTGAAAAGTCCAAATTTACTTAACATCGATTAATAGAGAAAAATCAAACGTAAAAGGGATACAGATACGACAAAAAGTCATAAGACCAAGGTTGTAGATCATTCCAAATTGAACGGAGATTGTGCAATCCGTTATGTGATAGGACTTCCCGAAGGTCTGCACCATCATTAAAATTGCCTCCATATTTCGATATTCTTCGGGGATAAAAAGTGAAAAATTTAAAGATCTTGAAAGTTTTCCGTCCGTTACACGCTAAAACGTATAATTTTGTCAAATTTCAATATTCTTTTCCGTCTGGCAGATTATGCCGCAATCTGGATTTTGGGCGAGGAGGGTAAAAATTAGGACTTTCAGGAAACTAAACCCAAAAAATATGCTGATGGTCATTATTACCCCTTAAACGGGTAGCTGTGCGAAAATTTCGCCCAAATAGTCAAGGTAGAGGCACACAGTCGTTACGATTTTATTTATATGGATAGATAAGGAATCTGCTCCACGTACAACACCTTTTGGGCTATGTCCGCTGGCTTAACCTGCAAAATTGATCATTCATGATATCTCCCTTATTAATCCTCCTAACGAAAAAATGCACATGAAAACAAAGTTTTAGAGATGGAATTCCATCACGTTTGGTCGATTTCCAGTCAGGTTGGTCTTGTACTGTATATATTGTGGAAGAGTAAAATCACCATTTCGGTTCCGTATAAACCACCAGTCCATTTCGGGAACATGAAATGTTATTGACCTTTAAAACCTACCTTTGTACAGGTGGATGCTAAATATAAAGTTTGGTTCGAATATCTTCAGTAGTTTTCAAGTTGTAAGAAATACGTTTTACACGCACACGCTCTTGAGAAGTCCGATGGGACTTGTACCGAAAAACGGTCCGTTAATTATATCTTCCTTATTAATCCTTGTATCGAAATGATGCACATGAGAAAAACGGTTTAGAAATTAATTTCCATTAAGGCAGGTAGATTTCCATGAAGTTTGGTTGTGTATATTTTGTGGGAGTACAAAATCGCGGTTTCGGTTTCGTATAAACCCCCAGTCAGTTCAGGGATTTAAAAACAATATTTGCCCTAAAACCAACCCAAGGACAGGTGGATTCTAAATATGAAGTTTGGTGGATATATATCCAGTAGATTCTAGCACTCGCGTACATACGGAGTAATTATCCTCCTCAGTCCGTATGTAGCATATGCTCTACATGTGGTTTTGTCTACTTACAATAAAACGAAATAATTTAAGGATAAAAGTAATAATGGTAGGAAAGTCAACTCTGAGTCCTGATGTACCATATATGCTACACGAATAAAACAACTTAGTGAAACGCACTAGGTTAGAACGCAGCCCGGAATGCGGTTTGAAGAGGGTTGCGCAGTAACATTCGCGCGCTTTGTAGTATGACGTGTTTTCCGCTGAGCCAATAGAATCATTTCAGTAAGAGGTGCCTGTTTGTGTGGGTCACGAGTGAATGTTTAGAGTTTTATTTGTAAATATCATAATCAACGAATTCAGGGAACTATTTGCATGTGTACGATAGATCCAGGAAGAGCAAAAAGACAAGTATTCCGTCGACAGGCGAGGGAAATAGTATTTAAAGTGTATTTGCATTTGGTAAGCATGCAGCAGCAGGCGTTCATAGGCGGAGAAGGTGAGGAACGCATGTTGCCATGCTTCAAAAGAAGACATCACTCGCGTGTGGTATCGGCCTGCAAACAGTACAGAGGATAAAACAAGCTTCGGAAATAAAAATAATGCGATGTTCAGTTCGCCAGAGAAGAACCCTTAGAGGAAGAAGCCAGTGACGGTCCTCGATGATTTCAATAAAAATGTTCTGCGTACAACAATATTTGATATGTATAAAAATGGCGAATATCCTACGGCATTGAAACTGGACCATCCATTTACCTTCCTTAATATCTCGAAAATTTTCCTCAACACTTTCGCGGGGTTTGATGTTAAAAATTAATTTGGACTTTCACGAAACTTTTAAGCCCACAAAACATATAGGCCATCGCTTTGGAATTCAAGATATAACTGGATGAAAAAATATTTACACATTCGTGTTATTCTGTCTGCCCTTCGCCTTTAATTTCTCTCACCTTATTTTTACTTTCTTTAATATCTCGAAAATTTTCCTCAACACCTTCGCGGGGTTTGATATTAAAAATTAATTTGACTTTTAGAAAACGTTTAAGCCCACAAAACATATAGGTCATCGCTTTGGAATTCAAGATATAACTGGATGAAGAAATGTTTACACATTCATGTTGTTATGCCCTCTGCCCTTCACCTTTAATTTCTCTCACCTTATATTTACCTTCCTTAATATTTCGAAAATTTTCCTCAACACTTTCGCGGAGTTTGATGTTAAAAATTAATTTGGACTTTTAGGAAACGTTTAAGCCCGAAACAATTATAGGTCATCGCTTCGGAATTAAAGATATAACTGGATGAAAAAATGTTTACACATACATGTTGTTATGAGTAGCCACATTGGCATCACCGCACCTCATACTTCTGTCTCTCTCTGCACAACGAAACCGCCTTCCGGGCTGCGTTCTACTCTAATTTTCTATGGTGAATTTTTAAAAATTATTCGAGCAAAATATAACACAGCGAATGCATTAACAGGCTCGGGACTGAAGAGGTTAAGGAAGAAAATAATACAGTTAAGAAAGATGAAATTAATAGAAAATGGATTATAAATGAGGACAGCAGGATAACGAGAAATATGTAAATGCCAAGTGAATGTATTGGAAAATCAAATGCCCTTCAATAAATTATGCTGGTGTGAGTTATGGATATAATAAAGCGGTAAAAGAGGAGAAATTTAGGCGCAGTGATTTTTAGGTAAACAGATAAGAAGATGACTAATGGTGTTATTACTTAATCTATTCTACGGCGGTTAACCTCCAACGATATTCCGCCAATATCCCCCAGATAGGCTGATTGACGCCTCTCTTGCCTCCTACTCAAGGAACAACCACGAATTTAAAAGCATGATGAGGAAAATGGCAATACGTTACTTCCCTGCTGGCAAGCAGTCAGAGACGTTGCCATGGTAACCTGTAAGTTCGTTGTCGGTCTGTCGGTTACTCAATGCGGAGCACGATACCCGCAGAAAATAGTAATTTTCTCCGTCATGTGAAGAGTAAGGTAAATTATGAACATAACGAAAGTTGTTTATAATGAAGAGACGTTTCACGTACGGTCCATGGAGTTTACAGAAAATCAATAGTATAAGAGAAAATGGGGGAAAACCGTTCTGGTTTCCTATAAACCCCCTGTCTATTCGAAGATTTTAAAATGATATGCATATCGAAACCTTCCCCGGGATGAGTATACTCTAAATATGAAGTTTGGTTGAGATCTATCCAGCCGTTTCGACGTGATGGTGGAACAGAGAGACACGAAAAGTAAAAACCACCGATTCGGTCTTGAGTTGACCTAAAACAGAAAAATATCTGAAGAATTGGCAAAACAAAAGAAATTACAGACAGCGGACCCCCTACAACTTTATTTATATAGATTATAAAAATTGTGCAAATAACAAATAATAGAAAGTACGGAGAATTGTGCCACTGATATTAATTGATAATCTTTATACATGTAAACTGTAGCTTAGAAGGTCAATATAAAGTTTAAATTTACCGCTATAAAGTTGTACTCGGTTTAACCGAGTAATGATGTCACAGTACTTGCTCTGAACCAAACCGCTCCATCCCCACCACTAACAGGCAGAGGATACCGTGGGTGTATTCTACATGTGTGCCCTCCACCCGCAGGGGGTGAATCTTGTACAATCTAATTCATTGTTTTGCACTCAAAATTGTCAGTTTTATACTGGGAAGAACTGCTCAGTATTTTCTCAGTTCATATGTCGCATCATTGCACAAGACTTCGATAATCGAATCACGAGATCACCGGTGTACGTGGACAGTAAGTGAGCCGACTGACACAGTAGCTTATACAAAATACGATTTAAAAAATCGTGTTGATAGCAAAAGACATTTTCTGCGGTTTCCCACTTTTTACACCAGGCAAATGCTGGTGCTGTACCTTAACTAAGACCACGGCCGATTCCTTCCCTCCCCTAGCCCATCCTCTCCATAAGACCTATGTGTGTCGGTGCGATGTAAAGCAATTTATTTGATTTATATTTAATATGTAGGCTACTTACTGTGAACACAAGTTTTTTACATTTAATTCATATTCACAGGCTAGTAATTGGGAATAGGTAAATTTATACATCTAATGCTGTATATTCAATGGAGTTCTTACTTCCTAAGAATCATGGGAAACCACAAGTGAATGTATAAGATTTGAGTTCTGTTAGTTTTATTATTATTATTATTATTATTATTAACTACATAAGTATTGTACTCTAATATAATAAGCATGTATAGTACTGCACAAGTATCTATGTATTTAATTTTTTAACTTATTTGTTTTGTATTGTGTACTTACCGTGAATTTAATTTAATTTCCTTGCTCTTTGAAATCATTTTAAAAAAGACAGCAAACAACTGAACCATTGATTGGAAAAAGGGAATATTGATGACAGCCATATTTTTCAGGAATAAAAAAACTGTATAAAAATGTTTTTGTTATACTTATCAAAAACACTTCACATAAGAAATGTTCTTTTATACATAAGGAACCATTGTATGTATGAAACTGTTAATTTTATCTTACGGTAACGCCACTGGAATGGTTTAATTTTTGAAAAGTTATTCCCCTTTTCAAATCACTGGGTACAAAAATGAATATAAATATAAATTTGCATCATTAAAACTTTTATTTCTCCCGTATTGAATGGAATCTTGGCATTGTGACACTTTGTAAGTTTGAAATTATTAATAAACTACTCAAAAATTAGTTATTATGTAAAATACAAGTTTTATGGAATGTACATCTAACTAACATCAGTCCTTATTGTTCATCATGATCATCTGTGCTATTATTTTTAGTTTTCCATGATACAATGTTGTAAAATTCCCTGTGCTGTTCAGGAATGTATTTTATTATTTTCTTGACATCATTAATCTTTTTTACATTGATCCCCACAGAACCATCATATGCTTTGTTGGATGGAAAATGTAAGTCCATTGGTTTGACCTTCAAAAGTTTAAATACATCTTCTTGCCCCCCAGTAAACTCTGATGCACTTATGTATCCTTTTGACTCTGAGCTGTACATAAACTGATTGTATTTGCTTATTGAAAATTGAGTTTTCTTGTCTTGTAGTGAATTGCTTGATTTAAAAAAAAAAAAAATCAGGCCACCAGTCTTTGAAGTTCAGTATTTCATCATTTGAAACCTCGTACACAACAAAGGGAGAGTCTTTTCTTCTTGCACTAGCTATCATATCACTATGCTGACAAGGAGAGTAAACTCAGTCATATTTCCTTACGACATGTTTTACACATGCAAAACTCCAATCATGCTAAAAAGCTATGGCCACGTACTGGGAAGTACTGATAGATGTTGTTAAATTTTTCTATTTCCGTTAACCCTGAAAGTAGTCTTATTAGGGTGTGGTTTCGATTCTGTCCGCTGCAAGCATCACTAAACAAATGAAGCTCACTAACGGACTCTGGCAAAAAAGTGGTTATATAGTGACTGAAGAAACTACATACCTCATCTACGGGAGTCAAATAGAAAGACCTGCACCTGGCGAGCCGAACCCATCCTGGGATATCCCGGCGCTAAAAGCCATACGACATTTCATTTATCAGGCCCTTTGTTTCCTACACCCTCGTGATAAGTGTAGAAGACTGAAGTGTTGTCTGATACATTATGTATGCAGAATACATACATTCATAGCTTGCGGAGATAGAACATCTCCTGAACAGGAAGGAATGGAAGTGGTAGATTCTGCATGCAGTCAAACACCAAACCTGCGATTTTTTTATCTTTGCACAAATTTGTGACCTCTTGTAGCTTCTTGGAGAATTTTTTTGCTCTTCTATTATGCACTAAAGGCTCAGCAACAGATACCCTCTTGGCATTTTCATTAAGAAAAGGGGACTTAATCTTAACATTCAGCTCCTCACAAGTACCACAAAGGTCAATTTGGGGCCGGCCAAACCTATATCCATAGTTTTGTCGAAAATGTTTTAAGTAGTATTCATACTTGACATCATCTACCACATCAGGATGTTTCTCCAAGAAAAGTTTGTGCATTTTCTTTACATTTAAATCACTTTCAAGGTAAGTAATGGGTATTGCCTTATAGTGAGAAACTTGCTTTCTTTTTTATGCTATCATCTCTTGCATAGTAATTTTTGATATCAAAGCATTCTATTAAGCCCATTAAAAATGTGTCTTGTTCACTTTTTGAACTTCGGGAATATAAACTTACTATAATATCATTTTTCTCTTCAGCTTTAAATTTAGAAGTACATTTAGCTCGGCACTCACAGTCCGTTCCAGTAGCCTTGGCTGGGACTAAATTTCCTCTACTGTTCACATATTCCTTACTCTCTCTTCTGGCTATCTTCATTTTCTCTTTTTTTTATGCTCAGATGTATTTAAAACACGTTTCCTCGTCTCAGGCTGAGTGAGGCATTTCATCTTCTGAAGCATATAGTGTAGGAGTTACAAGGTCTATCGCTAACCTAAAACCCAAAGTTCAATATTCAGTTTCACTACCACCACACATGAATGTAGGTTAGTTTCTTGCTAAACTTCTCACAATGACTTGCATTTTAATCACCAGTATCGCTGTATTACTTCAAACCTTGATTAAAACAACTACTCTGAATAAAAAAAATGATCAAACTTATACATTCACGCTCACAATCTGAAGAACACTGCACACTGTTATAAACAAAAATGGCTACCAAGCCGGCCACTAGCGCAGCGATGACTGGAAAATGGGAACTACTTATTGAGTTATTCCCTTAATCCACTCACCGCCTAACAAACATGCGAGTTTAACCGGTATGGTAGTACAGATACATTTCCTTATTCCGCTCAGTAGATGCACCTACAATTAAGAAACAAAATGGCTATTTCAGTTTATTTTTGATGGTTATGAATTTCATGTTTTTGGTCCGTATTGACCTGAGAATAATATATAAGTAATAATAATAATAACGTAAATGTTTCCACCTTTTCAATACAATATATTCACAAAATTACAAAATTATACGGTACTAGTTTCGACCCATCTAGGGGTCATCATCAGCCGTATTGGAGCAAAGATCATTTGTGGCGAAATCCTAAGACAATATTATTTTAAAGAATAACAAGTGAAATGAGATGTTATGGTAATAGTTAATAATATAAGGAATATACATACTAAGAGGTTTTTAACAAAGAATAAAGTATAAATGGGGTGTTGTAAAAATTATAATCATGGAAAACAGTAAGTTCTTGTATTGAAATGAAATATGGCTTAGGAAGAGGGCTTAAGGTGGGGCTGAAGGGTGCGGGAGAAAGTGTAATTGTCTTGGAAAAGTACCTTTGATTAAATTTAGGATTGAGTTTAGGTTGGCTGCATTATTGTTTCTGAGGAAAGTGATAAATAGATCGAAGAGTATGTTGGGTTTCTCTGAGATTTCATTGAGATTGTGACTGGCATTAAAGTATTGGTCTAGGTGTATGTAGTAATTTTCCATTATGTTCAGTAAAGGGCCCTTGTTTGCTAATACGAGGATGTCCATGTCTTGTTCAATATTGGTGAAATTATGGTTATAATCTTGCATGTGTTGGCCGATGGCTGAAAACTTGTTGTATTTTATTGCGTTAGTGTGCTCGTGGTATCTGATAATGAAGTTTCTCCCGGTTTGCCCGATGTAGGTTTTTTTACAGGTGGTACATTTGATCCTATAAACTCCTGATTTTAAAAAACTGCTGGTCTTGTTGATGTGTGAAGTATTGTATAAAACATTCATGTTCTTATTGTGGGTTTTGAAGGCTATTTTAACGCCTTGTTTCTTAAAGATGTTGGTTAACTTGTAGATATCATTGTTGAACGTGAAGGTGGAAAATGTTAGAGGTTTGGTTATTTCTTTTTTGAGGGTAGTTTTTGGGCGATGTTTGTGTTTATTGATTATCCTTTCTATAAAATGATTGCTGAAGCCGTTGAATTTTGCGATTCCGCGGATTGTGTTGAGTTCGTTTTTAGATCTTTATTGGACATAGGTATGCTGAAGGCTCGGTGAACTAGGCTGTTGTATGTGGCTCGTTTGTGGGACTGGGGGTGCACTGAATCTGCAAAATTACGCAAAGACATCGATTTCCTTAAGCAATGTATATCACTTAACTTGACACCTAATTTTCTAAGAAGCAATAAAAAGAAACATCGGACTTCACCTCAAACCATCAAAACTCAAAACAAAACAAACAAAATATGGTTAAGAGACGAAATTAAATTCTTGTACAGGAAGAAATATTTTTTGAATCAGAAATTATACGACACTCACCTCGCAGCGACTAAACTCCTTTCAAACGCACAATGGACACTATTCTATCAAGAAGTAGAGAACAAATTATTCTACGAACTAGCCAAAAAACAGTCAAATTTGGAGAATAAACTCAACAGGCTAAAAAACTGCCAACTACATAACCAACAAACTAGAAACTCCAATAGTAACACGTTCGATCGTACGCAGTTTCATCCAGCTGTTGTAAATCTATCTAACACGCCCTTAAGTGAAACTGAACACTTAACTTTATCCAAAGGACCGAAACACAACTGGCCAAACTTGAACAGCCTCAACATAGCCGCTACTATGATCACAGAATCAGAGCTAGCCATCAGCAAAATGCCGGAAGACACGCAAAATGAGGTTAGAACCGATGTTAAAAGGAAACTGACTGATATCCTCCACAATTTAACCAACCCCGCAAATAACCTCAATAATAAAGAAAAAATTGCTGAACAAAAGCGCATATACGCCCTCAAGAAGAAAATTAAAGACAACGAACTCATCGTAACCAAAGCTGACAAAGGCAATGCAACAGTTATCATGGATAAAAAAGTATATATTGAAAAAACAAAAAACTTTTTCACAGACAGCTCATTTTCCATAATCAAAAAAGACCCCACCCAAAAAATTCAAAAACTACTTAAACAAACTCTTAAAAACACTTCATTTTTATTTACCGAACAGGAAAAATCCAAACTCATACATATGAACCCAGGACTCCCCACTGCTAAAGCTCTTCCCAAAATTCACAAAACCGGAA
This sequence comes from Anabrus simplex, assembly GCF_040414725.1. Lineage (NCBI taxonomy): Eukaryota > Metazoa > Arthropoda > Insecta > Orthoptera > Tettigoniidae > Anabrus > Anabrus simplex. The sequence goes on along the minus strand of NC_090265.1, from coordinate 368,189,750 downwards.
TTCCCATCCGGCCAATTATCAACTATAGACCGAGCCCCTTATACAGAATATCACAATTCATCCAATGTTTCTTAAGAAAAAATTATCAATTCTTATCCAAAAAGTCTATTAAAAACACATCTGAGCTAGTAGAAAAACTAAACAAGTTCAATTTGCAACCGGATCACTCCATCCACTCTTTCGATATTGTAAACATGTACCCAAGCATACAAGTATCAAAATTAATTCCGATAATTATAAACAATTTAAACAAAAACAGCCACTTAAGCAAACTAGAGATACAAGACTATCACAATATTAAAACTTATCATCGACAATAACTTCTTCACTTTTGACAATGTCATATATCAACAAAATGGTTTGGCAATGGGGTCACCGGCCTCAGGTATCTTAGCAGAAATATACCTGGACTTCCTCGAATACACCAAAATTGACAACGAATTCGAAAACATTCTCTTTTGGGCCAGATATGTCGACGATGTCTTTGTAATCATGAATGAGAAATCAATTAACGCACCCACCACCCTCTTAAGACTCAACAATATTGATCCTCATATCAAATTCACACTAGAATCCGAATCAAATCAAAAAATCAACTTTCTAGATTTAACCATCACTAGAAACTCAGATTCTTTCAGTTATAAAATTTTCAGAAAACCCACTCAAACAGCCTCCACCATTCGCCAAGATTCAGTGCACCCCCAGTCCCACAAACGAGCCACATACAACAGCCTAGTTCACCGAGCCTTCAGCATACCTATGTCCAATAAAGATCTAAAAAACGAACTCAACACAATCCGCGGAATCGCAAAATTCAACGGCTTCAGCAATCATTTTATAGAAAGGATAATCAATAAACACAAACATCGCCCAAAAACTACCCTCAAAAAAGAAATAACCAAACCTCTAACATTTTCCACCTTCACGTTCAACAATGATATCTACAAGTTAACCAACATCTTTAAGAAACAAGGCGTTAAAATAGCCTTCAAAACCCACAATAAGAACATGAATGTTTTATACAATACTTCACACATCAACAAGACCAGCAGTTTTTTAAAATCAGGAGTTTATAGGATCAAATGTACCACCTGTAAAAAAACCTACATCGGGCAAACCGGGAGAAACTTCATTATCAGATACCACGAGCACACTAACGCAATAAAATACAACAAGTTTTCAGCCATCGGCCAACACATGCAAGATTATAACCATAATTTCACCAATATTGAACAAGACATGGACATCCTCGTATTAGCAAACAAGGGCCCTTTACTGAACATAATGGAAAATTACTACATACACCTAGACCAATACTTTAATGCCAGTCACAATCTCAATGAAATCTCAGAGAAACCCAACATACTCTTCGATCTATTTATCACTTTCCTCAGAAACAATAATGCAGCCAACCTAAACTCAATCCTAAATTTAATCAAAGGTACTTTTCCAAGACAATTACACTTTCTCCCGCACCCTTCAGCCCCACCTTAAGCCCTCTTCCTAAGCCATATTTCATTTCAATACAAGAACTTACTGTTTTCCATGATTATAATTTTTACAACACCCCATTTATACTTTATTCTTTGTTAAAAACCTCTTAGTATGTATATTCCTTATATTATTAACTATTACCATAACATCTCATTTCACTTGTTATTCTTTAAAATAATATTGTCTTAGGATTTCGCCACAAATGATCTTTGCTCCAATACGGCTGATGATGACCCCTAGATGGGTCGAAACTAGTACCGTATAATTTTGTAATTTTGTGAATATATTGTATTGAAAAGGTGGAAACATTTACGTTATTATTATTATTACTTATATATTATTTCAGTTTATTTTACCGAAAAAGGAGAGTTATTCCCTTTTTCCAATCAGTGGTTCAATTGATAGGGAATCTCTCACCTGGGTGACAGCTCTAAATGCAGATCATTGAGGACTGTGAATGCAGATTTTTTTTGTCTAATTCTATATGCATATTTAATGGAGTTGTCACTGTGGGCGAAAGGCTATGTAACATCAAAACTTGACGTGAAGAGGAGGGTGCAGGAGAAACCTGAATCATAAAGCTAGATGACACATAGGAAAGCAGTTCATAGAAAGAAAACCAGATGGCAGCAGCAAGCACTGAATGTTGTTGCTGTTGCCTTATCAGTTCACACTACACAGATGCAATAGGAACGGTGACTCTATAATGTGCAGTGAATCGGAACACTGTATCGATTCAGTAACGTGAAAGGAATCAAACGAACTGATTCAATAAAATGAATCAAATATTCCATCACTAGCAGGGAGCAGGTAGAGGATGTAAGTTGCTGGTTTATGTTTTTAATTTCTTTTAGTGCTGGGATGCCAGCCCCGGGGTGTAGGGGTAGCGTGACTGCCTCTTACCTGGAGGCCCCGGGTTTGATTCCCGGCCATGTCAGGAATTTTTACCTGGACCTGCTTTACATATGTTTTTAGAACATTTTAATGTGTTTTATGTGCTTGTACAACCGATTAACTCTTAAGTTTAGGTTAAGTTTTTAAGAATCACAACTTAAACCTCAAGGTCCTTCATACTTACATACCGCAATTTAAATGATAAATCATAACTTATATGCCCCATTAGACATATCCAGATATGCCAATCGAAGATGGGAACTTCCTTCAGATACTGTAATGTAATTTATGCAAAACATCAACATTGGCTAGCTGATGATGGCCAAATAGGCCGAAACCGGTACTGTAAGAACTACAAGTATAATAAATTGTATTGATCTGGTGGAATCCTTTCTTTTCCATATATGTGTAATCTATCAATACAGACATGAAGCTCATAAATAATGTTTAACATTGGCATCGGTTTTTTCAGCGATGGTAATATTTTATCGTGCATATGTTCATGGAGGGATATCGGTTCTGTATTCTACGTGTGGGGCGCGGTAATATTATATGCTTGGAATTTAGGGAGACCACATTGTTTTGCGCCTGTGCTTTACTTTGGTTTTTCGTAATTCATTTGCTTTTGCATTTATTTGTTATTCTTAAGTATTATCTGTGCGGGTTTTTTTTGGCTCCGTATTTTATAATTTTAGTGTTTATTATTTTTATTTTGCAAGGTGGCATCGGGAATTTCATGAAGATGCCCCTCCCTTAATTTGTTTTGTTGTGGCCTTCACCTTATTGGTCGTAATTTAGAATGCGCTATCCCATTTTATTCCTCTGTGATTGGCTGGGTCCTTGCGCCACTTTTGGTTTTTATCGTTTGACGCAACAGTTATCTTGGGGAGTCACATGATGGTCCCCTTTGTTTCGGGAGCACCGTTTTCTAGAGTCTGCTTTGACGGACAGATATTTTTGTGATTATTCTGGGATTATATTTATTTCTTTGTTTGGGTTGTGATAATTCAGTGCATCTGTCCCCATTATGTGTGTGATGATGCGAAGAATGGAAAAGTTGTTGATGTCTTCCTGGATGAGGTTATTTTGAGAGGTTCATATGGCCGTGTGATGCCTAGCTCCCATGTTAATCTGTATTTGTGTTCTATGTTCTGCCTTTTTCTTTTGGTAAATAGTGTGTGTTTACAAGCCTGATTTTTTCCTTCTTGTTTAATTTCAATAAACTCTGTTCTTTTCTAATTATTTTGTCATTTAGCAGGTTATTGTTTCCCTAGCACAGATATAGCAGGTTCAAACTGGCTTGATGTACGCTGCCTCTGGTCAAAATTCTCGGACTTAAGTATAGTTACCAGGGATTCTCGCTGCGTTGCTGATATCACTGCTGTATTTTGTGTGTCTTAGTTGGTATGGATTTCTGACTGACGGTACCTGGGTCTTACATAGTTCCTTTGGGTATGGTAGCAGCTGGGTAAGGGTCTGGGATTCAGTAGAAGCCTCACCAAATGGAAAAAGTAACGTTAATGATGTTTGGTTTGAGTCACAAGCGAGGCTGACATTTTCAACTTTGTAGATCTGTACAGTTCTAATCTGACAAGTGCTTGTGAATATTCCTTCATCTTTAAAGTCTTTGCAAAAAAAAAAAAAAAAAAAAAAAAAAAAAGCCAATAACCTGAAGTTAACCTTGTGTTCCTTACAGTGATCCAGTCTTGTCTTGATTTGCGCTTGGTTCCTTTCTATTACTTAAATTACATTAACTCATTAAATGCAAGTATGGGGTGGAGAAACAATACTTTTATTATAATACAATAATATTGTTGTAATCCAACTATTTCATCTTACAAAAAGATATGAATTGCCACAGATTTATAAATACAGATGGACAATAATTAAAACAAAACAGTACGGTAAATATAAAAAGACTGTACAGCTAGACAGAGATCTAATAACCAGGCTGGTATATGAGATCTTGAAGGATATCAGCATATTATTTTCATACAAAGGTAGAATCTTCCCTTAGGATACAACTCTGCTGCCCTGAAACAAAGATTATACAGTTTAGAGTAGCTGAAATCACATAAAAAGAAATCTTAAATACACAGTACAAATCTCACAGCTCATTAGTGAATTGAGGATAATTCATTGGGAATCTATAAAACTGTTGGCTAAAACATGCACTTGTAATATTCTAACAAATAATGGATAGTTAAAATCTTATAATTTACCTTCTCCAGTGTATATTTGTTAGATTATACAAAAAAATTATCATATCACAAAATTCTAATGAAAAACAAACAATTAACAATCCACCTTTCCTTTTGTTTGTTTGTTTCATTAGCAAGTTCGATTTTTGAAGGAACTGTGATAGATATGACAGATACAGGAAAATTTGAGAAAAGTGTATTCCTTTACTTTACCATTTGTGGAACTGCACTCAAGAGTACACATGCTAAAGAAATGTAACGTCTAAAGAACAGTAAAAATGTTAAACCTACATCTGCACTGGACAAAGATGGAGAGTAATACTGATAAATTCTGCAGAAATAAAACAGATGGGAGGAGCATTTTCATGACTTGGAGCATCCAGTTATAAAACAAAGTAAGTTATACAACGAACAGGAGGAACTGAAAATGACATTACTTGGGCAGATGGTGAAACTGGCAGTTAAGATGGAAATGGGCAAAGGCGTGGGAATAGAAAAAGTTACAGTACAAATTATAAAAGCAGCTGGCTCTCAGGGATTCTAGTGGACATACAGAAGTCTCAGAGAGCCTCCGTGGCTCAGATGGCAGCGCGCCGGCCTCTCACTGCTGGGTTCCGTGGTTCAAATCCAGGTCACTCCATGTGAGATTTGTGCTGGACAAAGTGGAGACGGGACAGGTTTTCCTACAGGTACTCCGGTTTTCCCTGTCATATTTAATTCCAGCAACACTCTTCAGTATCATTTCATCTGTCATTCATCAATCATTGCCCCAGAAAAGTGCGATAGGCTTCGGCAGCTGGCACAATTCCTATCCTCGCCGCTAGATGGGAACTTCATTCATTCCATTTCTGACCCGGTCGAATGACTGGAAACAGGCTGTGGATTTTCATACAGAAGTCTCAAAAACAAAACACTATTTGTTTTTTACGCCGTCGCACCGACACAGATAGGTCTTATGGCGACGCCACAGAAGTCTCAAGGGGGTATGGAAAGAAATAAACAGTCTCGGAGATTGGAAAAAGAAACTTTAGTTATTTGACGGTGAGATACTAGCCTGTCTAGAAAGCCAAGAATAACAGCCAAAAGGATCTGTCGCACTGCCCATGTAACACCTCATACTCTTCAGGACTCTGGGCTGAGCAGTAGTCGCATGGTAGGGAAAGGCCCGAAAGGCTTTGGCTTTTTTGCATCAATAAAAGTGCTTGAAATTAGAACATAAACATAGACAGATGAAAGAAACCAGCTCCAACCCTTCTGGGCTGTAGCAACACGGGGCTCTTGTAAAAAAAAGGAAAAGGCTAGAAAGGAAGATTAATCGGAAATAAATACAGAAAAACAGCTTGATTTAAGAAGTGGCAGATTAACAGTAGAATTCATTTTTAATACAAGGCAATAACTAGAAATAGATAGATATGATGATGACATTAATTGATTTACAAAACAAAAACGGAAAAAGAAGTGTTAGAAAACATAGTTTCAAAATGGTTCAACCAAACTTGTGCTGGAAATATTATTTGCAAGAAAGCAGCTTACCTTGCCCACCAAATGGGATTGATAAACTTCACTGTTTTCAATGGACAGACCAAGTGTTCTAAAAAGAGATGCGACCTAGTTTACAAATGAGTGTGAGGAGAAACAGCCACTGTTGATGATGTGACTGCTGAAAAATTGACCACTGTAAGACTACTGTCATTGCTGAAAGACTGTGAGCCCATTATCATTCTCAGTGTTGATGAAATGGGACTCTTCTTTAGCCTGCTTCCTGCCAAAACTAACATATAGAGGAGGGGCTTGTCTTGGTGGGAGGCTAAGCAAGGATGCTGCAATAAGAATGTCACAGAAAAGATGTCATCACTAGACATCAGTAAATCAATGCACCCTGGATGCTTTAAAAATGTTAGGAGCCAACAGCAATGTATGGCAACGTCCTTATGCACACTCTCAGGGCCTGTACTACGACTGTCAGGTAAACAGCCAGATACGTAGGCTGCAGTTTTGCCAACTAGAATTTAAATATTTTCTTGCATACTACCAACAGATTTTAACGACGGTATTGTAATGCGGAAGATGTAGTAACATTTTTATTGGGTTGGTAATAAGGTTACTGAAAGTATAGTGAAATTTAGCGCGGTGGTATACATGTTCCCTGGTGTTTTAGTTTGTTTAGCTCTTTTCGTTTTGAAATTGTATTACTAGAATCCTACATCAGACTCTTACTACGCTATAATGTGGAAGTTCAGGTAAAAAACAGAATTAGGACTGAAATATACACATATGAAGAAATGTTAAAATTAATAAACTGTATAATGAAACTGAAACTGTTATAGAAAATAACACTGAAAATGTAACCTTGACGCAAAAGTTAAGATTCAGGTTATGTATCTTTTTTGTCTAGTACTATTTACGAGTATGTATGTTACGGCGAAAGTAAAGTTTATATTCGTGATTAATGCCACTGATCCAGCGTAGGATCATTAATTTTATCATTAATTCATTTTATTGTTTGCTCATTGAATAAGTAGTTAGTTTCTTTCTTTTCAATACAATGTGAGAATAGTAACTGGCAAGCATTTATCTCACTCTAGCGTAAATGCATTTGTAGCAAGTTGTTATGAAGTAAAAGAAATATAACCTCCTTAACATCCTGATTCGACGGACGAATCGCCATGAACAACGTCGTATACCTTTACTCCATATGTGCGTCACGGATAGATCTGGAATAGAACCCACACTTTTGACTCGCATTTTAATGATTAGGAAATGTGTGCTACCACCTCTAGTACCCTACCGACTATAATTTAGAAGGTTAAAAAAAAAAAAGTTAGGCTATTGGGACTCAAACCCACGAAAAACTACATAGCAGCAAACAATGTTGCCCTAACGACAATGGCTACCCATGAAGCTTGCTGTTGACTGCTTGTGTGCTACTGATATAGTCAGTAGCAACAACTTGCTAGCTTAGGAATTCTTTAAGAATTCTGTGATAGCTGGACAGGAAGCATGACATACTTTATAAATATATGCATAGATTACATTGTAACAACTTAATTTCGCACAGCATCATGCAGATGTATATTCATCTTGATGTGTAGCCATCTTGATTCTTCACAGTAGCGACCCCGATAGGAGCAAAGTCCCAGATAAGAGCGTTAACAGCCTCTCCAACTTCGGCATAGCTATACTCGAGAATATTTTCCCAGATTGCACATAAACGAAAGTCGTAGTACGCGTTTTCAACCGAACTTCCAGATAAATGTCCAAACTGCCAAATAAATTTATACTGCACTTTTATCTGGCTGTCGTAGTACAGGCCTTCAATGCCAAAATGGAGTCGAAAAACTGCAAAATGTTACTGTTAATTGACCAGTATGCTGCACATCCTATGAATACACCTAATAGGAACGTACAGGTGTTTTTTCTCGTATCAAACTACATGAGTTTACTTCAACCTTTCGATCAGATTTATTGCATAAAAAATGAAGTGCCGGCAAACACTACTACAGCAAAGGTTGGTTAATACTCAATACTGATTACAATACAATACTCATTACTCAAACAACGAGGACATGATCCTAGTTGCTACGGTCTTTATACAAAGTTCTTGGGGACTGTTGATCAAATAGCTATTAGCAAATGCTTCCACAAGGCAAGGTTTTGAGTGAGAAATGGAACTGTTGATAGTGTGGAATTATTTTGTTAAGAAGATAGCTACACTTTACAGCATCGACTGAGTTAATGTATCTTTAAAGCTTTCAAGCCTGTCGAAAACACTAATCATAACACACAAACGCAGCCACTAACGAAGCCCTAAAAGTAGACATTAAAATTCTGTTAAACAATCATACTGTGCAACTCAATGCTTGGCATTAAAAACTAACAGTTAAGAACAGAATGAAAAACAAAAACAAGTACCTAATCATCACAGATGAACAGAACACAACAGTCATAATGGAAAAAGATGAGTACATAGAAAAAAAAAAAGATTTTATCAGTAACAACAGAATTCAAGAGTTACAACGCAACCCAACAAATAAATTTAAAAATGAGATAAAGCAAGTGATCACGAAAATAGATCTTATTCTCACAAAACGACAAAAGAAAAACTTACGATAAAGAATCTCAAACTCTCCACACAAAGAGCCCTGCCCAAAATACACAAAAACTTGTGTAACCATTAGACCATTTTATATTTTGAACTGTAAATTTCAAAGATGAACAAAGTTATAATTGTAAGCAAACTAATCAACCAAATGCTAAAAGACAATCTTGCTTAAAGAGGACAGGTCAATTCCAGTCGGAGGATATGTGTATGTATGTTAGGGTTTGTTTCTTGTTCTTTTTTTTTTTTTTTTTTTTTTGAATGTTAATGAAGTTCTGGTCACACGCTAGGTATGAATGCCCTTTGACTAAGAATTTATTGTGGATTTCTTTTGGTGTGAAGTCTGGATCTCTCAATAAAATATGTCAGTTTTCCTATAGCATTATTTGTTACATTTTATAGATATACACTTTTTATGGTACTACTATAAGCATAATTTAAAGTTATTACTTGCTTGTTGTTTGATGGATCACCTTTAATCATCCTTTATGAAGTTGCCTTTGACATTGCTGTTCTGCAGTTTCCACATGACTGTCTCACTGGTTTGCTTGGCAAACATGTCTTCCACCTGTTTTGATTTTCTGAATTTTCTTATTGGTTGACTCTCACCATGGCACAATGTAACGTCAAAAGCAACTTCGTTTACCACTGTTTCTGGGTAGGTCGTGTATCATTCCACCTCTCCTTTCTTGTGTTAATATTTATTTTGATACTTTTTGATGACTATTTATTTAAACCCTATACAAATATTCTTCTAAGGCCTACATTTACATTCTTGATCATCATTTTCACTTCACCTTGTCCAGCACCTGCCAGGTCAGGGTGTTGATGGCACTTTTCCACAGTTGCCTCTCCATCACACCTCTTCAGTAATTGTATTCCAGCCCAGTCTGCTTTTTCTTTTGCTGTACTTGACAGAGTCCATCCATCTTGCTCTGGACCTCCCTCTTGTCGTCCTTCCTTCTATCTTAGTCTCCAACACTTGTTTTGGTATCCTTCCCTCCTGCATCCTCGTAACATGTCCAAACCATCTCAATTTATTCTTTTCCATCTATCACTCAGTTTTTCAACCCCTATCTCTTTTCTGACCTCAACATTTCTGACTCTGTCTCTCCTTGGCTTCCCTATCATAATCCTCAGGAACTTCATCTCACCGGCCTGAATTTTACTCTCATTTCTTGCTGGCAAAGTCCAAGTCTCTGATGCATACGTTAATATAGGGGTATAGTACATCTTGTACTATATCTCTTTAGAATTCATAGGAACTCCTCTGTTCCACACCAGGTTAATTACATTCTGGTAGAACGTATTTGCTGCTTATACACTTCTGCTGATCTCCTCATCCAACCTGCATCTTGCATTATTTCACTTCCCCAATATTTAGGGTGGCGTGCACCAACCAAGAGTAAGTTCTACTTCTGTAGTAAAGTATTCCTGAAGTCAGCATTCGGCGACTTCCATACGAGAGTAAATTACTTCCGAAGTATTTTAATCCTTTCAGATACTCCTGGACTAAATTACTACAAGAGTAAAATGTTGAGAGCACCATCTTGTAGTATATTACTAAAGATATAAATAACGCATGAATATAGGTTAGAATTTACTCTCACGTCATGCATGGAGCAAGCTAAGTTTAGACTTGTTGACTAATGATAATATTGTGCCGTATATGAGAGAAAAGACGTTTCAAACGTGTTTATGGATTACTTAGATTATATTGACGATCTCAACGCAGAAAACAATCGGGAAATGTAATAGTTCATAGGCCTACAGTGCGTAAAAGGAAAGAGCCGTATAATGTGCACACGGAGAGCTTCAGGAACGTTTTTGGTCTTAGGAAGAAATCCTTTACTTCCCTTCTAAATCTACTTGGAGATCACTTACAGCTGAATTCCTGTCTTAATCTTGTTATATTTCTCAAATTACAGTTGCTGTGTGCAATACGAGTGTTTCGTACTGGAACATTTCAGTACAGTTGCCAGTGATCTAATTAACGTTTACCGCACAACTGCTGGCTGTATATTTCATCGTGTGGTTAAAGCAGTAGTTGAGGCTGAGAGGGAGGTACGCCTGCAAATGATGATTATTGTTTGGAAAATAAAAGGATATTCTTCACGTTGGCAGGTTTCCACACACCCTGGGTGCAACTGACTGTGACTGCACGCATATTCCCATTTTTTGTCCTCTCGGTGACAACGGTGAACTTTTCAGAAATCAGAAGAGGTATTTATCTTTTTTTTCAAATTGCTTAACGTCGCACCGGCACAGATGGGTCTTATGGTAACGATAGGGTAGGAAAGGCCTAGAGATTGGAAAGCGGCCGTGGCCTTAAATTACGGACCCAGCATTTGCCTGGTGTGAAAAATGGGAAAATTTCGCTGTGGATGTAGGCGATCTGTATGAAGAAATCACCATCAGTTTTAATTTTTTCCGCGTGTCCATGACTTTCTGCTTTGCTTCCGCCTTCGCTTTTAAGTTCTTCCCACTTCCACAGAATCTAAACTTGCTCTTCACTGCGTTTTCCGTCACTTGAAGCATTGAATTCTTCTGTCACGGCTTTCCATGAATTTCTTTTCTTATCCAGCATCTTTATGTTGTGTTTGTTACACCCTATATCCATTGCATAGACCGCAATTATCTCTATTAACAAGCATGTATCTTTTTCGCTTACGTTTTCCCCAGTTTCTTATCGCAACATAACCTCATCCATTTATATTTCTTTAAAGAAGATACACGATCACAACACTACTCCGCGAGTAACGAACGCTACTTCTATATTATTATTTATAAGTTTCATATTCCGTATTGATTGGATTCAATGTAATAGACAAGAAAAATGTTCCACCGATCAATACATTTATTGTGAATAAATTATTGCACTAGTACCGGTTTCGGCCTATCTTGGCCATCATCAGCTAGCACACAAATTTACAGTCATTAGACAAAATTACAAAGGTGTTACGTTAGAGCATCCGGATGTCTAATGAAAAATGGAAGTAAAATATATTGCAGTATGTTGCGTTAAAATATCTCTGATTAAAAGTGGTGATGGTTATAATAAACTAAAACCTATTGATTGAGCATGGACATGAGTACATAAACACATTAAAATATATATGCCAATCATAAGACACTAAAAAATATAGCACATTAAACACATTAAAACATGGTATATTTTAAAAACGTCTATTAAAATTTGAGTTCATGTTGCGTTGCATTCATTCTTCAATCCTCTTGTAGTTCTTGTGTTGATTAAGTTGTATTAGGTGAATATCGAGAATGTTCTATGGCTGATATACTTTGTATTGGTATGTTATAAGAACTCTTGTCATTAAAATTTCAAAATTGAGTACTGTGCAATTCAACTGTTGATGTAGTCAGGTAAGATTTATATATACAACAAGATAGGGTTTAATTTTAGAGCAGTTGGTGGTGGCACCTCTCTCGTCTATGCACGTTATATGGTTGTTATCTGTAAAGGAAAGCTAATATGAGTATAGCGTATGTATGAAGGAATGCCTGGATGTATGTGTGAAATGAAAAGAGTACTTACTGTTGTAGCTGTGGAGGTTGTGTACCGATATGTTTGGAAATTTGTTGTGTTCTGCTACGAGTACATCTGGGGCTCATGTTAGCTGTGTGGAGGGATGTTGGAGGAGGGGATGGAGGAGTGGCTATTGTGAAGGTAGGGGCGAGGTTAGGTTTGTGATTCGTCGGTTTATTATGACGTGTGTTTACTAATTTGAGGTAGTCATTTTTTATTGCAGGAATTACTTTGTCAAAGATGATACTGGTTTTCTCTGTAATGTCGTTAATGTTATGATTGGGGTTAGCGTATTGATCCAAAGAAATATAGAAATCTTCGGTTATGTTGAGCAGGGGGCCCTTAGAGTTTATGTTTAATATCATCATGTCATTATTGATGTCTGTGAAGTTGTGCTTAGATTCTTCTACATGTTGGCCTATTGATGAGAAATGGTTGTGCTTTACTGCATTTATATGTTCATTATAATGGACGGTGAAGTTTCTCCCTGTACGTCCAATGTAGCTTGTATGACAGTTGTTACATTTGATGCGGTAGACACCTGATTGGTTGTATTTATTATTATTATTGACTGTTTTGGTGTTGTGTATAGTGTTGGTGCTGTTGTGTGTGGTTTTGAATGCTATTTTCAGGTTGTGCTTCTTAAAGATATTAGTTATAGTATATATATTGGTGTTGTTGAAGGTAAATAGGACATAATCTTTTTTCGGTTTGGCTGTTTTGATTAATTTAGTTTTAGGTTGGGATTTAATTTTGTGGATTGTTGACCATTTCTTTGCTGCATCCATTGTATTTGGCTATATCGTGGATTAATTTTAATTCACCGGGCTGAGTGGCTCAGACGGTTAAGGCGCTGGCCTTCTAACCCCAACTTGGCAGGTTCGATCCTGGCTCAGTCCGGTGGTATTTGAAGGTGCTCAAATACGACAGCCCCGTGTCGGTAGATTTACTGGCACATAAAAGAACTCCTGCGGGACTAAATTCCAGCACCTCGGCTTCTCCGAAGACCTTAAAAAGTAGTTAGTGGGACGTAAAACAAATAACATTATTATTATAATTTTAATTCATTATTTCGATCTTCTATTGTCATTGGGCTATTGAAAGCTCTATGTATCATACTATAATAGGCTGCTCTTTTATGTGTGTTAGGATGAACGGAGTCATTTTTTATGGTATTTAAAGTGTGTGTGGGTTTCCTATAGATCTTGTAAGATAAGTGAGTGTCATGCCTGGTTATTGTTAAGTCCAAGTAATTTAAGGTACGGTTATTTTCTGTTTCTTTAGTGAATTTAATTTGGGGGTCTAAATTGTTAAGTTTGTCTAGTATAGTATCTGTATCAGTGAATCTATTATCTATAATTACGAAGATATCGTCGACAAATCTACGCCAAAAATATATATTACCTATTTTATTAATTGACGTGTGTTCTAGGTAGTCGATATATATTTCTGCTAATATTCCGGAAGCAGGAGATCCCATAGGTAATCCTTGTTGCTGATATATGGTATCATGAAATTTGAAGTAGTTATTGTTTAAGGCGAATTTAAGCAGAATCACGAATTCTTCTATTTCTAAGGTGCTCAAGTTACTATGGTTTTTTAGGTTAGATTAAATTATTTTGACTGTTTGTTTAATAGGAATGCTAGGTTACATGTTTGTTATATCAAATGAAGTAAGGATATGATGTTTTTCGATCTTTAGTTCTTTGGTTCTGTTGCAAAAATCTATTGAGTTTTGTATTGTTTTGTTTGCTAAAAATGAATAATGCTTTTTCAAAAATTTCTGAATGAATTGTGATAACTTATAGGTCTCATGGGTACGTTTTCTTTGTGTATTTTAGGGTAGGCCCTTGCGGATGGTAATTGGGGATTCATAGTTATAAGTTTAGCAGATTCTGTTTCGGTGAGAATAAAGTGTGTGTTCTTGAGTAGATTTTTTAAATTCCTTTGTATATTATTGGTTGGATCTCGGCGTTTAATTGAAAAAGTGTTGTCCTGGAAACATTCTTTAGTCTTTGTTATGTATTCATTCTTATCCATAATGACCGTAGTGTTGCCTTTGTCGGCTTTTGTTATTAGTAGATTGTTCTGTTTTATTTTGTTTTTGAGTTTGTTTAGGTTCGATTTATTGGTGGTATTCATGTTTAGGTTATTATTGTGAATATTATTGATATATTGCGGGATCTTTCTACTGATTTTGTGTCTAACTTCGTCTCGTATATCGTACGGAATTTTCTGTAAAGCGAGTTCTGTTTCGGTAACGGCAGTTATAATATTCTGATAGGATGATGCATTACCCCAGTTATGTTTGGGTCCCCTGTTCAACATAACCGAAGATTTCTATATTTCTTTGGATCAATACGCTAACCCCAATCATAACATTAACGACATTACAGAGAAAACCAATATCTTCTTTGACAAAGTAATTCCTGCAATAAAAAATGACTACCTCAAATTAGTAAACACACGTCATAACAAACCGACGAAACACAAACCTAACCTCACCCCTACCTTCACAATAGCCACTCCTCCATCCCCTCCTCCAACATCCCTCCACACAGCTAACATGAGCCCCAGACGTACTCGTAGCAGAACACAACAAATTTCCAAACATATCAGTACACAACCTCCACAGCTACAACAGTAAGTACTCTTTTCATTTCACACATACATCCAGGCATTCCTTCATACATACGCTGTACTCATATTAGCTTTTCTTTACAGATAACAACCATATAACGTGCATAGACGAGAGACGTGTCACCCCCAACTGCTCTAAAATTAAACCCTATCTTGCTGTATATTTAAATCTTACCTGACTACATCAACAGTTGAATTGCACAGTACTCAATTTTGAAATTTTAATGACAAGAGTTCTTATAACATACCAATACAAAGTATATCAGCCATAGAACATTCTCGATATTCGCCTAATACAACTTAATCAACACAAGAACTACAAGAGGATTGAAGAATGAATGCAACGCAACATGAACTCAAATTTTAATAGACGTTTTTAAAATATACCATGTTTTAATGTGTTTAATGTGCTATATTTTTTAGTGTCTTATGATTGGCATATATATTTTAATGTGTTTATGTACTCATGTCCATGCTCAATCAATAGGTTTTAGTTTATTATAACCATCACCACTTTTAATCAGAGATATTTTAACGCAACATACTGCAATATATTTTACTTCCATTTTTCATTAGACATCCGGATGCTCTACCTTTGTAATTTTGTCTAATGACTGTAAATTTGTGTGCTAGCTGATGATGGCCAAGATAGGCCGAAACCGGTACTAGTGCAATAATTTATTCACAATAAATGTATTGATCGGTGGAACATTTTTCTTGTCTATTACATTGAATCCAATCAATACGGAATATGAAACTTATAAATAATAATACGGAAGCCAACCAGGCAAAACGTAATGCATACAAATACCAAAACCTAAAATTCAAGCTAATGAACGCAACCAAAAGCATTGCCTTCTTGAAGGAATGCCTTTCAAACAAATGAACACCGAAATTTCTCCAGAAATACAATAACAAACATAGACGAACTGCTCAGACACGCAAAACACTAAACAAGACTAATGAAATTTGGTTAAAAGAAGAAATAAAATTCCTATATTGTAAGAAACAACAACTCAATAATGAAGGAGAAAAGGGAGGAGGAAGTAGCTTCTGCAGCTATCAGGAAAGATAGGGCTGACCAGGAGGGGAGGGGATCAAATGAGGTAGGTAGGGTTGAGGCTCTGGTCATGGGGGATTCCATCGTTAGACACGTGGGGAAAGTGTGTGGAGGAAAGGGAACCAGGGTAGAATGTTATCCAGGAATTAGGTTGAGGCAGATGTTGAGGAAAGTAGAAGAGAGGGAGGAGGGGAAGGAGAAGGTGGTAGTGTTTCACGTTGGTACCAACAACGTAAGGCAAGCTGATATAAGTACCAACATAGTTGGAGATGTGTGGGATCTGGTAAATGCAGCACGGGTGAAGTTTAAGAAAGCGGAGATTGTTATTAGTGGAATACTGTGTAGGAGGGATACTGACTGGAGGGTGATTGGGGATTTAAATGAGACTATGGAGTGGGTATGTGGGAAACTGGGAGTGAAATTTCTAGATCCTAATGGGTGGGTAGGAGAAAGGGATCTGCGCTCGGATGGCCTTCATTTAAACCCCAGTGGTACATATAAGTTAGGAAATTTGTTTGGAAGGGTAATAGGGAGGTACATTCAGGGAAACGGGATGGCCTAGGGAGCGGTGATAAGGGAACAGGGAACTGGAAATCAAGTAGG
The DNA here is from genome assembly GCF_040414725.1 of Anabrus simplex. Classification (NCBI taxonomy): domain Eukaryota; kingdom Metazoa; phylum Arthropoda; class Insecta; order Orthoptera; family Tettigoniidae; genus Anabrus; species Anabrus simplex. Next base: position 368,173,215 of record NC_090265.1, on the reverse strand, counting down.
GATGACATAAAATTGTTAGTGTTGAACTGTAGAAGTGTTGTAAAGAAAGGAATAGAATTAAGTAATTTAATAGATATATATTTACCAGATATTGTAATAGGAGTTGAATCATGGCTGAGAAATGATATAATGGATGCAGAAATTTTCTCACGGCACTGGAGTGTGTATCGTAGAGATAAGATAGGAAAGGTGGGAGGGGGTGTTTTCATTCTGGTGAAAGAAGAATTTGTAAGCTACGAAAAAGTTAAAGATGAGACACATGAAATTCTAGGTGTAAGGCTCATTTCTAAAGATAATAGGCAACTTGATATATTTGGAGTGTACAGATCGGGAAAGGGTAGCACCGATGCGGATTCGGAATTATTTGATAGGATAGTCAGCTATGTGGGAAACGACATGGAAAGAAATGTGATTGTAGCGGGAGATCTGAATTTGCCAGATGTCAATTGGGAAGGAAATGCGAACGACAGGAAGCATGACCAACAAATGACAAATAAGTTAATATGGGAAGGACAGCTGATTCAGAAAGTGATGGAACCAACCAGAGGGAAAAATATTTTGGATATGGTGCTGATAAAACCAGATGAGCTCTACAGGGAAACTGAAGTAATAGATGGTATTAGTGATCATGAAGCTGTTTTTGTGGTAGTTAAAAAGAAATGTGATAGAAAGGAAGGTCTTAAAAGTAGGACCGTTAGGCAGTACCATATGGCTGATAAAGCAGGTAGGAGGCAGTTTCTAAAAAGTAACTATGATCGGTGGAAAACGGTAAATAAAAATGTAAACAGACTCTGGGATGGGTTTAAAGAAATTGTTGAGGAATACGAAAACAGGTTTGTACCTTTAAGGGTGGTAAGGAATGGTAAAGACCCACCTTATTATAATAGAGAAAGAGACTAAGAAGGAGGTGCAGACTGGAAAGAAATAGAGTTAGAAATGGCTGTGGAAGTAAGGAGAAATTGAAGGAACTTACTAGAAAATTGAATCTAGCAAAGAAGGCAGCTAAGGATAACATGATGGCAAGCATAATTGGCAGTCATACAAATTTTAGTGAAAAATGGAAGGGTATGTATAGGTATTTTAAGGTAGAAACAGGTTCCAAGAAGGACATTCCAGGAATAATTAATGAACAAGGGGAGTGTGTATGTGAGGATCTTCAAAGGGCAGAAGTATTCAGTCAGCAGTATGTAAAGATTGTTGGTTACAAGGATAATGTCGAGATAGAGGAAGAGACTAAGGCCAAAGAAGTAATAAAATTTACATATGATAACAATGACATTTACAATAAGATACAAAAGTTGAAAACTAGAAAAGCGGCTGGAATTGATCAGATTTCTGGGGATATACTAAAGACAATGGGTTGGAATGTAGTACCATATCTGAAGTACTTATCTGATTATTGTTTGGTCAAAGGAGCTATACCAGATGAATGGAGAGTTGCTATAGTAGCCCCTGTGTATAAAGGAAAGGGTGATAGACATAAAGCTGAAAATTACAGGCCAGTAAGTTTGACATGCATTGTATGTAAGCTTTGGGAAGGCATTCTTTCTGATTATATTAGACATGTTTGTGAAATTAATAACTGGTTCGATAGAAGGCAATTCGGTTTTAGGAAAGGTTATTCCACTGAAGCTCAACTTGTAGGATTCCAGCAAGATATAGCAGATATCTTGGATTCTGGAGGTCAAATGGACTGTATCGCGATTGACCTGTCTAAAGCATTTGATAGGGTGGATCATGGGAGACTGCTGGCAAAAATGAGTGCAATTGGACTAGACAAAAGAGTGACTGAATGGGTTGCTATATTTCTAGAAAATAGATCTCAGAGAGTTAGAGTAGGTGAAGCTTTGTCTGATCCTGTAATAGTTGAGAGGGGTGTTCCTCAGGGCAGTGTTATCGGACCTTTATGTTTTCTTATATATATAAATGATATGAGTAAAGGAGTGGAATCGGAGGTAAGGCTTTTTGCGGATGATGTTATTCTCTATAGAGTGATAAATAAGTTACAAGATTGTGAGCAACTGCAACGTGACCTCGAAAATATTGTGAGATGGACAGCAGGCAATGGTATGTTGATAAACGGGGCTAAAAGTCAGGTTGTGAGTTTCACAAATAGGAGAAGTCCTCTCAGTTTTAATTACTGCGTTGATGGGGTGAAAGTTCCTTTTGGGGATCATTGTAAGTATCTAGGTGTTACTATAAGGAAAGATCTTCATTGGCGTAATCACATAAATGGGATTGTAAATAAAGGGTACAGATCTCTGCACATGGTTATGAGGGTGTTTAGGTGTTGTAGTAAGGATGTAAAGGAGAGTGCATATAAGTCTCTGGTAAGACCCCAACTAGAGTATGGTTCCAGTGTATGGGACCCTCACCAGGATTACCTGATTCAAGAACAGGAAAAAATCCAAAGAAAAGCAGCTCGATTTGTTCTGGGTGATTTCCGACAAAAGAGTAGCGTTACAATGTTTGGGTTGGGAAGAATTGAGAGAAAGAAGAAGAGCTGCTCGACTAAGTAGTATGTAATACCAATATAATGGTCCGTTATTGGACATTATAAATTTTCCAGCTAACTCATTCTTGGTTGCCTGCGTTTCGCCCTCGTGCGCTAAGTTAGGCTCGTCAGTTGGGACTTAGTACACCACCCAACACGCAGGGCTAGTGCATACCGTGGAGGCTACTGCATAGGCTATTTGAAGCCACCAGCAGTGCCAATGCACTATGAGAGCTATGTCTCATTTCCAAAAATTGATGCCTGCCTGGCCATCAAATAATGTAGATGTTGATTCCCATAGGGAACCTAAAATATTTGTCCCGAATGAGTAAATTTATAATACCAATATAATGGTCCGTTATTGGACATTATAAATTTTCCAGCTAACTCATTCTTGGTTGCCTGCGTTTCGCCCTCGTGCGCTAAGTTAGGCTCGTCAGTTGGGACTTAGCACACCACCCAAGACGCAAGGCTAGTGCATACCGTGGAGGCCACTGCATAGGCTATTTGAAGCCACCTGCAGTGCCAATGCACTATGAGAGCTATGTCTCATTTCCAAAAATAGATGCCTGCCTGGCCATCAAATAATGTAGATGTTGATTCCCTTAGGGAACCTAAAATATTTGTCCCGAATGAGTAAATTTATAATACCAATATAATGGTCCGTTATTGGACATTATAAATTTTCCAGCTAACTCATTCTTGGTTGCCTGCGTTTCGCCCTCGTGCGCTAAGTTAGGCTCGTCAGTTGGGACTTAGCACACCAGCCAAGACGCAAGGCTAGTGCATACCGTGGACGCCACTGCATAGGCTATTTGAAGCCACCAGCAGTGCCAATGCACTATGAGAGCTATGTCTCATTTCCAAAAATAGATGCCTGCCTGGCCATCAAATAATGTAGATGCGGATTCCCATAGGGAACCTAAAATATTTGTCCCGAATGAGTAAATTTATAATACCAATATAACGGTCCGTTATTAGACATTATAAATTTTCCAGCTAACTCATTCTTGGTTGCCTGCGTTTCGCCCTCGTGCGCTAAGTTAGGCTCGTCAGTTGGGACTTAGCACACCACCCAAGACGCAAGGCTAGTGCATACCGTGGAGGCCACTGCATAGGCTATTTGAAGCCACCAGCAGTGCCAATGCACTATGAGAGCTATGTCTCATTTTCAAAAATAGATGCCTGCCTGGCCATCAAATAATGTAGATGTTGATTCCCATAGGGAACCTAAAATATTTGTCCCGAATGAGTAAATTTATAATACCAATATAATGGTCCGTTATTGGACATTATAAATTTTCCAGCTAACTCATTCTTGGTTGCCTGCGTGTCGCCCTCGGCTTCAAATAGCCTATGCAGTGGCCTCCACGGTATGCACTAGCCTTGCGTTTTGGGTGGTGTGCTAAGTTCCAACTGAAGAGCCTAACTTAGCGCACGAGGGCGAAACGCAGGCAACCAAGAATGAGTTAGCTGGAAAATTTATAATGTCCAATAACGGACCATTATATAGGTATTATAAATTTACTCATTCGGGACAAATATTTTAGGTTCCCTAAGGGAATCAACATCTACATTATTTGATGGCCAGGCAGGCATCTATTTTTGGAAATGAGACATAGCTCTCATAGTGCATTGGCACTGCAGGTGGCTTCAAATAGCCTATGCAGTGGCCTCCACGGTATGCACTAGCCTTGCGTCTTGGGTGGTGTGCTAAGTCCCAACTGACGAGCCTAACTTAGCGCACGAGGGCGAAACGCAGGCAACCAAGAATGAGTTAGCTGGAAAATTTATAATGTCCAATAACGGACCATTATATTGGTATTATAAATTTACTCATTCGGGACAAATATTTTAGGTTCCCTAAGGGAATCAACATCTACATTATTTGATGGCCAGGCAGGCATCTATTTTTGGAAATGAGACATAGCTCTCATAGTGCATTGGCACTGCAGGTGGCTTCAAATAGCCTATGCAGTGGCCTCCACGGTATGCACTAGCCTTGCGTCTTGGGTGGTGTGCTAAGTCCCAACTGACGAGCCTAACTTAGCGCACGAGGGCGAAACGCAGGCAACCAAGAATGAGTTAGCTGGAAAATTTATAATGTCCAATAACGGACCATTATATTGGTATTATAAATTTACTCATTCGGGACAAATATTTTAGGTTCCCTATGGGAATCAACATCTACATTATAAGTAGTATGTTCCGAGCTGTCAGCGGAGAGATGGCGTGGAATGACATTAGTAGACGAATAGGTTTGAATGGCGTCTATAAAAGTAGGAAAGATCACAATATGAAGATAAAGTTGGAATTCAAGAGGACAAACTGGAGCAAATATTCATTTATAGGAAGGGAGTTAGGGATTGGAATAACTTACCAAGGGAGATGTTCAATAAATTTCCAATTTCCTTGAAATCATTTCGGAAAAGGCTAGGAAAGCAACAGATAGGGAATCTGCCACCTGGGCGACTGCCCTAAATGCAGATCAGTATTGATTAATTGAACTTTATTCAACACATCTCAAAGTATCCCATGAACTCCTACTTTCAACAAATTTCTAGAAATAAAATAGAAGATTTAGCCATAAAGAAACAAAACACATTAAACAAAAAACTGGAAACTCTGAAACAACAAAGCAAACCGAAACCACTAACCATAACTGAAAATAAAGATCCTTCTCATCTTAACAAGAATTCCGAACATAATTTCCACCCACCCGTAAAAAATCTCACACTAACCGTATTTGACGATGTAGAGACGGCTATGTTGAGCAGGGGACCCAAACATAACTGGGGTAATGCATCATCCTATCAGAATATTATAACTGCCGTTACCGAAACAGAACTCGCTTTACAGAAAATTCCGTACGATATACGAGACGAAGTTAGACACGAAATCAGTAGAAAGATCCCGCAATATATCAATAATATTCACAATAATAACCTAAACATGAATACCACCAATAAATCGAACCTAAACAAACTCAAAAACAAAATAAAACAGAACAATCTACTAATAACAAAAGCCGACAAAGGCAACACTACGGTCATTATGGATAAGAATGAATACATAACAAAGACTAAAGAATGTTTCCAGGACAACACTTTTTCAATTAAACGCCGAGATCCAACCAATAATATACAAAGGAATTTAAAAAATCTACTCAAGAACACACACTTTATTCTCACCGAAACAGAATCTGCTAAACTTATAACTATGAATCCCCAATTACCATCCGCAAGGGCCTACCCTAAAATACACAAAGAAAACGTACCCATGAGACCGATTATAAACTATAAAGCCAGTCCAACCTATAAGTTATCACAATTCATTCAGAAATTTTTGAAAAAGCATTATTCATTTTTAGCAAACAAAACAATACAAAACTCAATAGATTTTTGCAACAGAACCAAAGAACTAAAGATCGAAAAACATCATATCCTTACTTCATTTGATATAACAAACATGTAACCTAGCATTCCTATTAAACAAACAGTCAAAATAATTTAATCTAACCTAAAAAACCATAGTAACTTGAGCACCTTAGAAATAGAAGAATTCGTGATTCTGCTTAAATTCGCCTTAAACAATAACTACTTCAAATTTCATGATACCATATATCAGCAACAAGGATTACCTATGGGATCTCCTGCTTCCGGAATATTAGCAGAAATATATATCGACTACCTAGAACACACGTCAATTAATAAAATAGGTAATATATATTTTTGGCGTAGATTTGTCGACGATATCTTCGTAATTATAGATAATAGATTCACTGATGCAGATACTATACTAGACAAACTTAACAATTTAGACCCCCAAATTAAATTCACTAAAGAAACAGAAAATAACCGTACCTTAAATTACTTGGACTTAACAATAACCAGGCATGACACTCACTTATCTTACAAGATCTATAGGAAACCCACACACACTTTAAATACCATAAAAAATGACTCCGTTCATCCTAACACACATAAAAGAGCAGCCAATTATAGTATGATACATAGAGCTTTCAATATCCCAATGACAATAGAAGATCGAAATAATGAATTAAAATTAATCCACGATATAGCCAAATACAATGGATACAGCAAAGAAATGGTCAACAAAATCATCCACAAAATTAAATCCCAACCTAAAACTAAATTAATCAAAACAGCCAAACCGATAAAAGATTATGTCCTATTCACCTTCAACAACACCAATATATATACTATAACTAATATCTTTAAGAAGCACAACCTGAAAATAGCATTCAAAACCACACACAACAGCACCAACACTATACACAACACCAAAACAGTCAATAATAATAATAAATACAACCAATCAGGTGTCTACCGCATCAAATGTAACAACTGTCATACAAGCTACATTGGACGTACAGGCAGAAACTTCACTGTCCGTTATAATGAACATATAAATGCAGTAAAGCACAACCATTTCTCATCAATAGGCCAACATGTAGAAGAATCTAAGCACAACTTCACAGACATCAATAATGACATGATGATATTAAACATAAACTCTAAGGGCCCCCTGCTCAACATAACCGAAGATTTCTATATTTCTTTGGATCAATACGCTAACCCCAATCATAACATTAACGACATTACAGAGAAAACCAGTATCATCTTTGACAAAGTAATTCCTGCAATAAAAAATGACTACCTCATTTTAGTAAACACACGTCATAACAAACCGACGAATCACAAACCTAACCTCGCCCCTACCTTCACAATAGCCACTCCTCCATCCCCTCCTCCAACATCCCTCCACACAGCTAACATGAGCCCCATACGTACTCGTAACAGAACACAACAAATTTCCAAACATATCGGTACACAACCTCCACAGCAACAACAGTAAGTACTCTTTTCATTTCACACATACATCCAGGCATTCCTTCATACATACGCTATACTCATATTAGCTTTTCTTTACAGATAGCAACCATATAACGTGCATAGACGAGAGAGGTGTCACCACCAACTGCTCTAAAGTTAAACCCTATCTTGCTGTATATATAATCTTACCTGACTACATCAACAGTTGAATTGCACAGTACTCAATTTTCAACTGTAAACTACTATAAAGATAAATATCACCTAGACAATATTTCCGTCCATGGACTCATGATCGGAGCTCGAACCACAATCCCTAAATTTCTTGTACAGCTATGGGATTCTGTCGGTCTCAGCCGGACACGACTTCACGACCGCTATCGCCGCAATACGAGGTTCAGTGACCATACTCCGCAATCATCTATATAACATCTGAAGAACCGTATTGCAAATCTATTCCTGAACCTTTTGATGAATCTTCTACCTGGCACACTAGCAAAGTCAATAGTAACTTAGAAGACAAAATACTGTGTAGCCGACATACTTTGTCCTTGTGGCAGCCTCCGCATGGGGGAAGTTGTAATAATAATAAAAAATAAAATAAAAATAACACCTAATACAACTTAATCAACACAAGAACTACAAGAAGATTGAAGAATGAATGCAACGCAACATGAACTCAAATTTTAATAGACGTTTTTAAAATATACCATGTTTTAATGTGTTTAATGTGCTATATTTTTTAGTGTCTTATGATTGGCATATATATTTTAATGTGTTTATGTACTCATGTCCATGCTCAATCAATAGGTTTTAGTTTATTATAACCATCACCACTTTTAATCAGAGATATTTTAACGCAACATACTGCAATATATTTTACTTCCATTTATCATTAGACATCCGGATGCTCTAACGTAACACCTTTGTAATTTTGTCTAATGACTGTAAATTTGTGTGCTAGCTGATGATGGCCAAGATAGGCCGAAACCGGTACCAGTGCAATAATTTACTGATAATAAATGTATTGAGCGGTGGAACATTTTTCTTGTCTATTACGCTACTTCTATAGTAGTAACTAAAAGAGTAAGTTGTACTTCAACTCTCCGACGTTACTTCCGGAGTAAATAACTCCCGTAGTAATTTACTTCTGTAGTATGGACTTCTTTAGTAAATGCTACTTCTGTAGTAATTTACTCCAAGATGGTGCACGCCACCCTTAACGTATTCCACAACCTCAAGGTTTTGCCCCTAATACTAACAATTCCTTTTCCTTCCTTTTTTCCTCTTATCATAATTGTTTTGCTCTTCTCCATACTGATTTTCATACTGCATTTCTCAATACTGTCATTTAAAGCCTCTCATTGGATTTGCACTTCTGTATTGTTGACTTCCCAGATCAGCATGTCATCTGCAAACAACAATATTTTTCATATTCCCTCCATATCTTATCTTTGTTTTGTTTAGAATTTCATCCATAACCATTATAAACATAAGTGGGGACAATACACTTCCCAGTCTTAGTCCAGTTTGGTTTCCAAACCAATCTGTTCTCCCCATTGGAGTTTGGACACAACTGAAACAATTCTTATACATTGCTTTCAATAGTTCCCTTGATTGCCTTCCACATTCCTTTTCTTTCCAGGGTTTCCCACACCTTGTATCTATTAACACTACTGTATGCCTTCTCTAGACCAAGGAATACCATCACCATATCTTTTCCACATTGTCACTGTTTTTCCATCAGTAATCTCATAGTAACTATGGGGTCTATCATTGACCTGCCCTGTCGAAATCCATACTGCTCTTCTAAATTTCCTTCTACCCTTTCTCTCATCTTCTTCTCTAATATTCTCCCCGCTATTCTGGCTACTTGTGAAAACAGAGTAATTCCTCGACAATCATCACGTAACTTCCTGTCACCTTTCTTAAATACTTAAATACACCTTTACACCAATCATCAGGTACTGTACTTGCTTTTTCCTCCAACACCTTAGCAGCCTATATAACCGATGTAGACTAATAGGTCCTGCTGCCTTTATTATTTCCACACACATTTCATCCATCCTTGCTGCTTTTCCTGTTTTCATTTGTTTAAACAGCCATTTCCTCCTCTGCCATTACAATATCACTCTCCATTTTTTGATCATCCTCATTTACCACTACACTCTCTTCAGCATCATTTCTCACATTCAGAAGTTCATCAAAATAGTCTTTCCACCTATTCTTTATCTTCTCTGGGTCTGTTATTACTAGGGCTAGGAAGTTGAAGACCTATAAATTGCCTAAAAAAGACCTACATAAAGACCTAAAAATATCCAAAATAGGGCATAAAAACTGGCAAAAAGGATGTAGAAATGCATTACAAATTCATTCATGATTTTAGTTTTAATAACATATTTAATGAATATTACATTTTTAAATGCAAAATTCTGGTGGTATGCAACATACAGTGTAAAAATATATCAGTGAAATACTTATTATTTCAGAATTCCACTCGCTTCTGTAGCAGCCAATTAGTAGTCTTCAAAACAAAGCCCAGCTCCTCGTTGCTTCTTCTCCTGAATCCGGTCCATGGCTCCAAACATTACCTTTGCCCTCTCTTGGTCTTCATCTTTCTAATGAGAGTTTCCATATCGCTGTGGCTTTGCATTTGGGAGCAGCCACCTGCAAGCCTCACCGATGCTTAGCTTGTGGCGCCTACGTTGATCGACGTGACCTCCATGGCCTTTCCTGTGTGAAAAGTATAGGCAGACACATCCGCAACTCCACTATAAATGATGTCGTCTTACGGGCTCTGGTTTCAGTAGTAGTTCCTTTTAGTTCCTATCTTCCATTCTCAGTTCAATACGGACAAAAATTAAATTCTTAGATTTAAATAGTTCCTTTTATACAAGAACCCATTGGCTTCTGCTGTTCAGACAGTAAAAGGCCAGACGGAATGACACTTGTGCCTTGGAAAAGGGGTAGATCTCTCCTGTGGGATTTTACCTGTGCCGACACATTCACCTAGATCAATCTTCCCCTTTCGTCAATGAGTGCTGGAGGTGCAGCCGCGAATAGGGAAAATGCTAAAAGAAGAATAAACAGTGATTTGTTGGACAAATCTTCTTCGTGCCAGTAGCCACTGAATTGAGTAGTACCTGGGGTAATGAAGGACTCAATTTTACCAAAGAGGTTAACCAACAGATTACTCGAATTTCTGGCAACACACAATCAACTGCTTTTCTTATTCAGTGCATCAGCATAGCTCTAATGTGCAGGAATGTCAATCCGTTCTTGGGACACTACCACCTGGTAGAGTTTGATGAAGTTTTTCTTCTTTAAGACGTGACATTGTATTTTATGGAAATTTAATTTTAATAATAAAATATTGTAATTACAAAATAAAACATATTTTTAGATTAACATAATTTAAAAAAAGGAATTACATGTTTGTGAAAAAAGTACTTGCAGAATTTAGAATGAAATTCCCCCCCCACTTAGAATGAATTCAGTGAACCCACAACGGACATCCTGGAGAAACGAATTGATGTTAGTATAACTGGAATCATATTTGGCTTAAGGGAACTTGTACATGAACATCATAGAAAATGCTCCAATATTTGCTTATATTCATAATACAACTACTGAAGTTTAGAATTTCTCCTGAGTTCATTTATCTTTTAATTTCCATACTTTTATTCTCTTCTGTCTTATTTCTTTTATTCTCACAATTTTGCTACCTAAAACTCTGTGATCTCTATCAAATGCCTCACCTGGTAGTTTACGATTTATTTTCTCAACCAAAAAATAATCAATAACTGTTTTTGTCCTCCTTTCACCCTTGATATATCTAGTGATATTTCTACTACTGTATTCTTCTTTGTAAATCAAGTGTTACCCAAAATTATTCCAATTCTCTTACAAAAATCAATCAACTCATCTCCCTCGTTGTTTCTTTCTCCATATTCAAATGGACCAACCACTTCTTCTTTACCAGTTCTGTCATTTCCAACCTGCGCACTGGGGTCTCCCATGACTATCACTTCCACATTGATGACTACTTCTTCGAGTGTCTCCAAGAATTCCTCTACATTTTCCTCATTGTTTCCAGTTTGGGGTGCATAAACGTGGATGAAATCTTTCACTGCTTCTTCCGTCCTCAGTCATACCCTGATTATTCTATTACTAACGTAGTCTAGCCTATCCACATTTTCATCCAGGATATCGTTAACAATCACTCCTACTCCATTCTTTGCATCACCTCCTCCATTCCAGTATAGGGTGTACCTTCTACTTATCCTCTTCACTCATTTTCCCCACCACATGACCTCACTCAGTCCCATCATTGCAACATTCTCTTTCTCCATAAAATCAATCTACTTCTCTGATTTTCCTGTCAAGGTTACAACATTTATTATACCCACCTTCATAAGATTAAGGGCTAGCTACCACTTATCACAGCTCCCCCAGCATAAAAACTTCACGTCACTTTTAGCAGGGTATGCTCCAACCTTTTCAGAGGCTGATAATTCCCACCACTCATTTTAGGCTATTGTTACGATGGAGTCGCCACTCTCAAAGACATTTTAGAGCTACTGCCAACGATTATTCAGGCCACTCCTTACACAGGGAACAGACGCCCTTGCAGCCGCCTCTAACAAGGAAAACAAACACTGCTGATAAATAGTGTACTCATACAATTCCCCAAGTACTGGGCTTCCTCTTCAGCAATCTCCACCGTTCCAAAGTCCACCTTCTCGGCTGTAGATTTTGTTAAGGTCTTCGCTCGTAAGCCTGAGCTGGGACTCTTACCAGATGCCACACACTGGGTCAGTGTGCTCTGGGAATCAGGTAGGCAAAGGTGCCACTCCCTCAGTAGGGCAGCCACCGAAGAGGGTCCCTACCTGCTACCTCCTCTTTCTTTCTTGATATTTAAGTTTACTCTTACTTTTCTTGGGTAATATTAACTTCTAGTCTTCTTTGAGCTCTATAAATCTATATGCTCTTTGCCCTGCCTTCCTGTAGAAACTTCTGTCAAGCACTAGTGAAGGACTTGAGAGAGACTGAAGAGGGACTGTAGAGGCTACATAAACCACACTTTGCCGTAATGTAGCCAACATCATTATTCAGCGCCTGCCTGTACTCTGCAGCTCTACCGACGCATTTTGCCTCTCCAACCGGTTCAAGGCCAGGACTCCACAGCAGATCTTTGAGACTGGGAACTTTGTTCCGGTCCCAGCCACGAGCAGATAAGGCAAGACAGAACAACATAGAATACATGGAAAAGAAGAATGTTGTACTGTTGGGATTGAGTAGAACCAAGTGCATGGCAAGAGTTAAAGTAGTAGCACGTGTTTAGTGTGACTGGTGAGAGATGTTATTATGGCTCCACGTTATTGAAGAGGCAGAACAAACTGGTAATCATGCTGTGGGAAGAAAGTACAATGAGGACAAGAGTTGTGGCAATAGCAAATAGAAACCGCCAGGCATTTTGCTGGCAAAAGCGAAGTTTTTGTAAATCTAAAACAGATAACTGAAAAGGAACAGTTTGGTTGTGCAGGCACGAGTGAAATGCGTGGGTTGAAAGGTAAACGACGGAGTGTTAGGATAGCCATGGATGCCTCACGTGTTTTTGAATGAAAACAAACAATGAGGAACGTCTTCCAGCCAATTATGAAGAAAAAGTGAATTTCCACACATTCGTTTCAGGTTTGCACCAGAAAAATTCCTATGTACTCTTGCACATTGGTAGTGCACACTCAATGCCAGTATATTTTGAAATGTCGCTGGAGTAATGGCTATGAAGCTTATGACTCAAGGAATTTTTCTGCTTTGCTTTTCCTACACTCTCATGGGGTTGCGAATGCGCATTGCATCACACATATATGTATGTATGTATGTATGTATGTATGTATGTACTGCACCCTGGTGGGGGTGTCAGCTGCGTCATTCAATTGTAATTAATTATTTAATATTCATAAGCAAGAATATCTTACTTTATATATTGTAAGTACAGACCAGTTCGAATGGTATTGTGAAACCTACCACAGACTGCTGTCTCCACTAGAGATTAGGAAATACAAAGGCCAGCAGAATCAGTTTTCTCAGAAATTGTTGCCAAGTTGAGAAGAGAAAGGCAGGGTTATTTCCGAGTAAGTGGTAAGTTCCATAGCCCCAGGCGATGTGATAGTTTGAACAACGAAGAACGGTCAGCAAAATTCCTGGAAATGACGTCAGGGGAACACCAGTGTATCAGCCGAGAGCTCGGCGCACAGTTGGCACTTAAAAAAAAAAAGAAAGAAAGAAAGAAAATTCTCAGTCCCGCGTAGCTTGGACCAATGGTAAAATTGTAAAGAAATTTCCCGCCCAGGATACGGGAGCTAAATTCACTTTTATATTAATTACCAGCGAACAAAATTAGTTGAGATTTGGCATAGAGGCTATAATAATATTATTACATCAGTGAATCCCAAGTTTTAGCCACTGGCAGGTCTGCAAATAGTCATATGAGGATAATAGAACTGCTCACTCTAAGGTGACCTCTCGTGAACTCTGAGAAGTGTTGAGATTCACATAAATACATGGTCGTGGCGATGGAAGACACTCACTCGAGAAGAATTGTTCGAGCTGTTACTACGCCAGTGTGCGTACTGTATAGACAAGAAATGTGTTTTTCCACCAATCAATACACGATTTATAGTAAAGAGATTACACTAGTACTGGTTTCGGCCCTTAACGGCTATCATCACCTAGTACATGATTAGTTTCCAGCCATTAGACACATCACAAGTTGTTATTGTGTTAGACATCCGGATGTCTAATGGGGGATGGAAATGCAGTATATAGTAGCATGAAGTTAAAATATCTGTAGTCAAAGGTAAAAGGTAACAATGAGTTAGAACATGAGTATAAAGAACACATTAAAACATATGGGCCACAATATAAAACACTTAAAAAGTTTTAACACATTAAAATGTTTATAAAAAGTTCATGTTGCTTAGATTCCATTCTTCTATCTTCTGTGTGGTTCTTTTGCTTGTATATATGTCGGTTTAGCTGTGTGAGGTCATCTTCGAGAATGTTCTGAGGCTGATATATGTCATGTTGGTATGAACCTTCGTCATGAAAAATTTTGTGTTATATAATCCAACTGTGATGTACTCCAGTATTTTTTAATATAATAAACTGCAGGTCTTGAGTTTGAATTTAGAAGCTGTTGGTGGCAACACCTCTCTCGTCTATGTTCATTTGTGGTGTAGTCTGTAAAGATAAGCTAATATAAGTATAGTGTATGTATGAAGGCATGCCTGGTGTGTATATGGAAAGAGTACTTCCTGTTGTTGTTGTTGTTGTGGAGGTCTTGTACCAATATGTCTGAAGGCTTGTTGTGTTCTACTACAAGTGCGTCTGGGGCTCATGTTAGCTGTGGAGGTGATTTAGGTGGAGGGGAAGAAGGAGTGACTATTGGGCTTCGTGATTCGTTGGTTTGTTAGAGAGTGTGTTTACTATTTTGAGGTAATCATTCTTTAATGCTGGAATGGCTTTATCAAAAATGATGCTGGTTTTCTCTGTAATATTGTTAATGTTATGATTAGGATTAGTGTATTGGTCCAAAGAAATATATAGAAATCTTTGGTTATGTTGAGCAGGGGGCCCTTAGAGTTTATGTTTAGTATCGTCATATCGTTATTGATGTCTGTGAAGCTATGCTTAGATTCTTCTACATGTTGGCCTATTGATGAGAAATGGTTATGTTTTACTGCATTTATATGTTCATTATAGCGGATGGTGAAATTTCTGCCTGTACGTCCAATATAACTTGTGTCACAGTTCTTACATTTGATACGGTAGACACCTGATTGGTTGTATTTGTTATTATTATTATTGACTGTTTTAGTATTATATGTAATGTTGGTGCTGTTGTGTGTGGTTTTGAATGCTATTTTCATGTTGTGCTTCTTGAAAATATTAGTTATGGTATATATATGGGCGTTGTTAAAGGTAAATAGGGCATAATCTTCTTTGGGTTTGGCTGTTTTAGTTAATTTAGTTTTAGGTTGGGATTTTATTTTGTGAATGATTTTGTTGACCATTTCTTTGCTATATCCGTTATGTTTAGCTATCAAGAAGTATTAATAACCACCTAATCGATACTTTATTAATGCCTCAGGCAAAACTGAATAAAATTAAAACTTACAGGACATGTTTCGACCACTTAGTGGCCCTCTTCAGCTGTATAAATAAAGAACTGAAAAGAAAAACATTATGACAATAAGCACAAATAAAAGTTCTTTGGAGACTCCTTTGATAAAAATGGAGGTCATCAGAATAGGTCATCTTGCCTCTCGTTCTTGTTTGGAAAAGATGTTTATTCTGCGCTGTCTAGAGGGTCTGTTTTTGAGCGCGACCTGGTGAAGTAACGATGTGATACAGTTTGACAGTTCATGGAAAGCTCTGGAGAGAAGGGAAGTAGAGTTTTATCGTCATCTAAAATAACATGTGAGGGAGGAGGGAGATTGGGCTGTGCTTCTGCGATGTCGTGTTTGATTATATCTCTTGTTCGTCTAGTCTGTTTCATGTCTACCCATTCTAAGTATTTGCTAATATTCTCATATAAGATGTTTTTATGCTCGTTTTCATTGAGATTCTCTTCACCGTTTTCCAATTTATCAAGAACGATGTGGATGTTTTCCAGGTTGTTCATAAGATTACCTTTATTAATCATACAGATAATTTGAAGGTCCTGTTTTATATTGGTGAATTTGTGGTTGGACTCTTTCATATGGGATCCCATGGCAGAGAATCTTTTGTATCTTTCAGCATTGACGTGTTCTTGATATCTAATTGAGAAGTTCCTTCCAGATTGTCCCACGTAAGTTTTTTTACATTGAGCACAAGTCAGCTTATAAATACCCGATTCCTGGAATTCGTCATCTTTAAGTTTATTAGCTTTATTATGACTAAAGAATCTATGTTTCGTGTTGTCGTTTGTAGAGAAGGCGACCTTGGTATTGTGTTTCTTAAATAAGTTGGTGATTTCGTAAATCTTCGGGTTATTAAAGGTGAATTTTACATATCCCTTTTTTTTTCTGTTCTATTTTATATCGTAAGAAACAACACCTCAATAATGAACTTTATTCAATACATCTGAAAGCATCCCATGAACTCCCATACAGCTATTGGAATTACTTACAACAAATTTCCAGAGATAAAATAGAAGACTTAGCCATAAAGAAACAAAACACACTAAACAAAAAACTGGAAACACTGAAACAATGAAGTAAACCAAAACCACTAACCATAACACAAAACAAAGATCCCTCTTTTCCTAACAAGGATTCCCAACATAAATTCCATCCATCTATAAAAAACCTTACACTAAACACATTTGACGACGTAGAAATGGATATGTTGAGCAAGGGACCCAAACAACTGGGGTAATGCATCATCCTACCGGAATATTATAACTACCGTTACCGAAACAGAACTTGCTTTACATAGGGTCCCATATGATATACGAGACGAAGTTAGACACAAAATCAGTAGAAAGATCCCGCAATACATCAATAATATTCACAATAATAACTTAAACAAACACGAATACCACCAATAGATCAAACTTAAACAAACTCAAAAATAAAATAAAACAGAATAATCTACTAATAACGAAGGCCGACAAAGGCAACGCTATGGTCATTATGGATAAAAATAAATACATATCAAAGACTAAAAAATGCTTTCAAGACAACACTTTTTCTATTACAGGCCGATATCCAACCAATAACATACAAAGGAATTTAAAAAATTTACTCAAAAACACACATTTTCTTACCGAAACTGAATCTGCTAAACTTATAACAATGAACCCCCAATTACCATCCGCGAAAGCCTACCCTAAAATTCACAAAGATGCTGTACCCATGAGACCAATTATAAACTATCGAGCCAGTCCAACCTATAAATGATTGTAATTCCTCCAAAAATGAAGAAAAAAAAGCATTATTCATTTTTCGCAAACAAAACAATACAAAACTCAATAGATTTTGCAACAGAACCAAAGTACTAAAGATCAAACAACACCAAACCCTTGCTTCATTTGACATAACAAACAAGTACCCTAACATTCCTGTTAAACAAACAATCAAAATAATAGAATCTAATTTAAAAAACCATAGCAACTTGAGCACCTTAGAAATAAGCAAATTCATAAATTTACTTGAATTCGCCATAAACAATAACTATTTCAGATTTCACGATACCATATATCAGCAACAAGGCCTACCCGATTGTTGGAATAGCTCCCCCCGCTATCAGAAGGGCTGTTGCTGCTGATGCAGAGAGGACAAAGCAGACTAATGATTCTCGCCACCCACTGCATGATCACCAGGCTGTAGTCTGTCGACTGAAGTCGAGAAAGAGCTTCATCACCAGGACTCAACCACTGGTAGGAACACCTGAGTCTAACCGCATACCAGGTGGAAGAGCGTGCTGCCGCCTGATACTCCTGCAAAGGAAGAGCTAGCTCCAGGAAATGACCTGCCCTACCCTATTTGGAGATCACTTAATTGTCTTAGGGTGGGCGTACCTCTTTGCAAGACCAACATGCAAAAATGGGCCATACTTCCAGCTGATGGAGACGCATCCTGCGAGTGTGGTGTAACACAAGATCCGAACCACCTGCTCATCTGTCCTCTACTAGAACATCAATGCACTACACAGGACCTGATCGAGGCGAACAACAAGGCCATCGGAGTCGCTACATTTTGGAAATGCTGACCGGACACGGAATGATGATGATGAGCTATGGGGTCTCCTGCCTCCGGAATATTAGCAGAAATATATATAGATTACTTAGAACACACGTCAATTAATAAAATAGATAAATTAAATTCACTAAAGAAACCAAAAATAACCGTACACTAAATTACTTAGACTTGACAATAACCAGACACGGCAACCACTTATCTTACAAGATCTACAGGAAACCCACACACACCTTAAATACCATAAAAAATGATTCCATTCATCCCAATACACACAAAAGAGCAGCCTATTATAGTATGATATATAGACCTTTTAACATCCCAATGACAGTAGAAGACCAAAATAATGAATTGAAATTAATCCACGACATAGCTAAACATTACATGTAACTAATCTCATTATTAGACCCGTATTGAACTATGCTATGATATACTAACAATTTGTTGGTTATTTTGATCCACCCTTTCAATACAAATTACAGTTTGTGTTGCTAAGTTGTAATGTTACAACACTAATTTACCGGGACATGTTTCGCTTTTATTCACAAGCATCATCAGCCTATACTATTGCCTCAAGGTTTGTCATTTTGGGTTGTTACAAATTTCATTACATTGAATGTAAATCTGATTTCAGTGATAACAATATTTAAAACAAGAATAATATACACATTAAAAATTATGACAATATGATTTGAAATGTTAAAATGGATTAACTCTTAATTCTAAAACACAGTTTTTAATTTGGCTAAAAATTGTTTGCAATGTTAAAATAAAATTGATTCAACTATAATTTGGCATTAAAATTTGAGTCATAAATATAAATATAAATATTGGATGTTAATATATAGGAGCCATAGTTTCTGAAGTGCGTTGGTTTCTAGATTACAGTAACATTTCAGTATTGAGAATTATAGTTAAGAATTGTGCTCTCTAAATAATGTTATTTAAAAAGACTGTAATTTTGCATTATGCGTTAATCTAGAATTGAAGTCTCGAGTTCGTTGGAAAATGGCTTCTAGATTTGATGAGGAGAGTCTGGTCGCTACAAACAAGAATTAAATATGTCAATACTTTCTCTGATCAAATTGCCAAACTGCAGCAGCAAGCCTCATCAAATCTAGAAGCCATTTTCCAACGAACTCAAGACTTCAATTCCAGATTATCATCATGACTAATCACGCATAATGCAAAATTACAGTCTTTTTAAATAACATTATTTAGAGAGCACAATTCTTAACTATAATTCTCAATACTGAAATGTTACTGTATTCTAGAAACCAACGCACTTCAGAAACTATGGCTCCTATATATTAACATCCAATATTTATATTTATATTTATGACTCAAATTTTAATGCCAAATTATAGTTGAATCAATTTTATTTTAACATTGCAAACAATTTTTAGCCAAATTAAAAACTGTGTTTTGGACGTCAATGTGTTTTAGAATTAAGAGTTAATCCATTTTAACATTTCAAATCATTTTGTCATATTTTTTAATGTGTATATTATTCTTGTTTTAAATATTGTTATCACTGAAATCAGATTTACATTCAATGTAATGAAATTTGTAACAACCCAAAATGACAAACCTTGAGGCAATAGTATAGGCTGATGATGCTTGTAAATAAAAGTGAAACATGTCCCGGTAAATTAGTGTTGTAACATTACAACTTAGCAACACAAACTGTAATTTGTATTGAAAGGGTGGATCAAAATAACCAACAAATTGTTAGTATATCATAGCTAAACATAATGGATATAGCAAAGAAATGGTCAACAAAATCATTCACAAAATAAAATCCCAACCTAAAACTAAATTAACTAAAACAGCCAAACCCAAAGAAGATTATGCCCTATTTACCTCTAACAACACCCATATATATATCATAACTAATATTTTCAAGAAGCACAACATGAAAATAGCATTCAAAACCACACACAACAGCACCAACATTATACGTAATACTAAAACAGTCAATAATAATAACAAATACAACCAATCAGGTGTCTACCGTATCAAATGTAAGAACTGTGACACAAGTTATATTGGACGTACAGGCAGAAACTTCACCATCTGCTGTAATGAACATATAAATGCAGTAATCCCACTATCGGCAGCCCTGAAGATGGTTTTCCGTGGTTTCCCATTTTCACACCAGGCAAATGCTGGGGCTGTACCTTAATTCAGGCCACGGCCGCATCCTTCCTACTCCTAGGCCTTTCCTATCCCATCGTTGCCGTAAGACCTATATGTGTCGGTGCGACGTAAAGCCCCTAGCAAAAAAAAAAAAAAATGCAGTAAAACATAACCATTTCTCATCAATAGGCCAACATGTAGAAGAATCTAAGCATAGCTTCACAGACATCAATAACGATATGACGATACTAAACATAAACTCTAAGGGCCCCCTGCTCAACATAACCAAAGATTTCTATATATTTGTTTGGACCAATACACTAATCCTAATCATAACATTAACGATATTACAGAGAAAACCAGCATCATTTTTGATAAAGCCATTCCAGCATTAAAGAATGATTACCACAAAATAGTAAACACACTCTCTAACAAACCAACGAATCACGAAGCCCAATAGTCACTCCTTCTTCCCCTCCACCTAAATCACCTCCACAGCTAACATGAGCCCCAAACGCACTCGTAGTAGAACACAACAAGCCTTCAGACATATTGGTACAAGACCTCCACAACAACAACAACAACAGGAAGTACTCTTTCCATATACACACCAGGCATGCCTTCATACATACAATATACTTATATTAGCTTATCTTTACAGACTACACCACAAACGAACATAGACGAGAGAGATGTTGCCACCAACAGCTTCCAAATTCAAACTCAAGACCTGCAGTTTATTATATTAAAATTTACTGGAGGACATCACAGCTGGATTATATACCACAAAATTTTTCACGATGAAGGTTCATACCAACATGACATATATCAGCCTCAAAACATTCTCGAAGATGACCTCACACAGCTAAACCAACATACGTAGAAGCAAAGGAACCACACAGAAGATAGAAGAATGGAATCTAAGCAACATGAACTTTTAATAAGCATTTTAATGTGTTAAAACTTTTTTAAGTGTTTTATATTGTGGCCCATATGTTTCAATGTGTTCTGTATACTCATGTTCTGACTTATTGAACTTTTTACCTTTGACCACAGATATTTTAAAAACTTCATGCTACTATATACTGCATTTCCATCCCCCATTAGACATCCAGATGTCTAACACAATAGCAACTTGTGATGTGTCTAATGGGTGGAAACTAATCATGTACTAGGTGATGATGGCCGTTAAGGGCCGAAACCGGTACTAGGGTAATCTATTTACAATAAATCGTGTATTGATTGGTGGAAAAACACATTTCTTGTCTATACATTGAATCTATCAATACGGAAAATTAAATTCATAAACAATAATAAATAGTGTGCGTACTTACGTGAGAAATTGTTGGAGCTGTTACTACGCAAGTGCGTGTAGATAGTTACTTGTGAAAAATTGTTTGAGCTGTTACGACGCCAGTGCGTGTATAGACTCACTCGAAAAGTTTGTTGAATCTGTTACTACACGAGTGCACATCGACTGACTTGTATAATTTCGTTCGAGCTGTTACTACGCCGGAGCGCACAGGCACTTGTAAAATACTGTGCGAGGTGTTACCATGTTAGGTAGCACAGTGATCCAGGATGTGAATTTGTACATGTTACAGATTTGAACAGTCTACTATCAGGAGTTCGAACATGTACGGAGCTCATTAAATCTAAACCTACGGGTAGGATTGAGAGATTCTATCTCGAGAACAGTATATGTTACATGAGAACAGTCGCGGGTGTTCGACGTAATTTCACCAGTGAACAGTTGATTACTAACGAGACCTGGTCAGCCACGCGAACGTGAGAAACGTGCACAGACACAGAAGTGCTGGGTCGGAATCTCGAGTGCGCGCCGGGCCGTTGAAGGTGATACTGATGTATCCTGTGTTCCTTAGTGCCCAGGAAGGAATGAAGAATGTAAATTTACATTAAGTGGGCTCGATAAAAAGCCAATAGTGTAAACATTTCTGTGTTAAATGTAGAGTGGAAAATATTCTAAGTGTAAAAAGTTATATGTTTTTCTAAAATTTAAAAATGCGTACTATTGAAAAGTGTCAAGGAGTGCCTCTTCAAGCTGGCATGAAAACCAGTAGGATGCAGTGCTAAACTGGACGGCGCCTGTGCTCCTCGTCTGGTTTGGCAAACTACAAGGCAGAGATGAGTACCTTTTTTTCTTTTTCTTTTTTCTTTTGCTATTTGTTTTACGTCGCACCAACACAGATATGTCTTATGGCGACGAAGGGACAGGAAGGCCTAGGAATGGGAAGGAAGCGTCCGTGGCCTTAGTTAAGGTACAGCCCCAGCATTTGCCTGGTGTGAAAATGGGAAACCACGAAAAACCATCTTCAGGGCTGTCGACAGTGGGGTTCGAACCCACTATCTCCCGAATACTGGCCGCACTTAAGCGACTGCAACTATCGAGCTCGGTGAGTACCTTATTAATATAAATTTGTAGATTGCTAACATTAACGGGAGGGAATCATGTTCTTTCATTATGGTAACTTGATTGTGAAACGAGCCGCTTCCTGGCTCGTTTAAATTCAGAGATAGGTAGACAAAGGACGGAGCCTTCCAATTTCTCCCTTTGATCTGATTTAACACATTGCGGACCGGTCCCGAGAAAACTCGTGCATGCCTGGCCGAACGTTGCGGACCGGTCCCGAGTTATCTCGTGTTAGCAGCAGACTGAAGTTTAGTGCTATCTTTTGAGATATACCGGAACTATTTGGAGGGCAAGGGTGCTAGAACTCTTATGTATGGTTCTACACAATCGATAGTAGCATTTCTTTTCGATTATTCTTCATACTATAGCTTTTCTTTGCATTTCCTGACAACATGTTTACAAGTTTGAAGAGCCATGCAAGATGGCAGCGCTCAGGGATCGCACGTGTTTAGACAGGGATGAAATTATTCACGTATTATATGCTGACACAGGCTCCGAATGTCGAAGTGATGCTGAATATTTAGAGTTCGATGATGAAATACATTCTAACGGAAATGTTTCAAGTGATGATGAGTAGATTAGCCTTATCTTCAAGGTGTGGAACTCACGTGGCGCAGAACGAGTCTCATAATTGTGTTACGGGTGTAAATATTCTAAATATTGTAAATAATATTAGTGTTTTCTGACAAATGGGTTATGGACAACAGTAAACCTAGGCTAGAGGATTTTGAACGTGCTCCTGGTATAAAGGTATGGCCTAATGAACCTGGAAAGTAGGACAAGTATCAGTACTTAAGTTTGTGAGGACTTTTTCATTATGTAGCTGAGCAGACAAACTTATACTATGGGCAGAATTCACATTCTCATAACGTATCCCGTAAAACCTAAAGTGGACAAATGTCCCTAACAAGGGAAATTAAAAAATTGCTTTGTGTATATTGATAGGGCAGGTGAAGAAACCGTATCTGAAAGATTACTGGCCAACCGATCCCCTAATAGAAAACCCCATATTTCGGAAAACTATGAGCCGAAATAGATTTAAGCAAATAATTACCTAACTGCATTTCAACTACTAATCAGGAATGCCTCCAGAATAAAACACAGTAGTCCTTCAAAGGCTAGTGAAGTTCTGGCAGTTTATTTGAATGCACGCACTCCAGTTTGGAGGTAGTTAGAAAGTGGCCGGGAACAGGGCTGTGCATGGGGTGAAGGGCACCCGGTCCGCAATGTATTAATATAATTTTTGTGTGTTTTATGATGAGCCTTAAACTTAATGATTAGAGTGTCTCGTTCAACCCTGTAGTACTGATTAGATGGCGCCCGGATATTTAATTGGACATTTTATATCTTCATAATTTTTTAATGGGTTTTGGGGGGGGGGGGCGGTAGATTCGGACAGCAACATCCCCTGAGATAAATGCTGGTTGGGACTCAGGCTTTGAGCAGATACAGTATGTATGTATGTATGTATGTATGGATGGATATGACCCTGTTTTATGGCCAAATGCCCTTCCTGGCACCAACCCCATGCGGAGGGCCGTATTCACTATTGTGTATTTCTGAGATGGTTGTATGGTGCACTGTGCTGTGTGTGTATGAAGAGGAGAGTATTGAGATAAATACAAACACTCAATTTCCAAGCCAGAGGAATTAGCCATGTTGTTGTTTGAGTCATCAGTCCACAGACGGGTTTGATGCAGCGCTCCATGCCACCCTATCCTGTGCTAACATTTTCATTTCTATGAAACTATTGCATCCTACATCTGCTCTAATCTGCTTGTTATATTCATACCTTGGTCTACCCCTATCGTTCTTACCACCTACACTTCCTTCAAAAACCAACTGAACAAGTCCTGGGTGTCTTAAGATGTGACCTATCATTTTTCTCTTCTTCTCGTCAAATTTAGCCAAATCGATCTCCTCTCACCAGTTCGATTCAGTATCTCATTCGTGATTCAATCTATCGATCTCACCTTCATCATTCTTCTGTAACACCATATTTCAAAAGTTTCTATTCTCTTTCTTTCTCAGTTAGTTATCGTCCATGTTTCACTTCCATACAATGCCACGCTCCAGATGTAAGTCTTCAGAAACATCTTTCTAATTCTTATATCAGTGTTTGAAGTGATTAAAATCCTCAACATGGCTAGAAGTTGAACCTAGACCCTCTGAAATGAAGGCTTCTGGGCTGACCATTCAGCCAGTGATACGACACGACAAGTTGCTTCATAATTTTATAATTTATTGTACCATAGTATTTTAACAAGGTCACCCCCCCCCCCAATTTTCTCGTTTAAAATTTATGTATATATAGCAGCATTTTGCTTTCCAATAATCCATTACTTCTGTACTTTATTTCCAATTTCTAAGTTTCCGCACAGACAATATGTCATCTAATTTTTGTTATGTAAGTTACACAGCTGACTGATGTTAGTTACTGATCAATCGTGGACTCGTTTGTAGTGAGACAATCAATATATTGTTTGCAGTCACTGCTGATTTGTTACATCGTTATCAATGTTAAAGATTATTTCACATTTCAGATGGTTCATGTTTTAATAAGTCTAATTTTTGTGCCACAAAGTTTTCCTCACATAATAAATGCACTGTGGATTGTATAAAAAAAGTGATTAAAAGTGTACCTGTTATGGGATAAATATGATATACATGTAACTTACCGCATTCTTACTACTATGCAGTGGAGGTGTGGCCCACACAGCACTAGAAGTTCTTTTCAGCCTTAGGAGACTTGGAAATATCTTTGATAGGTCAGGTGTGTGACTCACAGAAGACATGAAAGATGATAGAATCTCCTCAGGAACATGAAGTTGTTGTTTGAGTAAGCTCAGATGTGATTCTGTAACAAAAGTATCCAATTACTCATCATGCATAAATTGTAATGCAAGGAGTAATACTCAGAAAACAGACCCTGAAAGAAGGATGGAACTGAACAATATCCATCTTACTGAAAAATATCCTTACACTCTTTTTTTAACATCTTTATAGCTATACACTGACATAAGTGTAATAGACTAATATAACTTGAAAACAATATTCTTTAACCCATGAGTAAATAATGCAAACATTGATGATTATTATTATTATTATTATTATTATGACTTGTGAGGTATGGCTATAAAGTGTTTACATCCATTTATTATTATTATTATTATTATTATTATTTACATAGTTATGTCTGGACGTTATTTGGTATAAATCACGATCGTATTATTTGTGAGGTTATGTCATGAAGCATCTGCTGTATATATATTAATATGAGTTTATTTAATGTAAGAACACGTAATTAATAGTATAATTTATTATTACCTGTATGTATGATGTATAATCCAATGTAACTGTGATAAGTCCAGAACAATGTTATATGCGACCAGAAGTATATAGGAAGTTCCTTACATTGTACCTAGGCTATTAGATACTCTCAAATTCATGGGAGAATATGTTGTGTCACATTCTTCTAGAAGGCTGGCCAGGCAATGTATATAAAGAGGCAGTCTTGTGAGTGAGAGTTGAGTTGTTTTGATGAAACTTGTGTGGAAGTTGTGTAAGCGAGTGTCTGAAGCCAAGTATGTTAATTGGTTTTGTTGGGTTGGTAGATGACATGCCTATGTTTCAGTCTCTTCTTATTCTTTCATAGTGGTGTTTTGTTCTATCACGGCAGCTTATTAGTTTATGCATATGAATTTGTGTAAATAACTTGTACATAAAACAGTGTACACAAGTGATGGCATTTTGTGTGTCTCTTTGTGGAAACATCAACACACAATATATAAGGGAATGAAAATTTTTTTCTTACCAATAAAGGGGCATAGGTGTTTTATTTCTATACTGCTCGTATGTTGCAAGCTGTAAGAATTTCTTCCTGCAGTTTACTGACATTTTATCACACACACCACCTCTGTGATTGCTCTTGCTGGTTATCTTGCAGCAAAATCCTTCAAGAAGTGCATTACAGTACAAATAAACGTTGCATATAAGGCAGTGGCAATGTGAGGTTTAAGAGAGCAGCCAACTGATTTGTCTTAGACAACATTTCTGCAGCTTGCTCATGTAACAGGCACCATGTGGCCGCTTACATTTCCAAAGAAATTGAAAAGCACATGACATGATCAAGAGCTCCTGACTGGGATAGCATGGAGAAGGTAAATTAAGTGGATTCATATTGTAAACATGTGTTAAATTAAGAATTAATACCAATTACAGCTATGTTCAGCAGCAAAAATATTTTATGAGTGTGAGTTTACGTCTCTTTTCTTTCAGAATGTGTTGAAAGAAATTTTGAAGAACTTCTTCTTCTTGTCACTGACCTACATTTTATCTTCTAGTTCCACCATTCTTCTTTGTATATGGTTCTCACCTCCATTTGTCTTCTTCCAATATCCTCCTCCTTAATTTGGTCCTCCCATCTATTTCTACGCCCCCCTCTTGGCTTCTTTCCACTACATCACGGTACCAAACTTACTCTTGGAATTCTGCCCCTTTTCATTCTTTTGACATACCCAAACGGCTTATGGCGACCTTTTCCTATATGGGGATAGGAGAATGGATACAAAAAAAATAAATAAAAAAAAATCAAAATCAAAAATCAAATAAAAAAAAATCCAGGATCGCTGCTTGTAATATAGTTTCGGGATGTGACGAGTTCTTGACATTGCAATGTTTTTTGAAGTGTGAATGAATTATCACTTGACACTGGATTTAAATAGGAGCTACCTGGCTAAGGCGGTAAAGGTGTGCTTGGTTAACCCAGAAGGATGTGGGTTTCATTGCTCGCCAGGAAGTCGAAAAATTTCAGAAACGAGATTTCCACTTCCAGAGGTGCATAGGGTCCTCAGGTTCACTCAGCCTACACAAAAAATGAGTACCAGGTTAATTCCTGGGAGCAAAGGTGGCCGGGCGTAGAGCTAACCACTATACCCCATCTAGTGCTGAGGTTATGGATAGTGGAAGCCTTTGCCTTCCACCCCTCCAGGGGCCTTCATGGCCTGTACGGAGAAGACTTTGCTTTGCTTTTACTGGATTTAAATGCTCAAAATTGTGTGTATGTATGTATGTAGGATATTCAACCCGAAGGCTGGTTGGAACCTCAACAGGTCCACCATTAGCTGTCATAGATGGCCTAGGGGTCACTGAAAAGGCGTACTAGGGAAATGAGGAGTGAGGTAGTTTCCCATTGCTTTCATCACTGAGCCAGAAGTTGCTATTGCATATCAGTCTGCCAAGCCACCGAAATGTGTGCATCAACCGGCCCTATGAGCGATGTTTTCACACCATTCATAGCAGGGACTGGTTGCATAAGGAATGGCATTAGTAGCATCACTCAAACCTCAGCCACTTTCATATTGTCAAAGCCAAAGATAAGACTGAGACAGATCAATGAAAGTAACAAATTTATTCTAGCCCATACCCGAAGACATAGTGCAATATAAAACACTACATCTTGCCCGCAAAGACAAGGTACTGATATTGAAGAAAAAGTGCAATTCAGCTGCACAACTCATACTAGCAGCAAATTAATTAGACGCTTCTAGGAATGTGCCACATTACTGTGGTTTTGAATCTTTGCCATGTAATCTTTTACACTTTCATATCTGCTCTGTTTTATTTGAAGGTTCATGGAGTTCAGTTAACACAAAAGATGTCAGGCTGCATAGAAACAGCACTGATTATGCATAAAGCAAGTGACATTTTTTTTTGCTAGTTGTTTTATGTCGCACCGACACAGATAGGTCTTACGGCGACGATGGGACAGGAAAGGGCCAGGAGTGGGAAGGAAGCGGCCGTGGCCTTAATTAAGGTACAGCCCCAGCATTTGCCTAGTGTGAAAATGGGAAACCACGGAAAACCATTTTCAGGGTTGCCGACAGTGGGGTTCGAACCTACTATTTCCCGAATACTGGATACTGGCAAGCAAGAGACAAAGGGAGCCATGTAGAGCATTGAAAAGCTGTATCTCAGACAGGGGGTAGGCTGAAAATTTCCTGTCACATTAAAGAAGTTCTTGAAATGGGAGAAATGATACCTCAGGAGTTCCAAGATGATGACAATGACTGTGGGAGCAACAACCCATTTCCTGAGGTAGGTTAATCCTTGTCATTACTCTCTCATTCTTCTCAGCAAATCTCACTAAATTTAGTTAGGACTATTAACAACTTTGCAGTTCCAATTAGTAGTGGATTCCCCTGACTTGTCCACGGACAGACGCACTGGAGAGCGCTTGTTGAGTTTGGAAGTAATGAAATGACAGGGTAGGAGAAAATATATTCACCTCTGCGGTTAGAAAAGAAAAGTAGCCATCTGTGGAACGTGACTGAAAAAGCAAGATAACAAGAGAGTTACTGAAAGTAAGTGTGTCATAAAAAACCCACCTTAAAAATAAATTTGTTAGCCTTTCAGAGCTGGATTGTAAACGCAGCACTAAGATAAGCAATGCCGGGGAACTGATTTTCCACCTTATATATGGACCAATTTTTACCTTCATCAGTGTTTGCTTTTCCTCTTCCTATACATTTTTTATCTGTGAGCTTACAAAGTGCCGTAACCCTACAAAGTAATCAATTACCTGGTCTGAACCTTTTCCTCACAATGATATGTTCATCTTACCCCCACTCCCCTGCCTTTTCTAATAATGCATTTTAATAAAACCAAGAATTTATATTAATAATTACCTTCTTTTTGTCCCAGGAAAGTGAAGATTACAAGCTGTCTATTCATGTTTTAAAGAGAAAGCAGCTCCTAAACCAGCTGTAGAAGTATTAAATCATCCAGGAATAGCACTACAAAGGTAAAAAAGTTCTACCACTTCACTACAGTTCACTATCAGTTCACAAAACTGTTAGTGTTTAACACATGCAAAATAAGGTTAGGTTAGGTTAGGTGCTACACAATACATACTGAGTACTTATTAACTTATTTTAGAAAATTATATTACTGGGATGTAAAAGATTGTTATAAATTGGGATGATATATGCAAAATTTGGTGAAGTTTTACACAAATTTACTAATTAATTAACAAAATCTATGAAGCAATATGGCAGGACAATTAAATCTTGTAATTAAAAAAAAATGAAGGAGACC
This sequence comes from Anabrus simplex, assembly GCF_040414725.1. Taxonomy (NCBI): domain Eukaryota; kingdom Metazoa; phylum Arthropoda; class Insecta; order Orthoptera; family Tettigoniidae; genus Anabrus; species Anabrus simplex. The sequence continues at coordinate 368,143,455 of NC_090265.1, read as the reverse complement.
TTTTAAACGTAAATAGACTAATCCATTTCAAAAGTTAAGTTGATAATGTTTAATAAATGCAATTTTAAGGAACATGATTGCCTGAGTTCAAAAACTTGAGTGCCTCCAGGTTGCATCCCCAGTAGGGATGTCCAGCATCTTCTACATCCTGTTCTCTGTCTGTTCCTATTGCCTTCAGTTGTCCTTGTTAACATATTTTGTTTATCTTTCCTTTCCTTTCCTCGTTTTTCTTTTTTTTAAATACGTGTATTGAACCATTCCATTCATTGTCTTATAGTCATGATTTTAGCCTGCGATCTTTGGAATATTCGAGACCACCCAGAAAATACTTGTATACTAATTTATTACACGAGAGAAGTGGAGTGTGAGCAGTTCTTGTGGGACGAAAGCAGCTATATAATTATGAAGTTTCTAGGGGGTTTTACGTCGCACCGACACAGATAGGTCTTATGGCAATGAAGTTTCTAGAATCTCATAAGATAAATTTATTATCCCAAGCGAAGCTCTTAACTGTAGGCAGAGGACGCCAAATACGTCACCTATGTAGCGTGCCAACAAAGGATTTGGAGCGAAGAAAGAAATCAATTTATATCTTTGAGGACAGAAGAGATGCATTTGATTTGATGAGGAAATTGCAACCTCTGTAATTTTTGCTAAATTTTGATATGCTACACGATTATAATTAGAAATGCATACGGTAAGTGAAGTACTTGGCGCGCATTGTGTGCGTACGCATCGTGCTGCGGGCGGGAGAAAATCGCCGCTAACCCGTTGGCGCGGGTAAGCCAGCCTCATTATAAATATAGAGCCGCAGAGTGCTTGAGATTCATTCTTTGACTGTCTTGCTGTCGGGACTGCGTGATTAGACGACGAGCTAACTCCGAGACTAGCATCTGAGCTGCGAGCCGTAAATACCAGGCACGATCTAGTTGGGAAAAATAATTTTCCCGTCACCGGCTAGCGGGAGCAACGACACGCTGAGAACAAGAAAGAAGTACGGTGAGTTGGAGAAGGCAGGAGCTGTCAAGACCCAGAGCATTGACGCGGGGACACCAGGGAGGCGTGCTCATCACAACGCCGAAGGAGACACCTCACAACATCCGAGGAAGCTGCAGGAGAAGCCTTCATCAGCCATCATGTATCCAGTAATCCGCATACCTGTGCTACCGGCGACGACAATTGTCAACATGCAGTAAAATCCAGGGGTCCACAGAGGGGTGCCTCGCAATGCCATCGATACGTACACGTTAGATCGCTCCAATTGGTTCTAAGCATGTAAATTATTGAAAGTAGATTCAGGATGGCCGTCAGCCACAACAATAGCTGTCTGATGTAAATAACAATTTGGTTAGAGTAATCAAGTACAGAGCTCGAACTCAGGATAGTACGATAGGCAGTAGGTTGTATATTCCCACTTGTATAATTTTGATGTTTTTATTTCTTTATTTTGCGGTATCTGTTCCGTCTTGGTCATGTTTGCTAGGTCTGTTAACCAGATACTGTAGTTAGTGCAGCGTAGCCTATACTTATTTGTGATTGTACGTAATTCAGAGGAGATCTAGACTTAGTCCTTGACTCACATAGGCTAACAGGGATGGGTGTGTGTGCCCGATTGCTTGAGATATCTTTGCATTAACTTCTAGCTGATCGCACGTATTGTTATAGTTATGCCCAGCGCAGAGAAATGATGAACATTGTAAGGTGAATATTCCGCATTCGTCTGGCTGTAGTAGCGCCAGGGAAGTGAGTCCTTGTGTACTTATGGATAAGCCCGTGGAGGCAGATATCAGAGAACGTGATTTATGGATACGCCCAATGGAGGCAGAGATATGATAGTGATTGAATAATTTTGGCGCTAAGAATGGCCTGTCATGTGATTATAGAAGTGAATTGAGGAACGCGGCAGGTATGCTGTTATCCGATCAGCTGAGCGCTCCCAAGGGCAGCGGGGCCGACACACATCCCGTTTTTTTTTTTTTGTGGGTTTAAGGAAGTCAAGTTTTACGTCACCGGCTAGGGAGAGTAATATTGCTGTCTGCACTAGCTCAAGTGTTAGCATGGAGAGCTTTCCCCGGCCGTGACCTTGTGTAGCCAGCAGGGGATCGCATTTTGTCTGCACGGCTTTGTTTTAGTCTAGCCACTTGTTTACTTAACTACCTGCTGACGTAGCTGTAATTTCCATGATTTTATTGACGAATCTTGGGGCCTTATGTATGTTGGACTGTGAACCTTCATTCAGTCCAGGCTATATATATTATTGTTTGTTGTTAGAAGACCTTGCGTTCGAGGTACTGTGAGACTATATTTTTCATGTTGAGGAGATGGCACTTCTGACGTGCCTTTGTACAGATAGTAATCCTTTCTGGTTACTTTTGACTTATTCCGTGATTCATGCTTGTTCCAGCCTGGCGGTACGATAACATTGTGACCTGGAAGTCATCTGCGACAAACTATTGACAAAAAAAAAATTTTTATTTGAGATTTTTAATGTCTTGTAAATATTTGGATATTTTCTTTAAATTGTAATAAATCCATTTATGTTCACTGTGAATGCAGCAGTTTCCCGTATTTTCATTTACTTTTGGTTGTTCTTACCTTGCTATCTTGCATATCCATGTGTTTGATCATATTTTGCCCTCTATTATTTTTTACCCAATTTCCCTGAGACATGTGCGACTGAGTTGGTGTGCATGGATATGTAATGCAGGTAAGAGGTGTGCACGAGCCCACGCTTGTGGGAGTTTTGTTCACTATGGTGCTCTTGGTTCGAGCTCAGCTTTCGCTTGACGGGAATCAAAAGCATCGTAGGGCACAGTATAATGTCACCACGCGGTACATTTTGGTAGCACAGCGTGGTTGGTACACTTGAGCTCTTGAAAAAGACAGTGAAGTTTTTAGAGGTTTTAAAAGAAAATCACTTATAAAATCGTAAGTATGTACCTCGTTAATCTCCATTGGTATTTTCTTTTCATATGGTTTTGTGAGATTCAACACAAGTTATTGAATGACTGTCTGTTTTACTATACTTGAACCAGGGTTATTTTGGTTTTAGTAAATGAGGTATAGGCGAGTCGTTTGTCACAATTCCATTTTCATTTTGCTACTAGCAGAAGTACCCGTTCTTCGTACGGGTTATCGAAACAGGCTTTAGTTACTCATACTATCGGTGTGACTGACTTCATTACTTATTTATATCACTGGTGTATTTAATTAAGTACGTAGAAATTATTTGCCATGTTTGAAATTATAGAGTATTTTCTTCTTCTTTACTTCATGGGGGCCTCTAAATATAAGTTCCTAATTAGCGTCGACCTCTACGACATTTTGCTATCACGTTTTTCCTTCATTCCCACCTATATATACCTGCTCCCTTCACAAAGATGCAGGTTTAGTGTAAGTATACTTCCGCTAGATAGTACCACAAATATAAATATTATCGAATGTATTTGTTTGATCCGACATTTCGTAACTATTACAAATGATGAAGGAAATACGCGATGCATAAAAGAAACTACTATAATTATCGAGAATTATAATTCTCAGGGCTTGTCACTCATGTCGCACATCATATAAAGAATCTGAGTATAAATGTTGAGACATTTTTTCAAGAACTGTGTACAATATATAGGTCTCATGGTTACAATGATCGTAAAAGTGGACCAAAATATTGGCACTAATAACATCAGTGATCCTACTACTCCATGATTTGATAGAAAATAGTTTAAACTATAGGTAACAGGCTCTGCAAAATGCTGAAACCTAAGCCAGTACGTAAAAACGGAGGCCCGTCGGCAACCGCTGGTCACTGTACTACTGAGATCTCCGGGACTATTATTTTTATACTTCACTCCCTTTCATCCCCGCCCAAAGGAGTGCTATGAGCGTCTTACACAACAGTTTATTTTTTCCAGATAGTAAGTCATATGTGTATCAATTTTGGTTGGCAGCTATGCCCAAAACGTACATGCATAATCTCGCTGCTGTAGAATCCTGGAGCTGACGTTGCCATGGTTACGGCTTTTTATTTCTTTATTCGATTCCTAGAGCAGGGGTAGTGTGGTTTGTGGTTCCAATATCTCCGTAACGGTTGGTTTTAGGGCCTTCAAACATGGTTTTCAAACCCGAAGGGTTTACAGAGTTTTGTTCTTTGCGCCAAGGGGCTTAAAATGAGCTTTGTCTCGTCCTTGTACGACAAATTCGATTTCGCCTATATTAGCCTATTATTTTAATATTTGTAGATCTCCCCCCCTGTCGCCCAACTCCTCAAATTGTTTTGAAAATAAAATACAGCCCATATTACTGGCAATGTAGCTTTCTACAGGTGAAGTACGCCTAATTTTTAAAATCGGTTCAGTAGTGTTTGAGTCTATCCGTTACAAACAAATATACAAAGTTTTCCTCTTTATAATATTAGTATAGAAGTATAAATTACATCCCTACACATACGGTTGCCGTCAGGAAGGGCACCCAGCCGTAAAACAGGGTTTAATCCACATGTGCGACACAGTTCGCACCCGCAACCTCACAGGTGTGGGTAAAGCGATAGAAGAAAATGATACTCATTTTTAAAAAATTCACCCGCTTTTTTCATTCTTTTCACCCCCTTAAGTGGATTTTCCAAAAAGAGTGTGTTCCTTTTTGAAATATATGTATCCTAATATAAATTATTCAACTCCTTCCTCACTTTCTTTTAACCCCTCCTCCCAAGTGGATTTTCTGAAAACGAATATTTGTGTTCTTTTATTTTTAAAGAGGATTCCAAATATCAATTTTCATCCCTGTAACATGTTAAGTTTTTGTGATTTATTGTAGATAATTTCGCTGCTGTAGAATCCTGGAGCAGATGTTGCCATGGTTACGGCAGTTCATTACTTTATCCGATTCCTACAGCAGGGGTAGAGTGGTGCCAATATCTCCGTAGCGGTTGGTTTTAGGGCCTTAAAACATGCTTTTCGGGCCCGTAGGGCTTACCAAGTTTCGTTCTTTGCGTCAAGAGGATTAAATTGAGCTTTGTCTCGACCTTATACGACAAATTCGATATTTTGCCTATATTAGCCTATTATTTTTGTTCCCCTCCCAGTGCCACCCACTTCGAATTGTTTTGAAAATAAAATACAGCCCACGTTACTCACTCGCAATGTAGCTTTCTGTAGGCGAAGAAATTTTTAAAATCGGTTCAGTAGTTTTTGAGTCTATTCGTAACAAACAAACAAATTTTTCCTCTTTATAATATTAGTATAGACTAGCAAGATACCTCTGCTTTGGCATCCTCATACAATTAATTCAATTAATTTTTTAATTCTTTCACACACCCACCCCCCTTTCACTGGATTTTCCTAAATCAAAGGAATACGTGTTTCTTTACTTTTAAAGCAGATTCCAAATACAAATTTTCAAGCCTGCAACATCTTTCGTTTTTGAAATAATAGTATCTTTATACAAATAATTCAACTAATTTTTCAATCCCCCCCCCTAAGTGGATTTCCAAAAATGGAGATTACAAATACCAAATTTCACATCTGTAACATCTCCAGCTTTTCTGACATGACTATCCTAATAAAAATAATTCAACCCCATTTTCAGTAATTTTTACCTCCCACCCAAGTGGTTTTTCCGAAAACAAAGAATACACGTTTCCTTAATTTTAATAGAGATAAAAAAATACCATTTTTCACCTCAGTGTAAGTTTTCGAGATATACTGTAGATATGCTCATTTTAAAATTTCACCCCCTTTTCAGTTCCCCTTAAGTGGAGTTTCTGAAAACAAATCACCTATGTTTCTTTACTTTTACAGGAGACTCCAAATGCCAATGTTTACGTATGTACGATTTTACATTTCTGAGATATACCCCATAGATAAAAATTTCATGATGTTCCGTATTGAACTGTATCACAATTAAATTGAAATAACAAATAATGTAGTTCAACCTATTCAATACAAATAAATAAGAAATGTAGTGTTACATTTCTATTTAATTATAAGCGGAAGCGATACCGGTTTCGATCCCGATCTGGGTCATCATCAGCCGAATAAAATGCAAAAACAATGTTTTGTTTTTACATTGTTTTTTGCGTCAACTGTTCTAAAGAATCTACAAGATCCTAGTTACATACTTCAATTATATTACATTGTATTATTTATATATATATATATATATATATTTTCACAACTGAAACAATTACAGACTGGATCAAGCTATTCACTGAGTTCTGTCAGCATTTGAAAGCACAGTGCCAGACATTGAGTGTGTTGCGCTGATTTTCAGGAGCTAGCAATCTGCTTCAATCAAGTGACTCGTCTTCCACTTCAACACAATTTTGGGACTTCATATTTATTAAATTGTGTTGTGACTTCGCGCCTGATAATATGTGCATGCTGACTCACTTAACTGTTCACCTCTTCTCGTAAACATTTTAAGACAGTGGCAAACTTTGCGCGTGTTGTGCTACTATTCAGAAGATCGCGCCTTACTTCATATAAGTGACTGACCTCCTACTTCGAGATTTTACGATTTAAAATCGCACAGTGCCAATCCCCATTATCTTATTTTGCCTCTTCAACTGTTTTTGTGAAACACTCATTCTTTAATTTCTTATTTACCTATGCATTGTTTTTGCATTTTATTCAGCTGATGATGACCCAGATTGGGGTCGAAACTGGTACTGCTTATAATTAAATAGAAATGTAACACTACATTTCTTATTTATCTGTATTGAATAGGTTGAACTACGTTATTTGTTATTTCAATTTAATTTTTATATACCTCATTTGTCACTCCCGTTTAACCCCCATTAATTGGATTCTCCAAAAACAAAAAATACGCGGTTCTTTAATTCTTTTTGCTATTTTGCTTTACGTCGCACCGACACAGATAGGTCTTATGGCGACGATGGGATAGGAAAGGCCTAGGAATGGGAAGGAAGCGGCCATGGCCTTAATTTAGGCACTGCCCCAGCATTTGCCTGGTATGAAAATGGGACACCACAGAAAACCATCTTCAGGGCTGCTGACAGTGGGGTTCGAACCCATTATCTCCCAGATGCAAGCTCACAGCTGCGTGGCCCTAGCCACATGGCCAACTCACCCGGTATCTTCAATTTCTGAGATATAAGTATCCTCATTAAAGGCATTCAACCCCCTTTTCACCCCTCCTAGTAGGATTTTCTGAAAACAAAAAAATACTTGTTTCTTTATTTTTAAAGGAGATTCTAAATTCCAATTTTCACATCTGTAAACTTTTAAAGTTTTGAGATATAGATACACTCATTTAAAAAATTCACCCCCCTTTTTCACCCCCTTAGCGATGGAATATACAAAAATCCTCCCTTAGGGAGCACCTACATTGTAATATAAATGCACCCCAAAATTTCATTTCTTTATGCCCAGTAGTTTTGGCTTGGCGATGATGATTCGGTCGGTCAGTTCTTTTATAAATAGAGATAAAATGAAAATTTAATTGATGGTGAGCTTTCTGCTAACCAAATTAACATTTTGTTTAATCTATGTTATCACATAACGTAAGTCATGTTCAAGTTTGTTTAACTCTGAAAGTTTTCAATGGTAAATTTATGTATGCATCATGCAGTTTTTATCTCGATCACTGCGTATTTTGTTACCTCAAGTGCGATCGCCTGTTGCTTTACAAGGTCATGTTGTGAACTAGACTATGATAAGTTCATGCTCTGTGTAGATGTTCCCATTTTTACTCATGCCCGGTCACCAGCTAATCTACGATCTGACCGGGCGAGTTGGCCGTGCGCGTAGAGGCGCGCGGCTGTGAGCTTGCATCCGGGAGATAGTAGGTTCGAATCCCACTATCGGCAGCCCTGAAGATGGTTTTCCGTGGTTTCCCATTTTCACACCAGGCAAATGCTGGGGCTGTACCTTAATTAAGGCCACAGCCGCTTCCTTCCAACTCCTAGGCCTTTCCAATCCCATCGTCGCCATAAGACCTATCTGTGTCGGTGCGACGTAAAGCCCCTAGCAAAAAAAAAAAAAAAAAAAAAATCTACGATCTGTTGAAGGAATGAGAATGACGTCGTGCTATGAGTAGTGCGCATATTTGTAAATCTTTAATCCGCAAGTGGTGACGCGGGGTCTTTTTTGAACTAGCACAATTTTTTTTATTAAGTTGTGCTTATTTTTAAACTTAATAGACCTTGGCTGCCACATACCTCTCCACACATTTCTTGTCTTTTGTCCGAGGTCAGTGGCAATGCAGCGAAAGGTGTTCATTCTTAGAAAGAGGGATTATTGTCAAGCGGTGCAATAAAGTGCACCATGCCACCAGTCCTGTTCATTGGAAGTACCACAGCAGTAGAGTTTAGTGTACCCAGTGAGTTAATTGTGTGATAGTGTTAGGAATTTAGTCAATCCTTTATCGTTAAAATGACTTATGAGAAGTATGAAGCAAGAGCATTATCTCTTTTACAGTTTGCGGAAGGGCAATAAGTTTTAAGCAGTGATGGCAGTGAAAATGAGTATGAATTATAAGTAGTAGACAAACAGTGATACAGAACAGAGCGCTAGTGAAGAAGTATATATTAGTGATGATGATTTACCTCTTTCTTAACAATTTTGCCGATTGATTGCTGCTTGCTGACTTTAATCAATATTTACAATTGGAATAGCAAGGGGGAATAAGATCTGTATCGATTATTATCGAAATGTAAATCGAGTGTCAGGGAAATAACGAGATAGACGCAGTGTTGTTTTCCTGTTGTTCAAAACTGAAACTAGTGAAGAGTAGAAAGTCAAGCGATCATTTAGGTTATGGGGCGCACGAAAAAACTGCGCACGAAAGGGCTCAGCAATATGCAAAGTATGGTTTATATGCCACAGATTCAGCGACAGTGTTTTGCAAGTATTGTAATTGCCGAGTTGGGTGGGGAAAAAAAGATAGCATTGTGAAACATGTTAAATCCGGAAAACACGTGGGTAAGCGACGCGATAGCGAATGTTCAACCCCTGCTGCTAGTACGTCTCACAGAAAGCAAGCTTCTGTGCTTACACAGATAGTTGTAAACGACAAAGAATTTCCAGATATAACTTCTCGAAACGCACAGTTTAAGTATTTGCCAAGGCAAATATACCTCTGAAAAAGCTGGAAAGCAAAGAGCTAAGAGCCTGGATTACTGAGTTTTCAAATGAAGAGCTGCCATGTGCGAGAACTCTACGTGAATTATGTTTACCGGGTAAGTTTCGGGTACAGTTTAGGTATTACGACATCGAAACCACGTGCAAAATTTAAGGATACCGAATATGAGTGCGATTTCCATATCGAACTATCTTTCCCGTACCCAATTGATCCAGTAATTTTAAATTATTTAGTTATAATTTGAAGTCTTTCTTCCTTTCTAGAAGTTTCATGTGACCACCAGAAAAGAACAGCAGAGTCTCTAGTGGGGAAGAACATGAACATACTCTGTGATGAAACTACAGATAGAATGGGCCGTTGCGCTTTTATCAACATATTCCAAGTCCCAGCCGGATCGAAAAGAGAGTTGCACGTTGTTTCTGTGAACTATCTTGATGCAGGAAATACTACAAGCTGCTCTCGTGCTGTTTTAGAAGCTCTGCGCAGTTATAGTGTACCATCATGTGGTAAACTGTCAAAGTGTAATAAATAAACAATTAAAATTTGGTACATTGATGGAATCTTATGAGACTGATGTGGTGATAGGAGTGGAATCATGGTTGAGAGAAGGGGTGGGTAACAGAGAAGTATTTCCAGAAGGGTACACAGTCTATCGTAGAGACCGAGGAGATAAAAAGGGAGGGGGGGGGGGGGGGTGTTTATTCTGGTGAAGGAAACTTACTGTTCACATGAATGGTTTACCGATGAAAGGGATGAAATATTAGGGATAAAATTAATTTGTGATAATATGAAGGAGGTGGGAATTATAGGAACATACAGGCCTGGAAGAGAGGAAAGAGACATGGAAATATTTGAGAAAATAATAGATTATACTCATAAAAACAATAATAATGATGTGGTAATAATTGGGGGAGATCTAAACTTGCCTGAGGTTGAATGGAATGGAGCTGCAAGTGAAGCCCATGAACAGAAACTGGCAAATAAGTAAATTTGGGAGGGAGGATTTACACAAGTAGTACAAGAACCGACTCGTCTCAATAACTTGCTAGATGTATTCTTGGTTAAACCATGGGAAATTGTTGATAAAACTGAGGTAATTGAAGGAATAGGAGACCACAAGGCTGTAATACTGGATGTAGGACTCGTACCAATAAAGCTTAATAAGAGGGTTACACAAGACAAGAAATTGTACAGAAAAACTAAAGTTGATGAATTTGGGACTTACCTTAAATCACAATTCAGTTGTTGGATAAGTGAAGGGAGTAACGTGGACACACTTTGGGCTAAATTTAAAGGAATCATTTGGGAAGGAGAGAAGAGATTTGTACCTGTTAAGAAGGGTAAAATGACCTCAGACCCTGTTTATTATACAAGGGAAATAAGAAAATTAAAAAGAAAATGTAGAATAGAAAACAGGAAAATCAAAGAGGGTAGGGAGAGTAGAGCAACTAGAAAACAGCTAATGAGGGAACTGAATAGAGTGAAAAACGAAGCAAAAGAGAATTATATGAATGGCATACTTCAAGAGGGTAATGACCAAAGGGAAATGGAAAAAGCTGTATTCATATATCAGGAATCAAAAAGGAAAAGGAATCCAAATTCATACAATGGTGAGAGAAGGGGGTGAAAACTATTTAACAGATACTGAGAAGGCAAACCTATTAAGTAGGGAATTCAGAGATTCAGTAGATGATTGTCAGGAGTTGGAAACCGAAACAGAAGATAGAGAGGGAGAGAGACAGAGGGAAACAAGAAGCTTCTCATTCACAAATGAAGATATTTTCAGAGAAATCCAACTGCTTCAGCAAGGAAAACCAGCGGAAAGTGATCAAATTACTGGGGAGGTATTAAAGACAATGGGGTGTTACATAATGCCTTATTTAAAATTTCTCTTTGACTATGTCATAAATAATAGTGTAATACCAAAGGAATGGAAGGAATCTATAATAATACCAATTTATAAAGGAAAGGGTGATGAAAGGAAACCAGAGAACTACAGACCAATCAGCCTGACCAGTATAGTTTGTAAAATACTGGAGAGTTTAATAGCAAAGTACATCAGAGGGATATGTGATAATAAAAATTGGTTCATGAGGAGCCAGTATGGATTTAGAAAGAAATTTTCTTGTGAGGCACAACTGGTGGGATTTCAGCAGGACATATCAGATCAATTGGATTCAGGAGGCCAGTTAGATTGCATAGCCATAGATCTTTCCAAAGCCTCTGATAGAGTGGAACATGGAATATTATTAAAGAAATTGGAGGGAATAGGATTGGACGTAAGGGTTACACGTTGGATAAAAACATTTCTAAATTCAAGGGTTCAGAAAGTCAAAGTAGGAAATAATGTATCTCAGGAAGAGAAAGTTTGGAAGGGAATTGCACAGAGTAGTATAATCGGTCCGTTACTTTTCTTAATATACGCAAATGATTTAGGGAACAATATAACATCAAAAATAAGATTGTATGCAGATGACATAATTGTTTATAGGGAAATAAACAACATCGAGGATTGTTCAGAATTACAAAGGGACCTTGAAAGTATCCAACAATGGGTTGAAGAAAATAATATGAAGGTTAATGCAGGCAAATCAACTGTTACAACTTTTACAAACAGGAGCTTTAAAACTGAATTTGAATATACTTTGGATGAGGTAGTTATCCCAAAAGATGGCAAGTGCAAATACTTAGGTGTGAGATTTGAAAGTAATTTGCACTGGAAGGGTCATGTTGACGACATTGTTGGGAAAGCATACAGATCGTTACATGTCATAATGAGGCTACTTAAAGGATGCAACAAAGAATTAAAAGAAAAAAGTTACTTGAGTATGGTTCGTCCATTATTGGAATATGCAAACAGTGTTTGGGATCCTCACCAACAATACCTAATAAAAGAAATAGATAGTGTGCAGAGGAAAGCAGCAAGATTTGTAACAGGGGATTTCAGGAGAAAGAGTAGTGTATCAGAAATGTTAAAGGAACTTGGGTGGGAAACTTTAAGTAAGAGAAGGGAGAAAACTAGACTTATAGGATTATATAGAGCCTATACAAGAGAAGAAGCATGGGGAGATATCCGTGAGAGGCTTCAGTTGGAAAATAATTATATCGGCAGGACTGACCACAAATATATTAGAAGGAATTTTAGCAGAAGCGATTGGGGTAAATTTTCATTCATTGGGAAGGGTGTGAAGGAGTGGAACAGTTTACCAGGGGTAGTGTTTGATCCTTTTCCAAAATCTGTACAGATATTCAAGAAGAGAATAAACAGCAACAGAGAAAATAAATGAAGTGTTAGAGGGCATTCGATCAGTGCAGGTTATTGTAAAAAAAAAAAAAAAAAAAGTGTGTGAATAAATTAATTCCATCCCCTGGTCTAAGGAGTTTGGACAGCCGAAGTAGGGGACTGCCTGTAGGGGTGAAGTACAGTAGGGACTTCGACGGCCCTGGGACCGCTACGGTAGCTGTGAAGGCCCTTCAGGAACTCTGAAAAGTGGTGGCAAAAGGGGCTCTGGTTAAGACGCAGCAGGTCGTTATGCTACTTAGGTTCCAGAACGGTAAAAAAAAAAAAAAAAAGTAAATAAGTAAATAAATGCAATGTAAATATTAATCTTATACCAGTTGTATAGTACCATTTGAAGTAATTCCACATATTGTATATCAGTTGACTATATTTGTAAGTAGTACAGGAGATATTATAAGTAGAATTTTGTAAACAATATAACTTTATTAAGGATGAGCTGTGTGTTTAATAGAAAACATTGTTAGCGTAAATTGTATAATATTGTATTATAGAAAAATTATCTTCTCTTGTTAATTTAATATTTAGTGCTTGACAATAATGTATTTTAGTGTACCATTTGCCACCGAGGTAGACACCTCATTTGCAAATAAAGAGATTTTGATTTGATTTGATGAAGCAGTTAAACTGTTTGTTAGTGAGAGTGCCCTGTACATGACCCGGTGTTATGAAACATCAAGTGTGGTCATAGGGGATCATTTAATGCATGTACAGTGCTGGGCACATAAGATCAACTTGGTTGACAATAGCTGGGTCGCAGTGATGACAGATTTAAATCATGTGGTTGCGATGGTAAAGTCTGCATTTTTTAACACAAGAAAGAGAAAATATAATCATTTACAATTCTTAACATCAAAGTACGGTGCTTCAAAGGAAGCAAAGCTTTTTCCTACACCTATCATAACCCGATGGAATAGCTGGTTTCAGGCCGTCTTCTATTTGAGTGCTTACTTTACTGATGTTACATTTTTCAAGATGTCTGACATGAAAGACATCAACAACTGTGGTATTAAGTACCTGACTGATCTGAGTGACCGAGAAGTAAATTGGCTTCACTCCCACATGGTTTTTGTCACAGATCATACAGCCGGATTGGTTGACCTCCTTACTGAACTTGAAGGGTCTCTGTATCCTACCTCTCATCTCCTTTACCCCAAACTGCATAACACTGACACCTGTTTTACCTTCATTTGTGAGGGGAATTTTTCTGCGGTAACTAATGATTCTTTGATTAAGCTGTTCACTCCTCTCTACCCGATGGAATAGCTGGTTTCAGGCCGTCTTCTATTTGAGTGCTTACTTTACTGATGTTGTTACATTTTTCAAGATGTCTGACATGAAAGACATCAACAACTGTGGTATTAAGTACCTGACTGATCTGAGTGACCGAGAAGTGAATTGGCTTCACTCCCACATGGTTTTTGTCACAGATCATACAGCCGGATTGGTTGACCTCCTTATTGAACTTGAAGGGTCTCTGTATCCTACCTCTCATCTCCTTTACCCCAAACTGCATAACACTGACACCTGTTTTACCTTCATTTGTGAGGGGAATTTTTCTGCGGTAACTAATGATTCTTTGATTAAGCTGTTCACTCCTCTACAGCGGGCTGCACGTAAGAGACACATTTGTCAAAGCTGCTCATTCTTCACAGTGTAAGCTATCCACATTTAAAGCTAAAGACCCCAACCATAAGCATTTTGTGTCAATTACTCAAGCTTTGTGTCCAAAAAATATAATTTTGAATAACACTGATAGATGAGCTTGAGAAATTGTTTGGAGTAACAGATCACTCACGAAATGATATCTGGTCCGGTTACTGTTCCATGAAACATGCAACCCAGAGGAAAGAAAGTGAAAAATGTGATGTCCTGCTTGCATTAACTGCCGTTCAGACAGAGTTCAGCATATTTGCTAAATAATGTCTTGAGTTGTTGTGGACACCAACGAACAATGTAGATAGCTAGTGCGTGTTGTCTCATTACAACACAGTGGTTACAGACAGACGGTGCAATTGAAAAAAAGCAATGCCAAAGTACTGACAATGCTTTCGTTTGAACAATGAATTTGTATTGTGTGTGAACCAAGGACAATAAATGCACTTCATAAACTTGGAATCGTTAAAATTAATAATACCATGCGATTATTTTAACTTTGTAAATAGATGCTAACTTTGGAATAAATAGATGCTAATTTAGAAACAAATAGATGCTAAATTTTCAGGTCCCTAGGTATTATATTATTTTCTGGCATCAAGATATATTGTCTTCGGATGTTCAACTCGAGATAAGCCAACATGTAAATGTCCATGTGAAAAGCACTCCTTCCTCAAGTCGATTCCCACAAGTGAGAATGTTTGCCCCTGTAACTTATTAACTGTGATAGCAAATGGAATCTTCACTGGAAACATACCCACGTATGTTTTTCATAAAATGTGCATTTAATAGATGATTGCCCTTCAAGAGGTCTTTTGTTGGTTGATGTAAAACTATGTAAGACAAATGATTGGAAATTGTTTTTCTCTATAACTTTTGTTATGTAGTACAGTACTTTTCGACAGGACGAATACCCATTTTTTTTTGCATGTCATCCCCTCGCCAGAGTAAATCGTATGTGTACTAAGTTTGCTTGAGAGCTATGCTTGAGCATACATCCATAATCTTGGTCATATTGGACATTTCGACTGGGGCTGAACTATGACTTAAACGGCAACCAGATTGTAACAGCTCCTCTCAACATTAACATCTGGCTGCTAGGGGTGTCTTGCCCCCAGGATATTTTTCTTTTTCTTTTTTTTTCTCTTTCAGATAGTAAACTGTATGTGTACAAAGTTTGGTTGAGAGTTATGCTGGAACATACAGGCTTTTATCTCTTATCTCAATCATTTTGGACATATTCTTTTCCACCTCTTCTCACCACTAATCTAACATGTAAATTAATCTTGGACTTAAATTATATCTGGAGTGTGACTATTCACCTCAGCGACCCCAATAACTATCGATTCTACATTAATAGAGGCAATTTTCTATTATTAATATTATCATCATTATACTTCTTCCCCTTTCCATCCCCGCCCAAAGGAGTCCTACGAGTGTCTTACACAACAGTATATTTTTACCAGATAGTAAGTCACGTATGTACCAATTTTGGTTGGCAGCTATGCCAAAACGTACATGCATAATCTCGCTGCTGTAGAATCCTGGAGCTGGCGTTGCCATGGTTACAGGAGTTCACTTCTTTACCCGATTCCTAAAGCATGGGTAGTGTGGTGCCAATATCCCCGTAACGGTTGGTTTTAGGGCCTACAGGGCTTACTAAGTTTTTCTCTTTGCGTCAAGGGGCTTAAAATAAGCGTTGTCTCGTCCTTGTACGAAATTCGATATTTCGCCTATATTAGCTTCTTGTTTTTATATCTCACCCCATCAAACTGTTTTGAAAATAAAATACAGCCCATGTCCATCGGGATAATGTATATTTACATTAGTAAAAGATTTTTTAGAATTGGACCAGTAGTTCCTGAGATTAGCCATTACATACAAACAAAGTTTACCTCTTTATATTGTACCAGATACGCTGATCCAGCTTCAGTGTTGAAGTATTTCAAACTTAAAATACGCGCCGTGTGCCAACAGAGCAGCCAGCTACAGCAAGCATGTTGCAAGTGACGTAAGATGAGTGACGAAGGAGCCAGCTTCAGCTTGCCAAGGCTAAGTTACGTCATCCATAGAACCTTCCAAACCTTCTACTATGAAATTTTTTTTTTTTTTTTGCTAGGGGCTTTACGTCGCACCGACACAGATAGGTCTTACGGCGACGATGGGATAGGAAAGGCCTAGGAGTTGGAAGGAAGCGGCCGTGGCCTTAATTAAGGTACAGCCCCAGCATTTGCCTGGTGTGAAAATGGGAAAGCACAGAAAACCATCTTCAGGGCTGCCGACAGTGGGATTCGAACCCCCTATCTTCCGAATGCGAGCTCACAGCCGCGCGCCTCTACGCGCACGGCCAACTCGCCCGGTACTATGAAAATAATTCATATATGAGTGAAGATATGAACATAAGAATAATATCACTGTACACACCATTTTAATATCTTCAATACCACCAAGTTTCATTAAAATCTACCTCGGATTAAGGACGTTATTGGTAGAAACGAAACAGCTGCAATCTCCGTGACTTTGGTATAAAAGAGAAGCGAGAATTCTGTTGGCTGATGGAAGTTAGTGCTGCGATGTGACATTACGGAATCAAAGTCTGCAATCAACTCTTCGAAGTTACGGTGAGAAGAACTTTGAAACATTTCAAGAGTCTCGCGAACTTAGTCGTAGAATCAAGAAGTGCGATATTTTAAATACCTCAAAGTGATTGAAATATTTCTGCTGACAGCAAACTTAGAATCTTGAACAATGCATTAGTACTTGTATTTTTCAAATGGAATGAACATTTTCAAGGGTTATGAACTTCATGTTCTTACTGCTTAGAAACATGTTTTAGGATTTCGTCAAATATTGTGTATTGTTTAAATATGGCTGATGACGACCCCAAGCAGGGTTGAAACTAGTCCCATGTAATGAAAATACACGCATTGTAAATATAACTATGTACTGAATACATGGAAAACTTTTCTGTTTATAATTTATATGTAATTTGAAAACGTTAGGAAGACATTAGTGTGAATTAACTTGTAATTTCATGGTATCTTTAAATGAACCCCGGGCTATTAGTGGATGTGGGATGTGGCGTCCCATCGCCCAGTGGGTAACCGAACTGCAATTAGCCTCCTGAGTATTGGCGGGTAAACCATAAAACTTACTGACATGAGGCAATGCACGTCAGGCACCGACCAGCTAGTGCATAACAAAATATTAACGCAAAGATCCATGATAGACCTAGCAAGCCAGTGGTAACGTATTACATAACTTTCAACAATCAAACGATCCTCAGATAGAATGTAAAACCAATATCAAAAGTGACAAAGCCTTTGTGCAGATCTGTCAGGTACGACACCCAAAACGGCTCCGATGATAGACAAATCTGTTCAAAGAAATAAAGACTGGGACTATTAATGTAGTATCCTTAGAAAAGGATGCAAGAATTCAATGATGACAGAGAGAAACATACCGATAATGGGACCAAGTGAAATAAGAAAAAAAGGGAATGGTAGTCAGGTGCTGGAGAGGGGATATAAAATGTGGTGGTCAGGAAGAGACAAGAGAAGAAATGGTGTTGCAATAACAGTGGCCAAAGAACTGGTCAACAAAGTACTTAATGTTTGCGACAGAATAGTTAAAGTTCAGTTAATGATGGAAGGAAATATCCATGATATAATCCAGGTTTATGCTCCTCAAATAGGTTTTGAAATAGATGAAAAGGAAGAGTTCATCACTAAACTGGAGGATACTGTAACATCTAACAAGACTGTGATTATAGGAGACTTCAATGTTCGAGCTGAGAATGATGAGGATATGAAACAGTCATAGGAAGCCACGGAGAAGATCACAATAATGATGAAGGAGAGATGATATTAGGCAGTATCTGGGAAATAAATGGATCATTGGTAATGGATGGTATAAAAAAAGAGACAGTCACAAGTTTACCAGATACAGTTGGAACTTGCAACAGAAATCCATAACTGATTATAAATAATAATGGAAGAAATCAGAAGATGCTTGACAGACGTGAAAGTGATACCAAGCATTAATCTTGACGGTGACCACAGACTATTGGTAAGGACATTGATGAAATTTAGAAGGGGTAAATATGGGGGGAAAAGGCAGGCAAAAATCAAGTGCTGGAAACTAAAAGATAGAGAAATCTAAGAGATATATAGGGAATAGATTAAAACTTAACTCCCTAAAAATGAGAGGAAGGATGTTGAGGAAGAATGGAAAAGGTTCAAACAGGCTTTAGTCAAAGCAGCAGAAGAAACCTGTGGAAAGACATCAACAAACATCAGACGCAAAGAAACTCCAGGGTGGAATGGTTCAGAAACAGAATGGAACATAAGAGACAAATGGAAATGACCAAGCAGAGCAACAAGGAAAATTATAGCATTGGCTAAAAAGAGGTCCTGGGAAAAATTTACAAAAGAGACAGAAGAGAATTATAAGAATGACAATAAAATATTATACCGCATATTAGGTAATGAAGGAAGCAAAAGAAAAAAAAAAAAAATCAAAAGTCATCAACAAAGATGGAAGACCTGTGTGGGAAGAAAAATAAGTTTTAGGAAGTATGGAATGAACACTTCCAAAATCTACATGAAGGACAAAATGAAACAAATGAACCCAAGGAAATAGACAAAGATAAAATAAATATCACCATTACAGTGGAAGGGATGAATAAATGATCAGATGAAATAGGAAGAGAAGATCTACAAATGTTAGATGTAGAAAAAGTTGTATTAGAAATGAAAAATGGCAAAGCTCCTGGAATAGATGACATCACAGTGGAAATGATTAAAGCTGCAGAACCTATTGGAATACAGTGGCTGTATAGAATAATGAAGATGGTATGGATTGACGGAGAGATTCCTGATGGCTGGACAAGGGCAATTATTGTACCTATTTAAAAAAAAAAAAGATAAGGCACTTTGTGAGAACTACAGAGGAATAGCATTAGTCATTGCATGGAGATTTATGAAAAGATATAAAAAATCAAGAACAAGATAGATTCACAATTAAGAGAAGAACAAGGATTTAAATCTGGAAGATCAACTATTGATGCCATATTTACAGCTAGACAAGTAGTAGAAAAGAAATGGGAATTTGGGAAAGACATCACAGTTGCATTAATGGATATACACAAGGCTTATGGCACGGTTAGAAGAGAAGAGCTATGGCAAGGACTGAATAGAATGGAACTGTCAAGAGAAATGCAATTGAGAATTAGAAACATGTATAACAAATGTCTGAACTGTGTTATAATAGATGGCAGAAAATCATGATGGTTTAGAAAAGACAGAGGAGTTCGACAAGGAAGTGTACTTTCACCAGTGCTCTTTAATATAGTGATGGACAACATTATGAGGAATGTTCGCCAAGGGTCAACAGCAAATGATATGAAAGTCACAGCATATGCAGATGATGTAATGATATGGAAAGAAAATGAACAAAAATGGGAAGAACAACTAAATATCTGGCAGAGGGCAATTGAAGAAGCAGGCATGGAAGTAAGTTTAATGAAGAGTGAGGTAATAAAAATCAGTAGAGAAAACAAAAAAATGAAGGATGTTAGGTGTAATGGAAAAATTCTTAAAGAAATAGATGCTTTTAAATACCTAGGAATAAGCTAACTGGGACAGTAAACATCAAGGAAGAAATTTCGGAGAGGATAGGAAATTGCTCAAAATTTTATTACTGTGTATCAGACATACAGTAATTAGAAATTGGAAAGTACCCACCACAGGAAAAATCATGATATCTAAACCATATTATTTGCCAACATTGACGTACGAATCAGAATGTTGGACAAAAATAAGATTACAAGCGACAGAGATGTGCTTTCTGCGAGGGATCTTGGGTAAAACAAGGAGGGACAAGATAAAAAACGAAACCATACGAAACGCGCTCCAGATCAACCCTCTAAAAGAAACTACGTAGAGAAATAGGCTGAAATGGTTCGGCCACGTCAAAAGAATGGGACAAGAAAGATTACCAAGAAGAGCTCTGGAATGACCAGAATCTGGAAGAAGACCAATTGGAAGACCATGAACAAGATAGAGGGATTAGGTGGAGGATGAAATAAATCGGAGAGGACTACAGTGGCAGACAGTGATGAACGATAGAAAGTGGGAAAAAAGAGAAGACTGGAAGAGACTCTGTGAACGACCTGCATAAGCAGAAACGTATTAGGAAGAAGAAGGAGAAGAAGACTATTAGTGAACAGAACTAATTTTCACTATCAAATGATTATAAAGTCTTACCAGTATTATTATCCGTGTTCAAAAATAAACAGGACAGTGTGAGTGAATGGGACTAATTTCACTGCTGCATTAACAGTCTAATAGTGTTACTTCTTGTCATATGCCTAAAGAACAGTGCATGTGAACGGAACTAATTTCAGATGTAAAGCATTTAACTTCTTCTACGAAAGTGAAGTAATTGCCATTCATAGTGTCATAGCAGTGTTGAGTAAACTTTGTAAATACATGCAAAATAATCGTAAAGCAGTAGAACTCTACAAATAGTTGCACTATCTTCTTCAAACATTAAAAGCATAAGTGAACTATTTGTTTCGTGTGAACAATATCATAATATGTGTCAAGAGTAATTTACGTTAAGGAGAATGCGGGTTCGATTCTATTGACATTCGGCCACATGAAAATTTCTTTATTTTCTCAAGTGTCAATTTACTTTCCTTAAAGAAACATTTGTTTTCGATTTCACTGACATTCGACACGGCATCTTTGCATTTATTTTCTTATCCTTTCATGGGAATGATTAAAGTTGGTTCAGAAATTACACCTCAGATTAATATGTCAATTATGTTCAAGGGCTTAAACGCATGTGTTCGTGCTATCCTTCCGAGTGAGTGATCTCGGCGAACCAAACTCCTAGACCTTCAAGAAATTCCTCGTTGGAGTATACGTAGTTCCATGGTGTCGAGAGCTGATCTATGGTGAAGACGAGAGGAGTAGCAGAGGAAACTATTATACAAGTAATATGCCTTGAATATTTAGGTCGGATGCTATCACTTGTAACTAGGGCTTCAACATGTCAAGGCGAGTCGAGCGGTCCATGACGTTTAATGAGGGTTAATGGTGTGAAAATTACGACAGATTTTATTTAAGATGTATTAGACAATGATAGTGAGTGATTTCAGCTTTGGCTATGGGCTAAAAGAGAGACATTTCATCTCCAAGATTACATCCGCAGACAAAATGCTAGCCGGCAATGTGTGTTGTGTCAGAAAACAGGTGCTAGGAAAGATGTAAGAAAAAAGTGCGCTGTCTGCAGAAATGTGCCCTTGTGCTTCAATGTCTTTTGATGCATACCATACTAAACTCAACATGTAAAGGTAAGATACAAATACATATTATTAGTATTTCAAGAAAAATATTTTTTCCAAAACATTCAGTACAATGCACATTTGATCAAAATAACCTGTGATAAATCTATAACGTGTGATAGGCATTTTCTGCATGACGACATTTTACTGTCCATAACAGTGAACGGGTATTCAATGCACAAAATATTGGACCTCACCTTACTTTTTGCAGCTATAAATAAGAAGAAAAGAGGGGGTCTAACACGCGAGGAAATACAGCATATTGTCATGGTTCTTTTAATATTGCACAATACGATAAATGTGAGATGAATTTTCATAGCGACGTCAATTTCCTCAGAGGAGTTAATGCGATGAAATGAATGATGTACGAGTAAATAAAAATGAGATTATATTTACAGTATATGCAGGCCTAAAAGTCATGTGTTCACTATTTATTGTTTTCTTTATTTAAATTTAGAAATATTGCCTTCCAATGAAAGTAGCCAGTAAGACTCAGAATACAATCATAAATTTGTTAAAGAATAGCGTAGAATACAAACATGTACAGTACAATATATAGATCTTTATAGGCCAGAAGTGTGTTCAAGCACGAATTGGGAGGCTGTCACATATTGAACCCCACCTTACGTTTTGTGGCTATAAAAGCAAGAAAAAGCGGTGTGTGTGTGTGTCACAGTTCCTTTATACCTGTTGTTGTTTGAGTCATCAGTCCACAGGTGGGTTGGTTTCAGCCTTCCATGCAACCCTGTCATGTGCTAACCTTTTCATTTCTACGTAACTATTGCATCCTACATTTGCTCTAATCTGCTTGTCATATTCATACCTTGGTCTTGGTCTACCCCTACCGTTCTTACCGCCTACACTTCTTTCAGAAACCAACTGAACAAGTCCTGGGTGTCTTAAGACGTATCCTATCATTTTCTCTTCTTCTCGTCCAATTTAGCCAAATCAATCTTTCACGAATTCGATTCAGTATCTCTTCATTCGTGATTCTATCTATGCATCTCACCTTCAGCATTCTTCTGTAACATCACATTTCAAAAGCTTCTATTCTCTTTCTTTCTGAGCTAGTTATCGTCCATGTTTCACTTCCATACAATGCCACGCTCCAGATGAAAGTTTTCAGAAACATCTTTCTAATTCCTATATCAATGTTTGAAGTGAACAAATTTCTCTTCTTAAGAAAGCTCTTCCTTGCTTGCGCGAGTCTGCATTTTATGTCCACCTTACTTCTGCCATCGATAGTTATTTTAGTACTTTATACCTAAGTACTTTCTAATACTAACTATGAACAGGAACTGTAGATCAGGGTCTAACAGGGTGGCTACACTAGTATGACAATTACATCAACCATCTAGGAAATAGAATACAGACTTGCAGAAATTTTCTAAGTTCTCATCCATCAGTCACAAAATTTTCTTCCCAGTAATAGCCCAATTTTGTGAAATACAATGAAGAGCACACACTAAAAGCTGCCAAATAAGTTAAATATGATATTAAACTTTTACTTACTTTGAGCCCACTTTGGTATGATTTTCTTCGGTTTTTCTTCATCATCGCTGGTATCATCAGAATTGATATCATCTATACCATAATCATCTGTGTTCTTTGGTATTAGCCCGGCAACTCCATCTTTAATTGGACCAATTTTACTGTTTATGGGATGAGCTTTAATTAGCTTAACCTTGCTTTCTGTCTGAAAGAGAAATGTATAACCATACAGAGATCTGGATAAATTCAAAATGCAAAATCAATATACACAGTGCAGTATAAATAGTGTCTGGAATTGTATGAGAAATGCATGTTCTCTGTTAAATGCTTAAAGGTATGCAGTAATGACATACAGTAAAACATGGGTAAGATATTTCTGCAGGAGACAAGGAAAGATAATGTGAGAAGTGAGAAAACATACTATTGAATACACAAATAAAAACTATTCAATAGGGATATGTAAACACTTTATATGTTGTTCGCACATGTGTGCATTTTACATCGTGTAAGTATGGACACAGTGAAAAATATAGGCCATCTACCATTTCTAAAGATGAGAAGAGTAGTAAATATGAAGAACGACGGGAGAACAAATACAAAATCCTTTTCCACAGGGGCTTATTAAATAAGAACAGTGTATTAAAGTAGTGTAAAACGCCAGACAACAAATATGAAAACATTTGCAGTCAGTTTCCATAAAAGTATCAATATATTATTGCAGATCACACACTTTCTAAAACAAATGTTAGCTGAAGCTTCATATTTCGGACTAGTCAGTTATTAAACATTATTTTCTGGTCACACTAGGCCACGTGCGAGAGAATGACAGCCATCGTCGACAATATTACTGAAAACCGCCAAGCAAAACTGAACTTTCCTGAGACTAAAGGCTTGGTCCCCGAAGGTGTAATTTACCAGTTTAGTTCACGAATTCAAGGCCCTTTCCCATTTTTTGTGTATCTTTCCCTGACCTGCCTCCTTTGGTGAGAGTTGTTATCTATGTTGGAAATCACATTCCTTTCACAAGGGATGAGACAGTTCATTTTCAAGGTTAGGAAAAATGTGATCTTACTAAGCAATATCGACAATTTGAGACGTGATAAGGGAGGTCATTTTTAATAAATTTAATACAATGTAATTGGGACTTCAATTTTACGACTTGCAAAGCGAGAAAAAGTCTTAATGAGGAATGTGTTAACGAGGTTTCACTGTACTTTGTAAGTTACACACCTTCATAGCATTGCATATTTTACTCATAACTACGATATAATGTTATTAAGCGTTCCCTTTCTGTTATCAACTCAATGATTATTAAGGAAATCTCTGCACAATTGGGTATACAAATTTAAACCATTTTTAAACAAACATCATGCATAGAAAACTTAAAAAAAAAAAAAAGAATGTATATATAGCAACGGTACTATACAAACATGAACCTGAAAAATTTTACTAACAATATTTCATCTAACTTGCTCATTCCTTTTTAGGAGAATTGCCACCATCTTATATCCCAAGCATAAACTATGAAGGGATTAAGTTCAGACATTATTTAATATTACATAACTACAGTATTTACAATGTGTTTATAATTGTTACTGCTATTACTAAATTACTCTACTAGACAATTATAATCCTAATGGTGTTTAAAATGCACACATAGGTTAAATAAACATGTAATGAAAATAGGCTTATTTTTCAAACTCTAAAGTTATACTCAACAATGGTTCATAAGTAATGAAAAGGAACAAACAATTGCAAATCAAGCCAGATGTAGAAAGGAACACTGAAAGAAATACAAAATAAGAAAAAAATCACAGGTCAGTGTGGGAAGAGAGAGAAATAGAAAGAAAAAACAAAAGGACAAGGACAATCTCCAAATCTTCACACACCACCTTTCTCAAGTAGATTGGCTCTCTCATCAACCCCACTTCTTCTACATTCATTTCTTCTCAGACCCTGACAAGCTAGTGTATAACTTATTTCTTATACATCAGCAAGGTCATACAACCTTTAAAACTTGTGTGAAAGATGCACATTTAAGAACTTCAGTATCTGGAGTCAACTATAGCCACTCTATAACGGCATTCAATTTGCCATACTCTAAAAGTATTTGTGATTATGTATAAACTTTTATCATCATTGTGCCTCATCATCATCTAACATTTTAACTTGACAATGCCATATTTGTCTATTTTAATCTTAATGTTATGTTAAAACTGTACTGTTTTAGGACCTTTCAACTGAATTGTACAATTTATGTTTATGGCTGATGATGACTCCGAACAGGGTTGAAACTCGTACCAAATAAATATTAAACTGTAATGTAAAACTGCATTTAAAAGTATGTTGTATTGAAAAGGTGGAATCTTAAATTTTACATAAATATATATGTAATCTCACTTCAATACGGACCAATCAAAATGAAGTTTCTAACCCTCAATGACACAGTCTCTGGACACACTACTGTTGTTTTTGAGCCATCTTTCATTGTTCTTTGCAAAGTGGCGGTCTCAGTTCCATGATAATTCGAGATGAGGTGGACAACTCTATTATCCTCCCACTTATAAACTCCTATACCCAAATTTGAGAAGAGATAATCACAATCTATACGAGCCATCTTCTTGTCATCCACCAAGTTGTCTGGGAACTCACGTCTAGTATGGCGAATCGTTCAACAGGCAAAAGTTTCTTCTGACTTCAGTTTTTCCATTAACTTTACGGTGGAGAAAAGTTTTTTTTAAACTTAAAATTACAAATTATTTATTTGATCAACCACCTATTCAATACATACTTTTTTAATAATTAGGATTTAATCCTTGTTACAATTAAAGAATTAAATCTTAATTATATAAAAAAGTATTGAATAGGTGGTAGATCAAATAAATAATTTGTAATTTTAAGTAGTAGGGGGGAGTGGGGCAGTTTCATACACATTCTACCCATTAACACTTAACACACTCACTGAAGCTGCTGGAAAAGATCATAGAAACAAGACTTAGGAAGATAGTGGAACCTTTGCTTGAGGAAGAACAACACGAGTTCAAGAAAGGTCGAAGTACTGTGGATCTTATCTTTGCAGTAAAGATGCTGACAGAAAAGTACTGGGAATACGGAAGAAATTTGCATTTGTGGACATTGAAAAAGCATATGATAGTGTTCCTCGAAACAAGATATGGGAATGTCTGGAAGACCTAAAGGTGCCAAAGTACTTAATTGACAAAGTCAAGATGCTATACCAGAAGTGCTACAGCTGTGTCCAGATAGGCAATGGACGATCAAAATGGTTTGAAACAAAGAGAGGTGTCCAACAAGGAAGTGCTCTGTCACCACTCCTGTTCATAATAGTACTGGACAAGGTCATCAAATCTATCAAGAAAATGGACAGTGAACCAAACGCCCTGGTATTTGCTGATGATGTGTTTTTATGGGGAGAGACAGAAGCTGAAGTTCAGAAGAAACTTAATGAATGGAACAATACATTCAAAAATTTTGGACTGAAGATGAGCAAAACAAAGACGGTGGAAATGACCATCAAGAGGGAAGGAACAAGCTGAAATATATTTCTGGAAGGAGAAAATATGGAATCAGCTTCCCACTTCAAGTACCTCGGAAGCACAATCTCGAAAGACAACACTGTTAGGCAGGAAATACTCAGCAGGACACAGAAAGCATCGAACTTCTACAGTCAAGTCAGAAATCTTCTCTGGGATTGCAAAATACTACAGAAAGCGAAAACAATCATGTACCACACTTACTTCGTACCAATCCTCACGCACGGTTTAGAGACATGTACCCTACTAAACAAAGACCTCAGTAGAATCCAAGCAACTGAAATGAGATTCATTAGAACCATGAACCAAACAACCAGAAAGGACAAGATCAGAAATGAAGTGAATAGGAAAGTAGCTGATATTGAGGTTCCTATTATCAGTGTCATAAAGAAACGCAGACTTCAGTGGTATGGGCACATAATGAGAATGAACAGGGAAAGACCTGCCAGAAAATATTTCAACCTTAATCTTGTAGGAAGAAGACCACAGGGAAAACCAAGAAAACGTTGGATAGAGACTGTAAGATCAGATGTGGAGGAGAGAGGATACAAATGGGAGGATGTACTGGATCAGAAGATGTATGAAGACAGGAGAAGATGGCGAGTGCTTGTACACCACACCTAGGAAACTGGAGTTGGGAAATGATGATGATGATGATGATGAACACTTAAGAAGATTTAGTGGCTGTATTTCACAATCTAAATGGCTAAAAACAAGTGTTACACAAACATTGTTATATTAGAAACAAGTCGGACTTACGTAATTACTCATTTAGTTAATTCCTATAAAACAATTTAAAAATACAGTAGAAGTCCGTTATAGCGAGAATTCATAAGCGCGAAAAATTTACTCGCTATAACGGATTGTTGTTATATCCGATTTTTGTATAAAAGTCGGAAAACCCTTCATGCACTTTAAAATCGGTATGAAACGGCAATCAGTTTGTTCAAAACTTGCGTTTCCGTAGATGATATCCACAACATGGCTTACTTGTTTGTTATTTTTCGTAATCCGATACTACATGAAAGTGTATGTTTAATTTCATTCTGAAAAAAATATAGTACCGAATATCTCCGAATCCAAGATGAACCCCACTTTTTCCTTCAAAAAATTTAAATCAGGCTCAAAAAGAAGTTTGTAAAATCATATGAATGCCTTGTCTTACAGTAGGCCTACGCATTTTTTAAATACTATTTTTAGACGCCGAACACTGACTTTCGTTACGCCGTATTTCTTTATTTTTGGCGGCTGCACAATTATTTATTTCCGCGGGTTTAAGGACCATTAATTCAACATTGGCATCATAATACCGAAGAGAACTCGTTGAAAATTTTCCGGCAATACCTATTCCATACGTCTCTACAATACAACGATCCATCAGGAAATTATTCTTCCTGTCTATAAAACTGTTACTTTTACGCAGCGTCAGATATAACCGGCTGCCGCGACACGCACGTCTCGCTTATCGGGTTCGGCCAAATTCAGCGGCTAGGGATGTATTAGCCTCATCGCGAACGTTGAAAGTCAACGAACGAGTTTATTGCGCCACGGCGTGGCCATTCCGCCGTTGCGTTTTTTGTGCACATACCTCACAATTTCATCTTCGACTTCTTTAAAGCGTCCTTGTTGCGGACCACTGAATGTATTTTTTGTACAGTACGCATTTTTTAGCTCGTTGTCTTCACGCTAACGCCAAATATTGGCTTTAGTTAGGCCTATGCCGTATTTACTTGCGGCTGCACAATTATTCTACATTATCGTGTGTTTAATAAACATTAACTTATAACTGGCATCATAATATCAACTAGAACCCGTTGAAAATTTGCCGGCAATACCTTTTCCACGTACTTTTACAATAGGACTATCCATCACGAAAATATTCCTGCTGTCTATAAACCTTAATTTTACTAAGCGTCAAGTACAATAGACGCGTTATGACTGCCACTGAGTAGCCATGGCTTTTCTAAGAATTCGAAGGGTCGCACGCTTTGATGCCATTCTGCAGATTTGAGAATCACACAGGCTCTGTACAACCGGTTGTCGCGGCTAGCGATGTGTAGTAAAGAGGCGGTCATTTATTGTCAACGAGTTCTGTGCGCGTGTGAAAGAAGCAGCGTGGTTACCGCGGTAGTTGCCAGTGGTATCCATTAACTTACTGTTAGGCCGCGAATGCAACAACCCTTGAGTTTTCGCATGAGATTCTGAGAAAAAAAAAGTCTTGGATTCGGAGAAAAAGGTTATCATTCCAGAGACTTCTGTGGCAAACACCTAAGCTTTCTTCTTCAAACAGCGTCACCTAATCTAACTGTATATGTAGTCTATCATGAAAACATATTTAAAACGCATGAAGAGAAATAATCTCCTCGCGAAAAATTTACATGTAAATAGCCGTAACTAGACGCGAGAAGATATGAAATATCCTCTGAAATCAGTGATGTACTCTGCCATGTCTTGAGGTGTATCACATTATTACTTAATTTCCGTATATAACATTAAAATTAAGATATCGTTTACTTCAGTCTTTATTTTTAACAAGTTAACAACTGCTATCGGCCACGTTATTTACGCATTTATTACGAAAAAGTGTTTTCCTCTTTCATTTCGACTTTTCTTTAGAGAACAGCAGTCAATGGGTATTACTAATAAACTCCAACATCGCCTTTGAATGTCAACGAGAGAGCTCGCAAATGCACAAAGTGAGAAAACTATACCGTACCGATGATGATCGATAGCATTTTGTTGCAAACGTTTCAGTTTTCTTATTCAAACAGCGTCACGTATCCTAACTTAACTGTACTATACGTATGATGAAAACACACTTCAAGCGCCAGTAGGGAAATTATACCTTTCTTGCTATAAATTTTCATAATAGCCTTTCCGTAATTTGATCAGACGCGACAAAATATAAACTAACCTCTGAAATCAATTAAGCACTCTGCCATATCTCAAGGTGTATCCCATTCTTACTTAATTGCAGTATTTAGCCTCAAAATTAAGCGGCGGTTTACTCAGCCTTATATTTAACGAGTTAACAACCGTTATCGGACACGTTATTTACGCATTTATTACGAAAGTATGTTCTCTTTCATTTCGAATTTTCTTTACGGTACAACTGTCGACGGATATTACTAATCGACTCCGACATCGCCTTCGAATGTCGACGAGAGAAATCGCTAATGCACATAGCGAGGAAACGATGCCGAAGGTAATTGATCGCATGCAATATCATCGCTGGGGTGCATAAATATCGGTAACGGAAAAAATCGCGCGCGCTTAATTGCTCGTAATAACGGATGCGCCAGTGATAGGGTTCTCGCTGTAACCGAAGGACGATACACAGTTTAAGACGGATGCGCCAGTGATAGGGTTCTCGCTGTAACCGAAGGACGATACACAGTTTAAGATAGGAATTTTAAAGGGACAGAAAAATGTCGTCGCTATAACGGAGTTCTCGTTATATGGCGTACTCGCTATAGCGGACTTCTACTGTATTTATAAACATGTATTTGTATGAAAGTACCCCAACATGGGCAGTATCATACATTGCAGGGGCACTTTCATACATGTTCTACAATATTGACAAAATATGCTTTTATACATACAAAAACACCACTAGCCTATCCTAAACTGAATTCAGTCAGATCTACAGAAAAAGTTAAGGAAATTGCTCGAGCTGTTCCTCCAACCATGGTAGGCTGTGGAAATTTAGTGTGAACATCAGCCCGAGAAATTTCACTGACTTCTTTTTATGGAAAACAAAAATTTCTTTTTATAATTTGTATGTAAAAAGTTTGAGAAACCCTGAACCATTCATTTTCTCATCAACTTGACAAACAAAGTATTTCTTTGTTCTTTTTGTTGCAAACTCAACCAGAACGAAGTCATTAAGCTGAATATCACTGCTGTTATCAAGCAGCGGTAAGTCAACATCTTGGTCACTAAACTCAAGTTCACTTTCACCACTTGTTACAGCAACACTTTATTCACTGCTTGAAGAATTGAGGCCTACAGATTCCTTGCCAGATTTAAATAATTTTCGTATAGGGAGATTCGAGGATGTCATCTTGTTTGACTTTCTTTTCTTTTTATTCTTAAGCTTCATCATTTCCTCCAATCTTTCTTTTTCAGGAGTGATAGTCAGAATTCTTGACTTTCCTTTAGCTCGTCCAGTGTCTTTAAGTGTTATAGGCTTTGCTTGGGGTAAGGGTGGATATATTCTGGTGTAACTGTAGGTTTTTGAGGGTTGCCTTGGAATTGGGTGTTGGCGTGGAAGTGGGAGAAGCTGAAGTGGGTATGTTGCTGGATGGTTCTTGGACATGACTTTCTTGCCCTGAAGGTGCAGATGATCCCATTAAATCTTCCTCATGATGGGCAGGATCTGAAGATGTAGAAAGTTTTGTGCAATCCTGTGGGTGGCATGGGCGATCTGTTGTCAAAGATGCAGCTAAGTCAATGAATACTGAATTTTCACGACCGCATTGTAATCGAAACCAACTTTCAACCTATTAGGTCGTGTTATGTACATTTAGTACGTGTTGAAGAGATGTGGGTTGTGGGTTCGGATCCCACTGGTGTCTGGTTGGCCATTTTTGTTCTGTACTTAACATCTCTTCCACACGTACTAAATGTATGTAACACGACCTAATAGGATGAAAGTCGGTTTCGAATGCAGCAAAGTCTTTGTCAGTAAAGACAAAATGATTTGGGGACTAAAGTCCGGTCTTCCTGAATGAAGACACAATGTTGATCTTGAAAAATGACTGACTGAATGGTACATTTGTCAGTTATGGTATGTTATAAATTGATATGGCCCTTCCTGGATTTTCATAGAGCCATGTATTAAATGCTTGCCTGCATCTGGTCTTAAATGGACCGAATTTGTCGAACAAGACAAGTACGGGATCATCCTTAGAAGACTTGCATATCTTTTGGAGATGCTTGATGATTTCAAGAAAATATGTTCCTGTAATCCAGCCTCTAGGGTTTGCAAGGCCTAGGAGCCCCAATTATATCCTTTTTGCTTTAAAAATAGATATGGGGGTGTATGAAAGTGCCCCAAACCATTGTATGAAAGTGCCCCATAGGCAGCTATTTTACTAATCTTGCCATGTGGCCTTTCATAAGTTATGGAGATTACTGTAACTTATACATAAGTTGCAGTGAAGAGTGTAGTATGATGTGAAACTTATTTCAGAATCAAACACAGTGAATCAAAAGACTTACCTAACTATTTCACAGCAAGAAGATTTTTTTTAAAAATCACCAAAATTAAACTTTTCAGCACAGCTTCTCGTCAACAGATGCTATGATGCTACAACTTGCACAGGAAGTAGATGAAGTCAAAAGGAGTTAATAAAAAAAAAAAAAAAAAGATGGCACTCTCTACCCTTAAAGGTGGGAAATTTAAAACTGTATGAAACTGCCCCACTCTCCCCTACACTGAATTTCAATACAGACTCATAATGATAATGATTACTTGTATGGGGAAAAAATTTGTCGAAAAATACAATCCTCCCCTGTCTCCAAAATGGTCTTGTTAACTGCAGAACAACACCTTCCTGCAAACTGCAAATTCTGCATTTTGTTCCTTCTTGCCTTGATAAACTATGAATGAAAGAATATATCCCTTTTGGTCAGCTACTGTCCACAGCTTGTAACCGCGTTTCACTGGCTTCATAGGATTATACTGTTTTAGCGAGCTTCTACCTTGAATAGTATAATAGATTCATCGACACTTGGTTCCCAAGTTCCACTGTAAACCACCTTATATCCGACATTTAGGCTGTTGATCATTGGTCTTAGTTTGTACAGTTTATCTCCCATTGTTTTGTGGAACTGCATTGTTGTCATTCACGTACAAAAAGCGCAAAATGCCTTCAAATCTATTTCTAGGCATAGTCTCAGCTACCACTTTTACACCCAAATCTGCACTTGTAGCACAATAATGCTTCCATGATGGTGAACAGTTTTAACCCACCAGAAAGTTTATTCCAATAAAAGAAAGTTCTAATATTTCATCAGATTAGAAATCAGGTTGCATTTTTTATCAATATTTATAAAATCATTTTCAAAAATATTCAAAAGATTCCCTTTTTTTTAATTATAGAATTTGAAACATGTTCCTTATACCTTATGCTAAAATTGCGGTCTG
The DNA here is from genome assembly GCF_040414725.1 of Anabrus simplex. Lineage (NCBI taxonomy): Eukaryota > Metazoa > Arthropoda > Insecta > Orthoptera > Tettigoniidae > Anabrus > Anabrus simplex. The sequence goes on along the minus strand of NC_090265.1, from coordinate 368,110,858 downwards.
TCTGTCTGATGTAACTGGCAGGATATTGCTGGCACTTTAATTTGTAAACTCCTGATTTCTGAAATTTGTTACTGATATTATTAGTAGTGAGCTGATTGTAAAAAAAGATGAGCGTTGTTGTTAGTTGTCTTGAAAGAAACTTTCATATTACGTTTCTTGAAAACATTCATAATTTCATAGATTTTACTATGACTGTAGGTGAAAAGGGCGTAACTGTCTTCTTTCTTTTTAGTATCTGAACTTAATGTCGAAAACAATATCTTCTCGACTTTGCTAATAATTTTGTCCACAAATTGCCTATTGAACCCATTACTTTTAGCTATTAAAAAAATAGTATCTAATTCATTTTTATGATCTACTTCTGACATGCGTATCCTATAAAAAGAGGCCCTCATGTGCTGCCGGGTGCATGGAATCTTGTCTAATTACGTTCACTGTTTAAGTGGGTTTTCTAAATATTTTATATCTAAATTATTTGGAGTCATTAATGACTAATATCAAGAAAATTTAACACTTTATTATTCTCACATTCGAAAGAAAAAATCTGTGAATCCATATTATTTAATTGTTCCAATACCTCCTCTCCATTAGTAATGCTGTGATCAATTATTGTAAACATGTCGTTCACGTATCTCAAACAAAATATTATTCATTTAATGTTGTTGATTTTATTATTTTCGAGAAAATTGTAAGTCCATATAAATTTGAGCATTAAAGGTGAAATAATTATTAGTGGTAGTGAACTCCAAGATATTAATAAAATCTGCTATCTCTTGCCTACTTAAATTACTGTATTTGAGTTAATTGTTCTTTACATGATTTATCGTTTTTTTTATACAGGAATATTCAGGAACATGTTTTTAACATAAAATGACTACATCTTCTGGTCCGATTACATGTTCAAATCTTTTTTTTTTTTTTTTGCTAGGGGCTTTACGTCGCACCGACACAGATAGGTCTTATGGCGACGATGGGATAGGAAAGGCCTAGGAGTTGGAAGGAAGCGGCCGTGGCCTTAATTAAGGTACAGCCCCAGCATTTGCCTGGTGTGAAAATGGGAAACCACGGAAAACCATTTTCAGGGCTGCCGATAGTGGGATTCGAACCTACTATCTCCCGGATGCAAGCTCACAGCCGCGCGCCTCTACGCGCACGGCCAACTCGCCCGGTGTTCAAATCTTTGGTACGATCACAAAATTATTTGGAATTCTTAATAGACTTATTACCGTCAAATCTATAATGTTTAAAAAAAAAAAAAAAAAAAAAAAAAAAAAAAAAAAAAAAAAAAAAAAAAAATGTGTATAAAGCTAGATGTCTTGTATATAGGGCTATTTTTGAAACTGATGATAGGTCTTAGAGGTATATTGTCTTTATGCACCTTCGGTAATGCCCTAGCCGTCGGGTTACCCGGGTTCATATTAACAAGTTTTTGAGACTACCTTTCATTTAGGATGAAAGAAGATCATTTAAGAAGTTGCTTTAAGTTTCTCTGGATAATATTGATTGTTTTTTTTTTTTTTTTATAATTTTGAACGAATTTTCTGTAAAAAAAGTTTTGGTTTTCTGTACGTATGATTCTTTACTCATAATGACCGTAGCATTCCCGTTGTCCACCTTAGTCAAAATCATTCTCCATAATTTTCTGTTTCAATGAACCTATCATTTGGTTATGATCTTGTCAATGAACTGGTGTATGTGACGAACAAGTGATGTGTTCCCTTTCTTGAAGAGCTCAGCAGGAATTCCATTCACGTCTGATGCCTTATTATTCTAGAGTTGACTGATGGTGATTTCCACTTCAAGACCGGGAGCTTCATCAAGGTGGTCTCATGTCGCGCTCTGAGGAATTTGGGTAGAGATGTTGTCATCAATTTGTGTGTACCTGTTCAGTAGTTGTTCAAAATGTTCTTTCCAGCAGGAGTTGATGGGAGTTTGTGACTAATAAATCCAGAAATTGGCAAAACCAGCCGATTCTTCACAGGCTGAGAGCATAGATGACTTGAATGTTTGCCAATGGTCTTCAACATTCTCTAGATAGTTCTCTGGCAGCTATTCATCAAGGAATTGGTGTAATTTTGATTTAACGCTATCATCTTTGAGACACCCTGTGTTCATCTGATATGCTTTCCCTGCTTCCTTTGCTTCTGATTAACTTGCAGACATGTAACAGACTGTACCAGTCGGTTAACAGTCCAGCAGTCATCAGCACTTACTGAATACGTCAAGTTTATCTCGAGTGTGAACAATCATGTAATCGATTAGATGCCAGCGTTTTGATCTGGGGTGTTGCCATGCAGTCTTCAATTTGTTCTTTTGTCGGAGGAGTGTGTTCACGATTACATAGTTATGTTCAGAACATTTGGTTAGGAGAAGAGTTCCATTAGAGTTGCTTTTACCAACACCTTCTTTATCAACTGCACCAGACTAATGCATAATAAGAAATTTCTGTCAGACACCAAGACACAACACTACAAAATCATAACTCTCCCGAAAGCTACTTATGCTTGTAAACCCCGTTCCAAATTAAAAATGAATGAAAATCTGATCAGCAACCCAAAATTTAAAGAAAAGTCATCAAAACTTCGACAAATTAAAAATACCAGTCTGGAGAATCTTTCCTAATGAAAATGTCTATTGATAGATTGACCCAATCACCAGTACAAAAAAGAAAATAATCTTTTAGAGAACGTGAATGTAGACCTACTCAAGTAATCCAATGTGGCCAATAATCAATCAATCAATCAATCAATCAATCAATCAATCAATCAATCAATCAATCAATCAATCAATCAATCAATCAATCAATCAAATCACTACTGATCTGCATTTAGGGCAGTCGCAATGGCAGATTCTCTATCTGTTGTTTACTAGCCTTTCCTTAAATGATTGCAGAGAAATTGGAAATTTACTGAACATCTCCCTTGGTAAGTTATATCAATCCCTGACTCCCCTTCCTATAAACCAATATTTGACCCAATTTGTCCTCTTGAATTCCAACTTTATCTTCATATTGTGGTATTTCCTACTTATAAAGACACCAATAATAATAATAATAATAATAATAATAATAATAATAATAATAATAATAATAATAATTTCAAGTATGGTATTTAACATTTTCTAAGCTGCTTTTATATAGTTTTAACACAATTACTGATTGCTTGATTACTACAAAATACAACACTAAAGCAGAATAAGATTATGGTTGGGGAGCTAACAATGATACCAATATAACTTCCACTAATCTGTGATGGGCTATGCTATGGAAGCAGATTGACAACACAGGGTGTAATGTTATAAATGTTGATCAGGGGAAAATCATCACTGCCATAATTCTGAATAGTCTGCAGGTGTGGTATACAATAACCTCCATTTATGGAAAATTCCAAGTTCCCATGGAGGGAATTAGATATTTTTCACCAATAGAGCTTGTCAAAAACAGATCAGATGTAAGGCTTTTCAGGCGTTTGCTTTATTAACCAGCATATTGTCTTAGGTCTGACACTATGTGACGTACCCACTTGGCCCACAGAAGTTTGACAAAATTATAACGTGGCGGGTCACTTTAATATTAAAATAAATAAATGATATGTCATTGTTTCTCCATAAACAATATCCCATGGGTGCCAGTCTTCAAGCTTATGGCTTGAAAACGAAAGTTGATAATTAATAATAATCATAATAATAATAATAATAATAATAATAATAATAATAATAATAATAATACGTAATGAGACTCAAAAAACTCCCAGGGGTGAGGTGAACGGAACACAAATCATTAAGTACACTAACTTGGAATTTAAGGATCATTAACAATAATTTCAGAACATACAAATTAAAACAGCTATTTATTAGGATGAAAAACGTGACGTAACGGCGTATTAACGAAATCTGAACTTACGGAAGCAAAAGAAAAATTGAATGAAATTAACTCTAAGAAAATGAACTGTTGTGCGAAGACTTGCAGTAACTTATGCCATAAGCTCACCATATGTAGACTCTGTTGTCTTGAAGCTGATGATGGATGGATATCTCGTACAGGCTGCCTCATCTGTTGTTTGATTCCAGTCCTACTTATGCATTCCTGCCTTTAACACTTCCTACTTTACTCCTTACATAAAGTCGTAATGAGTCCTACTTTTAAGTGCAAAACCACCATGGGTTATGTTCATGGAGAGAATACACTTGTATTCTTCCGTATTACGGAACAGTAGCGTAGCTAAATTCATAATAAAAGCTCTCCTCCCCTATACTAGTCAAAACCGGTCTCCCGTTGACTACCTCTCGTCATTGAGATAACAAGTCCCAATGAGAGTAACTTTTGAGCAGTATATACTCAGATGCGAAGTGAACTAAGTTAAAATCTTCTCCGATGTGCAGACGTAGAATCGTAGTAAGAGTGTCTTCCAAGAGTGAGAATCAGAATCAGAATGTCCGAATACTAGTGACAATCTGCTCACGAGTATGAATAAGAATGTCCTCTCCAGCTCTTGTCAACGACATATATAGGTTCAAAAGTCTCCTTCCATCAGCCATATCACATGGTCCAGTAAGATTCGAGGTCTCATCCCTTCTCCTATTTATTGCTGTGAATTCATCACGTTGCTTCATTACGTTCATTCACATAGGCTGAACTTTTCCGCAGAAATAAAGCGTCAGGAAGCGCAGTACGAAAAGTTGGCGTTTATAATGTATCAACTGTCTCTTCATGAGGTGGAGAGGGTGAGGTCTCTCCTGGAACTGGGCTGAAATTAACCTGCTGACTCTGGTCACCTCACAATGGCTATTAGAAAATTTACTGCAAGTTATAAATATGAATGATGTTGAAATACTTTACCCAATAATTTGTTCGTTCAGAATACGTTATAGCCGCGATACAAAGAAATGAAATGATGATTGAAATGGATGATAAAACCCTATATATATATACATATTAATTTAAACATGACCTATCAGTGATTAAATATATACATCTTATCAATTAAATGTACAGTTCAATAATTGAAAACATGCAGTGATGTCCCAAACATCACAACTAGACTCATCAGAGTGGGATGTGTCAGACCCTACCCACTGACGCTGGGGTGTATGCAGGTGAACTTATCAGAAGCCCATTATAACAGGCACAGTCTGATAACTGCATCATCATCTTCATCATCTTCCTTCCAAGTATTGGGCCATGTGTCCTGTTACGGTCTTGCATTTTTCTTTTTGCAAGACTTGAAAGCAATCAAATGTCCTTCCGACGGGTTGCTAGCCTGAAAGAAGTAAGACCATTGGTGGGGCTGCCACCTCTCAGCTAATGGACTAGCTGAAATTACAGCATTTCCTCTGTAATTGATGTAATGGTTATACCGCCGTGATTCGGTCGACAGGGCCTCTTCTGTGGGAACAGGTTTGTTCATCTCGGGAAGGTGAGGTTGGCATTTGGATAGGAGAGGTTATGTCATCATCATCATCATCCTTCCAAGTATTGGGCCATGTGGCCCGGTACGGTCTTGCATTTTCTTTCCATCGCCTCATTGGACGTCCTATAGATCTCTGTCCTCTTTGGTAGTCTTCCAGATTCCATCCTTTGAACATGACGTTTCCAGTTTTCTTGGTAATCATAGATGTAATTGATTACTGGTTTCACATTCAGTCCCTTAAGCATATTTTCATTTCTTATATGATCATATTTCGTATAGCCTGCTGTTCTACGCATGAACGTCATTTCACGCACTGTAATTCTGGAAATGTCTAGAGTTCTTACTGTCCATGCCTCACTGCCGCAGCAAAGGGTTGGTCTGGCTAAAGTGTTATAAAGACATAAGCGAGTGAGTTTTTGGACAAGAGATTGCTTCACGACATGATTTACGATTCCTGTTGTTCTGGTAAATTTTGTTACTTTTTCAGAGATATCAATTTCCCCTTGGTAAGATAAATTGTATCCCAGATAATTGAATTCGTTGACTCTTTCCAAAATTTTATTATCTAAACAGATTTTACCGGGGATAGGGTCCTTCCCCTTAAAGGCCATTATTTTGCTCTTTTGTGGTGAAATGATTATGTAGAATTTTGAAGAGACTTTCTGGAGATTAAATACTGACCACTGAAGACCATCTTCTGATGATGTTTCGTTTTAGGTCTGACACTAGACTCAACAGACGCTGGTTAATAGAGCAAACGCCTGAAAAGCCTTACATCTGTTCTGTTTTTGACAAGCTCTATTGGAGAAAAATATCTAATTCCCTCCATGGGAACTGAGAATTTTCCATTCGGAATTGCTAGGCGGGCAATAATTCCATTCTGGAGATTTATCTCCCGTATGCAGTTATCAGACTGTGCCTCTTATAATGGGCTTCTGATAAGTTCACCTGCATAAATCCCAGCATCAGTGGGTAGTGTATGACACATCCCACTCTGATGAGTCTAGTGTCAGACCTAAGACGAAACGCTGGTTAACAGAGCAAACGCCTGAAAAGCCTTAAACCTCCATTTATGTTCGGTCGGATAGGCTTCTTCAAGAGGTAATCTGCAGTTATTTCTTGAGGCTTCTATGTCTGGTCTTTATTGTGTAAGACCATTTCCCACCGAGCTCGATAGCTGCAGTCACTTAAGTGCGGCCAGTATCCAGTAGATAGTAGGTTCGAACCCCACTGTCGGCAGCCTTGAAAATGGTTTTCCGTGTTTTCCCATTTTCACACCAGGCAAATGCTGGGGCTGTACCTTAATTAAGGCCACGGCCGCTTCCTTCCCACTCCTAGCCCTTCCCTGTCCCATCGTCGCCGGAAGACCTATCTGTGTCGGTGCGACGTAAAACAATTAGCAAAAAAAAGACCATTTCTTTCTTTGCCCATCCTAAAGTCTCTTTCCCTCTACCAACTTCATTTTTCAACAGTTAAAAGTTGGAAAATAATCTGTCATTAATAAGCCATTAAAACATGGCGACAGCATGAGGAAACTAGATTTTCTGGCGAAATTCTGAATGTTCCATATATAGTACACTGCTGGCCATTAAAATTGCTACACTAGAAAAATAAGTAGAGAGCAGAACCATATTTATTGTACACGCAGGCTCTATCAGGGTGCTCACTAGTAACTTAAGTCTGTTTTCTCTTCAATACTGAGGCAAATTCCATAATAATTAAGAGCAGTCCATAATAGTTAGAATATCTACATTATGCAAATTACGTGGGTAGCTTTTTTTAAAAAGAACTGGGATATTCCAGTTTTCCCTGCATTAAATTTAGTGGGATATGGTACACAGGAGTGACGCTTGAGTATGTACCATACTCCAAAAACATCACCTTAAAACATATTTTACATGAACACTTACAATGGCATAAAGAACTTGAAATGAACGTATCTTAAGTCAAACAAGCTAGAACTTATTATAAAGTGCCAATCTGTGAAGTTATTTATCATTAATCCCGTCGTACAAAGCCACTAGAAGAAACATAACGAAAATAAACTAAATTGCTCATAGCAAGCCATCTGTCAAGCACTCTTCAAACTAACGCTTGTGTTCATCAGGGACTATATTCTTGAAGTCGGCATGAGTGTGCCAGTTTCTAAACACGTTTGAAACAGAAATGTACAAGTTCGTGCTCAGAAACTTGGAAATAAGTTCCCAGCTTCTTTAGCAAATTGAAGTGTGTTTGAATACATATGCTGGTCAACTAGTGTGCATATAAACAAGCACCACTGATATATTCTAATCTTTGTTGAATTCTTTCCTATGATAATCTGCTTTTCCATAATAATTTCTCTTCAATACTGAGGCAAATTCCATAATAATTAAGAGCAGTCCATAATAGTTAGCATATCTACATTATGCAAATTACATGGGTAGCTTTTAAAACGAACAGAGCACAAACTTGTACATTTCTGTTACAAACATGTTTAGAAACTGGCACACTCACTCACGCTGATTTCAAGAATATAGTTCCTGATGAACACAGGCATTAGTTTGATATTTGGAAGCTCCTTTATAAATTAAAAAAACACGTGAAAACTGGTATTTGGAATCTCTGTTATAAAAATAAAGAAACATGTATTTTTGTTTTTGGAAAATCCACTTAATGGGGGTGAAAAGAATTGAAAATGCAGGTGAATATTTAAAGTGAGTACCGGTATATCTACTGTATATGTCAAAATCTTAACAGTTACAGACTTGAAACTTGGTATTCGGAAAGCCCTTTAAAAATACAGGAACATTGTTTTTTATTTTTGGAAAAGGCACTTAATGGGAGGGAAGAAAAGTGCAAAAATAGAAAGGAGTTAAATTCTTTTTATGAGGAAAGCTGAAGATGTTACAGACATGAACATTTGTATTTGGAATCTTCTTTCAAAGTAAAGAAACACATATTCTTTTGTTTTTGTAAAACCCATTTTAACCTTCATTGGTTAATTCCAATGGCCCAGGGACTGGGTGTTTGTGCTGTCCCCAAGATCCCTGCAACTCGCACACCACAGATAACACTATCCTCCACCACAATAACACACAGTTACCTACACATGGCAGGTGCCGCCCACCCTCATCGGAGGGTCTGCCTTACAAGGTCTGCACTCTGCTAGAAACAGCCACACGAAATTAAAAAAATTCACTCTCCTTTCCTACCACACGCGCTCTTTCTATCTGTTTCTATTTTGCTCTCAAAGTACTACTCGCTGCGCACAAATCGTGTAGCATTTACACATAAGTCTCCTTTGATCAATCCACTCGGATCCAGTCTTAGATCGAAAGCTTACTTTTGATGTGATAAGTCATTTCCCTGTATATTTTCTGCAGTTTTATTTTCCTGTGCTTACCCTGTTTTTTCCAGAAAATGGGTACCCTCTATTGCCTATAGTACGATAGGCAGAAAACATTATTCAATATACAGGTAATTTTGAGGTACAGAGCATGCATAGAGCTCTCTGGCAGCAATAACAGCAGTAATTTGGGTGGGCATAGAGTTTAACCAAGCTTACATGACAGGTAAGGGTACATCATTCCATATGGCTTCAGAGTTCATTAATCAAGGTCATATGCTAGTCTCTCGGCAATCCATGACCAGTTATTCTCAATGGGCAACAGATCTGGAGAAAATGCTGGCCAGGGCAAATGTTGAAACACACTCTGTATTGAGGTAGGTTATGCAAAAAAGAGGTGACTGTGACGTGTATCCAACGGCCCTTCATAACATCACTCCAGGGGCTGGAACCGCAAGAAGAAGAAGAAGAAGAAGAAGAAGATGATGATGACTGCAACGTTTGTTCTCCTGGGTGCCTCCACACATGGATTTGTCCATCATGATGCGTATGCAGAAGTAGGATTTGTCTAAAAAGATGACACATTACTTATGGACTGTTATTATGGGAGCATTCTTCTTACGTATATACCATATTTACGCGAATAATTCCTGCACCCTAATTTTAGGAAGGCTCATTTTGAAAAAACAAAACAAAAAAGTTAAATGAACTAAAATTGTTACCAAGGAAAGAGTAACATAGGCGTAAACAAACATTTCATATCACTCCGCAAATATGAACATGTAAATTTATGGATATAGCAGCTATGGGTGAGATGAAAAAAATACGATAAAAATACATTATCACTGCTATGAAGTATATTTGCCATGAATATTAGGTAGTAGGTTTACTTACGTGACAGATACTTAATTAATCTGAACTTGCAATAGGCTCAATTCCCTGTAGATATGAAGATTCGTTGTCTCCTGCATCACTAGAATCCTCTCCTAAATGACTTACAAATTCGTCACACTCGACATCTAAAACACTTCTCACACGCATTCTCTTTTTACTCGGATAGTAACACGACCGGTGGTGGATAATTCTTTTTGTGCAATGTAAACAATTGAAAAAGACACACCGGAGAATTCGGATGTTAGTTTTGTGATACAGTAAAACCTCGTGAATTCGGAGTCTTAGGAACGCAGAAATCAGATTTCGCATTAACCACCAACTTGTAATTAAGAAAACTAGGTGAGCCTGGAGCTTGTTGCCAACCTTGACGCAAATAAAACCTGCACCCCAATTTTGTGCCACAGTATTTTTTAAAAAATATGCGGGGATTATTAGCGTAAATACAGTAATATTCTTCTAATACAGAAAAAGGTTGTCCGCACAATGTGTACGGCTGGTGCAGTTGACCACTGTCGACCTCTCTTCATTAAGCTTAAACTACTGACAATCGTAAATTTGTACACTTATGTCTCTTTGACATATGTTACAAACAACATAAATGAATTCAGTACTATGGAAAACAATCACCTTCATGATACTCGGGGCAAAGCAGATATTGCCACAATCTGCACGGTCCACTCCTTTAAGCAATTTTAAAAGGAAATTGTATGATTGGTTAACAGAAAATCTATTTTATAATTGCTATGAATTCTTAGAAATGCATAATGTTAGCACTGTACGGAGTTTTAATAAAAGGGGTTTGCTCATTTACCCTTGTTAATATTAAGTACTAAAGTATTATCAGTTGACAAAGCCTATTTCAATGTATATGGTCAATGGCGAATAAAGATTCTTGATAACGCCACTCCCGTGTCTATAGCCATTGTTCAATACACCACTGTACGCACGCCTGTCTCTGCCGTGGTGTCAAGGGAAGCTACAACAATGGTCACCGTGCTGACAGTCTGTGGTGCTGCAGGCTGCAGCCGTCGCCACACTGCCTGAGTGGACACTTATCGCCCAGCAAAGGAGCCAAGTTCCTGACTCAGGGAAATTGAGATGGCTGTTGATCCCACAAGGCAGCGCGAACAACAGGTCTGTCCTCTTGGGCGTTAGTGGCCACGGCCTGCTGAGATCCTGCATGGCATTCTGTATGACACACCTGGAACCATCGACTCCACATTCACATGACAGTCATGGGATCCAATCCAATGCGAGCAGCGATATCACGGAACAATACACCTCCATCCCAGTAGGCCATGATCCTGATGTGTTCAAATTCGGACAAGTGCTATACCAGTCACCACTTGGAAAGGCCCTTAGCCATGCAGAGAGAAAAGAGACGACACAGTGTATGTCTTACTTATTTATTAAAGTCTTTAGGTGTGTTGATCTTCTGAATAGACGTTCAATATTCTGTGTGATACACAATACCCTATCACATTACAAACCCCCACCACACTGTTTACAAGACCTGCCTTAAATTCTGCCACCCCCCCTCTCATGTCCAGCCCAAAATCTGCCTCACTACACTCCACATGTCAGCATATTAGTCCGCACCTACTTTTCACAGGTCAAACTTCTCAGCACATATATCGTATTCACATACACCTTTAGGTTGTCAAGGCCCATTAAATCTTAAAAACTTACTCCTCATTTGCTTTGGTTTCTCTTTAGGCTTCTCTAAATCTTCCCAATTGGACTGAGGAGGAAAAAAAAAATTAGTTCACCTGTATTACGCCCAAAGAGAAGAATGGAAGGACAAACAACTACCGTATTTAAACAATACCGTTTTATGCTAAACAATTTTATATATGTCTTAGTGTAAATTTTAACAAGTGTAACAAGCCTTTCAAAGACAATGTGCTTTATGAGATATACAAACGCATAGTTCCATAAGGTCCATTATAAGAGCAATGTGTTATCGACTAAATTTCTGTTCTTACTTGGATGACATTTGAATAACAAGTGATTTCAATGAACTGACAAATAACCACTAAAAGATTTTAACTGCAACTGTAAAATGACATGTGATGATTTGAGTATTTGTATGTAAACAGATCAGCAAGATCAGATCATTATTTGCTATGAGTGTATGATTTTAAAACACAGTAAATAAAGAAACCTTTTAAAGACTTTCACACGTTCAGAGTGTAAAAAATAGATAAAAAAGGTTGAAGGTACATCTGAAGCATGTTTAAACTTTTAATCAATGTATTAATTTGGCGAAAAATAGCATATGAAGTTGTGTATCACTATATGTCACCACGGCAATTGTAATTAATATGTACTCGCTCAATTTGTGTGATTTAGGCTGATGACATTTTTATATGTCGAAACCAGTACCACTATTGAATAAATGTTGTAGATAACATCTTATATAACTTGTAATTTGAATTGAAAAGGTTGAACCTTACTAAAACTTATCTCTGTGGCATTTCCTGACTGCGATGTTGCCGGCCCTCCATCCCTCGCCACAGCCCATTGGAGATTTGTTTCTATTTGCAGGCTACTGGATGAAGGTCACGTGATTTACCGAGGCGCACAGCAGGCCAAGGGCCTTCCGAAATAGTGACTGCTATAATAGGTATTCCTCCTCTTTACACGAGGCATAACACGACCTTTACACAAACAACCATGTTCTAATGCAACTTCTGACAGAAACCCACTGTGCAATCTTCCCTTTTATAAAGACTGTAGATAGCGGTGTACCTGCGAACAAGACGTTGATAAAAGAATTGGGGCTGCTATGCAGCATTCGGATGGTTAATGCACAGAGTCTTCATGAATAACGACCTAAAACTGCATACCAAACTCATGGTGTACAAAGCTGTCATTTCCACGCTGCTGAATGGCTGTGAAACTTGGACACTATCACCGTGATATTAAAAAACTTGAGCACTTCCACCAACAGAAAATGAGACTCATCGTGAATATTAAGTGGGAGAACTATGTGACCAACACGGCAGTTCTCGACAAATCGCAGCTAAATAGCATTGAGGCAACAATCATCGCTCATCAACTGAGATGGTTAGGCCATGTTCACCGCATGGGTGATACCAGGCTTCCCCACCAAATTCTTTATGATGAACTATGCTCCGGCAGTAGACTTCATGGAGCTCCTCTTAAGCGTTTTAAGGACCAGCTGAAACACATCATGAAGACAACTGGTATAGATATACAGACATGGAAAGAATGTGCTGTGGACCGCTCACTGTGGCGGAACACTACATCCACCGCTGTCAATTTGATTGAAAGAGAATGCCGCAGACATCAAGAGGCCAAGTGACAAGCAAGAAAACTCTGTCAATTACAACCCCGCCTTTCTCCATCCATTCAGGGTGATTTGTGTGGGCGTATGTTTTATGCCAGGATTAGTCTGTTTAGTAATTGTAAACACATCCATAAACTGAGTTGAACTGGTCAATGTATGCAGGAAGAAGTTATATACACTCGGATCGAGTTACAGCCGCCGCCGCCGAGCGTTACTCCTACCTGCTTCCTGTGCATGCACTGAAATGCTAATTACTTGTATATCTCAGCAGGTTGTACCTTTATTGCAAATTTGACGTCAGTTGCATGCCGCCTTCATAATGCAGCAATTTTAATGGCAAGCAGTGTAGTTTTGCTGTCAGTTTATGTTAAATGTCTAATAAAGCTCCTAGTTCACTGCTGTCAAATTTTTATGAAATATAAAAGTGATATCGCCCACACAACGGCAAACTAGCGAAAGTGACAAACTGGTGAATCTGTTGTTATGAAGTCTTGGTCTGGATTTTATTATTTATATAGACATGCCAACTTTCAAAAGTGAAAAAACAGGAGAAATTTTGCAACGAATCGCGACGTATTACGACACATCACTAATGGCAGAACATGTACAAATTCATTATAATTCAATACATTAACAATTCTATGTGGCCTACATATATATATTTTTCATCATTTACATGTGAATTCTAAATACTGGACATACCTGAACTGTAGGAACATGTGACTTCTCATCCTTCAACATGGTGATCACATTACGACTAATTGTTGTTCAACACACCCTTAGCTGACTTAGCCCTCTTCAAAAACTCGGAACTAAATTTTTGCTCAAAGCACTTTCCTTGCTGAACTGATTTCAAGGTTTAAAAGTTTCTCCAAAGTTTGTTCAGACAGCAAGGATCTGAACTGTGTTTTTGTCTTTGTGACTCTGCTAAAAATCCTTTCACATTCTGCATTACTATGTGGAACTGATAAAATAGCAAGCATCCACCTTAGAGAGTATGTCATACACCATCAGCTGATTTCATCTGATCTACCAATACCCATTGAACATCAATTCTTCCTTTTGCCAGGTCTGTTTCTTCGAGCTGAAAGTTACAGAACTGGGAGTGCAGAATATGTTTCTTTATCCAAATGTTCCGTTTCACTAGTCAAATTGTTCAGACACTTGTTAATGAAAAATCTAAGGCTAGAAAATGATGTCTTACTTATAGCAGAAATATTTGCAAAATCTGCATTAATTAAAACATCTTTGAATGGAAATTTGTGTACCAGGTAGTCGCACGATAAAGAGAAACATTTTCTAACAGACTTAAAGAATATGCACTTTTCCTCAGACTTCAAGGTGTTCACTAAAACAAACGCAGAGTTCCCTATCATCAGATCACAATCATTCTTTTGATTTGCTGGAGTATGATAATCTACATCAAGGAGAAAGGAGGATCTTTTAATAACGTGTGGTTTCACAAACCTTGCCATCACATTCTTCAATAGTTCCTCCAAAACTGACCTCAATAAGTGGATGTGCGGCATACTTGACCGAAGAGCTACGTTTGGATTTTCAAAGATATCCATAAAACTTGAGAGAAAAAGGCAAAAAGATTTATAAATTTGATGAAAAGAACATGAAAAGTCGCTCGTCACATGACAATGCATGGCTCTTAGTGTCATCAGTAGTTACATTTTTTTTTTTAGTGAAACAGATGACTGGGTTTTCCTTTTAACTGGGGAGTGAGGTGAAATGTTATGACAATCCTTAATCTTTTCAGACAAACAAGACACATCTGCACTTAAACTGTGCTTAGGAATTTTGTAAGTCCCCAAAGTTCCCATCTGAGAATCCTTACTCACAATTTCGCTCCTGAATAATGTAACCAAAGGGACCCACTGAAGCAAAATCCTATCTAAACACCTTCTTAGTGATAACCATCGAGTAGGCACATGCTTCAGAATTTTCCTGATCTCTGTGTTGTGTAAAGTCTGAAATTCTCTAAACTTTTCTTTCCTCTTTGCACTCCTTTCCAGATAATAAAATATATCAACTATAGTTTCATCTACATTTACGGGCAAGGCCGCACCCTTCTCGGCAGCAAGATTAATTACGTGACAAGAGCAGGCTACGATGCTTATGTTACTATTTTCCCGCTTCAAACATCCTGCCACATTATTCTTTAATCCTACCATTACTGGAGCATTATCAGCACCAAGAGCTTGGCAGTTTTTTAATGGAATGCAGAATTCCTGAAAAGTTGACAGCAAAAGATTAGCAATGTTAGCTCCAGTAGCATCCCCTTCTAAATTAGGCACAGAGAGTAGACAACTCTGAATTTCATTGAGTTCAGGCCTAAAAAATGTTACAACAATGGGATATATTTTCAAGTCGCTTTTAATGCTACCATCAGTAGCTATTTTTTTTTTTTGCTAGTTGCTTTACGTCGCTCCGACACAGATAGGTCTTATGGCGACGATGGGACAGGGAAGGGCTAGGAGTGGGAAAGAAGCGGCTGTGGCCTTAATTAAGGTACAGCCCCAGCATTTGCCTGGTGTGAAAATGGGAAACCACGGAAAACCATTTTCAGGGCTGCCGACAGTGGGGTTCGAACGTACTATCTCCAGAATACTGGATACTGGCCGCACTTAAGCGACTGCAGCTATCGAGCTCAGTACCATCAGTAGCAACAGAAAATGCGTTCACCTGCAAATGTGATACAATTTTCGCCCTTTCTTCCATGCACATTTCTGTAATGATAGCCGCTGTTTTCGTTCTAGCACACCCATATCATTTAGTGATTTCCGACTAAGGAAACATTTTGCAAAACAAAGGTCCCACGTGATCGGCACAATTTACAGACGTAAATAACGCCCCTGCAATCGTCACAGGATTTACATCTTGGTTTTTGCATGAAAAATTCAGTTTCTGGTTTTGTTTCTACACCCTGGACACTCTCCTTATGGTTTTTCGTTTGCATATGCTTGAGTATATCGCATTTCCCACCATGTGCAACTAGAAAATCACACCTACATATAGTACAGAATGTAAACGTTGGTCCCTTTCTGGATTCACTCAAACACGGAAACTCTTCCCTATAAGCACTTTTGAACACTGCATCATATTTCTTTTTTGACATTTTGGCCAAAACAAATTAGGCACAACATGAGCACTTCTGCAGGTCTTGCCCTGGGTAGAACGACTGTGGTGTGCTACTTCTGAGCTTAGGTTACTCCAAAGAGAATGTTACTCGCTTGACTCGCTTGCAAAGAGAATGACTGTATTATAGACCAAAGAGGAGCACATGACTGGCCACCGTGCCCCATACTGCCATCTGGTATCATTATTAGAACTACTATCGACCAGCCACACTCAGCCATATATCGATAAAACAACGTAATCCGTGGGAGTTTAAAATAATACGAGAATTACGGATATTGCTCTGAAAATCGGACCCATTGATCGGGAGATTGGGAGGAACGATGAATAATCGGGAGTCTCCAGCTCAAATCGGGAGACTTGGCACGTCTGTTTATATAACGTATACCCTCTGACATAGTCTCACATATGCAGCTCGTTCTGATTGGCTAACATATAAAACCAATCATTAATTATAAAATTGATCTGACATGAATAATGACAACGTTCAGCTCTCCTAATTTTTTGACAATTTGCAGATTCGTTAGTTTGCTAGAAGGAGTACGATATTAATAAAAGACTCTTACCATTTCATTCACTTTGCTCTGGATTTCTTTAGTTTTAACTTCTGCCTTAGCTTGTTGCTCAGCTTTCTCTCTGTAAGAATATGATTTCATGACATTAAAGATCTGTTTTTGAGTAAAGTCGCATGGAGAATTGATATAAAATAGGATATTTCAGGTAATGTGATACAAAATTAAGTACAAAGAAATCATCTTTACAAAACAGAATAACACAACAGGAGAAAAGAAGAGAGTCGCAAAGCATTAGCAATGATCTAATTACAGCATGTGGAAAAACAAACGGACCAAAATTGTAAACATACTCTGAACACCACATTACATTATTTTATATCCTAGGTGGGTCAACTGACCTGAAAACCGATTTTTACAGCATGCCTAGAATTACGAGAGAAGATTTGGTATTATTGTGGCAACATGTGTTTCATCAACATGTTCGACAATCTAAGGGATTGTTATGACCAAGGTGTGAGATATAAGGGTGCATATTTTGAACACGTGCTGCATAGAGGTAGTTAGATTCGCATTACCGTTGTCACCTTGCATGTGACAATGGTGTATCTTGATGTTCAGAGCATATCTGTAATTTTGGTACCATTCACTTTGCTGCATACCGTATTTGAGAACCTTCTAAAATAACTGAAAATAACTGACATACCGTACTGTATATGAACTCCAACATGATAATATGATTCTGAAATAAAGTCAACAATAATTACGAAATAAAGTACCGTATAGGCCTTATCTACCACAAAATTGAATATTCTAACCTGTTTGCTTTTTAATTCCCTTGCTTATTTCCTTCCAGACATTCTTCCTTCCGTTGTTGTTGCAATAATGCTTATGGGTCTTGTCAAAGAGGAAATTACGTTTTGGAACTAAACTGATAAGATTTTCTGTGTCCATTATTAGTCAGGTGAATAAACTATTACGAAACAAAGAAACATCCCGACTCTATGCAGGAAACAGCCGACTTGCCAGCTGATACATATGCCGCCAAACAGCTGGCCGAAAGATCCTGATCGTCTACGAAGTTGAACGAATGTTGATAACCAGCTGGGTGTTGGTGAGAGGGGGCCTGCGCCTGATACACGCACTCAGAGGCATTGCGATACCATGTGTTGGCATAAAATTCAAAGTTATTTTTACCTTTATACGAGCTAAATATTGTATTGTCGTGTCACTCGTAATTATTACATCGCATTATAAGAACGTAGCACAAGGATGAGGAGACATGAAATAAAATTCTCGCGGGGAAAGAAACTGTTTACGTTTAGATGTGCTAGTGTTGCTACTGCGCCTTTATCACTCTCACGTAATACCCCAATACTTTTCCATGCACTCATTTCTGCAACTTCGAACCTGCTTTTCTTTTCTTCATTACCTTTAGCATGAAGAGGATTAAAGCAGGAAATTAAACTCAATATCCGCTTGTCCATGCGGTACTTCCGAAACAGCCAGAAACTACGCTCGTGGCTGTGACAACTAATAGGAATGCAGGGGTGATATAAGCCTATGCATAGGTTCTAAGAATCTTTAAGAATAAGTAGCCGATGTCTCGTCTGCTACCGTTAACTTGAAGCAGATGTCGGGGGGGGGGGGGGGGGGGAGGAACTGAGGCGGTTTTTGGAAGGTTCAGTCAGTGTGCCTCAGAACACATGGAAGGCAATGTGGGAAATGGAGAGGTTTATAGCTCTCTCTCTCTCTCTTTTTTTTTTTGCAAGTTACTTTGCGTCGCACTGACACAGATAGGTCTTACGGCGACGATGGGACAGGAAAGGGGTAGCATTGGGAAGGAAGCGGCCATGGCCTTAATTAAGGTACAGCCCCAGCATTTGCCTTGTGTGAAAATGGGAAACTATGGAAAACCATCTTCAGGGCTGCCGACAGTGGGGTTCGAATCCACTATCTCCCGAATACTGAATACTGGCCGCATTTAAGCGACTGCAGCTATCCAGCTTGGTGGTTTAAAGTTCAAGAAAGCATTAAAAACCTAAAAACAGTCAACCCTGGACAATTTCTTTTCCAAATAGGAGCATAGACTTTTGTGTTTGGAAATGTATTTAATGTCTAATGCAGAATGGAATTTACATAATGTACGGTCACCATCTACCGTTTTAATGTTCTTAGTATTTCTTTTTTCTCTTGTGCAAGGTTTTATATAATATGTTCCCTTCTGTTATCAAGAATTTTTATGATACAGTATGTTCAATTACAGTATTTTACTTTATCTCTAAAAATACATGTCATGATTATCTAATACTGTATTTATATTCTGGCTTTCATTTAGCAGCTCTTATATATCAGCCTATTTTAATATTGTTCACAAACAAGGAAATCTGTTGGCTGTGTGTTTCAAATGTATGTCAAAGTACAGAATAAGTTTCTGGGCATTACCCCTTTTAAGAAGTTTCCTGCTTAAGAAGTTTTTTTTTTGTGGTCCCTTGAAAAACTTCTTAACAGAGTTTCACTGTATTTCGCCACCATGTTGGGCGCTTTTGTATCTGATGTGCCTTATTTTATTAGATTAAAGAATTAAAAACTACTCGTGATCGACTGTTGCTTGGCGTTACGGGTATTAGATTTTTTGAAAAGTTTGGCTGATCAAAGTTGCTGAACTGAAAGAAGTTATCAGAGGAAACTGACGAAGTTTTCCCAGTAAAACTGAATGTAAAGTTTCCCGAGATTTTTTAAGTTGCGTACTGGTAATTAAGGTTTGAAGCTGGCGCCGCGGTCTAATTTTTCTGCCTCTCACCCGGAGGGCCGGGCCAGGTCAGGCATTTTTACCTGGATATGAGGGCTGGTTCCAGGTTTACTCATTCTATGATTACCTTTAATTTAGGAGCTATTTAATGGTGAGATGGCGACCCCGGTCTAGAGAGCCAGGAAAAACGGCCGAGAGGATTCGTCACACTGACCGCGCGACACCTCGTAATCTACAGGCCTTCGGACGGAGCTGCGGTTGCTTGGTAGGCGGAAGGCACATTGGGGCTGTAGTTTGGTTTGGTTTAGGAGTGTTTGTAAGATAATAAGTATAAGTTACATATTTCATTTTTGTGATGTTTAGCCAAATTGTTGATGGTTCATTTGTTCCCGGATTTTCCGTTTTCCTGTGTTCAAACGTTTTTTCCTGTGTCCCTCCAAAAATGGAGAATCGAGGTTCCACTGTATTTCTTTCCTAATTGCACCTCCGTCTTAGTCTCTCGATTTCTCTATTATAATAAGGTGGGTCATTACAATTCCTTACCAGCTTTAAAGGTACAAACGTGTTTTCATATTCCTCATCAATTGGTTTAAACCCATCCCAGAGTCTGTTTACAGTCTTATTTACCGTTTTCCACTGATCATAGTTACTTTTAAAAAACTCCCTCATGCCTGCTTTATCAGCCATATGATACTGCCTAATAATCCTACTTTTAAAACCTTTCTTTCTATCACATTTATTTTTAACTACAACAAAAACAGCTTCATGACCACTAATACCATCAATTACTTCAGTTTCTCTATAGAGTTAATCTAGATTTATCAGCACCACATCCAGGATATTCTTCGCTCTAGTTGCTTCCAACACTTTCTGAATCAGCTGTCTTTCCCATATTAACTTATTTGTCATTTGTTGGTCATGCTTCCTGTCATTCGCTATACCTTCCCAATTGACATTTGGTAAATTCAGACCTCGCGCTACAATCACATTCCTTTCCATGTCGTTTCCCTACATAGCTGATTATCGTATCAAATAATTCTGAATCAGCGCCAGTGCTACCCTCTCCCAGGCTGTACACTCCAAAGACACCAAGTTGTCTATTATCTTTAGAAATGAACCTTACACATAGAATTTCATGTTTGTCGTCTTTAACTGTTTCGTAGCTTACAAATTCTTCCTTCACCAGAATGAATACTCACCCTCCCACCAATCCTATCTCTACGATACACTCTCCAGTCCTGTGAGAATATTTCTGCACCCATTATATCATTTCTCAGCCATAATTCAACTGCTATTACAATATCTGTTAAGTGCATATCTATTAATTTACTTAATTCTATTCCTTTCATCACAATACTTCTACAGTTCAACATTAACATTTTTATATCATCCCTACTTGACTTCCAGATCCCTGTACCATAGTCTCATTGAAATCCCCAAACACCCTCTAGTCAGTATCCCACAGTATTCCACTGCTAACAATCTCCACTTTGCATAAACTTCACTTGTGCTGCATTTACCAGATCACAAACACCCAACTATGCTGGTACTTATACTTGCTTGCCTTACTTTGTTGGTACCAACATGAAATACTACCAGCTTCTCCTTCCTTTCCTCCTCTTCTTCTATTTTCTCAAAATCTGCCTCAATCTAATTCCTGGATAACCCTGTACCCTGGTTCCCTTTCCTCCACACGCTTTCCCCACATGTCCAACAATGGAATCCCCCTGATCAGAGGTTCAACCCTACCCACCTTATTTGACCTCCTCCCCTATTGGTCAGGCCTATCTTTCCTGACAGCTGCAGAAACAGCTGTTCCGTAAAGAAAAATGGAAATGAAAGAGGAGAACATGCGTTCGTAATAAATGCGTAAATAATATGTCAAGGAGCAGTTGTTAACTCTTAAAAGTAAAAGCTGAAGTAAACGATTGTTTAATTTTAGTGCTAAGTACTGCAATTAAGTAACAATGGGATATGACAGATGGTATCTCATATTTCCGAGGTTAGTTTTATATTTTCTTGCGTCTGGTTAAATTTGGGAAAGGCTATTATCATGTAAATTCATAGTGAGAAGGTTAGCATTTCTCTACTGGCAATTGATGTATATTTTCAAGATAGGCCTACCACGCAGTTAAGTTATATTAGGTAACACTGTTTGAATAAGAAAACTCAAGCGTTTGCCACAAAATGCGACCATCGGTATCGTTTTCTTGCGAGATCTCTCGTCGAAATTTGAAGGCCATGCCGGAGTCGATTAGTAATACCTGTCAACTGCGGTTCCACACAGAAAACTAGAAATGAAAGTAGAGAATGTGTTTTCGTAACAAATATGTAAATAACATGGTCGATAGCAGTTATTAACTCATTAGAAATAAAGGCTAAGTAAATGATCGCTTAATTTTAATACTCTACCCTGAAATTAAATAAGAATACCATACACCTCAAGATATGGCAGAGCTCATCACTAATTTCTGAGGTTAGCGTGGATTATATTTTCTTGCGTCTGGTAAATTTTGGTAAGGCTATCATTTTTCTACTGGTTCTTGATATATGTTTTCATCGTACATACAGGGTTCCGTTAGGTTAAGTGACGCTGTTTGAATAAGAAAACTCAAGCATTTGCCAGAAACAAAATGCGACCTTCAGTATCGTTCTCTCATCACGCACTCTTGCGAGCTCTCTCATCAACAATTGAAGGCGATGCAGGAATTCGATCGGAGTTGATTAGTAGTACCTGTCAACTGCAGTTCCGCAAAGAAAATTAGAAATGAAAGAGGAGAATATATTTTTGTAACAAATATGTAAATACCGTGGTGGATAGCTGTTGTTAATTCGTTAGAAATAAAGGCTAAGTAAATGATCGCTTAATTTTAATACTCGACATTGAAATTAAGTAAGAATGCGATTCACCTCAAGATATGGCAGAACGCATCACTGATTTCAGAGTTAGTTTTGTATTTTCTCAATCTTATTAAATTTTGGAGAGGCTATTTCCATGTAAATTTATAGCGAGAATGTTATCATTTCTCTACTGGCGCCTGGAATAAGTTTTCATAATACATATAGTACAGTTAGGTTAGGTGATGCTGTTTGAATAAGAAAACTCTGTGTCGGTGCGACGTAAAGCCCTTAGAAAAAAAAAAAAAAAAAAAAAAAAAAAAAAAAAAAAAAAAAAAAAAAAAAATTGAAATGTTTGCCACAAAATGTGACCGGTAATTTTTGGTACGATATCGTTTTCTTGTTATGTGCACTTGCGAGCTCTCTCGTCGGCATTCAAAAGCGATATTGCAAGTTGTCTACTTCATGACTGTATCGATGAGTATAATCAACAAGTATAATTAAAGAACCACCTAATCGATACTTTATTTTTTGCGTTGGCCAAAATTAAATATACATTATCACTCACAGAACAACAAATTAAACTTAAACAGCAATCAGAAAAGACTAAGAGGTACGTCAAATTCACCTTTAATAACCCGAGGATTTATGAAATCACGAATTTGTTTAAGAAATACAACACCAAAGTAGCTTTTTCAACCAAAAACAATACAAAACATAGATTCTTTAATCACAAAAGAGCCAATAAACTTCAAGATGACGAATTCCAAGAATCTGGCATTTATAAGTTGACATGTACTCAGTGTTAAAAAACATATGTGGGACAATCAGGAAGGAGCTTCATAATTAGATATCAAGAACACGTCAATGCAGAGAAATACAGAAGATTCTCTGCTATGGGAGCTCATATGAAAGAAGTGAACCACAAATTCACTAATATCAAACAGGACCTTCAAATCATAAGTAAGATCAATAAAGGAACACTAATGAACAACCTAGGAAACATGTACATTATTCTTGATAAATTAGAAAATGGAGAATGGAATCTTAAAGAAATGAATGAGCAAAAAGACCTCTTATACGAGCACATCAGCAAATACATGGAATGGGTTGACAGACAACAAATAAGACGAAAAAATGAAATAATCGAGCACGACGTCGCGGAATCACTGCTAAGTCTCCCTCCTCCCTCAAATGACGTACTAGATGATGACACAACTCCTCTTCCCTTTTCTTCTGAGGATTGCACGAACAATCAAACCGTGTCACATCGCTACTACACTAGGTCGGGCACAAAGACAGATCCCCAAGGCAGCGCGGAATAAACATCTTTCAAAGATATGATAACGTGAGACAAGCTGGCCTAACCAGATGACCGCCATTTTATAACAGAGAAGATACCAAAGAACTTTTACCAATCAAACAATCGACACAGCAAATATTTTTTCCATAACCTAAAGATTAACGCTTGTGCTTATTGTCCAGTATTTTTCATCTACGTTTTCCTTATACAGCTGATGATGACCACTAAGTGGTTGAAACATGTTCTGTGAGTGATAATGTATAGTTAATTTTGCCCAACGCAAAAAATAAAGTATCGATTAGGTGGTTCTTTAATTATACTTGTTGATTCAAAAGCGATGTGAGATGAAAGAGGATAACATGTTTTCGTAATAAATGCGTGAATAACATGGCCAATAGCAGTTGTTAGAAATAAAGGCTGGAATAAATGATTGCTTCATTTTAAATGTTAATACTGAAATGAAGTAAGACTGGAATACGCCTCAAGATATGGCACAGTACATCACTGATTCAGAGGAGAGTCTATATTTTTTCGCGTCTAGTTAAATTTCGAAAAGGCTTCCACATAAATATGTATGTAGTATGTGCGCTTGAAATACATTTTCATGATACATACACGGTTAGGTTAGGTAAGGCTGTTTGAAGAAGAAAAGTGGAACGTTTACCATAAAGACCTCAGGAGTGACACTATAATTTTTTCAGAATGAAATTAAACATACATTTTCACGTAGTATCAGATTTCGAAAAATAACAAATGAGCAAGCCATAAGTTTTGGAGAAACTGATTGTCATTGCATACCGATTTGGATGTGTATGCGGTTTTCTCCGACTTTTATTACAAAAAATTGACTATAATGACAATCCGTTATAGCAAGTAATTTCTTAGCTGTTATGCATTCTTGCTATAATGGACTTCTATTGTACTTCTAATTTCCTCATTCTGGAGATTCTCTACCCTCAGCTGTCTGAAGACTGACTTAAATTTCTCCATTCTAGGCAGATCACTGCTGATCAGATAGTAATCTGCATCACTGAAAAATCCCCAGAACACCCACACATTCCTGACAGGTTTCCTGAATTCAAAATCTCTGATGATATAGTCTATAAATGGATCTGGTGTCACTACCCTCCCATGTATAGTGGTGAATAGCCTTATACATGAAGAATAAATACGAAACTGCTAATTCCGCACTAGCACTGAAGTCCAATAATCAATTCCCACTCCTACAAGCTTGTATTATTTCTGCACACAAACCCATCACCTTCTGATATCCTTCAGTTCTATTCCAATTCTCGCATTGAAATCGCACATTAGCACCATCGTGTCTTTACTGCTGACCCTGGCTATGTTACCATTCAATGCATCATAAAACTTGCTAACTTCTTCCTCATCTGCACCCTCACATGAATAAAATGAGACACAATTCTAGTCGTAATTCCTTCAACTGCAGAATTTAAAAAAAAAAATTGTATACCAAGGTGTTTCTGATGAACAATACTACCTCACAGTGTGCCCTTCCGTTTTTCATACCAGTTAAGAACACCTTATAAACTATCACCTTAGTATCTCCCCTTACCAGAATATCAGTAACTCTTAACACATTCTCTCTGCTGACTCCACCAATTCTACTTCCTTCTTCCACAAACTCCATTGATACCGATAGCTCCTCATTGAATTCCATTTCATTTCTAAAATTGTTTTTAAAGAGTCCGTGGGCTGTGAATGTGAAGTGGGACTATATCACTCCCATAGGTTTGAGACTTGCTTAAAACATAGTGTCCACAGAAATGTTCTCTCAAGTTTCCATGATTTTCCCTGACCTACAAAGAAAAATTTCCCTGACTCACGAAAAGTGAGTGACAAGTTAATTCGGTGAACAGCATGTTTTACAAGGAACAAAAAAGGAAATTCTATCCTCCACAAACCCCATAGCTGGCCTAATTCTCTCTCCACTTCCTTTTTTCAATCATTTATGGAAAAACAATTACACTGATGGCACTTTACAGATAAACAAATATTTTAATAGCAACACGTACCTTTATCTTATTTCCAACGAACAAAGTGCAACTGACTTATTAATAGAGAAATTCAAATATGAAAATAAAGTTATTTTACCACAGCAATCTAATAATATTTTAGGTGGATTTAGAGCACCCTTGAGATCAAATGCAATTAACTTGTGTTTGTAACGTAGATGAATATAACGAATTCCAATTAGTCTAGGTCTATATATCAAGCAGTTTTGAAATTTGAAGATCAGTCAGAAAAGACAGGAATGAAAGAAGAAAAGTTTGCACCTATCGAAAAGATTACTGTTTAGTTTCAGCAAGTCAAGCAGGGCTATCTTTAAAAAAGATTGTATGGAGACCTGAAAAAATGAAAAAGGTCCCAGTCAATTTTGGAGATCCCAGTTTTCAGGGCTCAATTCACTGTATGCAAACTGCATATGCCTATATCAAGAAGAGATTTACCCTTGGGGTTTAGCACTTGCAAATTATTTTCAAGTTTCTTAATAAAACTGAGGTTAAATATTTCCTAAAGGCAAGAGGAGTCCATGTATAAACCCATTTATTAAGTGATCCACAGCTGCCCTGCCTAAAAATACACTGTTGGAATACCTTGTTGCAACTTTTTGAAGATTTACATCCCAAAACCTTACACACAAGTCCGTTTGTCCTCCTCAGATAAATTTGTTTAATGATTCATCATAACAAACAACGTAGTCAAAGCACTGCTGTAAGTCATTTTGCAAACTTTCTTTAAAATATGGGGCTAATCCATGATTAATAATGTCTTGCCCATAGTAAAGTTTTGAACAATTTTACTGTCTGGGAACATTGTTTTAAATGCTGCGGAGGTTTCATCACAAGAGTTGAGAGACATCTTTCCAGTGACAAACCTGGAGAGCCCACATGGCTTCAGCTGATGTAACATCATCTTCATTCACACTGAAAGTGTTTAAACTCATTTGACTTGTTCCTGGCACTGCTAATTCCTTTGTAGCTGTGGATGTAGTGCTAACTCTTGGTTGCGTATCTTCAAGTGGAGATAGAGTAGAGGTATTCTTTGTAAAGAAAGAAACTATTGGCTGGGAAGACTTGGCTTTCATGTATTTTATATGAGCAAGTCCTTTAGCATGGGTAACATATAACTAGGTTTAAACGATTTACAAGACACACTATGCAATAGGCTAAGGTTGCATCATTTATCCATATGTCCAACCAACCACTCAGTTCGAGAAACACTTCAGTGTCTAGCCAGAGTTTATTAAATGTATATTGCTTGTTAGTCGTTGTCATGAAATTCAAGCAAGCATCCTAGAACTGAAATAAAAAAAGAACAACATAAAAATGGTTGAAAGAAATTATGCAAGGGCACAACAAAAATTGTACAATTGCTGTGCACTTCTTGTGAAAAGATACGTGAAAAAGAAATGCTACAACAGCCTGGGTTACAGCAGACTAGAGCATAAAAAATATCCCCTCAAATCGATCATTGGGGAAGATATCCCTGACATTCCAGGTTTTTTGTCTACTTCCCTGACCAAAATACTTTTTCCTGACTTTGCAGAATGTGGACACTATGTTAAAATGTTCTGAGTATGTTCAGTAAAAATTCTGAAGAAAAAAAAAAAAACACACACATGCACAAACGAGTCTCAGTGAGAATCTCACCTCTAACGGGTTAGGGTCCATGATGGATTGTATCGTTTGAGCACAAGGAGGGCCATGACTCAGAAAAGGTCCGAGATGCCCAGTTCTCCTCCGTAGCAACAGTTATACTGACTCTCAGGGCCACTTAGTAGGCCACTCAGCTGTCGCCTAAGGTTCATGAACCAAAACATGACTACAGTTACCCACATCATGAGCCACCACATTTTCTCCTTTCGTTAAAATTAATACATATTGTTTAGTCTCAGAACTTGGTAACATTGTTATAGAGGTGACGGGTGTATGCTCAACCAATAAAATCCAACATATAATGACAAACCTAACCTGAGGAGAGCAGCTTCTTTTTCCTCAGCCAATCGTTTCTGACGTAGTTTCTCTGCTTCCTCCTGTTCCCTTTTTCGAAGTGCTTGAATTCTCTCCTGTTCTTCTTCCTAGATGAAAAATAAAAAATGATAGGAACATAAATGCAGTGTCATTTGAAGTTATTTCTTCAAATTACAAATAAAAGCTTCAGATTTCTTTTCCTTGATTTTATTATAAAAATTTCCAATAATAATTTTCATTTTGCCAGTGTCATAATTTCTATTATTAAACACATGGAACAACAAAATTTATTCAGAAGGAAGAGTATGAAACACAGATACTTTATTTTATTTTTGGAAGACAATCAGTTCTATCCCTCAAGGCCTTACATTTTAAAAGTAAAAGAAAAAGGAATGGGAATACTGTTATTGAGAACAGTAGTTTGTAGCTTTTAGTTTTACATGAATTCATCCAAAGTCCATCTATCTTCATTGTAGATTGTTAAGCCTTTCAGTGCTCAGTCTGCAAGCCATTATGAAATCATTACATTCCTGACAATTCCTCTATCTGCAACAAGCTCCGTGGTCTCATTTAGTTTTACACATCATCAATTTCTTTTTTCCAGTTCCAGCCGGGTCGGGATGTTAGCGGCACTTTATCACCTTCTTCTAACCAATTAGCAGCGCTGTTACTCAATTGTGTTCTAATCCAGATTTCATATTGCATTGTTCTTGATCAAGTCAAACCACCTTTAGTCTGAATCTATTTCTTGTTTTTCTTCCTTAGTTCTCAGCCTTCATCATCCGTTTTGGTACCGTTCCCTTTTAGATCTTCGTAACATGTCCGAACCATCTATGTTTATTTCTCTCTGTTCTTTCTGAAGGCTTTTCTAGTATGATTTCCTTCCCCACATCCCTGCCCTTTCTTGTCTTGACTATCACTTATTAAAAATGTCATCTAACTGGTCTCTCTCGTGTCTTTTTGTCAGCATCCACGTCTCTGCTGTATATGCCAATATGGAGCAATAATATATCTTATACTGTACTTGAAATCTTTACACTTCCCTGGTACTTCCTTCTTCCAGATCAAGTTCATCACACTCTGCTTAAGTGCACTTCCCTGATCCATTTTCTGATCTTCATCTCAATTCCTACAGACTGCATCAGTTCACTTCTCAGGTACCGTACTTGAAGCTTTCTTCAATTTCATGGTCTTGCCCCAGTTTTTACAGTATCTTTTCCTTCTATTTTGCCTCTAGTCAATACCATTGTTTTGTTTTCTTCCACACTTATTTTGACAGTGGTGTGAGAAATAAATGGAGTTGAAACACGGAAATAGCACAGAATGACAACCACACAAGAAAGTGATCTCATCTAAACATGTTATGAAGTAAGGTTGAGATAGCACAGAATGACAACCACACAAGAAAATGATCTCATCTAAACATGTTATGAAGTAAGGTTACAATGCTGCAGTCAAAAAACTAAGTGACTTTAGACGACAAATCAATATCTTGGTCTTGCCAAGTTTTATACCACGAAGATTAATGAAGGAACTTGGTGGCTTATGTAATGAATTCTTCGAAACTGTAAACTAGGCAACAGCAGTTGAAAAAATTCAATGTAAGTTAGACTGTGAACGTGGTTGCGAAACTTCCGATTATGGAGCAAGCGATAATGAGCTCCTCAAAGTAGTAGTGAAATTTGAGATCAACACACCAGTTCACACAAACCAGAAGCTTTAACCCCTCAGCGTCGCAACCATTTAAAGAGCTTCCTATCCCGCGGCCGGATGAGATTTCAACTACGCGCGAATGAAATACATTGATTCACTTAAAGCGTTACTACATGTATAAGAGTAGCCCGATAATCACGAAATTTGGAATTCCTTATGATAGAACTATGTGCGTGCAGATAATTACATAATTGTTTCACATTTCATTAGTAATTTAGTTTCGTGTGATAGAGTTCGAAGCACTCTTCGAGATAGAAACCCAAGTCACACTCCTGGCAGCAGTACACCGACGTCTTCTTTTTGCCGTGTTTTGAACACACAACACAACGTCTCTGAGGTTTGGATTTCTCACTCTTGGGTGCTAATTTCCTGATAAAATGTCTTTCCTGCAACCTTGGAACTGTATTATCTGATGCGCGCCGGCCTTGAATATTTCGTTCCCCGCCCGAGCGAGCGTATTTTGTAAACAAACCTTCCATCAGCTGAACCCGATAAGATAACTGCTCAATGTTTGTCCCTGTGACTTGTCTGAATATTATTAGAGAATTTAGGAATCAGAATTCACTCTTGAAAACTTTCCTTTGACCTGTATAATTATCTATAGTCTCCTACACGAAATTTCCAAGTACTGGTTCTTCCTCATCGCCACTCTCATCATTTACCACTGCATCCGTCACAGCCACATCATCTATTTTATTATCACTGCTGCTCCGTCACTACTACTTCCGATTAAACTTTCATCTGAATTATACAACATTTCAAGCACGTTACTATCAGTCAAACCACGGCTGGAGCTATCCATTGAGCGCGGCGCGTCACAAGGACTGACGAAGCTGCAGCGAGACCGAAAGTAGGACGAAACTGAATGAGGGGAATAACAAACCAACTCGATACATATTTCAGATAAAAGGTCGAGACATCGTCTTTCAAACGAGATATATACCATGAACAACTGGTTCTCGTATCGTATGACAGAAAGCAGCACTAACTGATGCCTACACAAAGCACTCGCGGAGAGTTACGAAAATATTACAAGCCGAGAAATAAAGACAAAATATAATAAATAAACCGCTCTCTAAAATTAGAGCAAAGAACATCGCGTGGAAAGACAAACTTCTCAGATCATCATTTCTTTATTTTATTCTGGGGGAAAGAATGAAGCAAACAGACTTTTAAAAAAAGCAGAGATTAGTGCTCAGACTTACTTGACAAATAATTATCCGTGCAAAAACAACTACATTTTAACGATTTTCAATTCTTATTTACAACTCTGATAAATCCGAAAATGTCTTCTTGAAAACAAAATAACTTGCATATCCATAACTCCAAAACTCTTCGCGCTATAGCCGTAAATGCGAAACCATGCATGGGTCTATACCACGTATAGAGGTCGGCGGCTACGGAAGAAAAGAGGCTCTATACCACGTATAGAGGTCGGCGCTGAGGGGTTAATGAACAGGAATATGCAATTCGCTACAGCTATAACATGTATGTCTGATAGCAATTCAGGGATAAACGATCACTAGATTTGGATTCATTTTAACAAGAAACAATGCTACAGCCCATAATAAAGAGAAGGCTTGATAACAACCCTACTGAGAAAAACTAAATGAATTTTTATCACAGTTTTAGGAATATGCACTTAGTGAAACCAACGTCTTCACACCAAAGTACCTTTTAGTATTCCCTAATACCTCAAAATAAGTTGTATCAAAATGCTGTTTTCCAATAACCAGTGATAAACTGAAAACCCACTTTTGCTTGAAATCTTTTAATTGACACACCTGAATATTAGAATACAGAAAAGTGAAAACAAGAACCTAATCTACAGAAAATACCGTATTTACTCGCGTATTAGATTCCCTTCTTCCACCCACTTTAATAGCCAAAAAAAAAGTAAAGGGGGGTCCAATATGCGATAACCTGAAATTTTGAGCAGTGAACACATGACGTAGGCTATAAAGAGCTATAACTTGTACATGTAAACATTCTACACTGTTCTTTCACAAACCTATGAATATATTAGAGTTATAATGGCAATTTTCGTTGGAAGGCAGTATTTCTAAATGTAAAAAGTCAATAGAGGGTGAACACTACTTTTGGGCCTATATATAAAGTAAATATCCCGTTTTAGTTACTCATATCACATCATTCGTTTCATCTCATTAATTCCTCTGCTGAGGTCAATGTCAGGAAGGGCATACGGTCGTAAAAACGTGCTACGAAGATTCGTTCACTCCATACTCGACCCCGTAGAGAAAAGGGATAAGGGTATCTTTTTATCATATTACGCAATATTGATACAAAATAACTCAATGGCCCGTCATTTGTCTATGTCAGTTGAGCAGTAGGCCTACCACACACTAAACCTGATCACTGCTTTCATTTTAATTGTCTTGCGCCGATACCTTCCCTGCTATAGGCATGTCGTAATTCCAAGTGACGTCATCTTCACTGCCATCTCATCAGCCATGCACTGCAATCGAGACCGAAAGCATTTGACGTCCCGTCTTTTTGAACCTTTTAAAAATAGTTTTGTTCCCCGACTATAGAGTTCAAACCGTGTGAAGCTATTCCCAAATGGTTTCTGGAGATGGTCTCTAATACTCCCAGCTGGTGTATGCGTACCAGAAGCCACTCCTTCTGAATAAAAACCGTGTTGTTAAAAGCGTGCCAAACCACCAGCTGATAACCAGCTTATGTTACAAGTTGTATTTCGAAACATAATACATAGTGACTGGAAACATTCTTTTGATAACTGCGGCTGTTGAAAGCCAGACCCTTATTTTTCATGCTTTTTCTCTACATTTATCATATCAGGATTTACCTAAAAAGCTGTAAACGAGATATGTGAGACCGCATTCTTTAGGTTAGGTATGGTATCGCCCGGATAGTGCAAATAATTCCATGACAGAAAGAATAAAAATAAATAACAGGAAAGTTTGCCGCATTTATGGATATCTACAGGTGTGATGTAGATGTTGATTCCCATAGGGAACCTAAAATATTTGTCCTGAATGAGTAAATTCATAATACCAATATAATGGTCCGTTATTGGACATTATAAATTTTCCAGCTTACTCATTCTTATTTATGTGTGCTTGCAATGCGAGGATCGGACACGAAACTATTCACCTATTTGTGCAATGTCATCAGAGTCGCAATAGGCCTACGCTACGGAGGCGGACATTTCTTAACTACGAAACAGATATGTACCACAGGACTTCGACTAAGCACAAATTTGTGTTATGTCATCAGAGCTGCATATGACTTGTAGCCACTTCGAAGTGGAATCGTCGTTCTTCTCTGACAAATACATGAGTAAATGAGGTATCACAAGCATTAACAATAACCACACAACAGGAACAGCATAATCACACAGTACTCTTAAATATGATCAATGACATTTAGGGAGGTATACTGTAGTCCAGAGCTGAGAATGAATGGATGGTGACAAAATACCAAGAAAATTGTACGACCTCTACTTAGAAGTCAAAGGGCCAAGGCTGAAGTACGAAAAACATGTTAATATAGAAATTAGGGAACTAAATTGGAACAGTATAAAAGAAAGAAGAAAAATGCAAAAAATACTTGGTGGACGGGCATCACAGACTTGATCACGTAAATGGAGTGATATGGAGTATGTTATTGGGCAGAAAAATGACAATTTTGTCCAATTAAGGCAGTATAAGAATGCACCCGAAGAACTTGTCGGAAAAAAAAAAGATCATCACTACCTCCTCTGCCTTTCAGTGATGGAACATTGGTGGCCTATCATGAAACAGGTTTAACTAATTGAAGTGATGCGCCGAATAGGGCTCAACTACCAAAATCTCTATTATGAGTTAATTGCAAAAAACGCCATCTTACACTGGAGTTAGATCCCTTTTCTGCGCGAGAGAGATGTTCTCCACCCTCTAGCACAGCAGCAAGTTCCGAATTCTTCCACATGACTACACCACTATGCAGGAATGTCCATATAGATCCCTTTTTGGTGCATCGCTTCAATTGTTTCAATCACAGCTGGTCTTGTGCTTCATGGCTTCATTGACTCAGTATTCCGTTAGTTTTTCTTTTTCACCTGGTCTATCCATTGCACTGGCATCACCTTCAAGATCTCTGTCCAATTTTTTCCTGAGTTATAGTTTTCTGCAGGTTGTCTTCTTGCCAACATGCTATGTGACCAAAGAACTGTATAATTGTCTGGTATAACCGAGAATAGATTTATTATTTTTTCCTAGAAGTTTAGCAATGCACTAACAAATCAAAGGTTTTTGGCAATGGAAGGATAGGAAAGGGCTAGGATGGGAAGGTAGCATCTGTAGCCTTAAGGTAGAGTCCCAGCATTTGCCTGCTATGAAAATGGAAAACCATGAAAAACCAGGGCTGCCAAGAGTGAGATTCAAACCCACCATCTTCTGAATGCAAGCTCATAGCTATGCTACTTTAACCGCCCGGCCAACTCGCTTGGTATTTAATGTTTTCCTCTCTCCATGATAACCTTAACTTCCTCCTATATCACCACAACGTGAAAATATCAACCCTTTCCTGAACTTTTAATTGTAGAAGTTTCTGCATCATAAAAGAAAACTGTGAAAAGTGGGGTCTTCAGGAGCCTTACTTTAATGTGTCTACTTTACAAATGTGTCTACTTTACAAATAAAAAGTATTTATATGATCCTCCTTTTCAATACAAAACAACCATCTATATTACATGGGACGATGTCTACACAGGTTTCGGCCTAATCTAAAGGCCGTCCTCAGTAAAGGTTCAATTATTGCATTATACAAACAAATTAAAAATACTGATGAAGTGGAATTAAAATACAATGATCATGATTGACAAAGTAAAAAACATGTTCAGGTGAAAAAATCCTCGTCTGAAAAAATCGTTCGATTGACATAAAACTTGCTGATTCTTTTTTAAAAATGAGACACTGTGTTGTGCAGCGTAGTGCGACCATCAGTAACAGGACTAATAAGTGTGCATTATTTGTTAAAAGGCTGTTGTCTCAAGTGGTATGACCTTTTCAGTTTCATGGCACATTGACACAGTGTCAATACGGAATGAGATTTATAACATGCAATGTCTACTTATTACACGAACCTTCCTGATGACTGTCAGCTTTAATAAATCAAAGAACATAAATATTCACCATAGACAAGCCAGGAAGGAGACATTAACAAACACAAAGGATAAACACTACACAGGCTGGAATGGGTAAACAAAGCAAACAGAGATGAGGGGAAAATAAAAGCAGGCTAAAGAACAGAAACGAATTTCACATCTTTGTACCGTACAGTCTTCAGAGGATAATTCTCCTATATCACTGTCTGGTTTTTTTAACTAGTTCAAACCATTTTCATAGACATTTATCAAAAATGAGTAAAAGGATTTTAAAATGGTACAGAGCCAGAGATTTTTGTGCTTGTGAAGTCTGTCTCAAGACATATTTGGTTCTAATGCCTGTGCTAGTACGCCTACATTTGTTATCAATAGCGTTCATGATAAGGAAGGAAATTATCATGGGTTGGCTACGACTGCAGCATTTACCTTGAGTTTGAGAAGGCATAGAATATTATAAGAATGGCCAAGAGTTACGTCTCTTTTTCAATTTCTCTTCTCAGTTGTGCTCCCAGGCCCTCAAATCAGTCTTGAATTTGAGTTTAAGCAGGGACTCGTACTTAGGCTAATTAGATGGAAGGCTATACGTCAACCTCCAGGTCAAGGTTACGGCAATATATAAAATTTACAGACAAAATCAAGAAGAAAGAAAGTTTATACAACCAAAATGTTGCAATACATTTTGATGGC
This sequence comes from Anabrus simplex, assembly GCF_040414725.1. Lineage (NCBI taxonomy): Eukaryota > Metazoa > Arthropoda > Insecta > Orthoptera > Tettigoniidae > Anabrus > Anabrus simplex. The sequence continues at coordinate 368,075,843 of NC_090265.1, read as the reverse complement.
CAAGAACGAAAGGGTTACGATTAAAACACTACGATTTTTCAAAAGAGTCTAAAATTTTAGCATGTAAGACCATTGCCACTTAAAAATTTATGTTGCACAATTTTTATGAAAATTGGCCTGTACATACTTCTTACTCAAAATGTAACACTTTTGACTTACGCAAAGCAACAAACGTCAGAACACTGAAAGACCGTCAGAGGTGTTTCCTTGCATGAATACATTAGATTTGGTGTTGTAACACTTTCGGAGATTGTAGAGGTCAAAATAAGCTTTACATTGATGGTAAAATCTCGGAAATACATTGTTTTGAGTTGCAACCCCTTTCGTTCTCAGCCATCAGTTTACCTTACCCAGTAACAAATTATTTTATTGATATAAATTAATACCTGTTCCTTCAATTTTGCTAATCTCATAGTTTCCTCTAACTTCCGACGCTCTTCAACTTCAGCCATTTTTTGTTGGGTATGAAGTTTCTTTTTTCCAACCTGTTCCTTCTGCTTAGCTTCCTGTTCACGGATAATTAACTTCATTCGCTGATTCTTTTCTTCAAGCAAGAGACGCTGCTGTTCCTCCTTCTCCTTCTCTTGAGCTTGACGAGTTATAAGAACCTTTCTCATCCTTTCTTCTCGCTTTCTGCAAGTATTCAAACTTTCATCAACGACAAAGAATCACACAAGCAACTGGATTTTTACAATGAACATCAGAAAAAATAACCAAATTTATAATGAGACAGATACAAAAAGAAAACCCTCCTTGACATGCTGCTTCTGCCAATAAATTAAGGAATTTTGTTTATATAAATTGTATTCCCAGTGTTAGTTTTGAAATCATGACTGACAAATATATCTATTTAAATTGGATGGCTCTTCACCCCTCGCATAGTTTTGAAATTATGACTGACAAATATATCTATTTAAATTGGATGGCTCTTCACCCCTCGCAAACTCTGTAACATGGTGGAGTAGTGTAGTTTATCCAAACTACTCTTAAAGCCATATCATTATGTTATTTACCTGGCAGATACAAAAGGAAAACTGGAATACTGTATACGACTTAGAAGTAATCATAAATGGAACAACTGCTTTTATAAGAATAATATACAAAACTCTAATGAATGTTACAGTACACGCTTACACCTTACCACTTTCACCCCCTCCCTCCATTCTAAATTCTACTGTATCTTAATATAATCAACACCTGTTTGTTAGGGCCGGTTCTACCACCTACTGGTAAAATAGCGCGTAACATGCCCTCCGCCTAAAAGGATGTTTCCGTTCGACCACTCCCAAGTAGCACTATCGGCAGCATAAATCGTAGTTACCTGGTGCGTAATTTATCGGCCACTTCGAGGGCCCGATAAGACTTTACCTGCAGCTGTATGATAATGGCAAGGAAAATAGTGAAACTGATTTGAAGTTCCTTTGGGTACTGTATTCATCTTCTTCATCAGCTTCCTCCAACTTGTCTTCAACATTTCCAGATTTCGGCAACTGTAGATATTCCTGAAATTGGTGGGATAATGTTCATTGAATATAGCTTCTCTAGGTCCTTGAATTTCTTCATAGGCAGAGGAAGTCGTGTCTCGTAGGCCTGTTGGAGCATCTCCTGCTTTTTCTTATATCTCTGCCTTCTCACTGGCAGCATTTCTACAATTGTCTCACTGTTCTCAGAAAGTGTGTGGGTGATACAAAGCCACTTCTCCCTTCATGAACGTGACCGAACGGATGTCCTTAAAGGGAATTCGCTCCTAATTAACCATCATTTCAGTATCAGCAGATGTGCTCTTCCAGTCTTCAAAACCATTATGGTTCAAGAAGTGACATACGTATGGTCAAAGATTAGTTCTGAAATTCCTGATTATTGCTGGCCATTCACTCGGAGCCCAGATTGTTATTTTACGGCAAGCTGCTTCAATAGGCGCATGCACTGAATCCACTGGCATGTACGTGTGGCCTGGAACAAGATACGTCAGTTTGATCACTTGTAATGTTGTGCTTTCTGCAACACTTGGCTGAGGGTGTATATCACCTGCTTATTCTTATTCTGTCCTGGACAAGAATCACAATATAAATTTAAGGTAGTTATTTCACTTCTCTCATCAACATCATGAGTGTATTTCTTAAGAATGGTGCAAACTTCGTTAGCCTCTTGTTTTCCATCGCATTCTCCCCAGACATACGAAAAGCCACTTCTAGTTGAACACTCAAAAAAGCATGAATTGTATACAGTATACCTCCTACTGTAATATAACAACATGCTGTCTCCCATCGGTGTACCGTACTGAATAACTTTTGTACGTCAAATGAAGTAGTAAGGATACTGGAGTCTTCCGTATGCACCTTCTGATCCTTTAGGAATATCTCTTCTACACGTTGCTTTTCTTTAAGGTGGATATCCAACTCTGATCTTTGTTCCGCAGTTATGCTGTTTTCTGGCAGATTTTTATACCTTTGGCAAGTAGAACATTTGTCTTTCACTCGATTGTGAAAGCCGATATTAAAGGAAGAAATGAATATCTTCTTGAACACTTGGATACTCACGGGATCAGTTGCTTGCTGCTTGAACTGTCTGTCCACATTTAAAATATTTTTCATTTCAGCTGGAAGGTACTTTCGTACTGTACTCTTCCTGCAACAATGTACCACTGGCAACCGCATAATGAATTACTTTACCTCTTTTACACTGCTATTCTTGCTTTTGTTATGAGGCTCATGGCGACCACATATATCTGGCTTAGCAACATTTAAATCTGTTGAATTTTCGATAGTGTATCTAATTATCTAATAAGTTTCTCGGTTATCACAACTGTCTTTATAAAAAATCTTAAACATATATGGACGTGCTCTCCATTAAGTGGCAAAAGCTAGTGCTTAGTTTGCAATTTCCTACTCTTGGATTCTTCAGTTCTTCGTCTTTTCACAGGTACTAACTTTACATTACTTAAAATAAAGTTTCTTTTATCTAATCCGGATGAAAGGTTCCAATAGTCATTAGAAAGTCTCTCTCTATCCTCTTTAAATTTGCTGCATTCATTACTGCAACTTTTTCCAACACATGGATTACCTAACACACATTTCTGACACTTTCTTGCCCCTGGGTGACAGATATTCCAGACCAAGCAGAAGGCTCTTCTTCTGCAATTCTTTCTTTGGGACTGATGTTTTTCTTTCTCTTCCCACTACGCACTAAATTAGACACTCACGGGTCGTGGTTGAGTGTGGTGCTCTATCTGAATCTTGGTCATTCACTTCAGGTAGTTCCAGAGCCATTGTTGGGTGTTCATCATTTGAACCACTGCAAGGTACGAATGAATCTTGTCTCTTGTCTTCCAGATGGGGACGATCATTTTGAGTTTCACTGCTTTCTCTTCCAGCAGTCAAATTATCAGCTGCTCGAAAATCGCTCACATGAATCATCGTTGTACCATTAATAGGGCACAACATCTCATCACTTCCCAACATAGCCACCATTTTATGCTCAAACACATAGTCGAAATTGGTAATTTCATTACTGTCACTACTCATGGTCCACCGAAACACTTTGGAGAACAGAAGTAGTAATTCCAACCTCACTTTGGCTTTATAATAATAATGTTACTTGCTTTACGTCCCACTAACTACTTTTATGGTTTTCAGAGACGCCAAGGTGCCGGAATTTAGTCCTGCAGGATTACTTTTATGTGCCAGTAAATCTACCGACACGAGGCTGACATATTTGAGCACATTCAAATACCACCGGACTGAGCCAGGATCGAAGCTGCCAAGTTGGAGTCAGAATGCCAGCGCCTCAACCGTCTGAGCCACTCAGCCTGGCACTTTGGCTTTTCTCATATTCACAGTTCGTTTCAACATGCTCAGCTTCATCGCGCTGATCAATTGAATCTTTCAGTGCAAGCTCCACCAACTTTCTCCCTCTGAATAACGACGTGCTGAAATATTTCTGAAATAAAGAAATAACCTAAGTGAATACATACTTTCATTATGAGGGAATGAGAACTGGGTATTAAAAATTATTTAGATTTGTATTATTAATTATTAAGAACCATGCACATACCTTGAATTATCATTAAAAGGATTATCACCACATGTAGGTAATGTCGACAACACAAGCCATTCAAGTTTCCTGCTCATCAACAATGCAGATAACGCGTCTGTGTACAAGAAAGGAGACGCAGTAGGAATGGAAACCATAACTTTAAACTCTTATTTCAATAGAATTCCCTCAACATTCGCCCTTCTGGTGGTAAGCACTTCTCACGTTCGCCTTTCTAGATGTGAGATTCGCCTTTTTGGTGACAAACATGTAACACATTCGCCCTTTCAACTTCTAAAACAAGTTTCTTTCCCGCCGTTATTTTCAATACTAGACGTTTGCCCTTGTTGCAGTAGGTGTATTTCAACCAATCGATATTAGAAATTGCATAAAGTGAAAATCGCAAAAATTGGTCTATTCGCCCTTGTGGCAAAATATGGTCAATGTGATGTTTGTTTGCTTTGTAATTAGCTAGTGAAAATAATTTATTGTATTGTTTAGATAATATTTCAAAACATGTTCTTGAAACTTTCCACATTTTTATTTTGTTCCAATGCATTTCAGTATTTTTTCACTAACTTTATCTCATTTAAGCCACCTATAATTAGAGGGGTATAAATTTAAAAAAAATGTTGCCAACTCTTTTCTTCATAAAATTAATTAAGAAATGGATGAAAAATAATGGAAACCAAATTCAATAATTTTTGAAAACTATTTTAAATAACATATTTTCTTTCCATAAAGCTATTCTACACATACCTCTTCTGTGCTTCAATTTTTTCCCGTAACAATTCCTCCTTCTTTAGGACAGCTTCCAACTCCTTTTCCTCCCTCTTTTTTCGTTCTTCAAGCTTCTTTTCTTCTTTCTCCTCAATGGTAGGTTTAACATGCAGTTTATTTATAAATGTATCCACTGATGTATGAATTATCCCTGGCTTTGACGATATAGTGCTGTTTGACTAAAAGGAAAGAAACAGTGAAGAAAGTTCTATGACAGAAATTCCATGTATTTAATGATTTCATATGAAGTGATAGTGCCACATATTAAAGCAAACAATGAGAAGCCTAACAGAGTGAAAGTATGATCATGGTTTTCTCTTAAAAAGAGTACCATGCTTACAAACAGAAAGAAAGAACATAAGAAGTAAAATATAGTTCTCCAAGGAAGAGTTTCTGAGTGTGTAAGCATGAGGAGGAATTTAGCAACTTTCCCTGTTATTTTTTTTTTCAAAATAACACTTTTTGTACATCCCTTTTCAATACAATACGATTTTTATTTACATAAAAAACTTTACATTATTAATATTTTAACGGGACATGTTTCGCCCACATTTTTGGCATCATCAGCCGTTGTTCCTATAATCAATGATCAAAATATCTGCGATCCTGGGTATTTGTATCCTGATAAAACATATAAAATTGTCATGCTAACTTAGATGTTATTTAACCCTCTTAGTGCCGGCTCCCTTACTGCCGTGGTTGCTAAGAATGCCAGAGAGGAAATGCCTATTATATAGCACCTCACTTTTCAAGATATTTTCTTGTAGCTCAGCGATCCCTCTCTTCACTCATTATATTAACATCACGAAAATAATTAATACTTCGGAGCAAAAAAACTAAATTTGTTCATGCAATTTTTGAAAAATTGAAAAATTTTTAAAATTCAAATTTGGATCTCAGTACATCCTAGTATTTTGATCGTACTCACCTAAATTTGGTATTCCTGTGCACACTGATACATTGTTTACTAGTTTGTAAAATATCAGTGTTTTAAGAATAATAGTTCTTGTAAAAATGGATTAAAATACTGACTTGGTCTAGCATCAGGAGGAGGTGCACGTTTAGGGCTAAAATTGCACATCGTAATCGGACTGAATTTTACAAAAATCGGGAATCTGGTCATCATCGTCATTACTGTCTCCATCAATTCCATCATTATTCCTGTCACTATCATTACTGTCTTTATCGGAAATTTCATGCATCACTGTCACACGAGTAAGTCGGATAACATAACCACCATCGTCATTGTTTGAAACGTTACCGGCATTATTATTACTCTCAGTATCATCTGAATCATCACCTGACTCAATATAATCAGAATCATCACTCAATTAATCAATATACTGTACCAAATCGTCATCAATTACAAACACTATACGAGAACTAGTCGCCATTATTACGAACACATGGTCTACAGGTGCGCACCAAACAGCTGAAAAATTTAGATTTAGAAACTATGTAGTATCTACTACAGAGTGATGCCGACTGGAGCTGCCATCTGTCAGATATGTGCAAACTATTATGACTTACATAGACAGCTGCAAAACAGAACGCGATTGCACTCCTGGCACTTTTCGCTAGGCAACACAGGAGCGCGATATGGCGCTCCCTGGCACTCTAAAAGTTAATAAAATATGTTTCTGTATGCAGATATGACTTGTGGAAACAACTGGCTATTTTTGATTATTCTGACTGGTGGAATATGCTATATGTAAAAACAATGATATTATGTACTATTATTCTGTTAAAGAGCGAGTCTATACTTAGTAAACATTCGATAAAAAAAACAGACTGCTATGTTTCATATCTTATTGGATGATATTGGTTGGTTTAATTGTACAGTCTTTAAAGTCCAAATAACTTATTTTTTCTAGCTGATTGGATGTGTGAGCTTGAATGTTCAATTTTCTTGTTCCCCTGGACTGTTTTCGAACTTAGGGGTCACTTTGTGATTTAACTTCTGTGAGCGTATTTGTAAAACATTATAAGTTCTATTAGAATGTTACTTGTGTTGCTAAAAAATGTGGAGTAATACCTTTCGAAACTTTAAACGAATTACCACACATAAAAGCTCCGCCCACAGAAAATACTTCTCCAAGAACAACCAATACATCATCCACCCATCCTTCCCCTACCCATCCCCCTCCGCATACTACACACAGATACAACACGAGGCGCACAGGGTCAGCTACAGCCAGTCGAACCGATAGTGTCACCAGAGCAAGCCAGCTGCAAGGGAGGCGAGGGGGAATGTAAGAGCCAGCTCGACTCCCCATTCATACTTCAATTTAAACACATTCCATAACTAAGACATACACTTGAAGATCTTGGGGGAAAATTGTGATAAAAGCCTCAATTTGTAAGTTCTGAGATATAATAAACAACATTTTTACAAAATATTTACTGCCAACATTTTTTATCTTTGAAACATATTACTTATGACAATGGTACATGTAGTCCTTCTTTATAACATCCTGGAGAAAAAAATGCATAAATAACCAGTATTATAGGGAGAGTCTTAAGTCTTAATTTTTAGGTCATGGTCTATATAAAACTGTGTTGGCATTCTTCCATATGATAACCCATGGGGAGAACCTATTGTGTTTCGTCACGTTTACATGCTCACGGTAGCGGGTGGCAAAGCTCCTGCCCAATGTAACTTGCATGGCATCTTGAATATCATATGAATGAATACGGTAGACCCAGAATTATAAAAAATGCTTTCATTGCTGTTTGATGTTTTTAGACTACCTTCATATTGAATTTTCTGAAAGTAATGTGGTGATGTTATTACAGTTAAACATGAAGGTTGAAAAATTGATTTAGGTTTCAGTTCCCTGATTGTGATTTAGGTTTGTATTTAATTTTGATATTTATTTAATTTATGAGGCTCTCTTTAAACCCATTCTTCTCAGCTATGGATCTGATAGTATTTAGTTCCTTTTTAAATGGTTTTTAAGGAATTATTATTGAGAGTTCTATAAATCATAGAATAGTAAGACACTTTTCTATGGGAGGAGGGATGGAGGGAATCTTATCTGATTGTGTTAGCCATACGAATTGGTTTCCTATATGTGGTCCGAATGTCTGGATACAATTAAGTCCAAATATTTATTTATTTATTTATTTACATAGTTTACGCCCACATTGGAGCACTGGGGCGAAACACTAGCAACCGGGAGTGAGTTAGCTGGAAAATTTATATTGCCCAATAACGGAACAACTATAACGGTGTCCTCAAAGCTCAACAACACAAACACAAGCAATAGAGATGAGAGTTATATTAATCACCAACTCTCTTTCCTAAAAACGATGATAAAAAGTAATAGTCTAGATACGAAGACCAGAGAGCTCATTAAAGAGACTGTGACTGACACAACATCCAAGGTCACATTCAGGGGGATACTATCAGAATCCTTTAGGATTAAAACAGGGGTCAGACAGGGAGATGCGCTTTCTCCCCTTCTATTCAACTGTGTTCTTGACAAGGTCATTAGAGAGTGGCACAAGAAAATGCAAGGAATAGGTGGTATACGAATGGTATATAAGAGAGAGACTGTAGTCGACAGCCTAGCCTTTGCGGATTACATTGTGATCCTGTCAGAGTCAATAGAGGAGGCACAGAACCAGTTTGCTCAGCTCCAGGAACAAACAAGTAAGGCAGGCTTACGGATCTCCTTTGAGAAGACACAGTACATGGCCAACATTGAAACAGCACCCAGATGGATGACAGTGGAGGGAGGGAGGGAGGATTTGGAAAGTAGAGAAATTTAAATGTCTGAGAGAGTGGATAGATAACAACCTATCCGAGAAGGAGGCACTGATGTGGAGAATCAACAAAATGAACTTGGCATACAAGCTAAGTATGAGCACCTATAACAAGAAGAACATCTCAATCAATGCAAAACTCAGACATTACCAGACAGTGATCTGTCCAGAAGCCTTATATGCAGCTGAATGTTTGAACCTAATAAAGGTAGAATTGGTCAAGAAGTTAGAACTGGTGGAGTGAAAAATTCTAAGGAAGATACTGGGAGCCCAAAGAACAGAAGATGGATCATACAGAAAGAAAGCAAACCAAGATCTGCACTGCAAGATGGAAAAGATCTCAGACACCATCTGGAAGAGGAGAGCCATGTTCTTTGGACACATCTACAGAATGGACTTGGTTTTTTGAGACCAGGAAAACTGTGGCATGCTGGCATCAGGAAGTGAAGAAAGACCTGACAGAAATGGGAATACAAGGATCGGAAATAAGCAACAGGGAAATTTACAAGTTGAAAATAAAGAACACAAAGTGTTTCCAAGAAAGAGTTAGTTTGCGGACCCAAACACCATGGACGGAAGAGAGAAGAAGGTCGCAGAGTGAAAGAATGAAGGATTACTGGATGCAGATCAAAGCCCAGAAGCAGCTGAAATCGAATTAACGTGGTCCACAGTTGGCCAAAAAGAAAGAAAGAAAGAAAGAAAGAAGTCTAATTCTAATCAACACAGATAAAGGTAATGTGACAATTTGAAAAAACAGTGGCATACTTTGAGGAATGCAAATTTAAAACCATTAATAAAGACCCTATCAATAAGATCCAAAAAAATCTGAAACATTTACTTAAGAACGTTAGTTTAATTTTAAATGAACATGAAGACAACAAACTCATCAATATGAACCCTACGTCGCCTGTCGCTAGAGCACTACCTAAGATACATAAACCCAATAATATCCTGATGAGACCACCTGTTACTTTCAGACAAGCCTCATGTAAAACCTATCTAAATTCATCCAAACATTTTTAAGGAAACATTATGTTTTCCAAGCCAACAAGATGATTAAAAACAAAGTAAAGTTTTTTAACATGACAATAATCTTAATATTAAACATTACCATAGATTTGACTCATGACATATAAAACATGTATCTGAGCATTCTGGTGCAAGAAACTGCAGTATATCAATCATTGAAAACATTTTTTTTTTTTTTTTTTTTTTTTTTTAAACACAGTACTCTAACCATTTTTGAGGTAGATGAATTATTGACTCTTCTCAAATTTGCTTTTGATAACTTCATTTTCAATGACATCATTTATTTATAACAAGGACTTCCTATGAGCTCTCCTGCATCAGGGATCACAGCACAAGTATATCTTGACCATTTAGAAAATAGTGTTATTAAGAATACAAATAACATATTTTTTGGGATGAGATAAGCCGATGATGTTTTTTCAATCATTGACAAATGTTTTACAAGTGGAGAGTCCATCCCAGGTGCCCTAAACAACATAAATACTTTCATTGAATTTAACTTAGAAACTGAATTAGATAATACCTTAAATTATTTAGATTTAATTGTATCCAGGCATTCGGACCACATATATTGGAAACCAACTTGTATGGCTAATACAATCAGATCAGATTCCCTCCATCCCTCCTCACATAGAAAAGCATCTTACTATTCTATGATTTATAGAACTCTCAATGAAAATCCACAGCCTGTTTCCAGTCATTCGACCAGGTCAGGTATGGAATGGATTAAGCCCCCATCTAGCGGCGAGGACATGAAATGTGCCGGCTGCCGAAGCCTGTCGCACACCTCTGGGGCATGATTAATAAATAACAGATGAAATGATATTGGAGAGTGTTGCTGGAATGAAAGAAGACAGGGAAAACCGGAGTACCCGGCCAAACACCTGTCCCGCCTCCGCTTTGTCCAGCATAAATCTCACATGGAGTGAACAGAATTTGAACCACGGAACCCAGCTGTGAGAGGTCAGCGCACTGCCGCCTGAGCCAAGGAGGCTACTCCAGAGCTCTCAATATTACCTTTAAAACAAAACATTTAAAAAGGAATTAAATACTATCAGACCCATAGCTAAGAGGAATGGGTTTAAAGAGAGCCTCATAAATAAATATCAAAATTAAATACAAAACCTAAATCACATTCAAGGAACAGAAACCTAAATCAATTTTTCAACCTTCATGTGCACAAAATTAGCTTAACATCGCACCGACACAGATAGATCTTATGGCAAGGAAGGGTTAGAAAAGGCCTAGGAGTGGGAAGGATGCAGCCGTGGACTTAATCAAGGTACAACCCCAGCATTTGCCTGGTGTAAAAATGGGAAAGCACAGAAAACCATTTTCAGGGCTACCGACAGTGAGGTTCGAACCCACTATCTTCCGGATGCAAGCCCATAGCAGCGCACCCCTAACCGCATGGCCAACTCGCCCGGTAAGACTATGCAAAAGGGTTGTTTACTCAATATAACAGAAGAACTTTTCATACAGTTAAATCAACATTCAAACCCCTCTAGCAATTTGAATGAAATTACTGGAAAAAACAATATTCTCTCTAATTCCATTCTGCCATTTATTTCAAAAACTTACACCACCAGATGCATCATTCAAGACAGCAGAAGTCCCTCCCTTCCCCTCAACGCGTCACATGATCCTCCGCTTGTCACTTCGCACAGCAGTGAGTAAACAGCTGAGACCTGTCAACTAGAACATGTCTTTTCACGAGAGTTTAATCCTGATGTAAACAAGTAGGCGGAGCACGTTGACTTTGCACGTGGACATAGACGTAGTTGATTGGAGAAGCAACCGTTGCACTCACTCGACTGTATACGAGCTCGAAAAAAAGTAGTACGTGGCTTTAATTTTAGTTTATTACATTTAGAGAGTTTGGAAGAGTACGAAATCAAATTAAAATACGGTTGTCATATATACCGGTATATATATATATATATGTTTAAAAAAATATAAAATAGTGAATAAATAACAATAAATGAAGGCACAAGGCGTGGTGTAATGCAGGAAGTCTTCTCGTAGTGAGGGAAAGTACCAATCTGTACAGAGTGGAGATAAGGTGTCGCATCTTGCAGCAGCAGTCAGTGTCAGTATTCATAGTAAGAGAAATGGAGCGAGAGGTAGGACCATCGCGTGTAGTGAAGCACAAAAGAGGAAAACCGGTCAGAAGTGACCATAGGCAGTGCATTGTGAATGTGTTCAATAAACTAAGTGAACAGAATCCAGGTTTAGTCGTTTATTCAGGAGTTTAGATCTTCGCACGGTTCTCGTATGCGATGCGCAGCCCTGTACGTCCGAACACGAGACGTTGACGGGGTGGAGGTTAATACTGCACGCCCAGCGAATCACAACTCTTTCTTTGGCGGAGGTGAGGACATACCATGTTTACATCAGGATTAAACTCTCATGAAAAAACATAAGCTCTCAACACTGTCAGATGCAGCGCACAAACAAAGAGGAAGCAAGTATGTTTTCTTTATATTTATTATTTCCCTCCCCACCCCCTTTCTTATCATTATTTTATTTGCTTTCGTTTCTCTATTTCCTCTTTTTTCCGTATTTTTAGATTCCACCTGCCTGTTTACTCAGGTTTCTGAGGCTGGCAGCCCCCAATATTATCATCTACAGTACAATTCGGCAATATGTTTCTCCTGTCCACAGTTCAACTACTTCCCATGTTACACATGCTATCTTACTAAAGACCTACTCAGGTCACGTTTAAATACGAGGGAATCTTCAATACAATGTATCAAAAAAATTTAGTAACTTTTGCTCCCATTCCATTTTATCTTCAGTGAGTGAGAATATGTCTTTTTTTTCTTTCAATGTGTGACATACCACTTCATTTTTGTCATTTCTTTCAACCATTATTTTTGGCATTGTTTAATGCGTTCATACATTTATTTGAAATATTATCTTAAGACCTTCCACTACTCATGATTAGTGATTTTTTTTTTTTTTTTTTCCTCATTCCTTTACGCCACACCGCCACAGATAGGTCTTATGGCGACAATGGGACAGCAAAGGCTTAGGAATGGGAAGGAAGCGGCCGTGGCCTTAATTAAGGTACAGCCCCAGCATTTGCCTGGTGTGATTATGGGAAACCACGGAAAACCATCTTCAGGGCTGCTGACAGTGGGGTTTGAACCCACTATCTCCCGGATGCGAGCTCACAGCTGCGCTCTCGCAGCCTGCCCGGTAGTGAACTTTTTAAGAAGGATATTAGAATGGAAGATAGGAAACTTAAAAGGGTCCACCTTTTCAATACAAAATTGTTATAGTTTATTACAACATATATTTACATTTGGAACTAGTTTCGACGCTGTTTGGCGTCATCTTCAGCCAAAATGTGGGAAATAGGCTAGCATGTAGACATTTATATACACAAGGCGTTATATTAAACAATACACATCTTGCAAGGAGATAAAAACAGGGACAAATATAGAAACAAATGAATCGTTGAGAAAGCAAAAGTTATACATATTAAAAATAACCTTAACCACACATCCTGTAGTGCGAAAATATTCGCCTTGAATGATTCCTGAATACAAAATGCACGCGCACACATTTCTGAAGAGCCAGCAGGCAGGAAAAAGTAAAGTGAAACCTTAAAAGTTCTTCTGAGAAGAGTTCATCATTTTTTCTGTGTTCCGACTAACTAATGAAGTTTCCCTTGAGTTCCTGATAAATACACACAACAGGAAAACCTCCTTCACTCTCAATAATAGCTATAAAGACCAACGGTGAATTTCATTTTAAATATTGTGCAGAGACGTGAAGGCATGATCTTGAACATGATATAACTTCTTCATTTAACCCAATTTTTTACACAAGGTGTTACATTCAACAATACACATCTTACGAGGAGATAAAAACAGGGACGAATATAGAAACAAATGAATCGTTGAGAAAGCAAAAGTTATACATATTAAAAATAACCTTAACCACACATCTTGCAGTGCAAAAATATTTGCCTTGAATGATTCCTGAATACAAAACGCACGCGTACACACTTCTGAAGAGCCAGCAGGCAGGAAAAAGTAAGGTGAAACCTTAAGAGTTCTTCTGAGAAGAGTTCATCATTTTCTTTATGTTCGGACTAACTAATGAAGTCTCCCTTGAGTTCCTGATAAACATACACAACAGGAAAAACTCCTTCACTCTCAACAATAGCTATAAAGACCAACGGTAAATTGTATTTTAAATACTGTGCAGAGACGTGAAAGCATGATCTTGAACATGATATAACTTCTTCATTTAATCACCTCTGAAAGCCTCTCTCTATATTACGTAGCTTCATTAACACCACCCTTCTGTAGATGCACAAAATAATCTTGTAATCTTCACAGGTCCGGTATTCAGCTCGACGAGAATATAAAATTGGTATTAAGGAATTCGTTTTCTGAGAGTTTGGAGGTTGACTGTGCCAGTATTTGTGGTGTATTGTTGCAGCGTTACGTGTAGGGTGGGGGCAGGTTTCTATGATGTTTACTGCGGGACATAAGGCGGTAAAGCTATGGTGCGAGATGAAGAGGAGCAGGGCGTGTTGGATAGTATATGTCTGGGGAGCGGCCATTGTTGGATTAGGAGGGGAGAGGGAAGGAGCGGAAGGGGAGGAGGAGTGGAAGGAGGGGAAATATGGAGGGTGATGTGGTGAAAGTGTGTGGCGTGACAAAGTATTATGCATAATGTGAAAGACAGATCTGTTTTTCGGGATATTCATGTTTTTGAAAAATTCAATGAGAAAGTCGAATAGGATCTTTGGTTTCTCTGAGATATCATTTAAGTTTAGGTTGGGATTGAAATATTGGTCTAAGTGAATATAGAGGTTTTCAGTGACGTCTAGGAAAGAACCTTTGTTTAGAATATCTAATACTTCAAGATCTTGATTTATTTCAGTAAAGTTGTGCTTAAATTCTTTTATATGTAGGCCGACCGCGGAAAAACGGTTGTGTTTTATGGCATTGACATGTTCTGCATATCTGATTTTAAAGCTTCGTCCTGTCTGCCCTAGGTAAGAACTTTTGCAGTCTTGGCAAGAAAACCTATATACACCTGATTTAGAAAAAGGACTACTTTTATTTATTAATGAAGAGTTGTGTAGGATCTCTGTGCTTCTATTGTTAGTACGAAAGGCTATTTTAACGTTGTGTTTTTTAAGAACGTTAGTGACGTTGTAAATTTCTTTATTGAAGGTAAATGTGGAAAATGTGGCAGTGCTAGTATTGTCTTTTATTAGGGTGGTTTTTGGGCGGTGTCTGAATTTATTGATTATTTTTTCAATAAAGGATTCATTATATCCATTAAATTTTGCTATAGAGCGAATGGTGTTCAATTCTTTATTTAAGATTTTTCTTGACATCGGAATTTTGAATGCTCGGTCTACTAAGCTATTATATGTAGCCGCTTTGTGTGTTTGGGGGTGTAGTGAGTCATTTCTTATAGTAGTGGCCGTTTGAGTGGGCTTTCTATAGATAATATATGTGAACGAAGAGGGGTGCCTATTGATTGTTAGGTCTAGGAAGTTGATGGAGTTGTTTATCTCTGAGATCCTACACAACTCTTCATCCATAAATAAAAGTAGTCCTTTTTCTAAATCAGGTGTATATAGGTTTTCTTGCCAAGACTGCAAAAGTTCTTACCTAGGGCAAACAGGACGAAGCTTTAAAATCAGATATGCAGAACATGTCAATGCCATAAAACACAACCGTTTTTCCGCGGTCGGCCTACATATAAAAGAATTTAAGCACAACTTTACTGAAATAAATCAAGATCTTGAAGTATTAGATATTCTAAACAAAGGTTCTTTCCTAGACGTCACTGAAAACCTCTATATTCACTTAGACCAATATTTCAATCCCAACCTAAACTTAAATGATATCTCAGAGAAACCAAAGATCCTATTCGACTTTCTCATTGAATTTTTCAAAAACATGAATATCCCGAAAAACAGATCTGTCTTTCACATTATGCATAATACTTTGTCACGCCACACACTTTCACCACATCACCCTCCATATTTCCCCTCCTTCCACTCCTCCTCCCCTTCCGCTCCTTCCCTCTCCCCTCCTAACCCAACAATGGCCGCTCCCCAGACCTATACTATCCAACACGCCCTGCTCCTCTTCATCTCGCACCATAGCTTTACCGCCTTATGTCCCGCAGTAAACATCATAGAAACCTGCCCCCACCCTACACGTAACGCTGCAACAATACACCACAAATACTGGCACAGTCAACCTCCAAACTCTCAGAAAACGAATTCCTTAATACCAATTTTATATTCTCGTCGAGCTGAATACCGGACCTGTGAAGTTTACAAGATTATTTTGTGCATCTACAGAAGGGTGGTGTTAATGAAGCTACGTAATATAGAGAGAGGCTTTCAAAGGTGATTAAATGAAGAAGTTATATCATGTTCAAGATCATGCTTTCACGTCTCTGCACAGTATTTAAAATACAATTTACCGTTGGTCTTTATAGCTATTGTTGAGAGTGAAGGAGTTTTTCCTGTTGTGTATGTTTATCAGGAACTCAATGGAGACTTCATTAGTTAGTCCGAACATAAAGAAAATGATGAACTCTTCTCAGAAGAACTCTTTTAAGGTTTCACCTTACTTTTTCCTGCCTGCTGGCTCTTCAGAAGTGTGTACGCGTGCGTTTTGTATTCAGGAATCATTCAAGGCGAATATTTTTGCACTGCAAGATGTGTGGTTAAGGTTATTTTTAATATGTATAACTTTTGCTTTCTCAACGATTCATTTGTTTCTATATTTGTCCCTGTTTTTATCTCCTTGCAAGATGTGTATTGTTTAATATAACGCCTTGTGTATATAAATGTCTACATGCTAGCCTATTTCCCACATTTTGGCTGAAGATGACGCCAAACAGCGTCGAAACTAGTTCCAAATGTAAATATATGTTGTAATAAACTATAACAATTTTGTATTGAAAAGGTGGACCCTTTTAAGTTTCCTATCTTCCATTCTCAGTTCAATACGGACAAAAATGAAATTCTTAGATTTAAAGGATATTAGAACCCTATCGTTCCATTACATTTTAGTATTATTCTTTAATGATTTTCATTAGATTAAGTTTTTATCCACTTTTATTAGAATATATAAGACTGTTTGATGCTTTTGTATATTTAGATTATTTTTTTTTTTTTGCTAGGGGCTTTACGTCGCACCGACACAGATAGGTCTTATGGTGACGATGGGATAGGAAAGGCCTAGGAGTTGGAAGGAAGCGGCCGTGGCCTTAATTAAGGTACAGCCCCAGCATTTGCCTGGTGTGAAAATGGGAAACCACGGAAAACCATCTTCAGGGCTGCCGATAGTGGGATTCGAACCTACTATCTCCCGGATGCAAGCTCACAGCCGAGCGCCTCTACGCGCACGGCCAACTCGCCCGGTTTAGATTATTTTAAGGTAATATTCATGTTATTTAAATTTTTCTTTTCTGTTACTGAAGATTGTACCACAGGTGTCGAAACTAGTATGAAAATCCACAACCTGTTTCCAGTCATTTGACCGGGTCAGGAATGGAATGAATGAAGTCCCCATCTAGCGACGAGGATAGTAATCATGCTGGCTGCCGAAGCCTGTCGCACTCCTTAGGGGCAACGATTAATGACCGAGAGATGAAATGAAGTAATATTGGGGAGTGTTGCTGGAATGAAAGATGACAGGAAAAAATTTGAAGTACCAGGAAAAAAACCTGTCCCCCTCCGCTTTGTCCAGCACAAATCTCACATGGAGTGACCGGGATTTGAACTACGGAACCGAAGGGTGAGAGGCCGGTGCGCTGCTGCCTGAGCCACGGAGGCTTACATCGAAACTAGTATAACAACATGAAATAAATATTTCTACCATATACTGAAATGTTGATTAGGTGAAACATCAACCCCCAATCTCTTTAAGGTATTCTCTATACCAGAACAGAATGAAAATCACTAATTATGACTCTTTCAGGATGATCGCTGATAGTTGCCGGCACCCAGACTAGAACAATGGTCAGAGATGCCAACTTTCAACAAAGGCAATTCGTAATGCAGCCGCCAGGGCATAGGGGTGCGGGGGTGGCGGCGGCAATGGCGTCCATAGAAATTTTTTCTCCGAGAGCTTACTAACTTACATATCGTTGAAAAATCAATGAACAACATACATTTCAACCAAATGTAACATATTCAAAGACTGGCATATAAAGAGTGTGTGATTCTTACCTGCTAAAGTAACAGGGAATCTGCAGTACATATCTGAGTGAAGGTTGAAGGATCATTATTTTGTTGAGTACTGTAGTTGCTCTCTTAGCAGCTTGTAGTTCCTGTTTGGTAAAAGTGCACTGGTGACATGCTTTTGCTTTTGATATCATGTGCATCCTCTGCACCAACAGAGCACTAAACAGTACGGAGTTCATATTAGCATGGAATTGAGTCTTGTTCTTCCTCATCATGCGCATCTGAAAAATCGCAGCTACATACACTACAAAACACCTGTGATTTTGAGGAACGCAGTAAACAGGGTCATATTTTTCCAGTATTTCTCCCTAAATTTTTAAAACTATTTTTGGTTTATTACTAGTGTCACTAGTTGCGGTAACGTCATCACACGTATTTTCCTGCACAAGAAATTGCTTCATTATTTCAAACCTTTCGCATTTCGTAACTCACGATTAGCATATATCCTAGAACAGCAATATATGTAAATTTGGCAACCAAAATCGCAATAAATACTTCTTCAAAAGTCACGCACACAGTATTCGCAATGAAATGGAGTTTGTCACCACTTTGCCGCCAAAACAAAGACAAAAGAACTCGCATACGGTACTTGCATGGAAGTCTGGTCATGTAACGAACAAAGACAACAACTCTGCAAGATATACTACTTCACAGGTACCCGTTTTCTATTTTGCCGGTACTGGAAGCACACACTGTGTTCTGCGCGAACTCTAAATATTCTTAAATGAGGGACAGGAAAGGGGCATAAATGATTACTGAGAAATCCAAAAATAATATTCTGAGAATTCAAGCTATAATGGCATTCCTTGTGTATCTTTATGAACACTTCATGCACTTAGATTTTAAAAATCAATAAAAAATCGTAATTTGTGGTGTGTGATTCGTAAAGGCCTAATTATAATAAATAATTTATTGCAGCCAATGACCATACACACAATAATACACGATTAGGTTACATAGGTAATTAAATTCCATAGAGTAATAATGTACAATGTTAGATAGTCATTGTCAGGTACTCACTAGCAGTCATAGTGGGGATCGACTTCCGTTCTGTTTGTGGGACCTCTTACAAAACTCCTTTGGAGCTCGTTTAGGTTAAATCCTCTCTTGGGTCACGTAACGTTACACATAGTGGGGGCAGGCCCGTTGCTGGTTCTATTTGTGGGAGTGCATTTAAGCAGTCGTTTTTCTTAGGAGACACATGCATAGTCATAACGAAAGAAGGCTATTCCAATGTCTCACGTGTGGGGTGGCTTTTAAGGGGCAAGAGAAATGGATGGCCTAAGTGCGTTTGCTGATCATGCTGGGAGACGACTAGTCTAGCGTTCAGCTTGTATGGAGGTCTGTACAGTAGTGTTCGTCTGTTCATGTGTTCCATCTGTGAGAGGACATTTAGAGCTGAACTCTGCCTCAGACACATATTGTAACGCACAGTGATGAGAGGCCATTTGCTTGTCTAATTTGTGACACTGTATTGAGATCGCATACTGCAGGGCACAGTGATGAAAAGTCTTCTGTCTGTCTAATTTACAACACTGTGTTGAACATGCCTCTTCCGCTAGTAGGTGCATGCGGTTCGTCTTTACCAGTCTTTAGCAGGTGCGGTAATGGATATTGTTCTTGCGGTGAAGTTGATGAGGTAGTACCTGGGGCATTTTCCACCACAGGGCCGGCGGGTACATTCTTCGTCTGGTTCGTGGTATCCAATGCGTTGGCATACCTTTTCGTGGAACCCGTGAACGGCGAATCGGGTGAAGGTGTGGTGTAGGCTGTAGCCCGGCCCTTTCCATTCGTCGTTTCTCACTGTCTCCGTTTCATAGAATTCTTCCGGGATTTGCTGTGGTTTTCGTTGTCTTTCTTCCAGGACTGCGGCGGATGCTTCGGTGTCGGGAAGGTTGAAGGAGGCTTTTATGTCCTCTAGGAGGAACGGCTCGTCCACCAGGGTGTACACCAGTCTGTTCTATGTATATTTTGATAGTTGGAGGATCCGCGTGAGGTATCTGGCTTTGATATTTTCAATCCTTTTTAGATTCGCTGTGGTTAGTTTGTGCCAGATTAATTGTATACCGTACGTGGCTACCGGGGCAACTTTGAGTTTGAACAATGGCCATGGCCGTCCGTTTTCACTGATAGATTCTGGGGCTTGGGGATTTCGAACATTGCTCTAGTTGCTGCTATCGCTCTTTCTTTGATGTCTAGTGTGTAAGTTGCTCCTGTAGTCTGTAGCGTGATATCTAGGTACTTGAATGACGATACTATTTCAAGCTGGTCCCCGCCTTTTGAGAAAACATCGTCTTTTGCAAGTCTTCCTTCTCTTCTAAATTTTATCACTTTTGTTTTCTCTGTTGATACTTTCCGGATTCCGGCGGGGTTTCTTCATAGCAGAGCCATGTTGTCAGCATACATTACAAGATTGACCCCTGCTGGCTCTGTTGCACTTGCGATGTCGGCTGTCATCAGGTTGAACAATACCGGGCTCATTGGGTCTCCTTTGGTCTGCGTTATAGGAGCTGAGATTATTGTCCAATCGTGGACTTTCACGTAGTTTACGTTAAGTATAACTTAACGCATCCTACTTAATGTATCCACACCACAACCATCCACACCACTGTACACTACATTCATCAACTATCAAAACGCCTTCGACAGCATCGACAGGAAGATACTAATAGGAAAACTGGAAGCAACACTAACCAACTTGAAGCATGAATTGGAAAAGACGTAATTATGAGGGGTAATTCGTAATTATTACGACTGAATCGTAATACTTGCCATCTCTGAACGGTCACCGAGTATACGCTATGAGCTTCTCAAATTCCCTGATCATAGTACCTGAGACACACTGGCGTATTTGCAATGCTTATACTTCAGCTGTATGGTAAAGCCTGAAGCAAGATGGGCACAAAGTGACATTGCATATTACACAACAATACTGAGTGTCTCACCACTCGTCTCTCGCCACGCAAACAATGCATCTCTTATTTGCATGCAGTCGTGATTTTGAGGGTGAATTGAAATATAGAAAATGCCTTCCTGAGAATTGAGTTGACAGATCAAGAAGAGCACGTCTCACTGGTCAAATTGGCAAGGCTGCGTCAGGGGTAGCGTTCGCATTAATCTGAAATAGTTTCTGCACAATTTGAATACGAAACTCCAGCCGAGCGATTCTGTCACCGTGTTTTTTATATATAATGAAAGCATTGGAAATCATTACATCCAGTAGGTGTCTAAATAACTTGTGGCAATACTTCGTTCTTTTTCTCACCGTACTGTATGATCCATAAGTCCACCCCTCCCACTGCGTCATTGTACTCAATATGGGTACATCCGACCGGCTTCTCTTTTGTTTTTTTTTACTTTGTTGTTTAGTACAGTGTGCATGTCCGCATCATGAATGCTACTGAGCATGCAGGTATCTCTCTTGTCTTTCCACTTCAAGGCCATGAGCTTGTTCTTATAGGTAAAATCCACCTCCACATTTTTTAACTTTTCTCCCACGACGTCCTTCGGAAGATTCTTTCTGTTGGATTTTACAGTACCGTCAGTCTCTGTCTGAAACTCCTTGAGCTGATTGAAGAGTTCGAGGCTACTGTAATAGTTATCTAGCACTATGAGGTATCCCTTATTTAGAAGAGGTTTTGGCTACAGCAAACAACTTTCGAGGGCTTGGTATAATGAGAAATTTTCACCCCACTAACCTCTTTACCAGCTTTTTCACTACCTGTGTACCACAGAATATTCCACGCATATCCAGCTTTGGCCTCATATATTTTAAAAGACTCCATCCCAAAACGAGCTGTTGCCTTCTTCTTCTTCTTCTTCTTCTTCTCCTCCTCCTCCTCCTGTGGAATGTACATTTTCCATCCCAAGAAACCTTTCCACAGATGTACACTGTTATCAATAGACAGTCGATCATCTGGCAAGTAGGAGGATTTAAATTTTATTACTAGGATGTCTAAAACTGGCTTCATTTGGTAGAGATCGTATGCCTTATTATCAGAGAAATGTAAAAATTTCAAAAGGAGGTAAAAAGATTCTCGGACAGAGTCTTGTAAACACGGGCATAGCAAACAATCTACTGTGTGAAAAATAATGGGATAACTTCAGCTTTTGAATTATACCCTGAAGGATAAAGATCCCAAATAAAAGTTTTATTTCTTCCATGTTAGTAGGAACTCAATCAGTTTCTCTATTTCTTTTCATTTTATATGTTCCCGTTCCAGCTTGTATTGACTGCTGAGCAAAGTACAGATTAGTTTGTTCTGCAACAAGTTCACACAGTTCATGATCAATGAAATGCTCAAATATTTTGTTTGGTTCTTTTTATTTAAAAGCTTGCCCTGAATTCCACTTTGGTATTGTACCAGTTACGACCTGTACATGCCGTATTTTTTTATTATTAATTGTACTCCATCATCACGTAAAACGTTCAGAGCGAACTTGGTTTGTTTACATTCGGAGGAGTGAGCCAGCGACAGCTGTGTGTGTGACGTAGCTGCAGGGACAATATAGACTACCCGCCTGACGCCACGTGTAGCCTGCATGGCCTGGTATGTTCTGGATATGAACACTGCAGCGTGGATATTCAGGCTGGACACTCAGCTATGACTATCCGATCGGGTCTAGTGAGCTCAGTTTATATTCAGTTTGGGGCTCCTATGTCATCATATAACATGATCTCTTTGAGGCTGATTATCTCGCGAATCCCTCGACGGGTTTCCTTGAGATTCAAAATGTGAGACGTTTATGTTATCCTCTTCAAAATGACGTATCGCTTAAGTTGCTGCGATTATTATTACAGAAGTTTAAAATTTTTTAAAATCGAATGTTCATATCCAGAACATACCAGGCCATGCAGGCTACACGTGGCGTCAGGCGGATAGTCTATATCAGGGGGGTGAAACTCTAATAGGGCTTTTGGTTCCAATCCGTAGTTAGCTTCAAGTAGTTTCAGTCTCTTTTTCTAGATGGCGCTGGAGGTCATTCATAACGTGTACATAGTTATATACACGTTCTGTAGATGGCACGCAAGTAAGCATGAAATGAGCGTTGTTAATAATTAAAGGCAGTTTGTCTCGAAGTGAAGTATTTAAAGTATTTCAAGTCTAACCTCAATCAGTGAGCACTTCTCACAAATTAATTAGTCATAAAACGTCAAGCATTGTGGAGATAATATTGCTGAATTGCATCGAATTCGACTTTACCCAATCGATTAACCCTGTTCGAACTTATATCGATTTTAATCGATAGTTCCCATGATGCTACAGTATTTGTGTTGTTTCCTTGTTTGAATTCCAAGTGCTCATGTGCTTGTGATGTAAATCTTCGTTCCTTGTGCTTGTTTATTTGAAATATATCTTCGCCAGTCCTCCTGAAATCCTGTATTTCCTGTTGAGTACACATCAGGGGCTGAAAGCTGAATGGTTCTATTAATGTAGTTCTATATATTTCCTGTCTCAGTGCATTTAATTCTCTTATTTTTATTTTCATGTGGTACTTGGATATTGATGTGATACCCCATTGTCTTGCATATGGTGTGCTCTGTTGTCTTGCTTTTGAAGGGATTTCTTATTTGTTATAATATCAGCTTTGTGTTAATGTGTCAATCATTCATTTGAAGTTAAAGCTGCTTTGAGGTGTGTGGTTATGTTTTCAGTAAGCTACTACGAACTAGGGGTATCAGATCATTATTTACAACGTAGTAAATACTTGGAAATAAAAATATGTGAATTACAATGTATTGGGCATGGAAGTGGTAGAACTGCATTATTATCGCCGTTTGGCCGGGGGGGGGGGGGGTATGGGCAGGGAAAGGGAAAGGAGGGGGGGAGGAGCCGTAAGCATACCCGGATGTGCGTCACTGTGCCGGATGTTAATTCTTCGCGCTATCTGCTGATAGTAATACTAAGGTATTGCACCAGAATGCACACTGTGGCGCTATCTCGGAAAAGAGACTAAAACTACTAGCGCCAAGTGGCTTGGAACCGAAATTTATCATTGAGTTTCATCTCTATTCTATTCTATCCTCTTTGGTCTATATTGTCCCTGCAGCTACGTCACACACACAGCTGTCGCTGGCTCGCTCCTCCGAATGTAAACAAACCAAGTTCGCTCTGAACGTCTTACGTGATGGCGGAGTACAATTAATAGTAAAAAAATACGGCATGTACAGGTTGTAACTGGTACAATACCAAAGTGGAATTCAGGGCAAGCTTTTAAATAAAAAGAACCAAACAAAATATTTGAGCATTTCGTTGATCATGAACTGTGTGAACATGTTGCAGAACTGTGACATTTTGTTAAATCTCAGTCAGCATAATTTCATGTATAAACATGGGTGTTTATGAAAGTGTTCGAACTTTCACATGAATGTTAATGCAAGCGATTACCATAATCGTGTGCTATGACACCAAGGTTTCACTCTGAACTCTGAACTCAAACAGTGTTCTTTATCCAATTCAAACAAAATTGTGCAGTATTTCTTCTGAACAGTGTCTAAATTATTTGTGTGTGACTGACAGCAGTGTCTTTGATAAACTCTCGAACAGTCACCTATTTTTTTTTTATGTCAAGTGCTCCTAACAATGAACTGTGCTTTTCATTTCAACCTTAGTTCTTCGTTTTTAAAGTGTTTTGTATTATTGCATAACTGACAGCAGTGTCTTTGATAACTCTAGAGCAATCATACATTTCTTTCAATGTCAAGTGCTCCTTTATTTAGTGGAAATTCACCACGAACTGTGCCAAGTGCGTGAACAATTTTCAGTTTCATTATTTCTATTCATGAACTGTGCTTATTTTCTTCCAATCTCGATGCTACCCGCATCTTCATCTTTAGTGAACTTATAAATTCTATCTACAAGATTAAGAGTGAATTCGACTGCATATAACAACCACATTAAATGAAACAGTGCTGTTAAACCAATGTATCGGGGGACTGTGTAAATTTGGACACTCGTGTTAGTTATGTGACGAGTGGATTACCCCGCAACATCGTCGGAGATCGTCCAGAACGTCGAAAGTTCGAGACTCAAACCCATATCAAACCAACCTGGGTGTTCCGGCCTTATCTCAACGTAATATTGGCAATTTCCAGAATGTGTTCCAGCCCCGTTCAGCCTGGTGAACTGGGAGCACGGGTCATCAAAAGGCGATGTTGAAAACAGCGACTATCAACAGTAAGGTGATGTGCACTTTGAAATGCATTTTCTGAGTAAAAAACTATTATTCAATCTATTAAAAAAATTTCTTGTAGATATGACCCCGCCTTCTGTACCAAGCCCTAGCTAGAAATCACCCAGTATTGCCCTGAGATATACTTCGTGCTAACTTTAAAATTAATTCATAAAGTCGGGCTATTTTACTGGTATAGTATGTACCTGGAAATCGGGCTCTCCTACATCCCCTTACATCCCAATCAATATGTGGAATGGAAGGCAAATTACTTTTTGACTCGCTACTCTCATCCGAGCTTGAACTCGGCAGTAGGCCTACTCCGACGGAAGCACTTGTGCTTGGAGCATCTAGTAACAGGATAGTTTTGCCATTACTTTCTAAACCACAATCACTGCAACTATCATCATCACTGAGTGAAAAGAATATTCTCTATATCATCACTGGGAAGATCTACAATTCTTCTGGACATGTTCACAACAAATTGGAAACGCTACATGCAGAATTAAAACAATAAATCACAAGAGAGCTATTTATATACCAACAAAACAACTTATGAGAGCTGAAAACATTCTCACCAAAACTCGCAATACCATACTCCACACAGCACACTGACTGAGCTTCATGCACCAGCAATATCCAAGCACCACATACGTCATTCTTGCGCTTTACAACTATGTACCAAATAACAAGGGGATTCCCAAACGAGAACTGCTTAGAAGCTCAAAGGTGAAACATTTCTGTCAGATGGCAGCACCTCTCGGAACATACGGAGAAAGTTTCAAACCTACTGCTTGTTTCACAACGGAGGTAAAAATAAAAACGTCTCACACTTCACACGACGCCCACCATCGGGCTTGCTCCAGCCGTGTCACCTGAAGCGAGCCCCACTCTACAGGTTAAGCAAAAAATATACTAAATAGTGTGATAAAGGGGATAGTCTGGCAATAAAATATTGAATTTTTGTGATTTTTTAAAATTTGCTTAAATATGTTCAATCATACA
This sequence comes from Anabrus simplex, assembly GCF_040414725.1. Lineage (NCBI taxonomy): Eukaryota > Metazoa > Arthropoda > Insecta > Orthoptera > Tettigoniidae > Anabrus > Anabrus simplex. The sequence continues at coordinate 368,049,814 of NC_090265.1, read as the reverse complement.
TGTACTTTCATAGTACAAAAAGATCTTGTGAAATTCGAAGGAGAAATGTAGAAAAAATATAATTAAATACTAGCCTGCAGCTAAGGAGTGGGCATGGCATCATATGACAGTTGTCACGAAGTTACTGGTTTGCTCTGAAAAATAAATCTGGACTTTGGTGCCATCTCTTGAGCATTCCGGGTATCTCTTGAATATCTATATGTTTTTGAGAAGCAGGTATTTATTTATGCTGTGTGATCATAAGTTCATTGAAGTCGTTTGTAAGCAAGCTTGTCAGAAGTGTGTTTCACCTGCAGAAACTGAATGTTTATGGCAACACAGAAATTGTGAAGGAAGAAAATGTGAATCATATTGCAAAACGACTTGGGACAGGATTAAGAAAAGTGGTGAAGGAAAGTCGGGCACAAAACGTGACTTGGTGGGAAAGCACATGGAAGTTTGAAGGAAGAAACAATTGTAAAGTTGACTCATTGTTATAGAAGAGCCATTGTTGACAATGCAAAGTGCAATCTATGCAACACTGTACCACTGTATGACAACTGATGAGAAACCACAACACGTGAAGTGTCCAAAATGCGAGAAATCTTGGTGTTTCTTTAATCGTGCCCTTGTCAAAGGAGAGCAACCAGAATCACACAAAACTGCTATCCACACTGCTCCGAGACCATCTGTTGTTAGGATGATATCAGTTATCAGAGGCTCGCAGATGCACTGCTGGAAAGACTCAAAATGCAAATGAATGTCTCCATAGTATAATCTGGTCAAAGTGCCCAAAGGATGTATTTGTATCCAAGAAAAAAGTTGAACTAGCAGTGACAGAGGCTGTTTCATAGTTCAATCAAGGGTGCTATCTGACAGAAGCAACAAGAACAGAGACCACTCCACTGTCAGCAAATAAGAAGCAAATAAGCGAAGTTAGAGACGAGCGACGAGGAAAGCAAAAGGCAAAATGGTGCTTAAATGCGAAAAAAAAGAAGACATGCGTCGAGACTGACGGCCATACACACTGAGGAAGCTAGAAAGAGAAAAGAAGGAACAACATACAGCCCAGGTGGATTTTAGAGCAAGGATCGGCGGATGATTGTGTTGTGTAACTCTGACTGCGTTTATCTTTACTTTGTAAAATTGAACATTTAAATATCGTAGGAAAAATATTCTCCAAATTGGACGAAATTTTTAGAGATAACTCCTATCATTTTGAAAAAAATAATAATTTTGAAATGAAATATTGATAAATATATGCTGTAATTATTTCCATAAAAGGATTTAAAATTTTGAAAATGAAGTTAAAGGTCACCACAAAAGATACCCAAAATACCTTAGTCAAAACTCTTGACTATATTATGAGATACAGTCTTCAATTTTTCAAACACACTGAAGTAAATTTACTATAAAAAAGATGATTTTTGAAGAACCCTTTAAAAAAAAAAAAAAGCATTTCTTGAAGACTGTTGGATCAATTGAGTTGTAAGTTTGTATCTATGTTTAATAATACTCACAAATTATATGTTTAAAATTTGAGACCAATTCATATAATTAGGGAAAAAGTTTCATTTTTTACCAGACTATCCCCTTAATATTCTTTAACCTCCAATTAAAATTAATTACAGTATACTGAAATTAAGTAAGAATATATGATACACCACAAGATATGGCAGTGTACATCACTGATTCAGGATAGTTTATATTTTCTCAAGTCTAATTAAATTTCGAAAGGCTCTTCCCATATAAATTTGTGGCGAGGAGGTTATCATTTCTCTACATGAGCTTGAAACACGCTTTCGTGACACATATACGGTTAGGTTAGGTGACGCTGTTTGAAGAAGAAAACTGGAATGTTTGCCACAGAGGCCTCTGAAGTGATACTATAACTTTTTCAGAATGAAATTAAACATTCACTTTCACGTGGTATCAGATTTCAAAAAATAACAAATGAACAAGCCGTAGTGTGAATATCATCCGCGAAAACACAAGTTTTGAACAAACTGATTGACGTTTTGTACCGATTTTAATGTGTATGGGGTTTTCCCAACTTTGTATGATAAATCAGATATAACAACAATCCGTTATAGCGAGTAAATTTTTCGCCGTTATGACTTCTTGCTATAACGGACTTCTACTGTATTTACATGATGGAAGAAAACTGAAGATATGATCATATTCAGCATGGAAAACCGGTTTGAGATCATCTACTTTAATTACCAGTGATAAAATCTATTTTCAATTTGTCGACTGGTGTAAACCCCGTCCCGCAATTTGTAAATTGCATACCAGTAAATTAATATGGATGTGTCATGTACATGATTTTAAAAATACACATTTCATATGATTGGGACTTGAGAACATTGGTAATCCAGCCCAGAATTCACGGTAAGGGGAAATGTGTTGAGTTTGAACAGTATCTCATCATAATGGCATGAAATGTTCGACTCGTTGGCTGAACGGTCAGCGTCCTGGCCTTCGGTTCAGAGGGTCCCGGGTTCGATACCCGACCGGGTTAATTGGTTAATTCCAATGGCATGGGGGCTGGGTGTATGTGTTGTTTTCATCATAACTTCATCCTCATCACGACGCGCAGGTCGCCTACGGGCGTCAAATAGAAAGACCTGCACCTGGCGAGCCGAACCCGTCCTGGGATATCCCGGCACTAAAAGCCATACAACATTTCATGGCATTAAATTAATTAAAGCAAAACATGAATAACTTTAACACATAACCGATACTTCCAAGGATGCACTTCTGCAAATTAAACACCCATTGTCCGTTTGTTTATCCCTCAGTTCCTTATCTTTAGAGTATTAGATGTTTAAAGTTTCTGAAATAATTGTGATTTTACCTATAAATGATTCTGATATGGGGAAAGACTTCAGATAATTACAGCTCAGGAATATATAAAATATTTTATGATTAAGTAATGGAAAGAGGAAAAAAAAAACAAGTGTAAGAACATAAATTATCACAGATAGGAAACTAAGAAAGGACGTGAACACACAGGGAAACAGCAGGCTAGCAATCTAGGCTAGGAGGAGCAAGAGAAAGGAAAGAAATGGACAAACATAGGACAAGACGAACTCCATATCACACATTCCCATGTTCATGGATGGGCTTTCCCTTCATCAAAGAGAGTTCTTTTAGTTTTGTTTTTCTGTCACTGAAGAGCCTGTTTCTGCTCCCACACAATCACTCACTTAAGAGACCCTTCTTGAGAATTCTCATTTTCTTGATGTATGAAGAGTAGCATACACAGAAAACAAGTAAGAGGAGACATGTAAGAAACACTGGAAGAACAGAGATCGATGATGACAGCCCTTCTATGAAGATGACAGAGTGTAATAATGTGATCACTCTTCTTAATTTTTTAAATCTTACCAGGCAAGTTGGCTGTGTGGTTAGGGAGTGTGCAGCTGTGATCTTGCATCTGGGAGATAGTGGGTTCGAATCCCCATTGTCGGCAGCCCTTAAGACTTTTCTCCATAGTTTACCATTTTCACACCAGTCAAATGCTGGGGTTGTACCTTAGTTAAGGTCACGGCTGCTTCCTTCCTGTTCCTAGCTCTTTCCTGTCCCACTGCCGCCTATCTGTGTCGGTGCGACGTAAACAAATTATAAAACCAAAAACATTGTTCTTGTTTTCATTTCAAATTGCTTCCTCTGTCGTCACTAGCCAGGCTTCAGGTGCAGTTCATTATTTATTGACAAGGCTAGAAACTGGGAAGGAAGCAACTGTGAAAATGGGAAACTTAGTAAAATCTTTGGCAGGGCTAATGACAGTGGGCTTGAACCCAACTGCTTCCAAATGCAAACAAACAGGAAAGACAAGAAAGGACAGGGCAAGAAATGATTATGTCAAGAAGGAAATCAGAGTACACAAGGACACAAACTGTGGTGTTTGAACTTGTTAAATGGAAGGATATTGAAACAGTTGGAGGAGGCTAAGACTGAATGAAGGAGAATGAGAGGTAGAAACAGACAAATGCAATTGGATTGCATCACGAGCAGTATAATAAGGAACCTGGACTGTTATACAGCTGATTAGCAGGAATGGTGGTTGAATACAGGGAGAAGGAAAGGTGACATTAACATCCTAACTTGCCTGGACCTCGGGAAAAAAAAAAAAAAAAAAAAAAAAAAAAAAAAAAAAAAAAGTTGATGATTATGACCAAATGAAGCAAAATATAAGTTAGGCCTACATATTTACACAATCGCATGCATTAAATTTAAGATATTAGTTATAAGTATTTAATGTATGTCTTGTTTTTTCCTCTACATACATACTGTACATACACCTTCATTATAGACGGTTATGCCTTTCAAAGTTCAGTCTGCAAGCCCCTGTGAATTTACTAATCACTGCCACAATCTTCTATCAGAAACTAGTTCTGAGACCTCATATAGTTCAATACCTCATTTATAAATCGTCAGAAACTGAGTCTAACAAATGTTGTCTTAGTCTCCCTCTACCCCTCTTATCCTACATAACCGAGTCCATTACTCTCCAAAATAACCTCTCCGCCTCACATGACCCCACCACCAAAATAAGATGTACAATATTATAGGTTAGGATCCACCTTTCAATACTCCGTAATAAGATGGTAAAAAGTAGTTACAACCTGTTTAATGGGACCGGTTTCAACACATTTTAAGTGTCATCATCAGCCAATTTGCGAAGATCTTAAAACAACTAGCACATTGAATACAGGCAAAAAATTAACATTGTATCATAACGTAGCAATTCAGTAAATGTTTATGCGTACAGCTTCATTCCTACTTAGCCTTTATGTCCCCCATTCTGAGTACCCTCCTACCCTTGTTCCCACTTGTTTGTACCAAATCATTCTCGCTACTTTCATGCCTGTTACTTGTTACTTATGAATAACATATCCTGCTCTAGAAATGGTAATGAGGGAATGGTTTAGAACAGACGCCATCAAGTAGTTGCTCTAGGAAGCCGGTGTTACTTGCTCCACTCGGGACGGCTGTTTGTCACGTGATAAGAGAGCAGCGGACAGGCGGGTTGCATACCGTTGCTGTACTATACTTGCCGCTCGGAAATATCATAACAGCTAGAAGAAGAAGATGAAGAAGAAGAAGAAGAAGAAGAAGAAGAAGAAGAAGACGAATTTGGAGCATGGATTATGTGAGACGAACAGGACAAGAAAATTATTCACTGACAAAGGAAATACACGGCAGTGTGCAATATTTCCTAAATAAATACATTTTCATGATCAATTGAAGTTTTGGGTCGCGTACATTTACCGAAAGAAAATACAATTTATGCGATTTGTACACATTCTTTGCACTCTCATTAACATAATAATAATAATAATAATAATGTTATTTGTTTTACGTCCCACTAACTACTTTTAAGGTCTTCGGAGACGCCGAGGTGCCGGAATTTGGTCCCGCAGGAGTTCTTTTACGTGCCAGTAAATCTACTGACACGGGGTTGTTGTATTTGAGCACCTTCAAATACCACCGGACTGAGCCAGGATCGAACCTGCCAAGTTGGGGTTAGAAGGCCAGCGCCTTAACCGTCTGAGCCACTCAGCCCGGCACTCTCATTAACATACATCACAATATTTGTATGGCATTTATGACTATGACAACTAATTAAATTAAATACATCACTGGTGTACTTCTCCTTCACGGGACCTTTGGGCTCGTTTAGATAGTATTGTATCAATGTTTGGTACTATCGTATGCGTATTGACAAATCGTGAAACACATTTCAAGTTTTCATCGGTGAGCCTACTTCTGTGTCTAGATTTACAAAAAACTTCATTCATGAAAACATCTGTTCATATAAATAAGTTGATCCGAATATACTTACAATATGAGCATTAAATGTGTACAACCTAGGAAATCTCTCCTGTGGAAAACGAACATACAGTAAAATTCAGTCAAACTGTTTGTGTTTGCAAACCTATCTTTCATTTGAGTATCACAATGTAAGTCAATCAGTTCTAGCTGTAGTTCTGGTCTAACAGTTTGCACATCTGTTGAGAAGGGTGCAGCGAACACATGCAGATCATTTTCTAATGTCTGAATATCGTGAAACCTACTCTCAAAATCGTCACAAGTGACCTTAAAACCTCTTTATACTGTTCTAAAGTTTTTTGATGGGATTCAATATTTTATTACATATTAAACATTTTGCTGCGTTATTTTTTTGAACTATTAAGTACTCTTCTTACCAGGAAGGTTTGAAACTAGTTGGCGTCGATGGTCTACGCTGTGCTGAATTACCTTCCATAGTAAATGCAACATTCACCGACTAGATCTGAACGCCGTGTGGTGTGAGGATAAAGGCGGAATCGCACTACTGTCACCTGACATGAGTTCACACATATCGTGTCGCAATCTAACCTGTCCAGAAAGACGTACTATACCTTTGCACCACTGGCTTTCAGTACATACTACATCATGCACTTCCCCTACTTGCTCAGTAAGCTACTATCGTTCCTCGATAGCAGGGAGCAAACTGGCTCCGACGGCATTTCGCTCTCGATCGATGATGCCTGGTTTAGGAAATGTCCCCCAAAAATAAAGGCTGACCAAAAAATCAAGACAAACTGCCTGGGTTCCACCGACGATTTAGCATTACTAGCAGTTGGCATAAAAAAGGAAAAAAGAACGACTTAAAAACACTGCAAATAAAACTGGCCTCAAAATATAATTTGAAAAAACAGAAATTATGCCCCAAAAGGCAACACAACTAAAAGAAGTTATCTTAAATGGTAATACAATCAAAATAGTAACTCAATTTAAATATATTGGAGAAGTAATAACACATAAGCCGGCCCCGTGGTGTAGGGGTAGCGTGTCTGCCTCTTACCCGGAGGCCCCGGGTTCGATTCCTGGCCAGGTCAGGGATTTTTACCTGGACCTGAGGGCTGGTTTGAGGTCCACTCAGCCTACGTGATTAGAATTGAGGAGCTATCTGACGGTGAGATAGTGGCCACGGCTTCGAAAGCCAAGAATAACGGCCGAGAGGATTCGTCGTGCTGACTATTCAACACCTCGTAATCTGCAGGCCTTCAGGCTGAACAGCAGTCGCTTGGTAGGCCAAGGTACTTCAAGGGCTGTAGTGTCACGGGGTTTGGTTTGGTTTAATAACACATAACCTAAATGAAAAAATCTCAATCCAAACAAGAACAAAAAGATTAGCTAAAGCACAAAAATTAACATGGGACATCTACAAAAAGAAATGTCTATCAATAAATGCAAAAATAAAACACTACAGCACAGTTATAAAAGCAGAAGCTACATATGCAGCAGAAACACTTTTTCACCTGAATAAACAATCAAAGACTGACAGACGATAGGAAAATTTGAAGAACCTGCATCAACAAAAAATACCAGAAAAATGGACAGTGGCGGATAATACCTAACAGATTCGTGTACAAAAAGCTAGAATCCATTACAGATACTATGCGTAGGAGGAGACTGGGATTCTTTGGACATATTGTGAGGATGCAGGAATCGAGACTTCTGAAACAACTGGTACAACACAATCTCGTCTCAAAACAAAAAACACAGCAGGATGTAAATGGTCAGAGAAGTAAGAGAGGACCTGAAGGCCTTACAACAGAAGACACCACTAATAAAACTGAATACAAAACTCAAGAATACAAACCTCCGCTTTACCCTTACGCGAAATAAACTAACAACACGCATATTTTCAACCAAGGAAAGGGCACGAAGATCGGAGCATCTGAAGAAGTACTGGGAGGACCGCAAAGCCTGAACAATCCCTTCAAAGAGACCTGAACGATGGACTGACTAAAGTGATCCTATGCGGTCATAAAACAAGAACAACAACAACAACAACAACAACAACATATTCTGAGACCACCCAGCTTTCACTCCCGTAAAGCAAAGTTGGTCTTAAAACAGACCGATGTAAAGACAGTTTTGTCCGGAAGCTGTCTTCCTTCTCACAGAATACTACTGAACACAGTTGTGAGCTCACTTCATTAGCTTTACGGCATCTTGATTCAATCTCGATACCTATACTACCATTCTGGGAGAACACACATCCTAAATAACTCAAATTATCTACCTGTTCCAGTTTTTAATTCTCAATTTGACATTTAGTTTTTCTGGATTTTTTACCTTAGTAAAGCTAAGTTTCATACCATACCCACTGAATCTATTTTCAAGTTCAAGGCTTATGGCACTATCTGCCATAAAGACCAAGTCACCAGCACAGGTCACACTGCTTACTACATTTTCACATAAATGAATCCTCCTGGCCAGGTAATACCTTCAGCAGATTATCCGTATAAACAACAACGGTGAAAGATTACAGCCTTGTCTAACCCCTGCAAGTACCTTGAAGCATGAACTCGTTCTATCAGTAAACTCCTTGCTTGGAATACTGATCAGTAAGCTACCTCTATAGCACTTACAATCCTTTCTCTTCCCTTGGTTATACATATAGAGCGTTCCAACGTTAAATTGCAGTACAGCATAGATGGAGAGCGCTGTTGCGAAATCAACTCGTGAAGATCACGCTCGAGTGTGACTCAAACAGGGGTCACAGTTTCACATTTTTCGTTTGTAATTTTATAATTTTAAGTTCATTCATTCATAAATCAATGTTAGTAGGATGGTAAAATAAATACAACATACCTTAATCACTGGCGTTGCTCTCAGACATTGGACGTACACCTTTTATCCCTTCTGCAAGGCCTGATGTTCCCGCTTTGGATGAACAGGGTTCGGGAGATGAACTTGAGGATGATCCGTACGATGAAGAAAGTCGTATTAAAAACTTTTCATCGTCAACATCGTCCTGTAATTCGTCTGCTTTCCACAAATCTCTTTCATTTTTCTTTACTTCGTTCACGTAATTTGCCCAATTGTCTAATGTTTTTATGGCATAAAAATGTTAGTTCAGCATTTGTAACAAAACCATGTTCATTACCCACGTGGACTAAGGCAAATCACGGTCCTCGGCTTTTCGGTGGCCTAAGTCCCGAATTCACTCCTTCAATGGCGGCATGCCGTGTACTTTTCACTGTCGCATCCTTCCATTCTTTTGTCACTGTCTGCCCAGTATTTACCCACGATTCATCTGTGTAAATTATAGCTTTATTTTGTGCCCTCAAATGTTTTATCTCCCTGAGATATCTGTGCCTCCAATTAATAATTTCATCGGTTTCAATGAAAGCTGCTTTATTACCCCGTCTTAAATAACGGAAGCCTATATCATGTAAGAAGTGATACAACGTTGTTTTGGAAAATCGTGGCAAAGAATCTTCTCCATTTACCCGACTCGAAATCACGTTCAATGTCGGTGGTATGTTAGCAAATAAAAGAGAGTGAACCACCCGACGCACTCCACTTCGCACAATTTCATCATATTTAATTTTCCTTGTATTTTTCTGCCGTCCTTCTCTTTTTTGCTTTTTTTTCTTTTTGCTGGAGTTCGCAAAGGACCATGTGTGCGTTCTTTCCTTATAGCATGGATTGTTCTTGCGGAACAACCTGTAGCTTTAGCTGTTTCACTGACTGCGCTGCTCATATTCATTCTTTAAAAAATAATCCAGGACACTCATTATAATATTGCGTTCTTTTCCCCTGAGTTTACCTACGGAACGTTTCTTTTTAATTTGACGATCCATTGTACACCCTTCTGCACCTTTTCTTCGAACTAAGCACGAGCACGAACTGACAACTACACAGACTACACAAACACAACAAACACAATCCACTTGTCCTCAAGAACTATACATTTATCACTGATCTTGTCCGACCCCATGGCTTAAATGATTAGCGTGCTGGCCTTTGGTCCAGAGGGCCCCGGGTTCGATTCCCGGCCGGGTCGGGGATTTTTAACATTCAATGGTTAATTCCAATGGCTCGGGGCTGTGTGTGTGTGCCGTCTTAAGCATTAGAATTCATCACAGGTAGGGCCACATTCTTATAGACGCGCAGGTCGCCTATGCGGTGTCAGCTTGAAAGACCTGCACTCGGCCTCTTTGGAGGCCACACGCCATTAAATATTATATATCACTGATCTTTATTTAATCAATCTTATTATAATGATTAAATGAACGCCACTGCACATGGCTGTCAGTATATTTAAAAGCTCAGCCAGCCGAGTCACTCGTGAAACGTAAACAAACGAGACATTCTCCCTGTCATAAATTAAGAGATAACGAGATAAGGACTTGAGGTATGATTTAAAAATAACTTCCATATCCGAAGATCGTTCGCTTTGCTTTAACCACGCCATGATCCTTCTGCACTTTTTCTTCAAAATTAGATCCCCACGCAGGAGCACGAACTCATGAACCACACAAGCAAAATACACTTTCCCTCAAGAATTGTACATATGTCACTGATATGTTTTTAATCACTATTATACATATACTGACGAAATGAGCACTGAACTGCATGCGACTGTCTGGAAATGTTAAAAGCGCATGTTTGGGAGATCATTACCGGTATTTCAGCCAGCCAGACAGGCAGCCAGCCGAGTCATGCGCGAAACCAAAATTCAAGGAGATATTCTTCCTGTCACAAATTAAGAACTAAGCAAGATAAGAACTTCGGGATTGTTTTAAAAATAACTTTCATATCTGAAGACCATTTGCTTCGCTTTGACCCCCCGTGTAAATTCAATAGGAAAGACGCTGGCCAGCGACTGACTTTTTCGTGCCTGCACATAAAATTCCCTGAACATGACTGAAAATGAACGCATATACTGCATTTTGATATCATCTAAATTTAAAAATAAACTTATCTACATCGAGCTGAAATGTTTTCTTACCAGCAGTGAAAAAATTAGAAATATTAAGAATATAAAGTAGGAGTTATGACATGATAAGTTCTATGCAATGAAGATTTTGCGTTTGGCGAAACTTTCCATTATATTACCATTTTCACACTAAATTATTTTTTTACATTTTTTTTGTTAACGGCATCAAATGCGCCTTGAAATTCTGTACATAACACGATATTCACCCATTTTAACCGATAACATTCTGATTTACGGATATTTGGCAAACCCGCTGCATTAGAGTAGGACAGCGCTATCCGCAAAACATGGGAGAAGGAAAGAGACGGAATTATCCCATTACTGCTGTACTGCAATTTAAGGTTGGAACGCTCTATAGATGCAATTACTGCTTTCGTCCAATTAGAAGGTACCTAACTAACACTCCACGCTAATTTTATTACTCTATGAAGCCATTTCATCCCTGCCTTCCCACTATACTTCACTATTTCAGGTCTAATTTCATCTACCCCTGTTGCTTTATGACTATAGAGTTTATTTACCATCCTTTCCACTTGTTCAAACATAATTTTCACCAACATCATTGTGCCTGAGTTGCGACGTCACAAGGAAGATTTCCTTTTACATTGAGAAGACTTTCAAACTATTCCCCCCATCTGTCCAGTGATTCCCTGGCATCTATTATGAGTTCACCTGATTTATCTGTACTATTCATTTCCTTTTTCTCTCCCTTCATAAGATTCTTTATTACTGTCCAGAAACGTCTCCCTGCTGCTTGACCTAGCCCTTCCAGGTTATTACCAAAATCTTCCCACAACCTCTTGGATTCAACAACTATATGTTTTGCTCAGTTTCGTTAACTGCATCAGTCCTAGTTTGGAGTAATTTCTGATACGCCTTCCTTTTACGTTTACAAGCTGCTCTCACTTTATTATTCCACTAAGATGTCCTGAACCTGCTTACTGTCCACTGTTTGGAACTTTTTAATAATCAAATCCATGTACTTCTGTCTAAATTTCCTTGTCCTGAAGATTTTGTACAGTTATTCGTCTGCAGAGATACTTAGTTCATTACAAATCAGATAGTGGTATGTATCATCAAAAAATCCCCCTAGCAGATTTCCTGAATTCAAAGTCTGAAAGTCTATTACGGATCTGATGCCTATACCCTCCCATGAGTGGCAGTGAATAGCCGTATGCTTGAGGAATGTATTTGTAACTGCTAATCGCATACTAGCATAGAAGTCCAGTGAACGCTTCCCATTCCTATTAGCTTCTATATCTTCCCCACATCTACCAATCACCCTTTCGTATCCTTCAGTTCCATTTCCAACTCTTACAATGATCGCTGATTAGCACTATCATCTCATTGCTATTAACCCTGTTTATGATGTCACTCAATGCTTCATAAAACTTTTGCAATAATATTCCTGATGAACAGTCACTCTGCTCTTCCCTTTTTTTTTTTTTTACATCTGTCAAGTACACTGTAATCTCCTATCTCTTCTTTGTTATCTCCCCTTAACTGAGTATCATTAACACATCCAGATGCATCCTCTTTGCTGACTTAGCCAGTTCTAATTTCTCTCTTCCATAAGCCCCATTAACATTGATAGCTCCCCATCAAATTCTATTTTGTTCGCCAAGATGCTTCCAAGGAATCCCTCGTCTGTCAAATGGGAGTGGGACTATGTTACTCCCATAGGTCCGAGGCTTGCTTAAAACAATCTAAGCGTGCTCCGTGAAAATACTGTGAAGCAGGATGCTACCCTTACTTACACACAGTCCAAGGGAGGATCTCCTCTCTAACAGGTTAGGGACTATCGATAGATTGTATAGTACTAGCCGCCAGAGCACAAGGAGGGCCAGTACTTAGAATATTTCCGAGATGCCCATTCCCACTCTTTAGTAACTGATATCCCAACTCTCAGGACCGCTTGCTATGCCACTAAGCTGTTGACCCTGGTTCACTAACTAGGATGAGACTACAATAACCCACACCACAAACAGATTGAACCATAAAGACCCGGTGTTCCTCCATAATTTTCACCCTCCATCTTCACCATGTTGGCATTCAATTTTGTTTTATTTTTTCACCCCTGGACATACTGTTACTTTCTTGACTCTGAGTGCACTGGTCAGTCCTCTCCAGTTGTAGTTATTGTTAGTGTGCATTTTGTTTATGAATGTATATAGTTCTTTATTACAAGAAATATTCCTTTCCAGCACTTTATTTTTGAGATTTGTTAGAAGATCTTAAAAGATGGGGTAAAACACACTAGTATCCAATTTAGCGTATACAAATTAGTTGCAGCCAACTTTTACATTAAGACAGTGGGGTAAAAAAATTGAAGCACAGAACGTGCAAATATAGAAAATGGTAGGGAACATAATTTTCCATACTTCTCACCAATATATAAAATATAGGTATCTATGTTTGTTATGCAGTGTTATACTAATGTGAACTAGTGTCCTACCTTAGCTGAAAGTGAAGATAAGTTATGTATATCTCCAAGAACATGAGAAGTTGTATAAGGTGTTCTTGAATTAGACTTCTGTCCACTTTGCATAATATTTCTTGAGCTAGACATAGCAATCGAGTTCTAAAACAAATTAAAGAAAGAGCATTACTTATAATATCAAAATTTTCATCTCATCAGAACAGAAAGGAATAATGCGTTACCTCTTTGCCTGGTTCATCACATCTGTATTTGTTCTTATCTGTAACAAGTGGTATCTTTGCTAATTTCCTCATAGTCTCAATATCCTGGAAAAGAAATATATAAATGAATTGATATGTCAAGTCAGGGAATAAAGCACTACAGTATAGGCTATAAAAAACTATTCATGCTGGATGAAATGTTAGTTTAAAGGAAGGCGCTTATAATTTAATTTTTAAAATACCTATATTATTATGTAATTTAATAAAATGTTATTCACAACAAGTATACGATTTCATCTAGATTTCTGTATACAACGCAGAATTCCACAGCGAAGCACAGGTACACCACTAGTTACAGAATATGAAGAAGAGTATGAGGGCAGTTCAATTAAACTACAAAGTTCACTTCATTAGCCAGAGGCAGGGGTTATTGACAGGATCTGTTAACTTGGCACTATAACAGCATTAGTCACTGGAATGAACATATGCCAACAGTCAGGTCTGAAAAAAATATATGAGAAAAAACAACAACATATTTGTGTGAAATTATTCCCTTAAGAAACTACCTTACTGACACATTTGAAGTGAATTTATAACTGTTAACATTTTTGAAGGAATGTATGGACTGAACTCACTGGTACATGTCGCTCATGCATTTTTATGCACAAGAAAGACAAGTTATGATCCCAGACCTGAAAGATCATCTATGCCCTCAACATATCTACTTTCTGCGGAATATAATGTTAGTGATACAGTCCAAAGATGAACATTTACACTGTAATCAAGTAAAAATTGATGCCATGGATACTGTTCTATGCCTTTTCAACTTCAAATTCATAATGAACACATTAAAAAGGACACCATATGCAATTCAGACTGAAACCCAACACATTCAGATTGAGAAGTAAAATAAGAAATAAATATAAATTATAGGTCTTTTCTGCTCTGATGGCAGGAGGCCTACATGCTATCAGGGGAAGTGGGGTGTGGGCAGTATGTCACTGCCCAATCAGGCAAAAGATCGCCTAGCGGTGGCGCTGAAAACTATTCAGTCACCCAGGGAATTTGCCGCGCTCACTTTGCTCTATGAACTGCTGTGTTGCGGAGCATCTTACAGTATGCGTGTGGTTATTACAAAGAGCTTGTGTGATGACTTTGTTTTAGGATTAATCTGGTTTTATGAGTAATTCTTGCCGCATCCTTTGATTAGCATGTTCGTGGCATGTGATGCGACATTAGTTTGTTTCTATTCTATTGTTTCTATTTGCGTTGTTCTATTTTGTTGTTGTTGTATGCACTATATATCTTACAATGACGAAGACGAAGGAGATAAGGAGCCAAAGTAAAAAAAATGATCATAATGTTGATATTTTCAAAAGGAAGCAGAAAATAATGGCCCTTTAGTGAGAGCGTATAAAGTGCAGCACAGAGTGTTGGAACCTTGTCGAGTTAGTACGCAAACCATTCAGCATATAGTAAAGGCAGGTTCCATCTGGTTCCATCTCATTTTAATCACTACGCAAACAAATCAAAAGGAACTGTATAACAAAGGCAATCGACGGAGTCCATAAAGATGTAATAAGGACAAATCTCCTCAGTTATTACGTTAACGGTGAATACCCGAAAGTGAACAAATTACGAGGTGATTTAGAAAGATATATTCTTGTTGTTGTTGTTTGAGTCATCAGTCCATAGACTGTAAGAATATTTATGGCTGAAGATGTTCAAAATATGAATGAAACATGTCCTATGTTTTAATATTTAAGCAATAAAATAAGGATGAGATCCTAATTTTATAATTGCTTTTAATGTACTGAATAGGTGGATACAAAAGTTTTACTGTTTCTCCTTTGATGAAGCTTGAATGTCGATTATCACTTTTTATTACGACATGTTTAATTTTTTAATATGATGATAACATTCTGTATATTTCAAGCTCAGGGTCCTGACTAGTTTTTGTTGCATTAATGGCTGATGATGTTCGCTATGTCGAACGAAACATGTCCCAATATTAGACACTTCATGATTATATTATAATTCAATGAATGTATTGAATAGGTGGTTATAAATAAAAGAATTTTATGATTTTAATATATCATCTTCAGTACGGTTTTATTATGAGATTAATTACATGTAACTAGGAACAATCAATGTACTGAGTTTGACTTGGAAATGTGAAGAGTTAGTGGATATCATGGAGAGAAGGAAAATATCAATCCTAGGACTGAGTGAAACTAAAAGGAAAGGTAAAGGGAAGAAAGAGTTGAAAACTATACCCTCTACTGGAATAGTAACAACAGAGAGATGACAAATGGAGTAGGATTGATATTGTCTAAAGAGTTAGATGGTATTACAGAGATCCAGTACAACAATGAGAGGATAATATAAGCAACAGTTCACCTTGGGAAAGAGAAGCTGACACTGGTGCAAGTGTGGCTGCAATCAAGATGAAAAAAAACAAGTTTCTCGAAGACCTAGAAGAGATCATCAGTGAAGAGAGGGCAATCATCATCGGGGACCTCAATGCATAGCTCAGGACAGACAGGATTGGCTATGAGAAGGTGATGGGAGCACATGGCTATGGTAGAAGGAATTCAGAAGGCGAACATCTCCTAGACTTCTGCATAAGAAACTGCTTGGTAGTACAAAAAAGTTGGATTAACAAGAGAGTCTGTCACAATAATACCCGTTACAGCTGGGATGGAAAGTGCAAGACGGTCATTGACTATGTCATTACAGATAATGAAAGAAGTAGACTTGTGACTGATGTCAAGGTGATTCCAAGTGAGAACCTCAATAGCAACCACCGGTTATTAGTAGCAGATCTGAAAGACATTAATGTACCAAAGATAACAACCAGGAAATTACCAAAGAGTAAGGTGTGGGAACTACAACAGATTGGAAAAAGGACTGACTATCAGGACCGTATAAGAGGACAACTGCCTATGGAAGATGTGGAGACTGGTGAGGTAGAGTGGACAAGATTTAAAAACACCTTGATAAGAGAAGCAATAGAGGTTTGCGGGAAGACAAGTGCGAGAGTAAGGGAAAAAGAGAGAGTAAGATCCTCAATAAAGGAAAGAAACATGGCACAAAAAGAACGAGATAGAGAGAAATCCAAGCCAGAACAGGTAAGGGATGAGGGGAAGATCAGAGACCTCGAGCAAGTTTAGTGGGACAAAAAATTGAGAGTTAAAAGAGTAGTAGAAGAGGAGAAGATAAAGTGCTGGGAGAAATTTACTCAAAAACTGAAGGAAGACAGCAGAGGCAATATGAAACTATTGTTTAGAGTGATCAAAAACAAAAGGAATTCAGTTGAAACCATCAAAGCAATTGAGGATCCAAATGGAAACCTGGCCAGGAAAGAAGAGGACATCAGAGAGGTTCTGAGGAATAATTTTGATGACCTATTGAACAGGACAGAAGTATATCAGAGAACAAAAGAACCAACTGTTGAAACCTGCACAGAGATACCTACCATTACATGGGCAGAAACAGAAGCAGCCCTTAAGAAGATGCCGCAAGGGAAATTCCCAGGAATCGATGAAGTCAGCATGGACATGATTAATCAGCAGGAGTCCAGAGTTTACAGTGGCTACACAGAGTGCTCAATGCAGTTTGGAAAGATGGCAAGATACCTACTAATTGGAGCAAGGGTGTCATTATCCCCCTGTTTAAGAAAGGAAATCACCGAAAATGCCCCAACTACCGAGGAATAACACTCCTTTCTCATGGGCTTAAGATTCTTGAGAAAATCTTAGAGAGCAGATTGCAAGTCATCTTAGAGCCACAGTTTGAAGAGGGACAGTGTGGCTTCAGGCCTAACAGGTCCACAACAGACCTAATCTTCAGTGTCCGTATGTTAATGGAAAAATATTGGGAGAAAGGCAAAGATCTGTTTATGGTTTTGCTTGACATTGGGAAGGCATATGACAGCATTGCAAGAGAGAAGATACGGGAATGCTTAAGAAAAAAGAATGTGCCAGAGGGACTGGTGAGGAAAGTTCAGACGCTGTATGACAACTGTACCAGCTGTGTGCGATTGGGTGATGGACATTCATCTTGGTTCAAGACCGAAAGTGGAGTCCAGCAAGGCAGTGCACTATCCCCATTATTGTTTATCACCATCATGGATGACATAATTGAGAACATCAAGAGAACCTCTGGTGAACTAAATGCAATGGCCTTTGCTGATGATGTTATGATCTGGGGAGAAACTGACGAACAAGTACAGTAGAGACTCAATGAATGGAAGCAATGTTCCAGGAGTTCAATCTCAAGATAAGCAAACTCAAAACAGTAGTAATGGCAATAAACAGAGAGGGACGGCCAGCAAACATCATGCTAGGAAACCATACACTAGAAAGTGTGGAAAGCTTTATATACCTCGGTAGTGTAATATCTTAAGATACACTAGCCACAAAGGAGGTGGCAAATAGGGTGCAGAAGAGCTCTCACTTTTACCAGCAAGTACGAACACTCCTCTGGGATCCCAAAGTACCAACAACATCAAAGCTGGTGATGTTCAATCAGTGCTTCATACCAATCTTAACCTGTGGTATTGAAACCTGCACCCTCACTAAGAAAGACTCATCAAGGTTGCAGGCATCCGAGATGAAGTTCCTTAGGTCCACAATTCAAAAAACCAAACTGGACAAGTTGAGCAATGATGTGGTTAGGAAGGAGGCTGGGATTGTTACATCACTGTTAGATCGGATAAGCACTTCCAGACTGAGGTGATTTGGGAATGTGCAAGAGAGAAAGATGCTATCTGCTTTACATTGCATCGACACAGACAGGTCTGATGGCGACGATGGGAAAGGAAAGGCCTAGGAGTTGGAAGGAAGCGTCCGTGGCCTTAATTAAGGTACAGCGCCAGCATTTGCCTGGTGTGAAAATGGGAAACCACGGAAAACCATCTTCAGGGTTGCTGACAGTGGGGTTCGAACCAACTATCTTTCGAATACTGGATACTGAAATAGGATAATATCTTTTGTTTATTTCCACCTATTCAATACATTACAAGAAGTTGGCATTTACTTTAAAACATTATTCAGATGAGACATGTTTATAACTAACGTAAATTTTACCTCTCTTATAATCATCAAACACATTTTTGAATATCTTTAACCAGATGCCTGGTAAAATAATAAGGTTTTTGATAATGACTGAAGATGCCTCACAGTGAGAGGCGAAACATGTCTCATCTGAATAATGTTTTAAAGTAAATGCCAACTTCTTGTAATGTATTGAATAGGTGGAAATAAACAAAAGATATTATCCTATTTACAGTTTATGAAACTTTCAATACGGACGAAAAATTATTTTCATCACTTGTAATACTGGATACTGGCCGCACTTAAGCGATTGCAGCTATCGAGCTCGGTGTTTGGGAATGTAATGAGGATGGAGCCAACAAGGACAGCATATGTTAACTTGGAGCGACCTGTAGCAGGGAAACAGATGGTGAGAAGACCAAGAACCCACTGGATGGACATTGTAAAGATGGACATTGCAGAACGGAGAAGGACACTGGAGGACGTCATTAACAACAGAACGTATCTCAAAAGACAGAATGGAAGAGGCTCGCCAGCAGTACCCGGGAAACTGGAATTGTTAAATGACGATGATGATGAAGGGGGTGAAAAGAGGGGTGGTTTTAAACTGAGTACATCTATATCTTAAAAAACAGTTTAAAGATGTGAAAACTGGTATTTTGAACCTCCTTTAAAAATAAAGAAACAAGTTCATTACTGCTTTTGGAAAATCCGCTTAAGGCGGGCAAAAATACATGAAAAACGTTAGTAACGTTATATGACAGAATTTAAACATAACTTTACTGAAATAGATCAAGATCTTGAGGTATTAGAAGTTCTAAATAAAGGTCCTTTACTAGATGTTACTGAAAACTGCTATATTCATTTAGATCAATGTTTTAATTCAAACCTAAACTTAAATGATATCTCCGAGAAACCAAAAATCGTGTTCGATTTTCTTATTGCATTTTTCAAAAATATTAAAATTCTGAATAACAGATCTGTCTTTCATATTATGCCTACTACTTTTTCACACCACACGATTTCACCGCATCACCCTCCCTAACTTCCCTCCTTCCCTTCCTCACACCTCCCCTGATGCTCCTCATCCTTCCCTCTCCCTTCCTACCCCAAAACTAGCTGCTTCCCTGACCCAAGCTCGGCCATCACGCTCAGTTCCTCTTCACCATGTGTCACAGCTTTGCCGCCCGAGGTGAGTCTCATTGAATTATAGCCCAAGCTCCTTTTTGCCTCATTTATTTCAACTTTCATAAATTTTTCCTTTTTACACTGCAGGTCCCGCACTGAATTGTGAACATCTTAAGAACCTTGGTTCAAAACTTGGTCTCCACCTCACACATGATGTTACAACATAAAAACAATAGACCACAGGCACCAGCACAGCCGTGTTGTAACAATGACTTCAAAGCACTCAGGGGAACATCTTACGCAAATTGAATATTGTAATTCTAGACAAAAAACGACAAAATCTTTACTCAAAGAAAATATTCATTATACTTCTAGACAATAAGCGATATCATTTAATGAAAAAAGTTACTAAAAATTCGAAACTTTGACTACCAAGTTCATCTCGGACTTTAGCAAAGTTTTAAAGTGTTATATGTATTTTAAAAATTATGTTTGTTGAATTCCTAACTCGTGTATGTACGTTCAGATTGCTATTTTAATCCATGGGTTGTTCCGATAATGACTGTGAAGTTCTGAACTTGCGATTAAAAATATCTATTCACTATTTTATTCCCCATTTTACTCTTATTTAAGCATATATTATAATATTTTGTGCAATGTGTAAGTTTGTATATATGTACCTATGCTCATTTCTCATTTTGGCTGAAGACGCTAAATAGCGATGAAACTAGTCCCAAGTAAACATGTTGTAACTTAACCATTACTGTATAACATTTATTTGTATTGAAAAGGTGGACCCTTTACGTTACCTCTCTTACGTTCTCAGTTCAATACGGATATAAGATGAAATTCTTAAATTTGTTCAAAATAAGAGGATGAATAGTTCATATAATGCGGATGTTGTATCTACATACAAAAATGTGGCATGCAAAGTAAACAAATGCCTAATTACCTTCTTGTTGGAATAAAATTTGAATCAGCAGGTGTCCATGACTACTCGGGTGAGCATTCACTTATATTACTATTATTATGTACTTCACACGTAATTTCCTGCTGTGCATAATCATATTCACTAACACTTTCATTCTCACTTGGATTATTCTCATAACTACTTTCACCTAATATGTGTTCGAGAGCTGCATTAGATAAATACAGACCCTGCGAGGACACCGCCATGTGGTTTCCAATGATCAACATTGATGAAACAAATTCTTTTTAAGCCAACACAATGCCTCATTACGGTAGAAGATACTCCTCTGCATAGAATGATACCCTGGCCTGCGAGCCATGCTTAAAGTTCACTTTGACAAACAACAGATGGCACGCAGATGTATATCTTAAACATCGCCAGCCTAGCCTGTACAGGTATACATCTAACCACTCCTGGCTTATGTTTTGTAGGTCCGTACACGTCAAACCAGCTTCATCGGTTCAATAATCACGAACCATTCACGAAGTTGTACTTTTATCTAATACAGGCTATGCTTAATAAAAATGGTCTACAAAACTGCAATACGTTTGAGTTATATACGATTTCATATTCAGACATGCCAACTTTCAAAAGTAAAAAATCAAGAGAAATTTGGCAGCGAATCGCGATGTATTACGACACATCACTTATGGCAGAACATGTACTAATTCATTATAATTCAATACATTAACAATTCTATTTGGCCTACAAATATATTTTTTTCATAATTTATATGTGAATACTAAATATTGGACATACCTGAACTGTAGGAACATGTGACTTCTCATCCTTACACATGGTGATCACATTACGACTAAATGTTCAATACACCCTTAGCTGACTTAGCCCTCTTCAGAAACTCAGAACTAAATTTTTGCTCAAAGCACTTGCCTTGCTGAACCGATTTCAAGGTTAAAAGTTTCTCCAAAGTTTGTTCAGACAGCAAGGATCTGAACTGTGTTTTCTTGTCTTTGTGACTGCTAAAAATCCTTTCACATTCTGCATTGTTATGTGGAACTGATAAAATAGCAAGCATCCACCCTAAGAGAGTCTGTCATGCACCATCAGCTGATTTCGCCTGATCTACCAATACCCATTGAATATCAATTCTTCCTTTAGCCTGGTCTGTTTCTTTGAGCTGAAAGTTACAGAAATGGAGTGCAGAATATCAGTTTCTTTATCTAAATGACCCGTTTCACTAGTCAGAATGTTCGGAAACTTGTTAATGAAAAATCTAAGGCTAGAAAATAATGCCTTACTTATAGCAGAAATATTTGCAACTTCTGCATTAATTAAAACATCTTTGAACAAAAATTTGTATATCATGTAGTCACATGATGAAGAGGAACACTTTCTAACAGACTTAAAGAATATGCACTTTTCCTCAGACTTCAAAATGTTCACTGAAACAAACACAGAGTTCCCTATCATCAGATCACAATCATTCTTTTGATTTGCTGGAATATGACAATCTACATCAAGGAGAGAGGAGGAGCTTTTAATGAAGTGTGGTTTCACAAACCTTGCCATGGCATTCTTCAATAGTTCCTCCAAAAGTGACCTCAATAAATGGATGTGCGGCATACTTGACTGAAGAGCTACGTTTGGATTCTCAAAGATATTCATAAAACTTGAGGGAAAAGGGCAAAAAGATTTATGTAAATTTAATTAAATGAACGTGGACAGTCGTTCTTCACGTGACAATGCATGGCTCTTAGTGTCATCAGTAGTTTCATATTTTTTTAATAGCGAAACTGATGACTGGGTTTTACCTTTTAACTGAGGAGTGTGGTGAAATGTTATGACAATCCTTCACCTTTTCAGACAAACAAGACACATCTGCACTTAAACTGTGCTTAGGAATTTTGTAAGTCTTCAAAGTTCCCATCTGAGAATCCTTACTCACAATTTTGCTCCTGAATAAAGTAACCAAATGGTCCCACTGCAGGAAAATCCTATCTAAACACCTTCTTAGTGACAACCATCGAGTAGGCACATGCTTCTCAATTTTCCTGATCTCTGTGTTGTGTAAAGTCTGAAATTCTTTGAACTTTTCTTTCCTCTTTGCACTCCTTCCCAGATAATTAAATATATCAATAATACTTTCATCTACATTTATGGGCATGCACGCTGCACCCTTCTCTGCAGCAAGATTTGACAAGGGCAACCTACGATGTTTATGTTGCTATTTTCCCGCTTCAAACATCCTGCCACACCATTCTTTAATCCTACCATACTGGAGCATTATCAGCACCAAGAGCTAGGCAGTTCTTTAATGGAATGCAGAATTCCCACAAACTTGAGAGCAAAAGATTAGCAATGTTAGCTCCAGTAGCATCCCCTTCTAAATTAGGAACAGAGAGTAGACAACTCTAAATTTCATTGAGTACAGGCCTAAAAAATGTTACAACAATGGGATATATTTTCAAGTCGCTTTCATTGCTACCATTAGTAGCAACAGAAAATGCATTCACCTGCAAATGTGATACCATTTTCGCACTTTCTTCCATGCACATTTCTGTAATGATAGCCGCTGTTTTCGTTCTAGCACACCCATATCGTTTAACGATTTCCGAATCGGGAAACATTTTGCGAAACAAAGGTTTCGCATGATCGGCACAATTTACAGGTAGGTTACGTTCTACGATAAATGACGTAAATAATGCCTCGGCATTTGTCAAAGATTTTACATCTTTGTTTTTACATGAAAAGTTCAGTTTCTGGTTTCCTTCTACACACTGGACACTCTCCATATGTTACTTTTTTGTTACTTTGCTTAACGTCGCACCGACTCAGATAGGTTTTATGGCGACGATGGGACAGGAAAGGCCTAGGAATGGGAAGGAAGCGGCCGTGGCCTCAATTAAGGTACAGCCCCAGAATTTGCCTGATGTGAAAATGGAGATAGTGGGTTCAAATCCCACTGTCGGCAGCCCTGAAAATGGTTTTCCATGGTT
This sequence comes from Anabrus simplex, assembly GCF_040414725.1. Lineage (NCBI taxonomy): Eukaryota > Metazoa > Arthropoda > Insecta > Orthoptera > Tettigoniidae > Anabrus > Anabrus simplex. Next base: position 368,026,294 of record NC_090265.1, on the reverse strand, counting down.
TCCCATTTCCACACCAGGCAAATGCTGGGGCTGTACCTTAATTAAGGCCACGGCCGCTTTCTTCCAACTCCTAGGCCTTTCCTATCCCATCGTCGCCGTAAGACCTGTCTATGTCGGTGCGACGTAAAGCCACTAGCAGGTGTTTTTCTGATTGCATATGTTTGAGTAAATCGCACTTCCCGCCATGCGCAACTGAAAAATCACACCTACGGTAGTACAGAATGTGAACGTTGGTCCCTTCCTGGATTCACGGAAACTCTTCCCTATAAGCACTTTTAAACACTGCATCATATTTCCTTTTTGACATTTTGGCCAAAAACTTAGTAAACTAGTTGCAGGAAAGTTACCAACTGCAGGGGGACCTAGACAATATTGTACGATGGACAGCTGACAATGGTATGATGGCAAAGGGGATGAAAAGTCGCGTAGTAAGTTTCACCAAGAGGAAAAGTCCTCTCAGTTTTAATTACTGTATTGATGGGGTGATAGTACCTCATGAGGAACACTAAGTACCTGGGTGTTAACATAAGGAATGATCTTCGTTGGGGTAATCATATTAACGAAGTTGTTAAGAAAGGTTACAGATTTCTTCACATGATTATGAGAGTGTTTAAAGTTCTCACAAGAATGTAAAGGAGAGGGCATAAAAGTCTCTGGTAAGACCCCAATTAGAGTATGTTTCCAGTACAGGATCCACGCCAGGACTACTTTGTACAAGAACTGGGAAGGATCCAAAGGAAAGCAGCCCTATTTGTTCTGGGTGATTTCCGACAAAAGAGTAGTGTAATTTGCATACATGTTACATGTAAAAAGAGTAGCATTACGAAAATGTTGCAAACTTTAGGCTGGGGAGATTTGGGAGTAAGCAAATGAGATGTTTGACTATGTGGTATGTTTCAAGCTGTCAGTGTAGAAATGGTGTAGAACGACATTAGTAGACAAATAAGCTAAGAGCAGAGCTTTTAAAAGTAGGAAAGATCTCAATATGAAGATAAAGTTGGAATTTGAAAGGACAAATAGGGGCAAATATTAATTTATAGGACAGGGAGTAAGGGATTAGAATAAATTATGAAGGGAAATCTTCGATAAAATTCCAAGTTCTTTGAAACCGTGTAAGAAAAAGCTAGCTAAACAACTGATAGGGAATCTGCCACCTGGGCGATAGCCCAAATTGCAGATCATTGATGAGTGACTGATCGTGGTATCCATTGCCATCTTTATATAATTCTTTACTCATTGCCAGAGAATGACTTTGGCTGCAATTCTGAATCTGACAAGACTTCAACCGACTTGAGTGATCAATTACAAGTAATGAATTTCATCTTGGTCTGTGGTGGAATTCTTATATATAAGAAATTTGAACTTGTAGGTTCGAGGAGTTCCACCTTTTGTCACTTTAAAATCATACGGTTTTTCTTAGATTAAAATAACATTTAATTTATTTTAAAATTTGTCTGTACATGTTTCGTTTTTCATAGAAAACATCTTCAGTCGTGATCTTGAATGACAGTTAAAATATGCACAAAAACACAGGTTACATAAGTAAAACACAATTAACCGCTCATATCAAAAACAACTTGTCCTTGACAAGATGAAAAATGAAAACCTACAACCTGTTTGCCAGTCTTTGACCGGGTCAGGGATGTAATGAATGAATCAGATATAGGCTGTTATTACGATAGGGTCGCCACTCCCGAAGTGATTTATATTAATGAATGATAGATGCTATGAAATGAGAATGGAGAGTGTTGCTGGAATGAAAGATGACAGGGAAAACCGGAGTACCCGGAGAAAAACCTGTCCCGCCTCCGCTTTGTCCAGCACAAATCTCACATGGAGTGACTGGGATTTGAACCACGGTATCCAGGGGTGAGAGGCCGACGCGCTGCCGTCTGAGCCACGGAGGCCCTTGACAAGATAAAAGGTCTAAATGTCTAAAGAGTCTAGTTTTTTCTTCATTGTCACTATTTGAAATCTCTTAAACCAATCTCATCATTTGACGACCCTAGATCATCATAGTTATTTGTGGCATATGAATCAAATGACGAGCTCTGCTCGCGGCGATGCACAGCTGTACATCAATCCATGTAGTTCAGTCATTAACCCACAGATGCCACTTGCATGCATTCCGAGCTGAAGTTTACACAAGTGGCTTCGATTTTTCCCCTTTCACCAGGTTTACACACACTTCCGGAACACGAGATAAGAGAATCTTTTTTCATATTATTTCGCTCTTGTCAGTTGCCATCATGGCATCAAGAAGATGTGCTGGTGTTGATGAAGAAGGAATACAGAAGCTAACAGATAGTGTTTTAGAGAGTGATATTGAAGGCAGTGATGTTTGCGATGATGAAATAGACTCTGAAGTCCTTAGTTCGAGTACTAGCAATGTGTATAATAGTTCTGATGACACGGAAAGTGAAGCAAATAACGACGGTGTGCCGAGTCTTTTGAAACAAGCTCGTACCTCGGCACAGACTAACTTGACTGACTTGAACTGGACAAAAAAGTGACAATAAACCTGTTGTACATAAGTTTAGTGAATACAGTGGGGCTTGTGAAAACACGTTGAAAATGTTTGATATCCAGCCACTATCTGAACTCTCAGTTTTTAGTGAATACATGAACCCTTTGTTTGACAAAATATCTATCAAGACAAATTCATATGCAGCAAAACAGTTGAGTAATCCTGACAGAAAAAAGTTGAAAGATGATGACAAATGGTTTGAGACTACACCCGACGAAATTAGGGCATATTTTGCGTTAGTTATACTAATGTTGCAAGTGCGAAAATCAAGAATACAGTTATACTGGAGTAAAAACAGGTGTATAAACACTCCTATTTTTTGTGAAACCATGAGCAGGAGAAGATTTATTATAATTTCACAATTTTTAGATTTTGTTGACGATGAAGAAGTCGATAATAGTGACAAACTAAGAAAGATTAGGCCTATAATACAACATTTCTGCTCCAAATTTTCAGAATTATATTTACCTTCACAAGACATTGCTCTAGATGAAAGTCTAATGATATTCAGAGGCTGCTTTTCATATGTCCAGTGTAATAGGTCTAAGCGTTCGAGGTTTGGAATAAAATTTTACAAAATTTGTGAATCAAGTTCTGGCTGCTGTCTGTCTTTCAAAATTTATGTAGGTGATGATGTAACAGATCCAAGTCTGCCAGCAAGTACAAACGTTGTGCTCAACATGTGTGAACCCTTGTTAGGCTGAGGGCATACATTGTTTTTAGATAACTGGTATTCTTCCCCAGATTTATTCAAAAGGCTACACGATAAGCAGACAAATGTAACTGGAACTGTTAGACAGAACCGAAAAGACATGCCTTGCTATATGAGTAAGACAAAACTAAAACGTGGAGAGTATGAGACGTGGGCTGCCAACAGTATGTTGTGTGTGAAGTGGAAAGATAACAAGGGTGTTTGCTTTCTCACCACTAAACACAAATCAGCTGACATGACAGGGACAGGCAAACTTAGACGAAAGAGAGGACAAACCCCTAGGGAAGAAGTGATAAAGCCCAAGTGTGGCCTTGAATACCAGAAGGGGATGGGTGGTGTTGACCTTCAGGATCAGGTTACAGCTCTGTTCCCTGTCATGCGACGCACAGTGAAAGGGTATAGGAAAATATTCTTTTACCTCCTAGATATGTGTATTTTCAATTCCTTCACTGTGTATCACAAGATCGCTGCTAACAGAAAGACGAGCTACACAGAATTCAGAACTAGCATTGCACAGCAGCTACTAGAGACTGTTCAGCTGCCGGAGTACTCGGTTTAAGGTCGACCTTCAGCAAGCACCACCCTCACCAGATTACAAGCTATATCATGGGCCCACTTTCCCGTGCGTATTCCCCTTACAGAGAAGAAATCAAAAGTCACAAGAAGGTGTGTTGTGTGCTACAGCCAGGGTAAAAGAAGTGAAAGTTGCTGGCAGTGCAAAAAGTGTGGCGTAGCTCTTCACTTAGAAGAATGTTTTGAGGTGTACCACACCCAGCAGACATACTAAAATAGCGGCATTGGTAAGTTCATTACTTCGTTATCATGCATGCAAATTTTCAGAAAGGAATATTTACTGGTTGGTTTTGTATGATTTTCTAAATAATAGTGTGATGACGACAGCCGTAGAGCGGTATTTAAATGTGAGGCGAATTGGTTAATGTAAAAGATGTGTTATTCATGGAATGCCACTTTGAAAACTACCACAAGACATAGGGATATTAAATTTCTTAATGAATAAATTAAACAGGAGTGTACAACTATGCAAAATCTTTGTAAATTCAACTCTTGATGTGACTGGAAGGAGGGGGGGGGGGTTCTTGTCAGATGAAAAGGACTAATTGTGTTCGAGACAGAAAGCAACTCCCTATGATGCGGTGGCATCCAAATCACCTGATACCCCTCACAGTTGACTCACACAGGGCCTCCTCCTGCGCTGAAAGCTGCTTTCCTTCTAGTGTTGTATCTGTGTGCACACAATTAGTCTACTTCATCTGACAAGAAAATTCCCCCTTTCTTTTCACATCAAGTGTTGAATGTTACAAAAATTTTGTATAGTTGTACACTACAGTTTCATTTATTCGTTAAGAAATGTAAGATTCCTATATCTTGGGATAGTTTACAAAGTGGTATTTCATGAATAACACATCTTTTACATCAAGACATGTCAAATAGTGACAATGAAGAAAAAAACAAAGACTCTTTAGACCTTTTATCTTGTCAAGAACAAGTTGTTCTTAATATGAGTGGTTAATTATGTTTTACTTACGTATCCTGTGTTTTTGTGCATATTTTAACTGTCATTCAAGATCATGGCTGAAGATGTTTTCCATGAAAAACGAAACAAGTACCGACTAATTTGAAAATAAATTAATGTTATTTTAATCTAAGAAAAATCATAAAATTTTTACGTCGTGGAAATGTGGAACTTCTCAAATGTACAAGTTGGAATTTGTTATATCGAGTGACGAAGTCGAAACTCGAAGGTGCGTGCAAATAGTGATGGATCGTTCATGGACGAACTGACTCTTCTGGAGGACTCATTCCAAAGATGATAGCTGGTCATTCACATATGAAAGAAAGGACTGCATCAAGAAATGCGGCTCCAAGAAGAGCTGGTTCATATCATCGACTCTCATTCATTTTCAGCCAATAGCATGCTTCCAATAATCACGTGACATAGAAAAGCTGCTTTTTATAGGCTACCCAGTCTAGTGCGAGTTTCAACATTCACACCACCTCTACATACTTAAAGATGCAGATGCCAGTCCACTATCTTGAAGGATTTTTATTTTGTGTTCAATTTTACGACTTCTTCCGTTTCCATAACTAGGCTATCACAAGGTGACTATCCACCACGCTAGTCAACTTCACATGAAATGTTCTTATTTCGTAGGTGGACTATCACATGACAAATATTCGCTAACCTTCACTGTACCACTCAACACAGAATAAATTTCTAACTTTTGAATGGAAAATTCTTATAATTTTGTTAAATACAACCTATTCAACACAACAAAAACGTAATAAAAACTTGCATATTTATTAAGTTGTTGATATGGTACATGTTTTGCTCCTTTTTCGTGAGCATCATCAGCCAATTATCATTTACTTGAGGTTATATAAGACCATGAATCTATTCTATTATATTAAATTATGCTTGTAAACCTGATTGATAAATCTTATAATATTTTACAAGTCATACAGTATAACAATAAAATTATGTCTATGTTAAAACATATTTGTCTAAAATCTATCTAGGTCTAACATTTTATTGACGAAACTCATCTGATGAAGATCCTTTAAAATTATTTTAAAAAACCTTTTGAGATCTGGCTAATTGTAATTCTGCAATTCTGAATGGAATGCGAAATACAAGGACAAACAGTCTCACTTGGTTATTCAGCAATCAAACTGCCAACCGGCAAGCAAAAATGAACATTTCTGAGGTTAAGGCTTGCTCCCCGAGGGTGCAATTTACCCTGTGAAATTCAGGGATTCAGGGATTTTATCCATTACCACGCAACTTTCCCAGTCCTGCCTCCCGTGGCAAGAGCTCTTACCCGAGTTAAAAATCACGTTCCTTACACAAGGGATGACAAAGAACATATTCAGAGCTACCTAGGAAGAATGTGATTGTACTAAGCAGTGATAGCAAAAATATTTTTTATACTGATATCATATGACTTTACAAAGGAAATATAATATGTCCTCCCATTCAATACAAACACATCTCCATGATTAGATGTAATAATAATCAAACATGTTTTAACTCGTTTGAGCCATCTTCAGTGAAAACAAGGTTTATTTACATAATAGATGCTAAAAATGTGTTAAAAACATAATGGAAAGAATGAAAAACAAAAGACATGACAAAATAAAAAACAAGTCAACATATACACACTTCCATCATTAGATGGAGTAAAAATCAACTCGCTTGAGACATATTCAGTGAAAAAAATAAATGTTCTTTTACATAATTGATGCTAAAAAATGTGTTAAAACCTAACGAAGGAAAGAATGAAAACAAATGAGACAAGACAGAAACAGTTTATGAACCCCTCTCATAATTTAAATGAACTCAACGAAATAAAGAACATTCTACTTGAAACATTCATTCCATATATTTGTCAGAACTTCTATAATAAAAACAAACCATGCCTCCATCCCTCCAAATGGCCACCACTCCCCCATCTTCCCACAAGCCCTGCACCCCCCTCACCTCCCCACTCCTCTCCTCTCATCCTCGCACACAGCTGAGCCAACAATAGACACGATCGTCAGGCCGTTTCGAGAGAACAACTAGTTAATAAGTAAGTTTAAAAGTTTTCTTCACACTTTTTTTTTTTTTTTTTACTTAGTCCAAGTTTCTCATACAACCACATTTTTTCCATTACAGATTTGAACTTCATTGATGGTTTCCACTAGCGGTTGCATACAGTTTACCAAGCATCTGTTATCTTCTCTAACACAGCTTCTCAATTTTTTTCGCTGCCCTCCTGACTATTTATAAATAAGGCAAACACACCTGGCCAACATTGGACACAATCATTGAGAACGGGACCGCTAAAATTGAGAAGGTCAGAACTTTCGAGAGTGCAACTATTAAAAAATTTGAACTTCACTGGTGGTTTTCCACTATGTGTCATGGACATTTCACCTGACACGTGTTACCTCTCAAACTCAGTTTCTCAAATTTTTCGATCCCCTTTTAACTATTTGTGATGGTGACTCAACAGACACAGACTGTCATTTTGAATTTTTAACACAGTGATTTCGTCCTGTTTTTTAATTATAACACACTGCAAGTTTTAGACGAAGAGGTCCACAACCTCGCCATAAACACTTATTGTCTGTTTCCATCTTGTCTCATTTGTTTTCATTCTTTCCTTCATTAGGTTTTAACACATTTTTTAGCATCAATTATGTAAAAAACAAACTTTTTTCACTGAAGATGTCTCAAAAGAGTTGATTTTTACTCCATCTAAGATGGAAATGTGTATATATTGAATTGTTTTTTTATTTCTATCATGTCTGTTTTGTTTTTCATTCTTTCTTTCATTAAGTTTTTAACACATTTTTAGCATCTATTATGTAAATAACTTAAACTTCTTTTTTCACTGACGATGGCTCAAACGAGTTGAAACATGTTTGATTATTATTACTCCATCTAATTATGGAGATGTGTTTGTATTGAATAGGAGGACATATTATATTTCCTTTGTAAAGTGAAAACCATCAATATGGAATGATTCTATCTTGTAATGATGTCATATGATGGAAAACGGAACTTTGAATTTACGACATGCTAATCAAGAAAACTTGTTAATCTGGAACACACTCAACGAGGTTTTCCTCTATTATTATTATTATTATTATTATTATTATTATTATTACTTGCAGATCTTGTTTTTTAATGGAATTTAACCAATTGATTCAAACATGGGAATAAAAATTGGATAATGAAACATTACAGTACTTTTCTTAACAACGACTTTCAAGAGGAAAATAACCCATGGTAACTCTTCTACCCCAGATTAGTGTCACTTATTACATAAACTACAGTAACTCCCACAGGCAAAAATTATATATTGTAATGTAGACTTTCATTAAATTAGCAAGCTTTATAAAGGTTAAAATCAAGAACACTCACATTCTTTTTCTGTTTTTTCTGCTTTCCTGCCTTCTCTTCAGCAGGTTCACATTCAGCAACTACAGCAGCAGCAGCAGCTGCTGCTGCACGGGTCTTGGTGCGTGTCATTCGGGTTTCTTCCAACTTTTCTGGAACTGGAATTTCTGCAACACTTTGCAGCTTTTCATATGCAGCCACACGCTTCTTCACAGATTCATTAATGTATGGGCTGGTGAGTTGAAATGCAGAAAGGAAAGAAATTATACAGCAGTTTCATTAACATTTTTTATTCCCCCATCCACTCCTCCTTGCGAGAAAGATGAACAGGGGTAGTTAACACAAATATTAACAAGACATTTTAAGCCCTATAATGTGGAGATGATTACAGAGAAATGATACAAGTCCAAACTCAACAAACTGATTAGGGAATTATAATTTATTATTTTTTTAAATGGAAGTGGCTCTCTCCTATTTTATGAGATGTGATCACTACTAGCATTCTTTTATTTACAATTTCCTTTATGTAGCACTGACACAGATATGTCTTATGGCAATACTAAGATAGGAAAGGGCTGGGTGTTGGAAGGAAGCGATCATAGCCTTGAGATACAGCCCTGGCATTTGCCTTGTGTGAACATAGGAAACCACAGAAAACTATCTTCAGAACTGTCGACAGAGGGGTTTGAAACTACTATCCCGAATGCAAGGTGATAGCTACGTGACCCAAAATGTGTGGTCACGTGCTCTGTCTTCGGTCTACTAGCACATTCAACCTAATCATCAATATTATCTTCGTTTTGTTAAAAACACATTTAATTTTGGGTAAAAAATGAAAATTTTAATGTATATCTTAACATTCCTTCTCTGTTCACTTACGCATCCTTTGCCAAATAGCAATAGTCTGCCATTAAGAAACAAGTTTCCAGATCCTTTCCTGCTAGCTTGCAAAATGCCACTGAAATGACTTTGAAAGATGCATGAATGTACACATGTCCCCCTCTCTGAATAAAAGGAAATGACACAACAATGGAAGAATTACATGTCACAGATATTTATATATATTTTCAGAAGTTTGTAATGTATGTTATACATTGAGCTGACAAACATAGAACACAGGTCAGACTAGGAGTTATAGAGTACATACCAAATATAAAAATACGAATGAGTCCAACTAGTCACCCAAAGTGATCTATTCACATCAAAGGGAAGTGAGCTCAACAAGGTTGATGACTGAATCTATGTGAGATATCCAAGGTCAGCAGATAACACTAATACGGTTAATACCATTGTGGTGGGCACATACTACGTTATGCATAAGGTCATTAACATCTGTCTCTCAAAAACTTTTGCCGTTAATCAGAATCCAATTCGTGTGACATCTTATTAAAGTATGCTATGTGATTAAAATATATTCTTTTGATCAGATCTTTAAAGACTTTGAGTAATAATTTTCTTGTACTAAAAAAGATAAGGATTATAAAATGACCAACAAAACACAAGATTATTAAGTACTGTGTAATCATAGGATGTGAATGACATACCCTTCATAGTGATCTATAAGCCATCTTCATACTACAAGTTTCATGATCAGTTAACATTCACAACACCGATTCAAGGGCACATCTATGAAAGAAATGAACACATCTATGAAAAAGGAACAGTTCCTTTGCTTTCTGACCAGGGTCTGAGGATAATGAGATTGAATTTTTACTTGGATAATCATGAGGCTTCAGAAAAGGCATCTGGCCTAAAAGTCCTATCCAACACAAAAAATGAGACAGGTTACCTCCAGGTTCTCCCAGAAGCAACTGAGATAAGTCAATTTGTTTTTATTAAGAATGAACAAAAATAAAATTGCTGTTTCATCAATAAAAAATAACCAGCTATTGTCACAACTGTTGATAAAATTATTCGAAACCTGCATTATACTATCCTGACTGATGTATTAGTCTCAGTATTCAACTGACCCAACATTTTCCCAAAAAGTTTATACGTAAAGTAAATACAAAAACTTATTATTTCCACCTTCTCAATACATATCAATCATGCAATGTTTACAATAACATTACAATATTATAAGGTACTAGTTTCGGTCCTGTAAGGACCATCATCAGCCAAGCCAAGACAAGTGTAAATTACATTGCTAAAACAGATTGATGCAGTGAGATGAAATATGAAATGATGGCCTAAAAATGGGGTGAAAATGATATACATATAAAAGGAAAACAGTTGTATGTGACAAAATTATTTAAATAGTGATAATAAAATCTTTAAACACATAGTAATGTCAACTATTGTCTCGAAATAGAATAAAACAGCTCTAGTTGACGGAGTTGCACATTTAAAATGGATAAGTCGGATATAAACAAAGTCCAGAGTTTCTGTTAGGTTCTAGAAGATGTGGATCAACATTAGCGCAGAGAGAATTTTTGTTCAAAAAGTCCACAGCGAAGGTTAAAAGATATCAGAGCTGTAGGATGTATCTTGAGGTAAATTGAATCTTGCTGTGGTGCAAAGAAGCAATCCCAATTCAATGGGAACCAAAATGAACCTGAGGAAAAAAGAGTTTGAGTTAACGCGAGAAAAAGTAAAATGAGGAAATCTTGGCTGGCGGAAAAAGAACAAACATTGAGGACTCACCTTGCGCAATATGAAACAAGCTTGCCGGTTTGAGTGCAACTACCAGAGTGAGAACGGCTTGAAGCAGAAGGGAAGTGACAGGGGTGGAATAAATTGAAAAAACTTAAGAGATCAAAATCGCACGGCGTTCAAACCAGATTTTTTAGCAGACCAGAGCATGATTGTAATCAGTTACATCCACCTGTAATTAATTTATCTAAAACACCCCTAAGCAATAACGAAGAAGTAATTCCAGCCAAGGGACCCAAGCACAGTTGGCCCAATTCGAATGTAATTAGTTCAACTGTTTTTGATAACAGAATCAGAACTAGCCATTTCAAAAATGCCATCAGACACACAAGATGAATTAAGATATGAGATTAAAAAGAAGCTCAACAACATCCTCATAATTCACCTGCCAACACCAGTAACAGGAAAGTACAAGCTGATCAGAAACTTCTGCGTGCCCTAAATAAGAAAATAAAAGACGACTTAATTGTGACAAAAGCCGATAAAGGCAACACAACAGTGATTATCGATAAGAATGAATACATCAGTAAGACGTCAGATTTATTTAAAGATGATTCTTTCACCATAATTAAAAAAGACCCCACCCAAAAAGTTCAAAGACTCCTCAAACAAACTTTAAAAAGTACTTCTTTTCTGCTTGCCGAAAATTTAAAAAAGTCAACTCGTAAGTATGAACCCTGGGCTCCCTACGGCCAGAGCTCTTCCTAAGATACATAAGGCCGACGTTCCCATTCGACCAATCATTAACTTTAGACCAAGCCCGTTGTACGAAACTTCACAATTCATCCAAAAGTTCCTAAGAAAAACTACCAATTTTTATCTAAGAAGTCCATTAAAAACACTCATGAATTAATAGATAAACTAAACAATTTCAGCATGCAACCTGACTACTCACTTCACTCCTTTGATATCGTAAATATGTACCCCAGAATTCAAATTTCCAAATTAATTCCCATTTAAGATAACCTAAATAAAAATAGTCATTTGAGTATATTAGAAATTCAAGATTTTACTAAGTTGCTTTAATTGGTAGTAAACAATAACTTTTTCACATTTAATGACACCATCTACCAACAGAACGGTCTGGCAATGGGTTCACCGGCTTTAGGTATTCTCGCAGAAATTTACCTGGACTTCCTTGAAAACACTAAAATCAACAACAATTTTGATAACATCCTTTTTTGGGCCAGGTATGTCGATGATGTCTTGGTAATTATTAACGAGAACTTAAATGACGCCCACACCACTCTTCTAGCACTAAACAGCATTGACTCTCATATTAAATTTACCTTGGAGTCACAAGCAGACCAAAAATAAACTTTCTAGACCTTACCATTACTAGACATCCAGAATCTTTAACCTATAAAATTTATAGAAAACCCACCCAATCAGCTGTTACAATTCGACAAGATTCATCTTATCCTCACCATCACAAGAAAGCAACACGTAACAGCCTTGTTCACAGAGCATTCAATGTACCCATGACTAAAAAAGATCTTCATAGTGAACTGAATACTATCCGTAGCATAGCAAGATTCAATGGCTTCAGCAGCCACTTCATAGAAGGTATTATCAATAAACATAAATTCTGTCCCAAAACCACACTTAAAAAAGAAGTACCTAAACACGAGTCTTTTTCTACTTTCACCTACACTAACGAAATTCACAAGATTACTAATATCTTAAAGAAAAAGGCGTTAAAATAGCTTTTAAAACCAACAACAACAGTTCACACATTTTACATAATACGTCACACATTAATAAGGTTAATAGGTACACAAAATCAGGCGTATACAGGGTTAAATGCAACTCCTGTTCTAATATTTCTTATGCAGGGCAAACCGGTAGAAGCTTTAACATAAGATACTCGGAACACTTTAATGCAGTTAAATACAACAAATTTTCCACTATCGGCCAACATATGGTCGACTATAATCATAAATTTACGAACATCGAATCAGACATGGATATACTCGAAATAGCTAATAAAGGCCCTCTTCTTAATATAATCAAGAATTTTTACATCCATTTGGACCAATACTTCAACGCTAATTACAATCTCAATGAAATAACCAAGAAACCTAATATTTTGTTTGACCTTTTCATCACTTATTTCAGAAAAAGCAAGTCAGTAGACCAAAATTCTTTCTTCAAGTCAATTAAGGGTCCCCCGCCGACACAAACACCGCCATCTTCCTTCCCGCTTACCTCGCCTTAAGTCACCTCCCATTTCCCCACCTCTTCCCACTCAAGTCTCACTATGCCCCTCCCCTTATTTACCTCCTCCCCTCCGCCCCTGTCACTTCCCTTCTGCTTCAAGCCGTTCTCACTCTGGTAGTTGCACTCAAACCGGCAAGCTTGTTTCATATTGCGCAAGGTGAGTCCTCAATGTTTGTTCTTTTTCCGCCAGCCAAGATTTCCTCATTTTACTTTTTCTCGCGTTAACTCAAACTCTTTTTTCCTCAGGTTCATTTTGGTTCCCATTGAATTGGGATTGCTTCTTTGCACCACAGCAAGATTCAATTTATCTCAAGATACATCCTACAGTTCTGATATCTTTTAACCTTCGCTGTGGACTTTTTGAACAAAAATTCTCTCTGCGCTAATGTTGATCCACATCTTCTAGAACCTAACAGAAACTCTGGACTTTGTTTATATCCGACTTATCCATTTTAAATGTGCAACTCTGTCAACTAGAGCTGTTTTATTCTATTTCGAGACAATAGTTGACATTACTGTGTTTAAAGATTTTATTATCACTATTTAAATAATTTTGTCACATACAACTGTTTTCCTTTTATATGTATATCATTTTCACCCCATTTTTAGGCCATCATTTCATATTTCATCTCACCGCATCAATCTGTTTTAGCAATGTAATTTACACTTGTCTTGGCTTGGCTGATGATGGTCCTTACAGGACCGAAACTAGTACCTTATAATATTGTAATGTTATTGTAAACATTGCATGATTGATATGTATTGAGAAGGTGGAAACAATAAGTTTTTGTATTTACTTACATGTAATCTTAACTCAATATGAAACCAGCTATGAAGTTTATAACCTTAAACAAAAAGTTTATGTTCATAACATTGTCTGAGGAATCATAATATTCTGTCAACTGTCCCAGCTACCCTACAATTGTATCATTCAACAATCAATTCCAAACATATGCCTCATGTACCATTAAAAAATAATGGCAGAAATTTCAATCAAACACGTCAGTGATGCCGGAGTGTTAGAATTTCTCCCCCAAGGAGCATTTTAATACATTTTATATGTCGGGTGGCAAAGACACAGAGTTGGCACAATAAAATACTCTTAAATTATCACTTTTTTTTTTGCTTTGCATCGCACCGACACAGGTAGGTCTTATGGCGATGCATTATCACTTTTTTTTTAGCAACTTGCTTTACGTTGCACCGACACAGACAGGTCCTGTGGCGATGATCGGACAGGAAGGAGCTAGGAGTTGGAAGGAAGGAGCCGTAGCCTTAATTAGGTACAGCCCCAGCATTTGCCTGGTGTGAAAATGGGAAGCCAAGGAAAACAATCTTCAGGGCTGCCGACAGTGGGGTTCGAACCCACTATCTCCCGAATACTGGATACTGGCCGCAATTTAGCGACTGCAGCTATCGAGCTCGGTCATTATCACTTTTAAGGGCAAGTACAACTATAGTACATAACCTTCCCCTCTTATCTCTAAATGAGGTGAAAATGGAGGTGGGTCTGGCTCTTCGAAGAATGAAGGTATCAGTGTAAGAAAATGAAGGGCCATGAAAGGAATGAAAATGAAAGCCCCCCTAGGCCACAAAACCTAATACCGCCAGGGTCGGAAGAAAACAAGAGTTGACTAAGGCAGACTGGAACAGAAAGAAAACAGTGAGGAGTCAGGGACAAGTGGAAACATAATTACACATCATAGTCACCAATCCATGATCCCATTGACAGGATCTGGGGAAGGCTTTTTAGTCAGGGGATTGAATCCATTATTTTTGGTACAGGGGACTTATGACTAACCCCCCCCCCCGGTCCCTACACTAAGGTTAGCAATCTAAAGGTACAGTCTATGTTTCATTTTATAGAAAAATTATCAACTAAATGGTTCATAAAAACAAACTTTTCTTACTTATTCATTTACAGCCAGGTGTCACAAATGGCCATAGAGCCAACACTGCTCTATCGAAAGTTGCAGGTAACATACGACATGTCACAAAGGAACGACAGGAAATCATTACTCAATCTTTTCGATTTCTGCAGCACATTCAATGCTATCAATAAAGAAATACTGTTGGTTAAATTTAAGTCATTCTATCGGAATCACACTACTTTGCATCTCTGTACCTCCCAACCACTCTAATCATAGACAATGTGAGTAATATTATAAAGAATAAGACTTTTCTGAGGACAACTGATGATGATGTGTGTTATTTAAAAGACCTAACATATAGGTCATCGGCCCCTAATGGTACGTGATGAAGCACAATATGATCATCAAAATGCAAAAACCATCCACTGATTATAATTCAAAAAGACGACGATGAAAAATGATTGTGAATTTAAAATAATCAGTGGATCCGACCCGGAATGTCCATCCTTCCCATAAAATAGCCTAAAACAGTGGTATAAACGGAACAAGAGACTGCTTCCAAAGCAAAGATATACGTTGATGATGCTTGTCCAAAGGGGTCCAAAAACCAGGTCTAATCAGATACTAATCATTGGTAAAGTGGACCCATGGTGTTCCTCATATAGTGGTACTAATCACGAGTAAGGTGGACTCATGGTGTTCCTCACATAGTGGAACTAATCACAGACAACTCCCAGGTCAGTGGTGTTCCTCACATAGTGGTACTAATCACAGACAACGCCCAGACCCGTCGTGTTCCTCACACAGCGGTACTAATCACAGACAATGCCCAGACCCGTGGTGTTCCTCACAGTGGTACTAATCGCAGGTAATGTAAACCCATGGTTCTCCTCCCCGAATTATACTAATCAGTAGTAATCACAAACCTATGGTGTGTTTAATCACAAGCAACATTGACACATGGTATTCCACACATGATGGTACTGATCACAGGTAATCTCATGGTTCTAAAAACAACATCCCTTGGTCGCCGCTTTTAGTTGCCTCTTATGACAGGCAGAGGATACCGTGGATGTATTCTTCGTCTGCGTCTCTCACCCACATGGTTTGAGGACAAGTGAACAAACGGGTGTACCATACGACTCTATACTTGGACCACTCCTGTTTATTTTCTGCATATATGATATGTTATCTCAACTGACATACCATAATTTAATTGCCTCTCGTAAAGTAATGCAGAGTTTGGGAAATGCCATCATGGTCTCAAACTCAGAGAGGGGAAAATTCCAATCTGCACCTCTCTGTGGCAGAGAGGAGGCAACATTCTAGAACTAGCAAATTCTGGAGAGACTAACATAGAGGGAGACTGAATGAATGTTGGGATAAGCATTCCACTCTATCTTATGGCAGATGGGATGAGAAATCATACTTACAGGTAGAGAAGCCAATTAACGGTCAACAGCAAATGATGCGGAAAGAAGAAGTCACTGCTTTAAAGATATATTGGGATATCTCAAGTATTAGCAATTAATTCACAGATGGAGTTCTCTTTGATAAAATTGTCCAGAATAATAACCCCCAATCAGATTTCTGGATGAAGACTGTGGAAGAGTCCATGTCAACACTGCATCCAAGCAAAGGAAGGGGACAGGCGAGGACAGCCATATGGAATGTACTCAACTTAGGTCAGTGTGTCAGACTGGAGAATGTTAAAAAAAGAGATTAGAAGAATGAAGAGGGATATTCCGACTGAGGTGAGAAGGCCACAGTATGGATATTTTTGAAGTAGTAATTATAAAGTTATACATACAGGGACTGCAGATGAGACTGCTGGGAATCACAGGAGTTGCACTAATCCTTAGTAAAGAAATGGGTACAAAGGTTAAAGGATATGTTCAACACAGAGAAAAAAACATTAATAGCTAAACTATAAATTGGGCCAACAGATACCATAATAGTGCAGGTCTACATGTCAACATCTGACCATATGGATCAAGTGATAGAGAGACCAAATGAGGATATTAATGAAGTGGTAAGAGGAATGAAAGGCAAAAAGAACCTCAGTGCATTACAGGAAATGAACACACTTCTGGGAGGACAAGGAGGAAAAATCAAGCGGAAGCACAGCCTTGGAAAAAAGGAATGATAGAGTAAACTGACTGTTTGAATTCTGTACAAAAGACAGTCATAACACTTATTTTCAACATCATGGAAAATGCCTGGGGACACGAAATGCTATCAAATAGATTACACAATAGTCAAACAGAGGTTTAGAAACCAAATTAAAGTTTGTATTGTACAAACTATCCAGGAGTTGATGTGGGAAAGGACCACAACCCAGTTCTAATGAAGGATTCTCTCAAGCCTAAAGGAAATAGAAAAGAAAAGGCGAACAAGATGGCCGATGGCTACTTGAGTATCTCAAAATTGAAACTCTCACAACATTATGCAAAAAATAATACAAGCATTCAGGGTAATGATGGTGATGATCGTAAGAAGATACGGTGTTCTATAAAACAAGGAATTTTGCAATTAGCAGAATTGGCAAAGAACAGCCAATGCATAGCAAGTAATGAATTACAGAGGAACTGGTATCAAAGACAGAAACTGAGAAACCCAAATAAGCCTGAAGATTTGAAAATAGAAAAAACAGAAATCACAAAGAGACAAGCAAAGCTAGCTAAACAAAAATACCTGAGAGAGCAATGAAAGGAAGCAGAAAATCACATGAAGAAAGGGAACAGCCTATAACCTCATAAAACAGTTCTTTAGCCAAATGTAGCAGTTCAAAAAATGGAAACCAGGTAACCAGGTTTCAATATGTACAGCTAGCTGCAAATCCAAAAAGAAAGTAATTACAGGTGCTAGAAATATGGTGCAACAGATGCATACTAAGGACAGTTGGGTAAACAAGACTACAAATGAGAAGACCCTACAAAGGATTGGAAGAAAGGGAAACCTCCGAGGGAACCTTGTAAAAAGGATGGAACTATAGGGCGCATATTAAGATATTAGAGGCTACTCACAAATATAGTGAAAGGAATGGTGGAGGGAAAGAATACAGGGGAAGGCCATGACAAAGTAATATTAGAATATTATCAATGATGGAAAGGTAGTGGAAAACCCAAAATAGGGAAGCATGGAGAATTGCTACCAACCAATCTAAGGACTGAAACTAATGATGATTATACACATTCCCTTAGTATATGACCGTACGAATCCAGACGAACAAAATATTTCACTCATATACAGGTATACCTCACTATACACCATCTAATTTGATGCATTTTTGCTAGAATGAGATTTTAAAAGATGGGCCGGGCGGAGTGGCTCAGTCAGTTGTTGCGCTGGCCATTTGACCCCAACTTGGCAGGTTCGATCCTGGCTCAGTCCGGTGGTATTTGAAGGTGCTCAAATACGTCAGTCTCGTGTCGGTAAATTTACTGGTTTTGACAAAACTATATGTCATCATCAGCCTAGGACAAATTATACAAAGACAATAGAATACATTGATGGCGACTCTTATAGGAATATCATAATAGTAATTTAGGAAATATACATGTTAAAACTAAAATAATATTTATATTTATAAGCTGATAGTCATTAATATAATAGTGGTCATTTTTTATAAGGTGTACACCTTAGTAATTATAATTAAAAAGAAAATTTGGTTTTTGTACTATATATTTGTAGTAAAAAATTATCAGCTTGTGATCTGTCGTATTTTTATCTGTTGAACAGTCTGGTTCATTTTTAAAGAAGCGTTACAGCCATGTTTGACATGCTAAAAGAAGTAACCAAACACTTAGTCGTAAGTTGTTCCACATGAGTATATATTCTATTGTGCATATACTCATGTGGAACAACTTACGACTAAGTGTTTATTTACTTCTTTTAGCATGTCAAGCATGGCTATAACGCTTCTTTAAAAACGAACCAGACTGTTCAACAGATCAAAATACGACAGATCACAAGCAGATAATTATATTTTACTACAAATATATAGTACAAAAAGTGAATTTTCTTTTAACATGTCATTCTTTTTAATTATAATTCCTAAGGTGTACACCTTATAAAAAACGACCACTATTATATTAATGACTATCAGCTTATAAATGTAAATATTATTTTAGTTTTAACATGTATATTTCCTAAATTACTATTATGATATTACTATAAGAGTCACCATCAATGTATTCTATTGTCTTTGTATAATTTGTCCTAGGCTGATGATGACATATAGTTTTGTCGAAACCGGTACCTAAAGATCATAAACGTGATGATTTAACAGACATGCAGAAATTTTCACGTAATATATAGTACTGAAAAGATGATCTTATCATTTTCTTTGTTTATTATGAATCTTGATTCAATACGGAACCCGAAGAATGAAATTCTTAAAGTTAAAAAATTTACTGGCATATAAAATAACTTCTGTGGGACTAAATTCTGGCACCTCGGCATCTCCGAAAACCGTAAAAGTAGTTTGTGGGATGTAAAGCAAATATTATTCTTATTATTAAAATGATGAATTAAAAAAAAAAAAAAACAAGTAGAAATTTTATAGTTACTTTGTGTGTGGAAAGAATGCTGACTCAGTAGATTCAATATCAAAGTTAACACTTTGTTCTGTAGGCCTAGTCCAACATTATTATTCAGGAAAAAACAAAATAAAAACCAGAATATTCTCCAGAAATAGTAGGAAATCTTAAAAAAATATTTCATGACCTCACTGATTAAGTGTGCTTGAAATTCTTGAAATACTCAACTCAAAGAAGTCAGGTCATAAAAGGGAAGTGGTCTCTATTCATTTTACAAACTTTACAGGGATAATACACGTTCATCTAGCCATTCATTAATTAAAATCTGAGTGTGTTGTTTGTAAGTTTAAATACAATTTATTTTGCTGTCAGGTGAATAGTTTTAATCTGTTATCCTTCTGATGAAGAAACACTTTTTCCTATATCATCTATGCTAAATTAAACTCACTCTGTGTGACAACATCGTGTTATGCGATTATTTCAGAGTACCAATTAATCGTGTAAAGCAAGGGACAATTGCAATTATGAGAACTCTATAATAATAAATCCCTCCAAATCATAAGCTATAACAACTTAATATAATACCCCGATAAAGATTACCAAAGTCTCACCATTCACACTGTATGGCACCACAATAACACAAGAAATTTTGGTACGCAGTAGAAAGTCTCGTATTGACAAGTAACATACCGTACTAATTTAACCAGAGATACAAAGAAACTCATGTTTTTAGATAAATAGTACATACATACTGTACCAGGAATGCTGGTTCAGCAGAATTTACGAAGTATTTCAAGCTTCAAAATACATGCCATGCGGAAGCCGGCTAGCAAGAATGGACTTGTATTGAGCAGGCTCTAGCCGCTCAAGGCTAAGTTGCATCACCCATAGGAATTTGATTCCTTCCATCGTTACTCAAGTAATAATTGTTGTACAATTATGAGAGTAACACCGTCGTGTACTTTATTTCATAGCCCACATGACTGCTGAATCTTATCAAAATCCAACAATGATAACAGGAGTTATTGAACATAAAATAAAACCACTGTATTCTGTGAGGTAAGAAATTCAACAGAATTGAATGTCAGATTGGTGATACAACGCTAGAACAGGTCGATAATTTCAAGTATTTAGGTTGTGTGTTCTCCCAGGATGGTGACATAGTAAGTGAGATTGAATCAAGGTGTCGTAAAGCTAATGCAGTGAGCTCGCAGTTGTGATCAACAGTATTCTGTAAGAAGGAAGTGAGCTCCCAGACGAAACTATCTTTACACCGGTCTATTTTCAGACCAACTTTGCTTTAAGGGAGCGAAAGCTGGGTAGACTCAAGATATCTTATTCATAAGTTAGAAGTAACAGACATGAAAGTAGCAAGAATAATTGCTGGTACAAACAGGTGGGAACAATGGCAGGAGGGTACTCTGAATGAGGAGATAAAGGCTAATTTAGGAATGAACTCGATGGATGAAGCTGTACGCATAAACCGGCTTCGGTGGTGGGGTCATGTGAGGCGAATGGAGGAGGATAGGTTACCTAGGAGAATAATGGACTCTGCTATGGAGGGTAAAAGAAGTAGAGGTAGACCAAGACGACGATGGTTAGACTCGGTTTCTAATGATTTAAAGATAAGAGGTATAGAACTAAATGAGGCCACAACACTAGTTGCAAACCGAGGATTGTGGTGACGTTTAGTAAATTCACAGAGGCTTGCAGACTGAACGCTGAAAGGCATAACAGTCTCTAATGATAATGAATGTATGTATGTATGTATGTATATATTCTGTGACGTGTCCGGCCTGAGTATAAATAACGCCTGGGTGCTGGTCTAGATCACAGTCTTGTTCCACAGTCGAACCAGTACAGTTGACTGCTGGAAGTCGTCAGTGCTACAATGTGATACCTGGAAGTTAAGGAGTAGAAGCCTACGAGTCCGATACTCTACGGAAATATGATGAGAATAAACATTTAACAGTCATCACTATGGACTTAGCCGTAAAATTAGAGAGTGTGATACTCAGAATAATTTCAATGTGGCTAAAATCTTGTGCTAGCAGCAAAACTTGAATCTAAACGCTTATAAATTGTGCATCAGAACTTGTATGTTTTCTCAAGTGGGAACTTTGAATGCTGATGGACTATCTTAACCCAACAGTGCTAGTACTCAATATTTAAATCATGTGAATAAACTTGTGGTTTCATGTAATAATTTGTGAACCCAATACTGCGAGTGAACGAGAGTAATTTTCACAGTTCAGTATTTGAATTATAAAATCTTAACAGTATTGTTCTACATGTTTGCACATAACTGTAACTTTGCAGGTGAATGGGACTAGTTTCGCTCAAGTATTAGCATTCTAATAGTGTTATCTTGATCATCGTATGTAAATATAACAGTGCATGTGGATGGGACTAACTTCACATGTCAGGCATTCAACTTCTCACACCAAATTGAAGTGACTGCCATCTAAATTAGTATAACATTTCTACAGTACTTAGTGATTTTAGCAGTGTTCATTTCCATTAATAAACCCTTTAACCTACCATCCTTTTTGAAAAAATTGTGCCTTTACATACTATTTATCATTTCATTATTTTACAAGTTATGAATCTCATTATAAAACCATATTGGATTTCAGAATAAGAAGTTATTATATTAATAAAAACCACCTTTCCAATACACAATAGTCCTTCATATTTAGGATAAAACCATTAATAGAAATTACAAGTAGGACATGTTTCGCTCAATCTTAGTGAACATCATCAGCTAGAGAAAACTTAATCCATGGTGGGTCAGGGCCCTGATCCCGGTATATATAACGAAAAAACATCTAATATTACATTGATAAAATACGAATGTTAACAGTTTAAAAATAATCAATAAGATTATATTATGTCTATTAAAACAAATACTGATCATTAAAATTGTTTAAAATGTAAGTGGAATGAAGGACATGAAAATGTTACTATAATATGTAGTGATTAATTGTTGGTATAAATCAATGACCATAATAATCTTCGCACAATGGCATTAGACTGTGATTAAAAAGAGTTATTCACATAATGAACTATGATGTTGTTTCATAAAATAAACATGACGCGGAATGCTAAAATCACATATATTGGTTGAAAAACGAACTGCACTGATGGATAAAACGCCGTCTGGATCGGCGTAAATAACCTTATGGGACTTCCTCGCGTTGTATTTCAAACATTATTATTATTTTGTGTAGTAGTGTATTAATATTGGGCTTCAAATGGAGAACTACTGATCTCGTGGGTGAAAAAAAAACATAAATTGGGTGTATCCTGTAAAAAAGAAGAGAAAGGAAGAACAGTATGTGTGTCAGTTGTTGGAATTTAAAGGGAATAATAATAGAAGGCGCTTACCCATGTGTTAATTGAGGGGAGATTAGTCCCTTGGTTGTTTACGGCGGTCTGATGGTCACCGACTTGCTGCTACGTGTGTTGTATGAATGCGATCGTAGAGGCGGGGAAGATGGCGGGAAGGGGAAGGAAGGCAGGACGTTACACGAGTTGTCAGCCATTGGAGGGGATGCAGTGCTAGGAGGCGTTGTAGGTGTGATATGTGATTTTAGCATTCCTCATCATATTTTATGAAACAACATCATAGTTCATTACGAGAGCTCACCCTTATGTGAATAACTGTTTTTAATCACAAACAGTCTAATGCCATTGAGCGAAGATTATTATGGTCATTGATTTATACGAACAATTAATCACTACATATTATAGTAACATTTTCATGTCCTTCATTCCACTTACATTTTAAGCAATTTTAATGATCAATATTTGTTTTAATAGACATAATATAATCTTATTGATTATTTTTAAATTGTTAAAATTCTTATTTTATCAATGTAATATTAGACGTTTTTTCGTTATATATACCGGGATCAGGGCCCTGACCCACCATAGCTGATGATGCTCACTAAGATTGAGCGAAACATGTCCTACTTGTAATTTCTATTAATGGTTTTATCCTAAATATAAAGGACTATTGTGTATTGGAAAGGTGGTTTTTATTAATATAATAACTTCTTATTTCATTATTTTATGGAAATGCAGACAAATATATACATGTACAGTACATAAACATTTTTTCAAGCATTGCACCATACATTTCTGGTTTGGAGAAGTCCTCTTATGTATGGAACACTAAAAGTGTCCACATGCTAAGCAACCTCCCATGTAATGACGTATTCTTGCAGAATCCCCGTGTTAATCCCCTCTACACTGCCTGGATGGCTCCTAGCTCCAATATATCTGAACGAATCTTCTCAAAATTTGTTCATTTATTTGACGGCCCATATATTATTAAGAGACTACTAGGGAACAACGCATATGTTGTTGAAAATGTGACAAGTACATACAGGAACGTATATACTGCAAGCATTATATTTATTTATCCAAGGCAGGGAAAGAAAATGTGCCGTTCCATTGTCCTGATTGCCAAAACACGGAGTTAAGATGATGTGATTTGCCGTAAATAAAGTTTAAAAGTTCGTATTTTAAGCATCAGAAAGATACAAGTCAGATGATACAAGTGCAACTCGAACCATAGTGGCCGTGACCAAGATAAAATGTACCATCGGAAATTGTTAGCATCAACAGAGAGAACAAGAGAGGACTGATTTTGAAAAAGACAGGCGAGAAGATCGGCAGAATCAATCTCTAGAAGAAAGAAGTTATTTTGGAGTTAAAATAACAAATTTATCGATAGGAAACCGAAGACATATCAGAGACATACTTCCGCGCGTAATATACAAGAATATCTTAATATGTAATATGGAAAAGAGATAAGATATATTATAAAATTAATCTTGGATGCTTGAAGGGACAAGCAACATTTTTAAAAGGACCTGACTTATAGAAGTAAAGGAAAGGTTTTGTTGTTAGGGAACAGATTTTAAAATGCGCAATCATGTAAGATAAATACTATTGAGTTAGACGAACTTAAGTTGCGTCAGACATATTGGTAATCTGTATATAACTTTCACACTGACGTTATATTAGAGAATATAAAATAAGAGTGTAGTACAAGAAGGCTTTGCATCTAATAACCAAATGATGTTATTAATATTGTCTTCGAATCTGTTTTCCTCAGATGCGCAAGAAACTGGCGTAATGGATCTGTAAATCGAGCATGGGGTTGGCGACTGAAGGAGTCCAGCCGACATCACCGGCAGATGAGTCAGTGAGAAAGTTATATACAGATTACCAATGTCTGACGTGACTTAAGTTCGTCTAACTCAATAGTATTTATCTTACATGACTGCCTATTTTAAAATCTGTTCCCTAATGAAACCTTTTCTTTACTTCTATAAGTCAGGTCCTTTTAAAAATGTTGCTCGTCCTTTCAAGTATCGAAGATGAATTCTATAATATATCTCTTTTCCATATTACGTATTAAAATATTCTTGTATATTACGTGCGGAAGTAGGTCTCTGATATGTCTTCGGTTTCCTACCGACAAATTTGTTATTTCCCGTAAATCCCATTTTTGAGCCTATAACCAAAGGAAGATCAGTACAGTGGAAGATGTAGCAGAACCAAAACCAATCCCGGCAGCAGATGAACACAGAATAAGATAAGTTTTCAAAAATGTTTTCAAATCATTTTATGTTTTCCTTTGTAGAAGGTAGTTGACGTATGTTTTATTTTGGAAAGGAATAGGTCGTTATATCTTCATGATATGATTCAATAAAATGTTTTTCCACGCTGTGATCCAAAAGCGACGTATTAAGGAAGGTGATAGGTAGTCTTCAGCATGATTTAAGTACATCCTAAGGTAGGGAAGTGAACATATTGTACCAGGAAGGCATAGGCCCTAGCACATGTGTTATAAAATCTTTATTCATGAAGGAACAACTGAGTTACGATGTCCAAACAGCTGTACAAGAGAACGTTCTCGTCTCTACTGCGCTGTGCGAGGAAGACAGCATGCGAGGGGGCAAGGTCAAGTGACGTCAGCACCACACGTATCTCAACTTCGCGTAGATACGCCTCGAAATAATTTTTATACTTCTCAACGACTTGACCGATAAATATGAGACTAACGTCAACTTGTAGCTCACATTTTAAATGTACGACATTGCAAATTTGAGATTAATCCGTCTAGTGGTTTAAAAGATATGACTAATTGAAGTTTGGAATGTATAACCACCCCTCTGTCGCCTGACTCGGAGAGCTTGCTGCCAGCCGGATATAAATAGGTCGACGACCCAAGGGTATAGTCAGTGTGTCTTAAATTCTACGACTCGATCATGACTAGAAGTCATTATGCTCCGTCGTGCTTCGCGAGAGATCTGAAAGTTGTACTCCAGAACTTTGAATTTGTGCGAGGTCGTAGTAAGTGAAGTTTCAACCGCGTTGTGACGTGTGAGATGCTATAAAGTTTTCTCAAACTGAATTTTCATCGTATAAGATTTACGAGTGTCTTAACTAAGTGATTTTATGATAGAGACTGTGCATTGAAGCATAACTGAGAATACCAGTGTTTAATTTACCATTCGACAGTATAGTGGACTTTGTTAATCTCTCATATTTTTGAACTTCGTCGTGATCATCGACAGTGACAGCACACTAGGAAATTGTGCGTGATAAACTGAACTTTCAATTTATGACAACTTCATTAATTCTGAGATGCATTTCTCGTATACAATTACGATTGTGAACTGTTTGAAATACGATTCCACTCGAATATTCAATAATTAATAGAACTAAATGTGACTATTTTTCATGTATTTTCTCGAACTTTAGACTATTACCATAAGAAACTAACTGAATGTTAAGGACATTTTATGGCAATATTAGGTCATATGAACTTGTGTCATGCAAACTCATTCATAAAAAAAACTCTTAAGCTGTGAACATTAGTATTCAAGAGACTGTTATAGGAGTGATATTAATTGCATTTTCTCCAATGTTTCACGGACAGTGATAGTTATTCTACGATAGAATTTAAGACATAATCAGTGATTATTATGAACTGTGATAGTGTTCAATTCATGTTTTATAAACTGTGAGTGAAAGACTGTGCTTTCCATTTTCAAAACGACCTCAGGCCATGACTGCATTAACTTGAGTATGTCATAGAAAGAAAGAGATCCACCTTATCAATACTAAATGTAATGTTGTTATTTAAAACAGGACCGGTTACGACTTATTACAAGTCATCTTCAGCTGTCATTTACATACACATTAGAATACATAATCAAACAATTGTATCTTACAAATAAACATGTCGTGTTTGATAGACATTAGGTAATATGTCTAGAAGTGAAATTCTGCTTCTTACATCTAGGTTTAAAGGATCAAGAATATTAAAAAGATATCTATCTTTAACACATTAAAAAATTAAAAAATTACAACACATGATAAAATTTGTTGTTTACACCTGACCTTGAATATAGCATTATCGTTCAAGTTTTACTAATAATAGTTCTTTAAAAGGACTTTTTTATTGCATTGTTTTTAGTCGACTAAATATGCTTAAATGTAGCCGCATGTGCTTATACAGATACTTCTTATTAGACTTAGACTTTGTCAAATGAGTAATGTGAATTCAAAGATGAAATTACAATAACAAAGTGAAGTGCGTTTGAATTAATAGTGATCTAGGTAATTGTAACCTCTGTTGAATAACTCCTGCAATTATATACTATTTGAAATACATTTCATGCAAAGAAGACATTAGCACACTTCAATATATAAAAGTTGAAAGGTATAAAACAATCATATACGTTTTGTGAAATTCATATGAAGTAATGTTCTTTCTTCATGCGTATGTGTCAATTTCAAATGGAGTAATGTACTTTATATAAACTTTGTCAAATTAAGTAATGTGAGAATGAATTTTGAGATTGCGTTGAGAAATGAAATGCCAGGTAATTAAAACCTGTATTGAATGACCTCTTCAAATATATACTGTGTAAAATACATTAAATTCAACATAAAACAATGGTACATTTCAATATAAGTTAAAAGGTAAGAGGCAGTCCTGCAAATTTGTAAAACTTCATATGAAGTACTGTTCTTCACGTGTACTTGCCAAGTTCAAATGGGGCACTATTGGCCACTATTTGCTTAAAGTCCAATCACTATGAATTTAGATTGTCTTGTTGAATATACAGATTGAAGATGAATGTGCTGCTGGGGTTATGAAAGCTGTTGTTGTAGGTGGTTCTTTTTCGGTCTATGATACTTGCTAACTATCTGTAAAAAGTAAATGAAATCAGTTAGAAGCGCATTAGAATGTTAAAGTGTTAAACTTGTGTGTGTGTGTGTATTGTAGAGATTACTTACTGTCGTGAGATGATTGGGAAGTGTATCGCTTGGCGGCTTGGCGTGTACTATATCGTGAACTTGTGGTATTAGTGTCTGTTGTCGTGAGGGGAATGGAGGGGTGGGGAAGGGGAGTTGCTAACTGTGTAGAGGTGGAGTTAGTTGTGTCTTTCTCCTGCGCTGTAGATTGCGCGTGGTGTTGTTTATTGACTGTTCTCAAATAATAGTTTTTTATAAAAGGGATGATTTTATTAAATAAAATATTGGTTTTTTCTGTAATTTCATTAATATTATAATTAGGGTTGGCATATTGGTCTACTGTTATGTATAGTTCTTCAGTAATATTGAGTAAGGGTCCTTTGGGGTTTGTGCTTAATATTATCATATCATTATCTATATTAGTAAAGTTATGTTTGTAATCAACCATGTGTTGTCCTATTGCCGAAAAATGGTTGTGTTTTATGGCATTGACATGTTCGTTGTATCTGATAGTAAAGTTTCTGCCTGTACGTCCTATGTAGCTTGTTAGGCAGTTATTGCAGCGGATACGGTAAACTCCAGAACGAAGGTATTTGTTGTTATTGTTGATAGTTTTTGTGTTATGTATGATAATGTTGCTGTTATGTGTAGTCCTGTAGGCTATTTCAAGGTTGTGTTTTTTGAAAATGTTGGTTAACGAGTATATGTGCGTGTTATTAAATGTAAAGGTTGCGTAGTTTTTCTTTGGTTTGTCTACTTTTGATAATTTAGTTTTGGGTTTTGATTTGAATTTATGAATGATTGAATTGACTGTATCTTTCTTGTATCCATTTTTTCTTGCTATTTCTTGGATTAAATGTATCTCTTCATTAAAATCTGTTTTTGAAAGCGGTATGTTAAAGGCTCTATACACCATACTGTAATATGCTGCTTTTTTATGGGAGCTAGGATGAATGGAATCTGTTGCTATTGTGTTTATAGTATGGGTAGGCTTGCGATAAATTTTGAAAGATAAATGATTATCTTGTCTAGTAATGGTCAAATCGAGATAGTTCAGTTTGCAGTTGTTTTCTGATTCTTTTGTAAACTGTATATGTGGGTCTATGGTGTTTAATGTGTCCAACAAAGTGTTGTCATTGGTTAGTCTATTATCGATGATAGCAAATACGTCATCAACAAAACGGCACCAAAAGAATATTCCGTTTATTGCACTGATTGAGTTGTATTCGAGGTGGTCTAGAAATATTTCAGCAATTATACCGGAGGCGGGAGAACCCATTGGTAAGCCTAGTTGTTGATAAATTGTGTCATGGAACTTAAAAAAGTTGTTATTGATGGCAAATTCTAAAATTATTATGAATTCCTCGATTTCTAAATTACTTAGTTTACTGTAAGTTTTGAGGTTGGATGAAATAATATCTATAGTTTTTTTAGTGGGGATATTGGGGTACATATTGGTAATGTCATAAGGCGCTAAGGAATGGTAACGTTCTAGTTGTAGCTCTTTAGTTTTGTTGCAGAAGTCTACTGAATTGTGTATAGTTTTATTGGCTTGAAATGAATAATGTTTTTTGAGGAATTTTTGGATGAATTGCGATAATTTATATGTAGGACTTGCTCTGTAATTTACTATGGGTCTCATGGGTATGTTGTCCTTATGTATTTTTGGAAGAGCTTTTGCATTCGGTAGTTGGGGGTTCATAGCTATGAGATTTTGTGCTTCAGTTTCGGTAAGTAGTAGGTGCGTGTTTTTAAGTAGAGTCTTGAGATTTCTTTGTATTATATTTGTAGGGTCCTTGCGTATGATCCGAAAGGTGTCGTTATTGAAAACTTCTTTTGTTTTTTGAATGTATACATTTTTGTCGATGATTACTGTGGTGTTGCCTTTGTCCGCTTTAGTTACGACCAGATTGTTTTGTTTTATCTTGTTGTTTAGTTTATTTATCTGTGTTATATTAATTTTTTTATTGCGTGAACTATTTTCTTGTAATTTCTTAATATACTGTGGTAGTCTTTTTGCGATGTCGTGTTTTACTTCATCTCGTAGGTCATATGGAATTTTCTGTAATGCAAGTTCAGTTTCCGCGGTGGTAGTTGTGATATTTTGCAAAACTGAGGTATTGCCCCAATTATGTTTCGGACCCTTACTCAAAATTTCAGTTTCTGTTTCATCGAATACTGTATTCGTGAGATTTTTGATCGAAGGATGGAAATTATGTTCAATGTCAGAATTAGGTTGGGATGAGGTAATCTTATTTATATTAGGAATCATGGGTTCCGTTCTTCGCGTCTGTTTTAAATACTCTAATTTTTTATTAAGGTTGTTTTGTTTTTTTATGGCTAAGTTCTCTATTTTGTCGTTAGTGATACGTTGAAAGTGATCCCAATAACTATATGGCAGCTCTTGGGATACTCTCAAATGTAGTGGATACAATTCATTGTTCAAATATTGTTTTTTACGGTAAAAAAATTTGATTTGCGTTTTTAGCCAGATTTTGTTAGTTTTATTTAATGTGTTACGTGTCTGATTGGTAACTCTGTGTTTATTGTTATACTTCTTAAGTAATTTAGGAGTTAGGTTATTGGCAAGGCATTCTTTTAGAAAGGCGATATTCTTGGTGGTATTCATTAATTTGATTCTAATGCTTCTGTATTTATACGCATTACGTCTTGCCTGGTTGGCATTAATATCTTGATTAATAAATTTCATGATGTTCCGTATTGATATCTATAGTATGTCATAGAAAGAAAGAGATCCACCTTATCAATACTAAATGTAATGTTGTTATTTAAAACAGGACCGGTTTCGACTTATTACAAGTCATCTTCAGCTGTCATTTACATACACATTAGAATACATAATCAAACAATTGTATCTTACAAATAAACATGTCGTGTTTGATAGACATTAGGTAATATGTCTAGAAGTGAAATTCTGCTTCTTACATCTAGGTTTAAAGGATCAAGAATATTAAAAAGATATCTATCTTTAACACATTAAAAAATTAAAAAATTACAACACATGATAAAATTTGTTGTTTACACCTGACCTTGAATATAGCATTATCGTTCAAGTTTTACTAATAATAGTTCTTTAAAAGGACTTTTT
Organism: Anabrus simplex; assembly: GCF_040414725.1. Lineage (NCBI taxonomy): Eukaryota > Metazoa > Arthropoda > Insecta > Orthoptera > Tettigoniidae > Anabrus > Anabrus simplex. The sequence goes on along the minus strand of NC_090265.1, from coordinate 367,995,473 downwards.
TATTGCATTGTTTTTAGTCGACTAAATATGCTTAAATGTAGCCGCATGTGCTTATACAGATACTTCTTATTAGACTTAGACTTTGTCAAATGAGTAATGTGAATTCAAAGATGAAATTACAATAACAAAGTGAAGTGCGTTTGAATTAATAGTGATCTAGGTAATTGTAACCTCTGTTGAATAACTCCTGCAATTATATACTATTTGAAATACATTTCATGCAAAGAAGACATTAGCACACTTCAATATATAAAAGTTGAAAGGTATAAAACAATCATATACGTTTTGTGAAATTCATATGAAGTAATGTTCTTTCTTCATGCGTATGTGTCAATTTCAAATGGAGTAATGTACTTTATATAAACTTTGTCAAATTAAGTAATGTGAGAATGAATTTTGAGATTGCGTTGAGAAATGAAATGCCAGGTAATTAAACCTGTATTGAATGACCTCTTCAAATATATACTGTGTAAAATACATTAAATTCAACATAAAACAATGGTACATTTCAATATAAGTTAAAAGGTAAGAGGCAGTCCTGCAAATTTGTAAAACTTCATATGAAGTACTGTTCTTCACGTGTACATGCCAAGTTCAATTGGGGCACTATTGGCCACTATTTGCTTAAAGTCCAATCACTATGAATTTAGATTGTCTTGTTGAATATACAGATTGAAGATGAATGTGCTGCTGGGGTTATGAAAGCTGTTGTTGTAGGTGGTTCTTTTTCGGTCTATGATACTTGCTAACTATCTGTAAAAAGTAAATGAAATCAGTTAGAAGCGCATTAGAATGTTAAAGTGTTAAACTTGTGTGTGTGTGTGTGTGTGTGTGTGTGTGTGTGTGTGTATTGTTTGTTGATTACAAACATAACTTTACTAATATAGATAATGATATGATAATATTAAGCACAAACCCCAAAGGACCCTTACTCAATATTACTGAAGAACTATACATAACAGTAGACCAATATGCCAACCCTAATTATAATATTAATGAAATTACAGAAAAAACCAATATTTTATTTAATAAAATCATCCCTTTTATAAAAAACTATTATTTGAGAACAGTCAATAAACAACACCACGCGCAATCTACAGCGCAGGAGAAAGACACAACTAACTCCACCTCTACACAGTTAGCAACTCCCCTTCCCCACCCCTCCATTCCCCTCACGACAACAGACACTAATACCACAAGTTCACGATATAGTACACGCCAAGCCGCCAAGCGATACACTTCCCAATCATCTCACGACAGTAAGTAATCTCTACAATACACACACACACAAGTTTAACACTTTAACATTCTAATGCGCTTCTAACTGATTTCATTTACTTTTTACAGATAGTTAGCAAGTATCATAGACCGAAAAAGAACCACCTACAACAACAGCTTTCATAACCCCAGCAGCACATTCATCTTCAATCTGTATATTCAACAAGACAATCTAAATTCATAGTGATTGGACTTTAAGCAAATAGTGGCCAATAGTGCCCCATTTGAACTTGGCAAGTACACGTGAAGAACAGTACTTCATATGAAGTTTTACAAATTTGCAGGACTGCCTCTTACCTTTTAACTTATATTGAAATGTACCATTGTTTTATGTTGAATTTAATGTATTTTACACAGTATATATTTGAAGAGGTCATTCAATACAGGTTTTAATTACCTGGCATTTCATTTCTCAACGCAATCTCAAAATTCATTCTCACATTACTTAATTTGACAAAGTTTATATAAAGTACATTACTCCATTTGAAATTGACACATACGCATGAAGAAAGAACATTACTTCATATGAATTTCACAAAACGTATATGATTGTTTTATACCTTTCAACTTTTATATATTGAAGTGTGCTAATGTCTTCTTTGCATGAAATGTATTTCAAATAGTATATAATTGCAGGAGTTATTCAACAGAGGTTACAATTACCTAGATCACTATTAATTCAAACGCACTTCACTTTGTTATTGTAATTTCATCTTTGAATTCACATTACTCATTTGACAAAGTCTAAGTCTAATAAGAAGTATCTGTATAAGCACATGCGGCTACATTTAAGCATATTTAGTCGACTAAAAACAATGCAATAAAAAAGTCCTTTTAAAGAACTATTATTAGTAAAACTTGAACGATAATGCTATATTCAAGGTCAGGTGTAAACAACAAATTTTATCATGTGTTGTAATTTTTTAATTTTTTAATGTGTTAAAGATAGATATCTTTTTAATATTCTTGATCCTTTAAACCTAGATGTAAGAAGCAGAATTTCACTTCTAGACATATTACCTAATGTCTATCAAACACGACATGTTTATTTGTAAGATACAATTGTTTGATTATGTATTCTAATGTGTATGTAAATGACAGCTGAAGATGACTTGTAATAAGTCGAAACCGGTCCTGTTTTAAATAACAACATTACATTTAGTATTGATAAGGTGGATCTCTTTCTTTCTATGACATACTATAGATATCAATACGGAACATCATGAAATTTATTAATCAAGAAATTTATTAATCAAGATGCATTAACTTGACTTATGGTTCAAGCTGTAGCATAGACTGTGATATTCTGAGTCACGTATTTAATATCGTACAACAAAAATGCGAGTACAAACTGTACATTAAGACTTATATCAGTGTAAAATACAAATCGTTAATGATAATTAAGAGTCCTACAGCTCGTTATATTGTGCCAATTGAACTTTCCATGTTTCAACATTTCTCTTTAAAAGAACATCAGAAGTCTTGGCGAAGTGTCATGATATTTCACAATGTAGAACGTCATCTCCAGCGTGGGATTAATCGTGGTTTCTTCGTGGGATATTCGTTGTATCCAGCGAGGGATTGACCGTGGTTTCTACGAGGGATGATAACGGGGTGTCTTCATGGGATGGAACGTGTTCAGCTGCTGGTGCTGAGTTCGGGTTCGGGCTGCACGCTGCAGAAAGTTCCAGTCACCAAGCCACAGGACAGTACTTCATCTATCCTTATGAGCAGATTACAGGTGATATAAGTGTATTTCATATATTTCTGAGTGAGTAATTACACTTAAGACACTAAGTGACTTTTTAATAAAGCACTCAGTCATTAACAGTGCTACATTCATCAAAGAAAAAGTGCTTCGTGTGGATTCTAATCCTACTATTTATAATAATTATAGGAGATTATTCAAGAAGACTTCAGGTCTTATTTTGAACTGTAGGTTTCTCTTTAAAGTTTGTGTAAATTGAAGTCATTTCACTTAGATGAACTATAGGGCTTGCCATAAAACAAGTGCACTATTTTACTGTCTTATATAATTGATTTAGATGAACTGTAGGAGTTTTCAGCAAGATATTAAAAATATTTATTTGAACTATCAGGTTGTTAAAGGAAGTGTGAGTTAATGTTATGTTTAATAATCTTAGAAAAACTTTAGGTTTGCATCACAAGTGATGGACTTAATTTCTATGCAATCTAGAAATTTGATAAATCAACAAGTGGTTAAATGAAGTTCTATGTACAAAGTGTTATTTTGAATTTGAGTCTACATAAGAGATCCTAGATGAACTGTAGGGTGTTTGAGATCTCAGAAAATTGGTATTCATTTTGGACATTATTAAAATCAAGTGGATGTCTCAGAATATAACAGCGCATGTATTTCATTTTTGCATTCTGAAAAGATCGATTGAAAATTTAATTTTGATAAATCAACAGCAGGGTGATTTACATGAGAATATCAATAAATATTGTCAACAATTTTAGTTACCATCTATTATTCATCCTGCAAAATTATCCTTCTCTGTACCTGCTCCAATAGTAACCGCACACAACGTGAGATCCTTCCCAAGCTCTGGACCCATAATCATTTCCCGGGACAATATATAACAGTGAAGTGTTACATTGGCGATATTCAGTTAATTTTGAATAACCATTGCCAATGATGGGAATTAATGATGAGACTAGAATGTGTTACATATTAATATCGAGTCGTAAGTTACAAAGTTCGCAAAGATTGATCATTGATTGCCAGTTATAAGTCACTACATATTAAATATGAATGTATATGGATAAATAAGGTAAATATTGGCAGAGATATGAGAGAGTTGTTGATCTGTGAAATGATATCTTGGTTATATGAGAAGTGAACTGAATTGTGCGTTACATAGAATTAAATAAGTAATACTGACATATGGGGTGGTATAAATATATAAAAGAAATATGAGAAAGGAAGTGTGAAATGATGAAATAATGTTATACGAGGGAAAGAATCGATGAATTATGATAAATGCGAAGTGATATGAGGAAGGATTGTCATATGTGAATGAACAAAGAGTAATTAAGTAACGCAAATGTGGATCAATGGTATGTAGATTGAGTGGTAATAATGATGTTTACGTATTAAATAATCCACATCGCATGGCAAATGGCAACTTGGTATTGAACTTACGAGCTAATGATAGGTATTGGTCATCAAAAATAAATCCAGTAGCCCATGATCATCAATCAGATGGCAATTTTGAGGTCAAATACATATTATATATGTGGTTTAAGCTGATTATAGCTGATATAACAGGTTGTTAGTTAGGATATACGATCTTAATATCTTCTTAATAATATTCTATGACTAATGAGGACTTAGAATTTTCATTCATGATATTCCTTATTAACTTATATTGGAATGATTGAATTTTGTGAGATGATAAACTATAATTGCAATCCAACTATGAAGCTACCGATACTATTTAGGGCAATTTCACCTATTTCTAGAATAGATATTTGAATATATGTACTGATGATTACTTTAATTTAGAAAATATTATACGGTAGGTAGCCAGTGCAAGCTACACATAATAGAAACTGGTCTTATTCTTTGTACGTCTAATTTATGAAGACATATAGAAGCAATCGTTCTTAATATCAAAATATTTTATTCTCAATGTCATGATATTTTTAACATTTCAATCTGAATATCAAAATATTTTATTTTTTAACATTTTAATTTCTTGATAACTTAATACTTCAACATCAGAAGCCTAGTTTTCGAATATGTGAGAGGCAATTTGTGTTGATAAAGACTAATTTTGGTTAAATAATTCCAATCTACGAAGACTTATATGATGTGAATGATGTAATTTTAAAGTCACACATTGAGGAAAAGCTGAGATGACTATTTTCTTTTAATTACCATTGTGACAATTTATATGAAGTGAAGATGTTATTGAGAAAATACTTAAAAAATAATATTCTTAATTTCGATAAGAATTTTGAGCCTCAAGCAAATATTTATCCATCATATTTAATATTTTTGAATAAAAGATAGTAAGAAATAATTCATTTTTATTATTTATAGATTATACTATAGTACTTAAGTTAAGATCATGGTAATGCGAGTATATATTTGCTGATTCTGCGGTTGACATATGATATTTGTCTGGCATGAATGGAAGCGAAGTGTTGGATAAATCTCATATGAATTCACGTTAAAATATTTTTTAATATATACTTTGCTACAAACCCTGAGATGCTCACCGACCCCATCCATGGATTTTCTTGAACGCTACGAGATTTGGACTAAGAATGGCGCAAGATAAATTTGGCGCCCAACGTTGGAGCAAGAATGAGAGAAAAGAAGGGTGACCAAAGAAAAATTTGATGCCGAGCATGCAAGCAGAAGAAGAGAGAGACAGAAGAGAAAGGTGATCAAAACCAAGAACAACTTGATACCCGTAATAGAAGGCAAGAAAAAGAGAGGCTGGCAGAAGAACGAGGATTGTTTTGCGATACAAAATGAAGTGAAGAGAAAAGAAAGTCGACCCAAGAATCAGGAAAGAATTTATATTGATGCATGCAGAAGCAGAAAGAAGAAATAATAATAATAATAATAATAATAATAATAATAATAATAATAATAATAATAATAATAATAAAATTGCCATAATAACTATGATTAACTGATAGAGCAAGATAGTTGTAGATAATAATATAGAATTTGGATTATACAGTAGTATGTAATGTTAGATATATAAGATATATATGGACTATAGAAAAGGGAAGAAGTTTGATTGATATTAAGAACGATTGTCTTTCATGAATAACCACGATAATATGATAGTCGGTATGGAGGAATTCGGATCGTCAATCCCAAATGGATTGAAATATTGAAGAGTATATTGATACTGTAATTAATATAGCCTATAGAAAAATAGGAATTTTGACATATTTTGATTAATTAAAAATATATAGAGATGTCGAATATAAGCCAGTTGGGGTCGCAAGAATATCAAAAAGAACAGGAAGAGATGTTACAGGAGAAGGATGAAGAAATAGAGAAGGCAAAAGAAGAACAGAGAGGTATAATAGCAAAGCAAGTCATCTCCGTTCAGGTCATGAAGGCCCTTGGAGGGGTGGAAGGTAAAGGCTTCCACTACCCTTAACCTCAGCACTTGATGGGGTAGAGTGGTTAGCTTTACACCCGGCCGCCTTTGCCCCCAGGAATTAACCTGGTACTCATTTTTGGTGTAGGCTGAGTGAACCTTAGGGCCATATGCACCTCTGGAAGTGGAAACCTAGTTTCTTAAATTTTATGACTTCCTGGCGGGGAATGTCTTTCTGGGAGAACCAAGCACACCTTTACCGCCTCGGCCAGGCAGCCCCTGAGAGGAATAATACAGATCTTAAAAGAAATGAGTAGAAAACAAGAAGAAAAACAGCAAGAAATGATTAGAAGGCAAGAGGAAAAACAGCAAAAAATGGTTAAGAAGCAAGAGATGCAAAGAAAACAGCTGGAAGAATTATTTGGGAAATTTCAAGAAGAATATCAACAGAGACAAGAAGAAAATCAACAAAAGCAAGAAGAATATCAACAAAAGCAAGAAGAATATCAACACAAGCAAGAAGAATATCGACAGAAGCAAGAGTTGCAACAAAACCAGATGGAAGATAAAAGAAACATGGAAGAGAGGCAAAAAGAGATGATGAAAATGGAAATTGGCAAGATTGGAAGAGAAGTCATGGAAATAAAGAATGGTCCAACGAATCTCCAAACTGAAATGATCGAGACCATGGAAATCAAGAACAAAGGAATTTATGAAGAGGTTAATAAGATCAGCGGAAAATTAACACAGAGTAAAAATTACATTCAAAGTCTGAAAGATGACGAGATTAAGAAATTGACAGATAACATGCAGTCAATGAAAATTGATTCACAGGAGAAATGGAATCAGTATGAAGAGAAAATAGAGAAGATAAACGAGAGCGTACAGATAACAAACAGAACGATGGAAGTAAATTTTGTTATAGCATATGACCAAATTGGGGACAAAATGGATGTTATAAAAGAAGAAATGGAGAGAAACAAAACTGAGACAGAAGAAAGGATGAACAAAATGGAAGAAGGATTGAAACAGATGAGAAAGGAAATTCAAAACATTAGAAATGAGGTACAGGTGACAAAATCAGTCATATCAAGACATACAGATGGACAGAGAATAATGGAAATGCAAATTAATGAAAGAGAAGGAACACCCACAATATCAGGCGAAACAGATCAAAGTAGCAAAGACATAATAATAGGAAGCAATAATAATGGCAACCCAGCTATTATAAATATTATTAATACTTAAGATGATCGTACTAAGCATTTTAATAACACAGCGAACATGTCACCAAAGACAATGGAGGAATATTTTCGAGAAAACAGAATAATACCGGATGAGAAAAAGCTTAGGGTAGTTGAAAAACACTTGGATTTTAACCCAAATTTGTGGCACCGAGCATTTATATATACATTCCATGATTATGAAGAATTTAAGATAGCCTTCTTAAAATGTTTTTGGAATCCAGAGATTCAGCAGAATCTCAGACTAGGGTTGTATTCAAAAAAATATTCATCAGTGGGACACACACGATACAGTGATTATTTTTCCTATCAATTTCATAGATTTCAAGATCTCGATTGGGCACCAAGTGAATTAGAGGCAATAAAAACAATTCAAAAACAGTTTCCTCCAGAAATTCAAAGATTAATTGCAGCCGCAAATGATGAATCTGCAGTTGATATGGAAAGTATTCTTAGGCAGCTCGACATGACATCGGTGCACGCGACGAGCAGGATAAACAAAAATACTAGTGGCGAAGAAGTGATAAACATGTTAACCACCAGGGAAGATGACAACAGAAATTATTTACAGGAAAGAGAGAAAACAGAAATTCCCGAAGGAAAGAATGGAGAAAGACTGAAGGAAGATACTCGATGTAAGTGTAAGGAAAATTATCAAGCAGTTGGAAGACAGAGTGGCAATGGTACATTCGTACCATATTATTGACCAGATAATCAGTATAGAAATAATAGAAATAGAGGCTGAGTGGACCTCGAACCAGCCCTCACGTCCAGGTAAAAATCCCTGACCTGGCCGGGAATCGAACCCGGGGCCTCCGGGTGAGAGACAGGCACGATACCCCTACAAGATGGGGCCGGCGAGCGAAGAGAACCGTGGGAAAAAAAAATGGAAAAACACCATTAAGGACCAAAATATACAGTAAATGGAGATATGGCCGGAGCTGAAAACTTAGAGTTGCAATCATACAAGCGAAAGGAAAGGGAGGAACAAAGCTTAAACCCAAATGCCAATCTTATGATATAGGTTCACAGAGTAAAAAAAAAAAAAAAAAAAAACACTCCAATTTTAGATTAGAAGAAGAAATGATTAATATGATGGATAAATAACAAAATTGAATGTTGGTTAATCTTACAAACTGAATCATGTGTAACTGTACAAGAGTATGATTCCCAATTTTAGGTTAGGAAATTTTCATAAATAATTTTTATTATAAAGTAGTAAATATTTTGTGAGTTTTAAAGCGAGATGCAAGAACATCTATATATATAAAATAAATGTTTTGTCTGCACATTGCTCAGAATTTAAAAAGGATGGTATTTCTGTATCAGTCGTGTCCACAGTAACAAGGAAATGCACTTTTTAATTTTCCTTAATTTCTGTCTGTCTGTATGTATGTACACGCATCACGAGAAAACGGATGAATAGAATTTAATGAAAATCGGTATGGAAAGTCGGGGAATAAGTCGCTACAATCTAGGCTATAAATAATTTTATTCACGCTGAGAGAAATTGTAGTTTAGGGGAAGGTCTAAAATTTAATTCTCAAATATTTATGTTATTGGTGGTCGTATCTTAAAGAAAATCGGTAGACAGAGTCGAAGAATAAGTCGCTATAATCTGGGTCATAAATAATTGTATTCACGGCGACTGAAATGGTACTTTAGGGGAAGGCCTAAAAATTGTAATTCATGTTGTTAGTGGTCGTATCTTGACGAAAATCGGTAGGTGAAGTTGGGGAATAAGTCGCTACAATCTAGGTCATAAATAATTGTATTCACGCTGAGAAAAATTGTAGTTTAGGTGAAGGCCTAAAATTTAATTATCAATAATTTTTATGTTATTAGTGGTCGTATCGATAAATACTACATACTGTAACTCACATTATATAGTATTACATTTCCGACCATTTATGTCTTATACATTGTTACTGTACCGGCTATTATCACAAGAGATATTCTTGAATTTGGACTTTTGTTACTAAGTCCATATCAGCGCCGAGTCACGGGAAAAATGGGTAAACAGAATTTAATGAAAATCGGTATGTAAAGTCGGAGAATAAGAAACTACAGTCTACACTATAAATAACTTTATAAGACACCCTAATATCACAGAGTCAAAAGAAAACTACATGTGAAGGGCTACAATATAGAAAGCCCATAAAATTGATCAACAATAACATTACATTGACCATTGTTTGTTGTAATGTGTTTGTGTCTTCTGTTGCCACCCTTCTGCGATTGATAGGATTACTGCTGCGTACCGAGTATTTTTTAAATTTGCCTTACATCGCAACGACACTGATAGGTCTTTTTTAGAATTTGTTTTACGTCGCACCGACATAGATAGGTCTTACGGCGACGATGGGATAGGAAAGCGCTAGGAGTGTAAAGAAAGTGGCCTTGGCCTTAATTATCGTATAGCCCCAGCATTTTTCTGGTGTGAAAATGAGAAACTATGGAATACCATCTTCAGGGCTGCCGACGGTGGGGTTCAAATCCACTATCTCTCGGATGCAAGCTCACAGCTGAGCGCCCCTAACCACACAGCCAACTCGCCCGGTCGCACGGAGTGTAACAGCCTGCCTGAATATTGGTGGGAAGTAGCTGGGGAGTTAGATAACTTTCATCTTTAGCATGCCATTCCTCTGGTTCATAAATTTTCTGATACTACTGATACGTAACACACTGGTTCATCATAGCAATCCAGCTATTCAATCCCCACTCTGAGGCAGTGACTGGAATGAGCAGTGTGCATATTTAACGGAATGGCAGAGAAGTGTTCAGAGCTGTCTGCGGCCTGGTCATTCCAATTCTGGAACTTTGGACTGTTAAATCGGCACCGTAGTACTGTTTGCTAAAAGTGACAAAATGTGCGGTTTTTCATTTGACCGATTATTTTATATGATAACATTGCTTTTAATCGCTACTTTCCTACTGACGTCTTTGTAATGAACTATGTTGACTTCAGTTAGGAAAACCACAAAGTCAGTTTTCCGAAAATCCCGTTGCGAAGCACGGGTACATCAGCTAGTTATATTATAAGAAGAATTGGTAGTAGGGAATTATGTATCTGTATCTTTATATCGGTGTAACTTTAGTTCGGGTAAGAGTCTGTCTGTAGACATGGCATAGCAGTAGATTATGCAACCGGGAAAACAGCTACTATATTGGTAAAGACGGTTGAAATTGGTTTAATGTGTTGCAACATGTGGATTTCGGCGGAAGCTGCGCTGCATGGAGCAAGTCTATATATGTGCATGCATGCTACGAGTTTATTGGTATTACTGTGCACGACTGTTACAGTTGCTGATTATTGCTATTGAGGTTACTGTTGATGACGATTGATACCGCGAAGTGGGTGCTGCACGAGTTCCTTACGGGAGCATTACTTCACAATTACGGAGTCAAGAGCATTGCTCGTTAATGGACATTCCCAGTGAGCGGTTGGTGGAAGATGCTAAATGGTGATGTTTTGTAAGACTATGGATTTTTCCTCACTGAAGAAATGCACATTGTGGGCAGTTTGGAGGTAATATGTGGTGCACAGAACTAATTACGACTTGATGAAATATAGCCCAATTGTTCATTACCTGCGTATTCTTGGAAGAATACAACAAGCTTGTTGCTATTTAACGTGGAGAGAGCCTTTACAAACTTACGCGGGAATGGTACTGGGTCATTATTCTTTTTACATTGTCCGATGTGCATTCAGTTTCAGTAACCTGCATGGACTCGGTGTGTGAACAGTTTTCACTTCTACTTATTTGGCTGCAGTTCTCTTCGCTTCACTTAATTTGATATTTTCTTCGCAAGCACCTGACTTGATATTGTACGCAGCTAAGATTTGATTTGATTTCACCAAGCATGGTGATGTGACTTTGTGTTAATTCCTCATACAGTGACAGTACTTAGTATTCTCAAACAGTGATGGTGCTTCTCATTCAATGTATATACAAAGTGAAAATAGGATAAAGATATCGTACACAAGATGGCGGCTGGAGGAGACACGCGCAAGCTTAGTGCTGCTGAAGTTTGTGTTGTTTGTGTGGTAATAATCAGAGTTGTTGCGCTTTATGGGTCTCTGCACGGGTCTATTCGAGTTAAGGAATCGGTGTGTGCAAGTGAAAAAGTGAGTTCTTCTTTTGCATGGCTATTAGCAGAGAGAAACTACTACATTCCGGCGTTCTCTCTGACTGGATGCGCCATTTTCCAGACTTATAGGCGCCTCCCTACTAGCTCGGAGCCGAACAAGCCTAGGCCTGGTCGCTCAGCGATTAGGGGCTTGTTTTGCCTCTTACTACTGGCTGGAGATGTCCACTTAAACCCCGGTCCCACCACTTGTGAAATGAAAACAGACATAAACATCTATTGTCAGAATGTGCAAAGCCTAAACAATAAGTTGTCTGATTGTGAACTATCCCTGCCAGACCTAAGAGAAGTTGACGTGATTGGACTTACGGAAACATGGCTCTCTTGGGCTAGTGACAGTGAACTACCACTCAGTGCTAATTACAGCATATTCCATCGTGATCGCGCTACTCTAGGTGGTGGAGTGATGCTAGCAGTAAACAGTGCGTTACGATGTAAACGAAGGACAGATCTCGAACGGAACTGTGAGTTAATGTGGGTGGAGCTACTCTTTCCTCGACGCGCTGTACTTGTGGGATGTTACTACAGACCACCAAACAGCCCATTCAGTGACCTTGAACAGTGCCTGGACTCAGTCATTGCAGCTCTCCCTCATGGTGAAGTAATTTTAATGGGCGACTTTAACTTGTCTATAAAGTGGTCTTCTCCAACTACCGGACTGTCAGCTAATAATTGAGAGACATACTTTATAGACAGTTTTATTAATGGCCTCGGACTGAAACAGTTTAATATGTACCCAACCCGTGGACCCAACACCCTGGACTTCATACTCTCCTCATTAGAACTTAAAACAATAACCCCAGGCAGAAACCTTTTCCTGTGCGACTACCAGTCCCTCGATGCTACATTCCTCCTTCCCCACCCCTCCTCAAAGCCTCACAGCAGGACATCCTACCGCCCTACCTACATCTGGCGCCGTGCCGACTGGCCTGCAATGTGTCGTGCCCTGGAATGCCTTCCCTGGAGTCTGCTCGAAATAGCTGATATTGAATCGGCTCTTGACCTGCTGTACGACTGGCTGCAAGCTGCAATTAAAGACTTCGTACCTGCACAACGGGATACTACTAGCAAACATCAACACTGGATATCACAAGAGACCAGACTGATACTATTTAATATGAAGAGAGCTTGGCGCCTGTGGAAAGACTTCCCTAACCCACACACTCACAATACCTTCGTTAAAATCCGCCGCCACGCGAGGTTTATGGTCAGAAGAGACTACAAAACACACGTAGACACTGTCATTGAAAACGCCCGCAGCAATCCCAAGTGCTACTGGAGTCTCAACACACGGAGAAGGACGGAGCGGATTCCTGTCAGCGTGAACCACAACGATGCAACAGCAGATGGCGCCGATCGCAATGAACTGTTCAACAGGTATTTCTTCTCCAACTTCTCCCCTCCCTTACAAAACCAACCGCTCCCTCCCGTTGGTACAGCTTCAAACAGAACCCTATCAAGCATAACTACCACACCAAGTGAAGTTCATAACCTTCTTCAAACTCTTTGTACCAACAAAGCTACCGGTGCCGACACTATAGGTCCTCTTTTCCTAAAAAATACTGCCAGCACTCTTTGCGTCCCTCTCTCTAAATTATTTAACAGATGTTTTGCCGCGGGCTATTTTCCTATTACCTGGAAACAGGCAAATATTGTTCCACTTCTCAAATCAGGCAACAAATTTAATGTTTCATCTTACCGACCAATCTCTATTCTCCCCACACTATCCTTTATCTTTGAAAAAATATACACCAGCGTCTCTTCGCATTCACTTTGCCGTATATCTCAACCAAGCAGCATGGTTTTCTACCAGGTGGCTCTTGTCTAACAAACCTGGCCACTCTGCATAGCTTTGCATCACACGCCATTGCAGCTAAATCACAGCTGGATATCTGCTACGTAGACATTTCAAAAGCTTTCGATTCTGTTGACCATACTCTGTTGCTCCATAAACTCTCCGAACGATTTAATATACATGGCAGTCTTCTGACCCTTCTTGCTGGCTTCCTACATAACCGTTGGCAGAGAGTGGTAATATCAGGCACTTCATCCTCATGGTTACCAGTCACCTCCGGTGTCCCACAAGGCAGTACTCTTGGCCCCTTGCTGTTTTCTTTGTTTATGGACGATCTGCCGTCTGAACTCAACGAAACAGCGAATACCCTACTCTTTGCTGACGACTGCAAGATATTTAGGGAGATCAGGAATCCAGCAGATGCAGCTCTGCTACAGTCCTCACTTAATGCCCTCTCGAACTGGTGCCGTACTTGGAAACTTATCCCCAATCCACAAAAATGCAGCCACATGACCATAACACTGCGTAAATCTCCTCTACCGACATCATATTACCTACTCGACAAGCCCATCACCGTGGTTACGCAACAGCGTGACCTAGGTGTAATATTCGATACAAAATTACAATTTAAGACCCATATAGAAACATATACAACCAAGGCTATGAAATTACTAGGCATTCTCTATCGCTTCACAGAAATTTCTGATCCCATTGCTCTTCGTCACTTCTTCCTCACGATCGTTCAACCTCTCTTAAACTACTGCTCTCCGATTTGGACAACAGCCACCCCTCCAATACTAAGCAGTTAGACAGAGCAGTGTCCTTCTTTGCTGCAATTGTAAGGAACAGAAACCCCAAGCTCAGAAATCTGTCTACGCAGCAGGTATTAATGGCAATTAATGTGTCACCGCTGCACATCAGGCGACAGGTAGCTGACCTGAGTTTCCTCCACGAGATCTTAAATGGACATTACCGCTCGGAACATCTTGTTTCTCTCTTCTCTCTCCGCGTTCCTTCCCGCTCCACCAGAACCAAAGACCTTCTCCACATTCCCCACACTCAGCACTCAATACTTCAACGATCTTTCCTAAGCCGCCTCCCAACACTCTTTAACAATATTAATAGGAGACAAGAGCTTGATATAGCATCAAATAAAAGTGTATTCGAGAGGTGTGTAAATAGTATCTTAAAGATAAGTTGATGTGAAGGGATTATACCGCCATCTTGACCCACGACGACTTGGCTATGAACATGGACATTCTCATGGTTTTCGATTTGGACAGTTATTAGTAGGATGTGTACCTGATCTTGTTATATACTGTTATGTTTCTTATATTTTATTATGAAAGTTTACGTTTGTTAAATAGTCTGCTGACAGTGCAAGTGAAATTTGCTCAGTGTAGCTGTATCTTGTGCTTCGAAAATAAATAAATAAATAAATAAATAAATAAATAAATAAATAAATAAATAAATAAATAAATAAATAAATAAATAAATAAATAAATAAATAAATAAATAAATAAATAAATAAATAAATAAATAAATAAATAAATAAATAAATAAATAATTAAATAAATAAATAAATACTTCTAAACTGTCAATAAGAGGCTAAGCAGTCTGTAATCTGGATAAAGATCAGTGAAATTGGTACAGTGTTTCCTGGGTGGTGATGTCTTGGAGCAACCAACCAACTTATAGATGGTTGTGGCAATAGGAAAGGCCCAGAACTCAAGATTTAAGAAGTGAGTGTTGTGTTAAGTTAGGGATGCACTTAGCAAATAACTGGTTTCCAATCATAATGCTAAGTTGTGCCACCTTGTTCTTACTATTTAATATGTTGAGTGAAAATAATATGTGTTTGAATCTGTTATAAGGGATACCACATGAGGCATGTATGTACAGTGTAAATTTTAAAGTGATGTGTACAGAATTATATATTATGTTGTTTGTGAAATGAGCAAGATGGAAATGTAATTGTATATTGTGAGTAGTGTTAGAATTTTTTATAAACTTTAATTCTCAGTAAATTTAATAGTTAAACTTATGATAACTTTTACTGATGGAGTGAAAACCTGGTATGTTATCTAAATTTAATTTCAGAGGTAAACAGTAACATGTAAGGTTATGCAGTAAGTTTGGAGCATCGTCAGCCTGATGACCGTAGCCTTGGGAGAGGGAGTTCTGTCATGCACTGCGAGTCAATTATTCCTGTAAATTTTTTTGCTGGTGGCGCCCACTTTCGTTATTTATACTTTATCCTAGTGACTATTCATCCATGTGGTTATTTTCTATTTCGCCAAGCTGTTACAATCGGCACCACAAAGTGAAGCAGAATGATATCCAGACTTGCTATAGGACTTGGATGGGCACATTTGGTCCAGTATTTTATTAGCTCACGTTAGAAGTAATTTATCAGTGTTATCATGTTTTTAGTAATATGTGTATTAGTGGAATATGAATACAATGACAGTAATAATAATGTTGGTCTAGTATTTTATGTGCTCATGTTAGGAGTAATTTATCAGTGTTATGTTTTGAGTAGGAATATGGATACTAGTGAGACCAATAGTAATGTTATGAATTCATGAAGGAGCACAGTGCATAAAGGAAGTATGTCCGGTAATGGTCAGGAGAATAGCTCTGACACAAGTGCACAAAGTTTTGATGAAAGTAGTTTACAGAGTGAAAATATGTCTATGGAAAAAGTGTATGGAATTGTAATGGGGGGTGAAGGGGAAGGCAGTGAGCAAAACCAAAGTAACATGGGGGGTAATAATGAGCTTATGAAGTTAGTATTCAAGCAGGTGGCCAAATTAAGTGATACAATTACGGATCAAGGGAACGATTTGTGTAGTAAAATTACTAATCAGGGGAAGGAATTAAGTGATAAAATTCAGAATCAACAGAAGGAGTTGCATAGTTTTGGCAAAATCATTACAGAGAAAATGGAAGAGAAATTTTCAAATATAAGCAGAGAATTGCAGAGTGTTAAGGTTATTACAGAAAGGAGATTTGAACTGGTGGAAGAAAAGGCTATAAAGATGGATGAGATTGGAATAAAGTAGGATGTTTTAGAGAGTAAGATTGAAGACCAAACCACTCAATTCCAGACCCAACATATTCAGATGCAGGACAAAAATCAAGATCTATCTTTGAGGAGAAAGTGGAGAGCGTGAAGTTTAGTGTGACAGAAGAAATTTGCAGAATAAGAATGAACGTTGACACAAGAATTAAAAGGAAACGAAAGAGAAAACTGAAAAGTTAGAGAGGGAATTAAATAATTTAAAGTCGAAAGGGATAAACACAACTGAAGTAGCACAGCAGACTGAGGTGGTCATGGAAGTTGAATTGCCACGGTTCAATAATAAGCAATTAGGTCCTATGGAATTTCTCAAGATAGTTAAACAAAGATTCAGGAAAGGGTTGTCAGATGGTATCCCACTGAGTGATACCATAGATGTTAAGATTTCTGAAGCTCTTATGGGAGAGGCCAAACTCTGGTATGATGTACTCAGGGAAACGATAACTTGTTTGAGTGAATTTGAGGTAGCCTTTAAGGCCAAATTTTGGAACAATGATATCCAGGGGAAAGCCAAAGACGAAATTAATTTTGGCAGATATAGGAGTCTTGGAGCATGTGTTACTAAATCAGAGCCTGAACTTGAATTCATCAGAACAGGATATTGTGAGAAGGAGCTTGGGACATTTTTCTGAAGAAGTTCAGCTGGCAGCGTGCAGGCAGAGAATTGAAACTATTAATGACATGGAACAGCTGTTAGAGAAGAACCAGGGAGGAACAACCGTGGTTATGGTAGAGGTTCTGAGTCCTGCAGATATGTGGGGGATTGGGACAGGGATGAACAAGAATCGCATGGGAATCATACTCCAAATCGAGAGAATCAGCCACCAAGAAGAAATTTAAACGATTAAGGGGCAGGCGAGATAGGTCAGGCAACTCGTCCCTTAATGAAGATGCTGTTGTAACATGTGCTATGAAGGAAATTAACTATGAAATACATGTTCAAGAGGATCTGATTAATGACCACATTGTTGAGAAGGATAATTTGAGTAGCATGCCTATCAATCCCATCATTGAAGTCTTTATTGAAGGGGAGAAGGTGAAAGTACTAATGGATACAGGTAGCCAGAGGTCCTGTATTAACAATAGATTCTACGAGGAGTTGAAGTGTAAAGGAGTTGCAGAGATCCCTGTGTCTAATTCATATGGGATTTCTGCTGTTGGCAACAAGTTGCAGAGAATCAGGAGTCAAGTCCTTGCTAAAATGAGTATTGGGGATGTAGTGATTGAACAGATATGTTTGGTGGTTCCAAATTTGATTTATCCAATTATTTTGGGGTCAGACTTTCTGAGTAGGAGCAGGTGTAAATTGATTATATGCATGCTGAAGTAAGTTTGAAGACTGGTGAAGATCTGAAATCTGTTACGTTAACCAATTTGCATATGGGATGTGTCATATCCAGGTGGAGATATAGAACAAGTCTTTGTCGAGAGAGAGAGATTTTGAAGAATATTGTGATGATTCAAAGAGAGAAGAGGGAAGTATCTCTGATGAGTAAGGGAACATTAAGAGTAAAGAGGAGATTAGAGAAATTGTTGAAGAGACAGATCTAGATAAAGGTAAAAAGGGAAAATTATTACAGTTATTATTAGATTGTAAGAATGTGTTCTCAGAGAAACCTGGAATGACCAATTCGTATGTACATTCCTTCAATGTTACTGACAGGTCAAGTTTTGATACTTATCGGTATCCTATACCCCATGCATATGCTAAGACAGTAGATGATTTAATTAAGGAAATGTTACTGGATGGGATTATTGAGAAGTCAGTGAGTCAGTATGTTAACCCATTGATTGTTGTTGGTAAGAAAGACGGCACGGTACGTGTTTGCTTAGATGCTACGCAGATAAACAAACACATCACGGCTGATCATGAGACACCTGAGACTACAGAGGAGCTAGTTCAAAGATTTGAGGGTAGACCCTGGTTGACTTCTGTTGACTTGAGTTCAAGTTTTTGGCAGGTCCCTCTCAGAACAGAAGACAGGCCATTAGCAGCATTTTTACATTGTGGGAAACTACCAATTTTGCCGCGTCCCATTTGGCACTAAGACATAGTCTTCTGCGTTAACACGAGCATTAGATATTGCACTTGGTCCGGAAACTAATGATATTACAACCACATACATTGATGACTTAGTAATTGCTTCTGGAACATTTGAGGAACATTTAGAAAATTTGTCTACTGTCTTCAGTAAATTGTTGAGATCTGGTTTTACTTTGAAATTGAGCAAATCTCGATTTTTCACCCATAGTGTTACTTTTCTGGTGCATAAGATCACACCTGAAGGTGTGACACCTGAGATAACTAGGCTTGACAAGATCTTTTTGGCTAAGACACCTAGGAACGCGAAACAATTGAGATCCCTGTTAGGTGTATGTAACTGTTTCAGGCGATTTGTGATTAAGTACTCATATCTCACAGAACCATTTAGAGAGCTACTAAAGCAGAATGCTCAATGGAAATGGACAAAGAGGCACTATGAAGCGTTAGAGGCTTTGAGGAAAGGGTTTCACGAGGCAGTCATATTGAGATACCCTAAGCCAACTCTGGGTTTTTATGTGATGACAGATGCACCTGATTTGGGCATAGCTGCTGCATTGTGTGAACCTGACGAGGGCGGTCATTTTGGTGTAGTTTCTCTGGCCAGTAGAGGGCTTAACCCTGCCGAGAAAAGATGCACTCTAAACGAGAAGGAACTGCTTGCAATGGTATATGCACTTAGAAAATTTAGAGTTTATTTGTTAGGTATGAAGTTTACGATCTACACAGATCATCATGCTCTTGCTTTCATCAGGACCTGTAAATTGACTTAAGGTCGTTTGTCAGGGTTATGGCAACCCAAGAGTTCAACTTCGAAGTGGTTCATATAGCAGGGAGTTAGAATGCTTTTGCCTATTATATGAGTAGGCACCCAGCTGACATGCAAGGGGAGGTAAGAAATGAAATGTCACTTGAGGACAGAAGATAGTAAGCAAGAAAGATTAAGACTCTTATTAAAGATGAGAGAAGAACAGCTCAAGGACAAAGAATTGAGAGAGATTAGAATTGGAAGAGGAAAGACAAGAAAAAGACATACTTCGAGGGAGTAAGAAATATAAGTTGATAGGAGACTTGGTGTCTAGAGAGGACTTCAAGGGGTGGTGGAAGGTGGTTGTGCCATAGTCCCTCAGGTCAGATATAATTTTGTTTTACCACATTGAGCTAGGCCATTCTGGAGCAGACAAGGTACTGGATGCCATACAAGAGAATTTTATTTGGAAGAATATGGGTAGAGACATTAGGTAGACTTTGGCAAAGTGTGATTCCTGTCAAAGTAGTTAACATCCTAATCGTTATCTGGAAGGCCCTAGGCAAGCTGTTGTGACAAATGGACCTGGGGAGTTGGTTTGTGTAGATTTGTATGGTCCTCTTGTAAAAACTAAGTATGCATATCAGTACATATTTGTTGTTATCGACTCATTCACCAAGTATCTTAAATTGTATCCATTGCGTAAAGCCACTGCGAGGGCCTGCGTGGGAAAAATTCTGGACAGATACATACCAGAGTTCGGTAAACCAAAAAGAATCATGTCAGATCATGGATCTCAATTCACTTCACGGATATAGAGGGACGGACTGAGCAATATTGGGGTTAGCGTACATTACTCTTCCATACGATATCCTCAGTGAAATATGTCTGAGAGGGTAATACGTGAGCAAGGGCACATGTTTCGTACATACATTAGTGAAAATCACAATTCTTGGTTCAACTACGAAGATGTAGAACACTGGTGCAATGTAACGAGACGTGACAGCACTGGATTTACATCAGTTGAGCTGCAGCTGGGACGTAAGCCTGAATGGGAATTGACTAGAATTCTGAGACTTTCCACAAGTGAAGAAGTACCGAAGTACTTGGTGGTTGATTTAGCAAGGGAGAATTTAAGGAAGGCGGCGGATAGGAGGATGACGCAGCAAGAGAGGCATCATGCTGATAGTTTTGAAGTAGGGGAGGAGGTGTCACTAAAAGGTTCCACACACTTCATCTGTCGACAATAAGGAAATTCACAAATTTTTTAGATTGTATCACGGACCATACACTATAGATAAAAAGGTGGGCAAATGTGCGTATCACTTGTTGAACAGTGAAGGTGACATGATTGGTACATATAATATTCACAATCTTAAGAGGTATGTAAGGTGAAGTATTTAAGTTCAGATGTTCTATGTACGGTATCCACCAAAATATATAATACTCATTTTCGTGCAGTGAGCATGCGCACGCCTGAGCGTCTGCATGTTGTTACATCGCCACGATGTGCTCTGTGATTAGAAGTGACAATGGGCCTTGCGACGGAGGAAAAAGTGTTTATAGTGGAGTGTTATTTTCCCTCATACAGAAACGGTTTCCAAGGTGGGCCGAGTTTAAAGTTAGTGGCGGAACAATATCGTGGACACTTCAATAAGCTAGCACCTAGCAACACAGTTATGCTATCTATTGTTAAAAAATTTCGTCGTACAGGTAGTGTATTGTGTCAACGCAAGGGAAGGTCTGATAGGCCAGTAATTGTGTCCACAAATGAAAATCATGGATGTGTCCTCAATCAGGTGTTGCAGTCTCCAAAGCGAAGACTTCGGCGAACAACCCTATGTCACTTCAACGATTGTTTAAAGACATAGGTGGATTTCCGTACTGAATACAGCTTAGGCAAAGATTGACGGAGCACGATAGGCATGTCAGGGTGGAATATTGTGCACGATTTTTGGCCATGGTGCACGAGGATCCAGATTTCTTATTCAACGTGTGGTTCTCCGACGAAAGTCACATTCACTTGGATGGTTATCAATCGCCAAACAACTCGCTTTCTTGGTTTTGAGAGGCCAGACACTATAGTCCAGAAACCGCTACATAGTGTGCGTGTGACGATTTGGTGTGCAGTGTCAGGAAACGGTGTGCTAGGTCTGTATTTCAGAGAATGATGGTGCACCTCTTACTGTTAACCAGGAATGCTATAGGACCATGGCAATCAGGCCATTTATTCAGGATCTAAGAAATTTTTGCCATGCCAGGAACATGCAGATGAATTGACAATGGTTCCAACAAGACGGGGCGACCTGCCATACCGCTCGACAGACTATGACTATGCTGCAGCAAGAAACCTTTCCAGGACGAGAAATTTCCCGCGGGGCTGTGTTCCCCTACCCATCACATTCTTCTGATCTGACACCACCTGATGCTTACGTGTGGGGAATGTTAAAGGAGAAAATTTTCAATTGTCCAGATCCATCTATGATAGAATCATCAGTATTAAGATGAAAGCTTCTCCTTGTAATATCAACATCATTCAGGTTTATGCCCCCACTTCAGTTTCACTAGATATGAGACCTATGGTTGGACTGTTCGGTCTGGGGGTGAGAAATGAATGCGGAGAGCGTTTATTAGAATTTTGTGTGAATAACAACTTATCTGTCAGTAACACCCTCTTCCAACATCATCCAACGCGTCGCTACACGTGGAATTCTCCTGGGGATAAGGTTAGGAATCAAACTGATTTCATTTTGGTGAGGCAACGTTGGCAGACTTCAATCCTGGATTGTAAGACCTACCCTGGAGCAAACTGTGGAAGTGATCATATACTGCTATCTATGAAAATGCAGATAAAACTGAAATCATTGAAGAAGGCGAGTAAAACCGGGTTTGGTGAAAAAATAAGAACAAAATTCCAGCAAGTAGAGGAGGAAAGAGCTTCCTCTCAAACATGGGACAAGATGAAGGAAATCATCAATTCATCCCTTCCCGTACAAGTTCCTAAGACCCCTCAAGCAAAACATCCGTCGATTTCAACATCTACACTACTGTTGATTGAAAAAAGAAGCACATTGAAGAAACGTGGTATACAAACTGCAAAAGATGAGGAAACATATAAAGAACTTCGCCGAAAAATACAGCGTAATTGTAGAACTGATAAAACACAGTATCTTACCAATATCTGTAATGAAAAAGACCACCATCACAAGGTAAATGAAACACGTGACCTTTACAAGAAGATAAATAGCATCACCCAAGAGTTCAAACCACGTACATGGGTGATTGAAGACACACAGGGAAATGTAATTGGTGACAAGAAAGAAGCATTCTCCAGGTGGAAACAACACTGCGAAACCTTATACTGCAAAAGTAATAGCATAAGAGAAGAGAACAACTGCATGGAATGTGACATAGAGCCTACTATCCTATTTAGTGAAACTGAGAACGCCATCAAACATTTGAAAAACAACAAAGCCCCGGATAGACGGTATTACTGGAGAAATGCTGAAAGTAATGGGAGAAGAAGGCCTCCATGCTTTACTTTCAAAATGTAACTTAATAAAGTGTGGAAAACTGGAGAATGTATATCTCAAATATTATTATAATATTTATAGGTCCACCTGTTCAATACAATACAATTCACTATTTCATGTGGTTAAAATTTATACATAATACATAAAAGTCAATGGTACATGTTTCACCCTTTTTTTTTTACGGGCATCATCAGCCTATATCAATCTTAAAAATTAATGGATATGGAATATTTCAAATGTTATAAACTATAGAGTGAAATGTTGGACAATGATTTCATAAAATATTATACTATTAACGTCTAAAATAATGATAATGCACCAAAGTATGTAAAAAAAAAAAAAAAAAAAAAAACCAGTGAATTAACAGTTTTTGAAGATTAAAACATGGTTAATCATGAATATTTGAGAGTTTAAAACCAAAATGGATCCTCTTCTTATATATCATTAAGACTGTGACGGCCTTGAGTGTAAGCACAATCATCAAAGGGGGATGTTTGTTCCATTCCTATAGCATGAGTCCAAGATAGTAAAATCACTGTCAGTTATTTAAAACAGAAGTGTGAACGTAACAAATATGTTAAAATGTGTACGGTTGATATATCTGAAAGTCATAGAAAAGAAAATGGAACTTCTTGTGGAGGCGTTGCTAATGATAAAATGTTGTGTCAAAGCTAGCAGATGTCAGTAATTATGTTGGTGCGGTAATCAACTGGATCCAAAAGATGGTCAAGTGGCTGTTATTAACCCCGTTGAAACATTTGTTGGAAGAAATGATCGAGTTTTTCTGAAACAAAATGTTAAAAAAAGTCAGTTAAATAGTACTGTGCATGAGACTTCCCGTACGCGGTACTTACTCGTACGGTGCGTGTTAAGTACGTCGGCCTGTTCCAGCAACGCTAGCTTGACTGAGCTTTCTACTTCTAGTATTATAACGGTGTGGCTGAGGCAGTGAAGGACATGGAGGTGGGGTAAGGGTGGGCGAACCCATGCGCGCAGGTGTTGTTATTGGAGGGCTGTTAGGAGCAAGATGGGCGGGCCTAACATTTGGCGAGGTGGTGGAAGCTTTAGAACAAGAAGTTCTAAGAGTCTGCGGGATTGTATTATGTTTTGAATTCACAATGCCTAATAACTTTGGAGTTAGCTCATATAAAGGATTTTTTGCCTCCGTGGCATCATTAAGTTTATGGTCTTTGTTATAGGTTTGGTCTAAAAATATGTAAAGACTTTCTAATTCATTCATAAGTTTTCCTTTGCCTATACATCTTAGAATAGTGAGATCCTTATCAACTGATGTAAACTGGTGTCCTGTTTCACTCATGTGTGAGCTCATCGCTGAATATTTGTTTTAAGGCATTGTAATGCTCCATATTTCTCATATAGAAGCTGCGCCCAGTTTGACCAACATAACTAAATCCACACTGAACGCAAGTTAGTCTGTAAATACCAGATCTCGAAAAACGGCTGTTTTTATAATTGACTTTAGTATGATTAAAAATTATACTTTGATTTGTATTTACTGTTCTGAAAGCAATATTAGTGTCATATTTCTTCAGTGTGTTCGCGATCTGGTGGATGGCTGGGTTATTGTATGTAAACGTAGCGTAACTAGTTTTTTTAGGTTTATCCGGAATGAGATTCGTGGATAGTTTATATTTAACTTTATTGATTAACCGGTTAATCATTTCAACTTTGACCCATTGAGTTTAGCCAAGTTCCTCATATAGTTTAATTCTATTTTTAAGTTGTGAGGGGAGAGTGGAATTTTCAAAGCTCTGTGTATTAAATTATAGAATGACGTCTGTTTTTGAGAATTGGAATGTAAGGAGGAATTATTTATGGTTATAGGAGATTGTGTGGGTTTCCTGTAGATTTGAAAAACAAAAGTATTATTGATGCGCACAACTGTTATATCTAGAAAATTTAAGGACTGTTTAACTTCGTCTTCCCTAGTGAATTTTGCATTAGGGTCAATTTTATTTAAATTCTCTAAAACTTTGTCGGTGTTAGTAACATTTTTGTCAATAACCACAAAAGTGTCATCCACAAATCTTAGCCACAAACATATACCTTTTATATGTTCTTTGATTTTCGTATACTCTATTGAATCCATATAAATGTCAGCCAAGATGCCGGACAAAGGGTCACCCATGGCTAAGCCAGTCTGCTGATAAATCTTTCCATTAAAGGAGAAAAAGTTGTTATTCAATACAAAATTCAAGATCTTCATAAATTCATCAATTTCCAGCTTACTCAGGCTGCTATGTTTTGAAATATTGTCATAGATAATTTTGACCGTTTCTTTAGTAGGTATATTTGGATACATGTTTATGACATAGGAACACATTATGTGGTTCTTTAAATGATGTTTTAGAAAACCGTGGATATATTTGGAAACTATAGATAGGGCTATTACGACAATTAATAAACGGATGTACGGGAATGTTGTTTTTATGGATTTTAGGTAGGGCTCTGGCTATTGGAATGCTGGGGTTTATGTTGATAAGTCTCTGTTGTTCCTTTTCATAGAGAAGGAATGTGGAGTTCTTAATTACAGATTTTAAATTGCGTTGTATTCTTACGATAGGATCTTTGCCAACTATTGTATAAATCTTATCCTTAAAAAATTCTTCAGTTTTATTTATGTAACAGTCCTTATCCATTAATACTATAGACCCTCCCTTACCAGCTTTTGTGACTATGATGTCTTTATCTTCTATTTTAGTTCTCAAATTATGTATTAATGTTTTTTTATTAGAATCAGATTTAGCATTAAGTTCTTTAGCTATTGTATGTAATTTCTTTTTTATATCAAAGCTAATGTCATTTTGAAACCCAAAGGGGAGTTAAGAAATGTTAGCTTCTACCTCAGCCACTGTGGTAATAATATCTAAGTCCTTTTTTTCACTAGGCCAGTTATACTTTGGACCTTTATTCAGGAGTTCTGTTTCTATTCCAGAAAACTGCACGTTGGTTAAATTAACAATTGTAGGTGTGTTGACATTTGAAGGACTTGTTCTTTGTTTATCTGCATTCTGTACAATGGACTGCATTTGAGATTCTTTTAAATGTGATAATTTCTTATCTAAAGTAGTCTGTTTCTTGTCCAGTAAAACCATCATTTTGTAGTCTACGTGAAGTTGGAAAGAGTTCCATTCTAATGGGGCTAATGCCTGAGCTACCGTTAAATGAATTTTATATAGTTGTAAGTTCAATTGGGATTTCTTCTTGTATAGTGACCTAATCTCATTCCTTAACCATATTACATTTACTTTGTCTAGGACTTTGTTCATACTTGGAACGGTTAAGTTCTTTCTTTATGTAGGTTTCAAAAAATTTGGGATCAATTTTAGTTTTAAACATTGCTTTAAAAATGTTATGTTTTTAGACAACTTGGATATTTTAATATTAAGATTGATAAACCTATTTAATTTGAATTTTGCCTGGTTGGCAATGAACAAGAAATCATTGTCCAACATTTCACTCTATAGTTTATAACATTTGAAAGATTCCATATCCATTAATTTTTAAGATTGATATAGGCCGATGATGCCCGTAAAAAAAGGGTGAAACATGTACCACTGACTTTTATGTATTATGCATAATTTTTAATCACATGAAATAATGGATTATATTGTATTGTATTGAACAGGTGGACCTATAAATATTTTAATAATGTTTGAGATATACGTCAAATTCAACACGGAACCAAAATGAGAATAGTTACTTGTAAACTGGAGAATGGTCTAAAGACTGGACTACATATGTTCTCATCCCCCTCCACAAAAAAGGGTCAGTTAGGGACTGTTCTAATTACCGCACCATAGCATTAATATCACATGCTAGCAAAGTCCTGCTGTACATAATGAATCAACGACTAAAAACTTTCTTGCAATCTCAGATTTCTGCTGAACAAGCAGGTTTTGTGGCAGGTAAAGGTATACGAGAGTCAATAACAAACATGAGGCAGATAACTGAGAAATGCCGCAAGTTCTGTGTCCCTGGCTATATTTGTTTCCTCGATTATAAAAAGGCCTTCGACTGTGTCAAGTGGGACAAGTTGTGGGAAGTGCTCAATGAATGTGGAGTCCCAAAACACCTAACGTCATTATTGAAAGGTCTTTATAATAGTCATAATGCAACCATAAGGGTGGATGGTGAATGCTCAGAATTTTTCAATGTGACAAATGGAGTCAGACAAGGTTGCATACTGTCACCCCAACTCTACAATATCTACGCAGAGTATGTAATGAGAAGAGCACTTGATGGCTGGGATAGTGGAATTTCAATCAGTGGTAGGAAAATCAATAATTTACACTTTGCTGATGATACTACTCATTGCAGGAAGTTGACAAGAACTTGATGAATTGCTATCTAGAGTGACAGTCATTAGTTCAGATTTTGGTCTAGAAATTAACATGAAAAAGACCAAACTAATGATTATCAACCGACAAAGTCAAATCCCAATCCAAATAACAGGATGCCTGAAAGATCTGGAGTTGGTGAATGATTGTGTATATCTGGGCTCCATAATCAGCAACACGGAAAATTGTGATAAAGAAATAAAACGACGGATTGTCCTAGGTTGTGCCACAATGGTTAAACTCACAAAGATCTGGCAGAACCGGGCATTATCCAAAACAGTGAAAATACGATTGGTGGAATCACTGGTGTTCTCTGTTTTCCTGTATGGTTATGAGACCTGGACTGTGAAGGCTAGTGACAAGAACAGAATGGATGCCTTTGAGATGTGGTGTTGGCGGAGAATGCTCCGTATACCATGGATAGAAAGAAGAACAATTGCCTCCATTATAGAAGAAATGAGCATCACAAAACGTTTTTTTCCCCGCGTTAGTGAAAGTTACCTCCAGTTCCTGGGCCACATTTTGAGGAGAGAAGGAGACAATTTAGAAAAGACCATTCTGCAAGGCAAAATTGAAGGCACCAGACCAAAAGGCAGAACAACAAGTAGATGGTTAGACCAAACAAAGAAGATCACCGGTCTACCTCTTCACAATATCTTCGGAAGAGCTGAAGACCGCTCAGGATGGAAAAATCTCGTTAAGGATGCAGTTACTAATGAAGTGAAGAAATGAGGTCATGACACTCAGCAATGAGTAAACTGATTGATGATGATGATGAGATCCACCAAAAACTGTGCCTGCATTACGTCAGAAGATCGTCTCGTTCTTTGGGACTCTGCAGCAACCTATGTTCCAGAATATGTTGGAAAATTTGCATGATCGTTATAAACACTGCCTACATCGCAAAGGAGCACATTTTGAACATTTTCACTATCATCTCGATAAGTAAGGTAATGACAATAGGACTAACATAATTTCCAGTACTGTATATTTTGGTGCATACTGTACGTCAACAAGAATGTGTTAGAAGCCATTAATAAAAAAATCCCCAGAATACATGCTCATTCCTAACAGATTTCCTGAATTCAAAGTCTGTTATAATGTAATATATTATGGATCTGGTGCCCCTACCCATTCATGTGTAGCAGTGAATAGCCTTATGCTTGAAGAATGTATTCATAACTGCTAATACCAAATTAGCACAAACGTCCAGAAGACTCTTCCCATTCCTATTAGCTTTGGTATCTTCCCCACATTTACCAACCACCTTTTCGTATCCTTCAGTTCTATTTCCAACTTCCGCATTGAAATCGCCCATTAGCATTACCCTATAATTGCTGTTGACCCTGACTATAATGTCACTCAGTGCTTCATAAAACTTGTCAACTTCATCCACATCTGCACCCTCACATGGTGAATACACTCATACAGTTCTCATCCCAATTCCTCCCAGCTAAATCTACCCACATCATTCACTCATTTGCAGGTTGAACGGTAACTATGTTGCATGCAATGGTATTTCTGATGAACAGTCAATACCAGTTAATAAAAGTAAATCATACAGCCTGTGAATCAATCCACCTAAATGGCAGGAGCTTGTCAGAAACGTTATACACATCTGCACTAGACGATAGCGGGTGTGTGTGTCCAACTTGTCCAGTTTCTGTACGGAGTTTTTTATTAAGCGAGAGGAATCTCTGCAGAGTTTTTACGACTGGATGCCCTTCCTGATATCAACAGCATCAGAGGAGTTGACACGAAATGAATGGTGTGATATATAGTAAGGAGCAAGAGGGTGAAACCCAGTCGCGGCACATAGCTAACTCCTGTTGTATAGCACAAAGAGGTCTGCTCAACGCCCAATGCCCCATCCAAAGAATGAATCCTCATCAACAGTGCCATATGCCTTCACTCCATATGAACAATGTGATTAGAAATTGGATACCCCTAATACCCCCACCTCTTCTATCCTGCTGGCCAACATTCTAATGGTGAAATTTTTTTCCACCAATGGGATTTGAACCAGCTAAGCACATAGTTGATGCCTAACAATTACAGCCACCATGCAGACTTCATTTAGAAGCAAGTCATATTTACAAATCAAACAGCAGTTAACAAAGTTGATACGGGGTAGGAGACAAAAAAACAGAGAGAAAGAGCTATTTACTGAAAAAGCATGCTGAAGACTTATTACTATGTATACTATACAAAATGCAAATATTTCACAGTTATATCTTCACCACACTGGCACATTTGTAAGAGGTCAGAAGGGACTTTAAGCAGAGGATAGGTTGGCAATTAACAAAAATATACCGTACTTACTCACGTATTAGACCCCTTTAATCCCACTTTTACAGCCAAAAATAATAAAGAGGGGTCCAATATGCGATAACCTCAAAATTTTGTTCAGCGAACACATGACTTCTAGGTTATAAAGAGCTATAAATTGTACGTGTAAACATTCTATACTATTATTTAACAAACTTAGAATGTATTTAAAGTTATACTGGCTATTTTCGTCAGAAGGCAGTATTTCTAAACGTAAAAAGACCAAAAAATGGTGAACACGACTTTTAGGCCTACGGTACATATAAAAGTCCGTTTTAGTTCCTAATATCACGTCATTTGTTACATCTCATTATTAATAATTTCTCTGGTGAGGTTGACGTCAGGAAGGGCATACGGCCGTAAAAACTCGCTACAAAGATTCGCCTCACTTCGTACTCGATCCCGTAGAAGAAAGGGATAAGGGTATCGTGTTATCATATAATTAAATATTGATATAAAAGAACTTAATGGCCAGTCATTTGTCTCTGTAAGTTCAGCAGTAGGACTACCACACAGTAAACCAGATCACTTGCTGATCACTGCTTTCATTTGAATTACCGCCTTGCGCCGCCAACTTCCCTGCCTTGCTACTGGGGTGTCAGCATTCTAAGTGACGTCATTTTCACTGCTATCTATCGTCAGTCGTGTCAGCCATGCTTCATTCTCTTTGAGCCATGCACTGCAATGAAGAGTATACCAGGTCCCGTCTTTTTGAACCTTTAAAAAAAAATTTGTTTCCGACTATAGAGTCTAAACAGTGTAAATCTATTCCCAGATGGTCTATGATATTCCCAGTTGGTGTATATGTAGCAGAAGCCGCTACTTCTGAATAAAGCCGTGCTGTACAAGGCATGCCAAACCATCAGCTGATAACTAGCATATGTTACGAGTTGTACTTCCGAATGTAATACATAGTAACTGGAAACATTCTTTTGATAACTGCGGCTGTTGAAACACAGACCCTTATTTTTACGTAAATGTCATGCTTGTTCTCTACATTTATCACATCAGGATTTGCGTAAACAGCAGTCCATGAGATAAAACAGACCACATTGTTTAGGTTAGGTATATTATCGCCCTGATAGTGCCAAAAGTTTGACGGAGAAAATAAAAATAAA
This sequence comes from Anabrus simplex, assembly GCF_040414725.1. Lineage (NCBI taxonomy): Eukaryota > Metazoa > Arthropoda > Insecta > Orthoptera > Tettigoniidae > Anabrus > Anabrus simplex. The sequence goes on along the minus strand of NC_090265.1, from coordinate 367,964,703 downwards.
TAACAGGAAAATATACCGCATTTATGGATATCTACAGGTGTGGCAGTAATGCGTTTTATTATCATAATGTTTAATTTTGTACATTCGTTGTCCTTTTATCGTTAACGCATACCCTAGTATGTTTTGTTTGGCGTCTCCGAAAATCGTTTAAAGTACGTGGGGACATAAAATTATTATTTGTTAGGTACGCTGGCGAGTAAAACAATCGTTTTAATTGGATAGCTTTTATCACATTTTGAACTTACTTCTCTCCAAATATATAACATATGAGTAACAACACAGTAAAGGTTTCCACCTATTCAATACAAAATATGTTCACAATATTTTAAAATTACATGGAACTAGTTTTGACCCATCTAGGGGTCATCATCAGCCACATCAAAGCAAAGATCACTCTTGACGAAATCCTAAGAACATGTTAATTTTAACAGTAAGATTATTATGGAATAACAAGTGAATGTGGTAAATGAAAAGAGATGTTAGTATGGGACAGGTGAGTAATAGCTAATAAATATACAAGGAATATACATAAGAGGTTTGGAACAAAGTATAAAAGGGGGCTTAGTGTTGTAAAAATTATATAATCATGGAAAACAGTAAGTCCTTATAATGAAGAATGCAATGTGAAATGACATATATAAAATTATATATGGAAGAGTGGAGGTGGTTTAGGAGGGGAAGAGGGTTTAAGGTGGGGTTGAAGGGTGCGGGAGAAAGGGTAATTGTCTCGGAAAAGTACCTTTGATTAAATTTAGGATTGAGTTTTGGTTGGCTGCATTATTGTTTCTGAGGAAAGTGATAAATAGATCGAAGAGTATGTTGGGTTTCTCTGAGATTTCATTGAGATTGTGACTGGCATTAAAGTATTGGTCTAGGTGTATGTAGTAATTTTCCATTATGTCGAGTAAAGGGCCCTTGTTTGCTAATACGAGGATGTCCATGTCTTGTTCGATATTGGTGAAATTATGGTTATAATCTTGCATGGGTTCGCCGATGGCTGAAAACTTGTTGTATTTTATTGCGTTAGTGTGCTCGTGGTATCTGATATTGAAGTATCTACCGGTTTGCCCGATGTAGTTTTTCCACAGGTGTTACATTTGAGCTTATAAACTCCTGATTTTAAAAAACTGCTGGTCGTGTTGATGTGTGAAGTATTGTGTAAAACGTTCATGTTCTTATAGTTGGTTTTGAAGGCTATTTTAACGCCTTGTTTCTTAAAGATATTGGTTAACTTGTAGATATCATTGTTAAACGTGAAGGTGGAAAATGTTAGAGGTTTCACCAATATCGAACAAGACATGGACATCCTTGTATTAGCAAACAAGGGCCCTTTACTCGACATAATGGAAAATTACTACATACACCTAGACCAATACTTTAATGCCAGTCACAATCTCAATGAAATCTCAGAGAAACCCAACATACTCTTCGATCTATTTATCACTTTCCTCAGAAACAATAATGCAGCCTACCAAAACTCAATCCTAAATTTAATCAAAGGTACTTTTGCGAGACAATTACCCTTTCTCCCGCACCCTTCAACCCCACCTTAAACCCTCTTCCCCTCCTAAACCACCACCACTCTTCCTAAGCCATATATAATTTTATATATGTCATTTCACATTGCATTCTTCATAAGGACTTACTGTTTTCCATGATTATATAATTTTTACAACACTAAGCCCCCTTTTATACTTTGTTCCAAACCTCTTATGTATATTCCTTGTATATTTATTAGCTATTACCGGGCGAGTTGGCCGTGCGCGTAGAGGCGCGCGGCTGTGAGCTTGTATCCGGGAGATCGTGGGTTCGAGCCCCACGATCGGCAGCCCTGAAGATGGTTTTCCGTGGTTTCCCATTTTCACACCAGGCAAATGCTGGGGCTGTACCTTAATTAAGGCCACGGCCGCTTCCTTCCAACTCCTAGGCCTTTCCTGTCCCATCGTCGCCATAAGACCTATCAGTGTTGGTGCGACGTAAAGCAACTACCAAAAAAAAAATAATTATTAGCTATTACTCACCTGTCCCATACTAACATCTCTTTTCATTTACCACATTCACTTGTTATTCCATAATAATCTTACTGTTAAAATTAACATGTTCTTAGGATTTCGTCAAGAAAGATCTTTGCTTTGATGTGGCTGATGATGACCCCTAAATGGGTCGAAACTAGTTCCATGTAATTTTAGAATATTGTGAATATATTTTGTATTGAATAGGTGGAAACCTTTACTGTGTTGTTACTCATATGTTATTCTCACTTCAATACGGACCAACAACATGAAATTTATAACTCTCCAAATATATACCTATATTGGCCCGAGTTACAAGATATTAAACAACCACTTTGTTAGTGATCTCGCCTGCTGTATAAATAGTAACAACCGCGAATATGTCTCAACTAAAGTAAACTCGTTTCCTCATCCCGAGGTGGTACAGCTCTTTTTTAGACACACCCCCAGTGGAGGGGAGTTACATATACTGCTTTTACCGCCTATCAACCTTCCTGCCATTCGTAAACCTCTGGCAGTACGGTACTGGGAATCGAAGTCAGGCCCCCCGAAAACAGCAACTAATTGTGCTAACCATTACGCTGGTGGACATTATTAACTACAAAATACAGACATATAGCATGACTAATCCATGCTTGCAATGCTCGAGTTGGACACAAAGCCTATTCATCCATTTGTGCGACGTCATCAGAGCTGCAGTAGACCTACGCTACAGAGGCGGACATTTCTTAACTACGAAACACAGATGTACCGCAGGTATTCGACACATTTTTCATTGCGTAGGTCGTACGGACGAAACTATTCACAAATTTGTGCGATGCCTCAGAGCTGCAATAAGACTTGTACCCGCTTCGAAGTGGAATCATCATCGTTCTCCGAAGAATTACGCTGGGGGTCTTATAGGCGAGATTTATTTTTTTCATTTTCTTTGTCTCGAAAGGCCAGGAGGGTTCTAATACACGAGTAAATACGGTTATATAGTCAACAAGAAGTTTTATAACATCCATGTCCGCAACTTGGATTTAAGAAGTCTAATGCGCGAGGGGGTCTAATACACGAGTAAATACGGTTATATAGTCAACAAGAAGTTTTATAATATCCATGTCCGCAACTTGGATTTAAGAATGAACTGATCTGCAATCTAAAAGTTTCCTAAGGTAGTGAAAGAAGCAAGGTCAGATAACTGATATATAGCAGAAGGCACACTGGTGCGATGTTGCGATTATTGCAAAACAGGACATTATCATAGCAACAGTCTTCTTCCCACTAGAGCGATAAGATAAGCGACACAATACTAGGACGGGATAATTTTTTTGGGCACAGTTGTAATGAGCTCCTCAAGTGATGATGATGATGTGTATTAACAGCATAGAAGGCAAAAGAAAAGGAGAGGTACTGGCTAGTTATATTCAGAGTAAAGAAGTCTAATGCACTTGCTTGGTCTCATACACAGGAAGAGCAGAAGTTGAGCAAATTTTTTATCTTTGTATCTTCTTTCAATACTGAATTCAGCTAAACAAATGTTAAAAAGTAATGATCCGTACGTAAGCCATTTTGTGTAGATGCCTTAATTTAATATAGTAGAAGTCCGCTATAGCAAGTATGGCATATAATGAGAACCCCATTATAACAAAAGGTTTTTTCTCTCCCTTATAAATTCCTATATTCAACTGTGTATTATCTTTCGATTACAGCGAGATCCCTATCACTGCACATCAGTTATTATGAGCGATTAAGCGTGCTAGATTTTTTCCGTTACCGATATTTATGCACCCCAGTGATTATATTTGCATGCGATCGATCATATTCGGTATCATTTCCTCGCTATATCCACCACTGAGCTCTCCCATTGACATTCGAAGGTGATGTCGGAGTCGATTAGTAATACCCGTCGACTGCTGTTCCATAAAGAATAATCAAATTCAAAGAGGAGAACACGTTTTCGTAATAAATGCATAAATAACATGTCTGATAGTTATTAACTCATCAAAAACAAAGGCTGAAGTAAATGGTCGCTTAATTATAATGCTATATACTGAAATTAAGTAAGAATGTGATACACCTCAAGATACACAAGAGTGCATCATTGTGGTTAATTTCAGAAAGGCTATTCCCATGTAAATTTATACTGAGGAGGTTATCATATCTCTACGGGCGCTTGAAATATGCTTTCATGATACATATATGGTTAGGTTAGGTGATGTTGTTTGAATTAAAAAACTGAAATATTTACTACAGAAGCCTCTGAAGTGATAATATAATTTTTTCAGAATGAAATTAAACACACACTTTCATATAGTACCGGATTTCGAAAAATAACAAACAACTACGCTGTAGTGAGGAAATCATCTGTGAAAACGCAAGTTTTGAACAAACTGACTGCCGTTTCATATTTTAATGTTTATGGGGTTGTTCCCAACTTTTACAAAAATCTGATATAACGACAATCAGCTATAGCGAGTAAAATTTTTGCTGTTATGAATCCTCATTATAACAGACTTCTGCTGCATATTAATTCATTACAATAAATAATGCATCTGATATGTAATATAAATGTACTTCCGTATCTGTATCCTTTAATTCGGTCGCAATTTTTCTCCATGCCAAACTGGTCAAATCTGTCCAGGAGGAATACCGTATTTACCCATGTATTAGACCCCTTTTGGATTTTCGAGACGGAAAAAATGAAAAAGATAAATCTGGCATACAAGACCCCCTAACGTAATTCGTCAGAGAAGAAGCTTCGATGCGGGTACAAGTCTTATTGCAGCTCTGATGAAATCGCACACATTTGTGAATAGTTTCATTCGTACGACCTACGCAATGAAAATACGCATCAAAGTCCTGCGATACATCTGTGTTTCTTAGTTAAAAAATGTCTGCCTCCATAGCATAGGCCTACTGAAGCTCTGATGACATCGCACAAATAGGTGAATAGTTTCGGGTCTGACCCGCGCATTGCAACCATGCGCCAGTCATGCTATATGTCTGTGTTTTGTGTTAAGAATGTCCGCCAGCGTAATGTTAGCACAATTAGCTGCCATTCACAGGAGTCTCTTCGATTCTCGATACCATACTACCAGAGATTTACGAATGGCAGGAGGGTTGATATGCGGTAAAAATGTTACGTGTAAATCCCCTCTACTGTGGGCGTGTCTAAAAAGAGCTACACCACCTTGGGATAAGGAAAAAAGTTTACTTTAGTTAAGAAATATTCACTGTTGTTGCTATTAATATAGTTGGCGAGATCATTAACAAAGTGATTGTTTAATATCTCGTAACTCGGGCCAATATAGGTATTTTTTGGAGATAAGTAAGTTTAAAACGTGATAACTATCCAATCATAATGACTGTTTTACTCGTCAAGATACCTAACAATTATTAATAATAATAATGATTTTATGTCCCCCTTACTTTTAACAATGTTCAGAGGCACCAAACAAAACATATTAGGTATGCGTTGTAAAAAAGACTGAGACAACGAACGTACGAAATTAAACATTATGATAATAAAACCCATTACCACCACACCTTTACATATCCATAAATTCAGCAAACTTCCCTGTTATTTATTGTTCTTCTTTCCGTCATGGAACTTTTGGCACTATCCGGGCGATAGCATACCGTACCTAACCTAAACAACGCGGTCCCTCTTATGTCATTTACAGCTGTTTAGGTAAATCCTGATGTGGTAAATGTACAGAACAAGCATGAAATATACTTAAAAATAAAGGCCTGAGTTTCAACGGCCGCAGTTATCAAAAGAATGCTTCTAGTCACTAAGCATTACATTCGGCAGTACAACTCATAACGTACGCTACTTATCAAGCTGGCGGTTTGGCACGCTTTCCACACCACAGCTTTATTTGGAAGGAGTGGCTTCTGCTACACATACACCAACTGGGAATATCAGAGACCATCTCCAGAAACCATTTGGGAAAAAGACGGAACGTCGAATGCTCTTGATTGCAGTGCATGGCTGATGAGATGGCAATGAAGATGACATCACTTGGAATGACGACATGCCGATAGCAGGGAAGTTGGCAGGGCAACACGATAATTCAAATGAAAGCAGTGATCAGGTTTACTCAGGTTTACTGTGTGGTAGGCCTACTGCTCAACTGACAGAGACAAACGACTGGCCATTAAGTTAATTTGTATCAATATTGCATAACATGATAATACGATAACCCTTATCCATTTGTTCTACGGGGTCGAGTTTGAAGCGGGACTAAGCTTTGTAGCGAGTTTTAGGACCGCATGCCCTTCCTGACGTCTTCATCAGAGGAATAATGAGATGAAATGAATGACGCAATATGAGTAACTAAAACTGACTATATTTACTTTATCTATAGGCCTAAAAGTCGTGATCACAGTTCCTGCTACACATACACCAACTGGAAATATCAGAGACCATCTCCAGAAACCATTTGGGAAAAAGACGGAACTTTTTACATTTAGAAATACTGCCTTCCGATAAAAATAGCCGGTATAACTCAAATATATTCATAAGTTTGTTAAAGAATAGTGTATAATGTTTACTGTACAATTTATAGCTCTTTATAGCCTAGAAGTCATGTGTTCACTGCACAAAATTTGAGGTTATCGCATATTGGTCCCAGCTGTAAAAGTGGGGGAAAAAAGGGATCTAATACGTGAGTGAATATAGTATTTTAACGCGTATGCTAACCACAAGGGTTGGTTTCAACAAGTTAAATGAACTAAATCATGGCCACTAATGTCTTCTTGCGTGCCTGTCAGTTAGTTGCCCAGTGTATGGAACCCAGACCAGGAATACACTGACTGACAGAGCAAATGCAACACCAAGAAGGAGTGGTCAGAACTTTATGCCAATTGCAGGGTAGACTGACGTCACTGAGGTATGCTCATGATGTGAAATGCGCCGCTGTGCTGCGCACGTAGCGAACGATAAATGGGACACGGCGTTGGCGAATGGCCCACTTCGTACCGTGATTTCTCAGCCGACAGTCATTGTAGAACGTGTTGTCGTGTGCCACAGGACACGTGTATAGCTAAGAATGCCAGGCCGCCGTCAACGGAGGCATTTCCAGCAGACAGACGACTTTACGAGGGGTATGGTGATCGGGCTGAGAAGGGCAGGTTGGTCGCTTCGTCAAATCGCAGCCGATACCCATAGGGATGTATCCACGGTGCAGCGCCTGTGGCGAAGATGGTTGGCGCAGGGACATGTGGCACGTGCGAGGGGTCCAGGCGCAGCCCGAGTGACGTCAGCACGCGAGGATCGGCGCATCCGCCGCCAAGCGGTGGCAGCCCCGCACGCCATGTCAACCGCCATTCTTCAGCATGTGCAAGACACCCTGGCTGTTCCAATATCGACCAGAACAATTTCCCGTCGATTGGTTGAAGGAGGCCTGCACTCCCGGCGTCCCCTCAGAAGACTACCATTGACTCCACAGCATAGACGTGCACGCCTGGCATGGTGCCGGGCTAGAGCGACTTGGATGAGGGAATGGCGGAACGTCGTGTTCTCCGATGAGTGATGCTTCTGTTCTGTCAGTGACAGTCACCGCAGACGAGTGTGGCGTCGGCGTGGAGAAAGGTCAAATCCGGCAGTAACTGTGGAGCGCCCTACCGCTAGACAACGCGGCATCATGGTTTGGGGCGCTATTGCGTATGATTCCACGTCACCTCTAGTGCGTATTCAAGGCACGTTAAATGCCCACCGCTACGTGCAGCATGTGCTGCGGCCGGTGGCACTCCCGTACCTTCAGGGGCTGCCCAATGCTCTGTTTCAGCAGGATAATGCCCGCCCACACACTGCTCGCATCTCCCAACAGGACAGATGCTTCCGTGGCCAGCGTACTCTCCGGATCTCTCACCAATCAAACACGTGTGGGATCTCATTGGACGCCGTTTGCAAACTCTGCCCCAGCCTCGTACGGACGACCAACTGTGGCAAATGGTTGACAGAGAATGGAGAACCATCCCTCAGGACACCATCCGCACTCTTATTGACTCTGTAACTCGACGTGTTTCTGCGTGCATCGCCGCTCGCGGTGGTCCTACATCCTACTGAGTCGATGCCGTGCGCATTGTGTAACCTGCATATCGGTTTGAAATAAACATCAATTATTCGTCCGTGCCGTCTCTGTTTTTTCCCCAACTTTCATCCCTTTCGAACCACTCCTTCTTGGTGTTGCATTTGCTCTGTCAGTCAGTGTACTACTTCATACAAGAACTGGAGAATATCCAATGGAAAGCAGCATGATTTATCAGGGTGATTTCCAACAAAAGAGTAGTGTTGCAAAAATATTACAAACTATGGGCTGGGAAGACTTTAGGCGTAAGGAGACAAGCTCCTCAACCAAGCAGTATGTTCCGAGGTATCATTGGAGAGATGGTGTGGTATGACATTAGCAGACGAATAAGCCCGAGTGGAGATTACAAAAATGGGAATGATCATAATATGAAGATAAAACTGGAATTCAAGAGGACAAATTGGGGCAAATATTAATTTATAAGAAGAGGGTTTAGTGACTGGAATAAATTATCAAGGGAAATACTCAAATTTCAGAGTTCTTTGAAATTTTTTTTGTCTTCCAAGTTGCTTTACGTCGCACCGACACAGATAGGTGCTATGGCGACGATGGGACAGGAAAGGGCTAGGAGTGGAAAAGAAGCAGCCGTGGCCTTAATTAAGATACAGCCCCAGCATTTGCCTAGTGTGAAAATTGGAAACCACGGAGAAACATCTTCAGAGCCGCCGACAGTGCGGTTCGAATCCACGATCTCCCACATACTGGATACTGGCCGTACTTAAGTGACTGCAGCTACCGAGCTCGGTTTGAAATCATTTAAGAAAGGACTACTGTGTGGAAAGCAACATCGACTGTGTCTCCCTGACCAATACATAGCCGATACATACCACTAGCGTGTTGCTATTGCTCCAATGTGCCCCTGCTTTGTCGCTTCAGTAACACTATTTTTATTGTCGTGATTCATGTCACTTTCATATATTCCTCACTGTACTGTCTTATTGCATCATAGCAGGGTGCACTCCGCCTATGACTAACAGTCCCTCATTAGGCAAAGGAAATACAGAAGTAGGTAAGAATAAGAATGAGGAAGAAATTGCAACCAATAAAGGAACAAGCCTAGTTAGGAAACTTCATGCTAAAATTTACCTGAAAACAGTGGGAATTCTTTTGCCTTTAGGAGTTTGAGATTCTTGCTGTGTAACAGTTCGACAAGTAGATGCTGGTGTTTCCTGATCATGCATCTTTTTCAAATCCACACTATTGAGTTCCTTTGATTGATCTTTTGAACACAGGGTTTGAGGAGCTCTCCCTTCCGCGCAATTGGTTGAAGATGCAGAGCTGGGAGAACCAGCTGTTGTTTCGGCTTCTCTTACTAAATCAACTACATTTTGTATTTCATTACATTTTCCTGCAAAGCTAAATCCATCAAATTCTATAACATTACTCACTATGTCTACATCTGTCTCACAAATCACTACTTGAGTTTCATCATATTTTCCCTTCAAACTACTGTTCTCAGTTCCTTCTGTCTTGTCAATACTTTGCTGATGAACAGTCGTTTGAGTCTCAACATACTTTTCACCTAGAATACCATCCTCATGATCGTTGTGAAGAGTTTGTAAAGGAGTGGTGGCATGTTCCTCTATAGATTGCTTCAAAACTCCTCTATCACATGTTAAGTTTGGCTTCTGAACAGACTTAACAGGCTCCTCAGGCTTGATGGATTGTTTATTTGCACAAATATCAAAAGTACAGTTCATTTTCTGTTTGTATGGAGTAATTAAATCAATTAGTGACTCGTTGTGTTGCACTTTATCAGAAGAATCAACCACCTCTTGTTTTAAAGGGGTGAAGCATTCATAAGTACGATTAGGATGCTGAGAAAATTGCACCTCTTTAGCTGAAGACTGTTTCAATGGTGGACTTTCACTCATATTAGCTGGAGGTACTAAGTCAGTGCTGGGAGCCAATGGGTCATTCAACATTTTCACAACAAAAGTAGTATTTAAACACTGTGTTGGAGGTGGATCCTCTTCCAAGATCATTTTTGCATCAAATCCACTATCAGTACTGAGTGAAGGTTCAGAATTAGAAAGAGAACGTGAAACTACAGAAGGATTTGAGTTCTGATGTTGTTGATCACCTCTATCATCCACAGCAATCACTTCCTTCTTTACTATATCTTTATCTGGGGTACAGATGATTACACTCTCATCAAACAATCTTACAGGGAGATCATTTTTTGAGGGTTTACACTTCTTGCTTGGTCTGTGATCTGGAGATGCTTCCAAAGTCCATAGTTTGTGTTTAGCCATCTGAAATAAAAAGTAATTCTGAATTAAAATAATGTAATAAAACTTTATTTTCTATTATATTTAGAAGAGCAAAAAAAAAAAAGAAAACCTAATTAATCTTAAAAAGCCAAATACCACTCATTCACTGATCACTGTATCTCTAAAACTCCCAAATGTAGGAAGCTCAAATTTCACATGATGGTTGCTTTTGTACCAGGTGCTCACTAAGAAAAGATTTCAAAAAATTCCACCCCTAAGGGGATGAAACAGGGGTGAAACCCTGAAAGCCAAACTATTCATTCCTCCAAAACTAATCACAAAGACGAAATTTCACACAATGGTTGTCCTTTATGCACTATATGTTAAAAAGGACCAGTTTAGAAAAGATTTCATCCCTTGGGGGGTTAAAGTACTAGAACAAAAATATTGATTTCTCTGAAAGCATCTGACATGCGAGGTTGAAAGTTTGCACACTGGTTGCTCCTACATGTCTTCGGTTTTATATATGAAGTGGACTTACAACTATACACCCCTAAGTGGTTAAATGGGAGTTAATACCTAAATACACAAGTATTCATTCCTCCAAAACTGTTTTATTTGCAAATTTCCAATTTCACACATTTTTTGCATTTTTATGTCCTAGGTGTTAATTAAGTTTTTTAAAAACATTTCACACTTAAGGCGTTAAAATGGCCATTAGCTTCAAAAAGAAAAATATTCTCTTTACCAAAACTGTTTGGCATACGACGTTGAAATTTCGCATGATGGTCGCTTCTAAATCCCACATGTTAAACGACAAGGTTCGAGAGCATTTCACACCACAGGGTGGGAATTCAGATGAAGGTTAAGTTCCAAACACAAAAATATTATTCCTCCAAAACGGTTTGACATACAAAGACAAAATTTCACATGATGGTTGCCTTGTTATATTCTAAATGTTAAATATGAAATATCTAAAAACATTCCATCCCTAAGAGATTTTAAAAAACAAAAATATTCATTCCTGCAATATTGTTTGACATATGCATGCAAAATTTCATAATGCGATTGTTTCTATGTTCTAGGTGTTCTTTGCACTCCTCACAGTGTTAAGTGGGGGTTAAGACCTGAAAGCAAAAATATTTAATCCTCGAAAACTGTTAGAAGTACGAGGTTGAAATTTCACACATGATTATTCTTCTATGTCTTAGATATGACATAAGAAACGTTCTTAAAACTTTCCACCGTGAAGGGCTTTGAATGGGTCTTACACCCAATAAGTCTTCATTTCTCCAAAACTGTTCGACGTACAAAGTTAAAAATTTCCTCTATGTGTTAAGTATTAAATTAAAATAATTTACATCTTTTCAACACAAAGAGCTTTAAAAAGGAGGATAGCTTCAAAAACAATGGTGGTGGTTTTATGTCAAAAGACGTTGAATCTTACAACTCTTATACTGTTTTCACAGTTTGATAGTTTAGCCTGGAATGACTACTTTAGAGATTTAATCAAGAAGCTAACCTTATTACAAAAAGGCTGGTTTGGATAAGCTCTCATCGAATTAGTTCATCCCCTTTGATCCTTTGAAACGTCTAGCATCATGAGAACTGCAAAAAGGGCACTGAAGATGTTTGGTGTTTGGAAGATTAAGAGCTTCTAAGCACAGAATGTAGAAGGACAGAACCACCTGGAATTTGATTCTCTTACAACTGTTATTTCTTGGCTACACAACCCGATGCAAAATCCATGGAACCAAAGTTTACAACTGTCGCAGAAACTCAACGTTTCAGCAGGAAATTTACTGGAATTGGAGCTGAGCAGGCACAGGATGGCAGCATTATCTTCATTCATTACTTCTATAGAAATGATTGCAAAATGGTAACACATTGCTCCAAGAGCAGCGCTAGCATCTCAAAAAACAAAAAACAAAAAAACCAAAAAAAACCACAATAATTTCAAAAAGGGTATGATAATCTAAGCATTTATCCATCTATGATGATGATGATGATAATAATAAATGTGAACATTGCATCTGAATGAAAAAGAAATCACAGGAAGTCTATCAAGTAACAGAAAAAAATCACAGACACCATTAGGAAAAGAAGATTAAAATTCTACGGTCACCTGATCAGGATGGATAACAATAGGCTAACAAAGAAAATACTAAATCTCACAGTATCTCTAAAAAAAACACATCTGGCCTACAGAAATAAACAAAAATGTTTAGGAAATTGGTATAAATGAAGAAATTTTGCAAGACAGAAAAAATTCAGAAATCTCACAAACAAACACAAATTTGCTGATCAACCTAAAAGACAAGCTATAGGATGGACAGAAGAACGCAAAAAGAAGCACAGCAAAAAGATGAAGAGATTTTGGGAAGACAAGAAGAAACGTGGTAAATAAGGTCATCGCGCTCCATAGTTGGGCATAACGAATTAAAAAAATTAAAATAATAATAATCGTATGGCCTCTGCTACTGCGTGTAAACATTTTTAAAATTTGACGCCATATGGCCGTCTGTTCGTGAATTTCGATGTTCCGTTTTACTCTACACTAAATGGCAGAGTAAACCAAATCTCTCTTGGGCGTCTATGGCTGAGTTTTAATTAATTTTGTTGGGTAAATACTAATTGTGTCATCAGAGATCTTTTACATGCCAACAACATATAACATGGAGTGCCGAATGAACTTTTTCCCGCCCTTCAAAAATTCTGACTAACTCTGCCGGGTATGAACCCGCTATCCTACGATCCGGAGGCCAACACTCTACCACTGATTCAGAGAGGCAGGTATCCATTTACAATTAGGGGAGAAGGGGGCACATTTGAACAAATTTTGAGACTTTTTTTTTCTTACTATCCAAAATATTTTATTCATCAAAATCACAACATTCTTGAAAGAGTAACATATTATACATAGTTTCAAATCGAACGAACCACAAAATTAAGGCTCTGATGCATCCTATTAATAGAAAATGATAAGGATGTAACATGTTCATAACTACCCTACCCCTGGGGTACCTTTGAACTACACATGGGGCACTTATGAACATATATAAATCGGTACAAAAATCGGTATAAAATGTTGTTTGAAGGACACTTTTCACTTGATTACATAACTTTGTCCTTGCAAAAGTTGAAGTTCACACCAAAAGTTTTCAATGCTGCACTGCGTGCAGTTCAACCTGAAGTATATGGCGGTGGAAGTTTAACAACAATATCATCTCTTTCAACTTCACTGATATCATCTATTTCCAGAAATAGAAACTTCCATGTCTCCCCGTACCTGCGCATGAATTTTATCTTATATGTCAGACTGTCGGATATTTCGATTACTTGACCTACAAACAACACCTTGTTTTTCTTTGTAGCGTATCGAATTAACAGAAAGTCACCTGTTAATATTTTTTCATTGTCTGCCATCTCAGGAGACCCCACAATTCCTTCAAATGTCTCAAAATCTGATTCATCGTGAACTGAAATACCCTCATCACTTTCACTGGAAGATGAAAAAAATCAGCTGTTTCTTAGGTTTCTTCTGACTTACTCCAAATTTGCTTTGATTTTTAGCCTCCCTGCCATATTTGTTCTTTAGAGCAGCCCTCTCTACAGTTTTCTCCTCAACGCAGTCTTTAACTGGAGTAGCTGTTAAAATGCGGGATTTAGCTTTCTTTCTTTGCCTTTTTTCGCAACTAGGTCCAGCTTTCGGAAAGGGTCGAACATCTTCTGGTGAAAGGTTCTCCATTTGTGATCTTTGAGTTTCCTCGCAAGGTTTTCCAGTAGGCCGAGGTGTTCCAGGCATGGTAGCAGAAGGGACAGATTTCTTTGAAACAGTGACTTCTTCACTGGTAACGCATGATGGCTCGAAATCCTCATCACTGAAAGCAAGCCTAGAAAAAGGCCATATTCCTGTCTTAGAAAAAGCAGCAGTTATGTTCTTCACAGTGAAGGGAGCTTGAAAAGCAACATTCGTTAATGCTGCTAAGTCATGAATTGTTATTGTTTTACCAGGATTAGCAGTCATCCAGTCGTGCTGTGCGATTCGGAGCTTTTCTTTGAATGGCTCCATGACTCCTACATCGAGTGGCTGCAGCCGGTGTGTGCAGTGCGGGAGGAAAGTGACCAAAACGATACCATGCTCTCGGGCATACAGAATAGAATCTAGAGTGCAATGGGACTCGTGATTATCCATTAACAAAATGATAGGGTCTTCCTTTGAACACCTAGTCATTTTCTTGACATGCTCCAGTACCATTAAAAACAAAGTCCCGTCATCCAGCTACTTCTAGGACTACTGACTAGGCCCAGGCTTCCAGGTGGTGCACCAAACATCAGTGAGTCAGCAAGTCTCGCTCTTGGAAAGACGAAAACAGGTGGTAAACTATTACCAACAGCATTGATTATCATACAAACTGTTATCATTGTCCCATGCTCAAAAGAAACTACTTGCCCAACCTGCTTCACCCCCACCTGTGCAACAACATTTGGAGACTCTACAACTGTAGATACCCCCGTTTCATCGAGATTCAAGACTCTGTGTCCACACTGATTGGCACCAATTTAAGTACCTGCTCATGATTGTCATAAAATTCCATTACATTTGGTTTGTTGAACGCACTGGCTCTGGCGAGACTTGTATTTTCAGGGTTGAAGAGCAAGTTTCGTATGTCGCTTCATAAATCCCTGTACCCAGTCAATTCCTGCAATGTTGTTTTCATCCCAGGTAGTTGGATATTTACAGCCAGATTTCTTAGCATAATCGTACGCGAACTGACGGATTTGCATGTAAGTCATTCCGTAACTAATTTTAGAGCACTTAACTATGTAATCTTGTAGCATTAGCTCTTGATTTTCACTGAACACTTGCCGACTTGCATACCGCGAAGAAAACACACGAGATTTGTTTAGGTCATTCTTCTCCTTTTTAACTCTGTAGTACAATGCAGTGTGAGTCATTTCGTATTTTGAAGCAGCCTCCCTCAACGAAAGACTTCTCTCCATGACAGCTCTTACAGCCCCCCTTATAACCTCCTCCGGGGCATCCGGTTTGTTTCTCTTCTTAATGTACGTACGAACCATAGTTTTCCTCAGTCCTAAAATAAATTCAAACTAATCAGTAAGAGTTTTTTTGTTATATTTTGCTTCATAAACATGTGTACTTACAGTAGGGCACATTTGAGTGTTCAAATGTGCCCCCAAAGGCAGTGTTCAAATCTACCCCGCATGCAGCCATTAACCATAACCTTAAATTTTGCTGAACAGCAAGACCTTGCAACAGCTTTGTTCTACTGGCACGCTTCACAACCCATTAATATGTAGTACTGCAGAAACCAACTTACCTTTCATAGAACAACACAGTCACAAACACCTTACAAAGTTCACTTGGCAAATTTACTTTCAATGCAGCGTAATACTTGTTCATTCACCCACACCAAACACAACAAATGAATGGCGGGAAAACAAATGTCAGCTGAAGAGCAGGGGTGCCACTCTCAAATAATGAAATTAGATATTAGGACTTTCAATTGTTTGGCGGATTATTCAAATTGTTCAAATGTGCCCCCTTCTCCCCTACTGTTACATATTCAATAACTTTTTTTTTGCTTAGCTAGCTCCTGTACAGTTCCTGTTTCTCGTAGCTGACTGTTTTCCTTTTCATAACAGAATCTGTTAGGCATGGAGTTAATTGCTACTGATGGTGTAATGGTACATCACCATGGTGTACCTATGAAACGAGATGGATTCTGTTTTTTCTATTCTCTACCTCAAATTCAGAACATCGTTTTATCGTGTTTTTGCACAGTGCTGGTATCTCTTAGCAATCCTGTGCAATACTTATGGTTGTGGGATAGTTCCTTGTCTGTCCAAATACACACAGAAATCTGAGGACCTTGAGAATCGGCTGTTTAGTTAGTAAGAGAAGGGGCTAAACCACATGCCTCAGTCCACTGGAGTGGAGGGGCGAAAGTGACATACTTTTCTAACCAGAAAATGTCCTTTGATGGTACAAATAGTAGTGTTAGTGTGAGAAAAAGCATGAGGCACAAAGTGTGGTTTTACTGTCATCATCATCGTCATCATAAGTAGGGTGTGGGTTCGGATCCCAATGGTGCCCGGTTGGCCATTTTTGTTCTGTACTTAACCTCTCTTCAGCACGTACTAAACGTATGGAACACAACCTAATAGGTTGAAAGTCGGTTTTGATTACAATGCGGTCACCCAGGTGTGGTTAACAAGCTTCCTCCATTCCTTTCTGTCCTTCCACTTTTCCTGCTCCATTACTTCTGCCACTTCCAATCCAGCTTCTCTAATGTCCTTCCAAATCTGATCCATCCACCTTCTTCTCGGTCTTCCAACTGGTCTCTTTCCCTTAACTTCTCTTTCCAATTCCCTTCTTGCTACTCATTCCTTTCCCATTCTTTTTACATGCCTGAACCATCTCAGTCTTGCTTTCTGTATCTTCTGTACTAACGGTTCTATATTTAGCTCTTCACTGATTTTAATATTTTGAATTCTAGCTCTTCTTTTTTTTTTTTTTTTTTTTTTTTTTTTTTTTTTTTTTTTTTTTTTTTTTTTTTTTTGCTAGGGGCTTTACGTCGCACCGACACAGATAGGTCTTATGGCGACGATGGGATAGGAAAGGCCTGGGAGTTGGAAGGAAGCGGCCGTGGCCTTAATTAAGGTACAGCCCCAGCATTTGCCTGGTGTGAAAATGGGAAACCACGGAAAACCATTTTCAGGGCTGCCGATAGTGGGATTCGAACCTACTATCTCCCGGATGCAAGCTCACAGCCGCGCGCCTCTACGCGCTCGGCCAACTCGCCCGGTCTCTAGCTCTTCTTGTCTTTTTAATAATAATAATAATAATAATAATAATAATAATAATAATAATAATAATAATAATGTTATTTATTTTACATCCCACTAACTACGTTTTAAGGTCTTCGGAGACGTCGAGGTGCCAGAATTTAGTCCCGCAGGAGTTCTTTTACGTGCCAGTAAATCTACCGACACGGGGCTGTCGTATTTGAGCACCTTCAAATACCACCGGACTGAGCCAGGATCGAACCTGCCAAGTTGGGGTTAGAAGGCCAGCGCCTTAACCGTCTGAGCCACTCAGCCCGGCTCTTGTCTTTTTAACCGATGTTCTTAAAAATTTCATTTCTACTGCTTGGATCTTACTATCTTGTCTCTTATTAGTTACCAGCGTTTCTAGTACGTATGTTATAATTGGTATGAAATACTGTTTATACAATGTTAATTTCGTTCTCTTGGGTACTTCATCATCCCAGAAAAGCTCTCTGACTTCATGATAAAATGTTGTACCTTTACTTAGTCTGTTATTAATTTCAGGGTTGATTTCATTACTTCTATTAATAATGCTACCCAGATATGTAAACCGTTCTTCATTCTCTAACCGTTCACCATCTATGTTAACTTTTCTTCTCTTTTTCTCTTTTCCACAGTGCCTGACTACAGTTTCCCCCCCCCACTAATTACCATTCCAAACTCCTTCAGAATTTCATTCCAAATATCCAGTCTCCTTTGTACTTCCTTGTCTCCCTTTCCCCAAATCATCACATCATCTGCAAATACCAAAGCATTCACTTCATTACTACTGATACTCTGTTTTACACGTTTTTATGATTTCATCCATCAATATAATAAACAATAATAGTAACAGTGTACTTCCTTGCTTGAGACCTTTTTTTTGTATAAAATGTTTCAGAGTCACCACTCCCCACTTGTACTCTGCCTTTACTCTCATGATACAACATTTTTATCTTGTTAATTAATGATTTTGGTACATTCCTTTTCAGTAGGCATTCCCATAAATGTTTTCTCTTAACTGTATCATAAGCTTTTTCCAAATCCAAAAATATGAAGATGATATCCTTGTTCCTTTCCAGGTGTTTTACCATTATCGTTCGCACTGTAAATATCAAGTCCATTGTTGATCTATTCGGTCTAAAGCCATATTGTTCTTCCTCTAACTGTGTTTCTATTATATCCCTCAGTCTTTTGTCTATGACTTTCTCCATTATTTTTAGCCCATGTGATAATTTCTTCCTATTTCCTTTTTTGAACAGTGGTACAATGCTTCTTCGTTGCCAATCTTCAGGTATTCTTTCATCTTTCCATATGGCATTGAAGGCTCTGTATAGCCACTGTAGTCCAATGCTTCCTGCTGCCCTGAATTCGTCTTTTCCACTTGCTTCACCTTTGGTCATTGTTTTCACTGCCCTTTCAAGTTCCAACCATGTTATCGGGTTCTCTTCTTTTTCTCCATCTATTATTTTCATTTTCTTATCTCCTTCTTTCTCTGAGCAGTCATCCTCATTATACAGTTTTTCAAAATACTTTGCCATCACCTTCTGAAGATCCATCTTCCCTCTCTAATGCCTTGAACTTTTCTTGATTTATTCTTTTCGATTTTATTACTCTGTGTAATAGTTTCTGATTTCCTCGACTATCTTGCTCAATTTTGTTGGTAAACTCTCCCCAACATTTCTCCTTTTATTCCTTGATATTCCATTTTACTTGTGATGCTTGCTGCTTGTTGTTTTACGGGGCCTAACATCGAAGGTCATCGGCCCGATTTTACTTGTAGTTTCAACCTTTTGTATTCCACATATAACCTTCCTATATTATTCTCATCCCTCTGATACATTTCTTGCTTTTCCTTATCCATTTCTTTCTTCACCTTGTTCCTTTCTTTTATTTATTTTATTTTCTCTGTCCACCACTGTGTCTCCTTTCCCTTAACCTTTGCTTTCATTTTCCCGCATACCTCAATTGCTGCTTCCACAAATGTCTGTATTAAATTGCCCCTCTCTTCTTCTCTACTTTGTATTTCTATGTTAGGCAACTTCCTTTTTATAGAATCTTGGAATGCCATTCTTTTATCCTCGTGCTCCAATTCCCAAATCCTGATCTTTGGTTTCTTCTTCAATACAATTTTAGAGATTTTTACTTGTTTTAATTCCACAATCAATAATCTGTGATCACCTTCCATTCTTTCACTAGGTATTGTCTTCGTATTCATGACGTATCTTCCCCATTCTCAGTCTGTTATAATGAAATCGATGAGTGTTCCATACTGTCCATCCCAACTATATCGGCTGATTTCATGGCTATTCCTCTTCATTAACCATGTGTTCTTTATTATCAGATTATTTCTGATACAAGTCCAACAATTTCTCTCCATCTTCATTTCTATCGCCATACCCATGTGGGCCCAGAACATTCTCATATCCCATTCTATAAGTTCCCACATGAGCATTCAGATCTCCCATTATCATGATCCCATCTCCAACAATATGTGTTTCCAGTTTATTGAGGAACTCTTCTTTTTCTTCCACGCTACATCCTGTCTGTGGAGCATACACCTGTATTCAGTAGTTCCTTGTTTACATGTCTGTGCATTATTATAATTCTTTCATTTACATACTCAACTTCAGCTATTGGTTCAACATTCTGATTCACTACAAATCCCACTCCATTTCTTTTCTCTTTACTGTTACCCATCCAGTACAAGGTTTACCCCTTTCTTAGTTTCTTCATTCCTTTCCCTTTTGATTTTACTTCACTTAATCCCAGGATGTCGAGTTTCCGTCTCTCCATTAGGTCAATCAATTCATTTTCCTTCCCATTCATTGTTAAAATATTTATCGCTCCAAATCGGGTTTTGTTCTCTGATCTAACACTTGCACGAACATCAGCAATACCATCATACTGTGCAACTGTAATCAGAGACTTGTCAATTCCATTTCTATTTTTAAACTTCCATCCGAGGCTTGTACTGTAGTTGAAAGCAAGTACAAATTTACTCATCTGCTGACCTGCTAAGTCTAAAGCATCTGAGGATTTTCTTTTGGGGTTTACTCCCTTAGTCTTTGAAGATCCCTCTTCTCCACAAGGCAGTGGTTTCCTCTTCTAATTTTCCCCAGAGAGGATGGGTTGCCTCATGCACCATCTTCGCCATTCTGAAGGTCTCATTCTCTGCCTAAGATGCTGTTAAGGTCTTCACCCGTAACCCCGGGCATGGGTTTCACGTTATACCCCGTGAGACTGGGTCCCTGCCTGAACTTAGCTCTCCTTCACACCGGCCTACTGACGTGGAGGATACCCACCCCCGCAACATGGATGCGCCAGACAAGAATTACTCAAGTGAAGGATAGGGAAGATGACCCTATCTCCCTTGAGCCGGGTTAATGGTTGTGTATGATGCCACAACGAATTTACTGTAATGAGAGTAAATTTTTTTAAAAAAAGTAAACAAAACGAAGAACACTGGAAGAGGTCCGTAGCTAAGAGATTGAGAAACAATGGTGAAGCTTATGTAAGAGATAAAACTAAGAAACTTGTGCCAGTTAAGAGAATGGATGGAGGATGTAAGTGTGCAGTGAAGAATGAAAAGGATGTTAAATGGTGTGAGTATACAACTATCTGATATTGAAAAAGAAAACTGTTTTGTAGGATTTTACAAACTTGCAAATTACAACTTACAAAATGCTTTTATGTTCGGGCTAATTGAACAGCAGTCATGTAAATGAGCCTTTGCAAAATGAAAGTGAGCCTAAGAGAACTTATAAATTAAAAGCAGTGAAGATGTTAGTGTGTGCTTTAAAGCTTTTTGTGACACTTTTGCGGAATCTAAAAAGCTTGTTTCAGTTGCTAGACGTGGGATGAAAGAAGAACAATCATGTAGAAGAGTTGACAATGTTTTTAGTGATAGTGATGTAAGTCTGAATGGAAGTACTTCATTTTTTGGGTCACCTTCCGTCCCATCATTACCTTGTCAGGAGAAGAGAGGAAGACATGGGAAATGTTGGAAAAATATAACTGACTGACAATTTAATTTTGTGTATAAATATATTAACATGTTTCCCAGGTATGTTAGCCATTATAGTAGAAAGAAAAACCCATACAAGAGCTACATAAGGTCGACGGCATCAGTTTCTGAAATGCACAGACTATCTCAAAGAACATGAGGAACAGAGTGATGTAGGACTTCCCCTTTCCTATGAGAAATACTTACACGTTTTTAATGAAAACTTTACCATTGGATTTAAGGCACCTTTATGAATACTTAGTTATGAGTTACGACATACGACTTACAGCAGGCTTTACCTTTACCTAAAATACTGTAACGTGTTGACGGGGTAGATAAATAAATAAATGCGTACAGCGCCTGGTAGCAACCTATTTCTAAGATTTATTAACTAAGCACTACAACTACAGATTTACACACATACAGACGATAGCCGAGCCACAAGTTACACACGTACACGGTTACACACTTACAGACGGTTGCGCTCTCTCTCTTAGTTTTTCTTACGTTCCATTTACAATGACACAAACACACACACACACACACACACACACACACACACACACAGACGATTATTTACAGTACACTCTCTCAGCCACTCAGTCACACTCGTTAGCGCTGTCATGGTCGTCAGCCTCGCAGGTCGGGATAGTATTCGCTGTTCACTGTCCGTCGAACCCTGTTCGCGGTCTACACACGTCGTCTCCTAGTGTTCCCTTCTTCGCCGCTCCAGAACACTCCAGGTTCTCCTCCAGCAGCCAGCCTCAAGGGACACACACACACACACACACACACACGACATCAGGGGAACAGGCACGAGTCCTCGGCTCCAACAGGCTGATACTCGATCAGGCTGACATCTCAGCCCGGGCTACCACTGACTGCGCTCTCCGCTCACTCACTCTCTAACTCTCACTCACCAATTCTCAACTGACTAGCTCTCACTGACTCGCTGACTGTAGGCAAGTAACTGCTCTTTTATACCTGCGCTGGTTCTTCTAGAATCGTCCGGATGCTGGACGGGTCTAGGAACATCGCGAGATGGAACACTCCAGATTAATCGCGGAGTCATTTCTGTCGTCCCACGCAGTGCGACCACGGACAGAAGAGAGAAGGGCCCGCCCAGCACTTAAATGATGCTCGCGATTGGCGTGCTCAAGTCTAAGGGGGTGGGGGCGATGTGTGACGAGCTCGGCGCGTAGCGACTTGGAATGGCGGACGCTATATCTATTACAATACCTATGGAAAAAGTGTTCTCATCTCAGGCAGCTATGGATGTATAACCTAGGTGTTCATGTCTGCAATGACGAATCTGGTATTGTGTGTATGTGGACAGAAAACATTGCTTCTCGGGGATCGTGTGAAATGGATTGATGCCTACTAATATTTTGTCTGACAACCAGTAAACACAAAACTCTAGTTCTTCTCAGATTCCTGTAGCGGACAAAATAAGAATATGGTTATCTTTATTCTATACTATATGTTGCAACATACTGGGAAGTTTGATGAAATAAAACATACGTTTCTGGTGCCTGGCCAGATGTTTTTGCCAAGTGATAGTGATTTCAGAATGATAGAGAAAAATGTCTCGATAAGGTGATTTTGTTTACACTACCAAACAATGGAAAAACATCGTTAAAAGGGCCCGGGTCAAAAAACCATTTACAGTAGTGGACAAACATTGTAGTGAAGGACAAACTAAGTGTTGAGGGTAGAAAATTTCTAAGTAGAGAAATAACAATAAAAGTAACAAAACCCGTAAGTTCTCATACTTGCATTCAGAATCATGAACAAAAGCTCATATTTTCCAAAAACAACAGGGGAGGCCAAAAAATCAACAAAAAGATTGAAGTGTTGCTTACAAACGAAGTGTTGAAACAAGCACTGGAAAACCTGACTACCCTGTACCCATCAGGAAGGGATATTAATCACTTAAAACACAGAGATCTACTGTGTCTACTGCCATACATTCCAGCAGTGCATCATGGACTGTATCCATACAACACTTAATGTACTCAGTCCTGCAAGATGTGTTGTCTAGCGTTCTGCCAATGACAAAACCAACAATGAATTTCCTTCCACTGATTACCATCCTCCTAATGTTTCTTCTGTTGTACCTGATGACCTAACTAATTCTCCCTCTGACTTGGAAAACAGTTCCAAAGCTCCACCATCCAATGAGGGGGGAAAAATAATAATAAAAAGCACTGAGCTAGATTCACCAATGGAATAAAGATTTTAGAAAAAAGGAAGTCTAAAAATATTACTGATAAACGCCCTTGTGGAGTAACCACGCAAGTAACTCTCCCATACGAGTATACATTAAGAAATATTTTGTTATTCACCAGACACCATTTCCTTATCTGTTATGACTCGAGTCGGCATACTTATCAAAGAGGAAGTGAATACTTTAAATGTACTGAAAATGAAAATCCACAGCCTGTTTCCAGTCATTCGACCGGGTCAGGGATGGAATTAATGAAACCCCCATCTAGCGGCGAGGATAGGAATTGTGCCGGCTGCCGAAGCCCGTCGCACTCCTCTGGGGCAATGATTAATGAATGACAGATTAAATTATATTGGAGAGTGTTGAAATATGACAGGGAAAACGGGAGTACCCGGAGAAAAACCAGTCCCGCCTCCGCTTTGTCCAGCACAAATCTCACATGGAGTGACCGGGATTTGACCACAGAACCCAGCAGCGAGAGGCCAGCATGCTGCCGCCTGAGCCATGGAGGCTCTTTTAAATGTATTAATTGTATTAATATTTGTGATGGTCGTTACCAAAAGGCACTATATACGACAATGTAATTATGTATAATTGTCAGTATACGAGCACTTCTAGTGCAGCTTGTATGCTGGTGGACTTACTTAGTTCTCTTAAATCATCTGTAACTTTCACCTTTACAATAAGTCTTGTCATTCAGAAGTTATCAGAGTACCACAACAGCTGTGAATACGTTGTTGTATATATTAATGTTGTCATAGATACGACATCATAACTGCTTAAACGTAAGGAACTTCATATTTTTTTATCCGTATTGAACTGAGATCACAACTGAATTAAAATCTAGCAGGTTCCACCTTTTCAATACAAAATACAATGTTGTTGGATGGTATTTACAACATTATTTTATTACAGAACATGTTTCGGTGTTTCATTTTGACACCATCATCAGCTGTATAGTAAGTGAAAAAAACTTGGCGATATAAACAATGAACAACAACATATTGCTAAACTTAACTCCTTAAAATCTAAATTATGCTAGGTTTGAAAACTCTAATTTACAGCAAGAAAACTCTTGTGATGTCATAAATATAAAATCTCATCTGGATGATGAGTTGTCTTCAAATTCCATAATGGCTATAATTCTGTACACTCGTAATGTCGGATTCAAATACGATCTTAAAATTGAGGCGTTAAATTTGAATGCAGTCCCTTAATGTTAAAATGTTCATTTCCTATATACATTGTTAGCCATTTGTAGATAACTCGTTGTGTACAATAAAATTGTTAAACTGCGCCGTCTTCTTAGCTTTCTAAATGTGTAGAAACGTAGTTTTTAAGCTGTATTTATAATGGTTGGAACTGTGTTTTGATTTGCCCTAAAGATGTTAGGCGGGCATAGTCTCTCAGTTAAATGCAACCCTGTAATGATGAAAGCCCAATGTTAATAGAATAGCGAGAAAACTGATAAAGAAACTAATTGAATCACACTGTTGATGAGGTCGACTCACCTCTACGGCCGTGTACTTCGCGTGACGACTGCAGCATTACGAGTGTGTCTGCTCGTATCGTGTGCTATGTGATGAAGCGCTAAGGAGGGGGGAAGTAGGGGCGGTAAGGGGAATGTTTCTAGAACGTTGATAATGTAGGAGAGGGTCCGGGGGGGGGGGGCGTTGTGGACGAAGACAGTAATACGAAAAACTGTTACGTAGAGTTTGAAAGACGTTTGAATTTTCTGAAATTCTTAGCTTGTTAAGTAATAGAATCAAGCAATTATATAATACTTTGGGTTTTTCCGAGATTTAATTCAGATTAAGGTTAGCATTATAATACTGGTCTAGATATATTGGACAAGCTTCCGTAATGTCAAGTCTCGGTCCCTTAGCTAGTATTTCCATGATCTCAAGGTCTTTATCTGTGAATTTTATGTTTGTATTCATGGATATGTTGACCTACGGCTGAATATCTATGATATTTTACAGCGTTAAGGTGTTCTTGATACCTGACATTAAAGCTGCGTCCAGTTTGCCCTATATACGCTTCCGCAGTCTCTGCATTCGAACCTATATACACCTGATTTAGAATAAGGATCGACTTTATTAACGGCTGAAGCATTATGTAAAGCTACTGTACTTCTGTTGTCTGTCTTGAACGCAAGCCTAATATTACGTTTCTTGAAAATATTTGTGATTCTATAAACTTCTCTATTGAACGTGAAGGTCGCGATTTCTTTTGCTTCTGGTCAAGTTCGTGTGAGGGCGATATTTAAATTTACTTATTATTCGTTCTATAAAATTCCCTTTGAAACCGTTCGCTTTAGCCATAGATCGAATGATGTTCAGTTCCTTGTCCAAGTCTCGCTTGGACATTGGTATGCTAAATGCGCGATTCACCAAGCTGTTATAGGTCGCGCATTTGTGAGCTAAGGGGTGTATCGAATCATGTCGTATTGTGACTGAAGTTTGTGTGGGTTTTCTGTAAATGCTAAAAGAAAATGAAGAGGCATGCCTATTGATATTTAGGTCCAGATAATTAATGGATTTTTCTATTTCGGATTCCAAAGTAAATTTTATATCAGTATCTATTGTATTAAAATTATTAAGAGTAGTAGAGGCGTTGGTTATGCGTTCATCCAGAATAACAAAGGCATCGTCTACGTACCTGGACCAAAATAGAACATTCTTAAATTTGTCGTTATTAATTATTTGTGTATCTTCTAAAAAATATAAATAAATTTCTGCCAAAATTCCCGAGGCCGGAGACCCCATTGCAAGGCCATCCTGTTTATAAATGATCTGGTCAAAAGTGAAATAGTTGTTATTGACCAGCAATTTTAAAATCGCCATAAAGTCATCAATTTCAAAATTGCTTAGGTGACTGTATTTCTTCAAATTATTGGCAATGATGGGAAGCAATTTATTATTTTTGATGTTTGGAAACATGTTTTCTATATCAAAAGAATGTATTGTGTGGTGATCCTGTAATCGAAATTTACTTAATTCTTTAGTCAATTCTATGGAATTCTTTATGGATTTATTTGCAGTGAATCTATAATGTTGTTTTAGGAATTTTTGGATATACTGCGCCAGTTTGTAAAGGGGGCTAGGTCTGGGACACCGGCCTTGTGGATTTTTATATCGCCAAGTTTTTTTCACTTAGGATACAGCTGATGATGGTGTCAAAATGAAACACCGAAACATGTTCTGTAATAAAATAATGTTGTAAATACCATCCAACAACATTGTATTTTGTATTGAAAAGGTGGAACCTGCTAGATTTTAATTCAATTGTGATCATAACTGCTGTAAAACCTTCAACAACTATGTTTAACACGTTCAGTACCAGATTCTGAGCGGGACACTTGAATGCCTGGACCGGCCATTTTGATGCCAGGCCCTCTTGACTTGCATCACAATTTACGATTACTCCTAAACTATAAATGTTACAAAAATGACACTTTGTGCTTACCACTAGTAAATATTTAGGGTGTGATATTTGGTGTCACAGGTTTCAAAATACGTCTAATTTTATACAGCCTATCTGTATTTTCGGCATAATGATTAGTCACCGAAGTGAAGAAATGAAAGAATATGAAGGAAGTGTATTCGGAACATTGTATTAGAAAATATCGGAGTATGAAAACTAGGGTCTTCGGTCCAGTACATTTTTATATCAGGATTTTGAAATAATCGGTTTCCACGATTGCATGATCGAAATATTTGTGAAAGGCCGCGGCGCCGCACTTACCACTTGACTCGCGTATAGATTGGTCTGCTCACACACATACTGATAAAATTCGTCATTCATGAAAATACTCACGCAACTCAAAATATCCTGCTTATATTTTATTTGAACGTTTATACCTGAATTCTCTGTAAATGGTGGAACGGGTGGACAATAACTAGGATGATATGTATCAGGCACTTCACTTTTCTCTATAGGCCTATCGGATTCGGGAATCGGAATTTTCTCATCAATCTCACTTTCACTATCTGAGTCTATTTCAGGAATAAGTTCAGCACCAGAATAATCATTGTGAACAATACTTAATACTTATTCTTCCGTAAGAAACTTTGTTTTATAAGCCATTATACTACACTCGGTAAGAACGACATGCACTGCATTGAAATCTCAAGTACCGTCTTGACGCGCGAGGAAGTGCTGAGATATTCCCGCTAAAACAGCTAAGATAAGCCCACTCAACGCGACGGTTATCTCAAAAAGGTCAACCAACTTCCTGCTACAACCAGTAACGCTGGCTAAGGTGCAAGAATGCATAGATGACGAATATAAACAGCATTGCTTCGCGCGGAACATTAAACGTCTTACGCCGTCCACGGCCCACAGCATAGAAGCAAGCTTAAACGTCTTACGCCGTCCCCGGTCCGCAATGAGTTAATATATTTTAATTATATTTTATTAAATGCTAAATTATCTTTTATTAAATGTTAATACGATTAATACATGGTTTCCCTGTAAATATGTATTATAAATTTGTATAACCTCAAAATCTATATAGTCGAAAGTGGTAGAAAACTTTATAATGTTTGTATATTAGATTTATTCTACTATAATTTGGTATATATGAAGGGTTCTGGAAACTTACTGTAAGGTTTATTATCCAGATACTTGTAGAGACATTAGGAATAATGGAGAAATTTCTATGTGTATTGGTAAACAGTAAATGAAAGTTCAAGCTGGATCCATTACTGGAGTACTCCATTCGACTAGCTGGTCAATGTTTCGAGTGTGTTCCATTACAGTGTTGTAAGTGTTGTAAGAACCCTTCCAGAAAGCGATAATTCTAGATGGTTAATCGAACAGTGTATATATCGAGCTGTCAGTCAGCGAGGCGATAAGTTCAAGAGGGTGTATGTTATAGTGCGCGAGTCAGTGTTGTTGATATCTGTACTTGTCAGAATCGACTTGAGGGTACTCCGCTATTAAGTGTTGTAGTTGTCACTTGCTACTGTTAATAATTGTGTGTTGTGACTTACAGTGACAATAAAGTAATTTACACAAGGTAGTGAACATGTTCTCGTTTGATATTTATTTCCGTTGAATAAAATCACATTTAAGAACGATAATGTATAACGACTTATTCACCAGAGTACTAGGCAAAGGCAAAGGCAAAGGCCCATAGTTTGGTTTGTTTTAGGAGTGTTTGTAACATTGTAATTATACATATTTCATTTTTGTGATATTTAGCTAAATTTTGTTGGTTTTCATTCATTCACGGATTTTCAGTTTTCCCGTGTTGTACGTTTTTCTTTCGTAGTTCCTCCAAAAATGGAAAATCAAGGTTCCATTGTATTAGCAGAAGAGTAAAGAACAAAGTTCTACAAACGAAACAGCAGAATTTTTTCATGAAAACCAATCTCTTTTAATTTTCACATCTTGGGCACAATCATCTGGTAATTTTTGTCCAGAAGTTATTCATTAATGTAATAACTATGCAGCAATAAAGCATAGCCTACCTTAGCAGCATTTCTTGTCATTCTGGTCTGGGTTTGTTCTGGTAGTGGTACCTCAACTGAAAATAAAATGCAAAATATCAGTCAACAAAGTAGCAACAATGTATCTACCGTGGTGAAATAACCGTCCACTGAGATTTTAAAAAATTCTCCATTCATTCTGGGTTTTTTACAGAAAAATGAACATGCCATTTTTCCAATGGCCTAAATTGTTACACTATTTGCATACCTACAGGCAGGGCTCAAAAAATTTCTTCCGACCTAGGTGCCAGTTCAGACACCAAAATAATACAAATACAGTGTAATGCACAGCAGGCCTACATGTTATGGTAACTGGTATAATGAGTACAAACTTAACAATCCCTCGAAGATTACGGCAAATTAATGAATGCAATGTAAGTGAAGTTTTACAAAGCAGCCGTGTGTGTTTTGTGTGCTTTATGTCCATGCACATGTCTTGTACTTTTACCAATGACAAAAAAAATTAATTGTTCTGCTTGGATCAAAATTCTCTAATGACGGGCCATTTATGCATATAAACATTAAATTATTAAGGCCATTCGACTCCACTCATGACCTCACATTGTATTTTATTACGTTAATTAAAGCCTTCTCTCATGATGCAGACAACACTGACATGATATGAAGTTAAAGTAGCATAAAATCTGAAATACTTTTTGTGACAAAGCTTTTTTCAAAAGTTTGCTGAAATTCATCCCCTTGCCAAGCCTTTGAATTTATATAATTTGTATAGAGTACTTTGCTTTGTTTAACTTCAGCAAAGTCAAGTTGGTTCTTACAATGCTGCACCAATGTTTCAATCTCCTTTTCTCCAAAATTCTGTAGTTCCTTCCCTTCTGGTTAGGTAAAAGTATCAAATACCTCGGTGTACATTTCAATGCTGCATTCACTCTTGAGAAACCCTACCCCTTCTAACTGCAGTCATAACTCAACGGAATTAAAATATTTGACATTCAAGGGAAATATGAAACTTTGAACTTTATCTGTAATAAATTTATTTTAATTTGGTTTAATCCATCCATCCACATGAAAATCAAATCTGTCAGGTAAAAATAATTGGGAACACTAACATCAGAAAAACGTAGGCGCCAGAATTTCCAGTCACCATGACGACCTGGTATTTTTCGAGCCCTGCCTACAGGCAGAGCAAAGTGGATATAACAAAAGAAAGAATAAATGCACTGTTTCCAAGTCACTAAATAAAATGTATGCAGAATCTAGCTGGCTAAACTATGCTAGCTCCATGTAGCAGCTAAGCAGGAGGGCTAGCTATTAGAATCCTGCATGAACAAGTAAGCAAGCACAGAATACAAGATAATGCTAACATAGCATAGCTAGTTAGGCTGCCTGCATCAATGATTGTGGCTGAGCATAAAAGCCATGAGCGAATCCTAGGTAATGTTTGACACCACTGGAGTTAAAATTGTCCTTCTGCGTGTACAATTTCATCCAGCACAGTCTTCTCATTTGCACTGTGTTTGTCTGCAGCATGCAGCATGAGAAAGCAAGTGTAATAACAAGCAAGACTGAAAAACTATGAGCACATGTTTAAGAAATGAGAGGGACTAAAAAGAAACTTCTGAAATAACTTTCTATTGGTTGTAGGCAAAAACAGCAAGACCACTGGGTATGTATGTAGCACAAAATATTCAACATTATTGTGTTTACAGTGGAGAGCGACTCATTTAAAGAAACATAGTTGCAAGAAATCCCACATTAACACAAATCCTTTGGGTGTACTGGCAATAAAAAAAAATAAAAAATATAAAAAAAAACACAATATTACAACAAAGTGTGTAGCAATGTATGCTAAAAATACGAGAAATTTTAATAGTTACTCATCAAGGTTTCGAACAAATGGGCCAAGAATTAATCTCTAAGTGCATATCGTGGAAAAGACAGCATTAAAAAATGTAATGCCACATCCTTCTACTGTAAGTAGACATGTCAAGGAACAGACAGATGTAGTTAGAAACAGCATAATGCCTTCTAATATTAATGACAGTCGATATGTGGACTGATTCACACATCAGGTGCACTATTTGATGCTTACAGCACATAACATAAACATGGATTGGTCTCTCTAGAGAACAATGTGTTATTTACAACTAAAGTGCCTCGCATTAAGAAGACTGGAGTGAATATTATGAAAGAAACAGAAGATAGGATGGCTGATTAGAACATTTCACCAGAAATTTTACATCATTTTGTTTATGTTACTGACCAGGGGTCCAATATAATAAAAACTTTAGAAAATCATGAATGACTTTGTGCTGCCCATTACATTAACACAGCACTTAGTCTCTACAAATTCTTGTTTAACGATGCCCTGAACATCACAGCAACAATAAATACTGTAAAATGCATTGTACGTTACATGCAGGAAAATGCCTCTGCTCATCTTTGAATTAATCTCTAAAACAAGTCATCACATGCTGAAATAGCTTGTACACAATGCTGGAATCATCACACACTCAGTACAATGAAGTAGTTGCTTTACTGATGGACAAGAATGTAACTTACAGATACAGGGATATGATGAGTAGGGCCCGGATTTATACGCATAATAAAACAGTAAAATAAGCAAGCAAATAAGCAAGAAAAATGAAAAGAACTAAAATAAGCAAAAATTAATACATGAAAAATCTGATAAATTATTTGTTTTGTAGAACTCTTACCTTATTCATACCTCTTACAATATAAGAAAAGTCATCCTGATATTTTTAGGTGTTCAAGCTGCTGTATATGCCAGTAAAGATCAATTTGTACAGTGAAAATTTTATTTTGATGTTGCATGTCACAGGCACGTGTAACAAGCACCACAGTTCTTCAATGGTGAATTCCTCTTCAATATCTATTTCTTCACCAAAAAGCATTTTAGAAATTTGGCTGGCTCTTTTAAAATGATTTTTCAGTAATCCTTGACTGAGCTTAGGAAAACATTTAGCAACACCGTGAGTTTCTGAAGACAATGTTACTAAAATCGTGTCTATCAAAGAAAATGAATGTTGCAAGGAATTATTTTGAATTTCCAAATGTATTAAAATATGAGATAATTTGGAGAAACAGTTAAGGATGAACTCTACTCAATCTTTTCTTGGATGCCATTTTGACAAAAACATTCCTGGGCTGTGGCGATGCTAGCAAGTCTCCAAGGCAGAGATTATGATCAAAAATACAACAGAAGCAGCAAGATCCCTCATACTGAGAAACAGACTGCATCTGCATGGAGATAATGATTCCACAGCTGAAGAAGTTCAGGCTGTCTCCCCATTCATTTATCAGTTTCCCTTTAATTCAACTTTCAAGTGCGATTTCTGAACAACTAAATTTCTTTGGAAATGTTTCCCGTTTTTTAAGAAACTGCTTTAGCTAGAGCTCTGAAATTTTTTACTGCTTATTAACAGCAGTATTACATGTATGTAGATCTACAATGGAAGAGATAGCTCTCATAGTGTAATAATTTAAAAAATATAATTTTTGAATTGCACAAATCTTTAACACCATATTCATATCTTGATTCCTAACAAACGTAGATCGAAGATTGCAGATCAGTGAATGTATAAGGTATGACTCTATATTCTGGCAAAGTTTAGTTTTATTATCTTGGATAGTTCCTGAGAAAACGGGATATAAATCTGTTAAATTCAACATTATCAGGATGGGGCATTGATACTCCCCTTAAAGATGCGGACGCCAGTCTACTTTCTGATGGATTTTAATTTTGTGTAATTAGTAAGGAATGTCACAACTTTGTCCATATCAACAACTAGGCGATCACAAGACAAATGTGCACCACGTTAGCCACTTTCAAGTGATTGTGTTTCTAATCCAGATATAAGCTACCATATCACACAACAAACATTCGCTACACTTCACTGAACCACTCAACAAAAAATAAATTTATAACTTCTGAATGGAATGAGAAATACAGGTACAAACAGGCTCACTGTTCAGCAAACTCGCTGCTAACCGGCAAGCAAAACTGAACATTCCTCAGTCTAATGGCTTGTTCTTCGAAGGTGCAACTTATCCTGTGAAGTTCAAAATCCAAGGCCTTTTCCCGTAATCACACAACTGTGGCGACGACTATTACCCAAGTTGGAAATCGTGTTTCTTTCAGAAGGGATGACAACATTTTCAGGGTTAGGAAAAATGTGATCATACTAAGCGGTAATGGCAAAATATCGTGACACGATAAGAGAGTTATTTTTAAATACAGTAGATTTAATAAAATGAGAATAGGAATTTCAAATTTACGATGTGCTAAACGGGAAAACATGTTAATGAGGAATGCACTAACAAGGTTTCACTAAATATTCGAGTAATACTGCATCATATAAACATGTGGTGATCTGTTATGTCGAAACACACGGGGATAGGAGAACAGGCCACAAGTATTCAGCATCCGAGTGCAATGTATGTGACTGGAAGAAACAGAAAACTGCATTTCAAGCGACCAACAAGTCTTGCGAAGCATTTTGCGGCCCAAAGCGTGGCAAGTTTCCACAAGTAAAGGAGAATCTACTGAAATATGTGATTATGTTACACAAAGATGGATATGCTGTTTCACATAAAATGCTATATTGTAAAGGACAAGAAATAGCTGCAGTACATGGATCAGAGTATCAGATTTTAAGGTTAGCCAAGGAAGGAAATGGACTCCTCTTTTCGACAAAGAACGTCACTATGCCATAGAATACTAAATATCAACCAAAATGTCACTGATTTTCATCACTTCGTGATTGGGAAGCGGAAAGTGAAAAAATAACGGCTTTTCCAGATAGGAAACTCAGATCAGATGCCAATATAGCTTTGATATGCCACAAAGTTCAACGATCAATAAGGAGGAGGCACTGAGCAACTGGCCGTGCGGTTAGGGTCGCGCAGCTGAGCTTGCATTCGGGAGATAGTGGGTTCAAACCCCACTGTCGGTAGCCCTGAAGATGCTTATCCGTGGTTTCCCATTTTCGTACTAAGCAGTAATAGCAAAAAATCGTGATGCAATAAAAGAGTTTTTATATAGATTTAATACGATGAGAATCGGGACTTCAAATTTACGACGTGCTAAGTAGGAAAACATGTTAATGAGGAACGCACTAACGAGGTTTCACTAAGTATTCGAGTAATACTGCATCATATAAACATGCGGTGATCTGTTATGACGAAACACATGGGGATAAGCCACGGACACTTCCTTCTCATTCCTAGCTCTTTCCTATCCTATCGTCGGCTAAGTAATTAAATTAAATAAGTTTCATTATGATAGATCCATATTGAACTGTGATTACAACAGAGTTAAACTAATGTATTATGATCCACCTTTTCAGTACAAAATACACAATGTATTATGGTCCACCTTTTCAGTACAAAATATACAGAGTTTAAATTCTAAATGATTAGGGACTAGGGTTGGGTACTATGTCCCTGTTTCGGCACTGTGCCGGTGCACATTTATATTCCGCTGTTCCGGAGCACCGAGTGTCAATTGTTCCGAAACATTCTCAAGTGAGACAGAGACAATGACTCGCTGTCCCGTCAGAAGCGCCACTATGCACTGCCCTTCGCCTACTAGCCGACTGGAATAATAACAATAAGTTAATTTATTAATTTGACCACCTAATCAATACAATAAGTCATGACCTAGTTGATTTACATTGGCATGTTTCGACTAGAATGTCAACAAATCCACATTCTTAACAACATTTTAGCATTGCTTCAAATTGAGATGGTCCATAAAGGTCCAATTTAAACATTGTTCTTCAACCTTCAACTACAACTTTTATTTTTCGATCAAAGTGAACCACATCTCCATATGCTATTGATTTTCGTCTCGTATCTCTTGTAAAAAAATAATTGCAGGTCACTTGACCATCTTTCATCATTATCTTATTCAACATTATTTTTTATTAAATACGATTTTCATCGTCATTTTCGTTGCAACCGCTGGTTGGCCAACATAATTTTATAGCAATCTTATCACTTGTTCATAACAGACTGTTGCTTTGTTCATTTTAATTATACAGAAGCCTTCTAATGTCAATATTACTACTACTTTCACCAATTGTATATTTCCTCACTCATTGTAATATCTTTAAAACCAGCTTCATTACAAGTCCTTTACCATATGTTACTTTTATTTCAAGTCTCTCCAAGGCTTCTTAAAAATTTGTTTTATTTCATGTATATGTAAATCAGATGCCTAAATAAAAGGCGAAACATGTACCATTTTAGTTAACATGCCAATGTAAATCAACTAGGACAAGACTTATTGTATTGATTAGGTGGTCAAATTAATAAATTAACTTATTGTTATTATTCCAATTAAATATCATCAATACGAATCAAAAATTATATTTATCACATGTAATACTAGCCGACTGTCGATACCGGCTGTGTGCCGCCCTGTGCTGGAGTGTAAACATTTTTTCATCCAGTTATATCTTTAATTCCAAAGCGATGACCTATATTTTTCGTGGGCTTAAGAAGTTTCCTGAAAGTCCAAATTAATTTTTAACATCAATCCCAGAGAAAGTGTTGAGGGAAATTTTTGAGATATTAAAGAAGGTAAATGGAAGTTGCGAGAAATGAAAGGCAAAGTGCAGAGAGCATAACACCACGAAAGTATAAACATTTTTTCATCCAGTTATATCTTTAATTCCAAAGCGGTGACCTACATTTTTCGTGGGCTTAAAGGTTTCTTGAAAGTCCTAATTAATTTTTAACATAAAACCCCGAGAAAGTGTTGAGGGAAATTTTCGAGATAGTAAAGAGGTAAATGGAAACAGAGAAATGAACAACGAAGTGCAGAGAGCATAACACCACGAAAGTACAACAATATTTTCCATCCAGTTATATTTTTAATTCCAAAGCGATGACCTATATTCTTCATGGGCTTAAAAGATTCCTTAAGTCCAAATTAATTTTTAACGTCAATCCCCGAGAAAGTGTTGAGGGAAATTTTCGAGGTATTAATGAAGGTAAATGGAAGCTGAAAGGGAAGGAATTCGAATTACAAAGAGCATAACAGCATGAAAGTAATTAAACCGTACGAAAGACGGTAAACTTTGCATAATGTCGCATCGGAGTCCTGTTCAGGACATTTTACTAGAAGGAAACCGGACAGAGTGAAATGCAATTTATGTTCTTCTATTTTGTCTGCAAAGGGATCTTCAACCGGCACAATGACAAGACATTTCAAACTCACACATCCCACAGTTTTTATTTTCGTGTTCTGCTTGTATAGTTTTATTTTTAATCTTTGTATATAGTGTTTAATTTTTAATCTTTGTGTTTCGCTTATATGGGTTAATTATTATTTTCGTGTTCGCTTGTATATTATGTACGTGAATAGAGTACTGACGAATGTTACTTCAACTGTGCGAGTATACTTTTAATTGGTGAAAATAACATTGTGACATTTGTAAACACATGTACTGCCAGTGTAATTGTGACAGGTGTATTTCAGAATGAATGAAAACATTCTTATCCTAAAAAGAAAATTTAGATATGATTTTTTGGGTGCGTACTTCATTCAGAGTTCCGACTGCTTTCTCACATGCCGTGAAGCTTTATCCTGGCCCTAATTACTCACAATACAGGCCGATACATTCAACTGGTGAAAATATTCTTGAATTAGTTACTTTTAAACACCTACACTGCCAATGTAACCGTGTTATGTGCATTTCATATTGACCGGAAAAATCTTAATCTAAAAGCAGCCTTTAAACGTGATTATTGGCGCGAATTTCAGTGGTCCCACTGTTCGTTCAGCTATATTAAAGAAGGTAAATGGTAGCTGAGAGAAATGAAATGCTGGACATGGCCATAACTACACACAGGCACACACCACACAACACGTTTTGTAGAGGCACAAATCCCGCTGGCGCGAAGCATATAATGTCACCTCTCGAAGTTCTCTCTACTGCGCAGTTACAGTCCCGTGTGCTCATTGCACACAGCCAAGGCCAACTAGTCTATCTAGAGCAGCCTTGACACAGCACGTTCGGTACAGGCACATTCCAGCTGACGCGGAGCATGTCGTGTTGCCTCTCAAAGTTCTCTCTACTACGCAGGTACAATCCCATGTCCCGGCACTCTGTACCGAAACACTCTGTCTCAAGCTCCTAATGTTGCAGAACAACAGAATGTTCCGGTCTGCCCAACCCTATTAGGAACTAGTTTCGACCTAATATTAGGTCATCATCAGCCTAAAGCAAAATTAAAACTAATATTAGGTCATCATCAGTCTAAAGCAAAATTAAAACATAAATACCGAAGAAATCAAACAATGTAAAGACACATAAGGTCTCATAAATGTACATACCATGTGAGATATTGAGAAAAGAATTAGAGAGACATGCAGCACTATGTTAAAAAATAACTCCATGACGGAGATTCATAAAAAGTCCAATGCGCATTAAAAGGATGTTAAAGATAGAAATCCTTGAGTTGCTGGATAAGGAGATTAGTATATGCTGGCTCCTTTAAGATGCTGTTATCCAATTGAAGAACAACTGAGCTGAAGTCACGTCGGTTATTTACGATTAAAATTCAGTGCATCGTACAGCATCAAAAAGTTGTTAGGGATGGAAATCTTTCAGTTGTAGGTCAAGGAATTCAATATATGCTTGCTTCTTAAATGTGCTGTTGTATATTCGAAGAACAACTGGGACGAAGTTACGTCATTTTTCAAGATATTCATAGACGTAAAAACACATGGATGCCAGAAAGTCTCTTCTGTTTTTTGGAACTTGAAGGAAGGTGACTGTTGCGCGTGGAGGCTTACGAATCCAGAGATGCGCTACACCATGTTAAAAAATAGAGATCTATAAAAAAGTCCAGTGCGCCGTTTAAAAGTAAAAAGTTGTAAAAGTAATCCTTAAGTTGCTGGTTATGTAAATCGAAAAAGGCTGGCTTCCAAGCGATGCTGCTGTTCATTCAGAGATCAATTGAAATTGTAGTAACATTGTCTTCACAAGATGTTTACAAACTTGATACACATGCGGATGCGAAGTATGATGCTAGAAGAAAGTTCTTCTGTTTCTAGAATCTTGAAGGACGATGGATGTGCTAGAGCCTCCGTAGGATCAGTACAAATTGGTGAATACTTTGACAACTTAGAAACATCACTGGATGGAATTCCTCCAGAAAACATTGTAAACTACGATGAAACTAATTTTGTAGATGATCTAGGTAAATTTAAAGTGATTGTAAAAAGAGGAAGTAAACACCCTTAAAGGATTACTGACTCATCAAAGAGTGGAACTTCTGTCATGTTGGCAGAAACAGGCTCAGAAGACTTGTTGCCTCCTCATGTGCTCTATCGAGCCAAACATTTATACCCAGGCTGGACGGAAGGTGGTGTTACTAGTGCACATTATAACAGAAATGAAAGTGGTTGGTTTGATATGGCCATTTTTGAGGAATGGTTTTCTACAATTTGTCTGCCGTATCTCAAGAAGTTACCTCGTAAAAAAAGCAATAATAGGTGACAACCTATCCAGCCATCTGTCAATGGAAGTGATCAGACAGTGTGACAACAACAATAATAGTTTGTCCTCCTGCCACCAAATTCAACTAATCTAACACAGCGATTGGATGTTGCACTTTTCCGTCCACTTAGAAAGTCTTGGAGGAAACAGCTGAACAAATGGAAACAGAATTTCCCAGAGTTTTCAAGGCGGCCCTGGAGGATATATGGGATAAAAGGTTGAAAGCTAGCCTGAAATCTGGCTTCAAAGCTGCAGGACTTTGTCCTCTTAAATAGAGATGCTGTCCTAAAAAAGACTTCCTGACTTTACCGAAAATCAGAGTTCGGAAAAGTCATGGAGCGAATCATTCACGAATCTCCTGAAGACATCTCAATTAGGAGAGAAGAATAATTCCAGATTCAAAGGAAAACAACTGAATGTGAGGCCTGGACGAAGTGTAACCACAAACTACATACCAAAGCAACCCCAAGATGAACAGGAGCAACTTGAAGGAAATAATGAACTTTGCAGCCAAGGAGAGAGAATTGCAACTGAAGACAGGATGGCAAGTTTGGAAGTGCAAGTAGATGGGACTGATGAATACGAGGTAGGAAACTAGTACGTGTAAAATTTTCCAAGGACAAAATTCAGCGATTTTATGTCGGAAAATTTAAGGAAACTGGTGGGCACTTGGTAGTGAAGTTTTTGAGAAAGAAAGCCGGAAAGGATGTGTACTTCACTTTCCCAGTTATTGATGATGAATGTGACGTGCAGAAAGATAATACTGTGAGGAATTTGGAAATTCGGGACCCAGTCAGACGTGGGTGATACAAATTTAAGAGCTTAATCGACAGCCCAGGTATTTTTTTTATATAGAAGCCAGTGTACTGTGAGGACAATCCAAAAGAATTATCTTTTTTTTCAACTTGTTTTTCTCTTCATACATTGGAATAAGGAGAATATGATTTTGCTATCTTGATTATCTTTCATGACATTAAAAATAGTTACATAATATATTATATATACGTTTGAGTCTGAAGGGTATCGGTTCTTCAAGAGCAGATCCCATAAGAGAGTAATGAAAAACACCCCTATCTTCGGTACAGCTTTTGCTGTCAACACCAGAATCCTTAGATCAGTCTCAAATTTTGAAGCTGTTAATGATAGGTTATGCCTACTATCCCTGTGTTGTGCAAATAAAACATGTACGCTAGTCAATGCACATGCTCCAACTAATGAACAAAACAAAAAAGATCTGGAAGGCACAGATAGATTCTGGAACGTCCTGGATGCCAGATTAGCGAAAATCCCGAAACACCTCGTCAAGATCCTAATGGGTGATTTTAATGCACAGGTAGGATGTGAATGGAAACACAGGAAAGTTGTTGGGCTCTACCCAGCACACAAAAGAACCAACAAGAATGGAGAACGCCTCGTTGAACTATATGATAACCATAACCTCCAACTGATGTCAACACACTTTCGTCACTTACCGAGAAAACAGATGACATGGAGATGCCCAAACAAAAAATAGAATTCCAAATAGACCATGTTGCTATATCCCGAAGATACAGTCCGGAAATCATGAACGTTACCGTAAAAAGGGAATAAACATAGACTCAGATCACTACGTATCAGTAATCAAGTTTCGGCCAATCCCTCTCAACAAAAATAAGAACGAACCTACCATAATTCGCTTTGACACAAAAAGGCTCGGAGAAAGAGAGAATGAATTCTAAGAACTTGCCCAACCAGTGGAAAAAGACTTCAACAGCACGAGAAAGCAGATGATACAAGCTGCAAAAGGAGTGGCCGAAATCAAGAAGAGGAAGAAGCACACGTGGTGGAACAATAACTGCGAGAAGACCTTAGGGGATCGTCTGAATGCCTGGAAAAAGTATTACACCTCGAAAAAATAAGATTGGAAGATGTACAAAACACAACAAGCCCAAACAGCAAAAATAATACGCAGTGAGAAACGCAAGTATGAAAATGAACTACTGGACAAGATTGAGCAAGACTTTCATAGAGGTGAGACTCGTGAATACTTCAGAAATTTTAAAAAGAAGGTACAAGGATACAAGGCACCTTCCCTTTGGTTTCTAAGGAAAGATGGAACTCTTGCAACATCAAATGAAGAAAACTGCGAAATTTTAGCTAAGTATTTTAACGACCTTCTAAACTGTGAAAAACCTGCCAACCCCATCAAAACAAACAAACCAGTGAGCCAGAACCTGCCATCTTCTCCTCCAAATCGCAATGAAATCAAACACCACATAAAGATACTGAAAAATAACAAGACTCCTGGTGAAGACTCCATGATTGGGGAACTGTGGAAATATGCCCTGGAAGAAGCAATTGACATCCTACACCAAACCATTGTAGATATATGAGAAAAAGAGCAACTACCAGAGGACTGGAAGCTAGCTTTGAGCCATCCTTTACACAAGAAAGAAAATATAAGAGATGTGAACAATTACCATGGAATTTCTCTTCTGTCAGTACCCTACAAGATCCTGTCACTATCCATCCTTGAAAGACTAGAACAGCAAGTTGAACACAAACTCGAGGAATACCAGGCAGGTTTTCGGAAAGGCCGATCAAGTGCAGAACAAATACTTAACCTAAAAACCATAATGAGATACCATATGCTGAGAGGTCGAACCTATGTGTCTAACATTTGTAGACTTCAGGAAAGCATACGACTCCATCGACCGTGATGTGTTGCTTAACATCCTTGCAGAAATGGGAGTCGATGAGAAACTGCTGGCGATAATAAGGGCAACACTAACTAATACCAAATCCAAAGTAAAATTCCAAGGATGTCTCTCTGAACCCTTTGAGATCAAGACAGGCGTTCGACAGGGAGATGGGCTGTCACCTCTTTTGTTCAACTGCGTACTTGAGAAGGTAATACAGGAGTGGCGAAAGACGTTAAAAGAAAGAAACCTTTACAAACCTGTAAGGATTAGGACAAAGAAAATGGAGTGGAAACAGATTGCTTAGCGTTCGCTGATGATATAGCCCTTATGACAGAAAATTTCGAAAGTGCAACAGAACAGATCAATGTGTTGAAGGAAGTAGCAGAACAAACAGGTTACAAATTTCCTTTCAAAAGACAGAGGTATTGTCAAATATGATGATACGGCACAACTAAACACCAAATATGGAATGATAAACCGTGTTAGTAAATTTAAACACCTTGGGGAATAGATTCAGCAAAATGGACTTGACAAAGAGGCCATAGCAGCAAGAATCAAGAAAATGGAAGTCACTTTCCAAACCACCCGCAACATATACAACAAAAAATGCTTTTCCCTGAACACAAAAATTCGTCACAACACTGTCATCAAACCAGTATCGCTGTATGCATATGAATGCCTTATCCTGTCTGAGAAATGTTTGCTTGTGGATTTAGAGAGGAAAGAAAGATTCTACACACCACACTTGGTCCAAACTACAAAAATGGCATCTACATTAGAAAATCCAGGCAAGAAATATACTCTAAGATACAGAAGATCACGGACACAATGAGTAAAGGCAGAGTTCGCTTCTACAGTCATATACGACGGATGATCGACTCTCAATGGACGAAACGTATCTTCAGTATATTTGACTCAAAACCAAAAACGGCAATGCCATGGTACGTTAATGTCAAGAAAGATCTTAAAGAACTGGGCCTACAAGCAGAAGATGCACAAGACCAAAAATCTTTTCAGAGCAGCCATCAAGACTTTAGGGACTTTCCGGGACGAAAAACGGGCAACTGGTGCTAAATGGACAGAAGAACGTCGTGCTAAACACAGTGAGCTAATGAAGACGATGTGGATCAAGCGAAATATGAACAAATGCCAGAATGTAAAGTGAGGCTTATCATGGTCCCTAGTTGGCCAATTAGCGAAGTTGAATGAATGAATAATTTTTGTATCATTCAATGCGTGTAGGCTTAAGTTAAACAAGCTTGTTTCTTCTTTGGGGAAAATTTATTTATTTATTGATGTCTTTATTTGTGGCAAAGTTAGGGCTCTTGGCCCTCTCTTACACTTAATATCTTGGAAATATCTTGTAAATATCTTGTAAATTTGATCACTATATGTCTATTTTTAGCACAAATGTTTTTTATTTGTTTGCCAAATATTGATATCGGGCATTGTACAAGTTTTTAAAAGCTTTTACAGTGGCCGAAGTAACACTAAGTCGCAGGAAACTTTGTTTCTTGAGTTATTTATATGGTGGCCGAAGTTACCCCAAAACATGGGGGTAACTCCAACCGCTTTTTCGATAATCGTAATTCATTATTGAATTACAATTACTGTTATGTACATACATAACATGTAGGCCTATAAATTTTAAAAATATATGAAAAAGTGGCCGAAATTACACTGTTTTACGGTGGGGTTTATATAGAAATGTTAAAGAACCCAAAAATATGTTTAAAAAAATAGTTTAAGTTTGGCATTCAGAAGAAAAAAGTTTACAACTTTTTGGCAGACAATGTTTCATAGACTACTATACACTTTATTTGATAAGATCCTACATACCAACTTCATTCTCTGCAATTGTCGACAGTCGGCACCGCTTCCTTGTTCTTTTCGCTGCTGCTGGAGTCTTTGGAAGGTTGGGGCGTTGAAATCCATTCGCCTTTGCATCTTCAACAACCTGTCGAAGCCACTCCAACTTTTCCTAAGTGAAAGAAAGAAGAAAACAATCGGTTTCTTTTTTCCTTTCCTTCCAATGATAGCAGAGTACCTAGTCTTGACAAACCACTGTTAAAGAGATTTTTGGTGAAGAATCAGAGTATAATTAAAAGTACTGTCAGAACAGGCTGCCAACTGTTGACAGGAATTCGCTGTTTCCTCCAGCACATTGACCACTGATATGTTTAAAATTGCTGGTAATTCTCTTCTTAGGTTCATAAAATTTCGTTTAGCTTAAAAATCAAAGGATACAAAAAACTAGCATATCTCGTGCAGAATACTTATGCGCTAGGTATTGTATAATGAGGAAATGAAGCTGCAAAGAAAGTACAAAAAAGTTCCTATGTAAGTAATAAATTTTCCTAGGAGAGACTTATGTTCAGCTTTTTATTCCTTTTGAAGATGCGAGCTACCTTTGAAGATTAACTTACAATCACGTTCCATCCTAGAAATGTTCTGCTAAATTAATTCACGCAAGTCACCAACGAACATTTCTCTCAATACATATTTTCTTATTCCCTGACTTGGTGATACAACAGGTAGCGAGCTAAATGATCTTGCTCGTGAAAGACCTATGTAAAGTAGCCTGCAGCAGAAGACTGGTTTTGGACAATAAAATAGATTTTGTCAAAAGTTTGACCATAATACTGAGAACTGGAAACTATCTGTTTAAATTTAAAAATCATGCATTCGTCAGAGGGAGAAAATTTTATTCTGGGTATAAGAGCAGTTTTTGTAGTTACAGAACCTGTAACAGCTTCCTTTATTATAGTACATTGTAATTCTTGTCCCTTCGCAGGTGCCTTTGGAGGGTAGTACATTTCTTAGTGACATGGTTATAGCAACTTTCTTCATTCTCATTACTATAGGCAGGTTTTAGCAGAAATCCCTACTTTACTGAAAGGTACGACACATTTGGATAGATCCTAGAGAAGTTTGGCTAATGTTAAGAATTCATGCAAATGTGTCATTGCAGCTTTATCTCCAGATACTCATTTTTTGTTTGGCTTTACATTGCAGATAGAAATTACCATTCCGTACCAATGGTATTTTGAAAACAGACCGAATAGATCTTCCCCAGGTAAAAGTGTAGCTGCTATTCCAGTAGAGGAAACTAGAGTAGATTGATCCCCATATTATCTGATTATATGTACCAATGTGGAGAAAACAACGTATTACCTGGAAGAAACATAAAATCTTCAGATGCTACATCTCTACTTTGTCTCCATGTTTGGGAACATATTCTGGCTCTCCAAACCATGGAATACTGCAAATAACTTCACAAGTAAAGTGGTACACATATGGGACTCGCTCCAAATGAAGTATCATGACTAGAGCCCGGATTTCCATGCACTATCAAATC
This sequence comes from Anabrus simplex, assembly GCF_040414725.1. Classification (NCBI taxonomy): domain Eukaryota; kingdom Metazoa; phylum Arthropoda; class Insecta; order Orthoptera; family Tettigoniidae; genus Anabrus; species Anabrus simplex. The sequence continues at coordinate 367,920,306 of NC_090265.1, read as the reverse complement.
TCAAAAAATGCATGCATTCATGCACTATCATATGGCAAAACATGCACAATAAACTGGAAAATATGCACCGTCAAAATTCAGTTCATTTTGAAACATTGTACAGAAACTACCCTAATTTCTCCAAATTGCCTTGATTTAAGCCCATCCGTTTATCTGTCAGCACATTCTTAAGCACAAAAAATGATCTTTTTACATCACAGGAAGTGATAGATGCATACTTCATTGAAGACATTTGGACAAAATGAGGTCAAATTGTACATCTTTTGCATTTTCACCACAATACGTCTTTTATAAACTTGACGAATTGAAAATCAGGATTTGAAGGAATTAATTTGTTCAACCTATCTCTAGCTGCCGCAGCTACTTCTCCATGTGATGATTGCAGACACATTTGAATGTCCTCAATAACAGACACATTTGAATGTCCTCAATAACTGGTAACGATTGCCTGCTGCGATAACAAAGACGTGTGACAGATGAGTGAGGGTTCCGGGTAGGACATTCTAGGATAACAACGGTACAGGGTTCAATGAAAAACCAGAGTTTGTAAGCTGCTATCCCAGTAACGCGGCACCACAGAAGTGCGATACAAGTTTTCTTTTGTTCATCTAACAGACGAAAAATGAGCCGTCAATGATTAATGCACAATTTACAGTTCAATTTATAGCAATGTACAACTGTAAAACTGGGACACCTTATTCCCAAGAATTAGATATCGACGTAGGGACTTCCGAAATACGTCATTATTTACTCAAGCAACAGATAAGAAAGTGTTTGGTCAATGGATTATAGGACTTGTACTGTATGTAGGCTACTAACTTGGATTGTCACATAGGATGCCAGGAATACATTCTCTCCGTCTCTCAGTAATAGACATACTATAGCCTATAACGTGGAAAAATTGTCCCAAATTCTGCACACTAACATTCAGAAATTGCACTGTCATGCATGTTAACAATTTATATACGTCAAAGTCAGAATAAAAGTCATATTATGCAATATTAAACGTACAAATATCCGTTATTAAATCCAAAATCTTCCAAATATGCATTAAGTATGAATTTTCTCCTAAAATGGCCGAAACATGCAAACATGCATGGAAAAAGGATGGTTATTTGGCATTGTTAAGTAGTAAAACGAATATTTGCAAAGTTTGAGAAGTGTCGCTAGCGTATTGAAAAACATGCATTTGCATGGAAATCCGGGCTCTAATCATGACAAATGTTCACTCCTGAAAATAAGACCACATTGTTTACAAGCTTCTAGAAAGGTCTTTCTATGCAGAATAACTACTGGCATTCTTCCAATGCCCATTCTTCTCCCTATTGTTGCCATTTCCATTTTGTTGTACTTTTATAGTACACACAATAATCTGGCATAAGACTGGTGACCTAGACATTATGCCTCTTTAACCCTCCATAAGTGACGTGAATTTTGCTCTCAACTTTAGTGACTTCGTTCCAGTAGACCGGCCTTAAATAATTCCATACTTTTCATTATTTTAGAGTTTATTTTTAAGGAAGGGTATAATACATAAGTATTTTATCTTAACCTTTATTTAAAATACACGTAAGTAATCTATAGGCAATAATAAGGAGAAATTATAACTGAGTTATAACAAGTGAAATTAGAAAAATATCCAATGATAAACTCTGTTGAAAAGAAAACAAACAATTTTGAATGAGATCTAAATTTTGTAAATTTGCATCAGTACACAATTAACCTTCAAGACAGTCATGGCATTCAACATTTGCATATTCAAGGCACAAATACTTACGACTCTTCTTACAGAAGTACTTTGTCTTCCGGTTCTACTTAGATGTGCAGACCCTGCACCTTCCCACTTCCTTTGATGGTTCTAACCTAAGTTGGACATCTACCTTGATGTAAATTTCCTTTAGCCTCTCTCTGGTTATTCTGGGAATATTGGAAATAGAAGCTCTTCGACGTCTTCTTTTCCCTTTCAATCTTATCATAATCCTTCCATTGATATATTCAATCTTCATAACTTTGTTCTTTGGTCGTTTTCCAATCAGTATTCCACCTCTAAACAGTCCATTTTTATCTTCACCCAATTAGTTAATTTGAAAGTCACTGCTTTCTAGTTCTCCACATCCACCCCATCTCACTTCATAGCCTACATTCCAAGTACATCCAAATTATTTCTGTTCATCTCATATTTAGGGTTTTCTAATTTTCCTTCCTGTAAAAGGATTAGAACATTCCATGTCCCTATCTGCAATAATTCTTCTTCCTTCTTCTCCTTCATTCCATACTTTAAAAACCTTGTTGTGTACACTTCCCAGAGATCCAAATGAAGGGAATCTTTAATAATAATAAATAATGTTATTTGTTTTACGTCCCACTAACTACTTTTTAAGGTCTTCGGAGACGCCGAGGTGCCGGAATTTAGTCCCGCAGGAGTTCTTTTACGTGCCAGTAAATCTACCGACACGGGGCTGTCGTATTTGAGCACCTTCAAATACCACCGGACTGAGCCAGGATCGAACCTGCCAAGTTGGGGTTAGAAGGCCAGCGCCTTAACCGTCTGAGCCACTCAGCCCGGCGAAGGGAATCTTTACCTCCGGAATCTTACAAAGAGGTCCATCTCATGAACGTCTTGGGAGAGACTGCCAGTGGTGGTTTCCCGTTGCCTTCCACTATCCCCCACATCCTGTAGGCTCGCTGACCCAGATTTCCGCTGGGGTTGGTACCGAACCTTCCACTGGGTTTCTCAGCTTAACAGGGGCACCACATGTAGGTAGAGTTGGGTCGTTCATGAACTAACTAGTTCATTTGAACGACTCTTTTATTTGAACTGGTACGAGTTCGTTCAAATAATTTGAACGGGTCGTTCATGCAAGTACAGCATATTAGAGGACGAAGACCTAAGCAAGCACCATCTATTGTAAAATGTACGTACTAGCTGGCGCCTCGTTCATTTGAACGACTTTGTTCATTGAACAATGTGGCGTGAGAGCTGATTCCACGAAGACAGCACAAATGAACTACCTCGTTCATTTGAACAACAAAATAAGCTCGCACATAAATGGCCAATGGTGTGCCGAGTTAATGATAACATGACAGCACATCTCCTCTCACACCTCTCCACTGGCGGCGGTGCTGTGCATTGGGTACTTGTTTTCTGTTCATGCTAGGAGCTCCGAAAGACGACAAATTCCAAGTTCGCAGAATGTTGCACCGGTACTTGCCTGCTAGCTATAAATGAGCTTGTGTTTGTTCGAGCCCGGTCTTATGCAAGATACGGTCCACAATACACACAATGGGGTGATAATATCGCTGGTTTACCTCTTAAAACATTACGAAAAAATAAAAACGTGTTTATAGTCTAGCACTTACGTACTGTAAGCGTTCTATCATACACGACAGTTGTGAGAATTATACACGGGCACTGGTAAATAAATACTTTGTCTACACACAAAATAATCAATGTCAACAACATGAGGCACAACGAAATCACACTCACTTGGAGCACAGTAGCAAAATCATGTTATCACATTGTAACCGACACGAGACCACGGTATTGTATTCAGTACGCATAGGTTATCTTAAGATGAGTGTATTGGCATAGAAAAATAATCAACTAAAATAACAACATATGTTAAACTTGTTCATACCACATACAAAACGCTCATAAATTTCAAAGTGCTCAAATACGATTCTTATTCTCGGTCACTATCTGTCCTGCCCCATGTGTAATGATGTCTAAAATGAGATGAATGTAGTAGTGGTTAAAATTAGGTGGTGATCGACAGAAAACGATAGAAGATCATAATTTCAGTCATTACTCCCCTTATTACAATGTAATATTAAGGGAATTAGATTTTACACACCTATAGAGCATATCAAAAGTTAACGGGCTTCTGATAAAACACCTGCATACATCCTACCATCAGTGGGTAGAGCCTGACACATCCCACTCTGATGAGTGTAGTGTCAGGCATTAGGAAAAACGCTAGTTTTATAGAGTAAATACTTGTATAGACTTATATCTAACATTGTAATATTAGTTAGTTATTCAGAAACATTCCTTATTAACAGGACATTTCCACAAGATTCATCTTCCCCAGCTGTTTAACAGCTAAAAAGGACAATTATCATCTTAGAGAAATGTTTTCCCGTGGATAAAACAGGTAAATCGCTTTTTCTCTCTCAAACAGCTGATTCATACGCCCCTCGAACCGCCGGGCTTTAAATAGCATAAGAGGTGCAGTGCGGTTGAAGGCTATATGGTTTGTCGTTCATATTAATGGAGGACGAAGACCTAAGCAAGCACCATCTATCGTAAAATATACGTACGAACTCGCACCGCTATGCTGTTGCTAAGATGTTCATAATAATCTACCTTGTTCATTTGAACGACTTCGTTCATTGAACGAAGTGCCGCGTGAGCTCTTTCCATGTAGACAGCACAAATGAACTACCTCGTTCATTAGAACGACTTCGTTCATTGAACGAGGTGCCACGAGAGATGTTTCCATGCAGACAGCATAAATGAACTACCTCGTTCATTTGAACGACAAATAAGCTTGCACAAGAATGGCCAATGGCATGACGTGTTAATGATCACGTGACAGCGTGACTTCTCAACTGGGGGAAAAGGAGTTATACAAAATTAGAAAGCTTATATGTCTCTCCGTCTCTTAGATACCATTTCTTTACTTAGGCAGACGGGTGGAAGCGTTGTGTAGCTGTTTTCTGTTCATGCTCATAATAAACTAATTTGTTCATTTGAACGACATGCCGCGAGGTCTGTTTCTAGGCCTATATCACATCATGAACTACCTCGTTCATTTGAACGACTCAAGGCTATGAACGGTATGTAACGAACTACTTCGACCAAATGAACTAGCTCGACCGTTGCTTACATATAGGTAGAATTGTGGAGAATTAGGGTGAGAGAGGCTAAGAGAACTCTCTTGTTGAGTTTTTATATTCGCATCTTACCCCCATTTGTTAGCCAGAGTCACAAGGTTGAATTAGTGACTCCCCCAGGTGATATTTAATAGAACCAATAAGAATGGGAGGATATAAAAGAGGTCGTGGAAGGATACTTTACGTCATCTGGAACCAATAGAAAATGAAATTGCTGTTGACAAAATAGTGTGACGTGGTAAGAGAAAACCAATAGGAAAATTAAGTAATAATGATGAGTAAGACATAGTTGCCAAGCAGACACATGAGGAGTAGAGAGTGAATCGTGGAAAGGAGATGCCTCGTCAAAAGCAACTTCAGAAGGATGATAAGTTAAGGAAGAGAGTCTCTCAAATGCAAGCAATAACTTTATATTTATCAAATCTAAGAAAGAGAAATTTAGAAAAATATATTAGCGAAAAATATGAAACTTCCAGAACATGGAAACACGAACGCCCATTGTTGGCAGCCCTGAAGGTGATTTTAGTGGTTTCTCATTTTCACACCAGCCAAATGCTTGGGCTATACCTTAATTAAGGCCATAGCCACTCCCTCCCTGATCCTAGCCCTTTCCTATCCCATCGTCACCGTAAGACCTATCTGTGTCGGTGTGACGTAAAGCAAATTGTAAAAAAAAAAAAAAAAAACAGGAACTCCAGGTAATTGCAAAAGTGTCTTCAAAACACAGAATGCTAACTGCTTGGTTTGGTTTAAAAATGATGAACAAATACGTATCCACACTCATACAGAAATACTAAATTTTTTAACCCTCTGACGCACGGTGTCACAGCCCAACGTCATAAACGAATACGCCTCCTTCTTTGCCCGTTGGAGTGGGCTAGCTGCACACCAGGTTACCTTCATCAATTTCATTCTAGAGTATACTCACCACTGCACAAGGTCGAATGATAACCGTACAGGTCAGCGGAAGTCTTTTCGGTCTCCCACAAAGAAGTCACTAAGAGCGTACACGGTCCAATAGACCGAAGTCACTAGTCTCGTTTTATGGTTGCATGCAAATGAAAAGTATGATCTAGATTTTTGTGGATTTATGTGTACTCATTAACTCATTATATTCTGGAACTTAGTAGCATAAGCAGTGTCGATTGATGTGTTCACTGTTAGAAATGTTAGATTGTTGTGCTAACACTAATGTTTCTTTACTGGTCAAGTCAATATGGTTATGTTTTTTCTTCTTGTGTATTCAAGGATATGAATTTCGAAAGCGAAGAGTCCCGTGTTAGGGAGCTCCTTGAAGCTGTTTTAACCGACGCTGCTAGTCAAGAGGATGAAACTGACTTCTCAGATGCTAATGCCTGTGACAATGAAAGGGACATTGAAGAAATCGACTGTTGAAATATGAGAAGAAGATTCTAACAGTGAACAAGAATTAGATACCAATGATGAAATACAGTTTTATGCAGGTAGTGATTCTCAATTCTATGTACGAAAGGATATGACCAAATGGAAGATTCATTGTCCCCCGAAGGCTGTACGAACAAGATCCCAAAACAATGTAACACAGTTTCCAGGGTCTAGAGCATCAGTGAAGGGCATCAAAGAACCAATTGAAACCTGGGATGAAATATTTTTATGATCCTATGATAGAAATGATTGTGCAGTATACTAATCAACACATAGCGCAAAAATATCTGGGGCAGTATAAAAGGGAAACTTATATCAGACCAACTGATAGTAATGAGATTGAAGCTCTAATTGGAATTCTAATATTGAGTGGTGTGAAAAAATCTAATCGGCTGAATGCAGATAAACTCCTTGCTACTGATGGTTGTTCACCAGAAATATTTTACCTAGTCATGTCACTGCTAGATTCAGATTTCTCCTACAGTACCTAAGACATGATGACAGAAATACACGCCAGGAAAGAAGATCCAGTGATAAACTTGCTCCCATTCGAGATATCCTTGACAGCTTCGTATTGAATTGCAAAGCCCATTACAGTATGTCTCAATGCGTGACCGTCGATGAAATGTTGCTGGGATTTTGCGGACGCTGTAGTTTCCATCAATTTATACCATCTAAGCAGAACAAGTACAGCTTAAAAGTATATGCACTTTGTGATGCCAAGATGTTTAATACATAAAATTTAGAAATTAGGCAAGTAGCCTGATGGTCCTTTCCAAACCAGCAACTCTCCCCTAGCAGTTGTTGAGAGGCTGTGTGAACCAATATATCATACTGGTAGAAATGTCACTACAGATAACCGATTCACTACCGTTGAGCTAAGTGACATACTCCGTGGTCAATATAATCTAAGTTTGTCGGGCACCATTCAGAAGAACAAACGTCCGATTCCCCTTGAGTTTCTACAGCAGCAATCAAGGCCTATTCCATCAACAATGTTTGGGTTTTGCAAGGGTCGCACGCTAGTTTCTCAAATTCCTGCGAAGGGGAAAAATGTTCTACTCATCAGTTCCATGCACGACGATGACAGCATCGATGACGCAACAGGAAAAGCCAAAATTATTGTGTCATATAACAAGACTAAGATCGGTGTTGATGTGGTCGATCACCTGAGTGCTACTTATAATTGCGCTAGAAATACTGCTCGCTGGCCCCTGGTGATTTTCTTTGGATTAGTTAATATATCAGGCATAAATACTCAGGTGATACTTAGTCATAACTGCCCATCTCTGTTTTGTTTACATTGGGTTTCAATCGCCAGGTGTTGAAGTATCTATCCATTTTTCGGAGATCTTGTGTGAGAATGGCTTCAGCGGCCTCAAAGTCTGTGGACTGTGCTGTTAGGGCTATGTCATCAGCATATACATATAAACTTCCGGCATGCAGTAGATGGAAGATCTGCCGTGTAGAGATTGAAGAGAAAGTGGAGCAAGAACAGAACCTTGCGGTAATCCATCATTTAATCTGCAGGATCCGCTTATGTTTCCATTGAGATGTACTTGAATTAGGCGATTACACAGCATGTTGTTGAGCAAAGAAGCTAGGGTCTTGCAAGAGATAATTTTCAGGAACTAAAGGATCATTCCTTTTCGCCAGACTGTATCACAGGCTGATAAGTCCACAAACACAGCAACCATTTTCATTTTTTCTTGAAAGCCCTAGTCAATACGGCTGGTTAGTGTCAAAACCTGGTCACAACAGCTCCTGTTAGGTCTGAACCCTGCCTGTTCAACTGGAATGTGCTGAAGTACTGTAGCTGAGATTCTGTTATTGATCAATCTCTCTAGTAGCTTTTAGCAGATACTCAGTAGAGATACTCAGTAGAGCAATAGATCGATAATCTTTTGCAGCACAGCCACTTTTTCCAGGCTTCACAACAGCAACAACTTTAGTTCTTTTAAGAAGAGGTGGGAGCCTTCTTTTCATTAAGATGTCACTAAAGAATTTAGCAAGCCATTCCATAGTTCTAGGACCACTGTGCGTTAGAAATTCGGGATGGATACCATCCAAGCCTGCTGCTTTCCCCAACATTGTTTCCTTCAAAGCAGCTGAGATCTCTGCAACAGAAAAATCCTTGGAGAACTAATAATTTGTTACAGCTCTGGACCGTTCTATCTTTAGCTCGTTTACAGGACAAGATGGCGCCAACTGCTGCTGTTGTGTGAAACGCCTCTCCAGTAATCTCGTTAATTAGCAAGATTAACAGCCAACAAGTGCCATTTGTGACTTTCTCAGTGTAACTAAACTGTCATTGACCTGAAGCATCATTCAGTATGTCCGCGAAAGAAGCTATTCGTCGTGTAGCGTCTATTGAAGATGTTATGAAGGACTTCCAAGGCCGCCTGGAACACGTCGCAAGCTGCACCTGCCGCGCGGATGAGCTGCAGTGGCTAAAGGCTGAGTTCTCCCAGTTCCAAGAAAAGGTGTCTAGTGAGCTGAAAGACATAACAAAAAAACTGGAATTTACTGAACAGCGCCTCGAACAACAGGCCGAACTGCTTGATGAAGCTGAACAGTACAGCCGGCGGAACTGCTTAGTGCTGCATGGTATTCCAGAGAAGCCGGCAGAGAACGTTTACGACAAAGTTATCAACACGATGAAGGGCAAGTTAAATGTAGATATAACTATGTCTGATATAGATCGTTGCCATCGTTTAGGAGTGCTAAAACGAACCACAGCTCAGGTTGTTGCTACGGGTAAGCGCCCTATAATTATAAAGTTTGTGCGTTACCATGACCGGGACAGAGTCTGGAGGGCCAAGCGGCTGTTAAAAGGAACTGGCCTTCTACTGACTGAATCCCTGACAGGTATCAGAAAAACTATTCTAAACAGGGCATGTGATCACTTCGGACTCCGACGGGTGTGGACACAGGACGGCCGCATTGTTGTTTTGAAAGACAATGGACAGAAAATGTTTGTTAGCAGCATGGCACAATTAATAAGCCTTATGTGAGCGACGAGATTGACTAGGAAAAACAATGAGTGATATAATAGCGTATAATGTTTGTGTATGTGAATGTGATAGTGTGTGTGAGAGTGATTGTGTAAATATTTCTGGAGGTGCTTATGAAACAACTAGGGTGAGTAGTTTGAATTTTTCTGTTGACAATGGCTAACGTAAATGAGTCAATTATTTATACCGAACAGCATGTCCGTGATGTCATTGACCCTATCCCTCTTCATTGTCGTCCGCCTTCACCCTTACCTTCCCCTTCACCAGCTGTGGCAGGAGACATTCTTAAGGAAATGTTAGCTCCCCACCAACAATATTTTCAGTGTTGTCATATCAATGCACAATCGCTTCTTTGTCACTTTGACGAAATACAGGCTCTATTTAGTAACAGTAACTTGCATTGTATTTGTGTAACAGAGACATGGTTACAGCAGTCACTCAAATCTGATCTCGTAAAGCTGAATAACATGACGTTACATCGCCTAGATCGTTTAAATCGTGTAGGGGGCGGTTGCGCTATATATTGCCGTAGCGACTTAAAAAGTAAAATAATTATGACCTCAGATCCTAAGACTCCATTTCGACCTGAATTCATGTTTGTTGAACTCTTGGTTAATAATCAAAAACTACTGATCGGAGTGGTATACAAGGCGCCGGACATACAACATATATCTGACCTAGAAGTGGCATTATCGAAGTTAACTCCGCTGTACGAAAACATAATCATTCTTGGTGACTTCAATACTAATCTCCTAGTTACAAGTAACGAATCAACATACTTACAAAACTTATTCCATGGCATGGATTACAATATACTGACACTAGACGCGACTAACCATGTTCACAGAATAAACCACACGTCTCACACACTGATTGACCTTACTATAACAAACAATCCGCAGAAAGTGGTAAAACATGGACAGCTTGCTGTACCAGGTATTTCGACCCACGATCTCATATACTTATGTTACTCTCTCAAGGCACCAAAGTACAAAACCAGGTACATAATGCGAAGAAACTTCAAGCATTTTAATACTGAGATAATATGAAATGAAGCATATCAATTGCCGTGGAATGACATTCTACTGACTAATGACATTGATGATAAGGTTGACAGACTGAACTCTTTAATATTAGGACTGTATGACAAACACGCTCCGAAGAAGCAAATTCGAGTTTCTCACCCTTCGTCTCCTTGGCTAACAACCTCCTCAGTCCCGAGAGGAAATGAAGTTTGTTACAAGTTTGTTTTTTGCATCCTGAATTCAGTTAGGTATCAAATAACACGTGAAAAGTAATACTTTTCTTTCATCATAGATCTTTCATTACATAACTAAGTGTCCAGCAGGCTGGACACTGGGACTCAATTGTTGTAAACAATGAGAAAAAAGTGAACATAAGTTACGATTCTAACTATTGAGCATCAGTTGTTTTCACACCTTATGCATCTGTTGTTAACAATGTAACATTCAGTTGTGAAACTGGAGGAAAAACTGCCTCTCACTCGAAATACACAGAAATACATTACACTTAACACACTTGAATTTCGTTTCAGATTTACAATCCTTGTTTGGACATCTTAGCCATTTGTTTTTGTCATTAATTTTGCAGAGAGGTAAATGGTTATTTCCTGATTTTCTTACGTCGTCGTTGGGAATTAGAGCTGGGGAATTTTTCTTCCTTGGTGGTTCAGGGCTCTCATCGTCCTCATCAGAAGAATGAATTGTCTGTCTTCTAGAAGTAGCAGCAAAGCTGAGTGATGCTCCAATGTAGATCTTGAACTCCGGGAGATCCTAAATTCTTTACATCTATGACCAAGTTGAAGTATCTGTCGCATTTCTCGCAGTGAACTACATGTTCACTTGGAGTTCTATCTTACACCAGTTTCACTACAACTGACCTTCCAACCCAAATAAGTGGAAGGCTTGCTATTAGGCCCCATTTTGGCTCCTTGATAGACGGAAAGGTCCAGTACCAGTCCATGTGGTATTGCAAGAGCAAAATTTTTAATACCAATTGGATTTGGTTGTTTTTTTACAAACTGTCTCCGTGACGCAGTTCCAGTAAATGGAATCATCTGCTCATCTACTGACAGACTGCGTGAAACCGGATGAGTCAAGCACTTTCTACGAACAGTATCAAGTATCGGCTGTACCTTCCACCATTTATTTTCCTCTTTTTCTTCATCTGAAACTCCTAAATTGTCCACAAAATGCAACTAATTCCTCAATTTGAACATGTTGTCTGTGGAAAGGACAGCCACTGCAGGCACCCTTAATCCCTGACGATAGTACATCCGAAATCTGGGGAATTTCATGCACCCTGTAATCATATGTGCCCTCCACAAGTTGCTTAATTTTCTTCGTAATTGTCTCAAGTGGTTTGTGATTATCCTGCGAGGCTCTGATACTAGTTTGTTCAGCTACAATCTTCCATATTTCAACAGAAAAATACTGCTCGAAGTACCTTAGTAGTATCTGTAGTTCCCTCCCTTCCTCAGACCACTCTTTCTCAGGTAGATCCTTCACTTTGTCAGCAAATTGCTGCCTCTTCCATTTCATATCCTTTGCTTGGCAGACTATTGTGCAGGGGATATGCATATCTTCAAATTCATCTGGCTCTGGTGATGGATCAGAATTTTCTTCGGAAGAAACCACGCCCCACGTCATTAACATCATCATCTGATATATCGTCAATGTTACTGCCCTCTTCCCAATAGAGTGAATATGTCCTCATGTGTGGTAGGTTTTCTGTAAACTAAACATAATAGAATTATTATTATTATTATTATTATTATTATTATTATTATTATTATTATTATTATTATAACACACAGTACAAAAATAATGAATCAACCTATAATTTTGGATATATTCTATTTCAATGCAACAAACATTCGGACTGAAGTGAGTTAAGATCTCACTTTGCAAAGACGTCATATTCTCCCACCAATAAGCTGAGATACTGAACAGAGACCTGATGTCCAGCCGGCTGGACTTACTAAGAAACACAGGATTAAGCAAATAAATTATCTAGGTACGTTATGCTATATTGTATAGAGAGCTTCTCCATTACATATACAAATAATTTCAATTCATAAATATACAATAATTAGTAAATTATTTCTCTACTGACCCTTATTTCATTAGGAAGTCTTCCTACCCATCTCAGCTATAGACAACATGATGGCTGAACACTAATAGCCGACTTCAGAAGCATAAAATCAAAATTTAAAAACCCAAAGCGTAAAAGGTACATATTCAGCATACTGGACATCAGGATTTAGAGAGTGTAAAACGGTATTTCTAGCATTTACAGCTGTATATATGTGTGTCCAGCCGGCTGGACATCTGGACTGAGGAGGATATTAGGACTGTATGACAAACACGCTCCGAAGAAGCAAATTCGAGTTTCTCACCCTTCGTCTCCTTGGCTAACAAATGAAATTAAGTCGGTCATGGCAAATCGTGATGCTTGGTATAGGCGATTTAGGCGAACTGAAAGCACTAGCGATTTCAAAAATTACCGTATTCTCCGAAATCAAGTTAAGAAATTAATTCGTAACAGCAAGTATAAATATATTCAAGGGATAACAAACAGACGAAATTCAGCACTAATATGGAAACATTTGCATCAGATGGGTATAGGTCGCAGCCTGACCATGCAGACACCCAGTATACCACTTGATGATCTAAATTCTCATTTTACGAAAGCAGCATACACTAATAATGATATTACTGACAATAATGACTATGATGCTAACTATCCTAATAATGATAATAATAATAATAATCATCATCATCAACCAGTTGATGACCTAACTGATGATATTAACACCATAAATGCTCATTCCCGAGTAAATCAAGTAAAATTCACTTTCAAAAAAGTTGGGGCGAACGATGTGAAGCGTGTAATTTACTCCCTCAAGTCTGATGCTCCGGGTAATGACGACATACCATTATCTTTCATAAAAAATATTATTGGTGCCATATTACCTATTCTGATGCATATATTTAATCATTGCCTTGTACAGGGAGTATTCCCAACTGTGTGGAAGCACGGTATCGTCATTCCTATTCCTAAGAAGAATTCTCCTAGTTTACCATCAGATTATCGCCCTATATCCATTCTCCCACCCCTTTCCAAAGTACTAGAACGCTTGGTACACGAACAAGTCCTCACTTACTTGACTAACTTCTCACTGCTTGACCCTTACCAATCTGGTTTCAAGAAAGGACACAGCACAACGACTGCCCTACTGAAAGTAACTGATGATATCCGACAGGCAATGGACACTCGACAAGTGACTGTACTGGTTCTACTTGATTTTTCTAGTGCTTTTGAATACTGTTGTTCCTCAACTGCTACTTTCAAAATTGGATTCATTAAATTTCAGCAAGACGGCAATAAACTTTTTCAGTTCGTACCTCAAAAATCGCCGTCAGTGTGTCAAAGTAAATAATAGCAGATCTGAGTGGCTTAACAAACCCCCCCCCCCCCTCGGTGTCCCCCAAGGGTCTGTACTTGGACCATTGCTGTTTGCAATTTACTTACACGATGTTGCCAAATCGATTACACATTGCAAGTATCATCTTTATGCTGATGATCTGCAGATCTACTACCACTCAAGAACTGATAAAATTCAGAGTGCTGTAGAAAAAGTTAATGCTGATTTAAGTCTCATAAGTAATTTTGCATTGAGTAACAATCTCAAAATTAATCCTCTTAAAACGCAAGCAATAATCATTGGTACTTCAAAAAACTTACACGTCTTAAAACAATACGAAATTCCTCCTGTAGCACTAAACAATACCATTATTCCATTTTGTGAAACAGTTATGAATCTTGGTGTGGCTATAAGCGAAACATAGAACTGGTCGCAACATGTGATGAAAGTGTGCCAAAAGGTATATCAAAGCCTGCATCCTCTGAAGCGGTTTAAAAATATATTTCCTCGGTCCTTGAAAATAAAGCTCCTTCAATCACTCTTGTTTCCAATTCTCGAATACTGTGATACAGTTTTTATTGATATCAATAACGAGCAAAGCATGAGACTGCAACGTGCCCAAAATGCATGCATCAGGTATGCATTCGACATACAACCATACGCCCATGTATCCTCATTCTATACACAATTATCTTGGTTACGACTGAATGACAGACGTAGACTCCACGCAACTACTTTGGTGTATCAAGTGCTTTCTGAGAACACTCCTCCTTACCTATCCACTAGATTTCGCTACCTTAGTTCCCTGCACCTGTTCAATACCCGGTCAGGCTGTACGCTAGAAATTCCTGTGCATCGAACCGCAACCTACAACAGATCGTTCACAATCACCGCCACGAGCTGGTGGAATGAACTCCCCAATGACATCAGGGAAGCTAAATCTAAGACAAAATTTAAAATCCTTTGCCAGCGTCATCTTTTAAGCACTTCCAGTCTTTCTTGAGTGTGAATGGGATGCATGAATGAGAGTGAATATGGTTGTTTATTGCAATGTGTTCCTGTATATAATTTAGTTATACTTTACTCACCTTAGTTTAGTTAGTGATACTTTAGTTGCTTTAGTTATACTTTAGGTTGTAAAGATTTCACATGTTTAAATTTTATGTAAAATATACATTGTATATACATGAAGTGGTTAAGTGTAAAAAAGGGCCGGGAGCCCTAACTTCGCCACAATAAAGACGCTTTATTAATAATAATAATATTATTTGCCTTGTTTCAACCCCTTTTGTGTCTGCTGATTCTCTGGTTAAGCCAACAATTCTGTTTGCTATATGTTCCGGCTTTATTTTAGAGTTCTTGCTACGATAATTAGGGGCACTACTGCCCAGCTTCCAGGGGCTGCCTGGCCGAGGCGGTAAAGGCGTACTCGGTTCGCCCGGAAGGACGTGGGTTCGAATCCCGTCAGGAATTGAACGAAGTCCTATTCAACAAAGAACTACATATGTTTTTATCACTATATTAGATTTTTAGTTACTTCATGAACATGTTTATAACAAATGTAAATCTTATCTCTCTTATAATCATCAAACACATTTTAGAATATCTTTAACCAGATGCCTGGTAAAATAATAGGTTTTTTTGATAATGACTGAAGATGCCTCACCGTAGGAGGCGAAACATGTCTCATCTGAAAATGTTTTAACATAAATGCCAATATCTTGTAATGTACTGAATACGTGGAAATAAACAAAAGATATTATCCTATATACAGTTTCCCGTCAGGAAGTCGTAAAATTTAAGAAACGAGATTTCCACTTCCGGAGATGCATATGGCCCTCAGGTCCACTCAGCCTGCACCACAAATGAGTACCAGGTTAATTTCTGGAGCCAGAGGCGGCCGGACGTAGAGCTAACCACTCTACCCCATCACGTGCCGAGGTTAACAATGGTGGAAGCCTTTACCTTCCACTCCTCCAAGGGCCTTCATTGCCTGTATGGATGTAACTTTGCTTTTTTACTGCCCAGCTTCCTAAGGAGGGGCCATGCTTTTCTGCTGGAGTGTTGGAAGTTAATACAAGACGTCAGTTTATGCCATTTTTCTTTCCTGGCAGAGTCTAATAATAATAATAATGTTATTTGTTTTACGTCCCACGAACTACTCCTTCACGGTTTTCGGAGACGCCGAGGTGCCGGAATTTTGTCCCGCAGGAGTTCTTTTACATACTAGTAAATCTACTGACACGAGGCTGACGTATTTGAGCACCTTCAAATACCACCGGACTGAGCCAGGATCGAACCTGCCAAGTTGGGGTCAGAAGGCCAGCGCCTCAACCATCTGAGCCACTCAGCTCGGATCTGGCAAAGTCTAAGCAATGCAGTAATTCATCAGCGACTTCCATTTGACTGCTGCGTTGGTATTCTTCGTACGGCTCATTGCACCTCTCGCTCCAACCTGGGATACATTCCTTTCTAAATCCTCAGGGAATGTGCTTCTTGGCATCAGAAATGCTGATATTTCCTACGCTGTCCTTGGCTTCGCCTTTCAGAGAGAAGAGCAAGTAGTGGAATTTCTCTATGTCATTATTGTTGACCACCAGGCCTTGAAAAGTGTCTCTGAAATGCAGCCAGGTAATTAGAGTCCCACTTAAGATAGGGAGATTTATTTCTGGTAGTTTGATATTTCTAGGCATGCCATGTGATGACTGAGTGAGCACTTCCCTGACATGTTTTGGAAATTGGTGGCCTTTCTTAATTTGGCCTCCAGCAAGTTGATTGTGCCTTCGAATTATTCTCGGTAGATCGTGCTAGATTCCGCATTTTATTCATCATATGACTCTAGTTGGCTTTGAATTTGCTTGAATTCATCGTTGGTGGAGTGCAATCTGTTTAATTTAATCCGAATGGGGTTGATATCGGCAGAATTTATTTCCGACTCAACGAAGTGTTGAATGAGAGTTACACAAGCCTTCAAGGTTACTCGCCTTTTGGTTAATGTTCGTTTGTTGGACTCTTCCATGTGTTCTTGTTGTTGTTTGAGTCATCAGTCCATAGACTGGTTTGATGCACTCTCCATGCCACCCTATCCTGTGCTAACGTTTTCATTTCTACGTAACTATTGCATCCTACATCTGCTCTAATCTGCTTGTCATATTCATACCTTGGTCTACCCCTACCATTCTCACCACCTACACCTCCTTCAAAAACCAACTGAACAAGTCCTGGGTGTCTTAAGATGTGTCCTATCATTCTATCTCTTCTTCTCGTCAAATTTAGCCAAATCGATCTCCTCTCACCAATTCGATTCAGTATCTTTTTTTTTTTTTTTTTTTTGCTAGGGGCTTTACGTCGCACCGACACAGATAGGTCTTATGGCGACGATGGGATAGGAAAGGCCTAGGAGTTGGAAGGAAGCGGCCGTGGCCTTAATTAAGGTACAGCCCCAGCATTTGCCTGGTGTGAAAATGGGAAACCACGGAAAACCATCTTCAGGGCTGCCGATAGTGGGATTCGAACCTACTATCTCCCGGATGCAAGCTCACAGCCGCGCGCCTCTACGCGCACAGCCAACTCGCCCGGTGGATTCAGTATCTATTCATTCGTGATTCGATCTATCCATCTCACCTTCAGCATTCTTCTATAACACCACATTTCAAAAGCTTCTATTCTCTTTCTTTCTGAGCTAGTTATCGTCCATGTTTCACTTCCATACAATGCCATGCTCCACACGAAAGTCTTCAAAAACATCTTTCTAATTCCGATTTCAATGTTTGAAGTGAGCAAATTTCTTTTCTTAAGAAAGCTCTTCCTTGCTTGTGCTAGTCTGCATTTTATATCCTCCTTATTTCTGCCATCGTTAGTTATTTTACTACCCAAGTAACAATATTACTCTACTTCCTTTAAGACTTAATTTCCTAATCTAATATTTCCTACATCACCTGCCTTCGTTCGACTTCACTCCATTACTTTTGTTTTGGACTTATTTATTTTCATCTTGTACTCCTTAGAGGAAGTGGAGAGACAGATAGAAGATAAGGAAGTGCTATTGATGGGAGATCTAAATGCACAAGTTGGAATGGAAAGACAAGGAAAGGAAGATGTTGTAGGGCCCTTTGGATATGGAAATGTAAATCCAGAAGGTGAGTTGTTGGTGGATTTTTGCATGAGGAATCAAATGATTGTTGGAAACACCTGGTTTAGGAAGAAGAACAGTCAGAAGATTACAAGGTATGGCTGGGGAGACAGACGAACAAAGACCATGATTGATTATATAATCATAGAGAAAGAACACCGGAAGAACCTTGTAGATGTAACAGCCATGCCTGAAGAAGCCTTTGGTGGAGATCATAGAGTTGTGATAGGAAAATTGAAAGTTGGAAAGATTGAAAAACCCCAATTAAGAAGAGAGAAAAGAATTAAAGTATGGAAGTTGAAGGAGAAAAGCATACAAGAAGAATTTCAAAGGGAAATAATACCCTTGGTACCCAGGACAGAGGTGGGGAATGTTGAAGAGGAATGGAAAAGATTTAAGGAAGCACTGGTTGGATGTGCAGAAAAGGTGTGTGGTAGAACATCAGGAAATGTGAAAGACAAAGAAACACACTGGTGGAATGATAGGGTAAAGATTAAAGTGAAGGAAAAGAAAATGGCATGGAAAGCATGGAAAACATCTAAGACTGAAGAAAGTAGAAGAAAATATGTGGAGGCAAAGAATTTGGCCAAGAAAGTAGTGGAGGAAGAAAAGAGGAAAAGCTGGGCCTTATTCACACAGACATTGAGAGATGATACGCAGGGCAGCAAGAAATTACTGTATGGTATCTTAAGAAACAAAAAGAGAGATCAAGTAAACACCAGATTTGTGAAGGATGCAGGTGGCATAATTTTAACAAAGCCAGAAGAAATAAGAAATAGATGGAGAGAGTATTTTCAGAAGCTGCTGAACATAAGAACGGATGACAGTCATTCAATGGACGACCAGGAAAGGCAATTAGTTGACGAAGAAATGGATAAAGAAATTACAATGAATGAAATTGAAATGGCAGTAAGAAAGATGAAAAATGGAAAAACTGCTGGAATAGATGAAATTTCAGTGGAGATGATAAAGGCAGCTGGAGCTGTAGGCCTGCAGTGGACATATCGGATTCTCAGGAATGTCTGGGAGAATAAGGAGGTCCCTGAGGATTGGCAAAAAGGAATAATCATCCCAATTTTCAAGAAAGGTGATAAAGTTTTGAAGAACTACAGGGGAATTACTCTAATATCTCATGTTGCTAAGATAATGGAAAGGATACTGGAAAGTAGAATAAGGTTGAGGGTTGAGAAGCAGATACAGGAAAATCAGTTTGGTTTCAGAAGTGGAAGGTCAACAATAGAGCCCATTTTCATTATGAGACAACTAATGGAAAAGCATTAGGAGTACGCGAATGATATGGTGATGACATTCATTGATATTGAAAAGGCATATGACAGTGTCCCTAGGACGAAAGTTTGGGACAGTCTGGTGCAAAAAGGAATTGGATAGGGATTAATAAAAATGATCATGGCATTGTACAAGGAATGTTGTAGTTGCGTGCAAACACAAGTTGGCAGGACAAGTTGGTTCAAAATAACTAGTGGGCTGAGACAGGGAAGTGTTCTATCACCAATCCTGTTTACAATAGTAATGGATGACATCATGAGAATGGCAAAAGCAGCATATGGAGGAAGAGAAATGAACATGATGTTATTTGCAGATGATATTGTGATTTGGGGAGAAGACGACAGGAAGGTTCAAGAACAGTTGAATGTGGTGAATGGGAAGATTGAAGAATGTGGATTGAAAATAAGTGTAGAAAAGAGTAAAACTCTTGTTATGACTAGAGGGGAGAAAGAAGGGAAAGGTCAGATTAGACTTGCAGACAAGTCCCCGAAAGTAGTGGAAACGTTTAAATACCTGGGGAGTGAATTAATGGAGAATGCTCGACTGGATGCTGAGATTAGTAAAAGGATTCAAGCTGGAAGTTGTTTCTATCATAGTGTAAGAAATATGTTATGGGACAAAGATGTGCCAATGGAAGCAATGTACAAGATGTATTACGTACCCATAACAACTTACGGAGCAGAAACTTGGACAATGACAAAGAAGGATGAGAGTCAAATACAGGCAGCCGAAATGAAATTCTTGAGGAGTATGATACAGAAGAGTAGAAGAGACAAAATAAGGAGTGAGAAAATCCGGGAAGAAATTGGAGTGGAAAAAATGAATGATAGAATAGAGAAGAGCCGACTAAGATGGTTTGGGCACATAAAGCGAATGAGCGACGAAAGAATGCCAAGAAAGGTGATGGAAATGCAAATTCAAGGAAGGAGAGGCCATGGACGACCACGATTGAGATGGAAGGACACCATCCAACGCAGCATTATAGAAAGAAACCTGGACTGGGACACAGTGTTGGAAGAGGAGTGGTGGAAAGACCGAAGAAAGTGGAGAGGAACCATATTTGCCCCTACCCGGCTACAGCTGGAAAAAGGGAAATGATGATGATGATGATGACTCCTTACCCAAGACTTCATCCATACCATTCAGCAACCCCTCGAGATTTTCTGCAGTCTCAGACAAAATAACAATATCATCGGCAAATCTCAAGGTTTTGATTTCCTCTCCTTGGACTGTGATTCCCTTTCCAAATTTTTCTTTGATTTCCTTTACTGCCTGTTCTATGTATACATTGAAAAGGAGAGGGGACAAACTGCAGCCCTGCCTCACTCCTTTCTGGATTGCTGCTTCTTTTTCAAAGTCCTCGATTCTTATCATTGCAGACTGATTTTTATACAGATTGTACATAATTCTTCGTTCTCGGTATCTGATCCCTATCATCTTCAGAATCATAAATAGCTTGGTCCAATCAACATTATCGAATGCCTTTTCTAGATTTACGAATGCCATGTACGTGGGCCTGTCCTTCTTGATTCGATCCTCTAAGATCAGACGTAAAGACAGGATTGCTTCACGTGTTCCTACATTTCTTCTGAAGCCAAACTGATCTTCTCCCAACTCAGCTTCAACTTGCTTTTTCATTCTTCTGTAAATAATACGTGTTAAAATTTTGCAGGCATGAGATACTAAACTAATGGTGCGGTAGTTTTCACACCTGTCAGCACCGGCTTTCTTGGGAATAGGTATAACAACATTCTTCCGAAAATTGGATTGGACTTCTCCTGTCTCATACATCTTGCACACTAAATGAAATAACCTTGCCATGCTGGTTTCTCCTAAGGCAGTCAGTAATTCAGAGGGAATGTCATCAATTCCAGGTGCCTTGTTCCTATTGAGGTCACTCACAGCTCTGTCAAACTCTGACCTCAAAATTGGGTCTCCCATTCCATCAGCATCAACAGCCTCTTCATGTTCCAGAACCAAATTATCTACATCGTTACCTTCATACAACTGTTGGATATGCTCCTGCCATCTTTCTGCTTTGTCTTCTTTCCCTAGAAGTGGCTTTCCATCTGAGCTCTTAATATTCATACACCTAGATTTCCTTTCTCCAAAGGTTTCCTTGATTTTTCTGTATGCAGCATCTACCTTTCCCAGGACCATACAGCCTTCGACATCCTTGCACTTCTCCTTCAGCCATTCTTCCTTAGCTACCTTGCACTTTCTATCCACTTGATTCTTTAATCGCCTGTATTCCTTTCTGCCCTCTTCATTTCTAGCATTTCTGCATTTTCGTCGTTCATCAATCAGGTCTAGTATCTCCTGAGTTATCCACTGATTCTTAGTTGATCTTTTCTTCCTTCCTAACATTTCTTCAGCAGCCCTACTGACTTCATTTTTCATGACTCTCCACTCTTCCTCTATAGTGTTTCCTTCAGCCTTTTCATTTAGTCCTTGTGCAACATGTTCCTTGAACCAATCCCTCACACTCTTTTCTTTCAACTTGTCTAGATCCCATCTTTTTGCATTCTTTCCTTTCTTCAATTTCTTCAACTTCAGATGGCATTTCATGACCAACAAGTTTTGGTCAGAGTCCACGTCTGCTCCTGGGAAAGTTTTGCAATCCAACACCTGGTTTCTGAATCTCTGCCTAATCATAATGAAGTCTATTTGATACCTTCCAGTGTCTCCAGGTCTCGTCCACGTATACAGCCGTCGTTTGTGGTGTTTGAACCAAGTATTGGCAAGGACTCTATTATGATCAGTGCAGAATTCAACCAGCCAACTTCCTCTTTCGTTCCTTTGTCCCAATCCAAATTCTCCTACTGTATTACCTTCTCTTCCTTGGCCTACCACTGCATTCCAGTCTCCCATCACAATTAGATTCTCGTCACCTTTTACATATTGTATTAAATCTTCTATCTCCTCGTACATTCTTTCAATTTCTTCATCATCCGCTGAACTAGTGGGCATATAGACCTGCACTATTGTGGTGGGCATTGGTTTGGTGTCTATCTTGACGACAATAATTCTTTCGCTATGCTGGTCGTAGTAGCTTACCCACTGCCCTATTTTCTTAATTATTAAAACAACTCCTGCATTTCCCCTGTTTGATTTTGTGTTGATAATTCGGTAGTTGCCTGACCAAAAATCTTGTTCTTCCTGCCAACGTACTTCACTTATACCAACTACATCTAACTTTAGCCTATCAATCTCCCTTTTCAGATTCTCTAACCCACCACAACGATTCAAACTTCTAACATTCCACGCTCCGACTCGCAGAATGTCAGTATCCATCTTCCTGATGGTCGCCCCCTCTCGTGTAGTCCCCAGCCGGAGATCCGAATGGGGGACTAGTTTACCTCCAGAATAGAAATTAGATAACTTTGAAATACAACCCCATTATTCCATCCACTCGTTCGACATTACTAATATGTAATCCAAGTATTAACACCAAAACATTAACTCCCATCATTGAAAGAAATCTAAATACACACAGTTCCCTAAGCAAACTTGAGATCCAAGGCTTCATGAAGGTCCTAAAAATTAGTAATCAATAATAACTTCTTTATCTCTGACAGCATCATATATCAACAGTATGGACTGGCAATGGTGTAACTGGCTTCGGGGATCTTAGCGGAAATATATCTAGATTTCTTAGAACATACAACTGACAACGATGACACTTTTTCTAATATTCTATTTTGGTCTGGATACGTCGATGATACTTTGGTAGTACTAGACGATAGGACTACTATACTGAGAGTCAACTCAAGACCTTAGCGGTCCCTTTGATGTTAGTCAGACTTCTGGTCAGTGAAAAGGCTTCCGCAGGGCCAAATAGTTCCCTAGGTTTGTTACTTGTTCCTGAAGTCAGGAGCTTTCTTCAGTTTGGTTATATATTCTGGTGAACTGACTTGACGAATTAAACATTTTTGCCTTGTACAAATATTAAAAATATATTACAGGTTGTATGTTATTCGGGTTCGTTACCAACTCTTATATTTCATACGTAGATTGCTATGAATAGTTATTGCTCTCAGTGGCGTATGTAGCAAAATAATAATTATTTCATAATGATATTGATATCTTATTGCACTGTGTACTTACTAAGCTTTGTTCGAGTTCATTCCATTGCTGATAAGTTCCCATAATATGTGCGACGTTGAAGATGGATCCAAGAAAACTGTTGGCAATACTGGCTGAACAGAATGTTCAGCATTCAAAATGGCTGCCAGCTGTGAGCAAGACGTATGTGATGCTGTGACGCTTGAGTCCCCTATGAAATACTTCAAAGCTAACAAAAGTGGAGAAAAATTAAGTAGGAAATCTAAACCAAATTGTTTTAAACGTTTACAGTAGCCTGCGTGATTAGAATCCGCTGTGGACTGTGGAAGACGTGAAAAAGACCGCGCAGCTGACCGGCGTTTCTGTGTACAGTGTTTACGCCGCTCGCTTGGAATTTAAACTCCACGGAAACTCCAAGTCTCCAGCAAATAGTTGATGTGTCAGCTCAACGCTCGCCGTAAATAAAACAGGAAGGGCCTTAACACGGTATGGGAATAGTGGTGTATTCGATGATAATAATAATAATAATAATAATTTGTACTTTATATTCGTAACCGCCCTCTACCTGCAGAAATGTTGTCATGAGGAGATCATGAGTTCGTGTTTACCTTCCGAATGAGGAGACTACAATATTTACAACTCCTGGAAAAGTTGTATTTTGCAATTCCACTCACGGGTGGGATTTTCAGCTTCTTGAACTGTGAGAAACTGCCTCTGACAGTCGTTGCACGAGAGCGGAATCGTATACTTATGTTGTAAGTTTCCATGTGCCTCAAACAAATTGCATTATGAAATAAAAATAAACCTTTCTTTTCTTGCCTCGGTATTTCAGAACTCTGTAGGTTTTACATGGTCACTAAGGAATAAATAGGTATGGTACGTAATGAAAGCACGGCTGTGTGAAAGGAAGTGATTTCGTTTGATGCCTCACTATTACAGAATGAAGTACTTGTCAGATAGACTCACGGCGTTAATGATAAGCTGGTTGTGGCGGAGATGGAGAACGGTGACGGGAAGGGGGAACAGGGTACGTGCTCACATGCGGAAGGATACTTTTCCTAAGCTTGAACTGAATTGAATTTCAGTATAGTGCTACCTCTACTCTTGACAATCTCAACAATATAGATCCAGAAATTAAATTCACCCTCGAGTCGGAATCCAACAAACAAAGTAACTTCCTAGACCTCACAATAAACAAGCTCCCATCCTCCCAACATACAGCATATATAGAAAACCCACACAAACTGCTACAACCGTAAGATAGGATTCCACGCATCCTCACACACAAAAATGCGCTACTTATGACAACATGGTCGACCGCGCATTTAAAATACCAATGTCAAAAACAAACTTAAAGAAAGAAATAGACACCATCCGTTCCATTGCCAAATTCAATGGATATAACGATTGTTTCATAGAAAGAATAATAAATAAATTCAAGCATCGACTAAATACGCTAGAAAAAGAAAAACCCAACCCTATCACATATTCTACCTTCACTTTCAACGAAAACGTTTGCAGTGTCACCAACATCTTTAAGAAGCACAATGTCAAGATATCCTTTCATACTAACAATAGTAATGTTGAAGTAATACACAACTCTAACACAATAAACAAAAATAACACCTTCTTGAGGTCAGGGGTATACCGGTTTAGTTGCAAAAACTGTAATTCCATGTACATAGGACAGACCGGACGAAACTTCAAAATCAGGTACATAGAACACGTCAATGCTATTAAATACGAAGGCGCTTTTTTTTTTTTTTCAACCTCCGATCGCGCAGGTAAAGAACCACACAAGCTGTGGGAACTGTTCGCGCATGGAAGGTGACTGCGCAAGTCCTCCCCTCTACCCGTGGTCACAGCCAACTTCCTCACACCAGTGTGAGCCGAGGTATTGGCACGGAAACATGGCCGCTACTATTGACGCTCCCGCCAAATGTGAGGTGCGTAGTGTGATACGTTTCCTACAAGCAGAAGGGAATAGTGCAGCTGACATTCATCGACGAATGAGTCGAGTATATGTTTCAAAGGTCATGAGTGATGTTGTTGTGCATAAAAGGTGCAGGAAGTTCAAAGAAGGCCAGACCGATGTTCACGATGAACGGGGGCAAGACCGCAAGTCTGTTGCTACGGATGACATTGTTCACGAAATTGACCAAGAGGTTCGCAAGAACCGAAGATTTACCGTAAGCAAGTTGTGTGAGAAATTTCCTGCAGTTTCAAGGTCATCTCTTTACAAGATCCTAACAGAACACCTGCGCTACAGGAAATTGTGTGCCCAATGGGTTCCGAAGATGTTGTCTGATGACCACAAAAGTCGCCGGATGGCAGCAGCGTTGACATTTCTTACCCGTTATGAGGCTGAAGGTGGCAATTTGTTGAAGAAAATTGTGACTGGCGGTGAGACTTGGGTTTCATACGTCACCACCGAAACAAAACAACAATCACGTCAATGGATGCACACGCACTCACCAAACAAACCGAAGTTTAAGCAAACCTTCAACGACAGAAAGATGATGGCTACAGTCTTTTGGGACCAAAAAGGTGTGTTGCTTGTTGAGTTCATGGAACGGGGGTCTACGATCAATGCAGCTGTTTATTGCCAGACTTTACGACGACTGCAGAGGGCCATACAGAACAAACGACGACGCATGCTGACGTCTGGAATCATTCATGACAACGCACGCCCTCAGAGTGCTTGTGTCACCCAACAACTTCTGCAGGAGGAATTTCGGTGGGATGTTTTTGACCACCCACCGAACAGTCCCGATTTAGCGCCGAGTGACTTCCACCTCTTCCCGGGACTGAAAAAGTCGCTGGGAGGGCAGAGGTTCCAGGAGGATGAAGATCTTCAAACCAACGTTAGGGCCTATCTGAACTCACTGGCGGCAACATACTGTGCTGAGGGGATCAAAAAGCTTGTCCAAAGGTATGACAAATGCCTCAACCTTCATGGTGATTATGTTGAAAAGTAACCATATTTGTACCTAACATTTGGTAATAAATTCATTGGGATACGTACACTTGTCTTTCATTTATGACCCTCCGGAGGATGAAAAAAAAAAAAAAAAAACGCCCTCGTACAATAGGTTTTCGGCAGTGGGCCTACATATGCATGACGCGAAAGATACTTTTAACATCATAGACCAAGACTTGGAGATTCTCAGAACTTTGGGAAAAGGCTCTCTCTCCTAGATGTCACTGAAAATTGCTTCATATACCTCGATCAGTTTTTCAACTCCAATTTAAACTTAAATGAAATTTCTGAGAAACCCAAGGTTCTTTACAACTTTCTTATTACAGTTCTTAAAGATGTAAAGTTTACGAGAAAGCGTTCGATCTTCCACACATCACATAACACCCTACCTTGCTATACGTTCCCACCGCATAGCCCTCCAGACCTGCCCCCAACACCTCCCCCATACGCATTTCCTCTCCTAGCCCCTCCCTTCTTTTCCTCCCCTCTCCCAACTACCTCTACCCACAAACCTGCTCCAGTTGTCAACTCCTCTCCATAGAGTAAGCTTCCAGGCATGCTGCGGCACGGTGAGTTCTCAAACTTTAACTTTCTATACCTTTGCTTCATTTGATTTGCCCTTTACAGAACTCAATAATAAAATCAGCTCTTCGCTTCGCTTTCGACGGCACATGGGGAATATGTTACGATCGCTGAATTTACAACGTGTATTTCCTACCTTGCATACTACTGTTCTCTTCGATACTGTCCTCGCCACGTCAAGCATTCTACTACTCCGCTCACCTGTGCTCTGCCTGCGCCATTCATCACGTGACTATGATGTCATCCTCTCTACGCTTCGCCTTCTCCGTTGTCTGTGCGCTGCGTGCTCACCTATTGGACACATGATGATATGCTTCTCGAACTTGCTGGCTTGTAGCCTTCTCACCTTTCTAGATTTTTCTACACCACTATATATATATTTCCCACTCCACTGCACCACATTTGAGTCTGCTTTTGTCTTGGAGTGGTGGAGCACCATAATAACCGTGCTACTTTGTATTATGTCAATTCCAACTGGACTGTATATCTTCAAACTATTTGGTGAACAAGATTTATCATTATTTGGACATTAATTTTTCATCTGGGCCATTTGCCTGCTGAACTTTTCTTCCGCCGACGACGTATGCCATTTGTAATTTCTGTTCTCGTAACATAGGAATACCCGGTGAAGAAAATCCTTTCCCCGTTCTGATCCTTATCCCACTTCACTTTCCCCTTCCTATCGTACTTCTTTTCTTTCAGGGTTTGCTCCCACTTTCTTACAATTTCTGTATGTATTCATTGTGCGCTTGTATTTGTTCAATAGGCTTTTCTTAGATGCATTTCGTAAATTCTATTTGTAAATGTGGCACACTTTTCTGATTTTCTCAAGTTTTACATATTTATCTTTCATCACTTGTTTAAAATTTGTCTTGGATTTATTTATCTTGTTACTATGTTTGATTGTTAAATATATTCTATTCATATTGTTAATTTTTGGTCTTCCTATTGGCCTAGCTCCTTCTTACTGCAGGTTTCCATGGTTTAATCATTTATTATTATAATTATTATTATTATTATCCATACTATATAATATCACTTTGGTTGATACTATTTGTTTATCGCACGCTATCTCACTACAGTATTTGGTATTCTGTGCTCCCTACGGTATTGGTAATCATATATACACCACAGTATGATAGCAGAGCTCCCTTACAACAGTATGGTAGCAGAGTAACTTTGGTTCAATTCCCATCACTTCTTTTCTTTTTGGTATAGTCTTTGGCTGGTTTGCTTGTCTTCCTACTATGGCTTACTTTTCAGACAATTTTTCTTCTTATAAATCCGACACTTCTTCTACATCTTCTTCCAATCCTCTTAATTTCTCGGCTCCAAACCCTTTTGTTACTTATGATTTACTTTCTCATAATTCTTCTTCCACTACGGATTCTACGCTGTCTTCTGACTTATCCTCTTCTGAAATTTCTTTACCGCCGAAAAAACTATCTCTTGATTGCACCGCTTTTATTCCGCCTACAAAATCCACTTTATGTCATTCGTCCCCTCCCAAACCTTTCTCAAACGCTTCCCCACCCCAACCTACACCACCGCCTACTCTGTCTTCACAATTTTTGTATGAATCTCCTAATCCTTTCTCTACCTCTTCTCATGCAGAGGCTATTAATTTTCATCTCATTAAGAAATCTTTAGACTTAGTCCCCCACCTCACTTCGAAGCATCTACAAGTACTTACACTCTGGTTGTTTGCCGCTTGTAAATTCTTAAAACTGAACTTGGCCCCATTTTCTCAATTACTTTCCCTCTTGTATTCCAAAACTTCTGGTCATTTTAGTAATTTTCTGTTACAACACAGTCTGATTGCTATGACTGGATTCAATTTCGTTCCCTTGTACACAATTACTTTCTTCCCTATGAAATTCGCCAACAGTTAAGCTCTGATTTCTTACGTCATCATCAACGTCCTGATGAAATGACTTATGACTTTTTGGATTCTCTCATTAACCTTGCTGATGTTCTTGCCATATCTGAACACCCTCAGGAAATCATCTCTCTGGTTCGTTTTTATGCTGCTCCTCCATTTCGGCAATTAATTAACCCTTTTTCTCCTCCCACATCTATTTCTCACCTTTATCATATTGCTCAAATGGTCACTTTCAATTCTTATAGTAATGCTTCATATTATGCTTCTGTTCCCCCTCCTCCTCACATCTTCCCCACCCCACCTCCCTCTTCTTCTCCTTTTACTTCTTCTCTTCATCCAACCAATTCCACTCTTTCTTGTTTTCGCTGTCAAGGTCGAGGTCATATCGCTCATTATTGTCCAACTCCACGATCGGGAAGCGCTCCCTCCCGCCGTATGTAGGCAGCATTCGGTCTATAGGGCAAAATCTGCCACTTGCCGCTCCGTGTCTGGCTCGATCTGCTTATATTCTTGCTGTACTTCAGAATATTCCCTCTCTTGCATTATTAGACTCAGGGGCTTCTATTTCGCTTCTCAGTTCCTCTTTTTTTTCCAGCAATTACTTCAATTGCATCCACATCTTCAATTACGTTTTTCGGATTTATTATGTACTTCTGTCTCACGTCACACTTTAAACATTCTTGGTCAACTTAATTTTACGGTAAAGATTTCTAAATTTTCATGGCCCTTTCCCTTTTACATCGCTCAAGATCTTCCTATTCCCCTTATACTCGGATATGATTTTTTTTCACATACTGGCTTAATTCTCCACACTCACACCTCTTCCATTTCTTTTCATTTTGACTCTGTGACTAGCATTCCTTTGATCAATCCTTCTGATTACCCTACTTCATTACATCACTCTAACTCGCATGTCTGTTACTGAGTCTCAGCAGGAAGTTTTAACCTCGCTTCTTAACCAATTTTCTGACGTGGTTACGGAACAGCTTGGTACTGTCCGCAATTATGAGGCTCATATCGATCTCTTGGACCACTCTCCCGTCAGATCTCCCCCTTATCATCTTAGTCTACCTTGTATGCAACTTTTGGAGCAACACATATCTCAAATGCTTGCTGATGGGACCATTATCCCTTCTACTTCGAATTATCCTTCACCTGCTTTTCTGGTCAACAAGCCTGATAATTCCATGCACTTTGTCATTGATTACCGTCATCTCAATAGTACGATTAAATACGATGCTTATCCCCTTCCTAAGCTGCGAAACGCTTTTCAATTTTTTGCTAATGCTAAATATTTTTCCATATTTGACTGTAACTCCGCTTTTCAGCAAATTCCATTAGATGCGGCTAGTTCTAAACTTACTACTTTTATTACTCCTAATGGTCTCTATCAATTTACTAAGCTTCCTTTTCGTCTTAATGTTGGATCCCAGGTCATGCAACGCCTTGTTGATTCTCTTTTTTTTCTGATATTAGGTACAAATATCTTTATCCGTACGTAGACGATTTATTGATTTTTTCTCCCATATTATTCATCTTACTGAAGTACTTTCTCGTCTTCGTACGGCAGGTCTCACTATTAACCCTTCCAAACTTTCTCTTGCACAAACTTCTGTTCAATTTTTAGGTTACATTTCCTCCCAAGGTGTTTCCGTTGATCCTGATCATATTGCGGCCATTACTCAACTCTGTCCCGCTAAAAACATCAAACAACTGTGTACCTTTCTTGACATGGTTTCTTTTTATAACCGTTTTATTCCCAACTTCTCCCATATTGCTGAACCATTGCATTATCTCAAACGTAAGGCTGTTAATTTCTTTGGACTCCTACTCAACAACATGCTTTTTCTACTCTTAAATCTCTTCTTCTCAAAGCTCCCATTTTGCAGTTCCTGATATCTCTTTACACTTCGAAGTTCATACTGACGCCTCTGATTATGCCATTTCTGGTGTTCTTAATCAAGTTGTTGAGGGTACCCCTCTGCCTATTGCTTATTTTAGTAAACTACTTTCCCCCACTGAACGAAACTATTCCATCTATGAGCAAGAAGCCTTGGCTTTAGTCACCACCCTTGAACATTTTTCTGAGTACCTCCATCATAAACAATTTCTCGTCAAAACCGATAATCAAACCCTTTCATGACTTCTCTCTAATGCTCCTAAAATTGGCAAAACAGGCCGCTGGTTGCTCTGTCTTTCTCGCTTTAAATTTTCCATTAAATTCATCTCCAGTACCCAGAATTGTGTTGCAGATGCTCTATCTCGTTTATTTGAACCTTCATCCTCTCGACGCTTCTCCTTCTGCTACCACTTTTCAGTCGCCCCCCACCTCTGATTCACTGCCTTTGGATAATTTAATTTGTTCACTGATTGATTTCCCTTTATCTTTTCAATCATGCCAATCTCATCAACTTCAAGATGAATTTTGCATTCAGACGAAAGCCTTGCTTTCTGACCCTTCCTATCGCGGTCCTTTTGTGTTTTCCAAAGGTTTACTTCTTTTAAACCCACCCCAAAATCTTCTGCCAGACTTGTTGTCCCTTCTATTCTACAACCCATGATACTTTCTTATTATCATTCTTCTCCTGTGGGAGGGCATTTTGGATTTGCCAAAACTTATGCTCGCATTGCTTCTCTTTATTTCTGGCCTAACATGCGTAAAGATATTTGTCAGTATGTTTCTACTTGCCAACCTTGTCAGTTAGCTAAACCTCTAAATTCTAGATCTGCCGGCCTACACTCCACTCTTCCTCCCACCTTTCCAGCTCAAACTTTTTTTATTGACCTGGTTGGACCTATTGTTCGTTCATCACGTGGTAACACCTATATTTTTACTTTACTGGACGCTTTTTCTAAGTATTTGGTACTTCAACCTTTACGCAAAATTTCTTCTTCCATTATTATCAATCTTCTCTCCAACGTCATATTTCCCCTTATTGGTTTGCCTTCTAATTTAGTTTCCGACAATGCCTCTATTTTTACTTCCAAAGCTTTCTTTCAAATGTGTTTCCAACTCGGAATTAAGAAGATAAATACCTCTCCGTATTATCCCCAGGCTAACAACATCGAACGCTATCACGGAAACCTTAAAATCCCTCTCTCTATTTTCCACAACTCCTACCATAAGAATTGGGATCTAAATCTTTCTGCTTTAGTCCTTGCTTTCAACTTGAGCATAAATTCTTCTACCCAACAAACCATTGTTAAACTGTTTTTGGGCCGCGATCTTCATACTCCCTTATCACTTACTTGGGATCTGCACCCCCTTTTAGATTCTGATGATTCTAAATCTATTCAATCTCTTTGGACCGAAGCTCTTTCTCATCTTCGTGCTGCTCAACTTCTTTCCAAGAAAACACATGACTCCCGTCGTCGACCCTCTACCTACTTGGTGACATGGTTCTCTTACGTAATCACCCCCAAAGTTCTGCCAGTGATCAGTTTTCTGCTAAATTAGCTTCTCGGTGGATAGGTCCATTTACAAGTTTCGCATAATTTCCCTGCCTACTCCTGCTAATGCCCTCTTACAGTCTAACTTCTGATTCTGTTGATGTGAAAAGTGTTCATATTTCTCAGTTAAAAAAAATTCCATGCTCCTACTTCTGATAATTAATATTTTTTTCTCTCTCTCTCTTTCCCCATCCCTTTTCTTCTGGGGAAAGATTTTCTTTCCGGAGTGATTGTTTCCTTTCAACTACCCCTATTTTATGGGGCTTGTTCTTTGGTCCTAGCACTGTTCGGTTATTTAATGTTGCCTTTTTTTTTTTTTTTGAGTGGTGGGACCTTGGGTTTCCGACCTTTTTCTAGTATATCTCTTGCTCGTCAGATTCTGGTCTCCATCACTCCGTTTCGACCTGGACTCCCCATGAGAGGCTAATTTCCTTTTTCTTTCTTACTTTGCCCTCATGGAATTTATTTTGGTAACTTATGTATTCTTAACTATACTTACATTACTTTTTTCTGTGCCACATACATATTTTTTATATTGTATACTTTATATTATGCTACTTATGTAACGTTCATATATCACCGCTCTATTTTCTGAATCCCTTTCCTCCTTCTTATTCCCTTTGTCCTCTTTTTGGACCGGTCCATCTCCTCCCCCCCCCCCCCCCCCTTTTTCTTCATTTGGGTACACCATTTCTCGCCAGTCTGCTTTCTCCTTCCAGTGCACGATCTTCGCTCTTCCGAGTTGGCGCCACTTTTGAAGACCGCTACGCCATCGTCTCTGCATCATCTCGACTCTTCGCTTTCGCCAGCACGTGGGGAATATGTTATGATCGCCAAATTTACAACGTGTATTTCCTTTACAACGTGTATTTCCTACCTTGCATACTGCTGGCCAACAGCTAGAAACTAGATACAATGATGACAATGATGACGATTTTCCCAGAAATCAAAACACACAGAATTTGTAACCAACCACCGCACAATTAAAAAAAACCCTTAACAACGTGGGCAATGAAAGTTACACAGCACTAGCGGGTACGGATTTTTAGGAGGGACAAAAATGTGCAAAAATGATGTGAAACAATAGGTAGGCCTACCTAAACTAGATGAGAGGCAAGATCGATCCTTTATACTAGTTAGGAACCCACCATCTCACCCCTTAATGTATTCTTACTTATACAGAAAAATTACAACTGACCTATGTCAATCTCTTAAATGCGACCACTTCCTATGTTCCTATGGGCTGAAAGGCAGTTTCTATTGTTCCCGATAGAGCTTGCATCATGTGTAGCCTATTGCTGCCACATTCCGAGAAAATAATGAAACTGCAGAGTTTGAAAGTGACGTGTCATAGCGTACACCAGATGTAATTGCAGTATCCACAATGTTACTACATTAAATACGGTACCCAAGACATATTCTCTCGTGTTATGTTTACTAGCCAATACTTTACAGGGGATACTAGAGGCCTGTGGGCCATTTTGTGGCTTTAATACCCCAAACCCTAATTTGTTTCTCCTCAGTGGTGGTGGTGATTATTGTTTTAAGAGGAAGTACAACTGGGCAACCATCCTCTATATAACACTAAACGAAGAGAAAAATATTGGAAGGGGTCCGACACTTCGAAAAATGAACGTTTGTCGTCAGTCCAATGGTTTTGTCACTAGCCAGATCTAACTAATCCAGCCCAATGGCATTGTCACTAACCAGGCTAGTTACCAATCCAGAACAATGATATTATCACTAGCTAGACCTAACTAATATAGACAGTGGCCTTGTCACTAGCTGGACCTACATTCCAAAGTTGGCAGCCCTGTGTAGCACACTGTGACATCACGTGAGCTGTGCCATGTTGGATTCCTGTCCTCTCTTTTCCGTACCCCAATGGCTGACACAAAACAGTCTTCAAGAGGCTCTCTGCTAACAGCCCTGACATATTAGACCATTTTTTATATCAATAATCAGGACGAGCACAGACAAAAGAAAGGCTGTAGAGAAAACAATGGTGAATACTGCCCTCGCACAATGCTGGTTACGGGCTAGTGTGGTTGGCAACAGATCATTGGAATTAGGTGCACCAACGCGAAAGTTCTAGGTGGAGCATCTAGGGATAACTTTGTGGGTCCTACAGTGAGCTAATGCCAAGGCCGAATTCCTAAACACTGGTCAACATAGATTTGTCTAACAAACAAAAGTTTTCAAACTGCAGTTCAGGCAGCAAAAGATTGCAACTAGAGAAGAATTGTGTCGCAGGCAGTCGCCACATCCCTGACATGCGTTATGGAATGAGGAAGAGGAGGAGAGAGTCAAATATCTGTCATTCATAACACTCTAAAATCTATGTCTTCAGAATGACAAAAATTGGTGTGACTGTTCTAAAAGCAACTGACAACTCTGAAAACACAAAAATTTGAGACAAATTGTTAACGTCCTTTTTTCATAAATCGTGCAGAAAGATGCAAAGAGGAGTAGAAACACATAATACAACAAACACAATGAAAAGGTCAACATAGTCATCTTTTGTTAATATGTAAGATGGCTATGAATGTTTACAGCATCTGACTGAAGTTTATTTTTCTCCTGGAAGGCGACTGAAAAGATGAACAAAACTGTATGTCTATACATACTGTAAGATCACAAAAGGGGAGAAAAATGAAAGACACTCTAGTCTATCAGAACCTAATAGGCTACAGCAACTCAGAAAACAACACATTTTTACCAACCACGGTCAGACAAGAAACATCAATATGGAACTTAAATCATGATCTAGAATGTACCAAAAATTTCAATTTACACTGATTAACCTACAGGATCCCAATCTTTACCACTGAAATTAACCATGAGAATATAGTTCAGGATAACAACACGAAAAGAAATTGGTTAAAGAATGATCTATTGTATTACAATAATTCAACATACAGAAACTTTCAAATTATTTGTATGATGTGTACTCTGTGATTCTACTTGCATTATGATGAACATAAAGTTCATCAAATACCTAACAAAAAACAGATACAGAAAATAAATTAATGAACCTAACAATAAGTATAATACCAATATAAATGGTCTGTTATTGGACATTATAAATTTTCCAATAACGGACCATTTATATTGTTATTATAAATTTGCTCATTCGGGACAGGTGTTTCAGATTCCCTATGGAAATCAACATATATATCAAATGATAAGTATATTGGAAAATACACCGATGTTCGTGAGTACTATGGCTGTATCTTTTCGAGCAGGAACTGGACAACACATTATGTTATTAACTCATAAGAATAGCTGAAAATGTTCTTAAATTGGTTTTAATATAAATCAGAAATGGGATAAAAAAATAAAAAAACATTAAAACTAACAGTTCTATTAACTAGTTAATGACCGAGCTCGATAGCTGCAGTCGCTTCAGTGCAGCCAGCACCCAGTATTCGGGAGATAGTGGGTTCGAACCCCACTGTCAGCAGCCCTGAAGATGGTTTTCCGTGGTTTCCTATTTTCATACCAGGCAAATGCTGGGGCTGTACCTTAATTAAGGCCACGGTCGCTTCCTTCCTACTCCTAGACCCTTCCTGTCCCATAGTCGCCATAAAATAACGGACCATTTATATTGCTATTATAACACCTATCTGTGTCGGTACGACGTAAAGCAACTTGTAAAAAAAACTAGTTAATGAATGTATGTACATCAATTTTTTCCTTTTTTTACAATTAGCTTTACGTTGCACAGACACGGATAGGCCTAGGTCTTATGGTGATGATGGGATAGGAATGGGCTAGGAGTGGGAAGGAAGCAGACATGACCTTAATCAAGGTACAGACACAGTATTTGCCTGGGGTTACAATGGGAAACCACAGCAAAACAGTAAAAATATGTTAGAGATATTTATATCAGAGACATCCACTACTGAACACAAAAACCTTAATATTGATACGAATATCTTTTAAAGAAAGTTTCTATCATAACAGTTTCCATTAGGCTGTAATTATATTTATTTTAAAACATAGTTATATTATACACAGTTAAATCTTTATTTTTAAAATAAATAATTTACCGGTCTGTGAGACCGGGTGGCTGTCATGATACCTATAAGGATGGCTCCACTGCAGTGTTAAGAAGGGCACACTTCTCGGTGGCAAGGTAGGTGTCAGCAAGAAAGCTAACCTCTCAAAATGAGCATCTCTTCCAATTAGGCCTACCTTGCTTTCCAAAAAGGAACTAAACTTACGTTAGTATAACACAATCATTGTCAATACTATCCATACGATGTATGTATTTATCTACAAATAATTACGTATAGATATCATTATTCCCTTATTCTATTTCTAAATAACTATTAAACCAGAACAATGAGCAGCCAACGCTAAAATATGTAAAAATCTTACTTCCACATAATCATCCAGCCAAGATAAAGGAGCTTCAGATTTCTTCACAACGTCATCAAATACTTCATCTGCATCCTTTCTCAGCATCATAATTAATTTTCGTAAACAATACCACCTACAACCAAACACAAACAAACCCACAAACCACCCCTAACATTTAAATATACCGTACTTTCCAGCGGTTTAAGTTCAAAGGTGCCAACACAAACGTACACGTACATCACTACATTGTAATACAAAACTGTACTGTACAGAAGGAATAATTATCCTTTACCGTTAAATACAATTTAGAAATGATCTCAATCACAAATGCAACACAAGACGAAGTAGAAAATATCATCCCTGAAAAATAATTCCAAGTCGGTTGGTAAAAAAAAGAGAAAATTAAGAGTTGGCATTACTGCATATAGCTTCTAACCTGAATCGTTGCCACCGCCGTCTCGACCTCGAGACGGTGATCGTTGCCTAAGAGATATATAGGGTTTGGCCGCTAGATGTCACGCTTCCGTTCTGTTCTTGGCAAGGTCTGTCTAGGGAGGTCTGGTCACGCTACCACAATCCTTTGCGGTGGCGGCCATATTGGGTCTTAAATATCGTTGTTATGTGGGCACGCCCGATGTAATGATGTGAGTTATTACTTGTAGTTGGAAGGAAAATGGGATACTGTGCCGCACTAAACTGTCAAAATAAGACAACTGACGGAATTAGAGCGTTTCTCTTCCCTAGAGATAAGCAAAGGAGAGCTCAATGGGTACAAAATTGTAGGCGTGAAAAATGCAACCCATAGAAGATTCCGTCTTGTGCGAGGTTAGTGAAGTTATACATTCGTATTATTCCTGAATAATAATATGTTTATATGAACGATGTTTTATATTTATAGGTCTTATTAAATATTTTCTTCTAGCATCATTTTGAAGAATCGCAATTTGAACTAAAGAGGGCAGATGGACGGAAACTACTCAAGTGGAATACCGTCCCAGCAATGTTCAACGTCCCTAATCCACCCAAGTCTTTGATATATAATAGGAAACCTCCCAAAGAAAGAGAATTGTCTTT
Organism: Anabrus simplex; assembly: GCF_040414725.1. Lineage (NCBI taxonomy): Eukaryota > Metazoa > Arthropoda > Insecta > Orthoptera > Tettigoniidae > Anabrus > Anabrus simplex. The sequence goes on along the minus strand of NC_090265.1, from coordinate 367,882,728 downwards.
CAAAACAAGCAAGAGAAGTAACAGGAAATGTGTACTATTAGTATTGATGTTTATGAAAAATTCCTTTTCATGTGTCCGGCTCCCTGGATAAATGGTTAGCGTGCTGGCCTTTGGTCACAGGTTCGATTCTCGGCAGGGTCAAGAATTTTAATCATACGTGGTTAATTTCACTGGCACGGGGGGTGGGTGTATGTTTCGTGTTCATCATCATTATTTCATTCTCATCACGACGCGCAGGTCGCCTACGGGTGTCAAATCAAAAGACTTGCACCTGGCGAGCCGAACTTTTCCTCGGGCGCTCCCGGCACGAAAAGCCATTTCATTCCTTTTCATGTAAACTACAGACAGTATCTTTCTAACACTACATGCAATGTAGAAATGTTTCACAGATATTTGAATTGACTGTTCCTGTTCATTTACCAATTACAATCACAACAAACAATAGGCCTATTACTTCAAACCAACAATTTGTGTCCAGCTTGCAATCATTACAATAATTGTTAATAGCAGTCTTATGCTTTCTAGAATACCGTACATTATGTGACTGGACAAATACTTAAAGATCACAATACTCATTTCACTCTCACTAACCAACTACAGTAATTTAATGTACCGTAGTTTAACATAATATACAGGGTGTTAGGTGAATACGTGCAGATATTTCTTGTAGCAATAGAGAACGATGTGACGAACCACTATATATCAAACTTTTAGTAATCCGCGGAAGTTATTTTCGAGAGCAAAGTGATATGATGTTTTTAGAATAGGTAGTATGCCTCGTTCTGCGAATGAATAGCTTTCCGTTGACAACAGGCAAGTCACGCGCCATCCGTACCAAACTGATTCTACTGTAACAGCTGAACGCTACCTTTGTAATGCCACGAGATGTTACGTAATATACTTGCCAAACTGGTTTTATGTTTACGAGCAACTGAACTATGATAACAGCTGAAGGCTGCTACCGGTGTTCACCATGTTACGTTACATTCTCGCCAGACTGGTTTTGTTGTTAGTATTTAGTTTCCGTCAGACAACCCTAGTTATCGGTTTCGGACCCTGGAGCTGTATCGAATTGTCAGCGTTAATACTGGTTCATTTGCTGTTACGTCACTTAGGGGATTGGGATATCTGTGGTCGTCAGCCCCGTGGTCTAGTGAGTATGGAAATGACCTGAAAACCTATGTCTTTACGCCAAAGAAAGCAAGCATGGGATTGAATTGAATTAGGCAAGCACAGCCAACGTTTTACTTCAAACGAATAATGGACATGTTATACAAATAAATAAATTAAACGTACCTACATTTCGTGCCTCCTGTCGGGCTGTGTGGCTCAGAAGGTTGAGGTGCTGGCCTTTTGACTCCAACCTCGCAGGTTCGAACTTGGCCCAGTCCGGTAGTTTTTGAATGTGCTCAAATACGTCACACTCGTGCCGGTAGATTTAGTGGCACGTAAACAGAACCCCTGCGGGACTAAATTCCGGCACCTCATCGTCTCCGAAAACCGTAAACGTAACGCAAATACCATTATTATTATTATTATTATTATTATTATTATTATTATTATTATTATTATTATTAATATTATTGACTACTCGCCAATAATGTCTGCCTAGAAAATACTTCTCATCGTTTATAACTATGGATCTCGACAGTTGTATAATGTCCTAATTATGATGATTTTCAAAATTGGCTTTAAGTCGCACCGGCACAGATAGGTCTTATGGCGACGATGGGACAGAAAAGGGGTAGAAGTGAGAAGGAAGCGTTCGTGACCTAAATGAGGTTCAGCTCCAGCATTTTCCTGATGTGAAAATGGGAAACCACGGAGAACCATCTTCAGGGCTGTCGACAGTGGAGTTCGAACCCAGTATCTTCCCAATGAAAGTTCACAATTTCGCGCCCCTAACCGCACGACCAACGTATTCCAAGCTCTAATGCCGGGCTGAGTACCTCGGACGATAGACCGCTGGTATTCTGATCCCATCTTGGCAGGTTCGATGAAGGCTCAATTCGGGGGTATTTGAAGGTGCTGAAATACGCCTGTTTCGTGTCTGTAGATTTACTTGCATTAAAAAAAGTCCTGCGGTACAACATTCCAGCACCTCGGCATCCCCAAAACCCGCCAAAGTAGTTATTGGGACGTAAAAAATTACATTATTATTTCGTGCTTGCAAACGAAAAGCATATGTGTAATGGTAAAATAAAGCAAAATAAAAGTGGCCAGTCTGACTTGCTCAGACGTTTAAAGCACTGGTTTCTTGTTTCCAACTTAGCAGGCTCGATCTTGGGTCCGTCCGGTGGCATTCGAAGGAGCTCGTCAGCCTCGTGTCGGTAGATTTACTGGCACGTAAAAATAACTCGTGCGGGACTAAATTACAACGCCTCCAGAAACAGTATGAGTAGTTAGTGGGACGTAAAGCAAATAACATTACCGGTATTATTATTATTATTATTATTATTATTATTATTATTATTATTATTATTATTATTATTATTATTGCTACTACTCATATTGAACTTATTCTTATTACTCTTTTTTCTCGTTTGATTATTATTATTATTATTATTATTATTATTATTATTATTATTATTATTATTATTATTCACCTGTTCATACTTTCGTCTTATTCCTCTTTTTACTCTCCTTTTAAGTCGTATACTTGTTATTCATATTTGATGTTTTGTTATTAATATTATTGTTATTTTTATATTATTATTATTTAGTTTAGCTTCATGTGACACAATACTTTTTCCGTCTTTAATTCAACCTTTGTGTCGTGTGCCGGTATACTTCTATGTTTCTGTCCTGTGCTTCAAGACAGTGCTGCAAGATCTGTGTTTGTTTCCCCAGCCCGGGTGTGTTTCGTTTCTCATGTGACAGAGTTACATCTTACGTTCTGTTACATGTTTAAGTTTGGCCTTGTGATAGATCGCCTTTAATCTACTCTGTAGCCTTTAAAAGTGTAGCATGGTCAATGACCTCAGTGCTTGTTTTGTTCACATATCTGGACTAAGAACTCGTCTCACTCGGCACAGCAAGTTCAAGGCCAACTACTTCTATCTGTTTGTTTGTTTATTTATTTACCCAGGTATGTATGTCAACATTGTACTATGTCAACATCGTACCACGAACATTTACTCAATAAACGGGGTGTTTGGGGGGTCTCTGTCCTGGGTGGTGTGTTCTGCGGGCCTACTCTGGGGTCCGTGTTGTTGCTGCGGTTATCTCTCTGTGCGTTCAGGTATTTACTAACATGTTCAATTCAATTTATTGTATGTACAAGACATACGTCCAACTTGAATTATTTCATCCTCTCAACTCTACTTCCTTACTCCATGGCCCAAGAGCTACACGTATAGCTGACGGCCCACCCACCCCTCTACGAGTGTGGGAATGAAATAACTAATTCGATTGAATTTTTTTCATATTTCAGTAGTGATGAATATAAAACAAGCATTTTTTGAATTTTTATACGTGTTAATGATGATGATGATTGCTGTTTTAAGGTCATCGGCCCTTAAAAACGCAAAGTGTCTTCTGTTTTAACTCGAGCTCGATAGCCGCAGTCACTTAAATTCGGCCAGTATCCAGTATTCGGGAGATAGTAGGTTCGAACCTCACTGTCGGGAGCCCTGCAAATGGTTTTCCGTGGTTTCCCATTTTCACACCAGGCAAATGGTGGGGCTGTACCTTAATTAAAGCCACGGCCGCTTCCTTCCCACTCCTAGCCCTTTCCTGTCCCATCGTCGCCATAAGACGTATCTGTGTCGGTGCGACGTAAAGCAAGTAGCAAAAAAAAAGAAAACAACATGTAGTGTAGGATAGAGCAACTGCCGAAATGCGTTCAAGGTCAATGTCTAGCGTTTTAACAAGCACGTCTTCCGCACTCGCGCACTGAAACTCTCGATTATAATTTTTGTTACCGGTACATAAGTTTCCCTGCTCGGATTTATGAGAATATCGACCTATCGAGACTCAAAATACTATAACGATACTGTACTGTACTCCCAAGCCATTACGTTGCACAAATGGCGTAACATCTGACATACCAAAGTAAAACTCGTAGCAATTGTTCAAAGTGATCACCCTGGGCTTCCCTGCAGGCTTCACTTCTCCGAATCCAGTTGCGACGCATTCGAGCCAAGACACCAGGGTTGTGTCCGACTCGTTGGCTGAACGGTCAGCGTACTGGCCTTCCGTTCAGAGGGTCCCGGGTTCGATTCCCGGCCGGGTCGGGGATTTTAACCTTAACTGGTTAATTTCAATGGCACGGGGGCTGAGTGTATGTGTTGTCTTCATCATTTCATCCTCATCACGACGCGCAGGTCGCCTACGAGAGTCAAATGGAAAGACCTGCACCTGGCGAGCCGAACTCGTCCTGGGATATCGCGGCACTAAAAGCCATACGACATTTCATTTCATTTCACCAGGGTTGTTCAGAATATCCTCTGCTGCTTAAACAATACGTTCACGGAAGTCGTCCGAAGTGGGTACTTCAGTTCGATATACTTTGTGTTTCATGTTCCCCCAGACATTAAAGTCAATTGGAATAAGGTCTGGAGACCTGGTTGGCCAATTGATAGTTCCATATCGTCCTGTCCACCGTTGAGGAAATGTCTGCACCATCGTGTAAAATCCACGTGGTTCTGGGTAGTCGAAGCGACACGTCCTCTGAAAGCTCAAGTAACGTACTATATCTACAGGAGCAAGGTAACATTAATAAAAAGATGATTAGTCCACGTAACCGACTTCCTACTACACCCATCCAGGTATTAATTCATAACCGGTGCTGGAAATTGCCTTCTCCTACTGAATGGGGATGTTCCACAGCCCATGAGTGGGATATAGTGGGTTCGAACTCCTCTGTCGGCAGCCCTAAAGACGGTTTTCCGTGGTTTGCCATGTTCACACCAGGCAAATGCTGGTGCTGTTCCTTAATTAAGGCCACGGTTGCTTCTTCACCATCCTAGCCCTTTCCTGTCCCGTCGTCGCCGTAAGATCTATCTGTGTCGTGGCGACGTATATCAACTCGTAAGAAAATGGTAATCAGCTGTCAAAGACACTGCACCCGTTGAATATGGTCAGGATGCACTAGTTCTTCATGCAGTGTCCTACGTATGGTCCAAGTTGGTACACCAACGGCACATGTTATACTACGCGTACGGCGCCCGGGATCATCGTTTACTATTGTTAGGATGCCCGGCTCCATGGCAAAACGGTTAGCGTGCTGGCCTTTGGTTACAGGGGTCCCGGGTTCGATTCCCGTCAGGGTCGGTATTTGAATTATCATGGTTATTTTCCCTGGCATGGGGCTGGGTGTATGTGTTGTCTTCATCCTCATTTGATTATCATCAAGGTGCGCAGGTCACCTACGGGAGTCAAACCAAAAGACATGCACCTAGCGAGCCGAACCCGTCCTGGGATATCCCGGCACTAATATCCATACGCCATTTCATTTCCATTGTAAGGATGTCTTCTTCCGCGTCTAGAATTACACGTGGCCGTTTAGGCCATCGCTTCTGAAAGCGTGATGTAACACAACCTGCATCGCGAATACGCTGCAGTACAGCAAGTATCGTTGCTGGATTCGGCACCCGTCTGTTGGGAAGCCTTTTCCGATAGATTCATGGAGGGCGACCCGTGTTCTGTTCTGCCACACGATACACTAGCAGCATATCATGGTATTCGTGGTATTCATACACTGGCATTATTCAAATACAACGACGTTGCGCAACACATCTGCGCAGCGGTTCATCCAAGACCATCTACAATAATATCAGACCTTAATATAAAAACAACATGGCCGACGCATCGGTTCCATGTAAACACGCCTGTGATACATAAACATAACCTTTTGATTATCGTATTGAGTTGCTAAGCTGTCAATGATAACGAACAGAACACTTTACTTTGGGTAATAGACCAATACTATCTAGAAATACCCTAAATTAAGATAAGCAGTATGTGGATAATTCAAAATATAAATATTTTCCCTAAACTAGTATGGTTAAGAAAATAGGTAATATAGGACTACATTCTAAAATAACAGTCCTGGGGGAATATTTTATGCGTTTCAATTCAGTAAATTAATTAATCCATCACTAATGATCCGAATTTAGGGCTGTCGTCCAAGTGCAGATTACGTATCAGTTTTCTACCTAGTTTTTTCTGAAGTGATTTCAAAGAAGTTGGAAATTATTCTAATTGGTGTAGATATAGTAGGGGGCACCCTTGTCAAATTATTCCAGACCATAATTCTTCTTCCTATAAATCAGTACTTGTTTTAGAAATACATTAATTTGAATGGCATTGCTATTACCATACGCTTTTAAATATCATAGCCTACCTCGTTCAAGAAATTTGTTAGAAACGAAACCTTGTCGCGAATTTCAATTCTCTCATAACAATGATTCTGATAATGATCCACCAAACTGCTACATCTGTTTCACTTCAGATAATCAATAGGAGAATCAATTTGAAATTTTCTGGTAGCGTATGCATTTTCGTATAATGCACTTTAACACCGAAATCGTTGGCAACGTAAATACGTACTGTAAGTGACAGTATATCAGTTGATACCTTGTCCTCTTATTTAACAAAGAGAATGTAATCTTCATTCACAGATAAAATACATAGCTTTATCACTTTTTATAACCTCACTTTTAAAATCCTCAAAAGGTATAGTAATTGAGAAATGTACTAGGATTGGCAACAACACAGAGTTTTGCCCTTATCCGAAAAAAAGCACAGCTCATTAAGTACACGGAACACATCCTCTCTATTGACAAATTTATCCTCGAATGTTTTAATGCACCCTAATGAACTACTTGTAACTACGAAATCGTCACGATGCATTAAGTACACTTGATCTGAATGTACGTAAGTGCATCTGCTGTAAGTTGAATTACATCCAGGCATGCAATACAATCGACACGTCCTAATATATCAAAACAGTTTTTAAACCAAATTTCAATAAAAACATCACTACACTAACGTTTCTTAATCAAACCAAACCAACAGAAAGAACTAAACTGATGCTTCGCACATACTCATGTTTACATTTGAACAAACCGATCGGGACGCCATTTTAGCTAATATCGATAGCTGCATTAAGGTCTGATATATTGTAGTTGGTCTTGGTTCATCATATATTCGCGGGCGTTTGACTGTCGCGACCGATCGGACCTTGAAAAAAAATAGCCCTCGTACTACTACGAAGTAACTCGCGTACTAGTACGGACGATAATTCGCCTCTCTGACAGCTGTTATTCAGGTCAAGGTCAGACAGACAGCTCATACCGCTAGTCCGGTGGTTTCATGTAGGGGCGGGAACCCGTCCCACCACACCCCCGTCGCTAGGAACAGCACACGACCAAACCGGCACGTGACAGGTCTAGTGAATTTGTCAAACTGCTACGTGAAATATTCTCCCACAGTGTGATTTCAATAGCATGGATTCTTAAGAGACCAACTCGCCGTATGCAGAAACACCCCGTGTTGACGTGTACGTAAATAAAGTTCCTTACGTAAACGAAAGAATGCGTGGGATAGGATTTCCAAGTGAGTAGTATCAGAATTGAATTGTCAAAGCACATCGAACGTTTTGCTTCATATCAATAAGGGACATGTTATAAAAATAAATAAATTAAACGTACCTCCTCTTCGTGCTTCCTAATGAAAAGAACTTGTTTAATGGTAAATTAAAGCATTCTCCTTTTGCAGTGCCTATTAAACGTATCAAAATAAACGTTGCCAGGCTGAGTGGCTCAGACGGTTCAAGCTCTGGTTTCATGAACTTAGCAGGCTCGATCCTGGCTCAGTCCGTTGGTATTTGAAGGTGCTCAAATACGTCCGCTTCTGATCGGTAGAATTACAGGCACGTTAAAGAATACCCGTGGGCAAAATTCCGAAACCGCGCGTCTCCATTGGCACGTAAACATTTATTATTATTATTATTATTATTATTATTATTATTATTATTATTATTATTATTATTATTATTATTATTATTATTATTATTATTATTATTATTATTATTATTGAGCGAGTTGGCCGTGTGATTAGGAGCGCGCGGCTGTCAGCTTGCATTCGTCGTAAAGCCACCTACCAATATTATAATAAAAACTGTGTTAGTCCATTATTACTAACTATTACTAAAATAAAAGTTAAACGCCCCACTCAAACTCCGTAGCTGGTAATCTGTCAGAAAACACTGAACTTTTAACAAGTCCGAATTATTATTAATCTTATAATTGCGGACATGTCTCCGGAATTACCGAAACATGTTCTTACAAATTGTTTTACGTCCCACCGACACAAGTAGGTCTTACGGCGACGATGGGAGAGAAAAGGGATACAAGTGGGAAGGAAGCGTTCGAGGCCTTAATAAAGGTACAGTGCCAGTATTTCCCTGATGTGAAAATGGGAAATTACGGAAAACCATCTTCCCGGTTGCCGACAGTGGAGTTCGAATCCACTATCACCAAAATGCAAACTCACAGCTGCGCGCCCCTAACCACACGACCAACTTATTCTAACCTCTAATGCCGGACTGAGTAGCTCGGACGATAGAGCGCTGGTCTTCTGATCCCACCTTGGCAGGTTCGATGGCGGCTCAGTTCGGTGGCATTTGAAGGTGCTCAAATAAGCCAGTCTCGTGTCTGTAGATTTACTTGCACTAAAAAACACTGCGGTAAAAAATTCTGGCATTTCAGCGTCTCCGAAAACCGTGAAAATTAGTTAGTGGAACGTAAAGACATTATTATTATTATTATTATTATTATTATTATTATTATTATTATTATTATTATTAGTAGTAGTAGTAGTAGTAGTAGTAATATTATGATTACGGAAGTTCTAATTAAGCGGGTCCATTACAGTCATCACTTTACCTATCGGCACTTACTGTCCAGTAATAAGCCTTCTGTCCGCCTGTGTGGTATAGTGGTTAGTGTGATTAGCTGCCACCCCCCGAAGGCCCGGGTTCGATTTAGAGCTCTGACACGAAATTTGAGAAGTGGTACGAAAGTTGGAACGGGGCCCATTATGCCTCGGGAGGTCAAATGAGTAGAGGTGGTTTGATTCGCACCTCAGCCATCCTGAAAGTGGTTTCCCGTAGTTTTCCACTTCTCCAGGCAAATGCCGCGATAGTACCTAGCTTAAGGCCACGGCCGCTTCCTTCCCTCTTCCTTTTCTATCCCTTCCCATCCCCCGCAAGGCCCCTGTTCATCCTAGCAGGTGGGGCCGCATGGGCGAGGTACTGGTCATTCTCCCCAGTTGTATCCCCGACCCAATGTCTCACGCTCCAGGACACTGCCCTTGAGGCGGTAGAGGTGGGATCCCTTGCTGAGTCCCAGCGAAAACCAACCCTGGAGGGTAAACATATTAGGAAAAGGCAGAATAAGCCTTCTATTACAAATGCCCGGCGGCAATTCCACAGTAGCTCTTTTTCCTTCGAGCAATGTTCTCGATGGATGAAACTACGGTTTTTGAAATTTGTCTCATTAATAACAATTTCACTGAATACTTATAGTCTTTTTTCTTTCAGTGCCCACCGTCCTTTCATTGACCTAAAAAGTTTATGAATGAGCATAGACAACTCGCATTGTCTATTGTCAGAAGTTCATCGTAGAGTGTCGCAATAACAGCACAGAAATTTTGCGCCCATTTTTCATTACTTATTAACTATTTCCTTTAATTTTGTCAGCTTGGATCACTGAGTAATGCCAATGACGTCTTATAAATCACACACAACTACACAACACTTGATTCGCATGCATGTGGTGGTACGGATCTTCGACGTCACTGTAAGAATTCTGTGTACTTTTCACACAGACTACCCTAGACCGGTTTTCGAGTACAGCAAGTGGCCAGGCACGTGAGTCAACCTCTCCTACTTGCCAAGCCTTTAGGGGAAGTGCACAACAACATGTGTTGGCCTGCGATAAGAAACAGGTTCAACAAGCCCTATACTCTGCTACTGTACTTCCACTACGCGTGGACAGAATGACGTAACCGGCGTATCCTACTACGGCCGTTCAAAACACATTAGCTCCTTAAATACACTGACTGACAGAGCAAATGCAACACCAAGAAGGAGTGGTTCGAAAGGGATGAAAGTTGGGGAAAAAACAGAGACGGCACGGACGAATAATTGATGTTTATTTCAAACCAATATGCAGGTTAAACAATGCGCACGGCATCGACTCAGTAGGATGTAGGACCACCGCGAGCGGCGCTGCACGCAGAAACACGTCGAGGTACAGAGTCAATAAGAGTGCGGATGGTGTCCTGAGGGATGTTTCTCCATTCTCTGTCAACCATTTGCCACAGTTCGTCGTCCGTACGAGGCTGGAGCAGAGTTTGCAAATGGCGTCCAATGAGATCCCACACGTGTTCGATTGGTGAGAGATCCGGAGAGTACGCTGGCCACGGAAGCATCTGTACACCTCGTAGAGCCTGTTGGGAGATGCGAGCAGTGTGTGGGCGGGCATTATCCTGCTGAAACAGAGCATTGGGCAGCCCCTGAAGGTACGGGAGTGTCACCGGCCGCAGCACATGCTGCACGTAGCGGTGGGCATTTAACGTGCCTTGAATACGCACTAGAGGTGACGTGGAATCATACGCAATAGCGCCCCAAACCATGATGCCGCGTTGTCTAGCGGTAGGGCGCTCCACAGTTACTGCCGGATTTGACCTTTCTCCACGCCGACGCCACACTCGTCTGCGGTGACTATCACTGACAGAACAGAAGCGTGACTCATCGGAGAACACGACGTTCCGCCATTCCCTCATCCAAGTCGCTCTAGCCCGGCACCATGCCAGGCGTGCACGTCTATGCTGTGGAGTCAATGGTAGTCTTCTGAGCGGACGCCGGGAGTGCAGGCCTCCTTCAACCAATCGACGGGAAATTGTTCTGGTCGATATTGGAACAGCCAGGGTGTCTTGCACATGCTGAAGAATGGCGGTTGACGTGGCGTGCGGGGCTGCCACCGCTTGGCGGCGGATGCGCCGATCCTCGCGTGCTGACGTCACTCGGGCTGCGCCTGGACCCCTCGCACGTGCCACATGTCCCTGCGCCAACCATCTTCGCCACAGGCGCTGCACCGTGGACACATCCCTATGGGTATCGGCTGCGATTTGACGAAGCGACCAACCTGCCCTTCTCAGCCCGATCACCATACCCCTCGTAAAGTCGTCTGTCTGCTGGAAATGCCTCCGTTGACGGCGGCCTGGCATTCTTAGCTATACACGTGTCCTGTGCCACACGACAACACGTTCTACAATGACTGTCGGCTAAGAAATCACGGTACGAAGTGGGCCATTCGCCAACGCCGTGTCCCATTTATCGTTCGCTACGTGCGCAGCACAGCGGCGCATTTCACATCATGAGCATACCTCAGTGACGTCAGTCTACCCTGCAATTGGCATAAAGTTCTGACCACTCCTTCTTGGTGTTGCATTTGCTCTGTCAGTCAGTGTATTTGGCTCAGTTATGGGCAAACTAATAGGACAAGGTAAAAAGTACATAGCATATATTGTGAGATGTATTTTTCTTTGCCGACTAGCTTAATATCTCCACGTATACCCTTAACACTCTGTATAATGTAATCCCCACAATAGCCTAACGTAGGTTAATTCAACTTAATAGTGACTGAATTTCTATTTCGTATGGAATCGTGTCTACCAATGGCTTTAATTTTCTTAACCATTATTATTATTATTATGATTATTATTATTATTATTATTATTATTATTATTATTATTATTATTATTATTATTATTATTTGCATGAATGTTAGGACTCATCTAAGAGCCCCATGGTCGCCAAACCACGCTCCCTAGTTAGGAGCTCCTGACGCCCCTTTCAGTTGCCTTTTATGACAGGCAGGGGATACCGTGGGTGTTATTCTATTTTCCCCACCCACAGGGAAAATCTATTTTGGGTTGTGACTGCGAGGCCCTTAGCTGAGTCTTGACATTGCTTTCACTCACTTGTGTCAGGCTCTCACCTATTCTAGCCCATCCGACCTCCCATGGTCAACACTTGTTCTTTTCCGACCGCGTCGGCATTAGCGCATTCGAGGCCTAGAAAGTTTTTCATTCCGACGCACTTTGTGGCCTTCGTCTTTCTTTTGCCGATACCTTCATTTTTCGAAGTGTCGGACCCCTTGCATTTGTTTTCTTCTGATTAGTGTTTATAGAGGATGGTTGCCCAGTTGTATTTCCTCTTAAAACAATAATCATCACCACCACCTTGTAATATAGAGATGCATGGGTTATCAATAAAGTAGTGAAGAGTAGCTAAGAACATCACTCTTGTTGCATATGTGCAGAGTATTTTTGCCTTAGAACCCAAAGAAATACCACGTGGATGGGTAACAACACTTACCATACATAATTTAATGCACTCAATTCAAGAGGCATTCAGTGTTTGTCAACATACTAGGGTAACATTTTAGAAACGCAGTATCGGTAATTACTTTCTTAATAAGGAAAACGTTGAGAGTAATTAATTACAACTGTCTTTTAGTACTTTAAGTACAGTACTTCAAGTTCAGTATTTCACGTACCGGTAATCATAATATGACACAGGTACTGTACAGATTTCTATGTTTCTGTCAATAAGATTACGTATTTGACAGATGATATTAATAAGAAACTCAGTAAGACCAAGTTGTAAGGAAGTAAAAGAGTAGGACATGAGATTTTCTGTTGATTCTTGTTTCTCAAAAAAAAAAAATCAGACTCTGTTAATTATCTTCCTATTCAAATAGCTGCAGCTGTGAATGTATTCATATCATTTAAGTGTTATACAGTTATTTATACATGAACAGCAGATGCCCAATTAAATTATTTGTGAAAAGTAGTTGGTATTTTGTTTTTATTTCAATGTACGGTATCGAAATCCTCTAAATTCGAATACACTTGCCTTTGGTTACGCTCGCTTAAAGACCCAATATGGCGGCTCCATAAGTAGCATTCGTGACTTGACCTCCCCAGACAGACCTTCGTTCTTGGCGGACTTTACATTGTGATATGCGGCGTAATTGTGATGCTGTGTTGATTTTGTGCAATTCATGATTAATATTGTTTCTGTCGGTGAGTGTCTGTGAGGTTGAGAAGAAGGTGCACTGTTGTGTACCTCTCTGTATTTCGGATGACACTAAAAAAGCATGAAAATTGACGTTCCATAGTGTCCCATCCGAGTGCGGTTTAAGGTGACATAGTAGGATCTCCTTAGGTACCTAGCAATTCTTCTCATAAAACAGATTTCAGTGTAAGCACATCAATTAAACTTCCTTTTGTTTTCATTGGGTATCCTGTTCACAAACAGAAAAATGTCAAACGCAGGTAGCGTCCACCTCCCAAAAATGATGTATTGCCATCAAAATTTAGTACAAGTTCCGATTCAGGTAACTATGAACATACCATATCTTCATACGTCAGCCACAAACGAAAAAGGAGTAAAAGTCTCGTTTCTATATCAAGGAAAGTCTACGAGTATCTCTGTTAAGTCTAAAAAATATACGGATGAGAAAATTAAATACCAGATTACAGAAAATAATCTGTAAATTGAGAAGTAGGATACGGGTAATGAAATAAGAAAAAAATAATTTACGGGATATGAACTTGACCAAAAAGCAAACCAAATTGAAAAGCATGCTAAAATTGGTCATTTAGGAGCGTTATTCCTGTTAGAACGAATTTAATTATCTTCTTCTTTCTTCATCCGTTTACCCTCTAGGGTCGGTTATTCCATCGGACTCAGCGAGGGATCCCACCTCTACCGCCTCAAGGGTAGTGTCCTGGAGCAGCAGACTTTGGGTCGGGGGGTACAGCTGGGGAGGATGACCAGTAATTCGCCCAGGCAGCCTCACCTGCTATGCTGAACAGGGGCCTTGTGGAGGGGTGGGAAGATTGGAAAGGACAGGCAGGGAAGAGGGAAGGAAGCGGCCGTAGCCTTAAGTTAGGTACTACCCTGGCATTTTCCCGGAGGAGAAGTGGGAACCACGGAAAACCACTTCGAGGATGGCTGAGGTGGGAATCGAACCCACCTCTACTCAGTTGACCTCCCGAGGCTGAGTGGACCCCGTTCCAGCCCTCGTACCACTTTTCAAATTTCGTGGCAGGGCCGGGAATCGAACCCGGACCTCCGGGGGGTGAGAGCTAATCACAGTAACCACTACACCACAGAGGCGAACACAAATTTAATTTTACGGGAAGAAAAAAGAGAAATACGGTGAAACGACGCTAAATATTTGCGTAACGGGCATAACATCGCTCACCAAACAGCGGCTTCAATACGAATGTCAAAATATCAGATGTGCGGAGGAAAAGATTGGATCACTGATAATTGGTGAAAGGACGATTAAACCCAAAGTTATTTATGACCGCAATCTCGATCCGCTTATCGGATACTCTAAGGCACAATTAAAGTAATCGGTAAGAAGTGACAAACTCGCTATCAGATTTCTCTGCTTCTTTCGTGAATTACTTATTTCGTTTAAGCATATTATAAGAAATACGTTGTAGAAAATAAGTCAAACAATTGCTCTTGGTCTATCTTTGATCTCATATCTGTATGCTGCCTTCTGAAGTTACTAGTTTTAATGAATATTTATAGTTTTTCGTATTCGAACGTGTTGCAATGAGCGGGTGAGACAGATCAGTAAAGGGAACTCTAGCGGCACTTGCCGGTAGTATCTCGAGGACGAGTCTACTCAAGTCAAGTCAAGTCAAGTCAACTCAAGACCTTAGCGGTCCCTGTGATGTTAGTCAGACTTCTGGTCGGTGAAAAGGCTTCCGCAGTGCCAAATAGTTCCCTAGGTTTGTTACTTGTTCCTGAAGTCAGGAGCTTCCTTCAGTTTGGTTAGATATTCTGGTGAACTGACTTGACAAATTACAAATTTTTGCCCTGCATAAATATGGAAAATATCACTTTTGGCAGATGATACTTCACTGTTCTATTCATCAAATTCTGAAGATGAAATAGTTGCAGATATCCAGCATGACTGTTATATCTTAGATGAATGGCTGAGAAAAAATCTTCTAACAGCCAATTACTCAAAAAACTGTCTGTATGATGTTCGATAAATCACAAAATGACCTAAATGCAACTACAAATATATTATTTGGCACTACGAAGTTGAAATGGGTTAAAGAAGTTAAATATCTTGGACTAATAATTGATAGTACCCTCTCCTGGACACCTCATATATTAAACGTAAAAAATAAAATCTCTGTCTTGGTTGGTATCATTGGCAAGATTAAGTACCTACTAACAATTGACACTCTTCGTCTAATTTATTTCACAATGATACAATCTCGACTTTCTTACTTGTGTTTCATTTGGGGCAAAGCAACCCAAAATAACTTAAATACTTTGGAGGTCTTACAAAACAGGGTTATTAGATTTATGTATGGATTTCATCAACTATATTCTCGAAATAAAATGTACTCTGAAACAAATATATTACCTCTTAAGAAATTAATCTCATAAAACGCATCACTTCTTATTCATAAAGTCTTGCATAGCAAAATGTTCACCAACTATGAATTTCCTAAAGTCACTGACGTCCATTCATATAAGACAAGGCAAAAAAATAAATTACATGTTCATCAAAATTATACAACAAGGTTTGGCACTAAGGGAGTGCAACACTTACTAATATCTGAATATAACAGCATTCCTGACAACATAGCAATCATCTCTAAAACTGTGCCATTTCGTAATAAGCTTAAGAAGTACCTGTTAGGCACTATAAATGTGTAACAGTTATTTCTCTGATATTTTCATTTCCAAATCTTAAAAGTCAAAAAGTTGTTCCTCCTGTATTGTTACTCTGATGATAATCCACCATCTGCTGGTAAAGTGGCTGGCAGCTGCCCGGGAGGTAAACTACCTGGAGGTGTAAATCGGCTGGTACTTTGGCTTGCGTCCAACCACCTCCGCGCAAGCGCTAGGTAGCTACCCGGAGCTAGACACCGATATACGAAGTTGGCTAGACTGATTTTCAGCGATTTCTCGCTTTCGAGTGTGGTGCTATCTATCGTCAGATGAATGAAACCCATTTCGATTGTCTTATTTCCCTGTGCTTGCATCTGCTGATAATCACCAAAAAGCCTAATAAGGGGAGTCTTAAGAGTTATGGGCAACGATTCATGTCAAGCTTTCGTGATTTTAATCTATGATCTTCAATATCAATACCTAATTGGGATTAAATCTCGAGATTGCATTTTCTTACGCCAGTTATAACCTGCCATGCAAGGCAGCGTTTTTGAAAGGTATTCTCGTAATAGACTGGTCAAGTCGCTCGCTCCGTAATAGAAGGTACGCAGGTTTTCATCGTATTTCTAATTTACATTTCAAAGTGTATTTTCGTTCCCTGCCGTTGTTCTTAACTCTCTCTTACGCGCTTCCATATACGTATATACACACATCTTCTTTACGGACTTATTACCTTTGAGCATTCTATCTGCAGGCTTCTGTGAATTGATTAAGTATCTCCGCGATGCTGTATTTGCAACCAGTTCTGTGACCTCGTTTAGTTCCAGATGCTTCCATTTATTGATAAAGCATTTCATTTTAATTTTTAACTTTATGAAGATAAAGTTGGAAGGTACTGTAAATGTAAAGAACTAATCGGGATAAATATCCATTCATAGGAAGAGGAATTCGGGAATGGAATAGTTTCCAGTTTCTTCGAAATAATTTACAAGCCTATGTAAACAACTAATAGGGAATCTGCTACCTGGGCGACAGTCCTATATGCTATTAATCATAACATCACTTGCTACAGGTAGCATACATCATCATCATCATCTGTTTACCCTCCAGGTTCGGTTTTTCCCTCGGACTCAGCGAGGGATCCCACCTCTACCGCCTCAAGGGCAGTGTCCTGGAGCTTCAGACTCTTGGTCGTGGGATACAACTGGGGAGTATGACCAGTACCTCGCCCAGGCGGCCTCACCTGCTATGGTGAAGAGGGGCCTTGTAGGGGGATGGGAAGATGGGAAGGGATAGGCAAGGATGAGGGAAGGAAGCGGCCGTGGCCTTAAGTTAGGGACCATCCCGGCATTCGCCTGGAGGTGAAGTGGGAAACCACGGAAAACCACTCCGAGGATGGCTGAGGTGGGAATCGAACCCACCTCTACTCAGTTGACCTCCCGAGGCTGAGTGAACCCAGTTCCAGCCCTCGTACCACTTTTCAAATTTCGTGGCAGAGCCGGGAATCGAACCCGGACCTCCGGAGGTGGCAGCTAATCACGCTAACCACTACACCACAGAGGCGGCGGTAGCATACATATAAAGCAATTTTCCTAGTAGACATAATATTGTGATAAGAACGTATGAAAAGAGGCATACAGATTAACACAACGCTAATAATGGAAATAAAAAAAAGATTCGTCATAATAAAGACTCGAACGTCCACACTTCGTATTACGAAGCGTACGTGTTAACCACTACGCTACGAAAACGCTTGGGTTAGGTAGGATACATACAGTAATATATATCTCGTGTCCGAAAACTGAAAAAGTAGAAAATTAAAGCCCATTTGAAATTATTTCCAAATAGATTTTGATTTTACATCCTTTTAGAGTTTCTTTACGAAAGCTTGACGTATAAAATGTGTTCCCTGCGCTACCGATGCGAGAGGCTGGTGTGACCGTTGCAACTAAAGGGAAGCATTAATGTTCAAAATCCTGCAATACAATATCGATCACTGTTACAGTATACTGCTTTTTTCAGTATACTAAGCTAATTTGAGTTGCATATCACCAAAAATACAGCTAATAATGTTCAGCTCTCAGAACTTGCCCGGCAGGTAAAGTCTTATCGGGCCCTCGAAGTGGCCGAGAAATTACGCGCCGGGTAACGACGATTTATGCTGCCGATAGCGCTACCTGGGAGTGGTCGGACGGAAACATCCTTTTACGCGGAGGGCAAATTACGCGCTACTTTACCAGTAGGTGGTAGAACCGGCCCTATCCATTAGGTAAATTGTGATACTTAAAGTATATATAAAACCACTAGTATTACTCTTTCACTTTTAGACCTTATGCGTTAATCCGCCAATGTTGTGATTATCTATGTATTGTTCCTCTTGCCAGAGCTCTTGCTCTCTGGAACCCTATTTATCAATCAAATAAAAAAAATATCACAGGTTGTATGTTATTCGGGTTCGTTACCAACTCTTATATTTGATACGTAGATGGCTATGAATCAGAGCCGTCTACATTTTACAAGCCGGAGTCATGTAAGTTTGGCAACGTCCAGCGGAGGCGAAAGCGAAAGCGCGGGAGCTATCTGTGTATAATATGTTGATGTGTAGTGAACTTCGTGTTGTGTTTATTTGTATTTTTCATGGATATGTTCGAGTATATGTAACAAGGTAGGTGACTGAGTGACATACGTAGAACCTATTATCGAAATACGTGAAGGCATGCCCGAATTTGGGTTATTAATAACACGTTTCGTGTATTTGCAGATGCCCAGAAAATGTTGTGTTCCTATGTGTCTTAGAAACTATGGCATCAAAAAGGATGGTTTTGTTACCTCATTTAGGTTTCCTTCTCATGAGGAATTAAAACAAAAATGGATTCGTCAAGTTAAGCGGGATAATTGGGAACCTGGGAAGGATTCAGTCGTGTGTATAAAACATTTCACAGATGATAGTTTTTCAAAAGGGGAAAAGTTTTGTGATAGTAAAGGCAATATAATTGTACAACCACCTAAACCTAATGAACTTCTTCCTAATGCATGTCCAACTATTTTCCCAAATTTGCCCAAATATTTGTCATCAAAGAGTGTAAAAAGAAAAGATCCTGAAGATAGGAGACTGGAAATTAAGAGTAGGGAAAACAAGAGGAAAACAGATTTGGATGAATCAAAGCTTCAAGATGACTTAATAGCTGACTTTAATCATTTAAAATCCCCTCTTCATACCAAAATTGACATGTCAGTATGGCAGATCAGTATCTGTAATGAATTTCTTTGCATATACAGATTAAATCTGGATGATTTGCCAAATGTAAGTAATTTACTAAAAATTCACCAGGATATGCATGTGACTGTATATGTTAATACTTATCAGGTGTCAGTCAAAGAAATTAAATGTTTAGCTGATGGTAAAATCTCCAAGTGGTCTCAGCTAAATGAATATTTATTAAATTATACAGGAGCCACTGCTAGTAGTGTTAGTGTTGAATGTGTACAAAGTAATGTACTTAAAATGCTTGACAAGCTCATAGAGTTTTGTGAGGTTAGCAGTGAAAGCACAGACTTCTCATCTAACCTTGTTTTCTTAAGGGAACAATTCGAACTTTGTACTAAAAGGAAAAATAGTTACTCAAAAAGTACATTGATTCTTGCCTTTATGTTGAACTGTCAGTCTCATGCTGCTTATTGTTCTTTGCGTGTGAGTGGTACACTGATACTACCACACCCTAAGTACCTTGAAAAATTAGCAGCAAATTTACAAGTGTCACCTAATTCGGAAAAGGAAAACAGAAACTTTCTTTACCGAGTGACAAGGAATTTATCAGACATTGAAAAATATGTAGTTTTAAGTCGTGATGAAATTTATGTGAATCCCTCTCTTAAGTACAAAAACGGAGTACTCATTGGTCAAGCCAAGAATAGCCCTTTACAAGAAGCAAGAACAATACAAGCTTTCATGGTGCATTCTGCATTTGGATCCTTTAAGGAAGTCACCTCTCTCACCCCAGTGAAAGCACAGTCCGGAGATATTTTATTTAACCTGACAATGAATGCTCTGACACTTGTTCAGAATACAGGACTAATTGTTATGTGCATAATATGTGACAACAATAGGATAAATAAGAATATGTTTAGCAGTATGTGTTCATTGTTAGGAAGTGAAAGTCCATATTGTGTACCAAATCCCCAACACAAGAATTTACAGATATTTCTCATGTTTGATCCTGTACATATATTTAAGAACATCAGGAATAACTGGCTGAATCAGAAAGACAGAGACAAAACTTTTATTTTCCCTGATTTTGAAGTAGATCAGATTATCCGTAAGGCGTGCTTTAATGATTTAAGAAACCTTTATGTGTACCACAGTCATGCATCCAACCTGATTGCTACAGCTTTTAAACTTAATTATAAAACGGTGTATCCCAACAATCTTGATAGGCAGAAAGTGTTACTTGTTGATAATCTGTTCCATGACACCACCATAGCTGCTTTAAAAACCAGTCAACTAGATTCTAATGCCACTACAATTTTCTTTAGAAAGTATTAGTAAGTGGTGGCGTATTGTAAACGTCAAAAGTGTAACTAAAGAATTTGCAAGAGGGACCACAATCAAATGCCTTTTACTGAACTAAATGATGACCGCATTCAATTTCTTCAACATTTCTGTGAGTGGGTAAGCAGTTGGGATGATTTAAATTTGGTTCATGGTCACTTAACAACTGACACTTCAAGAGCCTTGGTACATACCACAACTGTCCTGTTAAAAGTTATCCAATTTTCATTTGAAACTGTGAAACCAAATTATTTACTGTTAGGGAAGTTTCAGAGTGACAATCTGGAAAGAAGGTTTGGTCAGTACAGACAGCTTAGTGGTTGTAACTACAATGTTACTGCACTTCAAGTTATAGAAAGTGAGAAGAAAATTAGGAATAAGAGTATTCTGGGCTTGCACTCATCTAGGTATGGAAAAGTGCAGTTTGACTGCAGCCAGTTAGAAATGTCTGATTCCACCAAGACAGATGATATTAGGCTCAATATGGCAGTGATAAAAAAGTTCGACTCACTTTTATCATGTGACATTTCTGATGGACATTTTGAGATGTCAGGTGTAATATACATTTCTGGGTATGCAGTAAGGGCAATATCCAAAAGGATAAGCTGTGATACATGTTTAGGTCTCCTGCAGTGCAATGAAACAGATGACCCCTATTTTGAAGAACTTCAGAGAGGTGGGTTAGTGGTGCCATCAGATTGTGTTGTGTGTGTCCGTGGAACAGTGACAGGAATGTTTACCTTGTTGGTGTCTGAAGACTACAAGGAAGACTACCTGGATTGTGGAAATAACAAAGAAGTTCTCTTCTCTCTATCCAGAGCTGCTTTAGGGAGAGATGAAAATCAACAGTTCTGGTTTGAACAGGGTAACTGTGGGCATGACAATAATAGTCTAATAGACTGTTTATTGTCCACATTTTGCAACGTCATGTTGAATAATTATAGAAAGCAGATTAAGAACAAGAGTTATGCCAGCAGTGATGATAAAATCAGTAAACGAAGGAAGCTCTCAACACTCCATAAATATTGAGCTTGTGAGTACTGTTCTTTAAAGGGTTTTGTTTTTATGCATGTAAAATGTGTATTTCTAACTTTACTGAGTGCATTTCTTGATGTGTGTGTTTCTTAGTGTCATTTTTCACAGTGTGTATATTTTTCATAACCATCATGTTGGTCTAAGTCCGCTGAATATCACTGAAGTCAATTCAAAGTCGGACACGCCCCCTTTTCTCTCGGCTTCCGCTTGACAGATAGATACAGCGTTGCCAAGCGTACCTTCCGGCTTTAACTGTAGATGGCTCTGTTATGAATAGTTATTGTTCTCAGTGGTGTTTGTAGCAAATTAATAATTATTTAATATGATATTGATATATTATTGCACTGTGTACTTAGTAAGCTTTGTTCGAGTTCATTCCATTGCTGATACGTTCGCATAATATGTGCGACGTTGAAGATGGATCCATGAAAACTGTTGGCAATACTGGCTGCAACAGCATGTTCAGGATTCATAATGGCTGCCAGCTGTGAGCAAGACGTGTGTGATGCTGTGACGCTTGAGTCCCCTATGAAATACTTTAAAGCTAACAAAAGTGGAGAAAAAATAAGTAGGAAATCTAAACCAAATTGTTTTAAACGTTTACAGTAGCCTACGAGATGAGAATTCGTTGTGGACTGTGGAAGACGTGGCGATAAACACCGCGCAGCTGACCGGCGGTTCTGTGTACAGTGTTTACGCCTCTCGCGTGGAATTTAAACTCCACGGAAAATCCAAGTCTCCCGCGATAGGTTGATGTGTCAGCTCAGCACTCGCCGTAAATAAAACAGGAAGGGCCTTAACACGGTACGGGAATAGGTTCCTTGGCGTATTCGATGATGATAATAATAATAATAATAATAATAATAATAATAATAATAATAATAATAATAATAATAATTTGTATTTTGCTTTATACTCGTAACCGCCCTCTACCTGCAGAAGTGTTGGCATAAGGGGGATCATAAGTTCCTTTTTACCTTCCGAATGACGAGACTACAATATTTACATCATTCCTGGAAACATTGTATTTTACAATCTTACTCACAGGTGTTGTGTTTCAGCTTTTTGAAATGTGAGAAACTACCACTTACATTCGTTGCACGGGAGCGGAATCGTATAATTATCTTGTAAGTCCCCATGCGCCTCACACAAATTGCATTATGAAATAAAAATAAACCTTGCTTCTCTTGCCTCGGTATTCGTCAGTAATCTGTAGGTTTTACATGGTCAGTAAAGGAATAAATAGGTATGGTACGTAATCAAAGTACAGCTATGTGAAAGGATGTGATTTCGTTGGATGCTTTACTATTTCAGAATGAAGTACTTGTCAGATAGACGCACGGCGTTAATGATAAGCTGGTTGTGGCAGAAATGGAGAACGGTGATGGGAAGGAGGAACAGGGGACGTGCTTACGTGCGGAAGGATACTTTTCCTAAGCTCTTGAGTTGAATTTCAGTTTAGTGTGCCGTATTTCCCGGCCTTGTGTATCTCGTAGGCAACGCCTGAATTCGCTGAAGACTGTCTTGTCTTGTCTTGTCTTGTCTTGTCTTGTCTTAATAATTTGATGGGCTTCGCGTAGTAGCGGTGTACCCAGTCACAGATCTGACAATAAAACACAAAGTATGGAGGAGGCGAAAACGCAAGGGCTAAAAATTAAAAAGGAGGGTAAGAATTCAACTACGAAACTACACACACAGGAGTAACACAAGGTACAAAGCTTCACGCCAGAATTTCAGTTACTTGACGACTTTCATCACACACGCACATTACCTGGTCAACACATAATCAAGTGGCAAAGGGACATAAATTACAGGAAAATGTTGGTGTCAGAAAGGATATTTGATAAAGCAACGACCGTAGTGGGCATGGGATAGAGTATCCAACATGACAATTGGGTGGGTAATGCGAATTGTATCCGGAAAAACGGCTGTAACCATTTTCGCCTACTAACTTCGAGCAACGGACACTGGAACAAAATATGATTAATTGTACCAACCGAAGTACGACTTTTACAGAGGTTAGAATCAACCAACTTCATACGAAATAATTGCTCAGGCATGCACATATGATTTAGTCGCAAACGGATAATATAAATAATGTGACGTCTAGTATAAGAATGTTTAGTAAACCACGGAGAGCGTGGGACGTTCGGAAGGATCGTAAACAAACTCCGTCCTGTACGACACAAGGGGTGGCCCCACTCATCCTGCCATAACTGCCTTATGCTTATCTTCTCTCAACAACCGCTCCAATAACCAGTGAAGGGTAGCGCCAAATGGTACGCGACACACTGACCTTGAGCTAAAGCATCCGCCTGTTCATTACCTGCAATATTTGAGTGGCCCAGAACCCAAAGTAAGGTAGGCCTAATCCTTTTACCTAGTTGGTGTAGATCGAAACAAATTTTTCGAAGATTTTGAATATACCAATTGGACCGGAAGCTGGGATTATTTAAGGCTTGGAGAACACTCAGGGAATCTGATGCAATGTAGGCACTATCAAGATGCGAATACTTGATGTACGGTATAGTAAGGCTTGACGGATGGCAAAAGCCTCCGCCGTAAAAATAGTTGTCTCCGATGGAAGTGAAAATTGTTTGGAAATGAGTAACTCGGGTGAGAAAAAGGCCGCCCCCACACCTGGAGGGGTGTGAGTTTTTGACCCTTCAGTAAAGAATATTGGTGAAAGAGAATGAACATCCTGGGACAAAGCTAGACGGGCATATTTCCTAGCACCGTGCGTCCGGGCCGGGCCAATGGGTGGAGACCACATAAGGCTGGGAAAATCAGAGCAGGGACATAATAATTTGCTTGATAGGGAAAAATGTAAAAGTTGTTGACGGGGTGCGAATAATAGAAATGCGAAGGGAATTAAAGTAATAATATGCCCAGACAAATGCTGGGTAACGGTGTAGAGGTGTACCTTTATCTTGATAGTAACGGACTAATAATGATAATTTAGGGAGGAGTGGGTGTGAGTTGACAGAAAAAGTCCTTAGTAGAAACTTGGAGGCAAGCAATTTTCTCCTCAGATTTAATGGGAATTCCGCAGCCTCGACCAATGTTGCATTGTTGGGGGACGATTGCAGAGCCCCAATACAAAGTCTAATAAATTGAACCTGAAGCGAATACAATTGAGTAAGCTTCTGCTTGGCCGCCTTGTCAATGAACCCCGAGCCATAATCCAAAGTTGAACGAATAATATTCCTATATAATAGGAGCATAGTACTGGGATCCGATCCCCAAGAACTTTGTCTTAGGGAAAAAAATAAGGGTTTCTTTTTGGAAGAGACTTTCCCACAAGATGTTTAACGTGGGAGTGCCATAATAATTTCCTGTCGAGGTAAATACCGAGATATTTAGTCGCCTGGACGATCGGGATCGAAAAACCTTGAAATCGTATAGGCGGGTGAACAGTACGCTGGGACAAAGAGAAAAGAACCGCTCGACATTTATCGTCAGCCACTTCTAAGTGATGATCGTGAAGCCAAGTAGCAAAATCAGAAAGCGTCGTATGTAACGACGTGTAAATAGCTTCAAGGGATGGGAGACTAAGATATATCACTAAATCATCGGCGAATTGTATCATGGAGCGCTGCGGGTTATAATTTTCTCGAGTGTAAATAAAATAGGACTGAGAAGGTCTTCTTGAGGGAGGCCCGTAGCCGTTATACGTGCCTGAATATGAGGAAAATGTTTTAATTGAAGTGTTTTGTGCGTCAGCATGTTCAAGAGCAGATTAACGAAAAAGAGGCGAGAAGTTATAATGGAGAAATTTTTGGAATAGCACTTGGAGGTCCACATTATCATAAGCTCCACGTAGATCAAAAAATATAGCCAATAAGGGTTCTTTCCGACAGCGTGCGAGGTTGATGTCAGTTACCAAGAGGTTAACTGCATCAGTGGCAGAACGAACCGGGAGAAAGGCAAATTGATATTTGGGCAGCAAATTATAAAAGTCTAGAGACCATTGTAGTTGTTTAAGAAGACTTTTTTGGAAAATCTTTCGAATGGATTGTCCTTGGTATAGGCCCCTGTAATTGTCGGGAAGAACAGGGTTTTTCCCTGGTTTCAGCAGGGGGACCAAGTAAAAGTCGTTCTAGGTGGAAGGGACTTGAGCCGACTCGAGGCACCGATTGAATATCTGCAGTAATTCCTGGCGAACCAACGGGGGGAGTTGCTTTAGTACTGAATACGAGATATCACCCCGTCCAGGGGTTGAAGTATGGGATGTATTAATTGCCAGATTTAATTCTGTGATATCAATTTGGCTAATGAGCGAAGAAAATTTATTAGAGCTAGGAGGAAGAGCGAAACTATAATGTGGGGCTACAAAATCCGG
The DNA here is from genome assembly GCF_040414725.1 of Anabrus simplex. Taxonomy (NCBI): domain Eukaryota; kingdom Metazoa; phylum Arthropoda; class Insecta; order Orthoptera; family Tettigoniidae; genus Anabrus; species Anabrus simplex. Next base: position 367,857,072 of record NC_090265.1, on the reverse strand, counting down.
AGTAAGTTGTTGAAAGAAGCTTAAAATAGCCTCCATGTTGAAGTGTACAGTAGCTAGAGTACTAATAAGGCGGTTGGATAGGCCGGCAACTGCTCTCCAAATATGTTTAGACGATGACTATCTATTGAGAGAGGAAATGAAGGCTTTCCAAGCCGCGCGGCGTTTGTCGTTAGTTTGGGCAAGCAGTACTTTATAGTGTAAGTACGCTTAGAACGTACCAAAACGGCGAAAGGAGCGAAAGGCTGCCTTCCGTTTTGCTATTAAAGCCGCACACTCAGTATCCCACCAGCGAGCATAATGAATAGTTTTGGGTCGGAAATGTGGCTGTTTCGGATGGCATAGATCTAAATATTCCGTGAGAGTTGATGTGAAGGTATCATAGGACATCTGTTGACCTTCAAATGCAGCTAACTTTTGAGACAAAAACTGTTGAAATTGGAGTGTATTGAAGGGGAACATGCGCCTACTCACTTTAAGCGGGAGGGGGGGGGGTAGCGGCTGATTGACTGTCCGCGAACCCAATAAAGATGGGGAAATGAGTGTCCTTGACTACCTCCCATTCGATTCTGTGTGCCAGATCGCAAGTACACATGGTTAAATCGACTGCACTATTATTGGTAAGAGGAGATGTCTCTCGAGTAGGTGAGCCGTCATTCAAAATGAGTAAATGATATAAGGCCGCTATTTTAGCTATTTTGTTCCCTTTTGGACACGAGACCTCGCATCCCCAGCTCTGATGGTGTCCGTTTAGGTCGCCCCTACGGATAAAGGGGTGCGGAAGTTGCGCGAAAAATTTCGCCCAATTCGAATATGTGCCTTGGATTTTCGGTGGGCAATAAATAGAAATAAAATGTATGTTATCCACCACAATAACTACCACCTGTGTACCTGGTATTATGTAATGCAAAGGTGTCGAAAAGAATTGTAGGTTGTTAGCTACCAAAATGCAAGCCCCATTGTAACTGTAGTTGTCGTGGCGAATACAAGTATAGTTTGGTATGTAAAATTGCTTGGCAGGAGCCAACCAAGTTTCACTAATCAAAATTACGTGAGGATGATATGAATCAATCAGTAAAAATAGTTCGTGTCTCTTATGTACGACACTACGTGCGTTCCACTGGAGAATTATCATGAGGGGAGACAGAGAGTGCTAATGAATTTAGCAGAACCAGTAATTCCTCCTGCATAATTAGGAGTAGTTTGGACCCTTTAGAATCGTTTTCCTCTGCCCTAGCATAAGCAGATATTTTATCCGAAATAGCTGTAATTGTGGCAGTTATCGGGGTCGAGTCCCGGACTCGTTCTTGGGACGAATGATCAGTAGAATCAACCCGCCTGGGAGGAACCTGTATGCTCTTCCCAGACACACAAGAGACATGGGAGGTATGGCACTCGTGGAAGAGGAAGGCATGTGTAGGATAGCACGATGACCCTGAACACCGTAACCTGGTGTACGATCATGTCGAGGCGGAGGCGATGTAACAACCAGCGTGAATTTTCTTTTCCGGGACGGCTGTGGTTGAGGAACTGGAGAAGTTCGCGGGAGAGAAGGAAATTGTTGGAGGGACAAGAGTGGGCCGAATCGATTTGCGACGGTTGTGAAAAATGACTCAGAGTATAAAGTAGGGACTTCCATAGCCTGCTTTCTCTTCAATTCTTGTTGGCGTTTGTGTTCGGGGCAGTGAAGGGACCCCACTGAATGTTCCCCAGAACAGTCTATACATTGTCTACGAGAATCCGTACATTCTTGGGTTTCATGATTGAGGGCGCAATTGGCACATCTAGGATTTTGAGCTCTGCAATTTTTCCTTGTATGGCCATAGCGCTGACATTTTCGACAAATAGTAGGGTGAAACACAAAAGGTTCAACAGGGGTTCGAACCCTATAAATCAAAATGGAGGAAGGTAGTGTCTGGCCACAAAAGTTAATGGTACCTGTTGGAATATATGTGACCTTTCCGTCCTGCGTGGAGCGTCTGTTCATCCTCTTAGCTCCTACTATCGGTACGGACGTTTCAGTGAAATTGCAGATTTCATCTTCGGTCAAATTCCTATCTACCCCTCGGATTACGCCGACCTTAAAAAGAGACGCCGAGGGAATAAAAGCTTTTCCTTTAAAATAGGGTTAGTTAGGAACTGATTGGCCTGGGTTCGTGTCTGAAACTCAATTTGTATTCGGTGTCTACCTCTACGAGAAATTAGGGAAACACCCTCAAATTTCCGGTCATAAAATTTTTTTCCAAGAGACATTGGATGTATATTAACTAGTTTTCTGCTGTCGTCAACGGCTTCCACGAAAACTATTTATGGACCCGTATGACGGGCACCGTATGTCGGCACTTCAGGTTTTTGAACAGAGGAACCGGTATTAGTAGGGAGAGCAGAATTAGATTTCGGTAGGGTTTTATCATTAAGCACAATAGTGTCATCCATAGATATTTCTCGACTGTCTACTACTACAGGCTCCTCCTCCATACTATCTCCCCCACTTGACTCCTCCATAAGGCCAGGAGTGAAGTGGGAGCTCACCACATATAACAATCACAAAACTCACCACTCCCAATACGAGAGAGAAAGAATGAAACACAAAACCGAGTCCGATAACGACTTGCACACCACGTACAGTAACACGCTAGCGCCTAGCAAAACTAGAGCTGGGGACGGAGCAGTTGCTCCTATGATTGCAATCGGTAGTGCAAGTGCAGCGCTCCCTCCGGTAGTAAACTGTTGCTTGGAAACCAATCGGTGTTTTCAGTTGGTGAGCGGAGGGCGAGCGGAGGACGGAGGAACAGTACTGAATGTGTGCTCGCTTGCAGTTCCAGTAGTGTAGCGCAACGGATGTGGTAGCGACGTAGAAAATACTGCTTTATATGAAGAAGGCGAATATATGAAATACATACATTCTCATTTATCGTTAGTGTTTAATAATCTCTATATATAAAAGCAAGTCGGTCTGGAGCGATGTATATATAAATATTTAAAAGTGAAATAATGAGGCACTTCAGAAATCTCAGAAATTTGAAACTTGGTACGAGAGAAACTGATGACTTCAGGATCCCTAGAAAAATCGAAAATTCTCAAATTTCCCTGCAGGGGTCACGCTGGGGGGCCTCAAATTTTGGGCTCAGCATAAGAACACAGTCGTATAATTTATCCAAAGCGACAGCCTATAGGCAGGGATTTCCTAATTTTTATCCCCCATCCCCCAAATCAAGATGGCGGCACAACCTGCCAGACGAGGTATAAAATTGAAATTTGGCGAAATTATAGGTTTCAGCCTGTAACCGACGGAAAAATTCCAAGATGTCCAAATTTTTCACTTTTTATCCCCCAAAATATCGAAATATGGAGGCGATTTTAATGACTACGCCGACATTCTTTTTAAGGTATTTGTTGCCTAAACGGTACTTCGTAACACAAAACGGATGGCACATCTCCGTTCAATTTGGAGTGATCTACAACTTTGGTCCTGTGACATTTTTCGTATCTCTCTCCCCTATACGTTAGATTTGGCTGTATTTCTGGATTGTACCTCAATTTTGCTCCTTGTTCGCGTATAATTGATGATTTGGATCGTTATAGGAAAGATAGGATCGTCAAATCGTTCACGATTATTGGCCAACCCAATAGCCTTATTTGTACCAATTTTTTTGTTTTGAACTGTTACATATGTATTTGAAACGTAATTCAATGTGTGAAGAACTTACACCATTTTCAACATATTCAACGTTTCTAGAAACCTCTTACCTTTAAATAGATGAATTACTTGGACATATCATAGGACCAGCCATTTAGATCGCTAAATGTGGCCAGAGGCGTCTTATCGTACAATCCGTTTTTCGATATGATATACTGTTCAGCAGCAGTTATTCTGTAAATGAAGGTAAACATTCATATACTTCCATATGTCGATCTATATTCACGGAAGTCGATTTGTAGCGATCTAGAAAGGATTTGTCTGCCATTGTTATTAAATACACTGACTGACAGAGCAAATTTTTTTTTTTTTTTTTTTTTTTTTTTTTTTGTTAAAAATGAAGCCATGTTTTCCAGTGTTGACTTAGTTAAATGTAGCAAAGGCTTTTCAGTCTGTCAAACACATAGCAAATACAATGTAAATTAAAACACTAAAAGCATATCTGTAAAACACACACTAACATATAAAGAATGACATGTTTCGTTCTACAAGAACATCCTCAGATTCTATCAAATCACTTAAAATAAGCTTATATATGTACAGTATTGTTTACGTAGCGTAAACTTGTCAATGATAGAGAGATGAGTGATAACATGAAACAGTAATGACAAAAAATATAAATTATATACAATTATAAATATAGTGAAAAACTTACGTATTTATCTAGACTGCCGATGTTAAGTCTGTTGTCACCAAACACTATTTCAGGACTGTGGTCATGGAAAGTTTGTGGTGAGCCACGCTGTGCGTGGGGAGGGGAGGGCAGGACAGGGAGGGGCCTAGTAGATCGATGTGGATCTCTCCTATTGGATGATAAAATCGGGTAGACTATAGAGTGGAGAGGGGGGGGGAGAGATGCAGGGCGGAGCGGCTGGAGCGCTGTGGAACTTTCCATCAACATTGGAGGGGGGGGGGGAGAGATATTATTGATCTATTTCATGTTAATTGTACCTGTATGTAATATGGATGAATGTAATTATTATAATTTTTATTATTTATAATAGGTGAATGAAGTACGGAACGGTATTATTATTATTATTATTATTATTATTATTATTATTATTATTATTATGAAAAAAGCAATTCACCTTCCGTTAACATTGGAGAGGGGAGAGAGGTTATTGACCTTTTCCATGCGAATGTACCTTTACGTAATATGGATGAATGCAAATTAAAAATTTTTTTAGTTGAATAAAGTAAGGGACGTTATTATTATTATTATTATTATTATTATTACTATTATTATTTACGATAGAAGCAATTTAAGGAGTAGGTGTTGTCAGATATTATGCGAGTAGAGCAAATAGGGGGGAAATTATTTAAATGTGTATTATTATTATTATTATTATTATTATTATTATTATTATTATTATTATTATTATTATTATTTACGATAGAAGCAAATTAAGGAGTAGTTGTTGTTAGATATTATGTGAGTAGAGCGAATAGGGGGGAATTATTTAAATGTGTATGCTCATTCAGGTTATTGGCATTAGTATTTTTTGCGACGTAAATTTCTATTGCTTCTTTTATATTCAAAGATTTACTTTTATTTTCGAAGTGTAAAATTTTTAGATCAGTGTTGATGTCTGTGAAATGGTGTGAACAGTCATAGATGTGCTCCCCGAAGGCTGAATGCCGATTATATCTGATCGCGTTTTTGTGTTCTTTGTATCTTGTAATTTCCATACAAGATACAAAGAACACAAAAACGCGATCAGATATAATCGGCATTCAGCCTTCGGGGAGCACATCTATGACTGTTCACACCATTTCACAGACATCAACACTGATCTAAAAATTTTACACTTCGAAAATAAAAGTAAATCTTTGAATATAAAAGAAGCAATAGAAATTTACGTCGCAAAAAATACTAATGCCAATAACCTGAATGAGCATACACATTTAAATAATTCCCCCCTATTCGCTCTACTCACATAATATCTAACAACAACTACTCCTTAATTTGCTTCTATCGTAAATAATAATAATAATAATAATAATAATAATAATAATAATAATAATAATAATAATAATAATACACATTTAAATAATTTCCCCCCTATTTGCTCTACTCGCATAATATCTGACAACACCTACTCCTTAAATTGCTTCTATCGTAAATAATAATAGTAATAATAATAATAATAATAATAATAATAACGTCCCTTACTTTATTCAACTAAAAAAATTTTTAATTTGCATTCATCCATATTACGTAAAGGTACATTCGCATGGAAAAGGTCAATAACCTCTCTCCCCTCTCCAATGTTAACGGAAGGTGAATTGCTTTTTTCATAATAATAATAATAATAATAATAATAATAATAATAATACCGTTCCGTACTTCATTCACCTATTATAAATAATAAAAATTATAATAATTACATTCATCCATATTACATACAGGTACAATTAACATGAAATAGATCAATAATATCTCTCCCCCCCCCCCTCCAATGTTGATGGAAAGTTCCACAGCGCTCCAGCCGCTCCGCCCTGCATCTCTCCCCCCCCCTCTCCACTCTATAGTCTACCCGATTTTATCATCCAATAGGAGAGATCCACATCGATCTACTAGGCCCCTCCCTGTCCTGCCCTCCCCTCCCCACGCACAGCGTGGCTCACCACAAACTTTCCATGACCACAGTCCTGAAATAGTGTTTGGTGACAACAGACTTAACATCGGCAGTCTAGATAAATACGTAAGTTTTTCACTATATTTATAATTGTATATAATTTATATTTTTTGTCATTACTGTTTCATGTTATCACTCATCTCTCTATCATTGACAAGTTTACGCTACGTAAACAATACTGTACATATATAAGCTTATTTTAAGTGATTTGATAGAATCTGAGGATGTTCTTGTAGAACGAAACATGTCATTCTTTATATGTTAGTGTGTGTTTTACAGATATGCTTTTAGTGTTTTAATTTACATTGTATTTGCTATGTGTTTGACAGACTGAAAAGCCTTTGCTACATTTGACAGAGCAAATGTAACACCAAGAAGGAGTGGTTCGAAAGGGATGAAAGTTGGGGAAAAAACAGAGACGGCACGGACGAATAATTGATGTTTATTTCAAACCGATATGCAGGTTACACAATGCGCACGGCATCGACTCAGTAGGATGTGTGACCACCGCGAGCGGCGATGCACGCAGAAACACGTCGAGGTACAGAATCAATAAGAGTGCGGATGGTGTCCTGAGGGATGGTTCTCCATTCTCTGTCAACCATTTGCCACAGTTGGTCGTCCGTACGAGGCTGGGGCAGAGTTTGCAAACGGCGTCCAATGAGATCCCACACGTGTTTGATTGGTGAGAGATCCGGAGAGTACGCTGGCCACGGAAGCATCTGTACACCTCGTAGAGCCTGTTGGGAGATGCGAGCAGTGTGTGGGCGGGCATTATCCTGCTGAAACAGAGCATTGGGCAGCCCCTGAAGGTACGGGAGTGCCACCGGCCGCAGTACATGCTGCACGCAGCGGTGGGCATTTAACGTGCCTTGAATAAGCACTAGAGGTGACGTGGAATCATACGCAATAGCGCCCCAAACCATGATGCCGCGTTGTCTAGCGGTAGGGCGCTCCACATTTACTGCCGGATTTGACCTTTCTCCACGCCGACGCCACACTCGTCTGCGGTGACTATCACTGACAGAACAGAAGCGTGACTCATCGGAGAACACGACGTTCCGCCATTCCCTCATCCAAGTCGCTCTAGCCCGGCACCATGCCAGGCGTGCACGTCTATGCTGTGGAGTCAATGGTAGTCTTCTGAGCGGACGCCGGGAGTGCAGGCCTCCTTCAACCAATCGACGGGAAATTGTTCTGGTCGATATCGGAACAGCCAGGGTGTCTTGCACATGCTGAAGAATGGCGGTTGACGTGGCGTGCGGGGCTGCCACCGCTTGGCGGCGGATGCGCCGATCCTCGCGTGCTGACGTCACTCGGGCTGCGCCTGGACCCCTCGCACGTGCCACATGTCCCTGCGCCAACCATCTTCGCCACAGGCGCTGCACCGTGGACACATCCCTATGGGTATCGGCTGCGATTTGACGAAGCGACCAACCTGCCCTTCTCAGCCCGATCACCATACCCCTCGTAAAGTCGTCTGTCTGCTGGAAATGCCTCCATTAACGGCGGCCTGGCATTCTTAGCTATACACGTGTCCTGTGGCACACGATAACACGTTCTACAATGACTGTCGGCTGAGAAATCACGGTACGAAGTGGGCCATTCGCCAACGCCGTGTCCCATTTATCGTTCGCTACGTGCGCAGCACAGCGGCGCATTTCACATCATGAGCATACCTCAGTGACGTCCGTCTACCCTGCAATTGGCATAAAGTTCTGACCACTCCTTCTTGGTGTTGCATTTGCTCTGTCAGTCAGTGTACTTCGCAAATCGATAGTGACTATCCGAAGGAGGGCGTCTGCTATTGTAATCAGTCCTCTCCACATCGACTTTGACTGGCAGCAAGAATGGGGTCGTCCTCCAACTCCTGTGCACCATTGTCATGAATGATTCCCTTCTCGATTCGACTAGCAGAAGACAAGGGAGCGTGCAATTTTTTTCAAAACTCTTTTGCCCGATTCTGTTTGTCAGTAGGCAAGTATGCCTCCCATTACAAACAAATGCACCCATCAAAAATGTGACTGACGTTAAGGACAGTGGCCTGCTATTATAATTTTTTTGCTAGGGGCTTTACGTCGCACCGACCCAGATAGGTCTTGTGGCGACGATGGGATAGGAAAAGCATAGGAGTTGGAAGGAAGTGGCCGTGGCCTTAATTAAGGTACAGCCCCAGCGTTTGCCTGGTGTGAAAATGGGAAACCATGGAAAACCATTTTCAGGGCTGCCGATAGTAGGATTCGAACCTACTATCTCCCGGATGCAAGCTCACAGCCGCGCGCCTCTACGCGCACGGCCAACTCGCTCGGTGCTATTATAAATGAAACTCACCAACTCGGTGTTGCCAGTCTTCGATATCCGTATACAATGTAGAGTACCGTAGCGAAGCCATGACCTTTGTGCCCTAAGAATATTATGTATTAAATTATCAATTGGATAAGAAGTTCGATTCTTGATAGCATGGAATTGACACGTGGCGAGGGGGTGATTACCTTCGGTCCCATGCTCTGGGATACGTGACGTCAGTCGCACGTGTCAACGGCGGAAGAATCTTAAGTCATTTTTGTGAGCTATTTCAGAAGAGCACGTGTACTTGGCGTGCCCAAGCCAAGTCGAAAATATAGTGCCTATCAAATGAGGTCATTTATCCAGCTAATTAAACATGTATACATTTTAAATGTCCATGAACACTACCGCTGGAAATGTAGCGAGCATGTAATCGCCTTCAGAACTCTTGTAATTACAGTTTAGTTAAGTCAGAAAGGTTATAGAAATTTTCTTGGCGGCAAAGGGAGATGCCCGGAGAAAGGGGCTAGCTGCTATAAATAAGAATTGACGCCAAGGACGAGCTGACTGCCGTAGCGGAAGGACGTGTGCCTCTCGCTCTGCTCTCTCTCTCCTTGCCAGGCGCTCTGTAGTTCTCAAGTATCAGCCAGGCACTTGTACTTATTAGTACATCTTCGAAGGAGCATTTGTCTAAGCTGAGCACTTCTCAGTGCTCGCTTCTCTCTTTCAGGATTCTATTCCAGGATGGCCACGGCGAACTTCAGGGACGCTTCCTATGGCATGGCGTTGGCGAAAGGAGTTATCTACGGGGGAGGTCGCTTCTACCCAACGCAGCAATGGATGGAGGACCATCCCGAACCGAAGACACCGTCCTCACCGAAGGAGCAGGACGCGTCGCAGACCGAGGTGGAGTCGGAGCCGCACAGAGACGGGTGCGACCCCCCTGAAGGCTTTTTCTTCTCTGAGGGCTACACCGATCCGGAGTACGAGGCGCTGCTCGTCTACTACAGGCCAGGTCGCGCTGTTCATTCCGCACGGGCCCTTGTCCTGGACAGAGTGCGGCGCCCCCTCCAGGGAGGCAGGAGGCTACCGACGACCATGTCCGTGGAGAGCTTTCTACCAGGAGGCCTTATCGTAAGGCATCACGACCAGGAGCGGATGCACGACGTGGAGATGGAGCTCTCTACTCTGTTCCAGGTCGTCCGCTTACCTGGGAGGGACGGCGTGCCAGGGAAGAACGCCGGCGCCCTCAGGAGGAATGCTGAGTCGGAGACCAGGGAGGCCATCACACAGACGCCGAGGAGGCTAAGGCATAGGGCGGTTAACACTGACCTAGTCCAAGCCACCCAGCCGGAGACCAGCGACGCCACTACGGAGGTGGAGCATGCCGCCCCCTGGCGCCGCAACTGTGCGACCCAGGCTGAGCGACTCGGATCTGCGAAGTGAACGCAGACCGCTCCTCCAAGGACCACCTCCACGAAGTGGTCACAGACTCAGGCTTACCAGGAAGGGCCGGTCACGCGGGCGCAATCCAGGAAGGCGCCCCTGATGGCGGATGGCAGCACAGCAGTGGAAAAGGACGCCCCATGGCGTTCGGAGGCTGCCACCCAGGCCCAGTCTGCTATCGTATCTGTCGAGCTGCAGACCTCGATGTGCGCCCCCCAGGACAGGGAATGCAGTCGAGTGTTAGCACCGACCGATGCCGCCACCGCCAGCCAGGAGAAGGAAGAAGACGGCGACGCAGCGGTACTACCAGCTACCCCGGGTTCACCAGGCCGGGAGGAGGGCAACCAGGACGAGGCCTCATCCCCTGCCGAGAAGACACGCCCGGGAGGAAGGAAGACGACGCCGGACCAGGAAGCAGAAGGCGACGCCGGCCCATCAGGAGATGGCCGCCCAGCCGCAACCCAAGACTGCTCCCAGGACAGCAGTCAGCCGAGGAGCCAATTAGGAGAGGACCTCAGCAGGTAGCGGCAGTCAGGTGAGAGTAAAACGTCCCCCTCAGCAGCTCTTGCAGTGTTTCCGCTGTCTGAGGTGGGGCCACCGTCAGGTCAGCTGTGGGCTCGAGGTGAGGTGCAACCGCTGTGGTGGTGATCACCACTACACGGCCTGCGCAGCACTTAGGGAGGCGCCGGTGTGCGCCAACTGCTCGGGGGGCCACCCGGCCTCCCATCGCAGTTGCCCTGTCTACCGGGCCATGGCGCGGGCAGAGAGGAAGGAGGCCCGACGCCATGTCCCACAACCATCCAGCAGGTCCCCGCCTCGGCGTGCTTGGCCTCATTCTCCGGGATTAGAGAATGGGTACGAAGGACCTCAAGGGGGTCGGGCGATGCGGCAGGCACTAGTGGCTATTGCCGCATGGCTCGGCAACCGGCACGGCCCGCGCTAGTTACAGCAGTGCCCAGAAGGACTGATCCCCTGAATAACTGGCATGGCGAGGAATAGGCTTATGACTGTGCATGATACCTATTCCCAACTAACACAATTACCTGGACCTCTCCAGACCCACATCCTTGCATGTGCTATCTACAAAATGTCAGGTTTTACATGTAGGCACCTTTCTATTTCTGCCTATGTGGTTTTGTCCTGACCCTTACTACCTGATTACACCACAATTAATAACCACCACCACATCTGGCCGGGTAGCATGCTGAGCATGGGGACAGGCAGATACTCCTGTAGTATCACACTTCCACTCCTCCCTGCTATCTCTTTCTTCTTAGAACTAATAGCAGTCGGAGGCCATGTAGATTGAGTCGATGGTCACGCGGGGGGAGCGGGCTTCGGGGGCCCCCCGAAAAAAATGACGAAGCCCCTGCATTTTGTGTTACGAGGCTGACGACAGAGGGTTGAGCTGCTCTGTGAAATCGAACGACCAAAAGTAGACTAAGTCCAACCCACAGATTTTAGCCATTGTGGCTGGGGTCTTGACTCCATGTGGAGATAGTTTCTTGAGTGGAAATAATTGTGCCAAATAGGACGGTCAAAGGACCGAAAAAAATTTGGAGTGGATGAAGAAAGTAAGTCGTGTGCGGAAATAAATACAATCTACCGTGTGCGCTCAACAAAAACAAGTGAAGGGTATTTTCCTTTCTTATGCTTTATTTCCAGGAAACCGGAAGAATTAAAAATGATCTGTATAGCCAAAAATGTAAAAATGGCTAAATAAAAATGCCAGGGTCGCTGGTGAGCCCAATGATGACCGATGGCGTAACAAAAGGTATGTGACTTAACATTTTACCACCTATTATATCTTGTTTCATGATGTCTAAAATATATGTAATTGAAGGGAGTATAGACGACGCAGTTGGTCGCCCCTATGTGGTTTTTGTAAATGTCAGAATACGACGAAAAAGGGTCATTTGTTTTATTTTCCACTTGGATAAAATTTTGAAGTCTTGCGAGAGCCGTATCATGTTGTAAAAGTTATTAAATAGGGTTTCGAAGTGATATCACGTCCAATGTAGATCGTCATTTCCATGTGTTTATTGCCTATATTTTGTGATGTCAAATTAAGATGTTCATTCGACGTAATTTTTTTCTGTCTGACATTTGATGTAAGTATTATAAGAAATCCATGGTTACTCATTTTCAATCGAGTGGAAGCGCGCTGTCGGTGAGAGTATAGTGTGATGAATTTGGTCACGGAGTGAAACGTTTTTCTAGGCCCATTTAAACTGTGTCTGACTGACAATAAAAAAAGATTTAGTAGAATTTTTCAGTCATTTGCGTGAAAATCCAGTTATTAAATTACGATATCATTTTATGCGAAGTTATTCATTATTAAAGCACTGTGCGGTATTAGACGTCGTGGATTCTAGTAAGGATTTTATTCCCGTTCTTTCGTCGGTAATAGTCGTGAGTTGGGAAATAGAGGTTAGTTTTGTCGTGTGAGTCGAGATGAGATTTGTGAATCAGGTTGGAGACCTGTCAATGAAGCCGGGACTTGTGGAAGCCCGAGGAAGATTTTATAATGTTGGGAATGGAAAGCAGTATACAAGGATCCGCGCCGGTATTAATTTGCGACGTGCATAATTATGGTGGGCATTTTGAAGTATAATCAATGTGCATTTCGTTGGTCAGAAATATCGTATTTGTTTAATTATGTCGGCGGAGTTTAAAGGGAGCATTCTGAGAAGCCAGTCAGGTAGAACGGACCAGTTGTCTCATGTAACTGCCAAGCGGACTTGGGGTCGAAATGCCGTCAGCTGATAGGGGTTCACCGCTGGGATAACGGGACATGAAAAGTGTTTTACGCGTGGAATTGAGATTGCATTTCTCGGCATGGGATAACGTTAAATGTTGGATTTAGTTGAAATTTTCATCCGGTAATAACGTGTGTGTTATTAGACACTGTAAATTTGTGTAATTGGAAACGTAATGTGCATTTGATGCCATGGATTTAGAGTATAATGAACAAGACTAGCGAAATTCAGGGTTGTCCAAAATATGATGATGATGCTTGTTGTTTTAAGGGGCCTAACATCGAAGGTCATCGGCCCTGTCCAAAATATAGAGCGATGGTAGTGATGATTTGTTTGTCTGTGAGGGGTGCGCACACTTTATAAAATGTTATGACGAGAGATGACATCGTAATTATATGGCGAGTTGCTTTTGGTTTGTACGTAGATTATTAGGGTTAAGTGTTAATAATGGTTAGGGTTAGATTAGATTTAAAGTGTGAGCTCATGAAACAAGATATAAACTGGACATGAATGATGTAATAGTTCTTTTCCAGCTATCGGAATCATCAGATAAACATCACAGGATTAAAATTTTTACATCACAATTGCGTAGAGATTTGTAAAGAAACCATTAGTTCGCGGAGATATAATTTGTTGTTCTTTAAGATTTCATTAAATCATTTAAATTTATTTAATTATTTAATTCAGTGAAACCGCATTTTGAAATAACTTTAAATCAAGCGAATAACTTGGAGATGCATTCTGGAAATCTTAGTTTGTTTTCTGGGGAATGTGTAATTGTTAACGTAACGATTAAGGGGACATATCCGAAGGTAATGGATTTTACTGCCACAAAGTATTGTGAGCATTGCTATTGTTGTATTATTTAACTTTGATTGATTGAGCAGTGAATGTGCTGGGGATAGTAAAGTGGAAGCTTTGGTCATTAACCGATGTAACTTAACTGTGTTTAGCCTTCAGCTTAGAAACTTGGATGGTCATGGGGTCATCAACCTCAGTGACTTAGATTAAGGCCATATGCCACTGTAGCATCATTTTCCTTGCGGTCATCATCCACAATGACTTCAAAGTAACTTAGAAGTTTAGATGTAGGTCCATGACATAGTCGCAGGTCACATCGATTCAATTAAGGGTCCATGCCGTATAACCACTGTGTGGCACACACCGATTGGACTGCCTTAATTATACTCAGAGTCCAGAGTTCATGTTACGAGGGCTGGACCATAAAGAATCACCGTGATGGTACATGTAGTCTCACATGGAAGCCGAATTTGAGGATTTCCAGACTTTCCTTTATTTAATTAATAATTGAGACAATGGTTTCTAGTAAGAATGCCCATCAGGCAGTTACGTCAAAGGCTCACACCAGTGTTCTGACCCTCTATGTAAAATAATTGTGGTGTCCATTGGACACAATTGAGTTAAATGATACCGTGGATATAGCAGAAATGCTACCTGATATTAATGAATAAATAGGAACATTTTTTAAACAAACCTTTCATTTGAGTAGATAGATTAGAATTACTGAACCCTACCTTTACCTCAGCAAGTGACGAAGAACCCGATACGACCCAAGAGACAGATCTCATGAACTTTGCTGATAGGTAAGAAAGGTAGGTATCCTTCGATATGGACCTAAAGGGTTCAATATATATATGAGGCGTATAGTTTCAAACACGACCAAGTCCATCTTTTTCACGTTCTGATATTTTGACTTCCATGGATTCATCTTTACAAGATGAATACAAAGGGAACGAAAGTGGGTTTCAAATCCGGCCAGATCACATTTAAAATTGCAGCCAAAAATGAGGTTTCATATCAAAGTCGGCCAAGTCCCTGTTAACTCGCACGGGCCAATAATCCTGCGCTATCCAGTCACGTGTTTTCTTTCGGTTATATGGCGACCTGACGTATGTTCGAGTCACATGTGGTGGTTTTGTTTGCATGTATTTTAATAAATATTTTATAAATTATAAATATATACGTAATTAATTGGTCGTTTTTAATAGTATTCATATTTGCTGTGCAATAAAATGGAGGAAATTAATAAACGCCATATCAGAAAGCGGCAACGTGATCTTTCCACCTGGAAGCGCACGAGGGAAAGACAGCTGAGATGAGTACAATCAACAACGTGTTGTTAGTGGTGATTTAATCAAGGCTCGGTGAAGTGTTTCGAAGGCGCGATGGTATTGAATAGGTATAATATGAAGAATATACATTGAAGTAGCTACATGAATCCACATATTTGCAAAATATACACTACTTAAATGTTAATTAGCCTCTACATGGGTTACAATGTTGGATAATTTTACACAACATAATGTTTAAAATAATAATCTTTATAAAGATTTTTCACTAATTCTTATATCATTTTTAATCATATTTGTTCTAAATAAAGTCAAGATGAATACAGTTGGAAAATAGGCCTAATCTAGATTTCCTTTTTCTTTAGGTATTAGGCCAAATTTTCTAATCTAAGTTTCAAAGATGGCCAAGTCCTCTTACGTAAGTTTCAAAATCGGCCAAGTCCCACAGTTAGTTTCAAACATGGTCAAGTCCAAATTTTAAATACATTTTTCAATTCATGTAATATATTTAGACTGTAAAAATTGTATGGTAATGAATCAGAAGCCTCTGCTAAGCAACATAAAGATTAAAGTGTCTGAATATATATGAATTAATACCCTAAACAAGTTTTTTGCTTCTGAAAAAAAAAAAAAATCAGCTCAACGGACTTGGCCATGTTTGAAACTATACGCCTCATATATATCCGATAAAAGTCCATGCAAATTGAATACACCTTTTTCATTATATTACCTTTGATGTGTAATATATATGATAGAGTATAACATGTGTCGTCCGGCCCCCTGGTGTAGGGGGCAACGCGTCCGCCTGTCACCCGGCGGTCACGGGTTTGATTCCCAGTCGGGTCAGGTATTTGTTCATTGTAATTTTTAATATCCCTGGACTGAGGACTGAGTATTTGTGACGTCCTTAATCTTCCTTTCTTCACACACAACATTCCACACTACCCCCATTCCAATTACACGCAGGTTCATA
This sequence comes from Anabrus simplex, assembly GCF_040414725.1. Taxonomy (NCBI): domain Eukaryota; kingdom Metazoa; phylum Arthropoda; class Insecta; order Orthoptera; family Tettigoniidae; genus Anabrus; species Anabrus simplex. The sequence goes on along the minus strand of NC_090265.1, from coordinate 367,841,182 downwards.
CAATATATTGCCAGTAGGGGCAAAAGATCCACATAGGTCGACGCCCCAAACAAATGGTATTTTATAGAAAATGACGCCGCCTCTATGGTGTAGTGGTTAGTGTGATTAGCTGCCAATCCCAGAGGCCCGGGTTCGATTCCCGGCTCTGCCACAACATTTGAAAAGTGGTACGAGGGCTGGAACGGGGTCCACTCAGCCTCGGGAGGTCAACTGAGTAGAGGTGGGTTCGATTCCCTCCTCAGCCATCCTGGAAGTGGTTTTCCGTGGTTTCCCACTTCTCCTCCAGGCAAATGCCGGAATGGTACCTAACGTAAGGCCACGGCCGCTTCCTTCCCTCTTCCTTGTCTATCCCTTCCAATCTTCCCATCTCCCACCAAGGCCCCTGTTCAGCATAGCAGGTGAGGCCGACTGATCGAGGTACTGGTCATCCTCCCCAGTTGTATCCCCGACCCAATGTCTCACGCCCTTGAGGCGGTAGAGGTGGGATCCCTCGCTGAGTCCGAGGGAGAAACCAACCCTGGAAGGTAAGCAGATTAAGAAAGAAAGAAAGAAAGAAAGAAAGAAAGAAAGGAAGAACTCGGTTCTTGAGGTTACGTGACGTCACAGCGGAGCACCGATTCAACTCGAATACTCCGTATAGCGCTTCAGTAAACATTCCATTCATTCTCATTCTCTTTGCTTCCAGCCAGGCTACACTCGCAAGCGCAACACCACTGTGCTGTTGTTCAGACTCCAGACTGAGACGTCTGTTCTATTTGTATGTTTCCTTATACATATATCTTTGTTTAAAGTTGTTGCACTATATTTTCTATCGATATTTGCAATAAGAAAGAAACAACAATGCCACGAAAGTCTTCCCAAGCATGGCAGTATTTTACTAGCAGTCCAAGTAGAAAATCCGCTAGGTACTTGTAAAATTTGCAATCAAATCTATTATATGTATATAATTGGCGCCCAATAGACTGTTATGCCTTTCAGCATTCAGTCTGCAAGCCTCTGTGAATTTACTAAACGTCGCCACAATCCTCGATTTGCAACTAGTGTTGTGGCCTCATTTAGTTCTATACCTCTTATCTTTAAATCGTTAGAAACCGAGTCTAGCCATCGTCGTCTTGGTCTCCCTCTACTTCTCTTACCCTCCATAGCAGAGTCCATTATTCTCCTAGGTAACCTATCCTCCTCCATTCGCCTCACATGACCCCACCACCGAATCCGGTTTATGCGTACAGCTTTATCCATCGAGTTCATTCCTAAATTAGCCTTTATCTCCTCATTCTGAGTACCCTCCTGCCATTGTTCCCACCTGTTTGTACCAACAATCATTCTTGCTACTTTCATGTCTGTTACTTCTAACTTATGAATAAGATATCTTGAGTCCACCCAGCTTTCGCTCCCGTAAAGCAAAGTTGGTCTGAAAACAGACCGATGTAAAGATAGTTTCGTCTGGGAGCTGACTTACTTCTTACAGAATACTGTTGATCGCAGCTGCGAGCTCACTGCATTAGCTTTACGACACCTTGATTCAATCTCACTTACTATATTACCATCCTGGGAGAACACACAACCTAAATACTTGAAATTATGACCTGTTCTAGCTTTGTACCACCAATCTGACATTCAATTCTGTTGAATTTCTTACCTACTGACATCAATTTAGTCTTCGAGAGGCTAATTTTCATACCATACTCATTGCACCTATTTTCAAGTTCCACAATATTAGACTGTAGGCTTTCGGCACAATCTGCCATTAAGACCAAGTCGTCAGCATAGGCAGACTGCTTACTACATTTCCACCTAACTGAATCCCTCCCTGCCATTTTATACCTTTCAGCATATGATCCATGTAAACTACAAACAGCAAAGGTGAAAGATTACAGCCTTGTCTAACCCCTGTAAGTACCCTGAACCAAAAACTCATTCTACCATCAATTCTCACCGAAGCCCAATTGTCAACATAAATGCCTTTGATTGCTTTTAATAATCTGCCTTTAATTCCATAGTCCCCCAGTATGGCGAACATCTTTTCCCTCGGTACCCTGTCAAATGCTTTCTCTAGATCTACGAAACATAAACACAACTGCCTATTCCTCTCGTAGCATTTTTCAATTACCTGGCGCATACTAAAAATCTGATCCTGACAGCATCTCTGTGGTCTGAAACCACACTGGTTTTCATCCAGCTTACTCTCAACGACTGATCGCACCCTCCCTTCCAAGATGCCTGTGAATACTTTGCCTGGTATACTAATCAGTGAGATACCCCGATAGTTGTTGCAATCCTTCCTGTTCCCTTGCTTATAGATAGGTGCAATTACTGCTTTTACCCAATCTGAAGGTACCTTACCAACACTCCATGCTAATTTTACTACTCTATGAAGCCATTTCATCCCTGCCTTCCCACTATATTTCACCATTTCAGGTCTAATTTCATCTATTCCTGCTGCCTTATGACAATGGAGTTTATTTACCATCATTTCCACTTCCTCAAGCATAATTTCACCAACATCATTTTCCTCCTCCCCATGAGCTTGGCTGTTTGCAACACCACCAGGATGATTTCCTTTTACATTGAGAAGATGTTCAAAATATTCCCTCCACCTCTCCAATGATTCCCTGGGATCTATTATGAGTTCACCTGAATTACTCACAAAACTGTTCATTTCCTTTTTCCCTCCCTTCCTAAGATTATTTATTACTGTCCAGAAAGGTTTCCCTGCTGCTTGACCTAGCCTTTCCAGGTCGTTACCAAAATCTTCCCATGACTTCTTTTTGGATTCAACAACTATTTGTTTCGCTCTGTTTCTTTCATCTACATACAACTCCCTGTCTACCTCGGCCCTTGTTTGGAGCCATTTCTGATAAGCCTTCTTTTTACGTTTACAAGCTGCTCTCACTTCATCATTCCACCAAGATGTTCGCCTTTTCCCATCTTTACACACGGTTGTTCCTAGGCATTCCCTTGCTGTTTCTACTACAGCATCCCTGTATGTCACCCATTCACTTTCTATATCCTGAACCTGCTTACTGTCTACTGTTCGAAACTTCTCACTAATCATATCCATGTACTTCTGTCTAATTTCCTCATCCTGGAGATTTTCTACCCTTATTCGTTTGCAGACAGATTTCACTTTCTCTACCTTAGGCCTAGAGATACTTAGTTCACTTCAGATCAGATAGTGGTCTGTATCATCGAAACATCCCCGGAAAACTCGTATATTCCTAACAGATTTCCTGAATTCGAAGTCTGTTAAGATATAGTCTATTATGGATCTGGTACCCCTAGCCTCCAATGTGTAGCGGTGAATAGCCTTATGCTTGAAGAATGTATTCGTAACAGCTAAACCCATACTAGCACAGAAGTCCAGCAAACGCTTCCCATTCCCATTGGCTTCCATATCTTCCCCACATTTACCAATCACCCTTTCGTATCCTTCAGTTCTATTCCCAACTCTCGCATTGAAATCGCCCATTAGCACTATTCTATCCTTGCTGTTGACCCTGACCACGATGTCACTTAATGCTTCATAAAACTTGTCAACTTCATCCTCATCTGCACCCTCACATGGTGAATACACTGACACAATTCTAGTCCTAATTCCTCCAACTGACAAATCTACCCACATCATTCGCTCATTTACGTGCCTAACAGAAACTATGTTCTGTGCAATGGTATTCCTGATAAAGAGCCCTACCCCAGACTCTGCCCTTCCCTTTCTAACACCCGTCAAGTACACTTTATAATCTCCTATCTCTTCCTCGTTATCTCCCCTTACCCGAATATCACTTACTCCTAGCACATCCAGATGCATCCTCTTTGCTGACTCAGCCAGTTCTACTTTCTTTCTTGCATAAGCCCCATTAATATTGATAGCTCCCCATCGAATTCCATCTCGTTCGCCAAGTTGTTTCCAAGGAGTCCCTCGCCTGTCAAATGGGAGTGGGACTCCGTTACTCCCATAGGTCCGAGGCTTGCTTAAAATGTTCTGAGCTCGGTCGATTCATGAAGCAGGATGCTACCCTATTTGCACATAGTCCAAGTGAGGATCTCTCCTCTAACGGGTTATGGACCACCGGTGTATTGTATAGTCCTAGCCGCCTGAGCACAAGGAGGGCCATGACTCAGAATATGTCCGAGATGCCCACTCCCATTCCATAGCAACTGGTATCCCGACTCTCAGGACCACTTACTAGGCCACTCAGGCGTTGCCCATGGTTCACGAACTAGGACGTGACTACAGTAATCCACAAACATGAACCACATGGTATAACTTACCAATTTAAAATAAATTTCCAATTTCTTTGCAATAATTGAAAAGACTAGGAAAACAACAGATAGGGAATCTGCCAGCTGGGTGACTGCCCTAAATGCAGATCGGTAATGACTGATTTTGATTGAGGGTACATTGAAATTTTCTCTAGTTTCCATTAATTCTATAGTTTTCTTATGTTCTTGGTGCCAGTAGTATTTCTACGTTCATTTACAAATAGTATTTTTTTTCTTTTGATTTTATACCTAGTGTATTATGGTGTCTGCATCTACTGAAAATTGCTTACAGCCCAACTGCTTCATAATTTTGCTTAACATTGTATTATTAGACCTCTTCACTTAGGATTATGTACAAATTGATTTTAGCTGTAGGCCTACATTAAATCCGCAGTTATATTCCGGACATTAACGACGTTCTAAAGGCTATCGTTGTTCCATTAACCAGTTGCGACTGTACACAGCGAGTGGCTGCCCGACTTTCTACTGGCGTCCATGCTTCTTTCTTGTGAGTCGGAAAAGATTCGGAAACTCCTGGCCTTGATCATGAATGATTTTCAATTAACTCATGGTGATCTGTGAAATGCCTAACGCGTCGCTTAAGATACCTGTTCTTCAATCTAGGCCAAGGGTTCCCAAACTTTTGGAATGGCGTACCACTAAATCAACATTCATACTTTCGCCGTACCACCAAGTGATATTACAGGGATTTCAATGCGCGAAATCCCATTATTCCATTGCCTAACATTAGTAAAAAAAAAAGAGATGTACAATGAATTACTAAAATTGATTATCTTCTTGTATTGGTAGTAAAATAGCCTAATAAATCGCATTCTAATTGAAAATCCACAGCCTGTTTCCAGTCATTCGACCGGGTCAGAATGGAATGAATGAAGCACCCATCTAGCGGCGAGGATAGGAATTGTGCCGGCTGCCTCTTCTGGGGCAATGATTAATGACTGACAGATGAAATGCAATGATGTTCGAGAGTGTTTCTGGATTAAAGATGACAGGAACTGGAGTACCCGGAGAAAAACCTGTCTCGCCTCCGCTTTGTCCAACACAAATCTCACATAGAGTGACTGGTATTCGAACCACGGAACCCAGCGGCGAGAGGCCAGCGCGCTGCTGCCTAAGCCAAGGAGGCACTGCATTCTATGTATTAATAATCTCTAGACCAGTGGCGGCGCGTGGATAAAACATCTGGGGGTTCACTACTTTGAAAAATAACGTGTCCAAATTTAATGTTACTTGATGTTTACATAGATGAAAAGTAGTGACATTGTTTAACTAGAACGGCGAGTTTCCTTTGAATGCACACGGCTGCAGCTCGAAGAAGTTACCAGAACTACGAGAAATGAAAGACACGGAATATAAATTGTAATTACGTTAAGCTGATCCAGTTTCGTCTAATGTTGAAGACTTTGCTGGCGTTGGTATAACAGCATATTCCAGCTACTTGTGTACTGTATGGCAACAGCTACGAACGGCAACACCTGCATATCAGCAGCAGATCAACAGAGGGCACCATCTGTCGAAAATCTACTACCTGCGGGTAAAGCAATATTCATGGCGTTCGGAAGTACTACACCACCACCACTAGAACAACAAACTGTGATGGACGAGGAAACTATAAAACAAACAAGGAGTCTTGAATCCAACGATTCTCCGAGTCCCACTCATCGTAAGAAGATCGCGATTGCTCCTGAGGATGACAGGTCCCGTGCATCGACTGGCGGTACCTATACGTAGAGCTGGGAACGGAGCTGTTGCTCCTATGATTGCAATCGGTACAAGGTCTGTCTAGGGAGGTCTGGTCACGCTACCACAATCCTTTGCGGTGGCGGCCATATTGGGTCTTAAATATCGTCGTTATGTGGGCGTGCCCGATGTAATTATGTGAGTTATTACTTGTATTTTGAAGGAGAATGGAATACTGTACCGCACCAAATTGTCAAAATAAGACAACTGACGGAATTAGTGTTTTCCGCTTCCCGAGAGATAAGCAAAGGAGAGCTCAATGGGTACAAAACTGTAGGCGTGGCAAATGGCAATCTACAGATAATTCCTTATTGTGCGCGGTTAGTGAAGTTATACATTCGTATTGCAGTATTCCTGAATAATAATATGTTTATATGAACGATGTTTTATATTTATAGGTCTTATTATGTACTTTCTTCTAGCATAATTTTGAAGAATCGCAATTTGAACTAAAGAAGGCAGATGGACGTAAACTACTCAAGTGGAATTCCATCCCAACAATTTTCAACGTTCCTAAACCACCCAAGTCTTTGACATATAATAGGAAACCTCCCAAAGAAAGAGAATTGTCTTTCAAAACAAGCAAGAAACGTATCAGGAAATGTGTAATAGTAGTATTGATGTTTATGAAAATTTTCTGTTCTTGTGTCCGGCCCCATGGCTAAATGGTTAGCGTGCTGGCACAGGGGTTCCGGGTTCGATTCACGGCAAGGTCAGGAATTTTAACCGTAATTGGTTAATTTCTCTGGCCTATCACTTCAAAACAACAATTTGTGTCCAGCTTGCCATCATTACAACAACAATTGTTAATAGCAGTCTTATACGGTACTGTAGTTATTATTTACAGCTATATTTCATTCATCTTAAATCCTCTTTGGAGTACATTATATGGCTGGACAAATACTTAAAGATCACAACACTCGCACTAACCAACTAATGTAATTTAACGTACCGTAGCCTAACATAATATCCTAATGTAATCCCAAAAATAGCCTAACCTAGGTTAACTCAATAGTGACTGAATTTCTATTTCTTATGGAATCTTGTCTACCAACAGCTTTCATTTTCTTAACCATTATTATTATTATTATTATTATTATTATTATTATTATTATTATTATTATTATTATTATTATTATTATTATTATTATTATTATTATTATTATTATTAGCCTCCGTGGCTCAGACGGCAGCGCGTCGGCCTCTCACCGCTGGATACCGTGGTTCAAATCCCTGTCGTTCCATGTAAGATTTGTGCTGGACAAAGCGGAGGCGGGACAGGTTTTTCTCCGGGTACTCCGGTTTTTCCTGTCATCTTCCATTCCAGCAACACTCTCCATTCTCATTTCATAGCATCTATCAGTCATTAATAAATCACTTTGGGAGAGGTGACCCCATCGTACTAATGGCCTATATGCTTCATTCATTCCATCCCTGACCAGGTCAATGACTGGAAAACAGGTTGTAGGTTTTCATTTTCATTGTTATTATTATTATTATTATTATTATTATTATTATTATTATTATTATTATCATTATTATTATTATTATATGCATGAATGTTAGGACTCAGTTAAGAGCCCCGTGGTCGCCAACCCACGCTCCCTGGTTAGGAGCTCCTGACACCCCTTTCAGTCACACCTTATGACAGGCAGGGGATACCGTGGGTGTTATTCTATTGCCTCCGCCCACAGGGGGAGATCAATTTGGGTTGTGACTACGAGGCCCTTAGCTGAGTCTTTACATTGCTTTCACTTACTTGTGTCAGCTCTCACCTATTCTAGCCCATCCGACCTCCCCTGGTCAACACTTGTTCTTATCCGACCGCGACGGCTTTAGCGCATTCGAGGCCTAGGAAGTTTTTCATTTCCACGCATTGTGGCCTTCATCTTTCTTTTGCCGATACCTTCATTTTACGAAGTGTTGGACCCCTTCCATTTGTTTTCTTCTGATTAGTGTTTATAGAGGATGGTTGCCCAGTTGTACTTCCTCTTGAAACAATAATCACCACCACCACTTTGTACTATATAGCTGCATGGGTTATCAATAAACTAGTTAAGAGTAGCTAAGAACATCACTCTTGTTGCACATGTGCAGAGTATTTTTGCCTTAGAACCCAAAGAAATACCACAAGAATGGATAACAACAGTTACCATACATAATTTAATGCACTCAACTCAAGAGGCATTCAGTGCTTGTCAACATACTGGAGTAACCTTTTAGAAACGCAGTATCGGTAATTACTTCTTAATAAAGAAAACCCTGAAGGTAATTTATTACAACTGTCTTTTATTATTTTAAGTACAATACTTCAAGTTCAGTATTTCATGTACCAGTAATCATAATATGACAGAGGTACTGTACATATTTCTATGTTTCTGTCAATAAGATTACGTATTTGACAGATGATATTAATAAGAAACACAGTAAGACAAAGTTGTAAGGAAGTAAAAGAGTAGGACATGAGCTTTTCTGTTGATTTTTGTTTCTCATTCAGGCTCTGTTAATTATCTTCCTATTCAAATAGCTGTGAACGTATTCATATCATGTGAGCGTTATACGGTTATATATACATGACCAGTAGATGCCCAATTAAATTCTTTATGAAAAATAGTTCGTATTTTGTTTTTATTTCAATGTACGGCATCGAAATCCTGTAAATTCGAATACACTTGCCTTTGGTTACGCTCGCTTACAGACCCAATATGGCGGCTCCATAAGAAGCATTCGTGACTTGACCTCCCTAGACCGACCTTGAATCGGTAGTGCGAGTGCAGCGCTCCCTCCGGTATTCTCCGGTAGTCAACTGTTGCTTGGAAACCAATCGGTGGTTTCGGAGGGCGAACGGAGGACGGAGCAACAGTACTGAATGTGTGCTCGCGTGCACTTCCAGTAGTGGAGCGCAACGGATGTGGTAGCGACGTAGTAAATACTGCTTTATAAGTATGAAGAAGGTGAATATATAAAATATATACATTCGCATTTATCGTTAACGTTTAATAATATATATATATTTCCGATAAAGGTCCATGCAAAAAGAATAGACCTTTTTCATTATATTACCTTTGAAGTGTAATATATATGATAGATTATTACTCTCGTACGTCCCGGCGGTGTTGGGGCCAACGCGCCCGCCTGTCGCCGGGCGGCACCGGGTTCGATTCCCAGCCGGGCCGAGTTATTTTTAATTGTAATAGGTTTGTTCCAACACGATTCCGAATCGGTTCTGAACTGTCTGCTCATGCGCAGTAACTCGACGGGCGTTCCAACATAAATGAGAATCAGTTCTGAACGGTTCTGAATTCCCAACTTGCTGTTCCAACACAATTTGGAACTGGTTCGTAGCGGTTCCGAAGCGGTGAAAACGATTCTCGGTCTAAAGCGAGAACTACACGTTCTGGTCATGCGCACTAAAAGGTTTGTTCCGATAAGAGTTCGGAACTCAATCTGCGCACTTAGATGTGCACTGCACTTCCTCTGTAATCCTCACGACCGATATAACCCTACATTTCTTGAGATTTAGGAAAGTAAGAAAAATGAGTGGTTTGGATGATGACAGTAACCTCTATGAGGAAAGCCTAAGCGAAGAGGATGAGTTAGATGTGAACATACTTAAAAAAAAAAAAAAAGAATGAAAATTATTTAGGTACGGTAACTAACGATTCAAATTATAATTAGGTTAGGCCTATAATATTGAAGCCGAGGTTACGAATAGTGGAAGCCTTCGCCTTCCACCATTCCAAGGGCCTTCATGGCCTGTACGGAGATGACTTTTCTATTATACTGAACAACTTGATTGCACAACCTTTTTTTCTTTTTCAAGAGATTTTAATCCTAATGTAAACATATCAGTTAGGTACGGTACCTCCGTCCAGACAAGTATTGCGATTGGCTGAGCTCAGATAAATGTTTAGTTTTTGGCCGGATTACGGTCACGCATCTGTGAGTTTGCATTCGGAAGTTAGTGGGTTTGAACCCCCACTGTCGGCAGCCCTGAAGATGGTTGTCCGTGGTCTCCCATTTTAACCTAGGCAAATGTTGTAACTTACTTTCATTAAGGTCACGGCTGGTACTGGTACCTTTAAAAAATAAAGAAATTCTGCCTTCTGTACATCCTCGCATATGAACTTGCCTTGTCCAATAATGTTCCCTAGAATGTCCTTCCTGGAACCTGTTTATGGAGGTCCCACCAAGATATGATCTCAGATCGCTGGATTCAGGGTCCAGAGTGCTAACCTTTACACTATAGTCGCTTAATACCAATATAATGGTCCGTTATTGGACATTATAAACTTTCCAGCTAACTCATTCTTGGTTGCCTGAGTTTCGCCCTCGTGTGCTAAGTTAGGCTCGTCAGTTGGGACTTAGCACACCACCCAAGACGCAAGGCTAGTGCATACCGTGGAGGTCACTGCATAGGCTACTTGAAGCCACCAGCAGTCGCTTACCCAATCAACTATGTATATGCCCACTTTCAAGCGCAAGATGCTCTGGTTATGTGGGTTGGACCCTGTCTTGAATTTTCTTTTCGAATTGCCTAAATGTGATGCTGAGGGGATGTTTTTCCAAAAGGGTATAATATTTATAGGGGGAAATAGGGGAAGCAGGGGTGCTGGGGTTTTCTTATTAGATATAAATAATTTTTCAAGTCATTAAATATTAAAATGTAATAAAAATGAAATTTTATGTATTAGACTTCTCATCAACAGCACAAAATTTTCTTGAGAGTAAGCTAGTGAAAGGGGACAGTGTGGAGAAATATGTACAGCTATATTAAAACACAGCAGGGAGTAAAAAGTAAAATTCCAGACCTAAAATGGGAGACAGGAGAGCTCAGAATGTGTCCTTGCAGATAGGGGAAAGGGGAGATGTAAAATTAGTGAATGATTTAATACAGTATGGAGGCCTGGATAGGAGGCAGATGGGTCATTAACAGAACCTCAGAAAGTGAGGAGGGGTATAGGAGAGGGCAGTAAACTGGCACCTTTACATTTTTGTAATTTTTGTGGACAATATATAAGAAGGATTGAACTTGCAAATTGTATGTAGAAAAGTAAACTGTTTTATGAGTTTAAAATATTGCAGGAGGATCTGGACAAAATACGTACAGTATCTGGACTCAGAAAAATAGGATGAAAATTAATGTTGAAAGGAGTCAAGCAGTTAGTTTCGGGAACAAGACATGCAGGAGAGTGCATAATTGCTAAATGTGTGTGTGTGGGTGGGGGGGAGAGAAGGTGAATTTTGAATGTAATTATAGATACTTAGGGGTCACATCAGGCAGTGGTAAATCTCACTGGGAAAGACATAGGGCCTATAAGGTATGTAGTCAATAAAGCATTTAGATCACTGCACATTGCAATGCAGATATTACACTGACTGACAGAGCAAATGCAACACCAAGAAGGAGTGGTTCGAAAGGGATGAAAGTTGGGGAAAAAACAGAGACGGCACGGACGAATAATTGATGTTTATTTCAAACCGATATGCAGGTTACACAATGCGCACGGCATCGACTCAGTAGGATGTAGGACCACCGCGAGTGGCGATGCACGCAGAAACACGTCGAGGTACAGAGTCAATAAGAGTGCGGATGGTGTCCTGAGGGATGGTTCTCCATTCTCTGTCAACCATTTGCCACAGTTGGTCGTCCGTACGAGGCTGGGGCAGAGTTTGCAAACGGCGTCCAATGAGATCCCACACGTGTTCGATTGGTGAGAGATCCGGAGAGTACGCTGGCCACGGAAGCATCTGTACACCTCGTAGAGCCTGTTGGGAGATGCGAGCAGTGTGTGGGCGGGCATTATCCTGCTGAAACAGAGCATTGGGCAGCCCCTGAAGGTACGGGAGGGCCACCGGCCGCAGCACATGCTGCACGTAGCGGTGGGCATTTAACGTGCCTTGAATACGCACTAGAGGTGACGTGGAATCATACGCAATAGCGCCCCAAACCATGATGCCGCGTTGTCTAGCGGTAGGGCGCTCCACAGTTACGGCCGGATTTGACCTTTCTCCACGCCGACGCCACACTCGTCTGCGGTGACTATCACTGACAGAACAGAAGCGTGACTCATCGGAGAACACGACGTTCCGCCATTCCCTCATCCAAGTCGCTCTAGCCCGGCACCATGCCAGGCGTGCACGTCTATGCTGTGGAGTCAATGGTAGTCTTCTGAGCGGACGCCGGGAGTGCAGGCCTCCTTCAACCAATCGACGGGAAATTGTTCTGGTCGATATTGGAACAGCCAGGGTGTCTTGCACATGCTGAAGAATGGCGGTTGACGTGGCGTGCGGGGCTGCCACCGCTTGGCGGCGGATGCGCCGATCCTCGCGTGCTGACGTCACTCGGGCTGCGCCTGGACCCCTCGCACGTGCCACATGTCCCTGCGCCAACCATCTTCGCCACAGGCGCTGCACCGTGGACACATCCCTATGGGTATCGGCTGCGATTTGACGAAGCGACCAACCTGCCCTTCTCAGCCCGATCACCATACCCCTCGTAAAGTCGTCTGTCTGCTGGAAATGCCTCCGTTGACGGCGGCCTGGCATTCTTAGCTATGCACGTGTCCTGTGGCACACGACAACACGTTCTACAATGACTGTCGGCTGAGAAATCACGGTACGAAGTGGGCCATTCGCCAACGCCGTGTCCCATTTATCGTTCGCTACGTGCGCAGCACAGCGGCGCATTTCACATCATGAGCATACCTCAGTGACGTCAGTCTACCCTGCAATTGGCATAAAGTTCTGACCACTCCTTCTTGGTGTTGCATTTGCTCTGTCAGTCAGTGTAAAAAGACCAAGCAGGGGTAGGTATAAAAGAGATGACATATTTAATACTTGTAAGACCTCAACTGGAGTATGCTTTACAGGTAAGGGATCCTTATCAAGAATTTTTGGTAAATGAATTGGAGTGGGTACAGAGGAAAGCAGGTTAGTTATGTGATCGGGACCACAGAATGACCGGCAATGTTAGTATCATGCTAAGAAAACTTGCAAGGGTAAGTTTGACAGAAAGGAGGTTGAGAGTATGTACCTGGGATATGTACCTGGCATATACAGGGGAAAGTGCTTGGGAGGATAATGGAAAGAGATTAAAGACTGAAGGTGTTTATGGAGGTAGGTTCGATCACAAGTTTAAAATAAGGTTACGCCAATGGCATAATAACCGGGGGAAATATTCATTTGTGGGAGGGGGGGGGGGGGGAGAATGGAATAGCTGAGCAAAGAACATCTTCAATCATTTCCAAAAATATGTGCATTCATTCAAATGTAGAATGAAGTCATGGCAGAAGTAAGTAAGAAAATACTCCATTTGAAAAATAAATTTTCTAATTCGTATGTGTTAACACCATGATTAATTTCTCATGAAAAGGATCATAGACTTATTGGTTATAACTTTATATTTTCAGAACAAACAGTCCCTCAGTATGAAGATGATGCATTTTTATAACATTTTCGGGTCACTCGAGCAGTTGCTGAGAATATTGTTGAGCAGTTTCAGCGAACTCCTCAGTTTAAAAGGCACTATGGGCAGTATGAAAAACTATCAGCTCTAAGTCAGGTCAGCAGTAGTAATTTATAGTTGACTACGCTTCATGCATTCATTTCTCAGCAAAATGCCTATACATGTATTTTATTCATCTTTGGCATAATACTTATGCATTGCTAATTTCAGGTTCTCATATTTCTGTGGTTCATGGGTCATCAAACTGCAAGTTTCAGAGATGTTGCTGACAGATTTGATGTTACCATCAGCTCTTTACATGGGGTACTCCAAAGAGTTGTTCTATTTTTTAGCAATCTATCTATCTGCCCAAATAATCACCTGGCCTACAGAAATTGAAAAAAGGGACAGTGAACTACATTGCAGAAAAAGAAAAAGAGAGTTTCTAGGTGTTATTGGGGCCATCGAAGGCCCTCGCATAAAAATCGACAAACCAGGATTTTTTTTTTTTTTTTTTGCTAGTTGCTTTACGTTGCACCGACATAGATAGGTCTTATGGCGACGACGGGATAGGAAAGGCCTAGGAGTTGGAAGGAAGCGGCCGTGGCCTTAATTAAGGTACAGCCCAAGCATTTTCCTGGTGTAAAAACGGGAAACCACGGAAAACCATCTTCAGGGCTGCCGACAGTGGGATTCGAACCCACAATCTCCCGGATGCAAGCTCACAGCCGCGTGCCCTTGACCGCTCGACCAACTCGCCCGGTAACCAGGAAATGACCCGGATTCCTATATAAATAGGAAAGGTTTTTATTCTATACCTACAGTGTTCCATCCATGTTTAAATGATGCTGTATTGGGAGAGAATGGCATCGACATTATTGTAGAAAGGGCCTTGTCTCAACAGGAAATAGGTGACGTTGAGGACGATGACGATAGAGATGCTAAGATGCTAAGAGGATGGCATTTGTCAATACATTAAGAATGTAGACATAATTCATTCCATATCTCTTCATTACAGTAATCAAGTACCCGCCAAATAAATGATTCGTTTCTCCCGCTGGCACTAGTGCTGGGAGAGGAGGCAGTCCTCCGAGTGATTGAATCGGTTGTAGCAAGTGAAGCGCTCTACCGGTATTCTCCGGTACTACTGCGGAGAATTGCGGAGGTATACGGAGGGTAGCGGAGGAAACGGAGCGAACGTGCTCTGCTCATTCAGACAAAACACTCCTTCCTCTCAGTTGCTGCGTGTGACGGGTGAACTTTCTGGCACCGTTACCTTCACTGTATAGCTAATGCCAAGAGAACAATCAGTTGTTCGGAATTTTTTCGATGCAGAAGGCGATCAGAAGAAATCTGCCAAGTGCAAATTATGTGCACGTAGTTTTTCAACGGGAGGCGGCACATCTAATTTATTTGATCCTTTAAAGATGAGTCATAAGCAGTGTTTGGAACCAACAACTGAGCAAAGTAGCGAGGTGTACGCCCCAGGCAGTCAGGAACATAAGCGCTTGAATCGGAGTGTGGCTATGTTTGTTTCTATAGATTTGCAACCACCCGAAATTGTCCGGGATGAAGGCTTCAGGAAGTTTGTTAACGTTTTAAATCCGAGGTATGAACTACCATGTCGCCGAACTCTGTCTGAGGTAGGTGGAAAATGAACTCATATTGCACCATTTATTGTACAGTATTACAATTAATTGCCAGCTATTTCTGTGATCGATACCTATGTTATATTAATTTTTTCTTAGGGAACCAAACCAAACCCCATGGCACTACAGCCCTTGAAGGGCCTTGGCCTACCAAGCGACCGCTGCTCAGCCCGAAGGCCTGCAGATTACGAGGTGTCGTGTGGTCAGCACGACGAATCCTCTCGGTCGTTACTCTTGGCTTTCTAGACCGTTTTTGTTAGGGAATTCTATGCGAAATACATGACGAAGTACGCAATAAGCTGAAAATCGAACTGGCAGTCTATATAGCTTATCCCTTTCTCAAAACCAAGCATATGACAATTTTTCAGGTTGAAGTCGAGCTAAGGACTACGATCCAAAGGCGTGATAGGCTATAAGCAGCAGCAGAAAGTTCTACATCGTTGGAAGAAAAGCCTGCGGCAGGAAGAAACGAAGGCAGACGTAATCTCTTAGCGTTTTTGGATGCAAAGCTGGCCCAGAAGCGACGTGCTGCGACGCCTACGTCGAATACCACGATACTCCTAAGGCAGTACGTGGAATTAGAGACAGAGAATAGGTTGACTGACCCTGTCAAGTACTGGGCTCAAATGGCGAACCAATCTAATCTGCTTCATGAAATAGCTGGATACTACCTTTATATTCAAGCTACCTCTGTCCCAGCTGAGAGAATGTTTTCGGCTGCCGGGCAAATAATCATAGCAAGAAGAAATGCTTTATCGCCAGAACGAGCAAACACTTTGCTTTTCTTACATGGAAACTCTAAATATTTCTTCAAGTAACGTATGTAGCCTTGAACTTCGTTTCTTCTTGACTGAAACATACATTTATTTATTTATTTATTTATTTATTTATTTATTTATTTATTTATGTCTTTGTTTGGTGTATGTCTGTGGCTCCGAAGTAATTTTGTGTATTTATTATGAGGTTGCCTTTTTATAACATACTTCTCTTTAATATACCAAAAATTATGAATTATTGTTACATTAAAATGATGTATCGGTATTATTTAGTATACGGTAGTTTCTTCATTCAAAACAACACTACTACATCTGTTGCTTAAAAACGGTACCATACGTAACAGTCCAACGGCTTGGCCGCGTTGACACTCTACTTAAAATAGGTCATACTAAAACAAACTACTCCGGTACTACCGCTCCTTTCCTTGCATAACGGTTTTATCGGAGGAAGCGGAGGCAACGGAGGTAATCGGAGATACCGATTCATGTTGCGCGAACAACTGCTCCGCTCCTACCGCTCCTTTCCCAGCACTAGCTGGCACTAGATGACGCTGATTACGCACGGAACGATTCTATTTGCGTTCCAACACGCTGCAATAACGAACCGGTTCTGAACGGTACTCAGTACGCGCTTGCGCATTCACAGTTGTTGGTATCGGTTCTGAACGCGTTCCGAACTCGTTCCGAACTGTGTGTTGGAACAAACCTAATGAATACTATCCCAGTCCTGGGGACTGGGTGTTTGTGACGTCCTTAATCTTCCTTTCCTCAAACACAACATTCCACACTACCGCCATTCCAATTACATGCAGGTTCATACAATATGGTGCCTGTAGGGGCAAAAGATCCACATGGGTCGACGCCCCGAACAAATAGCATTTTGAAGAAAATAACGAGTGTTGAAAAACAACGCGATAAGCGGGACTCGATCCAGTGAACCAGCGCTTTCGGAGCTTGAACGCTAACCACTCGACCACCGCCGTTTCGTGTTCGTGAACCCAAAGCACCGGTACATATTCGACGCGAAAAGTTATCTTGCGATTTTCTCGAGAACGCCTTAGTAGTACGCCGTACTACTTGCACATTATGTTGTCCTAATGGACTACTAAATGTGTACAAAGTTGGAAGGTAGTCGGTGATCCGAACGTCATGGCCTCCCCTTGTAAGTGTATTGTACCTGTATTCGGTCTGTGCGTATTAAATTTGCGTCTATATTTCCTCTGCTTGTTGTGTTGTGTAGGTAATGCAAAGTATATTAGAAAATAATTGTGGTATTGTTTTGATATTTAATCCCGTTTTTAGATGGTATTCGTGTTTTAGAATATTTAAAGGCATTTAATAAATTTGTACAGAAATTTGTACCACAAATGGCACGAAGGCCGTCTGGTGCATGGCATTTCTTTGAAATTCTTCTTCTTAATCTGTTTACCCTCCAGGGTCGGTTTTTCCCTCGGACTCAGCGAGGGATCCCACCTCTACCGCCGCAAGGGCAGTGTCCTGGAGTTTCAGACTTTGGGTCAGGGGATACAACGGGGGAGAATGACCAGTACCTCGCCCAGGCGGCCTCACCTGCTATGCTGAACAGGGGCCTTGTGGAGGGATGGGGCGATTGGATGGGACAGGCAAGGAAGAGGGAAGGAAGCGGCCGTGGCCTTAAGTTAGGTACCATCCCGGCATTTGCCTGGAGGAGAAGTGGGAAACCACGGAAAACCACTTCCAGGATGGCTGAGGTGGGAATCGAACCCACCTCTACTCAGTTGACCTCCCGAGGCTGAGTGGACCCCGTTCCAGCCCTCGTACCACTTTTCAAATTTCGTGGCAGAGCCGGGAATCGAACCCGGACCTCCGGAGGTGGCAGCTAATCACGCTAACCACTACACCACAGAGGTGGACTATTTCTTTGAAATTACCGATGATAAACATCAGCAAAATGCACATTTTGCGGCCGCATTTACGCGACGGGTGGTAATCGGCTTCAGCAGAAGAAAACAACATTGCTGTATTAAGCGAAACAGTTATGTTGTGAGAAAAGGGCATTGAATATACGGGTGAAGTACCTTTACGTTGCCATGCCGCTACATTACATTCATCATCATTATCGTCTGTTTACCCTCCAGGGTCGGCTGTTCCCTCGGACACAGCGAGGGATCCCACCTCTACCGCCTCAAGGGCAGTGTCCTGGAGCTTCAGACTCTTGGTCGGGGATACAACTGGGGAGAATGACCAGAGGGAAGGAAGCGGCCCTGGCCATAACTTAGGTATCATCCCGGAATTTGCCTGGAGGCGAACTGGGAAACCACGTCCAGGATGGCTGAGGTGGGAATCGAACCCACCTCTACTCAGTTGACCTCCCGAGGCTGAGCGGACCCCGTTCCAGCCCTCGTACCACTTTTCACATTTCGTGGCAGACCCGGGAATCGAACCCGGGCCTCCGGGGATAGCAGCTAATCACACTAACCACTACACCACAGAGGCGGACGCAAACTGAATTTCAACAGATCAAAATCTGTTATTCACAGTGTAACAAAATAATGAGGCAATCTTGAAACGACTGCAGCATTTGAATGACAAACGTAGAAAGACACATGCATCTGTGGAACGGATACTGAAACCTAAATTGTAATTCCACCCAAGATCACCATTACTACATTGCCCACATTAATGTATTTGAATTTTCCGCCAGTGAACTCAATCGGAGGACTATCGGAGGTCTCCAGAGGAAGAGCGAAAACAATTGCTCCGCTCTGCTCCTACCGTTCTCAGCTCTAGGCAATCTGTCTTCGTCTTAGCTATGTCATGTTCCACAGTTTCATCTGAGATTGCATCGGTTCGTCATTGGACGTAGGGCTGGGAACGGAGCAGTTGCTCCTATGATTGCAATCGGTAGTGCGAGTGCAGCGCTCCCTCCGGTATTCTTTGGTAGTAAACTGTTGCTTGGAAATCAATCGGTGGTTCGGTCGGCGAGCGGAGGACGGAGGAACAGTATTGAATGTGTGATCCCTTGCCGTTCCATCCGTGGTGCGCAACGGATGTGGTAGCGACATGGTAAATACTGTTTTATACGCATGACGAAGGCGAATATATGAAAAATATACATTCAAATTTATCGTTCGTGTTTCATTTGTCGATTACTTTTGTAACAATTTGCTTTACGTCATGCCGTCTTATGGCGACGATGTGATAGGAACGATTAAGGAGGGCAATTTCTAGACGTGAAAATGGAAAACGACGTAAAACCATCTTCAGGGCTGCCGACAGTGGGGTCCGAACCCACTTTCAACCGGGAGATAGTGGGTTCGAATCCCACTGTCGGCAGCCCTGAAGTTGGTTTACCGTGCTTTCCCATTTTCACACCAGGCATATGCTGGGGATGTACCTTAGTTAAGGCCACGGGCGCTTCCTTCCCACTCCCAGACCTTCCCTATCCCATCGTCGCCATAAGACCTATCTGTGTCGGTGCGACGTAAAACAAAACAAAAAAGTATCCCCGACCGAAAGTCTCACGCTCCAGGACACTGTCCTTGAGGTGGTATAGGTGAGATCCTCTCTGCGAACGAGGGAACACCGAACCCTGGAGGGTAAATTGATAGAAAGATTATTATTATTATTATTATTATTATTATTATTATTATTATTATTATTATTATTATTATTATTATTGTACTCCCATAACCACTTCTGTGGTTTTCTGTGACGTTAAGGTGCCGGTATTTTGTCCCACAGGAGTTCTTTCATGTGCCGGTACACCTGCCGACATGCGACTCTCGTATGTCAGCATCTTCAAGTACCGCCGAGCAAAGTCGGAATTGAAACCGCAGACTTGAGCTCAGAAGGCCAGAGCTCTGCCGTCTGAACTACTCAGCCCGGTATAGCATATAACCAATACCAATCAGTTCGTACTCTTCATTAAAAAATGAAATGGCGTATGGCTTTTAGTGCCGGGAGTGTCCGAGGACAAGTTCGGCTCACCAGATGCAGCTCTTTTGATTTTACACCCTTAGGTGACCTAGCGTCGTGATGAGGATGAAATGATTATGAAGACGACACATACACCCAGCTCCAGTACCAGCGAAATTAACCAATTAAAATTAAAATTCCAGATCCTGCCGGGAATCGAACCTGTGATCCCTGTGACCAAAGGCCAGCACGGCAACCATTTAGCCATGGAGCCGGACGAACTCTCCTGTAATAAATGAGCTACACGTATAACACAATGTAAGAGCATCGTATGTAGTACATGTTTACATGCACTGGAATATACTAATTGCTTAAACTGTTTTACTATTAATAATATTGTAAATGCATTTGCAATGGTATAATATGTGCCAATATTCAATATACAGTATTCTATCCACCTGCACCTATTGCAAACTGAATGTCAGCAGATCAAAATCTGTTGTTCATAGTGTAACAAGTAATGCGGCGATCTTGAAAACGACTACAGCATTTGAATGACAAACGTGGGGGAACACATGCATCTGTGGAATTAGTAATGAAATTTAAATTGTAATTCCTCCTAAGATCACCGTTACAACATTGCCCACATTATAGCGTTTGAATTTTCCGCCCGTGAATTCAATCGGAGGACTACTGGAGGTCTCCGGAGGACAAGCGAAAACAACTCCTCCGCTCCGCTCCTACCGTTCCCAGCTCTACCTATACGACACTGTCAGCCAATCCTGAAGCATATCCAAGCGGCATATCACTGCTAAACATCAAAGAGAGTGATATTATAGCACCGTTCCATTTACCACCTGGGAACAAGTCTCCGGAATTTATGCCATCAAATATCAGAAGCTATGCAGAGGCAGCAAAAAATCCTGCACTGCCCTACCAAGTACGACAGCGCAGTGGTACAGCAAAAACACCGGTCTACCTGCCCCATTCTACATAGTGAAGTTAAGGCATCTGAACCCGGACATCAACCATCCGAAAGCAATCTACCATATTATCACCAAGTTTCTGCCCAACGTCATACATGAATACAATATAGAAATTCAATGGAGCAAAGACGGCTACAATATCAAAACTTCTAGACCATTCTACACAGTCCTAGTTAACTCCATAGGAATGGCGCACTTTGGAAAGCACGCCGCAGCACAGAACCTGGCTCAACAACCACGGTGAAACCAACCACCTTCGCGTCCAGCCCCCACCTTGTCAGTGCTGGCATACGGGGTCGATCGCAGTTGCACTGAGGGCGAGGTCGCTGCCCAACTCCAGCAGCAGGGACATCAAATCTTCCGAGTCATTCGTATCCGGAATACCACCGGACCGACCTCCTGATGCGTATCCTGTCCCGGGATACTGCAACATTGGACCAGCTACTGAGGGATGGTGTGCTGATCTTCGCGAAGCGACATCGTGTGAAGGCCTCCCGCTCATCTCCACCACAGCGCAGGCGCTGCGATCGCTGTCAATCCTACGATCATCCTACTACTGCACCGTGCTTTCTCGATCAGGTATGTGCGATTTGTAGTGGTCAACACGCCTCACATGCTTGCATGAATAAGGGATCACCCAAATGCAGCACCTGCGGTGAAGCTCATCCAACATTTTCAGTTAAATGCAAGGGTAAACCTCAACCTTCCCCCACTCAACCAGAAACCGTGCTAGCTATCACTCCCATTGACCGTCCTACCCCGCCTTTCTCTTCCACTCTTCACCCTCCCTCCACTGAGAACATTCTGCGATTCATCACTATGGTGCTCCAGAATGTTCTCCCCTTCCAACGTCCCAATATTCTGTATCAGGTCCAGTTAGCGGCGCGATTGATCTTCCAGACTCACTTGGACGCAACGTTCTCTGGGACAAGAATGCACTGTGCATTCTTTCCCCTTGATCCTAGTCCACTATTATAATAAATGAAAATTTATTACGAAAACGTATGTTCTTTGAGGGTCAAGCGCCCGCTGCTGGATCTGCAGATAGATCAACACAAACCGGATATCATAATTTTTAATGAAATATTTTTAACAAGGTAACAAATTCCAAAATTTAAAAACCATACTTTCTACCGCTCCGATCGCCCCACCAGAGGCCGCGGAGGGGTAGCTATTAGTATACATCCATCCATTCCCTCACAACATTATCATTATCTCAATGAATATCCATCTGAAAACTTAATTATAGAAATCACGATTGGAAATCAAATAATAGCTCTAGCAACAATTTATATACTTCCAGGTTCTTCCCCACCAACCAAATTTATGGAATACATCGATCTTAAATACAGTACGTACATTATTATCGTAGATTTTAACATTATGTCACATACGCAGCAACAACAAACCATCTACGACCAACTATTACATGATATCCGAGGTGTTGACGTACCCTCCCCCTCCGTCACCCGCCCTATATCACAAACGACCCCTGACATTCTAATCCTCACCCCTAACCTAGCAACGAACTGTGACATCACTATGCTTCCTTCAATCGGCAGTGACCATGTTCCTGCCCTATTAACCGTTACAAATGTCCTAACCAATCCATACCAACATACCCGACGCCCTCCACCAGTCAGACAGTATAATCGAACCGATTGGGTAGCATACAGGCAAACAATAACAGACATAATACGCAATACTGACCCACCTACATCACCGCATGAATTACATGACGTAATTAAGACATTAGAATTCGCACTAATTACTGCCGACAGACTTCATATTCCTCGCCACATCTCCCATCCCTCCAAACCTCCCTTCCCACCTAAAGCACTCCAGCTATTAAAATATTCCCATGACCTTTACAAGGCATACCTCCGCGCCCGTGACCCAAATACCCTCCGCGAACATAGAACTACCCTTAGACACGCTCGTTCATTCATTAAGGCTATGAAAAGAAAAGCCTGGGTAAATACTTGTACTGAATTATCCAACACGACTGATACTCGCAAATATTGGACCAAATTAAAACAACTGACACGCATAAAGAAATCCTACCCCCATTATCCAATAATACATAACAAATCCGCACCCAGTGATCCTAAAGTAAAGGCCGACATTTTTGCAGATCATTATAGAGTAATTTTCTTGCCGTCTTCCGACTCCCATTTCTACCATCCTGACCACGCTGTAATAATCGAATATGCGGATATCACTCAACCTCCTCTTCGACCTAGCTTTGAACCTCCTTCCGCCCCTGATTCCCAACATCCTCTAAATGCTCCTATTACAGTACAAGACATAAAAGACGTACTCAGGACCAAAAAGAACACTGCCCCTGGTCTAGATCAGATTACTTACCGACACATCAAAGAAGCTCCACATCCCTTCCTACAACTCCTAAGTGCAGTATATACTATCATTCTCCATACTGGATTCTTTCCTGCCCATTGGGGACATGCTACTATTTTGTTATTTTTTAAACCTAAAAAACTACCATCCCTCCTAAATTCATATCGTCCTATCAACCTTCTAACAGTGTATTCTAAAATCTTAGAAACCATCCTCGCACGCCGTATATATTCCTATCTTAACTCCCTCCATTTCATACCTAAATCGCAAGCCGGTTTCCGTCCTCAGCACTCCACACATGACCATCTCTTTCATATCTCCGCATCCCTCACAAAATATTTACCTCCCAAAAACCGCCAAGCCCTTATCAGTCTAGACGTAGAGAAAGCCTTTGACAAGGTGTGGATCGACGGACTGATATTTAAACTTCATCACCTCCCGCTACCTATGACGATCATCCGTTTCTATTCGTCTTCGCTATTTACAGAATGCTGTCTTCCGCAGCAATTAGAAGCATGTAGCCTTTCTCCTCTCGCCACCGCCATCCTTACGCTCCCCTCACGGGAAGAATAAAACAACTATTTGAATTTAAAAAAGGTATAACAGGTATGTGGTATCTGTAGTCAGGAGCATCCTACTTCTCAGTGCATTAACAAGGCTTCTCCCAAATGTGTGAATTGTGACCAACCTCACCCCTCCTTTTTCTACAACTGTCGTGCTCGCCCTGCACCTGATGCTGCCAAACCTTAGGGGGTCATCCATGTCATTTCACAGGATCTTCCTATCCCTGTTGTCTCCGCCTCCCTCCCCACCCCCAGTTCTGAGAACCTTATCCGGTTTCTTACAATGGTTCTCCAGAACATTCTTCTATTCAACCGGCCTCATATCCTCTCCCAAGTCCAGTTAGCAGCGCGGCTGGTTCTAAATAATCATGTGGATATCGCGTATTCGGGGAATAAAATGCATTTTGCATTCCCCCCCCCCCCGCCCCCTTAACGCGGTTCCCTTTATGAGATAAAATGTTTCTGGTATATTACGTTAACCTTCAATCTCTTCAAACCAGCCGTGCTCTCTTGGACTTTGCCCTAAATCTGTACGCCCCGGTTTTTTTTCATTCTTAACGAAACTTTTTTGACCTCTAAACACCAGCCCCATTTTCCGACATATCGTTTCTATCCTGCTGATAGGCAATATGAATCTCGAGGTGGTGTAGCTGTTGGAGTTAAATATGGTATTACTGCTAAACGTCATTATTTCACTTGCCCTAACAACTTTTCTGAATATCTCATTCTAGAAACGTTTCTCCAAAATAATTATTCTATTACTTTTGTTACTCTCTATCTCCCTCCTCGCACTCCTCCTCCACTTGATTTCATTTGAAATATCGATACCACTTTCTCCCACTACATTTTTGTAGCTGATATCAATATTACTTCGTATACTGTAACTGAAGTCACTGCTTTTAATACGATGCTTACTCATATCCGGGGTGTGCAGATCCCCTTCCCGTTCCCCACCCGCCCCATTTTCAACTCTACCTCCGATGCTCTGATCGTTTCCCCATCCCTTTCCACTCTCACCCTTGATAAGCCTCTACCTATAAATTCCGACCATACACCCGCTCTCATTACTGTCCCTAAGTATTCATATACTACTCGCTCTCTCCCCCCTCGCCCTCCTCCCACCCGCCGATTCTCCCAGACCAACTGGACTAACTATCATACGACAATCACTGATTTACTTCAGGACTCTCCTCCCCCACCTCCCTTCCTAACTTTCTTGATTTAATCGCCCAAGTAGAACATGCCCTTTCTGTTGCTGATCAACGTCATATCCCTCGCCACTCTTACCCCATACCCCCCAAAGCCCTATCTTTACTTCAACTTGCTCATGACTATTACCGCTCTTACTTACGTACTCGTGATCCTGTAACTTTACGTGAACATCGACGTCACTTACGTCACGCCTGGTCTTACATCAAAGCACTTAAAAAACGACGATGGATGACAGCTTGTAATAACCTCAAAGACGTTCATGAACCACGTAAATTTTGGACAACTTTCCGACGCTTGACTAAAACGAATAAATCTCTCCCGACTTATCCTCTTCACTTTGGTCCTTCCCCATCTACTACTGACAAAGATAAAGCCGACGTTTTTGCCGATCAATATTCACGTCTTTTTCCCCTCCTTCCCTCCCACACTATTCTCATCCTGACGAGCTGCTTATATCACACTACGCTAACCTTGATCAACCCCATTTGCAACCATCTTTCTTACATTTTCGTGACATTGATTATTCACATCCTCTCAATTCCCCTATTACCCCTACTGAAATCCTGACTTTTTTTACGCCATAAACTTAACACCGCTCCTGAACACGATCACCTTACCTATCGTCATATCCGCGAAGCCCCTCTACTTCTTATTCATGTCCTTTGTTCTATATATAATAACATGCTTTATACCGGTCTGCACCCCCCACATTGGAGCCATGCTATCATTCTTCTTTTCCTCAAACCACATAAACCTCCCTCCGATACGCATTCCTATCGCCCCATTTCTCTTCTCACTGTCCTTTCTAAAATCCTTGAAGGCATCCTTCATCAACGCCTGTCCCGTTATTTACATTCTCTTAACTTATTACCTTCCTCCCAAGCCGGTTTCCGTTCCCACTTCTCTACTCAAGACCAAATATTTCATATTACTGACTCACTGTCCACTTATCTAAAGTCCCATAAACCCGCTGCCCTGATTTGCCTGGTCGTAGATAAAGCTTTTGATTCTGTTCCTATTTAAACTCAGTCATCTGCCTATCCCTACCACTTTCATTCGCTTCTTTTCCAATTATCTTCATTCTCGGACAGCCACTATTAACATTCATGGTTCCCTTTCCTATACTTTTCCTATCACCACTGGCCTTGCTCAAGGTTCACTCCCTTTCTCCGCTTCTTTATATTCTCTTTACATATGATATTCCCCACCCCCAGTCTCCCCTTCGTCTCTACCAATATGCTGACGACCTGACTATTCTCAGTCCCTCACATACTTCGCTTACCCGTCGCACCCAACAATACCTTAACACTCTTGAATGCTGGTTGAATAAATGGCACCTTTCTGTCAATCCCACTAAGTTCGTCGTCTTCCGCGCTAAATCACGTATCTGTCCCTTACGCCATAAAATTCAACTAACTATGTATAACATCCCTTTCCCCGAAACTCAAATACTCACTTATCTCGGAATTCTTCAAAATAAATTACGTTGGAATCACCACTTAACAACCCTCTATAAAAAGCCTTACAGCGTTTCAGTGCCCTTCGATCCCTTACTAGTTCTACGTGGGATCTTCCCCCCCCCCCCTCAGATACTCCATATTTATACATCCTTTACTCGCCCTCTTATTACCTACGCCTCCTTGACTTGGATCGATGCCCACCCAACTGAGTACTTACGCCTGACTCGACTAGACCGCCATGCAATGCGTATAGCCTATCGCCTCCCTTATGATACCCCTTCCGCCCACTTCCGTCCTTATTACTCTTTTCCTGGCATTTTCACATATCTTCATACTCTCCGTCTTCATAAGCATAAGCATAAAGTAGGTTATGTTCATTCTTTCCCCTGATGGGGGAAAGCGGGCCATCAGCTCAACAAAGGAGCTCTTCAGCCATCGAATAAGAAAAGTTATATAGAGAAAACAAACGGTAGAAGATATGTGTCGTACATACCGGAAAAGAAAACAAGAAATTAGTGTGGCACATGGGACCGCCGCAACAAGCCGGGACCCAGGGAAGACCCGCAAAGCACCCCGCACAAGTCAACCCCCACAAAGACCCGGAGAAGAGGAAACTGGACGTTTATTTGTATTACGTATCTCGGGCGCGCATATCGAAAAGGCTCTACAGAGATATACAAATACATAGTACATTTTACAGCGAATTAGAGGGGAGAAATGAGGGGTGCGGAAGGAAATTGGAGTACGGAGTAGGATAGTATTGTAGGAGAAGGTAATAGAGAGTAGTAGTCATATTAGTAACGGAAGTAGCGTAGAGACGAAGGAGATCCAAAATCTGGAGAGGGGGTAAAATGAAAGATGATTGTGGAGCGGGTAGGTTGACAGGAAGGGACGGCGGCGGTGGGGTGGGTGGCGGGACAGAGGAGAACGTGGTGAAGAGGTACGTCGAGGGAGGTGGCCGGGACGAGGTGGGGAACGGGAGGGTTCCACACGATAAGTTCGCCGGTGAAGATGAACGCCATCGGCGAGCAAGCGGTGGACGTCTTCATTGGTGGGAAGCTGAAGGCGAACCATATACGTCGGACCATGGACGTTGAATATGCGGAAAACTCGCCGGGCCGGGACTCCTGCCTGGTGTAGGTCGTTCAGGAGGCCTTGTTCAGCAATAGCAGGGTCAACTCCACGAAGAACACAACTGAAATATGTAGGCGGTTGATGAGCCGTGGCAGTGCCAGATTTTCTGGAGGAGGCTGGCTGAGCAATGATGGCAGGATCTACGAAGTCGGCAGGAGGCAGCTGGGAACTTGGGAGAGTCGTCGATAGGGAGGTGGCGGGGGTAGACATTAACGGAGAAGGATGACTAGACGTAAGAGTAGACGCAGAAGAAGGTGGAGAACAAAGAATAGAAGTGGTGACGGTGGTGGTAGTAGTGGTAGTAGTAGGCGAGGATTGATGAATAGAAGCAGGAATGGTACTGGGAGACGGGACATTTAGAGGGAAATCGGAATCGGAGGCCAGTTGTTCTAGAATACGGGCAGGAGTAGGGAGAACGCGATGGTCAACATTAAAGAGATGCAGGGTGACTTGAGCGAGAACATTTTCTGCCTGCCGGGGATAGCGAAAGAAAACCACTATATCTGGAGAGGATGGCCAGACAAGGCATCTTGGAGGCGAAGGACCACCTGTATGATGAGGCCGGATTGGGTAATCCAGTTGCGAATGTCGGAGGGAGAATGAGCTGTGTCCACATTTTTGACGACCGGGCGAGTTGGCCGTGCGCGTAGAGGCACGCGGCTGTGAGCTTGCATCCGGGAGTAGTAGGTTCGAATCCCACTATCGGCAGCCCTGAAAATGGTTTTGCATGGTTTCCCATTTTCACACCAGGCAAATGCTGGGGCTGTACCTTAATTAAGGCCACGGCCGCTTCCTTCCAACTCCTAAGCCTTTCCTATCCTATCGTCGCCATAAGACCTATCTGTGTCGGTGCGACGTAAAGCCCCTAGCATAAAAAAAAAAAAAATTGACAAGGCAGGAAGCCATGATGGAGCAGAAAGGCGACAGCCAACGAGGCGTCTGCCCGTGTGATTATTCTTGGGCCGGCTGAGAAAGCGAAGAGAGGAGCACCACCCAGCCGAAAAAATATGTGGACAAGGGATGTCCGTCTTCAATACCTCACTCGTGCTATTTCCCATCATAATCCTATTGTCACTGAAGCCCTTACTTTATCCTCCTTAGCCAATGCCATCCTTACCGACACTCGCACACCTCAATATTCTCATCTCTTTCCACCCCCCATTACTTAGCTTCCACTTTCTTTCCAGTCTTACCGCCCCACCTCACTAGTAATAATAATAATCGTCATCATACTACTCATGTTTCGTTTTCACGATGCCCCTGGTTGCGGTACTGCTCCTCTTGTCCACCACCGACGATCTGGCCCATAAGCGCCCTCAATTAGTGTTTTTTCGAGTGCAGTGAAGTGTAATTCACGCGAGTTTCTTTCTTCAAGTGTTTGTTTCTATTCGTTACGTCTGAATGGTTTCTTCTCGTGTGATTTATTCCCTTTATCGTATGTCGATGTCTATATTTTATGTTCTCATGTCTTCAATGAGTTATTTCTTTGGTGTTTTAACCGCACTCGCTACTGAAGTACTCTGTAAGACAATTGAAAAATCTCTCCAATTTTACTCATATTTCTGTCGTTGTGTCTAGTTTATTTCATATTTCTTCTGTACTTGTACCTGGTGTTTATATAGCAGCGTACGAAGAGCTGCAAGACAATTTCTGTTGTTTAAATTTTCTCATTCTCGTTGCGCAGTATAAGAATGCTGCCGGACTTTCACATCATTTTTCTATTTCATTTTTAATGCTGCTTGCTTGCACAAAGACTTTATTTTCCACAATACCTGCCCCATCTTGTATATGAATTCCATCTATTGTACAACTTTGTATTCTTTTTTGGCTCACTAAACGGGGCCTAGCGCGGGTTAACTATTGGGGGGTGCGGTACGGGTCTCTCTCCTGCGGGTCCCTTGTAGCTGCGGTATCCTCCTGCGCCAGGATATTCTATATATTCATTACGTATGTGCAAAACATACTCGCAAGTGTTTGCTGTTCGCACTTTTTCTTCCTGATTCGCAAGGCCTAAGAGCCGCTAGTTCGGCTGATGGCTCGCCCGCCGCGCAATAAGCGGCAGGAATGAAATAACTTTTGTTATGTTACGTTATGTTATGGTATAACAGCTCTCATCTGTGTGTACAGGAAATCCATCCTCCTTTCCTTCCTGGCGGCAAATAAGTCCATTATTTTCTCATTCAAATCGCCTGATTTATGGGTCATCTCCTTCTCGATGGACAACATAGCGAGAGAAGACAGTCTTTCTTCATCCATTGTACTCCTCAGGAATATCTTAATCCGCTTTAAAGTGTAAAAACATCTTTCTGCTTCAGGAGTAGTCATGGGGATGGTAATAATTCATTTCAAAAGTTTCATCACTTCTCCGAAAGGTTCCTTGAGATTGTTCTCTATCAAAAAAAAAAAAAAAAATGTCAGTTGCATTGTTAATTTCTTTAAAATCACTTCTTGAGTAAATCACTTGCAGTTTGATTTTAAGTTAATTTTTGTCAAGAAAAGGATAGGACTGTATACTATACTGTACGTAGGCTTCTTCTCTGGAAAATTATTTTGGAAGGTTGGGAAGACTTGGTGATCAAAGAAGCTGGAGGTCAATGAGTGGTTGGAGAAGTTAAACCTCTCTTTGCTGTGATTTGTAATCACGTAACACACCTCTTTTGCCGCAATGTTCCTCGAGTAGTAACTATTTTCGCATCTCCTTTTCCCTCTGTTGTCTTCGCCAAAGGCCGTAGCCGTGTTGAAACACCGGATCCCGTGAGATTCCGAAGTTAAGCAACATTGGGCGTGGTCAGGAGCTGGATGGGTTGCCACGCGCTGTTGGTGGGGGGTAAGGGAATGGAGGAGCGGAAAGGAACTGGCCACCCTTCCGCACGTAAACTCCGGCTCAGGAACACCTCTGCGGAGGTTCGGACCTGCCTTCGGGCAGAATAACCCTTACCTACCTGTTGTCTTCTTGTACATTTTCCTCCACAACGATTTTCTCAATTGTCCCTTACTTTCGAAATTGCCGTTTCAAAGGAGCTTAGCACTTCGCACTGATATAGGGTTAGCAGAACGTTTTTGTACTTGGTTGTATAGAATTCCCACGTGAGGCATAACCCTGTAAAAAGACTCTAAACAAAACGTTGGCTGTTTTATTTTCAGACGCAGTCCATGGGCTTGGTTCAGAGTAGCTGTTTGTCTGCTCGTGTCTTCAATTATCTCCATTGCTTCTTTATGCTCATGCAATGTAAGAACACATCTTGATTTAAAGTTCCATCTCGTAGCTGAACCTTGCGGAACTCTTCTGCCCACAACCTTATCAAGAATAGCCAGTCTCTGAGGCGAATGAGAAAAAAAAATGCTGGAATCTGCCCAATGGTGGCAAAAAAAATCGCACTTCTTTGCCGTGGCTAGCAGCCTGGGCCAGAATTAAATTCTATTGATGGGCGTAACAATGCACAAAGTAAGTAAATGGGTAGTCTTGTCTTACAATTGTTTGTACTCCGGAATGTCGGCCGCTCATAACATTGGCACCATCGTAACTTTGGGAGACTACTTTTTCTTTGTGCTCTCCAACTACTTCAGTGAGGACACGTTTTATACAATCGGCCAATGAGCAGGCGTCGTTTCCTGCTGGGTTTAAGAAAGTCCAGAATCTTCCAACAGGCTCCCAATTAGCTAATGCATATCGAAGTGCAGTGACTGACACTTTAAAGACACATCAGATGTCTCATCTGCTATCAGGGGACGAAGTCTGCAATAGCTACTACAGCTAAAATATTCTCGCGACACACTTAAAACATTAATTCCAGAATGTCATTTTGAATGTCATTCGACGTACCCTTGAAGACTATAGCACTGTTGAAATGACCCCTAACAACGTTATCCAATGCCGAAGTAAAATTAATGAGTCCTCTGAAAACTCCTGGATGGTTTGAATCGAGTGTTTCGTCATGACCTCTCAAAGCAAGTTCATATTCATCACAGAACTTCCTACGCAGTCAAAGATCTTCGAGAGCACATACCTATATTTTCTCACACTATATTCCTACTGACAGCCCTACGGTACTTAGCTGCGGCCTAATATCTGTTTACCCCAGAACTGAAAGATTCAAACATGCACTCTTATGTGTAATAGATGCTTCGTGATTTTTGATCTTTTGTGTTAAATGGCTGAGATCTGATACCCCTGTATTTGTCCAATTCGCGTCCTTACCCGCAACCACATAGCCAAGTATTCCTCTGGCAAATCTGTTGCTTAAATGTTCTACAAAAATCCTTACCTCTACTAGTTTGCTTCTGAATAATGTTCAGGGAGGGAAGAGGCCTGCCAGGCTGCTTTATTCTGCACTTTTCTTTTATACCGAGTTGGAAAGGTATTATCTAGAAGAAATCGAACGGTATTCATTTCTATACTGATGAATACACGACGCACGCATCAAGACACCACCAAACACCGTAATAACGAACGTCAGATACAATAGAGCACTTCACTAAACACAGTCTTAAGTAGATAGTCGCTACGGTACTGTTCCGGAGGTGGTTGAACTGACGGGTCATAAATAAATAGCCGGAGAGCAACCGGGTGTTGATGTCAAAATTATCGCTCCGAGCGCAAATTTAGAGACGTAATTAAAGAAACTATTAACCATTTTACTGACAATGAAAACCTACAACCTGTTTTCCAGTCTTTGACCGGGTCAGGGGTGTAATGAATGAACCATATAGGCTATTATTACAATGGGGTCGCCACTCCCAAGGTGATATTAATGAGTGTTAAATGCTATGAAATGATAATGGGGAGTGTTGCTGGAATGAAAGATGACAGGGAAAACCGGAGTACCCGGAGAAAAACCTGTCCCGCCTCCGCTTTGTCCAGCACAAATCTCACATGGAGTGACCGGGTTTTGATCCACGGTATCCAGCGGTGAGAGGCCGACGCGCTGCCGTCTGAGCCACGGAGGATCTAACCATTTTACTAAGAGTTATATATTTCTAGGGGGTTCACTGAAACACTGAACATATAGAACGCGCCGCCACTGCTGTAGGCCTACATAATACAGTTATCTGGGGGGGGGGGGCAGTGCCGGAAAATTGCAAATTTACGTCATCAGAAGAAAATCTCGACTGCCCACGAGAAAGACGCAGAGCACAGCTCTCTGCGAACCGTAAAGAATTTCACCTTGTATTTTTGACACGGCATAAGCCCAAAAGCCTATATCATGTCTACAAGCACAGCTTATTTACATCCGGTTCATTGTTTCTACTTTGTGCCATGTCTGAATTAAAATGCATTCCTATGTTTAGTGTTTATGTACACAAGTGCAGAAAACGCATTCTCACGTGTATAAGTTGTGCAAGAATGTAAACGATAACACTATTACACTTTTTAATTTCTTCATCACACAGATCTCTTTATATGATTTTAGGGTATTTAGGGATTGCAGTAAGGATGTAAAGGAGAGGGCGTACAAGTCTCTGGTAAGACCACACGTAGGTATGGTTCTAGTGTATGGGATCAATACCAGGACTACATGATACCAGAACTGGAAAAGATCCAAAGGAAAGCAGCAAGATTTGTTCTAAGTGATATCTGGGAGGGTGACTTGAAGAAAATGAGCCCCCATGCTGCGAGCAGTCAAAAAACGAAATAACCAGCCACTACTAGACTACTATTATTGGAATGTACTGAAATAGTGACGTCCTACGTTGTGAGACACTTTTTCGAGACTGGCATTGCCCATTGCACAGATGTAGCTCCTATCTTGAGGAAATGGAGCAATAATAATAATAATAATAATAATAATAATAATAATAATAATAATAATAATAATAATAATAATAAATTAATGAAGTGGCTGTGAATTTTGAAGTAACAAAGAAAAATACAGAAACGTAGCTTTTGTAAATACAGCAGACTGTACAATATTATTTTACCAATCATGCGTACCAGTAGGCCTATCTGAAGGCTCACGTACCAGTACTAGTACGTGTACCACAGTTTGGGTACCCCTGATCTAGCCTACATGTGAAACTTTCTAGATAATCTGTATTGTGATTCCTATAGTAATACGTAGAATAATTATTTTAAGAGTAAGACCTAATATTGTGCGGGTTACCTCTCTAAACTTGGCGTAAGGTTCTATCCAAGCAAATTCCCGCAGAGTGTGAGAAAACGTACCGTATCGTGTTTAGGTTAGCCCTCAAAAGTTATTGTAGTTTGGGATCGAACTAGTCAACTTAGCTTTCCAGATGCGTTGCGTATTCAGCCTACACCTCCTATTATCTAGGAGGTGCTGATTCAGCCCAAAGACTGGTTTGCTCCTCCACAGCTCCGCCAACAGCTGTCATAAATAGCCTAGGCGCCATACTAGGGAAATGAGGAGTGAGGTAGTTTCGCGTTGCTTTCCTCACCGAGCCAGAAGTTGCTGTTACATATCAGTCTGCCAAGCCCACTGAAATGCATGCACCAACCGCCCCTTTGAGCGATATTTTCATATCGTTCATAATAGGACTGGCTGCATAAGGAATGGTATTACTAGCATCGCTCATACCTCGGTCACTTTCATATTGTCAAAACCAAGGATGAGGCTGAGACAGGTCAATGAAAGTAACAAATTTATTTTGGCCCATACCAGAAGACATAGTGCACTGTAAACATTACATTTCGCCAGTAAAGGCATGCTTTCCAGATATTCGCACAAATATAAAGTCAGGCAATGAGGCAATGACTGAACGGTAAATTGATGAAACTCAAATATAACTGAAGTTATAAGAAGTGCCTGTCCCATTAGATAATCCGGCAAACATACAGTATTTTATCACAATTCTGAGACAGGAGGAACACGTAATATTTGAGAGCGTACTCGTGATAATGTTATTGGTTTTTACATCCCACTAACTACTTTTACGGGTTTCGGAGACGCCGAGGTGCCGGTATTTTATCCCGTAGGAGGTCTTTTACGTGCCAGGAAACCTACCGACACGAGGCTGATGTATTTGAGTACTTTCAAATATCAAACCTGCCAAGCTACTCAGCCCAGCATAGTGCATACACGTGTTTGCATCCTTAATGAATGTTTGATGGGGCGGAAATTGCACCTACATTATCTTGTTCTTCCAAGGCAATTAGTACTGGTATAAAAGATTGATTTTCTTGCCTTAACTCATCGTTTCTCAACATGCTCCGGCAGCTCCTAGTCTGGTCAACTGTGTCGTCCATCGTGCACTCTGGAGGTAAGTCTATAGTCTATAGTCTAATAGTGATAACGAGGGGGCGGATGTTGCCATCTTTCTTCCCTTTGCATTAGGACGTTGCTCAGTAGTATAGAAATTCGTTCTGCGATATAAAAACTATAACAAAACGTTTTAATTTTCCAATTTATCGCCGATTGGAATGATCAGCCATTATTTTAATTTTCAAGAAGGTTTTACGTCAGTATACAGCATTTTGAAGAATTTTTAGATCAAATTAAAATGTATTTTTTTTATTTCTCCATGTATTCTTTCTTTTCATACTAATGAGAGTCCGCGAATGATGACATAAAAAAATGTCACTTTTCTTACATATCATTTACATTTGCTAAATATCTTTCACGACCAAGCAAACTGACCTGCAGTTGTTGGTGACTAAGATGGTAAGGACAGGATTTATACCTGTGAGTCTTTTGTTTCCAAGATATGAACAGGAACACAATAGAGAACTCTGATAATTAGGAGAAAGAATTTCGTAATTTTTATAACTTCCCATTTCAGTACAAAATTATCCCCTCTAGTACTGGTACTTCTGTGCAAGAAAAGTGCCAAAAATGAAACCACCACAATGTATATATTTTTACAATTTTTGCTTTACCTCGCACCGGCATAGGTCTTATGGAGACGACGGGATAGGAAAGGGCTAGGAGAGGGAAGGAAGTGGCCGTGGCTCTAATTAAGCTACAGCCCCAGCATTTGCCTGGTGTAAAAATGGAAAACCACTGAAAACCATCTTCAGGGCTGCCGACATTGGGGTTCGAATCCACTATATCCCGGATGCAAGCTCACAGCTGCGTGCCACTAACCGTACAGAAGTGTATTTTTCAAGTTTATTTTTAATTCAGCTAATGAATTAATTTGGAAAAGGCATGTTCATAACGGATGGGCGTATTTTATTTTGTAAACTGTGAGGTGTTAAAGTGAGTGCATTAAGTAACAACACATTAAACGAGAAAAATACCTGAAAGCTGTAACGCGTATGAAGGACAAGTGTTCCCAGGTCCTTTGGGGGCAAATCATTATGTCCATATTTAAATACATTTCCAAGTAAATGAGGAGATAATTATTTCTGTAAAAACAAGAGCTGTGCAGTGAATAGAACACGGATAAACAGTATTACTTACAGAACCATCCTTACACAATAACCAGAATTCAGTTTGGTCAAATGTTTTAGTCACCTTTTATTTATTTATAGACCGACTCGTTGGCTGAATGGTTAGCGTACTGGCCTTCGGTTCAGAGGGTCTCGGGTTCGATTCCCGGCCGGGTCGGGGATTTTAACCTTCATTGGTTAATTCCAATGGCTCGGGGGCTGGGTATTTGTGCTGTCCCCAACATCCCTGCACTCACACACCACACATAACACTATCCTCCACCACAATAATACGCAGTTACCTACACATGGCAGATGCCGCCCACGCTCAACGGAGGGTCTGCCTTACAAGGGCTGCACTCGGCTAGAAATAGCCACACGAAATTAAAAATTAAAATTTATTTTATAGCATTTTGGCATAAACTAAAAGTAATTTTATCGATCATTTTCAGTGATATTTTTGTCATCAACATCCACCCCACCTCCCCGAATGATGGCGAGTAGGCCTAGCTATGGGAAATAATACTCATAAGAACTGTTGGCACATTCGCGGCTGATTCATTCTTTTGTGGTCACAGTAATACAGTGGAACCTCGATATCTCGAATCACCTCGAGAGCTAAATTTTATTTCGAGTTATCGAAATTTAGAGATACAGAGAATACCGTTTTTGAGGATGTATAGCACATAATTGAATCATATGTATCTACGGGCTTATAATGAATACATTATTTTTAACAGTATTTAAAAATATAAAAACAAACTCTATTTAACGGCATCACTTTAATTATAACCCTTATTATAGTAACTTTTTTAAAGACAGGATACAGCACATACAGCGGTGAAACAAGAAACATACCTCGGTTAACACCTTTGGAAAAAACCGTTAGTCTCTTCTGTTTGTTACTGTTAACCTTTCCTCCCTTCACGATGAAACTTCTCGTGAATACCACGCAGCCGAGATTCGTAAATGGAGCTTGTCATCCGCGATTTCGGGGGTTGCTTTTGTACGTGACCGATAATTAATTCACACCCGAGAAACAGTGCGGCTTCGCCGATTTTCCGATCATTAGAAGTTTTTGTTTTTCGGTTTCCGTCATATTAGCTCCCAGCATCACTGTAAACCTTTCTTTACTTCTTAACTGTTCCTCACAAACCACAAATACTGCACTTAACAGTTAATGTTGCACAAAATTCGAGTTATAGAGTATTTTTCGCTTCAATGTTTGCTTCGATAAATCGAGAAATTCGTGTGATCGAATTTCAAGTAATAGAGAAATAATACACATGAAGAATGGGACAAACGGCCGGGAAATTCAGGTTACTTCAAGATCAACGAGCTTTCTAGCTCGTTGTTCAAGATACTGAAAATTCGAGTAATGGAGGTTCGAGATATCGAGGTTCGACTGTACTTGAACAAAGAGAATAACTTCATGAATTTCGAAAGAATAAGAGAAGTTTCAAACGACCTATAGACTAGTCTGCTAGGATGCAGGGCTCATTGGAATGCGGATATGTTGATTTCAATTTTACAAACAAGTAACATTAGAATTACCATAGTCCGAGACTTCATTTTAAATCAAGTATAAGACTGAACTTCTCTATCTTTCCTAACTTATCATTCAGCCAGCCCAATCCCATAAGTCATTTCTTTGCTTTTTATTTTACATTTTGAGGAGATATGGATTGTTTTTAATAAATTTTGCATAATCATTTATTACGTGCACTCTAGGTCTAAACCAAGTCATTCATTTCTGAAATGTTTTGCTTGGGTCTTTTTGTTTTACAATTTTGCTCTACGTCGCACCATGGGCGCCCATAGTATAGTTTGTAAGTGGGAGGGGGGCTAGACCTGGGGGTATTTAGTATTTTTAATATTTTGGAAGATGTATGGCGACTTGTATTCCACGGTAGAATACTACACATCCCCTACCACTTCTACGTAATATCGATTTTTAAATAATTTTCTTGTCCGCCTCTGTGGTGTAGTGGTTAGCGTGATTAGCTGCCACCCCCGGAGGTCCGGGTTCGATTCCTGGCTCTGCCACGAAATTTGAAAAAGTGGTACGAGGGCTGGAACGAGGTCCACTCAGCCTCGGGAGGTCAACTGAGTAGAGGTGGGTTCGATTCCCACCTCAGCCATCCTGGAAGTGATTTTCCGTGGTTTCCCACTTCTCCAGGCGAATGCCGGGATGGTACCTAACTTAAGGCCACGGCCGCTTCCTTCCCTCTTCCTTGCCTATCCCTTCCAATCTTCCCATCCCTCCACAAGGCCCCTGTTCAGCATAGCAGGTGAGGCCGCCTGGGCGAGGTACTGGTCATTCTCCCTAGTTGTATCCCCCGACCAAGAGTCTGAAGCTCCGGGACACTGCCCTTGAGGCGGTAGAGGTGGGATACCTCGCTGAGTCCGAGGGAAAAGCCGAACCTGGAGGGTAAACAGATGATGATGATGATGAAATAATTTTCTTGAAAGAAAAACACCTAACTATATTAGATTTTTTCCTTTGCCTGAGAACTAGGGTGGGGAGGGGAGCGTCCGCACCTTGCCCCCGGGCATGGGCGCTCATGCGTCGCACCGACACAGATAGGTCTTATGGCATTTGCCTGGTGTGAAAATGGGGAACCACGGAAAACCATCCTCAGGGCTGCCGACCTTTTATCAGCATCGTATAAATGCGGAAAGCGGGGAACGTAAGTCTATAGTAACAGTAATTCAGTAGCCTGTCGGTAGATTTATTTGCACGTTAAAGAACTCCTGCGGGACCGAATTCCGGCACCTCGGCGTCTCCGAAAACCGTAAAAGTAGTTAGTAGGACGTAAAGCCAATAACATTATTAAAACTTTCATCAAATGAACAAAATTACACATTTATTACAATTAAACAGAACTACAGTACGGCGTGATTATACAATTAAAAATGATACTATTTGACTACACACTAACAAACTAACGGACACTAAGGCCGGTATTACACTATCAAAGAACTTGGATAACAACTTTGATCAAATAATTTGATCAGTGCTTGACGCCATATTGTAATCAAGGATATGCTATTATACTACATCAAATATCTTGGACAAACTCCTCAGTCTTCTTTTCACGAAGGAGAAGCTCAAGGGAATTGTGAATACAATAATGAATGAATTTGAAAAGTGAGGACCCGGAATCATACCAGAGAATGGATATAGGCCTAGGCACATTTCAGAAGTTATTTGAGAAAGTTGCTCCAATAGTGATGAAGCAAAATACCCTTTTTCAGAAATGCTATAAGTTTAGAAGAGCGGCTGGCAGTAATTCTTCGTTTCCTTGACACTGCAGAACGTCCAAATACAGTATATATACATGTATTACACGTATCCCGGGAATTACCACTGAGGATGTGAGAAAAATAAGCGTTCTCAGGACTCAGTACTTGGAATTGCTGATATTGTTTGCGAGTATAACACTATTATAACACTAAGTTTCACTAGGCATAGAAAATAAAAATGAAATAATATTAGCAATTACGGTACCTTAATCTTTTCAGCCAAATATTGGGTCCTGAGAAAGTTATTTTTCTTTTCTTTTTTCATATAGGCTAGGCCTACTCAACCGTAATGACTCTTGAACGTTCATTTGTCATATCGCTGTACTTCTTTAATCGCAATTCTCCGTTTTATAATGAGTGAACTTCGTGTTATACAGCAAAGCTTTCTCCCCATATAATGCAATAAGCAGTTTCACACTTTTATCAGGTTATCTTTCATCTTTATCACGAAATCTTTGATCAGATATAACAACATGGAGAAACTCGCCAGAGATTGATCCAAGATGGTTTTCATCAAGATACCCGTGCTTCGCTACGGTATTATACTGAAATTTATAATTGAATGCTTATTGTTTTATACATAACCCGCCGATATTCGCGATCTGACTGGTTTTCTGAGAGATTCCGCAAAATTTGGCGATCTGACTCATTTTCTGAGAGATTACGGCAACCTTCCTCCCAATTTTCAATCTTTTTTCGAGCAATCGATTTCATACTTCCCGGGCTAGGTCCAGGTATTCCACCCGGTCAGTTGAGTCCCTAAATCTTTGCCATCTTTTCCTATAACCATTTTTAATGTGGATCAAATCCTTGAGAAGATCCGGCGTGGAGTCTTGTTGCCTTGGCGGTACTGAACCGGCGGCCGGACTGCAATCGTAGTCATTACCCGTCCAGGACCTGTTTCCAGCACGGTCCGCACATTTTGACGGCGGTCCAGAACATTTTTTATTTTGCTAGTGGCTTTACGTCGCACCGACACAGATAGGTCTTATGGCGACGATGGGATAGGAAAGGCCTAGGAGTTGGAAGGAAGCGGCCGTGGCCTTAATTAAGGGACAGCCCCAGCATTTGTCTGGTGTGAAAATGGGAAACCATAGAAAACCATCTTCAGGGCTGCCGATAGTGGGATTCGAACCTACTATCTCCCGGATGCAAGCTCACAGCCGCGCGCCTAGGTCCAGAACATTATTATTATTATTATTATTATTATTATTATTAGACTATTATTATTATTATTATTATTATTATTATTATTATTATTAGACTATTATTATTATTATTATTATTATTATTATTATTATTATTATTATTATTATTATTATTGTCGTTGTTGTTGTTGTTGTAAATTACATCTGCTGCCATTGTCATTGATCACAGTATGACCAGCACCATTGTCGCCTGTAGGCAAGTGCGCAGGACTTCTGGCGATACGAATGACATACTTCCGTGCGTTATTGACCTTATTATAGAGGTGAACAATTGCACGGTCAATCTTATACCTATCGTTTATTTCAAATGTGTTTAAATTTTTATTTTTATGCCAGAAGAATCTACTGTAATCTAAGAAGGTTCTCCAAAGGAAAAGATGGCTCTTGAAAACGAACCCAGGAAAGATTAAAAATGATCGGTTTATGATCAGAATAAGTACATTGAATATCCACAGCCTGTTTCCAGTCATTCAACCGGGTCAGGAATGGAATGAATAAGCCCCCAGCTAGTGGTGAGGATAGGAATTGTGTCGGCTGCCGAAGCCTGTCACACTCTTCTGGGGCAATGATTAATGAATGACAAATGAAATAAAATGATATTCAGAGTGTTGCTGGAATTAATAATGACGGGGAAAACTGAAGTACCCGTCCTGCCTCCACTTTGTCCAGCACAAATCTCACATGGAGTGACCGGGATTTGAACCACGAAACCCAACGGTGAGAGGCCAGCGCGCTGCTGCCTGAGCCACGGAGGCTCCTTATAAGTACATTAGGAACAGTAAAATCAATTGGTCTCACCTCGATTTTCACCCCATCGCAGTTAAGTTGATTTACCCTCCCCCCCCCCCCCACAAAAAAAAGAAGGTCTGTTTCTTTATGTTTAAAGGAGATTCCAAATACGAATGTTCACGTGTGTTACCTTCAGTTTTGAGATTTAAGTATTCCCATAAAAATAATTAACTTTTTTCACTTACTTTCACACTCCCCCCCCCCCCGCTTAAGTGTATTTTCCGGCAAAAAATATTTGTTTCTTTAATAGTAAAGGATCTTCTAAAAACCGATTATCTTCAGTTTTTGAGATATGTGTCCTCATGAAACGAATTCAACTCCTTTTCACACCCGCGCACAAAGATGATTCCCCCCCCTCCCAAACCCAAAATGCGTCATCCTTTTTTTTAAAGAAGATGTAAATACCAATTTTCACGTCTGTAACAACTTTAGTTTTTATTAGATATAAGAATCCTCATACAATTAATTCAGTTAATTTTTCAATTTTTCACCCCCCCCCCCCCCGCCCCTTCATTGGATTTTGCGAGAATACCTGTTTCTTTAGTTTAACAGGAGATTCCAAATACCAGTTTTTACGTCTGGAACATTTTACGATTCTGAGAAATACTGTAGATATAATCCTTCTAATAATTCACCCCAATTTGTCACTCCTGTTTAACCCCTATTAATTAGATTTTCCAAAAACAAAAAAATAAATGTTTCTGTATTTTTAAAGGAGATTCCATATACTAACTGTCTGGTCTGTATTATCTTCAGTTTCTGAAGTATCCTCTTTAAAGACATTCAATCCCTCATTCACACTTTTCACCCCTCCTATTGGGATTTACAGAAAACAAAAAAATATGTGTTCTTTTATTTTTAAAGGAGATTCTAAATATCAATTTTTACATCTGCAAACTTTTAATGTTTTGAGATATAGATACACTCATTTTAAAAATTCATCCCCGCCCTTTCAACCCCCCACTATTTTGTAGATAGCACATGCAAGGATGCGGCCTGGAAGATTCCAGGTTATGTTAGTGAGGAGTATGTGTCATACATAAGTCATGCCCATTGTTCCTGCAATGTTCATTCATTATGGGGATCAGCCATATTGGCACTGCTGGAATCTGTTCCCGGGTTCAGTGGTGTCCGGCTTATGGGACTAGAGGATAAGTCCCACTGTCCAGTTTCCAGTGATCCCCGGTGCCAAACCTCCGTATGCAGAGGATGGAATACTATCTGTCAAGCCAGCTCAGGTTATCCATTTTCCCAACGCCTTCTTTTCTTCTTCCCTAGGATGTCCCAGCATTGCAGTGGTGTTCACTCAAGTCACTTCTATTCTAAAATTTAAACACACAGACATACATGCAAGGATAACAATGCTTACAAAGTACAAATACTGATTTCCATATACAAGTTGGAGAGTGGATTTAGTTTCCACTCTCTTGTCTGAATGGGCCAATCAGATGTGATTGTTGTCCGTCCATTTCTTGGAGTGTGGACTGCATTTCCCTCACTCATCTCTCTGTAATAATAATAATAATAATAATAATAATAATAATAATAATAATAATAATAATAATAATAATAATAATAATAATAATAATAATAATAATAATAATAATAATAATAATACAGACATAGAGGCACAGGTGTATAAACTAGGATATTTTCCCTCCCCCCCCTTCTTTTTGTTGTTGTTGTTGTTGTTGTTGTTTAGTTATTGTGGTTTTATGTTGCTGGGGTAGGCGCCTACAGAGAGAGAGAGAGAGGGTGGGGAAGGGGGGTTGGGGGTAAGCCTGTTATATCTTCTAATCCTGTGGCTGAATAGTATGTACTTAGGCATGGGATACTTTTTGTATAGATCAACGTTATAGCACCCAATGTTCCTGATTAAGGGATTGATCTTATTACCCCACGACTTGGTATACGTTCGTAGGGTTTGTTTCCTGAGATGGTGTCTTATGCAGTGGGTGTTTGTTAGAGCATGGAGGTTCCTTATGGTCGTTTCATAAGGGAGTTTTGCTGCCACTCGTAGACATTTGTTTTGCAGGTATTCAAGACTGTCAAGGTTTGTCTTGGTTGTGAATCCCCATGCTGGGGCTGCATACATGGTAATTGGCCTGATTAAGGCTTTGTATATGTTGACGGCTACCTTGCTTTTTATACTGGATCTACTATTCAGTATTGGATACAGTTTGACGAGTCTTATGTGTACTTTCCATCTGATATCTTTGACATGATATAGCATTGTAAGCTTTTTGTTTACGATTACCCCTACATACCTAGCTTTATCATATCACTCTATTTATTTGTGAAATAGCATCAGAGGTTTGAAGTTTTCAGGTCTGTGTGTACATCTGTTTTTCCGTATGAACATCATGGCTTGGCATTTGTCTACGTTGACTTCAATGCACTATTTAGTGAGGCATGGTTCTAGCCTGTGAAATGAAGTGGTGTCTTTTTTTTTTTTCCTTTTGGCAGGTGGGCTGAAGCCCACAACCCCGGCATTTCAATCAGCACAAATCTACATTGCCTCCGATGTGCTGTTAGTTCTAAGAAAAAGAGACAGCAGGGAGGATTAAGAAGTTTGGTACTAAGGAAGTATCTGCCTTTCCTCATACTCAGCATGTTACCAGGCCAGATGTGGTGATAAGATATAATATTGGTGTAATCGGGTAATAAGGGTCAGGACAAAACTACATAGGCCTCTTTGGGGTCCTCATAAGTTGAGGGTGCTGGATTGATTTGGCTGTATCATCTGTGTAGAGGTATGTGGTAGTGAGCTCCGCTGTGGGCACATCGTTTGTATAAAGGACAAATAGGATTGGGCCGATAAGCGATCCCTGGGCTATGCTGTACTGATATGTCATGTACTTGATAGCGTGTTGTGCACATCTACTTGAAATTTCCGGTTCTTTACATATGACTTGATAAATCTTACATATCCTAGGTAGAACTCATAATCTATCAGTTTTGCCAGCAGACCTTCATGCCATAATTTATCGAAGGCCTTTTACATGTCTAGGAAGACAGTGCCCAAAACCCACATTTGTATCAGCAAAGTTTGTACAGATTGCAGCTTTTGATGCAGTAGTAGTTTTTAATAATGGCAATTCTGGAAGAGTTGACACTATTTGCTACCTCAGTTTCTCTCCAGGTGAATTCACTTTGAGAATTTTAAAAGACATTGATGACAGACGTGTTGCTGCTGCAGATGCAGCAGTGGAAACAATGTCTAGATTTGCTCAGCACATGAGGGCATCAAAGAGGAAGAAACCACTACTCAGATGCAGCAGTGGAAACAATGTCTAGATTTGCTCAGCACATGAGGACATCAAAGAGGAAGAAACCACTACTTGAAGAAAGAGACTCAGAATACGCATGTGGTGAATTTTAGTGAAGAACTCCAAGTGTGACATGTGTCCAACTTTAAATGCATTTTTCTAGGAACATGATTTTTTCACATTCCTGCACCTTTTTCTCAGTGGCGGCTCGTGAAAAAATCGTCCTACGTGCTACAAAAAACAAGCTAAATACGCTGTTTTAAATCTGCATATTGCCATGATGAACAACGCATACTTCAAACTTGGTAATACTACTACTACTAATAATAATAATAATAATAATACAACTTTTCTCACAATTTATAACTCAGAACAAACAAAAACAACATTAATTTGGAAGCAGACGAATTCTTCGACAACTGTCTACGAGATAAATAATTCATTGGAGAAATATTGTTTTTACTA
Source organism: Anabrus simplex (assembly GCF_040414725.1). Classification (NCBI taxonomy): domain Eukaryota; kingdom Metazoa; phylum Arthropoda; class Insecta; order Orthoptera; family Tettigoniidae; genus Anabrus; species Anabrus simplex. The sequence continues at coordinate 367,796,310 of NC_090265.1, read as the reverse complement.
ACCTAATGGCGCAACTTACATCAGTGCAAATAGAATCGTGGGAATATAGATCCCCACTAAGAACACTAATTTAATTTCACTTTATATACACTGCAGTGGATAAATAATTTGATAAATCTTCGTATAAACTTTAGCACTAACACAATGACAGAAAAAACACGCACCAGTAATATAACCGCGAGATTAAAAACCGCACAAAGCAACTGAAAGAGCTGCCAACTGATTCATTGAGACCTCCCCTATTACCAGAGTAAATGTCCGGCTCCATGGCTAAATGGTTAGCGCACTGGCCTTTGGTCACAGGGATCCCGGGTTCGATTCCCGGCAGGGTCTGGAATTTTAACCATCATTGGGTGTACGTGTTGTCGTCATCATCATTTCATCCTCATCATGACTCGCAGGTCACCTACGGGAGTCAAATCAAAAGATCTGCATCTGGCGAGTCGAACATGTCCTCGGATACTTCCGGCACTAAAAGCCATACGCTATTTCATTTCACCAGAGTAAATTACATTGTAATGCGGGATAACATTTAGGGTCAGTCAAAGATTCTTTGACTCACCTACGAATTCCTTATTTTTGACACACAAGGAAGATGGATATTTTAATAAGCATGTGTGAGATAGATTGCCTCCACTTACGCTTTACTTTCGAACCCAGACGATGCTACTCTCTAGTGGCAGATTCGCTTACCACGTTCAACATAAGCACGGCCGACTGGATCCCTCGCTGCGCTCCGGGTAGCAGGAGACATCGAGTAATTCTACCCCCTTGCGGGAGGGGAAGTAACTATAAACGGGATCAGTGAAAGTTGATCCCGGTTTACGGTATACTCCGCCGGCTAGGGGGAGTGTTGCAAGCTTGGCTGCGCCTGCGTATTGCTTCCTTCAGGCTACAGGCAAGGGCTCAACCTTCACATGAGCACGAGCCTTGTTCCCCGGGAGAACGGCGCTAGGTGTTCGACAGACCTCGTCCTGATTTGCACAAAACACAAATTCATATCGTACTCAAAACAACGAAAAGGCACCAGGATAATTGTACTGTACATAAATAATATTCCTTACAGTTCCAAGCTGCGTGCTGGAGCCCGGTAGCACGTAATGACCGGCCGCCACTGCTTTTTCTCAGAAACTATCAGAGATTATAACTTTGAATTTTGTACAGATGTACATGTAAGTTCAGTAAAGGTTTTGGTGGAAGTATATTTTGATAAGTTAAGGAGTACCTATGTTACAGCCATGAAAATATCATTAAAAAGGGCCCAAAAAGTTATGAAAATTTTAAATACCTCCTTTTTAAAACTACTTTACTTCAAACATTTTCTCTTCCACTGATTTCCTTGTACGTACATTGACTAAAGCTACACTGAATTTCAGATGTCTATCACCAGCGGTGTAAGAGAAAATGGTACATAACATTTTTTCAAAATTTTAAATTTAATTTATTATAATTATTTTAAATAATAAGTCATGGCACTGAATACATTTGGTAGGATTCCTTAAAGTATACTGTTTTCATTTGCTAAGTTTCATATTTCCTAGGTTTAATAATAGCCCACCAAAAACATGAAAAATTGCTGCAGTGTAATTTTGCCTAAGTTGTTGAGCTTTGTAACATTGAGATCATCAGCCTTGCCTACTTTCATGTATGTAGAATTTGTTTGATAACCTGTGTTGCAGTAGTACTGTAGTGGTGTATTAAAGTCTACTAGTGTCAGAGAAGGGGTGAAAACACCCCTTAATTTAAAAAATATTATCTCTTCAGCCAGTGGTAGTCGAAATATGTTTTTAGCTAAATATTCATAAAAACTTATCCTTTTAACAGTTTATATATATCAACTCACCCTTAACTATTTATTTTCAAATTTTGGGTAAAATACAGTCTTGGATTATACTTCAAATTACTTTTTAAGAGGAAAAAATATTTGGGGTGGGGGGTGGGGGTGAAAACATCCCTTAACTAACAATTTATTATCTCATAAACCGGTGGTCCTAGAAAACTGTTAAAATTTATTAAAAGTAATCCTTTTAAAGTTTATATATATCAACATACCCCTATTTCTCTTCAAAATTTTGGGTAGAAATGACCTCCAATGTATTAAAAATCACATATTATACTTGAAATGACTTCTAGAGTAAAAATTACATTGGGGTGAAAACATCCCTTAAATTTAAAATGTATTATCTCCTAAACTGGTAGTACTAGAAAACTGTTCTTTAGCTTAAAATTCATAAAAAGCAATCCTTTAACAGTTTATATATGTATGAGTCATCTATTTGCAAAACCGGCCATCTCCAAAAAAAATTGAAATCCACTTTTTGTGCTGAATGTGTTCTCTGTCCACTTTTACACAAGGTAGCAAACTATTAGCTGCAAGCTCGGCCTCCAACCAGCTTATTTACTTCATAAAAAAATTGGGGTTAGTTGCAAACACGGCCGTCCGCGTATGGTTATGAGTTGCAATACCGGCCATCTCCTCTAACGTTAGAGGGCAGAGGAATCGCAGCAATTGTGTGGGAAGGAACAGCTTATTCATGGTGATTATTGTAGGTGTTATAGTTCTGTTGTAAGGAAAGTTGTGGTTTTTATCATAGAACTGTGTAGCTATTATAATTATATTGGGAAAGATGGACACTACGGTTGATAAAGTGACACCTGAAAGGGCCAGAAAAAGGCAATGAAATAGCATCAGCGCTTTATCATAAGCTAAATACTACTGATATGGCCAATGTTTCATTTTATAAGGTGTTTTGCTGATTGGATGTGGGGGGCAAAACAAAAATTCTGTTATATCAATGCTCTCCTTTTGGTTTGTCACAAAGGCACCTAAAAGCATTAAGGAAATTGAGATAATTTTCCCTGTGGCAGGAGAATCATTTTTACCATCCGATAGAGTTTTTGGGCTCATTGAAAAACAAACAAAGAAAATAGAAACTTTAATACAATCTGAGGAATTTCATAATGTTCTTTCTCAGTATGGCAAATTATTTCATCTAGGAAAAGATGACAATGTTCCCGACTTTGACTGGAAAACAGAATGTACTTCTATTTTCAAACCTACAGGGAAATGGCACTTGAAATTTTCTGCTGTGAAAAGGGTTATTTTGACCAAATCAAAAGGAGGCAATTCAGTGTTAAATCAAGGTGAACCCAACTACAAAATAGATGTTGGAACAAAATTAGGCATTTGTAAGAAAGGCAAAAATGTTTTGATGATGAATCCAAAAGTTATACATACTGGTAAAATAGTAAAGAATTTAATGGCAAAGATGTTGAATCTCTATTGACTAAACATTTTGGGACTCAGTGGGAATGCTTAAGTTTTACAAAGAACTCATTGATAACAGTAACTTTCCACAAAACAACCCAGAAGATGAGTGAGATGCATGTGAGCACAGTGTAGACAATGGCATTAATATTTAATTTAATGTTTTTTAATTTTCAAAAATTAATTCTGGTTCATTTTATGTAAATACATTGGCTTTTTATACTGCATTGATTTTTTTAGTTTACTTTTAAATAAAGCATTTTTTGTACATTTTCATTCCTTCAGTTTCTTCAGTTTGGTGCAAACCCGGCCATCTCCAAATTTGAACTTTAAATATTTCAAATAATTATACGAATAAAACATTGGCATTCTGTAATATTCATTACAATGCTATTTATAAGTGATATAGCAAATACAAATAATTCTAAATCTCCTTATTTAGATGTAATACGTTTTTTCGGTCTCCTGAAAAATTTAACCATTTGGAGATGGCTGGTTTTGCAAATAGACAACTCATATATATTGTACCATGAAATGCCCGTACTTGAGGCTAGCTTGAAGAGCATATGCTGATTTACTCCGGGCATGTGTGGTGCACCATTGGAGTGGTAGGCCTACACAGAGAAGTTTCATTTCAAAATTTGTCATTAATTTGAAGTTCTGGTTTATTTATTTTTAAACATACCACTTAGTCGAGCAGTTCATCTTCTTTCTCCCAGTTCTTCCCAGCCCAAACTTTACAACATTTTTGTAACACTACTCTTTTGTCGGAAATCACTCAGAACAAAACGAGCTACTTTTCCTTGGATTTTTTCCAGTTCTTGAATCAAGTAATTCTGGTGAGGGTCCCATACACTGGAACCATACTCTAGTTGGGGTCTTACCAGAGACTTACATGCCCTCTCCTTTACATACTTACTACAACTCCTAAAAACCCTCATAACCATGTGCAGAGATCTGTACCCTTTATTTAAAATCCCATTTATGTGATTACCCCAATGAAGAAATTTCCTTATATTAACACCTAGATACTTACAATGATCCCCAAAAGGAACTATCACCCCATCAACACAGTAATTAAAACTGACAGGACTTCTCCTATTCACAAAACTCACAACCTGACTTTTAACCCCACTTATCATCATACCATTGCCTGCTGTCCATCTCACATTTTCGAGGTCACGTTGCAGTTGCTCACAATCTTGTAACTTATTTATTACTCTGTACAGAATAACATCATCTGCAAAAAGCCTTACCTCTGATTCCACTTCTTTACTCATATCATTTATATATATATAAGAAAATATAAAGGTCCAAAAGTACTGCCTTGAGGAATTCCCCTCTTAATTATTACAGGGTCAGATGCCTACTGTAATTCTCTGAGATCTATTTCCTAGAAATATAGCAACCCATTCAGTCACTCTTTTGTCTAGTCCAATTGCACTCATTTTTGCCAGTAGTTACCCATGATCCACCCTATCAAATGCCTTGGACAGGTCAATTGCAATAGAGTCCATTTGACCTCCTGAATCCAAAATATCTGTTATATCTTGCTGGAATCCTACAAGTTGAGCTTCAGTGGAATAATCTTTCCTAAAACTGAACTGACTTCTATCGAACCAGTTGTTAATTTTGCAAACATGTCTAATATAATTAGAAAGAATGCCTTCCCAAAGTTTACATGCAACACATGTCAAACTTACTGGGCTGCAATTTTCAGCTTTATGTCTATCACCCTTACCTTTATACACAGGGGCTACTATAGCAACTCTCCATTCATTTGGTATAGTTCCTTCAAGCAAACAGTAATCAAGTAAGTACTTCTGATATGGTACTATATCCTACCCCATTGCCTTCAGTATATCCCCAGAAATCTTATCAATTCCAGTCCCTTTTCTAGTTTTCAACTTTTGTATCTTATTGTAAATGTAATTGTTATCATACGTAAATTTTAATATATACTTCTTTAGCATTAGTCACATCCTCTATCTGGACATTATCCCTGTAATCAACAATCTTTACATACTGCTGGCTTCATAATTCTGCCTTTGAAGATCCTCACATGCACACTCCCCTTGTTCATTAATTATTCCTGGAATGTCCTTCTTGGAACCTGTTTCTGCCTTAAATTACCTATACACGCCCTTCCATTTTTCACTAACATTTGTATGACTGTCAATTATGCTTGCCATCATGTTATATTTAGCTGCCTTCTTTGTTAGATTCAATTTCCTAGTAAGTTCCTTCCATTTCTCCTTTCTTCCACAGCCATTTCTGACTCTATTTCTTTCCAATCTGCACCTCCTTCTTAGTCTCTTTCTCAAAGACATGTGTGGAGTATGTACAAGTTCCTATATTTAATCATGAGCTGAACATTTGTAAATTATTTATACTTTTGAGGACTGCCTCGGAAGGATTATTGACACTACAAGTACAAGTTCTTTCATGACGAATGAAGATAAATATTTATTCTGGAGTTGAGTTTCAAGTTCTTACTTGATTTATCACACATAGAAATTGTCAAACACTATTACAAATTATTGGTGTAGCACAAGAAACAACAATGTCCTAAACATAAAATATTTACACCAATGTCATCTCATACTATATGATTGTAGAAAGTTAAAGTATTGTCTCAGTATAGAAATTAGCTAAGTCTTTAAAAGAAAGTGATTTTTCAGGTGTTAACTCATAGTACAAGGTCGCAGAAAGTTTAAATACATTCACAGTGCAGGAAATAAAGAAGTTATTTTGAGAATTTATGACTCGGTGCATGTTGTTCTGCTTCATGAACAAGTGTACAGGATGGTAAACATTTTCACTACCGGTACAAGCCAGGTTCATCTGCATTATAAATCTGGTCAAGAGATAAATTCTCCTCTGAAATGTAATTTTCGAATTCTTGTTTAAATGTATCCACTGCAACGGTATCTGCACCTAAGAAGAAGGGTATGAATAACAGTAATGTGCTGCGCTAATTCTTCTGGAGGCCATAAACTTATATTGTTGGTAATGGGTAAGTCATCTGACAAAATCATTTTTATATCCAGCATTAAATAATTTGAAAATGTAAGCACTGAAAATATTGAAGATGATTGCATGTGAATGTGTGTGGAACAAGGCTTCCAGTTATTAAGAGATGACCGGGCGAGTTGGTCATGTAGTTAGGAGCGCGCAGCTGTGAGCTTGCATCTGGGAGATAGTGAGTTTGAACTCCACTGTCGGCAGCCCTGGAGATGGTTTTTCCGTGGTTTGCCATTTTCACACCCGGCAAATGCTGGGGCTGTACCTGAATTAAGGCCACAGTGGCTTCCTTCCCACTCCTAGGCCTTTCCTATTCCATCATCGCCATAAGACCAATCTTATTTCGCATCGCCAGAAATCCTGCGCACTTGCCTACTCATGACGATGGTGCAGGTCACATTGTCAGCAATGACAATGGCAGCAGATGTAATTTACCGCCAAGTAGCAGTCTTGCAACTTGCTGCGGGCATTATTGGCCTTATTATCGAGGTGAACAATTGCACGGTCAGTATCATTCCTGTTGTTTATTTCAAATATTTTAACATTTATATTTATGTGCCAGGAGAATCTACTGTAATCTATGTTTTAAGTTCTCCAAAGGAAAAGATGGCTCTTGAAAATGAACCCAGCAAAGATAAAAACTTATCAGTTTATGATCAGAATCAAGTACATTATGAACAGTAAAATCGATTGTTCTCAACTCCTTTCCAACCCCACTGCCATTAAGTTAATCACCCCCACCCCCCATCCCCACCCCAAAGAAAGAAGGCATGTTTATGCTTAAAGGAGGTTCCAAATACCAATGTTCATGTCTGTTACCTTCAGTTTTGAGATATAAGTTACCCCATAAAAAGGAATTTTTTTCACTTCCTTTCACCCCCCCAACAAGAGAAATTTTCCAGAAAAAATACTTGTTTCTTTATTAGTAAAAGATCTTCTAAATACCAATTATCACGACTGTAACATCTTCAGTTTTTGAAATATGTGTCGTCATAAAAGGAATTCAACACCTTTGCACTCCTGCCCCCCAAGAAGACTTTCCCCCAAAATTGCATTTTTCTTTGTTTTTAAAGGAAATCCAAATACCAATTTTCATGTCTGTAACAACTTTAGTGTTTATTAGATGTAAGTATCCTCATACAATTAGTTCATTTAATTTTTCAAATCCTTCACCCCCTTCATTAGATTTTCTGAAATCAAAGGAATACATGTTTCTTTACTTTTAAAGCAGATTCCAAATACCAATTTTCACATCTGCAACATATTTCATTTTCGAGATAATAGTATCTTCATACAAATAATTCAGATAATATTTCAACTCTACCCCCTTTAAGTGGATTTCCAAAAACCAAAAAATATGTATTTTTTTATTTTTAAAGGAGATTCCAAATACTAAATTTCAGTTTTTAAGATCAGTATCCTAATAAAAAGAATTCAACCCCATTTTCAGTCATTTTTACCCCCACCCAAGTGGTTTTTCCAAAAACAAAAAATACATGTTTCTTTATTTTAATGGAGATTACAAAATACCACATTTCTTTACTTTTACAGGAGATTCCAAATACTAATTTTTATGTCTGTAACATTTTACGTTTCTGATATATACTATAGATATACTCCTTCAAAAAATTCAGCCCATTTGTTACTCCTGTTTAATCCCCATTAGTTGGATTTTCCAAAAACAAAAAAACATGTTTATTTTTAAAGGAGATCCCAAATACCAATTTTCAGGTCTGTAATACCTTCAGTTTCTGAGATATAAGTATCCTCATCAAAGGCACTCAACCATTTTCACCCTTTTTCACCCCTCCTAGTGGAATTTTTGAAAAACAAAAAAAATACATGTTTCTATATTTTTAAAGGAGATACTAAATACCAGTTTTTACATCTGTAAACTTTTAAAATTTTGAGATATAGATACACTCATTTAAAAAATTCACCCCCCTTTTCATCCTCTTAGCAATGGAATATCCAAAAATCCTCCCTTAGCAAGCATCTTCATTGTAATATGAATGTGTCCACAAAATTTCATTTTGTTATGTCCAGTAGTTTTGGCTCGGCGATGATGAGTCAGTCAGTCAGTCAGGACATATTCTTTTATATGTATAGACTAGCAAGATACCTTTGCTTTGCTACGGTATTATACTGAATTTTATAATTGAATGCTTAACATTTTATATATAATCCGCCGAAATTCATGATCTGAGTCATTTTCTGAGAGAATCCGCCATAATTTGTGATCTGAATTGTCTTCTGAGAGATTATGGCAAATTTCCTCCCATTTTTCAATCTTTCTTTGAAGCAATCGATTTCGTACTTCACGGGTTAGGTCCAGGTATTCCACCCGGTCAGTTGGGTCCCTAAATCTTTGCCACCTTTTCTTATAAGCATTTTAAATATGGATCAAATCCTTGAGGAGATCCGGCGTGGTGTCATCTGGGATGCCTTGGGGGTACTGAACCCATGGCCGGATTGCATTTATAGTCATTAAGCGGCCAGGACCCGTTTCCAGCGCAGTTCGCACATATTTACGACGGTCCAGAACATTATTATTATTATTATTATTATTATTATTATTATTATTATTATTATTATTATTATTATTAATGTTCTGGATCCCACAGCAAGATGCAAGACCGCTACTTGGCGGTAAATTATATCTGGTGCCATTGTCATTGCTGACAATGTGAGCAGCACATTGTCGTGCGTAGGCAAGTGCGCAGGATTTCTGGCGATATGAATGATATACTTCCCTGCATTATTGACCTTATTATAGAGGTGAAGAATTGCACAGTCAATATCATTCCTATCGTTTATTTAAAATTTGTTTAAATTTTTATTTTTATGCCAGGAGAATCTACTGTAATCTAAGAACGTTCTCCAAAGGAAAAGGTGGCTCTTGAAAATGACCCCAGGAAAGATTAAAAATGATTGATTTATGATCAGAATAAGTACATTGAAAATCCACAGCCTGTTTCCAGTCATTCGACCTGGTCAGAAATGGAATGAATGAAGCCCCAATCTAGCGGCGAAGATAGGAATTTTGCCACTTGCCGAAGCCTGTCACACTCTTCTGGGGCAATGATTAATAAATGACAAATGAAATGAAATGATATTGGAGAGTGTTGCTGGAATGAATGATGACAGTGAAATCCGGAGTACCCAAAGAAAATTCCTTCCCGCCTTGGCTTTGTCCAGCACAAACATCACATGGAGTGGTCGGGATTTGAACCATGCAACCTAGCGGTGAGAGGCCAGCGTGCTGCCACCAGAGCCACGGAGGATCCTAATAAGTACATTATGAACAGTAAAATCAATTGGTCTCAACTCCTTTTTCATCCCACTGCTGTTAAGTTGATTTACCCCCACCCCCCAAAAAAGGAAGCCGTGTTTCTTTATGGTTAAAGGAAATGCCAAATAACAATGTTCACGTCTGTTACCTTTAGTTTTGAGATATAAGTATCCCCATAAAATTAATTCACTCTCTTTTTAGCCCCTTTAACACTCTCCCCTCCCCTAAGTGAATTCTCCGGCAAAAAATTATTGTTTCTTTAATAGTAAACTTTTAAAGTTTTGAGAAATAGATACACTCATTTTTAAAAATTTATCCCCCGTTTTCACCCCCTACTATATGGATTTTCCCAAAAATACGTGTTTCTTTGTAAGGGAGATCCCAAATACCAATTTTCAGGTCTGTAATGTCTTCTAAATACCAGTTATCATGACTCTAGCATCTTCAGTTTTTGAGATATGTGTCCTCATAAAAGGAATTCAACTCCTTTTCACTCCCGCCCTACCGAGCTCGATAGCTGCAGTTGCTTAAGTGCGGCCAGTATCCAGTAATTGGGAGGTAGTGGGTTCGAGCCCCACTTTCGGCAGCCCTGAAGATGGTTTTCTGTGGTTTCCCATTTTCACACCAGGCAAATGCCGGGGCTTACCTTAATTAAGGCCACGGCCGCTTCCTTCCACTTCCTAGGCCTTTCCTATCCCATCGTCGCGAAAAGACCTATCTGTGTCGGTGCGATGTAAAACAAATAGCAAAAAACAATCACTCCTGCCCCCCAAGATGATTCCCCCCCCCAAAAACGTGTTTTTCTTTGTTTTTAAAGGAGATCCAAATTCCAATTTTCACGTCTGTAACAACTTTAGTTTATATTAGATGTATGTATCCTCATACAATTAATTCAATTAATTTTTTAATTCTTTCACCTCCCCCTCCCCCTCAAACCTTCATTGGATTTTCTAAGAATACATGTTTCTCTACTTTTAAAGCAGATTCCAAATACCAAATTTCATGTCTGTAACATCTTCAGTTTCTGAGATATAAGTATCCTCATTAAAGGCATTCAACCCCTTTTTCACCCCTCCTATTGGGATTTTCAGAAAAAAAATACGTGCTTCTTCTTCATTTTTAATGGAGATTCTAAATATCAATTTTAACATAGATACACTCATTTTAAAAATATACCCCCCGTTTTCACCCCCTATTATATGGATATTCCAAAAAATTCGTGTTTCTTTGTAAGGGAGATCCCAAATACCAATTTTCAAGTCTGTAATATCTTCAGTTTCTGAGATATGAGTATCCTCATTAAAGGTATTCAACCCATTTTTCGCCCCTCTGAATGGGATTTTCCAAAAACAAAAACAAAAAAATCATGTTTCTTTATTTTTAATAAAGATTCAAAATACCAATTTTTATATCTGTACACTTTTGGAGTTTTGAGAATAGATCCACTCATTTAAAAATTCCACTCCCCTTTTCACCCCCCATTATTTGGCTTCTGCAAAAACCAAAAAAAAATACAGGTTTCTTTATTTTTAAAGTAGATCTCAAATACCAACTTTTAGGTCTGTAATATCTTCAGTTTCTGAAATATATTCTTTAACTCATTTTTCGCCCCTGAGATTGTGATTTTCCGAAAACAAAAAATACATGTTTCTTTATTTTTAAAGGAGATTCTAAATACCAATTTTTACATCTGTAAACATTTAAAGTTTTGAGATATAGATACACTCATTTTAAAAATCCACTCCCCTTTTCACTCCCCCATTAACTGGATTTTCCAAAAACAAAAATATGTGTTTCTTTATTTTTAAAGGAGATACCAAATACAAATTGTCAGGTCTGTAATGTCTTCACTTTTTGAGATATGTATCCTCATTAAAGGTATTCAACCCGTTTTTCACCCCTCCTATTGGGATTTTCTGAAAACAAAAATATACGTATTTCTTTATTTTTAGATTTTTAGATTTTTAGATTTTTTACATTCATTTCAAAATTTCACCCCCCTTTTCACCCATTTAGCAACTGAATATCCAAAAATCCTCCCTAAGCAAGCACCTACATTGTAACATAAATGTATCCTCAAAATTTCATTTCTATATGTCCAGTAGTTTTGGCTCGGCGATGAGTCAGTCAGTCAGTCAGTCAGTCAGTCAGTCAGTCAGTCAGTCAGTCAGTCAGTCAGTCAGTCAGTCAGTCAGTCAGTCAGTCAGTCAGTCAGTCAGTCAGTCAGTCAGTCAGTCAGTCAGTCAGTCAGTCAGTCAGTCAGTCAGTCAGTCAGTCAGTCAGTCAGTCAGTCAGTCAGTCAGTCAGTCAGTCAGTCAGTCAGTCAGTCAGTCAGTCAGTCAGTCAGTCAGTCAGTCAGTCAGTCAGTCAGTCAGTCAGTCAGTCAGTCAGTCAGTCAGTCAGTCAGTCAGTCAGTCAGTCAGTCAGTCAGTCAGTCAGTCAGTCAGTCAGTCAGTCAGTCAGTCAGTCAGTCAGTCAGTCAGTCAGTCAGTCAGTCAGTCAGTCAGTCAGTCAGTCAGTCAGTCAGTCAGTCAGTCAGTCAGTCAGTCAGTCAGTCAGTCAGTCAGTCAGTCAGTCAGTCAGTCAGTCAGTCAGTCAGTCAGTCAGTCAGTCAGTCAGTCAGTCAGTCAGTCAGTCAGTCAGTCAGTCAGTCAGTCAGTCAGTCAGTCAGTCAGTCAGTCAGTCAGTCAGTCAGTCAGTCAGTCAGTCAGTCAGTCAGTCAGTCAGTCAGTCAGTCAGTCAGTCAGTCAGTCAGTCAGTCAGTCAGTCAGTCAGTCAGTCAGTCAGTCAGTCAGTCAGTCAGTCAGTCAGTCAGTCAGTCAGTCAGTCAGTCAGTCAGTCAGTCAGTCAGTCAGTCAGTCAGTCAGTCAGTCAGTCAGTCAGTCAGTCAGTCAGTCAGTCAGTCAGTCAGTCAGTCAGTCAGTCAGTCAGTCAGTCAGTCAGTCAGTCAGTCAGTCAGTCAGTCAGTCAGTCAGTCAGTCAGTCAGTCAGTCAGTCAGTCAGTCAGTCAGTCAGTCAGTCAGTCAGTCAGTCAGTCAGTCAGTCAGTCAGTCAGTCAGTCAGTCAGTCAGTCAGTCAGTCAGTCAGTCAGTCAGTCAGTCAGTCAGTCAGTCAGTCAGTCAGTCAGTCAGTCAGTCAGTCAGTCAGTCAAGTCAGTCAGTCAGTCAGTCAGTCAGTCAGTCAGTCAGTCAGTCAGTCAGTGTTTAAGCTCATGAAGAAAGACATCCAGTACTTCACATATCCTTCACCATATGAGTTTAGGTTACTATTTGGAAGAGGTCTTGTCAAGAAAATCGTGATCAGAACATAATTTATGGGGGAACATATTTTTTGTGTGTTTGGACAGCATAGACTCCATTGTTGTTAGATACACAGAGTTTGGGATATAACAGTAGTCACAGGTATGACCTTGTGGGAAAATTAGTAGAAAGATTTGTTATCCAAATCAGCAAGATGCTTGGAGGTTCTCCAAGGTTTCTGACAGCTAATGTTTTAAACATTTATATCTTAGATACCTAATACTGTATCTTAATACTTTATAAGTAACTTCAGAATTACTGATGTTCAAATCTTTAAGCCACTAAATTAATGTGTAAACTAGCTTCCTCAATTCAAATATTCCTGAAGTGTACATAAATGGCACATGAAAGAAGATAATTCAAAGGTCATTCTCTCAAATGGAAGTCCTACAGTATTTCTTCCATGTATGTTTTATGTACTGCCATGCCCACTTATTGTATAATGCGAGCAGCCATAACTACACTAGCGCAGTCTGCCACCATCACCTATTAGGTACGAGAGAGCACTGACTTCCTCTTTCCATATGCTATGTTGTTGTTGTTGTTATTATAATAATTATTTTTGTGGCTATTTGTTTTCTGTTGCACCGACACAGATAGGTCTTAAGGTGACGATGGGACAGGAAAGGGCTAGGAGTAGGAAGGAAGCAGCCGTAGCCTTCATTAAGGTACAGCCCCAGCATTTGCCTGGTGTGAAAATGGGAAACCACAGAAAACCATTTTCAGGGCTGCCGACAGTGGGGTTCGAACCTACTATCTCCTGAATACTGGATACTGGCCGTACTAAAGCGACTACAGCTATCGAGCTTGGTATTATTATTATTATTATTATTATTATTATTATTATTATTATTATTATTATTATTACAAAATATATCTGTATAATGAAAGAACAAAAAATATAACATTAATCCTTGAATCATAGCAGTCAAACTAAGCATGAACAACAGTAAATATCACATTTATAAACTACTAGCTTTATTAACCAGCACTGTCTGCCTACTTTATTCAGTATTTACATTTAGGATTTTTATTACCTCTTAATTATGTGTGAAGTAAATTTTAGTAGATTTCTTTATTTTTATGGTTCATGTTTGTGGGTTACAGTAGTCACGTCCTAGTTCGTGAACCATGGGCAACGGCTGAGTGGCCTAGTAAGTGGTCCTGAGAGTCGGGATACCAGTTGCTATGGAATGGGAGTGGGCATCTCGGAAATATTCTGAGTCGTGACCCTCCTTGTGCTCAGGCGGCTAGGACTATACAATTCACCGGTGGTCCATAACCTGTTAGAGGAGAGATCCTCACTTGGACTATGTGCAAGTAGGGCAGCATCCTGCTTCATGAATTTACCAAGCTCAGAACACTTTAAGCAAGCCTCGGACCTATGGGAGTAATGGAATCCCACTCCGATTTGACAGGCGAGGGACTCCTTGGAAGCAACTTGGCGAACAAAATGGAATTCAATGGGGAGCCATCAATATTAATGGGGTTTATGGAAGAAAGAAAGTAGAACTGGCTGAGTCAGCAAAGAGGATGCATCTGGATGTGCTAGGAGTAAGTGATATTCGGGTAAGGGGAGATAATGAGGAAGAGATAGGAGATTATAAAGTGTACTTGACGGGTGATAGAAAGGGAAGGGCAGAGTCAGGGATAGGGCTCTTTATCAGGAATACCATTGCACGGAACATAGTTTCTGTTAGGCACGTAAGTGAGCGAATGATGTGGGTAGATTTGTCAGTGGGAGCAATTAGGACAAGGATTGTGTCCGTCTATTCACCATGTGAGGGTGCAGATGAGGATGAAGTTGACAAGTTTTATGAAGCATTGAGTGACATCGTGGTCAGGGTCAACAGCAAGGATAGAATAGTGCTAATGGGCGATTTCAATGCGAGAGTTGGGAATAGAACTGAAGGATACGAAGGGTGATTGGTAAATGTGGGGAAGATAGGGAAGCTAATGGGAATGGGAAGCGTTTGCTGGACTGTGCTAGTATGGGTTTAGCTGTTACGAATACATTCTTCAAGCATAAGGCTATTCATCGCTACACATGGGAGGCTAGGGGTACCAGATCCAAAATAGACTATATCTTAACAGACTTCGAATTCAGGAAATCTGTTAGGAATGTACGAATTTTCCATGGATTTTTCGATGATACAGACCACTATCTGATCTGTAGTGAACTAAGTATCTCTAGGTCTAGGGTAGAGAAAGTGAAATCTGTCTGCAAACAAATAAGGGTAGAAAATCTCCAGGACAAGGAAATTAGACAGAAGTACATGGATATGATTAGTGAGAAGTTTCGAACAGTAGACAGTAAGCAGGTTCAAGATATAGAAAGTGAATGGGTGGCATACAGGGATGCTGTAGTAGAAACAGCAAGGGAATGCCTAGGAACAACTGTGTGTAAAGATGAGAAAAGGCAAATATCTTGGTGGAATGATGAAGTGAGAGCAGCCTGAAAACGTAAAAAGAAGGCTTATTAGAAATGGCTCCAAACAAGGGCCGAGGCAGACAGGGATATGTACATAGATGAAAGAAACAGAGCAAAACAAGTAGTTGTTGAATCCAAAAAGAAGTCATGGGAAGATTTTGGTAATAACCTGGAAAGGCTAGGTCAAGCAGCAGGGAAACGTTTCTGGACAGTAGTAAAGAATCTTAGGAAGGGAGGGAAAAAGGAAATGAACAGTTTTGTGAGTAATTCAGGTGAACTCATATTAGATCCCAGGGAATAACTGGAGAGGTGGAGGGAATATTTTGAACATCTTCTCAATGTAAAAGGAAATCATCCTGGTGGTGTTGCAAACAGCCAAGCTCATGGGGAGGAGGAAAATGATGTTGGTGAAATTATGCTTGAGGAAGTTGAAAGGATGGTAAACAAACTCCATTGTCATAAGGCAGCAGGAATAGATGAAATTAGACCTGAAATGGTGAAGTATAGTGGGAAGGCAGGGATGAAATGGCTTCATAGAGTAGTAAAATTAGCGTGGAGTGTTGGTAAGGTACCTTCAGATTGGACAAAGGCAGTAACTGCACCCATCTATAAGCAAGGGAATAGGAAGGATTGCAACAACTATCGGGGTATCTCATTGATTAGTATACCAGGCAAAGTATTCACTGGCATCTTGGAAGGGAGGGTGCGATCAGTCGTTGAGAGGAAGTTGGATGAAAACCAGTGTGGTTTCATACCACACAGATGCTGTCAGGATCAGATTTTCAGTATGCGCCAGGTAATTGAAAAATGCTACAAGAGGAATAGGCAGTTGTGTTTGTGTTTCGTAGATCTAGAGAAAGCATATGACAGGGTACCGAGGGACTATGGAATTAAAGGTAGATTATTAAAATCAATCAAAGGCATTTATGTTGACAATTGGGCTTCAGTGAGAATTGATGGTAGAATGAGTTGTTGGTTCAGGGTACTTACAGGAGTTAGACAAGGCTGTAATCTTTCACCTTTGCTGTTCGTAGTTTACATGGATCATCTGCTGAAAGGTATAAAATGGCAGGGAGGGATTCAGTTAGGTGGAAATGTAGTAAGCAGTTTGGCCTATGCTGACCACTTGGTCGTAATGGTAGAGTGTGCCGAAAGCCTGCAGTGTAATATCTTGGAATTTGAAAATAGGTGCAATGAGTATGGTATGAAAATTAGCCTCTCGAAGACTAAATGGATGTCAGTAGGTAAGAAATTCAACAGAATTGAATGTCAGATTGGTGATACAAAGCTAGAACAGGTCGATAATTTCAAGTATTTAGGTTGTGTGTTCTCCCAGGATGGTAATATAGTAAGTGAGATTGAATCAAGGTGTAGTAAAGCTAATGCAGTGAGCTCGCAGTTGCGATCAGCAGTATTCTGTAAGAAGGAAGTCAGCTCCTAGACGAAACTATCCTTACATCGGTCTGTTTTCAGACCAACTTTGCTTTATGGGAGCGAAAGCTGGGTGGACTCAGGATATCTTATTCATAAGTTAGAAGTAACAGACATGAAAGTAGCAAGAATGATTGTTGGTACAAACAGGTGGGAACAATGGCAGGAGGGTACTCGGAATGAGGAGATAAAGGCTAATTTAGGAATGAACTCGATGGATGAAGCTGTACGCATAAACCGGCTTCGGTGGTGGGGTCATGTGAGGCAAATGGAGGAGGATAGGTTACCTAGGAGAATAATGGAGTCTGCTATGGTGGGTAAGAGAAGTAGAGGGAAACCAAGATGACGATGGTTAGACTCGGTTTCTAACGATTTAAAGATAAGAGGTATAGAACTAAATGAGGCCACAACACTAGTTGCAAATCGAGGACTGTGGCGACGTTTAGTAAATTCTCAGAGGCTTGCAGACTGAACGCTGAAAGGCATAACAGTCTATAATGATAATGTATGTATGTATGTATGTATGTATGTATGTATGTATGTTTCTTTATTTTGACATTGATCGATATTTTACAAAATATTTTGAAGTTTATAAATCATTGTTAAACTACAAAATACGTGTTTAATTTTAAGTTTTAGTTTTAGATTATTTTGTTTTATGTTAATTAAACTTTGGCCTTGTGGCAGATTGTCTGGGAAGTATATAGTTGATCCTTTCAAACAAATAATAAAAATTAAGTGGCGACTAAGTACTTATGCGTTGCACCATACATATGATGTACATTATTCCAACTGTCTGTACCTAATCAGCCTAGGGACCCCGTAAACTGCAGATTCAACACTAATCTCAGTCAGTTTCAACATTTTCTTCTTTATTACTTCTCACCCACATGCCAATTGGGGCTGAACTTGTACTTAAAAAACATCCAGAGTGTCATGATTCATCTCAGCAATCCTGAAAACTATGGATTTGACACTAATATCAGTTATTTTTTATTATTTACAGTACACATGTCCCTGTTCCCCCCATAGGGTTGCTAGGGGTGTCTAGCCCTACAGTATTTTTTCTGGTTGGCAAGTGATTTGTGCATCAAATTTGGTGTAGAGTTGTTTGGGAACATATACACATAAATCCACACTCCCGGTCATTTTGGAGATTCACTTTTTCACTCCCTCTCAATCGCATACTGCTGAGGGGTGAAGATGGACTTAAATGCCATCCATATCATTCATATCAGAAACCACAAAACTATGGATTTGACTCTAATATTGGTTTTTTTAAAAATTATTTTCCCGTCGGGGTGCAAGGGTTGTCCTACCCCTACATTGTCTTTTCCAGATTGTAAGTCATATTTGTACCAAGTTTGATTGAGAGCTGTTCTGGAAGATACATTCAAACATTCATAATCTTGGACATTTTGGACATTTCTTTTTTTTACACCTTCTTAACCCTCATGTGGACGGTGGCTGAACATCAACGTAAATGGCACCTAGAGTGTCACTATTCTTCTGAACAACCCAGAAAAATATGGATTCAGCAATAATATTGGTTGTATTCAATTATTCTCACATGCCACCCCATTACAGGTGCTAGCAGTATCTTATCCCATCTCCCCCAGTATCTTTTGCAGATTTTATTTATTTAATCATATGGTGATTATAACAATATATCCATAAGTTCAGGTCCAAGTGTTTCAGCCAATCTACAGTATTTTTTGAAGATAATAAGTATTATGTGTACCAAGTTTGACTGAGAGCTGTTCTGGAACACACACACACATATCTACATTCAAAACCTTGGTCACTTTTGACATTTTCTTTCTCATCCTTTCTCATCTCCCATGCTGATGAGCATGAATTCAGCTTAAACATCATCCACAGTGTTTCTGTACATCTCATCGACTCCAAAAACTGTGGATTCAAAACGAATAATGGTCATTTTAAATTATTTTTAAAAATCACCCCTATCCTAGGGGTGCTAGGAGTCTCTTACATCTGCAGTATCATTTCTGCACAGTAAGTCATATGTGCACCTAGTTTGGCTGAGAGCTGTTCTGGACATACAGACTTACATCCATAATCTTGAACATCTTGGACATTTTCTATGACATCCCCGCTCACCCAAATGCTGCTTGGGGTGAACTTCGACATAAACGACACCTGGTGTACAACTATTTATCTCAGCAACCTCAAAAACTATGGATTCCATGCCTTAAAGTTTTATGTAACCCCTCTCCACACAACCTCCACTACCCACTCCCCCCTAGGGGTGCCTGGAGTGGATTACCCACACATTATTTTTATTTTTCCAGACAGTAAGTAACATACGTACCACGTTTTGTTAAAATAGGTCAACTGTTTTAGGAGGACATATGAACAAACGCACATCCATACATACAGACATACAATGACTTTTATTTATACGATCCAGTAAAAGAGCAAGGGAACAATACTGAAAGATAAAACAAATTTCAAATTAAAAATAGGGAAGAAAATAAAAAGATAACATTATTAGTATATTGCTTTTTATTTTCAGTTTTAAGGAGTAGTACCCAGTATGATGCAGAAAAAGAATATGGAAATGGACTACAAGAAGAAAACCTAATGCAAAGTATCTACAACAGTGATGCAGAAATATTCCACAAGACAGTAGCCAAGGAGAGAAAATATATTGTGCAACCTAAGAAACATATGATACTAACAAAAGATGCAGCAGCTGCAATGGGATGTAATATGACTGCAGCAATACCAGTAGTAACAACAGTACCAGGAAATGCTTCTGTATCTTTGGATACCCATTCAAAATCATCAGCTGAAATACAAGTGGTAATAACAGGAACACTCCCTCCATCTCTAGCAAGAGAGTCACAAACATCAGCAAGTAGACCTGCAGTAATACCAGGAGATGTTCCTACATCTAATGGAAGTTCTACAGCCGGATTACAAATAGCAATAAATAGAACTCAATATGTGTCTTCCGGTGATGTGTCTCAATCTTCATCTGGATCACATGTAGGAATACCAGGAAGTGCTGGTGTATCTGTAGGTACTGAGTCACTATCATCAGCAGGATCACATGTAGTAATGCCAGGTAGGACTAGTGTATCTGTAGGTACTGAGTCACTATCATCAGCAGGATCACATGCTGAAATACCAGGAGGTGCTGGTGTATCTATAGGTACTGAGTCACTATCATCAGCAGGATCACATGTAGTAATACCAGGTAGGACTAGTGTATCTGTAGGTACTGAGTCACTATCATCAGCAGGATCACATGTAGTATTACCAGGTAGGACCAGTGTATCTGTAGGTACTGAGTCACTATCATCAGCAGGATCACATATAGTAATACCAGAAAGTGCTGGTGTATCTGTAGGTACTGAGTCACTATCATCAGCAGGATCACATGTAGTAATACCAGGTAGGACTAGTGTATCTGTAGGTACTGAATCACTATCATCAGCAGGATCACAAGTAGTTATACCAGGTAGGACTAGTGTATCTGTAGGTACTGAGTCACTATCATCAGCAGGATCACATGTAGTAATACCAGGTAGGACTAGTGTATCTGTAGGTACTGAGTCACTATCATCAGCAGGAACACATGTACTAATACCAGGAAGGGCTGGTGTATCTGTAGGTACTGAGTCACTATCATCAGCAGGATCACATGTAGTAATACCAGGAAGTGCTGGTGTATCTGTAGGTACTGAGTCACTATCCTCAGCAGCATCACATGTAGTAATACCAGGTAGGACTAGTGTATCTGTAGGTACTGAGTCACTATCATCAGCAGGATCACATGTAATAATACCAGGTAGGACTAGTGTATCTGTAGGTACTGAGTCACTATCATCAGCAGGATCACATGTAGTATTACCAGGTAGGACTAGTGTATCTGTAGGTACTGAGTCACTATCATCAGCAGGATCACATGTAGTAATACCAGGTAGGACTAGTGTATCTGTAGGTACTGAGTCACTATCATCAGCAGGATCACAAGTAGTATTACCAGGTAGGACTAATGTATCTGTAGGTACTGAGTCACTATCATCAGCAGGATCACATATAGTAATACCAGAAAGTGCTGGTGTATCTGTAGGTACTAAGTCACTATCATCAGCAGGATCACATGTAGTAATACCAGGTAGGACTAGTGTATCTGTAGGTACTGAGTCACTATCATCAGCAGGATCACATGTAGTAATACCAGGAAGTGCTGGTGTATCTGTAGGTACTGAGTCACTATCATCAGCAGGATCACATGTAGTAATACCAGGTAGGACTAGTGTATCTGTAGGTACTGAGTCACTATCATCAGCAGGATCACATGTAGTAATACCAGGAAGTGCTGGTGTATCTGTAGGTACTGAGTCACTATCATCAGCAGGATCACATGTAGTAATACCAGGTAGGACTAGTGTATCTGTAGGTACTGAGTTACTATCATCAGCAGGATCAAATGTAGTAATACCAGGAAGTGCTGGTGTATCTGTAGGTGCTGAGACACTATCATCAGCAGGAACACATGTAGTAATACCAGGGAGTGCTGGTGTATCTGTAGGTACTGAGTCACTATCATCAGCAGGATCACATGTAGTAATACCAGGTAGGACTAGTGTATCTGTAGGTACTGAGTCACTATCATCAGCAGGATCACATGTAGTAATACCAGGTAGGACTAGTGTATCTGTAGGTACTGAGTCACTATCATCAGCAGGATCACATGTAGTAATACCAGGTAAGACTAGTGTATCTGTAGGTACTGGGTCACTATCATCAGCAGGATCACATGTAGTAATACCAGGGAGTACTGGTGTATCTGTAGGTACTGAGTCACTATCATCAGCAGGATCACATATAGTAATACCAGGTAGGACTAGTGTATCTGTAGGTACTGAGACACTATCATCAGCAGGATCACATGTAGTAATACCAGGGAGTGCTGGTGTATCTGTAGGTACTGAGTCACTATCATCAGCAGGATCACATGTAGTAATACCAGGAAGTGCTGCTGTATCTGTAGGTACTGAGTCACTATCATCAGCAGGATCACATGTAGTAATACCAGGGAGTGCTGGTGTATCTGTAGGTACTGAGTCACTATCATCAGCAGGATCACATGTAGTAATACCAGGTAGGACTAGTGTATCTGTAGGTACTGAGTCACCATCATCAGCAGGATCACATGTAGTATTACCAGGAATTGCTGGTGTATCTGTAGGTACTGAGTCAGTATCATCAGCAGGATCACATGTAGTATTACCAGGTAGGACTAGTATATCTGTAGGTACTGAGTCACTATCATCTGCAGGATCACATGTAGTAATACCAGGTAGGACTAGTGTATCTGTAGGTACTGAGTCACTATCATCAGCAGGGTCACATGTAGTAATACCAGGAAGTGCTGGTGTATCTGTAGGTACTGAGTCACTATCATCAGCAGGATCACATGTAGTAATGCCAGGTAGGACTAATGTATCTGTAGGTACTGAGTCACTATCATCAGCAGGATCACATGTAGTAATACCAGAAAGTGCTGGTGTATCTGTAGGTACTAAGTCACTATCATCAGCAGGATCACATGTAGTAATACCAGGTAGGACTAGTGTATCTGGAGGTACTGAGTCACTATCATCAGCAGGATCACATGTAGTAATACCAGGTAGGACTAGTGTATCTGTAGGTACTGAGTCACTATCATCAGCAGGATCACATGTAGTAATGCCAGGTAGGACTAGTGTATCTGTAGGTACTGAGTCAGTATCATCAGCAGGATCACATGTAGTAATACCAGGAAGTGCTGGTGTATCTGTAGGTACTGAGTCACTATCATCAGCAGGATCACATGTAGTAATGCCAGGTAGTGCTGGTGTATCTGTAGGTACTGAGTCACTATCATCAGCAGGATCACATATAGTCATACCAGGAAGTGCTGGTGTATCTGTAGGTACTGAGTCACTATCATCAGCAGGATCACATGTAGTATTACTAGGTAGGACTAGTATATCTGTAGGTACTGTGTCACTATCATCAGCAGGGTCACATGTAGTAATACCAGGAAGTGCTGGTGTATCTGTAGGTACTGAGTCACTATCATCAGCAGGATCACATGTAGTAATACCAGGTAGGACTAGTGTATCTGTAGGTACTGAGTCACTATCATCAGCAGGATCACATGTAGTAATACCAGGAAGTGCTGGTATATCTGTAGGTACTGAGTCACTATCATCAGCAGGATCACATGTAGTAATACCAGGAAGTGCTGGTGTATCTGTAGGTACTGAGTCACTATCATCAGCAGGATCACATGTAGTAATACCAGGAAGTGCTGGTGTACCTGTAGGTACTGAGTCACTATCATCAGCAGGATCACATGTAATTATACCAGGTAGGACTAGTGTATCTGTAGGTACTGAGTCACTATCATCAGCAGGATCACATGTAGTAATACCAGGTAGGACTAATGTATCTGTAGGTACTGAGTCACTATCATCAGCAGGATCACATGTAGTAATACCAGGTAGGACTAGTGTATCCGTAGGTACTGAGTCACTATCATCAGCAGGATCACATGTAGTAATGCCAGGTAGGACTAGTGTATCTGTAGGTACTGAGTCACTATCATCAGCAGGATCACATGTAGTAATGCCAGGTAGGACTAGTGTATCTGTAGGTACTGAGTCACTATCATCAGCAGGATCACATATAGTAATACCAGGAAGTGCTGCTGTATCTGTAGGTACTGAGTCACTATCATCAGCAGGATCACATGTAGTATTACCAGGAAGTGCTGGTGTATCTGTAGGTACTGAGTCACTATCATCAGCAGGATCACATATAGTAATACCAGAAAGTGCTGGAGTATCTGTAGGTACTGAGTCACTATCATCAGCAGGATCACATGTAGTAATACCAGGAAGTGCTGGTGAATCTGTAGGTACTGAGTCACTATCATCAGCAGGATCACATGTAGTAATACCAGGAAGTGCTGGTGTATCTGTAGGTACTGAGTCACTATCATCAGCAGGATCACATGTAGTAATACCAGGTAGGACTAGTTTATCTGTAGGTACTGAGTCACTATCATCAGCAGGATCACAAGTAGTTATACCAGGTAGGACTAGTGTATCTGTAGGTACTGAGTCACTATCATCAGCAGGATCACATGTAGTAATACCAGGTAGGACTAGTGTATCTGTAGGTACTGAGTCACTATCATCAGCAGGATCACATGTAGTAATACCAGGAAGTGCTCGTGTATCTGTAGGTACTGAGTCACTATCATCAGCAGGATCACATGTAGTAGTACCAGGAAGTGCTGGTGTATCTGTAGGTACTGGGTCACTATCATCAGCAGGATCACATGTAGTAATACCAGGTAGGACTGGTGTATCTGTAGGTACTGAGTCACTATCATCAGCAGGGTCACATGTAGTAATACCAGGTAGGACTAGTGTATCTGTAGGTACTGAGTCACTATCATCAGCAGGATCACATGTAGTAATACCAGGGAGTGCTGGTGTATCTGTAGGTACTGAGTCACTATCATCAGCAGGATCACATGTAGTAATACCAGGTAGGACTGGTGTATCTGTAGGTACTGAGTCACTATCATCAGCAGGGTCACATGTAGTAATACCAGGTAGGACTAGTGTATGTGTAGGTACTGAGTCACTATCATCAGCAGGATCACATGTAGTAATACCAGGGAGTGCTGGTGTATCTGTAGGTACTGAGACACTATCATCAGCAGGATCACATGTAGTAATACCAGGAAGTGCTGGTGTATCTGTAGGTACTGAGTCACTATCATCATCAGGATCACATGTAGTAATACCAGGAAGTGCTGGTGTATCTGTAGGTACTGAGTCACTATCATCAGCAGGATCACATGTAGTAATACCAGGGAGTTTTGGTGTACCTGTAGGTACTGCGTCACTATCATCATCAGGGTCACATGTAGTAATACCAGGAAGTGCTGGTGTATCTGTAGGTACTGAGTCACTATCATCAGCAGGATCACATGTAGTAATACCAGGTAGGACTAGTGTATCTGTAGGAACTGAGTCACTATCATCAGCAGGATCACATGTAGTAATACCAGGAAGTGCTGGTGTACCTGTAGGTACTGAGTCACTATCATCAGCAGGATCACATATAGTAATACCAGGAAGTGCTGGTGTATCTGTAGGTACTGAGACACTATCATCAGCAGGATCACATGTAGTAATACCAGGTAGGACTAGTGTATCCGTAGGTACTGAGTCACTATCATCAACAGGATCACATGTAGTAATACCAGGAAGTGCTGGTGTATCTGTAGGTACTGAGTCACTATCATCAGCAGGATCACATGTAGTAATGCCAGGTAGGACTAGTGTATCTGTAGGTACTGAGTCACTATCATCAGCAGGATCACATATAGTAATACCAGGAAGTGCTGCTGTATTTGTAGGTACTGAGTCACTATCATCAGCAGGATCACATGTAGTATTACCAGGAAGTGCTGGTGTATCTGTAGGTACTGAGTCACTATCATCAGCAGGATCACATATAGTAATACCAGAAAGTGCTGGAGTATCTGTAGGTACTGAGTCACTATCATCAGCAGGATCACATGTAGTAATACCAGGAAGTGCTGGTGTATCTGTAGGTACTGAGTCACTATCATCAGCAGGATCAGATGTAGTAATACCAGGAAGTGCTGCTGTATCTCTAGGTACTGAGTCACTATCATCAGCAGGATCACATGTAGTAATACCAGGAAGTGCTGGTGTATCTGTAGGTACTGAGTCACTATCATCAGCAGGATCACATGTAGTAATACCAGGAAGTGCTGGTGAATCTGTAGGTACTGAGTCACTATCATCAGCAGGATCACATGTAGTAATACCAGGAAGTGCTGGTGTATCTGTAGGTACTGAGTCACTATCATCAGCAGGATCACATGTAGTAATACCAGGTAGGACTAGTGTATCTGTAGGTACTGAGTCACTATCATCAGCAGGATCACAAGTAGTTATACCAGGTAGGACTAGTGTATCTGTAGGTACTGAGTCACTATCATCAGCAGGATCACATGTAGTAATACCAGGATGTGCTGGTGTATCTGTAGGTACTGAGTCACTATCATCAGCAGGATCACATGTAGTAATACCAGGAAGTGCTGGTGTATCTGTAGGTACTGAGTCACTATCATCAGCAGGATCACATGTAGTAATACCAGGAAGTGCTGGTGTATCTGTAGGTACTGAGTCACTATCATCAGCAGGATCACATGTAGTAATGCCAGGAGGTGCTGGTGTATCTGTAGGTACTGAGTCACTATCATCAGCAGGATCACATGTAGTAATACCAGGAAGTGCTGGTGTATCTGTAGGTACTGAGTCACTATCATCAGCAGGATCACATGTAGTAATACCAGGTAGGACTAGTGTATCTGTAGGTACTGAGTCACTATCATCAGCAGGATCACATGTAGTAATACCAGGAAGTGCTGGTGTATCTGTAGGTACTGAGTCACTATCATCAGCAGGATCACATGTAGTAATACCAGGTAGGACTAGTGTATCTGTAGGTACTGAGTCACTATCATCAGCAGGATTACATGTAGTTATACCAGGTAGGACTAGTGTATCTGTAGGTACTGAGTCACTATCATCAGCAGGATCACATGTATTAATACCAGGAAGTGCTGGTATATCTGTAGGTACTGAGTCACTATCATCAGCAGGATCACATGTAGTAATACCAGGAAGTGCTGGTGTATCTGTAGGTACTGAGTCACTATCATCAGCAGGATCACATGTAGTAATACCAGGTAGGACTAGTGTATCTGTAGGTACTGAGTCACTATCATCAGCAGGATCACATGTAGTAATACCAGGAAGTGCTGGTATATCTGTAGGTACTGAGTCACTATCATCAGCAGGATCACATGTAGTAATACCAGGAAGTGCTGGTGTATCTGTAGGTACTGAGTCACTATCATCAGCAGGATCACATGTAGTATTACCAGGAAGTGCTGGTGTATCTGTAGGTACTGAGTCACTATCATCAGCAGGATCACATGTAGTAATACCAGGTAGGACTAGTGTATCTGTAGGTACTGAGTCACTATCATCAGCAGGATCACATGTAGTAATACCAGGAAGTGCTGGTGTATCTGTAGGTACTGAGTCACTATCATCAGCAGGATCACATGTAGTAATACCAGGTAGGACTAGTGTATCTGTAGGTACTGAGTCACTATCATCAGCAGGATCACATGTAGTTATACCAGGTAGGACTAGTGTATCTGTAGGTACTGAGTCACTATCATCAGCAGGATCACATGTAGTAATACCAGGAAGTGCTGGTATATCTGTAGGTACTGAGTCACTATCATCAGCAGGATCACATGTAGTAATACCAGGAAGTGCTGGTGTATCTGTAGGTACTGAGTCACTATCATCAGCAGGATCACATGTAGTAATACCAGGTAGGACTAGTGTATCTGTAGGTACTGAGTCACTATCATCAGCAGGATTACATGTAGTAATACCAGGTAGGACTAGTGTATCTGTAGGTACTGAGTCACTATCATCAGCAGGATCACATGTAGTAATACCAGGGAGTGCTGTTGTATCTGTACGTACTGAGTCACTATCATCAGCAGGATCACATGTAGTAATACCAGGGAGTTTTGGTGTACCTGTAGGTACTGAGTCACTATCATCAGCAGGATCACATATAGTAGTACCAGGAAGTGCTGGTGTATCTGTAGGTACTGATTCACTATCATCAGCAGGATCACATGTAGTAATACCAGGGAGTTTTGTTGTACCTGTAGGTACTGAGTCACTGTCATCAGCAGGATCACATTTAGTAATACCAGGGAGTGCTGGTGTATCTGTAGGTAGTGAGTCACTGTCATCAGCAGGATCATATGTAGTATTACCAGGTAGGACTAGTGTATCTCTAGGTACTGAGTCATTATCATCAGCAGGATCACATGTAGAAATACCAGGGAGTGCTGGTGTATCTGTAGGTACTGAGTCACTGTCATCAGCAGGATCACATGTACTAATACCAGGGAGTGCTGGTGTATGTGTAGGTACTGAGTCATTAACATCAGCAGGATCACATGTACTAATACCAGGAAGTGCTGGTGTATCTGTAGGTAGTGGGTCACTGTCATCAGCGGGATCACATGTAGTATTACCTGGTAGGACTAGTGTATCTGTAGGTACTGAGTCACTATCATCAGCAGGATCACATGTACTAATACCGGGGAGTGCTGGTGTACCTGGAGGTAGTGAGTCACTGTCATCAGCAGGATCACATGTAGTATTACCTGGTAGGACTAGTGTATCTGTAGGTACTGAGCCACTATCATCAGCAGGATCACATGTACTAATACCAGGGAGTACTGGTGTATCTGTAGGTACTGAGTCATTATCATCAGCAGGATCACGTGTAGTAATGCCAGGAGGTGCTGGTGTATCTGCAGGTACTGAGTCACTGTCATCAGCAGAATCACATACAGTAATACCACAAAGTGCTGGTGTATCTGTAGCTACTGAGTCACTATCATTCGCAGGATCACGTGTAATCTTACCAGGAATTGCTGGTGTATCTGAAGGTACTGAGTCACTGGTATCAACAGGATCACATGCAATAATACCAGGAAGTGCTGGTGTATCTGCAGGTACTGAGTCACTATCATCAACAGGATCACATGCAGTAATACCAGAAAGTGCTCGTGTATCTGTAGGTACTGAGTCATTATCATCAGCAGGATCACATGCAGTAATACCAGGAAATGCTGGTGTATCTGTAGGTACTGAGTCATTATCATCAGCAGGATCACATATAATCTTACCAGGAAGTGCTGGTGTATCTGTAGGTACTGAGTCATTATCATCAGCAGGATCACATATAATCTTACCAGGAAGTGCTGGTGTATCTGTAGGTACTGAGTCATTATCATCAGCAGGATCACATATAATCTTACCAGGAAGTGCTGGTATATCTGCAGGTACTGAGTCACTATTATCAGCAGGATCACATGCAGTAATACCAGGAAGTGCTGGTGTATCTTTAGGTACTGAGTCATTATCATCATCAGTATCACATATAGTAATACCAGGGAATGCTGGTGTTTCTGTAGGTACTGAGTCATTATCATCAGCAGGAACCCTTGCAGTAATGCCGGGGAGTGCTGGTGTATCTGTACGTACTGTGTCATTATCATCAGCAGGATCACATGTAGTAATACCAGGGAGTGCTGGTGTTTCTGTAGGTACTGAGTCATTATCATCAGCAGGATCACATGTAGTAATACCAGGTAGGACTAGTGTATCTGTAGGTACTGAGTCACTATCATCAGCAGGATCACATGTAGTAATACCAGGAAGTGCTGGTGTATCTGTACGTACAGACTCATTATCATCAGCAGGATCACATGTAGTAATACTAGGAAGTGCTGGTGTTTCTGTAGGTACTGAGTCTTTATCATCAGCAGGATCACATGTAGTAATACCAGGAAGTGCTGGTGTTTCTGTAGGTACTGAGTCTTTATCATCAGCAGGATCACATGTATTAATACCAGAGAGTGTTGGTGTATCTGTAGGTACTGAGTCACTGTCATCAGCAGGATCACATGTAGTAATACCAGGAAGTGCTGGTGTATCTGTAGGTACTGAGTCATTATCATCAGCAGGATCACATGTAATAATCCCAGGAAGTGCTGGTGTATCTGTAAGTACTGAATCACTATCATCAGAAGGTTCACATGCAGTAATACCAGGAAGTGCTGGTGTATCTGTAGGTACTGAGTCATTATCATCTGCAGGGTCACATGTAATAATGCCAGGAAGTGCTGGTGTATCTGTAGGATCACATATAGTAAAACCAGGGAGTGCTGGTGTATCAGTAGGTAGTGAGTCACTATCATCAGAAGGTTCACATGCAGTAATACCAGGAAGTGCTGGTGTATCTGTAGGTACTGAGTCTCTATCATCTGCAGGTTCACATGTAATAATACCAGGAAGTGCTGGTGTATCTGTAGTTACTGAGTCTCTATCATCTGCAGGATCACATGTAGAATTACCTGGAAATACTCCTGTATCTCTGGCTCAGTTATCCACTTCATCACATGCGGTAATACCAGGAAGTGTTTTTGTATTGGTACCTACTGATTCTCAGTCCGCTATCGGTTCACATGGAGATATACCACAAATTACTCGTTTAGGTCCTGGGGCTGAGTTTCAGTCATTACCTGGATCTCAAGGAGTGTTAACAGGGGAAGTATACGACTCTCATATTTCACCCGGTTCTCATGTTCTGTTATCAGAACATGGTATTTTACCCGGCGTATCTGTGACTGAATCTATATCTGGTGTATCTGTACCAGAATCAGAAACTGGGGTTTTATCAATAGGTAGTCATCTTATTATACCAGGTGATATTTCTGGAACTAATATGTCTGTTTCTGAATCGTCTGTTGATTCACATTTAGGATCTGTATTGAATAGTAACTCTCTTTCAGACTATGGTGTCTCATCATTTAATTTAGGAAGTGGAACAGTTGTGAACATGGGTGATATAAGTGAAGAGCTAATAGATGTGTTATGCTGATTTTTTGTATTATTGTCCTTCGTTGGTTTATTGAGTAGTTATTTGAAGACATGTTTTGCCCCTGTCGACTAACTATTTGCACGATGTGTGTTGATGTTTATATTTTAGTATTCTCCCTATGAGTGTGCAAGTTGTGTATGTATATTTTATTTTTATTTATGCTATAATAAATTGAAATTTATTATATTAATATTTTCTAAATTCTTCATCATCATCATCATCATCCTAAACTATCTCCAGTTTCCTGGGTGTGGTATATGAGCCTCCTCCATCTTATCCTGTCCTTGTTCCATTCTTCCTCCACCAACTTGTCCCAATCATGAAATTATGTAAAGTGGGTATTGGTTTTATTCAATGCTGACTATGTAATTTTATTTTGAGATAGCATTGCTAGTTGAAAATTAAATGTAATGTGTTTTACAAAATTACCTTTTTTCTTGAATTTCATTGATCTGTGTCTGCAAATATGTTTCTATTTCTGCTTTCTTATCATTGATTGTTTGATATATTGCATGGGTTCTCCAGGGAGGCCTTGTGCAAGTCCTCCTCTCTGATGCCCACAGGTGGCCTGTATGTTTGCATGTGTGATGATGATGATAATGACATAGGGAAGGGCTGAAACCCAGTTTTCGCACACAGCCTACTCCTATCGTACAACCATATAATTTCAAGGGGTCTGCTCAAGACTTAACATCCCCATCCAATGTACAAATCACTGTCAGCAGTGTAATACGAAAACTTGGAAGGGCTTTAGATCTTAACCAAGGCTTCTGGCATGTAATGTAGTGATTAAAAATTATATACCAACGCTCTCCTATTCTGCCGGCCAACATTCTGATCATGAACATTATTTCCACCAATGGATCGCAAATCAGTCCATGTAGACTTGATACTTCGATCATATCCATCAAGCGTGCTTTAATTGCATTGCTATATAATGTTTACCTTAAGCAAATGCTACGGTTGCTTCAAAAATTTGAAACTGAATCCTTTGTTCTCTTCTTTTAACTCATGCCTTGCTAAATATTTTCAAAGAACTTGGAAATTTATTGAACATTTTCCTTGGTTCCCTTTCTTTTCACCCTATAAATGAATATTTGTTCTAGTTTTTCCTCATGGATTCCAACTTTATTTTCATATTATGATTTTCCTACTTTTAAAAGCTCTACTCAAGCTTATTCTTCTACTAATGTCATTCCATGCCATCTCTTCACTGATAGCTTGGAACATACCACATAGTCAAGCATCTTGTCTCCTTATTCCCAAGTCTTCCCAGCCCTTTGCTACATTTTTGTAACACTTCTCGTTTGTCGGAAATCATCCAGAACAAATCGTGCTGCGTTTCTTTAGATGTTTTCCAGTTTTTGTGTCAAGTAGTCCTGGTGTGGGTCCCATACACAGGAACTATACTCTAATTGGGTTCTTACCAGAGACTTATATGTCCTTTCTTTCATGTCCTTACTACAACCCCTACTGTCATAACCATGTTAAGAGATGTGTAACCTTTCTTTACAACCTCGTTAATGTGATTACCCCAATGAAGACCATTCGTTATGTTAACTCCTAGCTATTTACAGTGATTCCCATGATATTCTATCACCCCATCAACACGGATAGGCTGAACGGTATGTCTATACTCTTAGGGGGCTGTCACACTGGATCGATCGAACGACTGCGATCAACCGACTAAGGAAACAAACCTACAGAGGGCAGTGACACCAGTCACACAGTATCGATCGTCAGCAATCAACTACGAGCGATGAAGATCGACTGGTTTGTGAAAACAAACGTGTCTGTTTTTCAGTCGCAGTTGTTCGATAATGGCGGACGTAACATTGTGTTCAGTTGATGAAATCGAAACTTTAATTTGCCTAGTGTATGAAAACAAAGTCTTGTATAATCCTGGACTCCCTGGATATAGTAATAGGGAGACCGTAAATTTTGTATGGCATTCTATAGCATCGAGAATTGGGATTAAAACTGGTAAGTAATTATTAGATTTATTATGATTATGTTACTAGTAGTGTTATCTTAGATTAATTATTAATAAAATATGTTAAATGGAATAGATTGGTAAATAAAGTTCACTAGTAGAAATAGTAATTATCATTCTTATGATTTAATTGAAGAAATGTTTGGAAAACATAGCAGTGCTTTCCTAACCTCCATCTCGCAGGCCTACCTAATGACATGAACAGCAATGTTTGCTTTAATGACAAATAAGTGTATGCCGTAAGTACTACATGTATATTTTCTTTGTCACAATATTCTAATGCGTTGTTTCAGGAAAAAGTTGTGCCAAAATATGGCAAATTCTGAGGGCAGGATATCGAACTTGAAGAAATAACATCCCCCCTCCCCTCCCCTCCCCTCCCCTCCCCTCCCCTCCCCTCCCCTCCCCTCCCCAATTCTGCTGTACAGAAAAGGTACAATTCTGTAATATTTATTTTTAAAAGTAGGCCTACACTACAGAACAAAACATTTGGAACATTAAATAAAATTTAGAATTATTAAAGCCATACCATAAAACCAAATTAAACAAGGTAAAATACATGGAAACTAAAGGCAGGATGTAGACAGCGGAAGGAACCCTACGAGGTTACGGATCGAAGTACTTTAATGACTGAAATTTCAACAAAGAATAATTTAGTTAATATATATTTATTATAAACAACATCCAAGGAAAGGAAATAAGGAACACTACTGGTAACATAAACACAAAAAAATAAATACAAATCCTGATGAAATTAAGTCGCAGTCTTACAATCTTGCCGATACTAACTTAGTCTTCATGGAAAATACTTGTAATGTGAAGCGGCCATCTTTACCAAAAATATAAAATTCAGGTCGTAAGGAATATAATTGCAAATGAAGTGGATTTACTGAGGTCAAACTTATTGAGAAATCAAAACTATTAGAAAAAGCTTGCCTTGTGCCAATGTGAAGATGGATGTAAGATGTCTGTACACCATCATAAATTGCAATTGATTTCTGATAGAAAGACTGACAGGTAAACTCCTGTGACAAATTAAAACATGAAATAAAATAAAATAAAGTTGCATTAGGAATTGTAAGATTTGCTTACCCCAAGAGAAGCCAGAACTCCCATGGAGCAGAAAGTTCTGGGACAACACATCCACTCTACATGATGCCGAACATAGAATTAAACTACGCTGCGATGCATTTCCTGAAGGTAGGCCATGTTGGGTGGGGCAACAGGAAATAGCACAGCAAAATTAATGACTAATGACCGCACAGGAGTTACCTTTCAATTAATTTAAACCAATCAATTTAAAGTTGTCTTGTTCTTGGAAACTTCTCAAAGCTTGTATCTTGTGCAAGTCCCAGAAAACTGACACATGCGGTACAGGGAGTCCCACAAATGTTGATCAAATTTAATACAATTTTTAAATGATCCAAAATTTACTTCAAGAAGATGAAATATATAAATCCTTGCAGCACACGTCGCAGATTCCTAGAGCAAGACAAACCATTCGTTCAGTCATCTATAAATATACGAGGGCTATTTTTTTTTCAAGGTCCGATCGGTCGCGACAGTCAAACGCCCGCAAATACATGATGAACCGCTGCGCAGATTTGTTGCACAACGTCTCTGAAATGACCGTTATGCGCCTCATCTCAGTCTCGTCAGTAGTAAACGTGCAGCGCGCTCGTAAACATGGCTACAACGATTGCTTCGCCCACCAAGTGTGAAGTGTGTGGTGTAATTCGATATCTTCAGGCTGAGGGGTGCAATGCAGCCAAAATTCATCGCCGAATAAGTCGTGTGTATGGTGAAACGTGCATGAGCGACAGCAAAGTGCGACAATGGTGCAGGAACTTTACAGCAGGGCGTACAGACGTCCATGATGCAGGCGGCCAGGGAAGGAAGCGTGTGTCAACCGATGATCTTGTTCAGCGTGTGGATCAGGCAATTCGAGAAAATCGTCAGTTCACAATTTCTGTGTTGAGTGCTTCGTTTCCTGAAATTTACAGGTCAGCTCTCTACACAATTGTGAGTGAGACACTTCAGTACCGCAAACTTTGTGCGAGATGGGTTCCGAAGATGCTGTCTGACCGTCACAAAACACAGCGAATGGGCGCCGCTTTAGCGTTTCTCCAGCGCTACCATGATGAAGGACCGGATTTTTTGAACAAAATTGTCACAGGGGATGAGACATGGGTTCATTTTGAAACGGAAGAAACAAAAGAGCAATCCAAACAGTGGATGCATTCGCACTCCCCGAGTAAGCCAAAGAAATTCAAGTGAACATTCTCCAACAGAAAGTGTATGGCTACTGTGTTCTGGGACCGGAAAGGAGTTCTGTTGGTGGAATTCATGGAACGTGGTTCCACCATCACTGCAGCCGCATACTGTGCGACTATTCAACGTCTACGGCGGGCAATTCAGAATAAGCGGAGAGGGATGTTGTCATCAGGCATTGTCCTCCTCCATGACAATGCTCGGCCGCACACTGCAGCTGCCACCACGAACCTCCTGCAGCGTTCCCAGTGGGACGTTTTCGATCACCCAGCATACAGTCCGGACCTGGCTCCATCAGATTTTCACCTCTTTGCTCACATGAAACGCTGGCTAGGAGGAAAGTGTTTTGACACCGACGAGGCGCTGCAGACCGGCGTACAAAAATGGTTACAGGCGCAGGCGGCGATGTTCTATCAAGAGGGCATTGACAAGTTGGTACCACGCTACAACAAATGTCTCAATCTGCGAGGCGACTATGTTGAAAAATAGCTGTGATGTATCAGTAAGTGTTACTAATAGAAAAGTGTCAAATTTGTACTGCTGTTTCATTTCGTGACCAATCGGACCTTGAAAAAAAATAGCCCTCATATGCTGTGCTTTAGGTGAAGAATGCAAGTCAACTCGTGGGCCTGCTACCAAAGGCTTGCATCCAGATATCTCGTCCATTCCTGTCCTCAGGTGTTGACTTTGCAGGGCCAGTTGATGTTAAAATACGATTTTAAAAAAAGTAAATTGATTTACAAATGCTATGTTGCAATATTCGCCTGCTTCAGCAAGAGAACTCTACATATCAAACCTGTTACCGGTTTGACATCTCAGGCATTCATCGCAGCCCTTAGAAGATTAGTTTCCCACTGTGGACATGAATCTTTACAATAGTAATGCTAGAACATTTGTTAGATCCCACAAGGAATTGCAGCAAATGCTAAGGAACAAACAGTTGAACAAGGAAATAAGCAATCACGCTGCAGCTTCAAATTTCTTTATTTTTTCTTGCTAGTTGCTTTATGTCGCACTGACACAGATACGTCTTACGGCGATGATGGGACAGGAATCGGCCATGGCCTTAGTTAAGGTACAGCCCCAGCATTTGCTTGGTGTGAAAATGGGAAACCACGGAAAACTATCTTCAGGGCTGCCGACAGTGGGGTTCGAACCCACTATCTCCCGAATACTGGATACTGGCCGCACTTAAGCAACTGCAGCTATCAAGCTTGGTCCTTCAAATTTTAAATGGCACTTCATTCCAGCATGTTCACCACACTTTGATGGAATATGGGAGTCCGCAGTTAGGCAGTGAAGTTCCACTTCTGTCGGGTAGTGGGTCAAACAATTTTAACCTGTGAAGAGTTGGTTATTTTACTCATGCAAATCAAAGTGTGGCTCAATTCTAGACCATTTTGTGCTTTATCTGATGACCCTAGTGATCCTTCTGTTCTCACACCTGGTCACTTTATCATTGGAGCTCCACTCATATCCTTCCCTGACCCTGATTTGACTGAGACTCATCCAAATAGACTGTCGCATTGGCAACATTTTCAGCAGATGCAGCAACACTGGTGGTGCTGATGGTCCAAGGATGATCTTCACACTCTGAAGCAGAGAAAGAAAGGATCCACATAACATCTGAATCTTCAGACAGGCACTCCTGTTCTGCTAAAGGAAGATCACCAGCCACCATTTGCAGTGGAGGATGGGCGTTATTGAGCAGGTGTTTCCAGGAAGAGACAATTTAGTAAGAGTTGCTGACGTCGGATGCAAATTCAGTATCTTAAGGCGTGCCATCACCAAGCTAGTTCCTCTTCCCTCCTCCTTAACTATTCTGTGCATGTTTTCATATATTTATGTTTTGAACAAGATCAGCGGGGTGGAGGATGTGTAATATTATATTAGCCTGTAGATAGCAACACTTCCTTTTGGTTTATTGACTTTTCTCTGTTACTGACCAATTATTTATTCCTTTTTTTTTTTTGCTATTTGTTTTATGATGCACCAACACAGATAGGTCTTATGGTGACGATGGGATAGGAAAGGCCTAGGAATGGGAAGGAAGTGGCCGTGGCCTTAATTGAGGTACAGCCCCAGCATTTGCCTGGTGTGAAAATGGGAAACCATGGAAAACCATCTTCAGGGCTGCCGACAGTGGGGTTTGAACCTACTATATCCCGGTTGCAAGCTCACAGCTGTGCGCTCCTAACTGCACGGCCAACTCACCCGGTAGTACTGGCCAATTGGCCTCCCAAACACCTCTGGCAACTACAAAGAGTGTGTGTTTTGCTCTTTGAGGTTATCTTGTCATAATTGGATGTATATCTTCATGTATCCTGGGACAGAACCTGCCATTACAGTCCACCATAATAATTTGATTAAAATTATTTCACATTTTATTCATTAACTGAAACTCACCAGAAGTGGCATCCATCATCATTTTCTGAAGCATTATTGTTTAGTTGACAGAAACTTGTTAACTACACTTTCTCACATCAATAGTGCTGGTTTAATCACTCTCACTTTCACTCTCCTCTGTGACATGGTACTACACAGGTATATTTGATAAATTTTAGTTTGCTAAACGATTACTTGGCAGATACTGTTGTCACTGGTAAATGAGATAAAGTTGCAGCAGTGTACATTAATCAGGGACACTACTAGCAATGACCAAGTTTTCTGCTATCAGAAGTTTGTCCAATTATTTTACAGTTGAAAGGTCACAAATTTTTATTTTCAAATCTTTATTTAACTTACTACTGCAACAGCCACGATCAGTGTCAATTATATTTTTTCCACTATTAGTCTCAAAATCACTTTGTTGTGCTGAAATGTCACTAACACAAATTTAAAATTTACTCTGTGCTGAAATATCACTAACATAGACATTACATTCCGCTGACTTCTGTGCTACATTCTTACTTAAATCTTGAATCGACCTATCGGACATGGATTTATCAAAAGATGTAACACAATTGCTACTGGAACCTGGCAAAGAATCTTCACCTATGTATTTAAAGAAATAATACAATTTTTTGCAACTTTTTAACAGATCCTTCCTTATCACCTTCTCTCTTACTATTTTGGAAACTGCTTAAGTACCTAGTTAGATTTACTGGTACTTGAACACATAATAAAAGCATGTGCACACGTTACCAAGCACAAACTGAACTGACCACAAAATGACGTTGAATTACCATCCTGATATGATTCCAAATGCAGGTTGATTTTCCTTTGAATGATGCAATGCAATCAAGGGTAAGGTATGAGTTCAAGAGGAAGTGTGAGATGACATAATCTGAGCCTACAACCTACAATGATTGCAGGGAAGTACCTCGGAAAACCTGGCAACACTGACTGACAGTTAGGTTCACTGTGTTCATTTTTTTTTTTTGCTTGTCCATGCATGCCCAATCCCAGCTCAGCCCAGGCGCCAGTTAATACACAGCTTGGGGATCTACCAGATTGCATCAATCCTGTGTCGCATCAGTACATGCAACATTCTAACAGAGAGTATCAACATCATATTCAACATGAATCACATCTGTAAGTAGCTGATGTTTGGATATTACATCAATACAAAAAACAAGGAAATTGTTTTTACATTGCATGATTTAATTTGGTACAGAATATGCCCACTGATTTGATTTCAAGTACAAACAAAATGACGTATTCAGATGTATAGAATCAACCCCCAGATGGCGGGCCTTGCGGGCCCTTTAATTACACCACTGATGCTGCCCCCCATGACATCATCCTCCACAACACTAAGTATCTAGTAAAAACTTAATGTATTCTAGCTAAAGAAGAAATTGACATAGATAACTTAGGAAAGAAGTTAAGGTATTATAGGTGAAACATTAAGTTACTCCTTTCAGCAACATGTAAATTAATAAACTCTCAAGAAATGGTCATGTTGAAATGATGTATGCTCTTGCTGAAATGAAAATATTCATCATCATTCACTTGTCAAACACCATCAGAAAAATGAAAAGTTATGAGAAATATTGATAGTATATTATAAAAACACAAGAGAATTGTGTGAAGCTATGAAATCAGATTCTAACAGTTTTATTTCATAACTTATGTTGTTTCCTCCCTTCATCAAATTATGAATTTGAAGGGGAGAAATCTGAGTAATTTATGAAGGCCAGTCAAAAGAAGAGAACAGGAAACCTTGAAATAAACAAACCAACCAAGCCTGTTTTATACAATGCTGAGGAAAGTGATGATGGTGACAACAACGATGACAATGATGATATTTGTCGAACACCCTTTCAAAAGATATATGTTTTAAGAGATGCTGAAGTATTGGAATATTGTCATAAGAGTTCTTAAACATAATGGGAGTCAAGGATAAGGTGTTGCCACATTTGAACACCCTCAAACCACCTCAGGTGAGATCAAACTCACTATCTCGGTAACAGGAGGACAATGATTGACTGATTTTATCACTGACGTCAGCAATCTTGAGAGAAGATAGCAGTGCATTTGCCTCATTTCAGCATTCATCATTTCATCATTTCATTAACACTAATCAGAGGGTAAAATCTGGAAGGGGTCCACCACTTCAAAAAATGAAGGTATTGGCCAAAGAATAACAAGGGCCATGAAGGGCATGAAAATGAAAGACTACCTAAAAATTGGAGTTTCAGTAATTAATTTTATGAAGGTTATTTTGGCAAAAAGGTGAAAAGCAAACAAATTTGCAGTTTTACATATCTGATGGTACTGTAATTATAGTCATGGTCTGAAAACTAAATCACAGTGTTGCAATTTCTCATTTCACTACAAAAATCCCACATGCATTGGCCTGGATTCAAACTGCAACAGCCTTGGTGAGAAGCTAGTGATAATATCACTTAGCTATCATGCCTCTCAGGTAAAAGGTGATCATTTAGTGGAATTCCAAAAGTGTTGATTTTGAATTGGTTCAAATAGCTGAGCAATTGACACCCAGCTCTGCTGTGACCAAGAGGTATGGGTTAAGAAAGTTTTAAGATATCACCACCCAGTTTTAATCAATGGAAAGTATGCTATTCTGCTGTTAACTCACACTATTTCAAGAGGCGGTGGTGATAGTGGTTATTTTAGTTTTAAGAGGAAGTACAACTGGGCAACCATCCCCTATTAACACTAATCATAGGGTAAAAATTGGAAGGGGTCCAACACTTCAAAAAATGAAGGTATTGTCCAAAGAATAACAAGGGCCACAAAGGGCATGAAAATGAAAGACTCCCTAAGAATAGTAAATCTAATACCACTGGGGTTGGGAAAGAACAAGAGTTGACCAAGGGAGATTGGATAGGTTAGATGAAAATGAGGAGCCTGGCACAATGAGTAGAAGCAATGTCAGCTAAGGGACCTGTGGTCGCCAACCCACGCTCCAAAGTTAAGAGCCCCTGAGGCCTCTTTTATTCACCTCTTGCAACAGGCAGGTGTGTGTTATTCTACCACCCCCACCTACAAGAGTTACTATTTTAAGATGTTCAGATACGAGGTATGTTTTTAAGTAAGTTGTTGCAGCATGCGCACTACCCCCCCTCCCCCCTCCACACCCCACCGGCATGATTTGCGAACAAGTAGGCATCAGCTGCTGCTGTGTAACTAACCTGTACGCTGAACTGTGCATCTTTAAAATGTTCAAAATTATTGAATTGCCTGCCGCATTTGAGATGCGATCTGTAAAACATTTTTTGAGTGCAAGCAATATGTCGGCTGCAAACATTCATTGTCAGCTTTGTGAGGCATAAGGTGATAATGCAATGAGCAAAGGTAAAGTGAAAAAATGGGTAAGAGATTTCAAAAGTGGTTGTGAAAATACTCATGACGAAGAATGCTCAGGTCGACCATCTGTGATCGCAGAAGATTTGGTGACTGCAATTGACACAGAAGTTCATGAGAAATGAAGATTCACGATAACCACTCTCTCAATGGATTTTCCTCAAGTGTCTAGCTCTCCAACATGCGGTTCAGAACAAAAGACGTGGCATGCTGACAAAGGGAATTTTGCTCCTTCACGATAATGCAAGCCCTCACAGACTAGGGAACTATTGACTCTTTCAAGTGGGAAGTTTCGGATCACCCATCATATAGCCCTGACCTTGCTCCGAGTGATTTCCACATTTTTTGGCAGCTGAAACGTCATCTTGGTGGGAAGCACTTCAACGACGAAGAAGTGAAACGGCCGTGAACTCTTGGCTGTCAGAGCAGGTGGCAGACTTATTTTAATAGGGATTTCAAAACTTAGTTTTAAGGTATGACAAGTGTCTAAATAAACAAGGCAACTATGCAGAAAAATTAAGAAACATATGTAAACCCTAAAACTAAATGTGATTTGAAAATAAAATCTTTGGTTATTTTTATAAAAAATGGCCCTTAATTAAAAAGCAGCCTTCGTATTTGAGCATTTCCTTATGATATGTTGTTATCACTTGATGAATATTAATGACCCAGAATTTATTTCAAGTTTTTTTATGACTATTGTGCTGTCTTGATTGGTTTTTCATAAATTACTCAGATAAAACATTTTCTACCCTCTAAATTCATAACATTATATTAAGAGGAAATGAATTAAGATTTCTTAAATGCAAGAACGTTTTATAAAGTGATACTTTGAGAATTCATAGTTTCATAATATACTCCTCTTGTATTTTACTAATTTACCACCAAAATTTTGCATAACAGTTTATTTTACTGGTGGTGTTTGACAAGTGGATGACTTCATTTCAGCATGAGCATATCAGAGAGTTAATTTGACTTGTTGCTGAAAGGAGCAACATTGTGTTTCACCTACAATACCTTAACATCTCCATTTTTCCATACTCTCTTTCTAAGCCTAGCCATAATAGATGCTGTCTTTACAATGCTATTGGCGATCTCAACATGCAGAGACAAGGTGTCAGATATTGTGTACCATAGGTAGATGAAGTCATCAACTAACTTGAAAGGGTGTCCATCAATAGAAATGGATCAAAGGTTGACAGTACACTGTGCCATAACATTAGCCTATGACACACTAAAAGTAAGACCAAAACAAGTGCATGGCAGCCGGTCGATGAGAAGTTGCAGCCGATCTTCTGTGTGAGCTATTGAAACAGCATTAGCATATAGCAGTTCATGTGTGAAAAACCTATTTACTTTAGTCTTTGCTTTAACGTCAACAACATTTAACAGAATGCTATCAGCTCTAGTGTGTACATGTATGTCCTTGATGCATTCCCTAAAAGGCATACCTCAAGAGCAGAGAAAAGATGATGCAAAAGACAGTACCGTATTATCTTGCATAATCAGCACACTTTTTTGATGAAAAATACAGGCAAAAACTTTGGATCATAAATTATTCAAGGAAATCAGATATTTAAAAAGTTATTTAAAATTTATGTTGCCAATATTTTTTCTGAAAAGTCAAATAGAGTACATCAGGTAAGTTGAACATGTGCGTTTGAGATACCGACACTGGAAAATATTCTTCCCGTTACAAGCTGACAAAATGACCTGAAGTGAAATAAATATGAACTAATAAAAGTACAATTCATGTAATTATATAATAATGTCATAATGGAAAAAAAAAAAAGAAAGAAAAAGTCTTACCATTTATAGGCTACTGTCTTCAAGTTCACTACCAGAACTGCAGGAAGAATTGCTACTATCTCTGCTCACATCTCTCCATGAGAAGTCATCTTCACTCCTGTCTAATGAATTTGAGATTCCTGTTTTCTTTAAGCTCTTTTCAATCACCTTTGAAGAAATCATGTCCCTTGCATGTGATATCCATTCACAAAAGGGTTCCACGGGTGGTTGCGATTCTTGACTGTTGGAGTAAGTTCACTCATGTTCACTGAAATATGATTTGATGATGATACCAATAGTGATAATGGTGGTAGTTATTATTTCAAGGGAAGTAGAATAAAAAGCTATCCTTGAAACATAAGATGGAACAAGCAATTTGATAAATACGTAGTACAGTCATTAAGTTCTGAGACTGAGCGCATGATGATGCTGTAGTGCACTATAGCATCGTGGTGCACAGTTTAGTGCATGCACTGGAAGCAGACGTGCAACCGTTGTTGTGACGGTGATTTGAATGCGCCCGTTGGACCTTGACATGTCACAGTTTGAGCAACGGGCAAACATCAAGTTCTGCCAGAAATAGGCAAAACCGCTGCCGAAACGTTTGAAATGATGCAGAAGGTTTACGGTGAAGACGCATTCAGTTGCAGTGTTGTGTTTAGGTGGCACCGACGTTTTGTGCAAGGACTGGACAGTTTGGAAGATGATGTGTGTACTGGTCGGCTACAAACTGTTCGAACGGAATGCAAGATCCAAGAAGTTGCAATGTTGGTGCATGCTGACCGCTCCCAATCGGTAGACGATCTCACAGCAGCAATAGGGGTCAGCCATGGTACTTGCCACAAAATTCTGACGGATGACCTCGACATGTCTCATGTTACCCAGCACAGTGTGCCACGAATCCTGTCACAGGACTATCGTGATGATTGCATGGCAATTTGTGGTGACCTCATCAGTAGTGCTGACGATGATCTGACGTTTCTCAACCGGATAATAACTGGAGTTGAAATGTGGTGTTTCCTTTCAGCGGCACTTCTAGCAGCTATACCAACGTTGGCAAACGTGCATAACGGCCAACGGCGACTATTTTTAGGGTGGATGTGGTTCTGTTTAAGTGGTTAACGGCCAACGGCGATTATTTTGAGGGTCGATGTGGTTCTGTGTAGGTGTACGCCATACAATGCGGTATCATGTGCTACATACAGAGTCGTGCGGGTGCCTATTCTCCAGGCATCAAATCTCAGAACTTAATGACTGTACTACGTATGATGTTTGCTATGGTACTCATAGCCTGCAGAAGTGTTCTTGTTGGAGATATTATGAAGCCTGCTTCATCAACTTTAAAACTGGGGTTTGAATGAAATGTTTTAATGAGGGAAATGTTCTCTTTAGTAAACATTTCATATTATTTCTAATTAACTTCGTTGGCCACATTATACCAATAGAGACATTCCACGTTCACTTTCTCTTTGAAGGTTGTACTGTTTGGTTATTGTGATCCACCCAGTACTTTTCCATTTGTTCCAATCGTAATTTTCTCTATTTGTCTGAAATCACTACAGCCCTGCTATGTGCTGTTTATGGTGAAAATTTGTGAGAAGAAGGGTATTAATTTTATTTTTGTTCTCTGCACCTGCTATCTCGGGTCCAGCTGCTTTGGGATCTTGCTGTATTTCATGGATCCATTGCCCTCTTGTCTTCTTTCCAAGATTTCTCATCACTAACTGTTGTAAAAGCCAATTTCCTGGCAGTAGCAAGATGTGAAAGAAATACAAGTTTCTTTTCTTCTTCTTTGTGCTGGTGATTGCGTCAATCTCTTGATAAACAGTTTTGTTAGGAAGGATTTTCCAGATTTCTTCAATCTGGTATATTTTATTTATGCAAGTTCTGATGATTCTTGTTTCAGTTTTGAGGAACTAATCAGTTCTTCTTTTGTTTTTAATTTGGAATAGGGTTTTGCAAGTGGTTTCCAGGAGAGTTACATATTTTTAATGATGGATGTTAGTGTTTATTGACAGGCATTTCTTATAATACATTGACCAGGTTAGAAATTGGGCTTTTTACATTTTGTTAGTTCTGTTTATCAATGTTTCTTTCTGGTTTGAGTTGTGTGTGATGATTTCTCCAAGATATTTAAATTGTGGTACTATGTTCATTTTTTAAATAATTTATCTCACCAAAGCTACCTTTTTTAACCCCTTAAGCGGGGAGCTCGGTACATACCGGCTGACTCCCAGGTGGGGAGCGATTTCCCTGATTGAAGAAAATATTTAATTACTTGATTAAAAACAATCTTAGACTATAATGAACTATTGAAGGGCCCTGAGGGAAATATTTACTTGAATATAATGCATTTAATTGTTGGAAAATTCTATTATTTTAATTTTTCAATACTTTGTGCAAGAACGTACTAAGTGCTTTCACACTGTGATATCGAGGTTACTACTTCCTAAT
Source organism: Anabrus simplex (assembly GCF_040414725.1). Taxonomy (NCBI): domain Eukaryota; kingdom Metazoa; phylum Arthropoda; class Insecta; order Orthoptera; family Tettigoniidae; genus Anabrus; species Anabrus simplex. The sequence goes on along the minus strand of NC_090265.1, from coordinate 367,751,664 downwards.
AGCAAAGCTCTGGTTTTTGTGTATACAGTAACTTTTACCTGAATATTTTAGGCAGTTTACTAACAATCTCTGCCTGGAAATAAATGTTTCTGTGTATGTAAATTGCAGATTTACAAAGTTCCCATGTACTTCAAAGATTTGCAATGGAATGAATTATAATACTCATGAAATTTTCTGTTATGTTGGTTAGCGCTTTTGAGGGATCAAGATTATGCAGCCTACCTACAATTCATAAGTGACACACACAGACTATATTACACTACAAAACATGTAATATTTACACTGTTTATAGTCTTCACAGTGTTACGTCTTTTACAGCTGTTCATTATGATACACACAGAAGCAGATAATGTTATATAACCTGTCTCGGCATCACATAATTTATATGATTCCATTCCGAAACGCGATCGTTTTCTTGGTATGTAAACTTCCACCATAGCCACCCTTTCCATAGCAACAGGTTCTCATCAATTGACACTTTGCCATCAGGGGTATAAACTTCCGAAAATTTTGCTAACAGGTCATCAAATACTGTATTTATCTTGTATATTTTGGGAGGAATTTGTCCATTATTCACCTCATTGTCAGAGATATGTAAAAAGCTGTGGAGGAAACTCTAATAATTTTTAAGGGAAAGATAGGGTGCAGGAGAATGAAGAATGTGCCACACCTGGGGACTTGGTTCATTGTAAGCCATAAGATACTGGACTCGGTAGTTGACTTCAACTCGCCCAATAGTCGAGTGTCCCTTCTAACCTTCCGGTGCACAAACAAGATTTACACTGCAGTAAATGTTCACGCACCTATCAATGAGGACAATAAACATAACCCTGAAAGTACCGACAAATTTTGGGAAGAACTAGAGGACGTCATCAGCAAAGTCCCAGAGTGTCATACAATCATTCTACTCGGGGACTTCAATGCACAGTTAGGGAAAGAGCGCAAATTTAGAGACATTGTGGGAGAATACCCAGCTCACTTACGAACAAATAGAAATGGGGAGCGTCTAGTGGGACTCTGCAAAGCCTTCAACCTGGTAATGAAGTCAACGGCCTTTAAGAGACTACCAAGGAAACAGAAGACCTGGACGTCACCCAACAACCTCTTAGGGGAATTTCAGATAGATCATGTTGCCATTGCAAGGAAAGGCCATAGAGAGATCCAGAATGTAAGAGTGTTAAGAGGAGCGAATTTGGACTCCGACCACTACCTCTCCACCCCTGTCACTGTCATAATCGCTACTTGAACTGGAATCGAACACGTGCTGTCTCTTTTGTGACTTCACTAATATCTCTATACTCCCCACTAAATTCCAATATTTAGTTTATCATGACCCGTAAATCGTCTTCCTCTAACGGCGAAAAAATGTAAGAAAAGTATCGAATAGAACCCCTCTGCAATTTGGACGGAAATCATGAAATTAGCCTGTATTCCGAATGCGTACAACAATAAATGTTGTGTAACTCGCGATAAACACACACTCCTGTCGTGAAGGAAGAAAACAAGACTGGGGATAATAAATCAGGTCACAGTTCTAAAATGGGGTAGACGGGACTCCTTAGTTGTGGTGAAGACAACCTGTCTAGGAGTAGGATGCTCCAAAATCAATGTCCCCAGCCAGTGGATAGGGTTGAGCGTGGGGTTAACGGCCTCACCTTGTAAAAAAAGCATTGTTCAGAAGACTTCTACGAGAAAACCGGATGGAAATCGAAGACGACAAAAGCTTAGGAAAAGGACACGAGTAAGGAAAGCGGATATAAACATGGCGACATGGAATGTAAGAACAATGTTGAAACCGGGAAAAATGCAAGAAATTGTAAATGAAACAAAAAGATTTGGATACGACTTAGTAGCGATTGAGGAAATAAGATGGAAAGGGCAAGGATGTATTGAAAAGAAAGATTATAACCTCTATTACAGTGGGCCGGAAGAAAGAACAGGACAGTTCTGTACGGGATTTATAGTACATGGGAAATTGAAGAAGAGTGTAATAGGATTTCAACCGATCTCAGATAGAATATGTAAGCTTCGGATTAAGGGGAAGTTTAGGAACATAACTGTTATATCAGCACATGCACCAATTGAAGATGCGGATGAGGAAAGGAAGGAACAATTTTATGATGAGTTAGTACAAACCATTTAAACATAAGAGTTTCATTTTTGGTCCGTATTGAACTGAGAATGGAAGATAGGAAAAACTAGAAAGGGTCCACCTTTTCAATACAAAAATGTTATAGTTTATTTATAACATGTATTTGCACTTGGGACTAGTTTCGACGCTGTGTTGGCGTCATCATCAGCCAAAAAATGGGAAAATAGGCCAGTGTGTAGGCATTCATATTACACAAGGTGTTACATTAAACAATACAAATCTTGCAAGGAGATAAAAACATGGATGAATATAGAAACAAATGAATCGTTGAGAAAGCAAAAGTTATACATGTTAAAAAATAACCTTAACCACACATCTTGCAGTGCGAAAATGTTATAAATAAACTATAACATTTTTGTATTGAAAAGGTGGACCCTTTCTAGTTTTTCCTATCTTAGTACAAACCGTTGAAGAGGGACCAAGATATGACATGACTATTATTTTAGGAGATTTTAATGCCAAAGTGGGAAAGGAAGAGTGTATGAGACCAATAGCCAGGAAAAATACACTACATGAAGAATCAAATGAGAATGGTTTTTACTTGGGACAGTTTGCAACTACGAGTGGTCTTATAATTAAAAGCACCTGCTTTGATCATAAGAAAATACATAAAGGGACGTGGAAGATGCCAGGAAGCAATGTGGTAAATCAAATAGATCATGTACTAGTAACAACGTGGCATGCAGCATCGATTATTGACGTAAGGACATGCAGAGGGCCAAACTGTGATTCTGATCATTATTTAGTAAAAGCAATACTGAGGCAAAAATTGGCAATAGGACAGAGGAGACAACCTACGGAAAGAAAGAAATGGAATTTGGAAAAACTACAACAACCAGAAGGAAAACAAGAATTCCAGTCAAAAATGAATAATACTTTACAGACGATTGGACAAGTTTCTGGAATAGAGGAAAGGTGGGCAAAAGTTCAAAAGTGCATACAAAAAGCGGCACAAGAAACACTGGGTATAGCCAAAAAGAAAAGAAATATTTGGTTCGATATGGAGTGTGAGGAAGCGATTGGAAAGAAGAATGCAGCAAGAGCAAAAATGTTACAGAGAGATACAAGGTCAAATAGGGAAAATTATGAGAAATGCAGACGTGAAGCTAATAACATCTGTAAGAAGAAGAAAAGAGAGATGATTAAGAAGAAACTAGAGAGTATAGAGACACAAAGGTTACAGAAGAGGACAAAGGAATTCTATAATGAAATTAATTATTTCAGGAAAGGGTATAAGCCAAGATTGAATGGCTGTAAGAATAAAGAAGGTAAGCTATTACAGAATGAAGAGGAAATAAGTGAAAGATGGACCGAATATTTCCGAGAGCTCCTTAACAAGGAAAGAGAAGATGTGGAAGAAAGTCAACGGCATATGAACCAGAATGGACCAGAACAATGGATAAATGCCCCCACATTGAAAGATGTAAAAAATGCTATTGCAAAATTAAATAACCATAAAGCAGCAGGAGAAGACGGAATAACAAGTGAACTGATTAAAAATAGTAGCAAAGAAATGCTAGGAGAGATACATGAACTGATTATTAAGATTTGGGAGGAAGAATGGATACCTGATGAGTGGAATACAGGAATAATTTTCCCAATATATAAGAAGGGAAATAAATATGAATGCACTAATTATAGGGGAATCACACTACTGAATATCATCTATAAAGTATTTTCAAATATCCTATTACAATATCTGACTCCATATGCTGAAGAAAGATTGGATGAAGTACAGTGTGGCTTCAGGCGAAATAGGAGCACAGTAGATCAAATATTCGTGGTACGTCAAACGATGGAAAAATGCTATGAGCATAATATAGATCTACATATGTTGTTTGTAGATTTTAGACAAGCATTTGACAGTATATACAAGGATAAGCTATATGAATACATGGAGACAATAGGAATACCACAGAAACTGATTAGGATGTTCAGAATCACTTTAGGAGAAGTAAGGGCAAAGGTGATGGTGGATGGAAGAATTGGAAATGAGTTTGCTCTTAATACAGGAGTCAGACAAGGTGATGCACTCTCAGCTACTTTGTTTAATCTGGCAATTAACCAAGTCCTTGAAAAAATAATGGATACAGGAAATATTGTATATAAATCTAAACAAATTTGTGCATATGCAGATGATGTAGTGTTAATGGCCAGGAATGATAGATATTTGAAGGAAATGTTTCTTGAAATGAAGGAAGCAGGAAAACGGATGGGATTAGAGGTGAATGACAGTAAATCTAAGTATATGCATGTGACTGTTATAGAGGGCAGAAGAAGTCAAGATAATTTGACAATAAACGGACATAATTTTGAGAATGTACGAAGTTTTGAGTATTTGGGAACCATGTTGACAAATAATAATAGAATAAGTGAGGAGATACATCGTAGAATAATAGCTGGAAACAGGGCCTATTATGCTAATCTTACATTATTTAAATCTTGTCTATTGTCTAAACCTACAAAATTCAAAATATATAAGACTCTTATTAGACCTGTAGTGACATATGGCTCAGAAGCCTGGAACATTTTATCTGATGATGCAAATAAGTTAAAGATATTTGAAAGAAAGATTATTAGACGAATATATGGCCCAATTCAAGACCAGAATGGTTGGAGGATAAGGACGAATGCTGAAATACAAAACATACTAGACCAGGAGGATATAGTTAGATTTATTAAGGCACAGAGACTGCGATGGCTTGGCCATGTGGAAAGAATGGAGGAAGATCGAATGCCAAGAAAAGTAGTTAAATCCCGAGTAGACAAAAGATGGCGACAAGGAAGGCCCCGTAATAGATGGAGTGATGAAGTTGAAGCTGACTTGAGGGCAATGAACATCCGCCCATGGAGACCAGCCGCTCAGGATCGAAGTAGATGGCGGAATATCGTAGAAGAGGCCAAGGCTCACACTGGGCTGTAGCGCCGGATAAGAAGACAGTTCTAAAATGTCATCAGAGAGGTCTGTTAAGTATCATAATCTCTAGAAATCCCTTCTACAGCAATATTATTACATCCAAGGGACGATTAGGTGATGAGCTAAAGCTTCAGCGCGAAGCTATAAGGCCTTAGGTCGTTCTTGCCCGGACGTAAGCTGTGTTCTTTATGTTGCAACTCGTGGATGATACATTGGTATTGGGACAACATAGTTGAAAAAATTCACATCAGAGGGCAGACTCATCCAGAATACGCTGCTGAAAAGGAAATAAACCTCTGCAGGCAGGCAACTGAGAAAAAAAATGTAATTTGAATCGGCGGATATATCCGCGTTACCCGCTGAGCAAGCGACTTGCAGCCGTGGATCTCACTGCATCACCCACCGAACGGGTTAATGAACTGAATTGAGCACATGAAAAGTGTTGCCTCTGTCAATTTTGAAAATGTAGTCAGAGTAATATCAGTGTACAGATATTTAATAATTTATGGTATACTCCTACAATAGAATCATACCCACTGTGACTGGTTCTTAGTACTGATAAGGAACAGTATAGGCCTATTAGCAGAATATTTTTTAGAACACTAAGGTGTTATCTAAGAGCAGCTGCACAGCCAAGGTATTAAAGACATGCTCAGTTCAAACAGGATGTAGGTTCGATTCCCCATCAGGAAGCAGAAAAATTTAAGAAATGAGATTTGCACTTCTGAAATGGCACATGGCTCTGAGGTTCACTCAGTCTACTCATAAAATAAATACCAGATTAATTCCGTGGGGTAAAGGTGACCAGGCATGGATCTAACTTTATCCCATACAATGCTGAGGTTACAGATACCAGAGGACCCCAAAGAAGATCTAGTAGCTAAAGTGCTAGATCTAATAAATGAAAGTTTGCAGATCAGCTGCAGGAAAGCAGATATCGACAAAATTCAGCAAATGGGGAAGGCTATAGGCAAAAGACCAATGAGAGTGAGACTCGTTTCAACCATAATTGTGAAGAAGAGTTTGGCAAGTAGGCCTACACTCTACTTGAAAGGTGGAAAAATAGAGATTAAACAGGAGATGGAGGGAGAGGTCTCTAGGAACCAGAAAATACTCTGATTCTATCTGGGAAAGGCTAGGTGCTCTGGACTCATTGCCCACATAAATGGAAATCATTAGTTGTGGGTGATGAACATTTGAGACAAACATGTTCGGTGTATCATCTGAAGCAGATGGGCAGCACTGAGAGGATTTTGGCTGATGAAGAATGCGGACCTATGTACCGGCTAAGCTCAGGATGGAAATCAGCTGCAAGTGTGAGGTATGAGGAAATGAGAGGAAGGAGCGAAACTGAGACTCTGAGCCCATATTGACCAGCTGCCACTGCCTATTTGTGAAAAAAGCTTTTTTTTAATGAGTTAGCACTAAACGTTAATCGGATACAAAATCTATTTTGAGGACGTAGGTATTGTACTGATGGGGGACATCAATGTGAGGGTTGTGGACCAGAAACCATTGTATGATAAAGGCGCAGGGGAAATAAATATTCAAAAGGGAGTAAGTCAAGAAAAGGAATGGAATAAAAATGGCAAAATATTGTTCGAGTTATGTGATACTGAAGAACTATATATTTTGAAAGGGTGGTGAGATGGATTGGTGGTATGGTGATGAAATGGGGTGCCTGACGTACATAATAGTTACAAGAGGTGGTATTATAGATTTGGTGCTATGTTGCCTATGATTAAGAGTATGAAGTTTGAGGACTGGGGAGTGTCGCATCATTTACCAATTATTATAATAGAATATATAGAGAGTAGTGCCTTAACAAACTGCAGAAATTCATAGAAAGATCACTTGCTAAATACAGGTGTAAAGAGGAGCTAAGGAAAGAGTTTATGAGTTATTATGAAGGAGAAATGTGGCAAATAGTGAAAATTGGAATAGACTCAATGATTGAAAATAACCAAACAGGTGGGATAGTAAAATTATTAGAAAACACTATTAAAATGGTGTGGAGAAGATGCAGGTAAAGGATGTGAAGAGGATAATAGGTAAGGGATGGTACAATGATGACTTCAGACATAAAAAGTGCAAAGTAATGAGACCATTAAAGGCATACAGGGAACATGGAGAAGAAAATCAAGGAAAATCAAAGAAATGAATTTTGCATTAGAAAAGGAGAGAAATTAAACACAAATAGTTATAGAGGTATGACATTGCTGGATATTTTATGTAAAATTTACACATTATAAGGATGAAAATTGTACACCATTGCTATTGATTAAGAAAGCGCATTTGATTCTGTGAGTAGAGGGACTGTTGTGGCAAAGATGGATAGGATAGGATTGTCTCATAAGATGATCAGAGCAGTTGAAAACATATATATATTCAGATGTAAAGTGCTCAATTAGAATTAAGGAAGGTATAGTAATTGGGGAAATATTCTTCAAAGTAGGGCTGAAACAGGGATGTAAGTTGTCCCCTGTACTGTATTTATTGTTCAAAAATTATATTTTTCAGTCAAAAGGTTTTGAGTCAGGGGCTTACCTGTCTTGAGAATCAGGATATTCTGGGTCTCATTTTTGTGGATGACATCCTCTTACTCATATCAGCTCTTGCTAGTATTCAGGGGAGTATAAATGAAGTATGGTTCCAGTGTATGGGACCCTCACCAGGATTACCTGATTCAAGAACTGGAAAAAATCCAAAGAAAAGCAGCTCGATTTGTTCTGGGTGATTTCCGACAAAAGAGTAGCGTTACAAAAATGTTGCAATGTTTGGGATGGGAAGAATTGAGAGAAAGAAGAAGAGCTGCTCGACTAAGTGGCATGTTCCGAGCTGTCAGCGGAGAGTTGGCATGGAATGACATTAGTAGACGAATAAGTTTGAGTGGCGTTTATAAAAGTAGGAAAGATCACAATATGAAGATAAAGTTGGAATTCAAGAGGACAAACTGGGGCAAATATTCATTTATAGGAAGGGGAGTTAAGGATTGGAATAACTTGCCAAGGGAGATGTTCAATAAATTTCCAATTTCTTTGAAATCATTTAGGAAAAGGCTAGGAAAGCAACAGATAGGGAATCTGCCACCTGGGCGACTGCCCTAAATGCAGATCAGTATTGATTGATTGATTGATTGAACAGAACAATGCATCTTGATTGATTGATTGATTGATTGATTGAAGTGGAAAATTACTGTAAAGATTGGAATTTACAAATTAATGCATAGAGAACCAAGGTGGTGGTATATAAAAAAAAAAAAAGATATAAATGATCAAAGAATGAACACCGGTGAACGGGTGAGACAAAATTAGAAGTCATCAATAAAATAGAGTACTTGAGCATGATATTAAGTAGAAATGGAGGATGATCAGATCAAATAAAGAGAGCAAAACTAAAGATTAAAAAAAAAAAAAAAAAAAAAATGCCAAACACTGATTACAGAGTGTATAAAAATATTTCAGTGCATTACTTAAATCATGGAACAGAGATCTGGGGAGCTGAAGAAAAAATGTCCACGTTTGATGCAAACACAAGTAAATTTGCTAAAATAATTATGGGATTACTCGGTTGTACAGCAAACTGTGGATGTGCAATGATGTAAGTCTAGGGGGAGATAATGTTAAAAAGAGAATTAAGTATTGGTTCTGAAGTTTGGAAGTGTTAAAGATAGTTTTTCAGTACCAAATGAAATATCAGAAGCAAGGTTACTGGGTGGACGGAGTTGGTTACTACTGGGAAAGGGATTACATAGAACATCAAAGAATTTGTAAAAAGTAGTTCTAAGAGTTAAGGATACTGAAATGCAACAAATTGGTTCATAGTGCAGAAATAAGAATTCACTAGAAGAATTTTGAAATGTAATTGGAAGAATGAAGTAAAATGTAGATAATATGATGAAAAGAGAAATGAGGGGTATAATATGATAGTTAATGGGAGTACACAAAAATAAAGCATACAGATGAAATAGAGATGAAAACAAATGTTTACTATGTTCCAAAGAAACGGGGTTGGTAAATTTTGTAAAAGATTGTTCAAAGACAAGGGAAGTAAGAGAGAAATTTATGTATGAAGAGGTTATGAGGAAAATTGACAATGAAATCCAGTTTTTATATGCTTGAAAAGTTACTGACCAGAGAGTGGATGCACCAGGGAAGAATGCAAAATTATTCAGCATTATTACCGAAAGGAAGAAGTAAATTAATGAAAGAATTTATACATGCTATTTAGTTACAGAATTGTGCCTAAGACAATCTAGAGAATATAACTTTGTTGAAGTCTAGAGCAATTATGTATGTAGATTAATTTATCATCATAGTCTAATTAGTCTGCTCATTTTTGTTAATTAATACTAACATTCATTTTATGTGTCAGACATGGTATGGAGGGACTAAGGATGACTACTGTATTGTGATGACCTTCATTTTGGTGAGGTCACATTTCCAGGGTTTCTAATGGACCTCTCTAGCATGTCCATGAAGTTTCATTTCTTACAATAAAGTTTCCAACTTTCTTTCTCTATTCAATAAGTAAATCACTTACAAGTGCTAAGTTTTGGTTAATAATACTTCCCTGATATTTTATTAGTTAATTGTGTTCCAACTGTATGTTTTTTAACCTTCAAGCACATGCGCCAGATCTTAGGACACAGACACACGTGTGGGGGTGCTTTCCACCCCACATATCATTGTACTGTAAAATATGAATTACTGTATTAATTGGAGATTTTAAGATAGATTATGTAAGAATGACTCTATCTGTGGGGATCCAGTCAGAAAGGTACAAGAGCGGGGAGAGCACAGGAAAGTTATTTGTACATTTCACTGGGAAATAAAATGACCTGGGGTGGATTCCACCCCATATGCATGTGTTTGAGGGTTAATAATGCTATATAATATTACATTTTGTAAACAGCATGTATCAAAACATAAGAAAATATTACAAGAAACAATACCTTTCCCACTAATCTGTAGTTTCCGATATCATGGGAGATGGGTATTATCTTATCTTAATTGCAATCAGTGCATCAATACACACTTCCATTTCTTCAGGCCATTATATAATGATGACAAAAATAAACATACAATTGGAAACAAATTCAGTACTGCTTTTAAAAAACAAATAAGTAACCTCACAGGAGGGTTTTTTGACTTTTTCTCACCAGTTTTAGCATCTATTCATTATCTTAATCAGTAGTGAAATAGTTATCATTCATTGTTATAGTTTTAATTTATGGAGAAATTGTTATGGTATACCCCTAACTGACACACACTAAATTACGTGTGTAATGGAGCATGAGAAGTACGCAGTGTGTGTGCAGTCTTAGATCAGGAGAGTGTACAGAGAGGAAATAAACATTGCATGTACGGAGCACATAAACTTTATTAATGTTAGCAAATGTAAATGGGTTCCCTGTGGCTTTATTAAATCATGTTTGTGGGTTATTGTAGTCACGTCCTAGTTCGTGAACCATGGGCAACGGCTGAGTGGCCTAGTAAGTGGTCCTGAGAGTCGGGATACCAGTTGCTATGGAATGGGAGTGGGCATCTCGGACATATTCTGAGTCGTGGCCCTCCTTGTGCTCAGGCGGCTAGGACTATACAATTCACCGGTGGTCCATAACCCGTTAGAGGAGAGATCCTCACTTGGACTATGTGCAAGTAGGGCAGCATCTTGCTTCATGAATTTACCGAGCTCAGAACACTTTAAGCAAGCCTCGGACCTATGGGAGTAATGGAGTCCCACTCCCATTTGACAGGCGACAGGCGAGGGACTCCTTGGAAACAACTTGGCGAACGAAATGGAATTCGATGGGGAGCTATCAATATTAATGGGGCTTATGGAAGAAAGAAGGTAGAACTGGCTGAGTCAGCAAAGAGGATGCATCTGGATGTGCTAGGAGTAAGTGATATTCGGGTAAGGGGAGATAATGAGGAAGAGATAGGAGATTATAAAGTGTACTTGACGGGTGTTAGAAAGGGAAGGGCAGAGTATGGGGTAGGGCTCTTTATCAGGAATACCATTGCATGCAACATAGTTTCTGTTAGGCACGTAAATGAGCGAATGATGTGGGTGGATTTGTCAGTGGGAGGAATTAGGACAAGAATTGTGTCCGTGTATTCACCATGTGAGGGCACAGATGAGGATGAAGTTGACAAGTTTTATGAAGCATTGAGTGACATCATGGTCAGGGTCAACAGCAAGGATAGAATAGTGCTAATGGGCGATTTCAATGCGAGAGTTGGGAATAGAACTGAAGGATATGAAAGGGTGATTGGTAAATGTGGGGAAGATATGGAAGCTAATGTGAATGGGAAGCGTTTGCTGGACTTCTGTGCTAGTATGGGTTTAGCTGTTACGAATACATTCTTCAAGCATAAGGCTATTCACCGCTACACATGCGAGGCTAGCGGTACCAGATCCATAATAGACTATATCTTAACAGACTTTGAATTCAGGAAATCTGTTAGGAATGTACAAGTTTTTTGCAGATTTTTCGATGGTACAGACCACTATCTGATCTGTAGTGAACTAAGTATCTCTAGGCCTAGGGTAGAGAAAGTGAAATCTGTCTGCAAACGAATAAGGGTAGAAAATCTCCAGGACGAGGAAACTAAACAGAAGTACATGGATATGATTAGTGAGAAGTTTCGAACAGTAGAAAGTAAGCAGGTTCAGGATATAGAAAGTGAATGGGTGGCATACAGGGATGCTGTAATAGAAACAGCAAGGGAATGCCTAGGAACAACTGTGTGTAAAGATGGGAAAAGGCGAAGATCTTGGTGGAATGATGAAGTGAGAGCAGCCTGTAAACGTAAAAAGAAGGCTTATCAGAAATGGCTCCAAACAAGGGCCGAGGCAGACAGGGATTGGTACGTAAATGAAAGAAACAGAGCAAAACAAATAGTTGTTGAATCCAAAAAGAAGTCATGGGAAGATTTTGGTAATAACCTGGAAAGGCTAGGTCAAGCAGCAGGGAAACCTTTCTGGACAGTAATAAAGAATCTTAGGAAGGGAAGGAAAAAGGAAATGAACAGTGTTTTGAGTAATTCAGGTGAACTCATAATAGATCCCAGGGAATCACTGGAGAGGTGGAGGGAATATTTGGACATCTTCTCAATGTAAAAGGAAATCATCATGGTGGTGTTGCAAACAGCCAAGCTCATGGGGAGGAGGAAAATTTTGATGAAATTATGCTTGAGGAAGTTGAAAGGATAGTAAATAAACTCCATTGTCATAAACCAGCAGGAATAGATGAAATTAGACCTGAAATGGTGAAGTATAGTGGGAAGGCGGGGATGACATGGCTTCATAGAGTAGTAAAATTAGCATGGAGTGTTGGTAAGGTACCTTCAGATTGGACAAAAGCAGTAATTGCACCTATCTATAAGCAAGGGAACAGGAAGGATTGCAACAACTATCGAGGTATCTCATTGATTAGTATACCAGGCAAAGTATTCACTGGCATCTTGGAAGGGAGGGTGCGATCAGTCGTTGAGAGGAAGTTGGATGAAAACCAGTGTGGTTTCAGACCACAGAGAGGCTTTCAGGATCAGATTTTCAGTATGCGCCAGGTAATTGAAAAATGCTACGAGAGGAATAGGCAGTTGTATTTATGTTTCGTAGATCTAGAGAAAGCATATGACAGGGTACTGAGGGAAAGGATGTTCACTATACCGGGGGACTATGGAATTAAATGTAGATTATTAAAATCAATCAAAGGCATTTATGTTGACAATTGGGCTTCAGTGAGAATTGATGGTAGAATGAGTTGTTGGTTCAGGGTACTTACAGGAGTTAGACAAGGCTGTAATCATTCACCTTTGCTGTTCGTAGTTTACATGGATCATCTGCTGAAAGGTATAAAATGGCAGGGAGGGATTCAGTTCGGTGGAAATGAAGTAAGCAGTCTGGCCTATGCTGACGACTTGGTCTTAATGGCAGATTGTGCCGAAAGCCTGCAGTCTAATATCTTGGAACTTGAAAATAGGTGCAATGAGTATGGTATGAAAATTAGCCTCTCGAAGACTAAATTGATGTCAGTAGGTAAGAAATTCAACAGAATTGAATGTCAGATTGGTGATACAAAGCTAGAACAGGTTGATAACTTCAAGTATTTAGGTTGTATGTTCTCCCAGGATGGTAATATAGTAAGTGAGATTGAATCAAGGTGTAGTAAAGCTAATGCAGTGAGCTCGCAATTGCGATCAGCAGTATTCTGTAAGAAGGAAGTCAGCTCCCAGACGAAACTATATTTACATCGGTCTGTTTTCAGACCAACTTTGCTTTACGGGAGCGAAAGCTGGGTGGACTCAGGATATCATATTCATAAGTTAGAAGTAACAAACATGAAAGTAGCAAGAATAATTGTTGGTACAAACAGGTGGGAATAATGGCAGGAGGGTATTCGGAATGAGGAGATAAAGGCTAATTTAGGAATGAACTCGATGGATGAAGCTGTACGCATAAACCGGCTTCAGTGGTGGGGTCATGTGAGCGAATGGAGGAGGATAGGTTACCTAGGAGAATAATGGACTCTGTTATGGAGGGTAAGAGAAGTAGAGGGAGACCAAGACGACGATGGTTAGACTCGGTTTCTAACGATTTAAAGATAAGAGGTATAGAACTAAATGAGACCACAACACTAGTTGCAAATCGAGGATTGTGGCGACGTTTAGTAAATTCTCAGAGGCTTGCAGACTGAACGCTGAAAGGCATAACAGTCTTTAATGATAATGTATGTATGTATGTACGTATGTATGTCAAATTGAACTAGCATCAAATTTGATGTGAAAAAAGCAGATGAAGTTCATTCTTGATGTTAATTTTCACTAGTGGTAAATGTTTAATTTTAGTAAAATTCATTCTTGAAGTTTCAAATGCTCAATTCAAACAAAATAAATAAAAAAATAAACTAAGTTTCTTCTTGTAAGAATTATTCAGTTTGATTGACTATAAAAACAAACAAAAGTTCATTCTTGAAGTGCCTAATTCAAAATTATCAAAACTAACCAAAGTTCACTCTTGAAAAACTAATTGGTCAACATATTGTGAAATTAAATACTGTTCTAATTCACTGGAAAATTATTTTATGGAGTGGCTAAGTCTCAGTTGTGCTATAAATGTTCTTCGAAGCCCCTCATTAACAAGTTTGTTGGTATGACTTAATACTACACTGGCTTTATAAAATTGGAAATTACTTATGAGTTCAAAAGTCATATTGAAAGTCATGATAAGAAAACGTTGCTTGGAAGATTAAAAGTGACTTGTAAGTTGGAAAATTAAATGATAAGTTGCAGTTCATACTGTTCTTTAATAACACAGATGTATATCACCTTTTTGAAGTGCTGGCTCCATTTACGTGCGTCCTCACAGGTCCGTAGCACCATGTCCACCAGCGATCAGGAACACCATTACTGGAACACCATCACCTCGCATTCCCTGAAGCTACCACGCCTCCATCGACGAAAGTTCACACGAGATATGCGTGGTTGAACTATGCATGCGGTGTCAAAAAATTGCACATGCCACTTCGAATGATATAGCCCTGCCTGTTCCTAATTAGCAAGTCTAATGTTCGGGGTGATTTTGAACCAAGGTTTCACTTAATAATCTATATCCCATTGCGTGAACTAATATGCACGTAACTTCAATAAACAAAGTCCTAACTAGTTGGTTACTTGCAGAAATTCTACACATAAACTTGTTTCATTGACTGTTCTATAGCACACGGCATAAATTAATAATGTCCAACGTATGACACTTGTGTTTATAAGTAAGCCATGTAACGTTCCAGACGTCACAGTGTAATTATGTTAATTTTATTATATGTAATTAATTCCGGAATTTAACATCATGATATTTATCTTGGTATGTAATTGTATTATAATTCATGGTTGATCATTTGCTCACTATCATTTCATTACTTTGTAACTACGACTTGTAAACGAGGGCTGAATATCCTAATATTCACTTAGATTCTTGCGACATTCGTTTAAATTTAACTTGCAGTAGATTTCCTCTATCTTGCCACATCACCGAGGAAGAAGGAAGGACAAATTTAGACATCAAATTCTGGGAAAAGCGAGCACGTGTTCAAGCGTTATAACGACAGCTACCGTATTTCGACCAGAATAATTCAAACTGATCACCGCCTATATTTTCAAAGGAGCGTCATGTTGCCATGGATACTGAGTGAAAGGGCTAATAGTAGAACAGTTGATATCATGGTTAAGACCCATCAACTCTAATATCTGGAGTGGGGAGAGACGTGTCAACTGATTGGACCACGTGTAGCGACCTGTAATTAGAGCCAGAGAAGGTTATAAAAGGGCGTGTTGGAGCTCTTGGCTTCACTCTTCAGGATTCTGCATTCGTCTTCTGCATTCGTTATTATTAATCTTCTTGATTCTTCGATCTTGTATTTCGCTGTAGGTCTGAGAACTTGTCTTATGGTTGTTGTACCATAGTGGACTAGTGTGATAGTTTATCACTTCTACATTAATTACTTCATTACCACGACGTGGTACTTAGGAATTTCTGAATGAGGGGTGTATAGCCACTCTCATCAGGAAGTACGTACAGCTCGGCTACTAGACCGGTTTGTACCAGTCTAAGACAATAGGTAGTATTAAACTAGATAGAAATGAAACTTCAGGGAACATTTTCAGTAAAGTTGGAAGGATTATTAATTGAGTATCCTCTCCACATAACCCAAGGAGGTTTTTCTAACTATGACTTAGGGCTCATCTCCAATATATGGAATAGAGCATAATAGGGAGTGTTAGTGTCGAAGCCATCTTCCAATTACTGGTCGGTGCACTTAGCAAGGCAGGAATGGTACTTAGCTGCAGATGAAGAGATCTCAAAGACGACCGGTGATGTTCCAGCTACAAGGATGGAAGCTTTCCAAGGACCAGCAGAACAAGACTACATGGTGAGCAAGCGAGTTAAAAATATTGCAAGTTTTCGCGAAGTAGAGTCATTCAACTTTTTGTTAAATTCATTTCCTATTTTAAATTCAGTTCTCGTTAAACCGTCGTCATTTATATTCAATATAATAAATAGTATTTTACTAGTTCACTTTAATCAATCTGCCTTAATTAGCCTTTTGATTTCTAATTCTCCTGCTTAATGATTAGTGCATTATCACCCCACCCCTGTGATAAGAGTCCGTCCAAGCTTGATTATAAATTTTTATCTTTAAGTCATCAACTTAAAGATTGGCGCCCTTAGCTTGCATGGTTGCATTTCTCGTTCAATGATTGTTCTCCGAGAGGGGAAGTCACATAAATGCCGCTCCAACGTAGGGCGAGAAAATCATTAAGTACGGAGCAGTTAATGACAGTAACGATATCAGAATTCGTATTATGGAAAAAAATTTGGATATCCAAGTTGCATTAGGAGTGTTTGATTGTGGGGAGGGTCATGGCTGATCAGACGAAAGAGGAGAGGATGTTGCGCAGTGGACGGGCGATAAAAGGCAATAACGTATTGAGTTCAGAGGAAGAGTTGTGTAGTCTAGTAGAGGAAATTGAAGATAGAAGTGTAAGTAGTATGGAGAGTGAAGGCAAGCAGAAAGAAGTCAGTATGGAGTCAGATGATAGTAGGATGGGGGGCGAAGCGGAAGTAAACACTAACAATGAAAGTAATAATAATGATCAGTTAATGGGAATGATGCAGTTAATGTTGAGTAAGATAGAGGACAGTAAATCTGAAATAAAAAGTGAATTAGAACAAACTAACACTAAAATTGAGAATATTAAATATGAACTTAAAGAACAGTTAGAGCAAACTAAAGCTGAATTAAGCAGGGAGATGAGGGAAAATAAGGAGGAAGCGAATCGGAGAATGGACGAACACAGTAGGCAGTTACGCGATCTGGTGGTAAAAAATGAACATTTTAATAAGCGATTAGAGGACCAGAAAAGTGAATATGAACGGCAAGGGAAAGAGGTAGAAGAAAAGTTTGCGGAGCAGAGAAGTAAATTCCTGGAATTAATGGGGAAGGAAAACAACTCTACTAGGGAGGAAGTAATGAGGCAGGTCACTAGTATTGATAAGAGAGTTGAGACTCAAAGAGGGGAAATACGGGTATTCAAAGACCACGTCCAACAAGAGATTGACACAGTAAAGCTTAGAATAGAAGATGAGACCCGGGCAAGTGAAGAAAGGTTTGCGATAGCTGAAGAGAATAAGATTGAAATTAGGACATTGAAAGAGAAGCAGGTTAATTTGGAGAGCGAAATTGATAGGAGAGACAAAGAGGTAGAATGCCGGATGGAGAAAGCAGAAAATCAATTAAAACAGGTGGCAAAGGATAAACAGGTTTTCACGGGAAAGCAATGTCTAGGAAATAGCTACATTAGGGAAATTGAACTACCTAAATTTAATGGGAAACAAACGAACCCGCTAGATTTCCTTAAGATGATAGAAAAACGATTTGAAAAGCGTCTAGAGGAAGGGTCTATGGACTGGGAAGACGTTATGGAAAATATTGACCATGCTTTTGTAGGAGAAACTCGGTCTTGGTTCATGGTATATAGGCAAACAATGACGAACCTGAAAGAATTCAGAAATAAGTTTAGAGAGAAATTCTGGAATGAAGCGATACAAGCTCGGGAGAGAGAAAGGGTGGTATTTGGGAGGTACTAACAGCATGAGGGAGTCACTATGACCGAGTACTTCCTGGCCCATGTCATGATTTGTCAGAACTTAGATGGTATAACCGAGGGGTCTGATGTAGTAAGACTACTTTTGAGACATTTTCCGGACAGGGTGAGAGAAGCGGCCTGCATGCAAAGAGTTGGTACTATTCAGGAGATGGAGAACCTACTAGGCAGTTTTGATGCTTTAGGTAACCTTAGGAGTAGAACGGAGAATATACAGAGCTTTAGTCATCACAACGGAATGAGACATAACGGAAGAACACAGAATCACGAAGCTCGCAATCAGTTCAGACCTCAGCATAACAGTAGGAGCGGAGCACCTGAATATAGGACAGGAAATTCCCAACGGGGGCCAGAGCAATGTACTAATGAGTCCAACGTCAATACACAAAGGGGACCTTTAAACTAACTAGAGGCTGTAATCTTGGGTCAGAATTCCAGCCTAGTACGAAGGTAGCGAAGTGTGTTGTCATGAAAGTGTTACCATATGACCTAGATGTTAGAGACGATTTGTTGTATGAACCCGAGCAGAATAATGGAGATTCAAGTAATAAAGTAGTCAATCCCGTTGTTAAATTGAAAGTTTGGGGGGCGTGGGTTAAAGTATTGATTGATTCTGGTAGCCAAATCTCATGTATTAGTTCTCAGTGGTATGAGTCATTAGTGAAACAGGGTATTCAGATGGAGGAAATGCCTGTTAAGTCTACTTTCATCATTACGGCTGTTGGAAAGAGGTCTAAGCAAATTTGTAAACAAGTAGCTGTTCCGATCTGTATTAATGATTTTATTAGCGTTCAGATATGTTTGGTAATTCCGCATTTGATATTTGATCTTATCTTGGGATCTGACTGGTTAACGTTAAAATTGGCTCAGTTAAATTACATTGATTCAGTGCTAAATTTGAGGTGGAATAATGAGGATATCAAGGTCAAGTTTGAGGAGGAAATTCAGAGGAAAATGGAAGTTAGTACAGTGTGGGGAATGAGAGAGGTTTCTAAAGTTAATGAAGAGGCTAGTGAGGGCCTGAAGTTGTGCCAGTTGTGGATTAATGAGGATAAAATATGTGGCTTGAAAGAAGCCGTAAGTAGAAATCAATTAAATGAAGTCCAGAAGGACAAGTTATTTGAAGTGTTGTGTGAACACGTGGAGATTTTCTCTGAGAAACCTGGTGTTACCCATCTGTACGAGCATTCTTTTTCTGTGCTGGATAAGACTCCATTCAGCGGACCGCGGTATCCGATACCACACAAATATGCCATAGCCGTAGAGGATCAAATTCAAGCTATGTTAGCAGACGATGTGATTGAATTATCAAACAGTCAATACGTTAATCCCTTAATTGTCGTGCCTAAGTCTGATGGATCAATACGTTTGTGTATTGATGGCAGGGAAATGAACAGACGTATTGGTGCTGATCAGTTGAGATCACAAACCATTGAAGAGTTGATACAGAGTTTTCAGGGTAAGAGTTGGTTTTCTACGTTAGATCTTAGGAGTAGTTTTTGGCAGATACCTTTGAGATCAGAAGACAGGCCTCTTACTGCTTTCAGCTATAAGCATAGTTTGTACCAATTTAGGCGTGTTCCGTTTGGGACCCGTACGAGTTCGGCAGCTCTAATTCGCGCACTAAGTATTGCCTTGGGAGATGATACTGGAGATTATGCTACGATTTATATCGATGACTTGGTTATAGCATCTAGTACCTTTGAAGAGCACTTGGACCATTTGGAGAGGGTTTTTTCTAAATTAGAGTATGCTGGTTTTACTCTGAAACTTGACAAATGTGTTTTCAGTAGACGAGAGGTGACTTTTTTGGGGCACCGTGTATCGGCAATGGGAGTGACACCTGAGAGCACAAGAATTGAAAAAATATTGAATACTACGACACCTAGAAATATTAAGGAGCTCAGATCGTATATTGGTGTATGTAATTTTTTCAGACGATTTGTAGTGAGATTTGGTAACTTACTAGAGCCATTTAGAGAACTATTGAAAGCTGGCAGTAAGTGGGAATGGACACAAGATCATGATAGAGCTTTCCTAAAATTAAAAGAAGGATTCAGGCAGCGGTTGTTTTGAGATACCCCATGCCCGATAGGAAGTATGTGTTGTTGACGGACGCATCTCACTGTGGTATCGCTGGTGCACTATGTCAAGTAGATGATGATGGTAATTTAGGGATTGTGTCTTTAGCTTCCAGAGGTTTAAGTGCTGCTGAAAAGCGTTATACTATAACGGAACTTGAATTCCTAGCTATCGTATACTCCCTGAGTAAATTTAGGATGTATGTTTTAGGTACCGAATTTGAAATTAGGACGGATCATCATGCTCTTTCTTTTGTATCCAAGTGTAAATTATCATCTAACAGAGTTAGTAGATGGATACTCGCCCTACAAGAGTATGATTTTAAGGTAACTCACATTAAGGGAAAGAATAATGTCCTTGCTGATTTATTGTCACGTAATCCGAAGTTGTGCGAAGAAGGTAGCCTTCTAGAGCCACGTGAGGGCATTATTATATGTACATGTCTGTCTAAGGAAAATGAAACTGCTCTAAATAGACTACGTAACCTATTGGTTGAACAGTCGGTAGACGAAGAATGTCGGGAACCTTTGTCTGTACTTCAGGGAGGAGAGCAGCTTACTGTGTCGCATGGTAGGCACACGTACAAACTGGTTAACGGGTTTCTAGCCAGGAAATGTGGCGAGGATCTCTGGGGGATTTGTGTACCCAAAGCGCTACGTGTGGAATTGATTTGGTTTATCCACAAGGAATTAGGACATTATGGACCTAATAAAGTTCTGTATGAGATCCGACAGAATTTTATATGGGACAAGATGGGAAGAGATATAAGAAAAATTCTTTCCACTTGCGATCTGTGTCAGCGTAGCAAAGTTCCTAACCGCTATTTAGCAGGACCTCGTCAGGCAGTAATCTCAGAAAGACCTGGTGACTTGGTGTGTACTGATCTATTTGGACCTGTGGTAAAGGGACAGTTCGGCTTCCAATATATTTTAGTCATTATTGATGCCTTCTCGAAGTTGGTCAGATTATACGGTATGAGAAAAGCCACTGGAAAATCTTGTAGTCGTATAATCCAAGAGAAGTATATCCCTGAATTAGGTACTCCTCTTAGAATATTATCAGACAGTGGACCGCAGTTTATTTCGAGAAAATGGAAGTCCATAATTAGAGAGCTAGGTATTACACAGGTTCATTCATCCATTAGGTACCCTCAGGGCAATATGTGTGAGCGCGTTATGAAAGAGTTATCTCGCATGTTTAGATGCTTAGTGTTCGATAAGCATACAGCCTGGGTGGCTCATTTATCCTGCATAGAGACATGGATCAATGCAGTTCAACATGAAAGCACTAGATTAACGCCGTCACAAGTTCATTTTGGTTGTAAGCCCCAGAATGAACTAGTGAGAGTGTTAGGTTTGCCTGAGGAACCACCTCGTAATGCTGAATTTGACGTCCGACTGGCACGGGAGAACCTGATTAAATCTGGAGATAAACGTAAAAGGCAGCAGAAACGTAAGGTACTTGATAACTTTGAGGTAGGTGATATGGTTTTGGTGAGAGTTCCCATGTTGTCAAACAGTGAGGATAAGGTAACAAAGAAATTTTTTCTTTTATATCAAGGTCCTTATAAAGTACATAGAAAACTAGGACCCTGTGCTTACAAGTTAGCGGATGGCGAGTGCGTAATGAATGGTTCATATAACATTAGTAGTTTACGGAGATACCTGTCGTGTGAGGTGGCTGAACCGGATTGTGAGATATAGGTCAGTAACTCGGGGAAGTTGCTACCTGTTATGTCAGACTACGAGCGGAATGAGTTTACCTCTCAATTGTGGTGGTATTTCCTAGTTGTGTTTGTAAACAAGGGAGGTGTTTGTGTGTAGCGGTAGAGTTACGCTCGTTCATTGCCGATAGATCGTCTGTTTTCTGTATGTGAGGCCATGAAATTTTATATCTTATCTGTTTTCTGAGATGTTACCAAAGGCTAATTAAAGCTGACGACGGCAAATAATTAATTTTCCCGAATGTGCATTTCTAACTTGCAATAATTTTACCGTGAGCTTAAATCGCGTGTGTATTCGTGTGAAGTGTATTGCATCCTGCTTCAAGATAAGGTTGAAACATTCGAGAGAGTGATTAAGGTGTAAATTGGTTGTATCATTTGTTTTCCATGGTTTTAATGTAAAAGATTGGAAGAGAATGTGTTACTGCTATCTAGCAAAGAATGTCGGAAAGATGGAGAGTAAAAGGACTAATAGACACTCGGGAGAGTTTGTAATCTGAATTGTATATATATTATGTTATATTCTCAAAGATAATCTTGTTTAAAAAAAAAAAAAAAATGGAAAGTTGCTCGTGTTGGGCATAATTTAGTATCTAAACCTCAAGATGAACTGAAATAACAGACATTCGCAATGGTAAGCAGTCTAAGAGAGATATGGAAACAGTGAGATATAATTAATTGTATGAAAATAATGTCGTTCGTAATGGGCAGGTAATAGAGGTATTTGAAGTCAATGTGGGAGTAAGTGTGTGAGTTCTCAACTCATGTAATATTTGTTAAGAACTCATGGGGGCGTATGTAACGTTCCAGAGGTCACAGTGTAATTATGTTAATTTTATTATATGTAATTAATTCCGGAATTTAACGTCATGATATTTATCTTGGTATGTAATTGTATTATAATTCATGGTTGATCATTTGCTCACTATCATTTCATTACTTTGTAACTACGACTTGTAAACGAGGGCTGAATATCCTAATATTCACTTAGATTCTTGCGACATTCGTTTAAATTTAACTTGCAGTAGATTTCCTCTATCTTGCCACATCACCGAGGAAGAAGGAAGGACAAATTTAGACATCAAATTCTGGGAAAAGCGAGCACGTGTTCAAGCGTTATAACGACAGCTACCGTATTTCGACCAGAATAATTCAAACTGATCACCGCCTATATTTTCAAAGGAGCGTCATGTTGCCATGGATACTGAGTGAAAGGGCTAATAGTAGAACAGTTGATATCATGGTTAAGACCCATCAACTCTAATATCTGGAGTGGGGAGAGACGTGTCAACTGATTGGACCACGTGTAGCGACCTGTAATTAGAGCCAGAGAAGGTTATAAAAGGGCGTGTTGGAGCTCTTGGCTTCACTCTTCAGGATTCTGCATTCGTCTTCTGCATTCGTTATTATTAATCTTCTTGATTCTTCGATCTTGTATTTCGCTGTAGGTCTGAGAACTTGTCTTATGGTTGTTGTACCATAGTGGACTAGTGTGATAGTTTATCACTTCTACATTAATTACTTCATTACCACGACGTGGTACTTAGGAATTTCTGAATGAGGGGTGTATAGCCACTCTCATCAGGAAGTACGTACAGCTCGGCTACTAGACCGGTTTGTACCAGTCTAAGACAATAGGTAGTATTAAACTAGATAGAAATGAAACTTCAGGGAACATTTTCAGTAAAGTTGGAAGGATTATTAATTGAGTATCCTCTCCACATAACCCAAGGAGGTTTTTCTAACTATGACTTAGGGCTCATCTCCAATATATGGAATAGAGCATAATAGGGAGTGTTAGTGTCGAAGCCATCTTCCAATTACTGGTCGGTGCACTTAGCAAGGCAGGAATGGTACTTAGCTGCAGATGAAGAGATCTCAAAGACGACCGGTGATGTTCCAGCTACAAGGATGGAAGCTTTCCAAGGACCAGCAGAACAAGACTACATGGTGAGCAAGCGAGTTAAAAATATTGCAAGTTTTCGCGAAGTAGAGTCATTCAACTTTTTGTTAAATTCATTTCCTATTTTAAATTCAGTTCTCGTTAAACCGTCGTCATTTATATTCAATATAATAAATAGTATTTTACTAGTTCACTTTAATCAATCTGCCTTAATTAGCCTTTTGATTTCTAATTCTCCTGCTTAATGATTAGTGCATTATCACCCCACCCCTGTGATAAGAGTCCGTCCAAGCTTGATTATAAATTTTTATCTTTAAGTCATCAACTTAAAGATTGGCGCCCTTAGCTTGCATGGTTGCATTTCTCGTTCAATGATTGTTCTCCGAGAGGGGAAGTCACAGCCACACAAAATGTTTAAGTGTTCAAATGCTCTACATGAGTTGTTTAGAAAGGATGGAAAACTGTAAAGTGTAGAGTTGTACCTCCATCAAAGTTGAAGGTATAGACCGTACCTCACCGGGCCTAAGTTGGAAGTTTGGAATTTGACACTCCCACATTATGTTAAGTCACAATCTTGTCCAGCAGACCATCATCAGTCCCTGCTGTCAGTCACTGTGTTGTTTGAGAAAACGATGGTGTTTTCATTCCCCGCCTGAAGGGCAGGGCGGGCCCCTAAAGCGTAATGTGCTCTCTCAGGCCGGGAGAAGTGTAGAGAAGAGAGGGGTGTGTTGAGATGAAGAAGATGGTTAAAGAAAGATATTAGATGGAGGAGGAGGTAATGTGGCCTTTTGGCTATGGAGATGGAAAATACTGTGAATGTGTGTAGGGAGTGGAGGTTCAGAGTAGAGTGTTAGGGTTGAGATGAAGGTTAGGAGGTGTAGGGTTACGGTGATATTGTATAAAGAATTGGTGAGAAATCAGATGAGATCTGTTGTCGAAGATGTTTCAAAGAGGAAACTAGTTGGAGGAAGGGGTGGATGGGCGGGTTGACGAGGTGGAAATAGCGGAGGGGCTAGGGCTGGCTGGGTGCATCAACGTGTGTTGTTAGGAGGAAGTCGAGGAAAAGGTTGGGGAGGGGAGTGAGAGGGCTCAACTTTGTGGTGTTGGTGGTAGATATACACTCCGCTGTTGATGAGATGCTGCATGTCATTTTCCATGGGGAGATGGAGATGAATCAAATATGTGGGACCAGAGCCGTTCATTGTCCTGAATGCTTTGCGAGCAAGGACAACTTCTGTGTGGAGTTCTCGGAGTTTGTCGTTGATGAAGAGGGCAGGATCTATCCTGCGGATTACACAACTATACACGGTTTGTGAAGGTGGTGGTGCGGCGGCTGCTGTTGCAGTGACAGGCGGGGCAGATGCTTCTTCTTCACGTTGTGAAGACAGCAGTGGCTGTGGTGTCAACGGCGGTGGTGCGGCTGTTGCGGTGGCAAATGCTTCTTGAGGTTACGGCGGTGGCATTGCAAAGGCGTCTTCATCGATGGGCAAGCAGTTGATGTAGCGGGAAGGGATGGGAAGGTAACTGGGCGGTTCTAGGTATGGTGGCGGAAGAAGTGACGTCAAAATCGGTGAAGGGTAGGAATAGGTAACAGTGGTGATAGGAATTTAAGGTTGGGTAAGAGGGAAGGTTATGGTTGTTGTGGTGGTAGTCATGGTGGTACGATGAATGTAGATCCGGGTGGCTAACATCCAGTGCGTAGTCGGCTGCTTGCTTATTTGAAGTCAGTGGGGAGTGTAGAGTATAGGTGAGTAGCCACCCAGCCAATCAAAATAGTGAAGAGTTGCTGCAGAGGTTGATGCTGTTCAGTAGCAGAGAGGTTGATGTCATTTGAGATTTTAGGCTTGCCTCATATACCAGAGCTTGACCCTGAGCGGAAATGCCATTGATATTACCTGATATTTTAAAATCTCAATATCTCCTGAAATAATGCAGCTATCAACTTGAAACTTGAACACTAGCTGTTTGTTATTGCCAGCTATGTGGTCTTGTTATCCATTTGTTGGTATTCAATCAGGAAGCAGAGATATAAAAGAAGTTTCTAGATGATTCTCTCTGATGTGCAGGCCACATGTTCCATGACGTCATGGTCATGCCTTAGCAAGCTGCAGCAAGCTCACTAGCAGGAAGCATTGCATCACAGTCCACAATGCGCACAATTTAAACTTATGAAACATGCCATGCAGTCTCCAGTTTGATCATGGGCGGTTCCTGTTTGATAACCCTCCCAGTTGGGGTAAAGAAAATTCTATGATTATTTTCTTTACATAACTTTCTTGTAATACAGCTGTAAATTGGCAGCATTGTATATGCCTTCAATGGTGTTATCTAATCAAGCAATGCTATATGCTCCATTCCTGAGGATTTCGATGGGATTAAAACGATAGTTCTGGTGCGACTCCTGCTGAGAGCATCTGCTAGTAAGTTCTTGCGTCCTGGTCTATGGATGACAGTCAAGTCAAATTGCTGGATAAATAAGGCCCACTGGGTTATCATCAGATGAAAAGAAATGCAAATCCACAGCCTGTTTCCAGTCATTTGACTGGGTCAGGAATAGAATGAATGAAGCCACCATCTAGTGACGAGGATAGGAGTTGTGCCGGTTGCCGAAGCCTGTCACACTCCTCTGGGGCAATGATTAATGAATGGCAGATGAAGTGAAATGATATTGGAGAGTGTTGCAGGAATGAAACATAATAGGGAAAACCAGAGTACCCGGAAAACCAATCTGTCCCAAGTCCGCTTCGTCCAGCACAAATTTCATGTGGAGTAACCAGGATTTAAACCATGGAACTCAGCAGCAAGAGGCCGGTGCACTGCTGCCTGAGCCACGGAGGTGTGGTCATTATCAGTGCTGGAGAGAAATCATATTAAACAACAATCTGCCATCTGAAGGCAGCAACATTGCAGGCTTCATTCACCATAACTGCGCAAGCGATTTCCATGTAAAAATACAATCCGAACACAGGGTGACCTGAAGTGATATGAATGGAAGATGCAAAGAATTTCCTTCGGGTCACCGGTGGGCCGATAGAAACTAGCAGTATGCCTCGATCCTTTACTTCAATAGGAGCACTATGTTGCCATTAGCTATTGGAAATTTGTAACTAGGACGTAGTTACTTACTCCCCAATTTTGGGAAGTTCGCACCGACAGATAAGAGTAACATGCTTTGGGACATATGGTGACCCAAAACGCAAGGAACGTGTTAAGACTTCAAGACTTCGCTACCTAATCAATTATTTCCGGCATCACCTGACTTCATTCTACTGAACTCCATTATTTTTGTTTTGATGTGCTTATTTGTATCTTGTACTAGTTTTCCAAGACTGTGTCCATGCCATTCAGCAATTTCTCCAGATCCTCTGCAGATTCAGATAAAATAACAATATCATCAGCAAATCTCAGAGCTTTTATTTCCTCTCCTTGGATTGTGATTCCCTTTCCAAATTCCTCTTTGATTTCCTTTACCACCTGTTCTATATAAACATTGAAAAGGGGAGGTGCAAACTGCAGCCTTGCCTCACTCTTTTCGGGATTGTTGTTTCATTTTTCATAGCCTTCAATTCTTATCTCTGCAGACTGATTTTTGTACAGATTGTAGATAATTCTTCTTTCTCAGTATCTGATCCTGATCACTTTCAGAATCTCAAATCCTTGTCCAATCAATATTATCAAATGCCTTTTCTAGATCTACGAATGCCGTGTTCATGGGCATGTTTGTCTTAATTTGATCCTCCAAGATCTGACGTAAAGTCAGGATTGCTTGATGTGTTCCTACATTTCTTCTCCCTGATCTTCTCCCTACTCAGATTCAACTTGTCCTTCCACACTTCTGTAAATAATATAAGTTAAAATCTGCAAGCATGAGATCCTAAACTAATGTTCAAACTTGTCAGCACCTGCTTTCTTGGTAACAGACATAACAACAATCTGTGTAAAATTGGATGACACTTCTCCTGAGTCATACATCTTACAGATTAAATGGAATAACCTCACCATGCTGGTTTCTTCTAAGACAGTCAGTAATTCATAGGGTACGTCACCAATTCCAGATGCCTTGTTCCTGAGTAGCTCTCTCAATGCTCTGTTGAATTCTGACCTTAAAATTGGGTCTCCCATTTTATCAGCATCAACAGCCTCTGTTTGTTCTAGAACCATATTGTCTACTTCTTTCCCTTGATACAATATTGTATAATATGTTCCTGCCATATTTTTGCCTTATCTTCCTTCCCTAGAAGTAGTCTTCCATCTGACATCTTAATATCATACACCTAGTTTTTCTTTCTCCAAAAGTTTCTTTGATTTTTCTGTATGCAGCATCTAACTTTCCTACAACCATACAGTCTTCAACATCCTTGTACTTCTCTTAAATCCATTCTTCTTTAGCTGTCCTGAACTTGCTATCTACTTTATTCTTTGATTGCCCTCCTCAATTTTTGTATTCTTGTATTTTCACCATTCATCAATCAGGTCTAATATCTCCCGAGTTATCCACTGATTCTTACTTGGTCTTACCTTTCTTCCTAACTTGTCTCCAGCAGCCATACTGATCTCATTCTTCACGACTCTTCATCTATTGTGTTTTATTCAGCCTTTTCATTCTGTCCTTTGTAATGGACTCGTCACATCACCGGCATCTACTTCAACAAAATTCGCCATGCACATAACCCTTATCTTTCTATTACTGATATGGACTCACCTTCATTACTATACCACGTTGTATTTCTATCTGTAACTGGGACTGAATACCTCATCGCAAATACTTGTTGAAAATTACATACTTTCTACGGACTTCAGCTCTATTCATCTTCACCATTTGCTGTCAACTGACCACCTCCTTGCTGGCTTGCACTTATGATGACGTCACATGATACTGTTTCGTTTGCTGCGCACGCTCCCATAACATCTGGAATATTTCCGATGTATTTCTCCTCAATTGTTTCCTCTCTACTCAATCATATATAAAGCAGACTTTTCTCCATGTTAACTGAGATGGAGCTTAGCCTGTGTGGAGGGTGGAACGCCAAACATCGTCTCCGTCATAATGGAGCTGTACACATAAGTGCCTTTCCTGCTAGTACTACCAATGTCGAGATGAGATATGATAAACATTTCAATTCTTTCCTTTAAATTTGGAGCTTCAGAAGGAACAACTTTCCTTTGGAAATTTAATTTGGGAGCATGGCATTTCCTAACCAAGTCTTTACCTTCTTTTTATCTACCAATTATACCAAGTTATGAACTCAGGTGCAACTCTCTCTTGAGCTGTGTGTGTTCTATATCGAGTGCTTTGCGAGTCCTATGCATGCCTAAGCGTGAACTGTGCTTCAGATTCATGTTTATAATTGTGTAAGTTTGAATGAGACTGTCATGGAACAGCTTGCTTGCATAACTGTGATTTTGCCCTGGTCGATGTGGTGATTGACTGATAACTGATGCAATTCCTATCTATGTATGGACTTCACTTCGGAGGACATTTGTATTGTATCCTGTGCTTGTAATTATGATTTTTTTTTTTGTATTTCTTGCTACTCTTATTAACTTCTCGTTAGGTAGGGATATTATCCTTTTTCCTGCTTCCTCCTTTCCTTTCCTTCTTCTTTCTCTCTTACTTTCTCTCTTGTAGGATTTATCTTGAAAAATGTTGCAAATTTTAAGGTTAATGGTTGGGAAAGTACCATATTTATATAGTTTCCTGTTCCTTTCAGAAAATTTGTAAAGAGTTTGATTTCTTTCAATACATTTGTCTTCAAAATTTATTATGCTTTTCTCTTGTTTTCTAATCTTGACCTACCATGTTCCTAACTTGACTTGACACACTCAGCTAGTCAATGCTCATATGCATGGTTTCCACTGCGCTATCTTTTTACTAGGGCGAGAGTGCAATCTGTCTTGCTATCTCGAAACTACCATTATTACCACGGCCTCTATTTACCCATCTGATGTGACTGGATGGTGCGAACGGTATGAATATACTCATCTTGCTATGAATTATAGGGGACCTTGCCCTATTAATATCATTATTATTATTATCAATATAGATTTATTTTGTATCACCCGTTACACCTTGTTCAATATGTTCCTTGAAACAATCCAACACACTCTTTCCTTTCAACTTACTAGATCCCATCTTCTTGGATTCCCTTCTTTTTTTCAATTTCTTCAACTTCAGATGGCATTTCATGACCACCAAGATGTGGCCAGAGTCCATGTCTGCTCCTGGGAAGGTCTTGCAATCCAACACCTGGTTTTTGAATCTCTGCCTTATCATAATGGAGCTTATTTGATACCTTCTAGTGTCTCCAGGTCTTATCCATGTATACAGCCATCATTTTGTGATGTTTGAACCAAGTATTAGCAAGGACTAAATTACAATTAATTCAACCAGCTGATTTCCTCTTTCATTCCTTTGTCTCAGTCCAAATTCTCCTACAGCAGTACCTTCTCTTCCTTGGCCTACCACTGCATTCCAGTCTCCCATCACAATTAGATTCTTGTCTCCTTTCACATCTATAAATATAAATTAACTTGTCCTGACTGACTGAGGGATTCATCATCGCCAAGCCAAAACTACTGGACACAAAGAAATGAAATTTTGGCGATACATTCATATTAAGATGTAGGTGCTTGCTAAGAGAGGATTTTTGGATATTCCGTCGCTATTGGATATTGGTACTTTTGATCTCTTTTAAAAATAAAGAAACACTTTTTTGTTTTTGGAAAATCCAGTTAATGGAGGGTGCAAAGGGGGGTGAATTTTCAAAACGAGTGTATCTATATCACAAAACTTTGCAAGTTTACAGATGTAAAAATTGGTATTTAGAATCTTCATTAAAAATAAAGAAACACTTTAATGAGGATACTTATATCTCAGAAACTGAAGATATTACAGACCTGAAAACTAGTGTTTGGGATCTCCTTTGAAAATAAAGAAACACGTACTTTTTTGTTTTTGGAAAATCTAATTAATGGGGGCTAAACAGGAGTGACAAATTGGGGTGAATTTTTAGAAAGACTATATCTACAGTATATCTCAGAAACGTAAAATGTTACAGATGTAAAAATTGGTATTTGGAATCTCCTGTAAAAGTAAAGAAACATAGGTGATTTGTTTTTGGAAACTCCACTTAAGGGGAACTAAAAAGGGGGTGAAATTTTAAAATGAGCATTTCTACAGTATATCTCAAAAACTTAACATGTTACCGAAGTGAAAAACAGTATTTTTTATCTCTATTGAAAATAAAGAAACATGTATTTTTTGTTTTCTGAAAAACCACTTGGGTGGAGGGGTAAAAGTGACTGAAAATGGGGTTGAATTCTTTTAATTAGGATACTGATATCTCAAAAGCTGAAGATGTTACAGATGTGAAATTTGCTATTTGGAATTTCCTTTAAAAATAAAGGAATATGTAATTTTTGTTTTTGGAAATCCACTTAAAGGGAGGAGAGAAATTGAAAAATTAGTTGAATTATTTGTATGAGGATACTATTATCTCAAAAACAAAAGATTTTGTAGACGTGAAAATTGGTATTTGGAATCTGTTTTAAAATTAAACAAACATGTATTCTCGGAAAATCCAGTGAATGGAGAGGGGAGGGGAGGTGAAAAATTAATTGAATTAATTGTGTGAGGATACTTACATCTAATAAAAGCTAAATGAGATACAGACGTAAAAATTGATATTTGGATCTCCTTTAAAAACAAAGATAAAAGCCTTTTCGGATGAAATCATTTTGGGGGGCAGGGGTGAAAAGGAGTTGATATCCTTTTATGTGGACACATCTCAAAAACTGAAGATGTTAGAGTCATGATAATTGGTATTTAGAAGATCCTTTACTATTAAAGAGACAAGTATTTTAACGGGAAATTCACTGAAGGGGAGGGGGGTTAAAGGAAGTGGAAAAAGTGAATTCTTTTTATGGGGATACTTATATCTCAGAACTGAAGGTAAGATACATGAACATTGGTATTTGGAATCTCCTTTAAACATAAGGAAACACGCCTTCTTTATTTTTTTTTGGGGGGGGGGGAGAATCAACTTAACAGCAGTGGGGTGAAAAAGGAGTTGAGACCAATTGATTTTATTGTTGATAATGTACTTATTCTGATCATAAACTGATCATTTTTAATCCTTCCTGGGTTCGTTTTCAGGAACCATCTTTTCCTGTGGAGAACATAAAGTTAGATTACAGTAGATTCTCCTGGCATATAAATAAAAATTTAAACACATTTGAAATAAATTATATGAATGATATTGACCGTGCAATTGTTCACCTCTATAATAAGGTCAAAAATTCACGGAAGTATATCATTTGTGTTGCCAGAAATCTCGCACACTTGCCTAGGCGCGACGATGGTGCTGGTCACATTGTCAGCAATGACAATGGCAGAGTATGTAACTTACCGCCAAGTAGCGGTCTTGCATCTTGCTGGGGGTTCCAGACCATCAATAATAATAATAATAATAATAATAATAATAATAATAATAATAATAATAATAATAATAATAATGATGTTCTGGATTGTTGTCAAAATGTGCGGACCACACTGGAAACGGGTCCTGGCTGGGTAATGACTACGATTGCAGTCCAGCTGCAGATTCAGTACCGCCAAGGCACCCAAGATGACACCACGCCATACCTCTTCAAGGATTTGATCCATATTAAAATGCTTATAGGAAAAGATGGCAAAAATTTAGGGACCCAAATGGCCGGGTGGAATACCTGGACCTAGCCCGGGAAGTACAAAATCGATTGCTGGAATGAAAGATTGAAAAATGGGAGGAACGTTGCTGTAATCTCCCAGAAAATGACTCAGATCACGAATTTTGGTGAATTCTCTCAGAAAACGAGTTAGATCATGAATTTTGGCAGATTATATATAAAACGATAAGCATTCAATTATAAATTTCATTATAATACCGTAGCGAAGCACGGGTATCTTGCTAGTATTGTATTAAATGTTCTATTTCATATATTCTTTTGATTTCTTCCTCATCTGTTCAACTAGTAGGCATAGAGTCCTTATACAAACTACATCTGACTTTAGGCTATCCATTTCCCTTTTCGGATTCTGTACCCTACCACAATGATTCAAATTTCTAACATTCCACACTCTGACTTGCAGAATGTCAGTGTTCATCTTCTCAATGATTGCTCCTTCCTATGTAGTCCCCACCTGGAGATCTGAATGGGAGACTATCTTACCTCCAGAATATTTTAAATGGAAGGAAGACATCATCAGTACATCTTTCATTCGTACAGAGAGAGCTGCATGTCCTCAGGAGTGAGTTACGGCTATAGTTTCCCGTTGCTTTCAGCTGTATAGCAGTCAACACAGCTAAGCCATGTTCAATATTATTAGAAGGCTATATCAGTCAATCCTCCAGACTGCTGCCCTTGCATCTTCCAAAAGGTTGCTATCCCCCTTTCGATGAACCATTCGTTAGTCTGGTCTCTTGACAGATATCCATCTGATATGGTTTCACATACGGAAGATCTATCTGCTTCATTGGGCTGCACAAGCCTCCTCACCATGGCAAGGTCACACGGTTCACAGGGGAGGAAATAATATATTAGAATGTAATAAAATTGAATAAGGCATTGTTTTAGAAGTGAAATAATTTTATTCAGCTTAAAATATCAAACTGTTCACTTTTTGCAGATGATTTGAAACTTTACAAATACATTAGCGACCACCACAACCAAGACGAGTTGCAAATGGACATTAATAATGTCATTTCTTGGTGTGAAATTAATAATTTGTCTTTGAATGTTAGTAAATGTAAATACATGACGTTTACCGGGAGGAAGGAATTTGAAGTCTCAGCCTATCATATACGGGGGGAAAAATTGGATAGGGTTTTAACGTTTAAGGATCTTGGTATAATTTTTGACGGTAAGCTAACGTTCAACAATCATATCAATACAATAACAAAGAATGCTAACCCAATGCTAAGATTTTTGATAAGAACATCGAGACCATTTACTCAGCCCTCTGTACTGAATAAATTATATATTACCTTGGTACGGAGCATACTGGAATATTCTATAATAATCTGGAGCCCGTATACAAAGCAACAAGTGAATGCTATAGAAATTGTACAAAACAAATTCCTACGTTACCTTTATTTCAAAACTTTTAATATTTTTGCCCTTTCGACACATCAACCCAGTTATTAAGGAATATATTTCAATTTACTTCATTGAAAACCAGACGGTTCCTAATTTCTATACAAATACTAAGAAAAATTGTAATGGGACGATTTGATTCCTTGGACCTGTTAAGATGCATTTCATTCCATGTTCCGCAGACAAGATCACGTCAGAACCAATTATTTCATGTTCAAACATCAAGAACATTGCATCAGTCAAATTCACCTTTCATAAAAATGACAACGCTTTATAACACTGTAACAAAAGAAGTCGATATATTCACCAAAACCGGACAAAGAATTCAGTAAGAAACTAGAAGCCTGCCTTTACAATTTGTAAATTTTTGATAATTCCTTCTTTCTGGTATTCTTCATATTTCCCAGTGTACTCATTCATGTTTTAAGTTTCTTTGTTTTTGCGTTGTCTTTTGCTTTGTATTACCATGTGATTTCTTAGTGAATTTTTCATTTATTATCAACTGTAAATGGTATCATATATAATGTAAATTTTGTTCTATTTTGTTTTTGTTCACTTTTAACTTTGTTTTTGTTGAACTTTAACTTCATAGATATAGATTGTTACTGAATGTCAAGAAGGTATTTAATTGGGTGTAAAACCTGTGTACTTTCAGATAAATAAATAAATAAAATATACAAAAAGATAGCTAAAAACATAGTCTAAGGAATAAAAGCATAGTTAACAAAAAAGAAAGACTTCAAAACAAATAAAGATAAGAACTTCACTTTTAAACACAGTAAAACAGGCCAGTATCCCTCATTAATGCCTTTACTGGCAAGACCTAGTGTTTACAGTGCACTAAGTCTTCTGATGTGGACTAGAAAAAATTTGTTACCTTCAATGTCCTGTCTCAGTCTGATCCTTGGCTTTGCCAACATGAAAGTGACTGAGGTATGAATGATGCTAGTAATGCCATTCCGTATGCAGTCAGTCCCTGCTATGAATGGTGTGAAAATATCACTCATAGGGTTGGTTGGTGCAGGCATTTTAGTGAGCATGGCAGACTGAGATGTAATAGCAACTTCTGGTTCAGTGAGGAAAGCAACGAGAAACTACATCACTCCTCATTTCTTTAGTACGCCTCTTCAGTGATGCCTGGGCCACTTATGATGGCTGATGGCAGAGCTGTTAAGGTCCAAACCAGCCTCCAGGCTGAGCACTCAACATACACACATACATCCCTCATTACAAGACAGTGTGTATACTATGTGGGGCAGTGAATGACGATTTTCACTTATTAGGTGACTGTGAAGGAACAAGTAAGATAAGAAATAGATTACTGAGTGCCGAACATCGGAAACTATTGGGAAGAGGGGATGAGCAGGCTATTTTAAGATGGATTATCAAGCAGTGGGAAAACGGGGGCGAGTTGAACAGGTATCTGTGCGGTAAAAAAGTCCTGTGAAAACAAAATGAAAGAGGCAGAGTAAGAGGGTGAACACGGGGGTATGTGGTTGGAATAGTGATGTACGTCTATGGTAAGCATGTTTAATAATTTGATGATATGCACTGGATGGAGATAGTATGATAAAATTAATGGTGAGGGGAGTACTGGTATTGGGTACATAGTGGAGTGGGTGGAGTTGGGTAAATGATGTGTGATTTTGTAAAGGTAGGGACTGTTTGTTTGTGATATGGCAGGATGGAATGTAATTGCTGACTAACATTGTTATGGTATTTATTGGGAGTAGGTCAGGGAACAATGAATGTGATGCAAGTTGATGAGTGCATAAGGACACGTGATGAGTGTGCTGGAACGAGGAGTCGGTGACTTTTACAGATAAAATGATCTTGTATAGGATATATTTAGTATGTTAGGGTAGTTAAGGAGTATTTCGTTCAGGTAGCTAGTTAGTATATAGAGCTTCAGTTTGGTATTATTTGTAGATTATTATTATTATTATTATTATTATTATTATTATTATTATTATTATTATTATTATTATTATTATTATTATTATTACAGATAAAATGATCTTGTATAGGATATATTTAGTATGTTAGGGTAGTTAAGGAGTATTTCGTTCAGGTAGCTAGTTAGTATATAGAGCTTCAGTTTGGTATTATTTGTAGATTATTATTATTATTATTATTATTATTATTATTATTATTATTATTATTATTATTATTATTATTATTATTAACTTTTTATTGTGAACATGAATTTGGGCGCTGAATGCCTGTTATGTTCAAGAATAAATACTATTTAATACTATTTAATACATCCCTCATTAAACAGATGATGAGGTCTACTGACTGCTTGTCATCTCATAGAATGAGGGAGATGATATTTATTTTATTATTTATTTATTTATTTATTTATTCAGGATCAACAACAGCATAACGCCGAATTACAACGATCTGAGCTATGTTCAATAGATATGAATCTAAAATTAAAGATATATAAATATTTAAAAAGGACACAAATATACACAATGAAAACTGTACAATTCTATATAATACATATTTACATAAACAACGTTATTAACAAAGAAAAATACATTTGCAGTAAATACAGGAGCAGAACGGGAAAGAACAAGAAGGAAAATTAAGTTATATGATAAATATCATGACAGAAGGAAGGAAACGTTATGAAGAGATCTAGGTTGTTGATGATAGATAATGTATTAAACATTGCTGGAATACGTACCGAAAGGGACCTTTGGGTGAGAGAAAGCCGGGAGTAAGGAGTATGGAATAGGGTCTTCATTCTGGTATTACGGGATGGGACGTGGAGGGGGAATAAGGAAGCTAAATCTGGAGACCTAAACAGACCATTAACTGCTTTGTATAGCAGCTTTAGGTCGGCTACTTTCCTCCGAGCAGAAAGAGTCTTGAGGTTCAGTTTCCCAAGCACTTGAGGTAGTTTTAAACTATGGTGCAGATTGCTAGGCCCACACACTCCGTAAGGATTTGTACTATAGTCAGATGACCACCACAAGTACACAATGGGGGTCTTTTCCCTTCAGTAAGTAGGAGTGCGTTGCTACCTCTGAAAAGAAATATTGATACTATATCATTTCGTATGCAACATATTTTTCAACAGAAAGTTTTTTTTATTAATCTGCTGTGGGACTACAATCTTGAAGTTTACAGCTTTAAAAAATTAAGAACTGACCCATTAACTGGTTCCCTCTGCACTCACTGTAATGTATAGGTAGTATCTTAACTTGTAGATGGCTGTCATTGGCAAATAGGGCTAATGCAATAGGGTAGAAGAGGTAAGAAATAAAAAATACAGGAGAAGGTTTCATTACTTCATCCTTTTTGTTTAAAACTATGTGTGTTATAACATCAAGCATATAATTTTCTTCAATAAAACAGATTAAATTTACATTTGTGACTGCCGTAGAAGGTTAAATCATTGCAAGTATTACATTTTGTTTCAATAACATTCTCTTATTAAACAAAGTTGAAATGTTACAAATTAAAATATTAGGTCACAAGCAACAGTATTACTGACTAGCTTTTTTAGAATTGATCACAATTTATAAGAAAAAAATTGCTATTACTTTCACCAGCAAACTTGGTGTCCATGTGTGCAAGTGGGTGATTGGTTACGTCACTGGACGTTAGTTTGAGCAAAGACTCAAGGTGCACCATTTTCATACAGACAATAACTGTTTAACAGTGTCCAATATCCTTATAAGACATTGTTCATAAATTGTATAACACAGCACTATATCTTTAAAACGTTCAACAATATTTAGGTCCATGTTATTTATGCTGCTGATTGCATAAATTTTCACCAAACTCCTTACAGGCTATCCAGACTACATGTATTCAAGAATTCAGAATGATTGTACAATGATGAAATGATTCAGAGCTTCTCACATTAATCACAGTACGGTGTTTACAGTCTTAAGTGTGCTTGTACGCTACTTGCCACACTAAACATAAAAATGTGAGCAACAAAATTTGTAAATAAAAATCTATAAAAGAAGTAAAACATTTCTTTTCATTTCAAATTTTATCCATTCATTGACATAAAGTTAAAACTACAGTAAAATTATGAATGCTACCAGTAAGAGAAATAATTTTTCCACATATGTATGCAGACATAAATTATAAGAATAACTGGAAGAAATTAGTGATTGAGTAGGAAACTATTCTTAAGAACAAATTTGTTGTTCTTGAAGAATAGACAATATTGGCAGACAATAATGCATGACTTTGCTGCAGTAATAACATTTAAAAGAATAAATAATCTAATTTTAATTTCATGTGGCTATTTCTAGCCAAATGCAGTCCTTGTAAGCCAGACCCTCCGATGAGGGTGGGTTGCATCTGCCATGTGTAGGTAACTGCGTGTTATTGTTGTGGAGGATAGTGTTATGTGTGGTGTGTGAGTTGCAGGGATGTTGGGGACAGCACAAACACCCAGCCCCCGGGCCATTGGAATTAACGAATGAAGATTAAAATCCCCGACCCAGCCGGGAATCGAACCCAGGACCCTCTGATCTGAAGGCCAGGATGCTGACCATTCAGCCAGCGAGTTGGACATAATCTAATGAAGTGGAATGTTTAAATGAAGCAATTGGATTTAAGTATACTATATTGTGATGCACATATTGTAGCAACATAAATGGTACAATTTTAAGCATAAGGTAAAGAACACCTGTAGGCCTAATCAGTATAAAAATCTGAGAAGCTATGTGCAACATATCAGATTACGGTACTTAAACATGAAACAAGCTTATGAAGACAATGATGCTGTGGGAATATAAGATAGTTTCATGTCAGAATGTCAATAGCAATCTTAAAAGACATATGTAGCAGCATGAGGAAAATAATTTAAACCATTCTCTAATTGATTTTTTATTTCAAAGAATAATATTACTATCATATTGAATATTTAGCTTTTGTGACTGCAAAGTACTAGGAACAGACTTTCAGCTTATTAAATCATGTTGAGTACATATGGTACATGCAAAGAGTTCTTAAGTACAGTACAAAAATGGCCAACTGATGGGAACCAAACCCACAACATTCAGATTTCACATCACGTTTGATTCCCACCAGTATTCAGTTGGCTATATCTGTACTCAAATACAAAGTATGTTACAAGTGTTTATTTATATATCCACCTATTCAATACAAAGAGATCTTTTTAGAAATTAAATATTATTATAAAATGTTAAGGGACATGTTTCGCCCATATTAAGAGCATCATCAGCCTCAAATTCAAACCTGTATGGTGAAAAATCAGGATCCTGATTGCTCTTACAAGCCATAAAAAGAGGATATCATTATAGGTGTCAGTCTAAACATACAAAATATTAGAATGTCCTTGGCTAAAATTGCAGTATCAAGCTGCATGTCATAAGTTCACATGAATATACTTTCCGGAGCATTGAAAAACTTGTTGGGGTAGGGCAGTGAACAGCTCAGTCTTTATAATGAAACAGAAATGTGCCTCCTTGAAGATGATAAGAAAAAGCAAAGCTGATACACTGTTACAGATGTCAATATCGTATGTTGTGATAAGACAACAGATTTCTTAAATGGCTGTTCAGCTGCCTATAGTCTATTTAACTGGCTGAAGGAGTGAAAGTCAAATGTGTTATGATAAGATAACAGTCTTCCTTACGTAATTGTGGGAGCAAGGAAAAAGCATTCGGTTGTCTATAGATGTATTTATCTTATTTGAAGGACGAAAGTCGAAGGTTTATCGACGTTGATAGGATCCTGATTTTTCACCATACAGGTTTGAATTTGAGGCTGATGATGCTCTTAATATGGGCGAAACATGTCCCTTAACATTTTATAATAATATTTAATTTCTAAAAAGATCTCTTTGTATTGAATAGGTGGATATATAAATAAACACTTGTAACATACTTTGTATTTACGTACATTTCAGTACGGACCTAACATGAGAATTATAACATGTAATATATCTGTACTCTACTTAACAGATCCCTGCCAACAGAATAAGAATTTCTGGAAAAGCATCAGATGCAAAATTCAAAGGTGTGTTCAGTTCTCACTAGTGTCCAGTTGCCACTTTTGTTCAGTACTTAAGATCTCTTTGTCATGAACTATACATATGGATTCAACGTGATCTAATAAACTGAAAGTCTATTTCTATTTGTCATATTGGTAAATGGCAGAATAACTTGAAATTTAGCAGCATAGGGTCTTAGTAATTGAAGACCAATAAACGATTTCCAAGGATTAGCTTTGCAGTCTCTTGATAGTCTCATTTAATGAAGTTAATGCTGCTGATCATTCTCATAGACGTTCCTTAAAACTTTGAATACAAAAGAATTCCGATTTCACTCGAACTTAGCAATTATGAAGCACACTGTAGTTGTAGACACACCGAAGTGTGTGAAAGTGCAGAAAGCTACCCGTGCACATTCCGGAAGATGCATTCTATCATGACGCAGATAAATTTTGAATTTAAATTACTCTGTAACTTACTATTGTTTTAGAATGTAAAGGCAGTTTCGAATTAAAAGTCTGAATTTCGGTAATGGGGCCGACATTTTACTTCGAATGACGAATTATCAGTATTTTGAATTAAACAATTTAAATGACATACAAAACCATATCTTGTGTTTCCAGGAATGAGAGCTTCTTCAAATTAGGCGGCATTTTGAATTAACCAATTTTGAATTATCGAGGTTCTACTGTATGCAAAGAATGTAAATAAAATGTGAATATTGGTTTTCTAAATTGTTTAAAGCCTGTCAAACTACAATTATATTGGTGAGGTAGGCTATGTTATTAACCCTGGTCGATATATCATTTTAAATGGGTGGGGATGGGGGCGGTGTTCAGCCCATGAGTGAAAATTACTTAAAGTGCTCCCTCAACTGGAGTTGTTATTTTTAAAGAGTGCATCATGTGTGAATAACTGATTCTTGATTTTATTATTATCTAAACCTGACATAAGGAGTGTCCATGAGTTAAACACTAAACATTCTGCTAGCATTGAATCAATGGTTTTTATTTTTGAACTTCGTTCCCTCCAAAAATGGGAGTAATGAAAAGTTTACTCTAACTTACCATATTTCAAGTATGCGTACCCAGCTGACATTATCACCAACTGCCACTGGTTCAGAATATCCATGCAATAAATTTTTATGTAGTGTGAGTGTTATTACACTCAAAATGAATTTGGAGGAACGTTATATTGAGGGACAAAGTAGAATTATGGTGTGGTATTGTACAACTTCTAAAACTAGTTACAGTAAGTGAGAACTACAACATACTATTACAGTGTGAGATTGTTTTTTGAATAGCGTGAATTACTTCTCGTTTCTGTGGTCAATGTACTGTAAAATAATAAAAGCTGTTAACTTGATTTTATATAGTTGTTGTTGTTTCTGTTCTTCTAAAGGGCATAATGTTATTTATTATTTCAATGAAATGAGAAATTTGTCAGTTCCTCTTTTATCATCCTAAAAATATGAAAAATATTGTTTTTAATTTAGCTGACCAACCATTAATAAAAAATAATAATGAAGTGATGAACGAGAACAGTGTGTCTTGCTGATGTTGCCCCCCATAATGATTGGAGACACCTTTTCCCTTGAACACATACTTAGTACCTTTTCCATTTACCCATGTTACTACAGATAAGTTCTGCTGCTGTACTTGAATGTTACCTGAAACTACATTCTAAGTGAGGTGCATGCCTTCATTATTTAGAGTAATAAAAATAGCAAAATTTATGACTTGCCAGCCTACTTTCTGCACAACTTTCTAGTTCATTTGTCACCTGTTTATTATCAGCTATGTTGTTTGTAGTGAAGACAATGAATTTCTGAACATTAAAACATATACTACAAGATCTACTGTGATGAAATTTTGTAGTATACAAGAATCATATCCAAGGCTTATTTCTGTTCAGTCAATGGCTCCAATTTGATTTTCAAAGATAGCTGATGTTCATAAAGGTCAGTACATTTGGAGAAGCAGACAAAAACTGGTCCGACTACTCTGGGTCATCGTACTCGCTCAGTGATTTCGTTTTAATTGGAGGACACATATGAGGCTACCAATATCTAATTGATATGACTCACTAGGCCAGGGATGGCAAACCTATGACACACAAACATG
The DNA here is from genome assembly GCF_040414725.1 of Anabrus simplex. NCBI lineage: Eukaryota > Metazoa > Arthropoda > Insecta > Orthoptera > Tettigoniidae > Anabrus > Anabrus simplex. The sequence continues at coordinate 367,709,970 of NC_090265.1, read as the reverse complement.
ATTTCAGTGGCATGCAACATGAACATATTAATGTTTTTATATACGTTTTGTACTATAGACTATACATATCTCGTGCAACATATAACCATATAGTTTTACGTGTAAGAAATTAATATAAAAAATGTAAATTCTAGTTCCAATCAGATGTTCAATATGGCAACACCGCAATACTGATAGGTCTGCAAGTCAAGTGCAGTAAGAGTATCAGATATGGCCAGCGAGCCCTTTGATCCCCTACGTCAGTCACTTGTGCGTAGTAACTAGTAGCGTGTAATTATTCTCAGTGTGTAACTGTTTATTGAATATCGTTTTCTGGTGGTTTTGTATACAGACCTTGCAAACATGCTTTTGGTGCTGCCAAGAAAAACAAAGGACAAAAAAAACTGAACAGAAACTTAACAAAGGTAGTGGCCAGATTTTTCAAGAACAGTGGACAAGGGAATTCAGAATGATAGAAAGAAACAATAAAGCTTTGTGTTGCCTGTGTTCAGAATGTGTTGTATCCCACACATTTAATGTAAAGCACCATTTTGAAATGAATCATTCAAGTGTTTGTTCCATCCCAAATGAAGAAAGAAGAGAGTTTGTTTCACAAATTGAACAATACACAAAACAAATGAGTTCTTTTGTATCATCTTTCAGGCCAAGCAATAATATCAGTGCACCTAGTTTCCATGTCTCACTGCATAGTATAGCACTGGAAATTGCTTTCTGATGGTGAATTCTTTTCATACTGATGTCTGACACATTATTTGAGAACTTTTGTAACAAATAACAAATGATTAACGGAATTAAAGAAATGCCAGCTAGCAGAAATACTGTCCAGGATATATATAAGAATGAATGGAGATGTTTTGGAGCAATTGTAAACTGATTCAGATAAATCCCAGATGTATTCAATATGTCTTGATGACAGGGTGGATGCGATCTTGCAAGCAAAGTTAGCTATTTTTGTCCAGTTTCCTTGTGGAAATGTGATGAGGGAGAAATTAGTTAAATTGCTGAGCTTATGAACTACAACAACAGGGAAAGATGTAATGAATGAAGCGAAGCAAGAACTTTTATCAAAATGGGGTTTGACTTATAGGAAATTGTGTCTGTGACAAGTGATGCTGCCCTAAGTATGGCAAGTATTCATAATGACTTTTTGAAATTTCCTAAAGAAGAAGTTAAACACCCTATTTTATGGTTCCATTGTATATTACACCAGGAACCCCTATGTGCAAAAGAAGGTATGAAGTCATTTGAAAGTGTACTCTCGGTGGTAACCAAAATTGTGAACTTTATATCTGCACATGCTCTAAATAACTGCCAATTCACAAAGATGTTACATGAAGTGGAAACTCAACATGGCAGACTTGTAATGTACAATTTTGTTTGCTAGCTGAGTCGTGGGCAAATACTCCAGAGATTTGTCAAACTCTAGATGGAATTTGCTTCTTCATGACAGAAAAGCAGGAAGAATTCCCAAAATTCATAGACCCTATTTGGCTGTGCAATTTAATGGAAAGGGACACACTGGAGATAGATGTTTGAGATCATAAAATCATTTCAGAGAAAACTTGAACTATTTGTCAGGAATGTTGAAGCAAATACTTCCCTTCACTTAAAGTCATTGGTGAAAATCAAGTGTGTTGTTTATGGTGAACACTTAAAACTTGAATAGTGGAACAGCCTCCCACAGAAGTTTTGGCCATGAAGAAATTTGTTTTGTTTGGGTCATCATACACCTGTGCGCAGCTATTTTCTACAATAAACATTGTGAAGTCAATATCTTGTGTGTTATTGAAGACAGCAAGTTATGAACCTAATATAAATGACATGGCTGCTAAGATTCAGCAACAAGTTTCACACTAAATGTGAGAACGATATTTCACTAAAAGTCCATTGGCAATATTAGTATTTTTTATTTTTATATTTAATAATATTTAATGACTAAGTGTGTTATAATGGGCACTTATTTTTTTTTTTTTACAAATAATGTTAGGTATTCTTAAAATATATTTTAAAATATATTTTTTACAGTATATGCAAAATATGACCAGGGACATGCAATCAAATGTATTGAAAAAATAAATAACATATCTTGAAACGTAACTGGGAATTAAGAAAGAAAGTCAGGGGTGGGGGTTGTTGTTGTATCCTTCCCTTAAAGAAAAATAACATGTGGCACAATAGACAGTAGTGAATAATAAACCAAACTTAAAATGGCACACTAGTTGGAAAAAGTTTGCCATCCCTGCACTAGGCTATGCAAGAGTATCTGAATGGTAGGATTTTTCTGTTTTTTATATCACTGCTCTCTTCTGCCTTTCAATAATGGAAAATGAAATGGAATGTCATGTATTTATATCATTTAGTGATGTGACTCTTATGATTTTATATGAGCATAAAATGGTCCATATGGCTGGAGGGACCTTGTTTACAATGATGAGCTGCTGGAGGAAGTAGTCTGGGTAGCTGTAGATAGTTTCTTGGTGGAGTCGTTATTTCAGACGGACGATGTAGCCTGGTGACTGTTGAGAGTGAGGCTGCTGGCACGCAGACTGAGACTAGCAAGGCTGAAAGTGGAGTGATGCTGATTCAGACTGTGTGGGTCCTCACAGTACAGGTAGAGACGTGAACTGACTGATCGGTGACAGTCGGGGCAAAGGCGCTTCTTCTTCTTGTCTCGTCGCTTGAGCAGCTCATGAGCACACCTGTGAATATTAATAATTTCTCTTAATCTCATGAGAAATGCATGTTAGGTAATCTTAAAGTATATTTTAAAATATATTTTTTGCAGTATATGCAAAATATGACCAGGGACATGCAATCAAATGTATTGAAAAAATAAATAACATATCTTGAAACGTAACTTAGAACTAACTGAAAAGTGAAAATCTACAGCCTGTTTCCAGTCATTCGACCGGGTCAGGAATGGAACGAATGAAGACCCATCTAGCAGCGAGGATAGGAATTGTGCCGGCTGCCGAAGCCTGTCGCACTCCTCTGGGGCAATGATTAATGACTGACAGATGAAATGAAATGATATTGGAGAGTGTTGCTGGAATGAAATATGACAGGGAAAACCGGAGTACCCGGAGAAAACCTGTCTCGCCGGGTGCCACAGAACCCAGGGTTGAGAGGCCGGCGCTCTGCCACCTGAGCCACTGGAAAATGTTAAAATATGGCCGTAACATACTCTATCAATTTATAACTGCTAGCTTCTTCAGGCAGCCAAAATTAATTTTGAGTAATAAATTTATAAACTACCTGAAAAAGAAAATACATGGCAACAGTCTTTTTTTTCCTTCCACTTTTCCCACACCTTTGGGGTTGTGGGTGCAAACTGTGTTGCACATGTGGATTTGGCTCTGTTTTACGGCCGGATGCCCTTCCTGACACCAACCCTAAAATATATGACAACAGTTTTATACTTGAATTAGTTTCAGCGGACTGAAGAACCTAATATTTATAAGTTAAGTGACAAGGGAAGTAAAAAGTAAGACAGGTTGAAACCTCTCCTGAATTTTTTTTGACACATCCATTGTACTGTAAGAGATTTAACTGCAAGGCTCTGAAATCATACCTCAAATCCTGGTATGCAAGCATGATAGGTGGGACAGCTGGACATTCCTGAGCCAGTTTGGAGTTGTGCTTTTGTGGGCCGTATATGCATGCAGTCTCTCAACCTGCTCTGAAACTATATTGTTTCACTCACTTGTCAGTCACTCACAAAATGATATCAGAAATGACTGGTATAAATTGTACGGTGATAACACAAGAGTTTTTGTATACCAAGCACAACAGATTAGAACTTCATTGCCACACTGTTCTTCACACATTTCTTTCTTTTTCTCCAAACAATATTTAGCGGGCACTATGAACTCAGGAGATCGCTTTCTGGTGTAATTCATTGCAAACCATGAATATCTTACCATATCCCAAAATTGTGGAGATGATAACTGAAAATATATGAAAGACTGCAGTTTAAGGATTGTGTCTCTGTGGTGAACCTCAACTTTAACATCATTACGAGAAGTTGGAGTTTCTATTAACTGGTGGTAAAAAGCTTTCCACAGCCAGAAGAAGAATTTGTCTAACGGTTGAATTATACCTGTGGTACCTGGAGGGATCTGAAGCAGTTCAATTTTGTGCGTGGAGAAATGTCTTCAAGACATGTTGTATCACATGAAATAAATTTCATTTTGGATCCATATTGACAATCTATATATATAAAATAACTTGTCCTGACTGACTGACTGACTGACTGACTGACTGACTGACTGACTGACTGACTGATTCATCATTGCCGAGCCAAAAATACTGGACATAGAGAAATGAAATTTTGGGGATACATTCATATTAACACATAGGTGCTTGCTAAGGGAGGATTTTCAGATATTCCATCTCTAAGGGGGTGAAAAGGGGGGTTAATTTTTAAAATGAGAATATCTATATCTCAAAAACTTAAAGGTTTAGAGTAATAAAAGTTGGTATTTGGTATCTCCTTTAAAAATAAAGAAACACATATTTTTTTGTTTTTGGAAAATCCCATGAAGGGGGAGTGAAAAGGTGGGAAAAGGGGTTGAACACCTTTTATGAGGAGACTTATATCTCAAAAAGTGAAGATGTTATAGTCATAAAAATTTAAATTTGGAACCTCCTTTAAAAATAAAGAAACATGAATTTTTTGTTTTTGGAAAATCCAAATAATGGGAGTCAAAAGGGGGGGTGAATTTTTAAAATGAGTGTATCTATAAATCAAAACTGTAAAAGTTTTCAGATATAGAAATTGGTATTTAGAATCTCCTTTCAAGATAAAGAAACACGTATTTTTTTGTTTTTGGAAAATCCCAATAGGAGGGGTGAAAAGGAGTGAAAAATGGGTTGAATGCCTTTAATGAGGATACTTATATCTCAGAAACTGAAGATATTACAGACCTGAAAAAAGGTATTTGGGATCTCCTTTAAAAATAAAGAAACATGTACTTTTTGTTTTTAGAAAATCCAAATAGTGGGGGGTTGAAAGGGGGAGGGGGTGAAGTTTTAAAATGAGTGTATCTATATCTCAAAACTTCAAAAGTCTGCAGATGTAAACATTGATATTTAGAATTTCCTTTAAAAATAAAAGAACACGTATTTTTTTGTTTTCTGTAAATCCCAATAGGAGGGGTGAAAAGTGTGAATAAGGGGTTGAATGTCTTTAATGAGGATACTTATATCTCAGAAACTGAAGATAATACAGACCAGACGGTTAATATATGGAATCTCCTTAAAAAATACAGAAACATTAATTTTTATGTTTTTGGAAAATCTAATTAATGGGGGTTAAACAGGAGTGACAAATTGGAATGAATTTTTAGAAAGACTATATCTACAGTATTTCTCAGAATCGTAAAATGTTCCAGACGTAAAAACTGGTATTTGGAATCTCCTGTTAAAGTAAAGAAACAGATATTCTCGGAAAATCCAATGAGGGGGGGGGGGGGGGAGGGGTGGGGGTGAAAAATTGAAAAATTAATTGAATTAATTTTATGAGGATACTTACATCTAATCAAAACTAAAGTTGCTACAGACGTGAAAATTGGTATTTAGATCTTTAAAAATAAAACGACGCGTTTTTTTGGGGGGGGGGGGGGGCGGGGAATCATCTTTGGGGGCGGGTGTGAAAAGGAGTTGAATTCGTTTCATGAGGACACATATCTCAAAAACTAAAGATAATCGGTTTTTAGAATATCCTTTACTATTAAAGAAACAAATACTTTTTGCCGGAAAATTCACTTAAGGGGGGGGGGGAGGAGTGTGAAAATAAGTGAAAAAAAGTGAATTATTTTTATGGGAATACTTAAATCTCAAAACTGAAGGTAACACACGTGAACATTCGTATTTGAAATCTCCTTTAAACATAAAGAAACAGGCCTTCTTTTTTTGGGGGGGGGGGGGGGAGGTGAAAACGGAGGTGAGACCAATTGATTTTACTGCTCCTAATGTACTTATAAGGAGCCTCCATGGCTCAGGCGGCGGCGCGCTGGTTTCTCACCACTGGGTTTCATGGTTCAAATCCTGGTCACTCCATGTGAGATTTGTGCTGGACAAAGTGGAGGCAGGACAGGTTTTTCTCCGGGTACTCGGTTTTCCCCGTCATCATTAATTCCAGCAACACTCTCCAATATCATTTTATTTCATTTGTCATTCATTAATCATTGCCCCAGAGGAGTGCGACAGGCTTTGGCAGCCGGCACAATTCCTATCCTCACCGCTAGCTGGGGGCTTATTCATTCCATTCCTGACCCGGCTGAATGACTGGAAACAGGTTGTGGATTTTCAATGTACTTATTCTGATCATAAACCGATCATTTTTAATCTTTCCTGGGTTTGTTTTCAAGAGCCATCTTTTCCTTTGGAGAACCTTCTTAGATTACAGTAGATTCTTCTGGCATATAAATAAAAATTTAAACACATTTGAAATAAACGATAGGTATAAGATTGACCGTGCAATTGTTCACCTCTATAATAAGGTCAATAATGCTCGGAAGTATGTCATTCGTATCTCCAGAAGTCCTGCGCACTTGCCTACGGGCGACAATGGTGCTGGTCATACTGTCATCAATGACAATGGCAGCAGCAGCAGATGTAACTTACCGCCAAGCAAGTAGAGGTCTTACATCTTGCTGTGGGGTCCAGAACATCTAATAATAATAATAATAATAATAATAATAATAATAATAATAATAATAATAATAATAATAATAATAATAATGTTCTGGACCTTTGTCAAAATGTGCGGACCGTGCTGGAAACGGGTCCTGGATGGGTAATGACTATGATTGCAGTCCAGTCGCCGGTTTAGTACCGCCAAGGCACCCAAGACGACACCACGCCGGATCTCCTCAAGGATTTGATCCACATTAAAAATGCTTATAGGAAAATATGGCAAGGATTTAGGGACCCAACTGACTGGGTGGAATACCTGGACCTAGCCCGGGAAGTTTGAAATCGATTTCTGGAAAAAAGATTGAAAATTGGGAGGAATGTTACCGTAATCTCTCAGAAAACGAGTCAGATTGCCAAATTTAGCAGCATCTCTCAGAAAAAGAGTCAGATCGCGAATATCAGCTGGTTATATATAAAACAATAAGCATTCAATTATAAATTTCAGTATAATACCGTAGCGAAGCACGGGTATCTTGCTAGTTATGTTATATAAGTCGAAAAACTAGTATACTGGTTCCACCTAGTCAATACCTATAAGTTTATTTACAACTCACAGTTGTAAAAGTATCTTATTAAAATAACAGGACATGTTTTGGCTGCATTAGGCCATCTTCAGCTATCTAGAATTAAATTAAAATTAACGTACTAAAAGTTACAAAACATGAATAAAATTCACACTCATATGATATACGGTATTTATAAATTAAAATAAGTGCATGTTGAATCATCACCAGATGAAGAAGTTACTAGATGTAATGTGATGAAGTCAAAACAGTTCTATGTAAAACAATGATGATGTACTTAAAAGTTTATTCTGTCTTTAAAATTCATTTCATGCAAAAAATAATGTCAGTTGATTCATTAAAATTGTTGTTCCACTTAATATAAAACTTCTAATATGTTACAAATTCAGAAATGTAGATCAGATTGATTTAATGCCAGCCAGACCATTGAGTGGAAATCAACTGCCGTCCAGTCATAATGTGCGATATGAAATAAGAGTTCTGTGTTTACATCATATCATGTCTGTATGTCAGCTGATTTCCACTCAGTGGTCTGGCTGGCATTAAATCAATTTGATCTACATTTGTGAATTTGTAACATTTTAGAAACATGTCCTGTTATTTTATAAAATGCTTTTACAACTTTGAATTGTAAATAAACTTATAGGTATTGGACTAAGTGGAACCAACGTACTAGTATTTCATCTTATATTTTGTATCACTGTATGTGGTCCACGAATCCAAAAGCAGGGCACATTTGTCTTCAGAGAGTGGAAAGAGGCTTCTCTGAATCATACTTTCAGTTCTGTTTTTTCCATTTTACCTGATTTTGTGGCATTGATAGTGATGTTATCTGCTTTAAACCAGAGGACTGAAGGTTCCGGTTGACTCCTGCGGTACGATAATTTAGGGAACAAATAACCATCCATACTGATTGTTAGCATTATGGTGGATGAATCTGTGAATGAACTAAACGATTGGGCTATGGTGTATATGTTTCTCACCTATAAAAGGTAGAGTACTTTTCAATCGCATTTCACGCTCAAACCAGCTTTATTCATTGTTGTAAATAGAGGATGGGGGTGTAATGGGAAAATTGCTCTAGAGCCCTCTCCAAAAATTCTTCTGCAGCTTTATTTGTTTGTTTTTTGTCCTGAATATGTGAACGGAATACAAATTTCATAATTTTCCTACTCCCAGTTCTATGTTGTTTCTTGAAATGGGAGGTGGAGAAATTACTTTTTTTTCAATAGATAATTTACACTGTTGATAAACTTAACCATACCATAACAAATATTTTATTTGAACCTGTATTGACTAAAGAAACTATTTGAAATAGTTTATGTTGGGTCCACCTTGACAAAACATTTTTAATGATTGAAAATTATTTATTTTATCATACATGTTTCAGGATCAATATCCATTCCTTTCATCCCTTGATTTGACTTCACTGAAAGGTACATGGATTGCATTGTCATAATTGTAATTGGAGCAGTAATATTAATGGTAATAACCCTAAAAGTACAGTTCACCGTGCGGGTAGGGGCGCACAGCTGTGAACTTGCATCCGGGAGATAGTGGGTTCGAACCCCACTGTCGGCAGCACTGAAGATGGTTTTCTGTATGTAGTTTCCCATTTTCACACCAGGAAAATGCTGAGGCTGTCCCCTAATTAATGCCATGGCTGCTCCCTTCCCACTCCTAACCCTTTTCTATCCCACTGTCGCCATAAGACCTAATTATGTCGGTGCAACGTAAAGCAAGTTCAAAGAAAAGAGTACAGTTCAGCATGTTGTTGACTTCCCCAGAACACGAGGTAATGGAAAGTTAACCGACAAACTAGCCAAGTGAAATCCCACAACAACAGAGTATTATACCCCCTTGAATTCTATGCTAGACTCGTAAGGAGTGACGAAACACTGTTGGAGTACTTCTAAGTTCAAAATTTTGAGTATGTATTTAGACAGAAATTAAACATTTAAACGTTTAAACATTTCAAAATATTTGAGTCAAATCAAATCAGTCACCACTGATCTGCAATTATGGCAGATGCCCAAGTGGCTGATTTCCTATCTGTTGTTTACCTAGTCTTTTCTTAAATAATTGCAAAGGATTTGAAAATTTATTTGAACATCTCCCTAAGTAAATTATTCCAATCCCTAACTCCTCTTCCTATAAATCAATATTTTCCCCAATTTGTCCTCTTGAATTCCAACATTATCTTCATACTGTGATCTTTTCTACTTTTAAAAACACCACTCAAACTTATTCATCTACTAATGTCATTCTACGTCATCTCTCTACTGACAGCTTGGGACATACCACTTAGTTGAGCAGCTCATCTCCTTTCTCCCAAGTCTTCCCAGCCCAAATTTTGCAACATATTTGTAACACTACTCTTTCGTCGGAAATCACCCAGAACAAACTGAGCTGCTTTTCTTTGGATTATTTGATTTATTTAATTGATACAATCTGATGATCTGATGGTTGATTTGATACAATATGATGATGTTCTTTCTATTTTTAATTTTTCTTTTTCAGGTATAATTCTGTTATCATGTTTTCTTTTTCAGGTAGATTCTACATTTTGTTTATTCATAAATTAGTTTTGATGGACTGAAGAATCTAACAGTTGTAAATTCCCAAACTTTCAGCTATTTGACCAGCGAGAAGTTGTAGAGTGAAGATACGGTGTTAAAAAGAAATTAAAAAATATGTGAATCATGTTACCAAAACCAAAAATCTTGAAAGAAAGAAGATTATGTGAATCATGTATCCGTAAGATTAGGAACAAGTTTGTGATATTCGGTATACAATATTTTAAAATTTTAACTTTAAACACCATTAAAGTCATTGACTTGGATTGTGTATCCCCTACAGAAATGACCAACTTGACATGTACAAAGATGTGATGACACCCTTCAATGTTTTTCAGCTGGCAAAATTAATACAAGTGAACTCTATGCTGCTTAAATGTTGATCCTGGAAGTCTTTCCAAGTTTTAGTTAGTTCATTAAATATTCAAGTCATAATTAATGGTTTTATACAGACTAAAATGATTATAGCAAATCTTAAAAACATGTTTTTAACTATTCACTTCACAATAAAACCTTTCAACAGCTGATTTTGTAAAGCAATAATTAACTATCATTTATCCTTAACCCTTAATTATTGGTTATCCTCTAGGCTTCACTTATAATCATCTCAGTGCAGAGATGGTGTGGAATGACATCAGTAGATGAATAAGTTCGAGTGGTGCCTTTAAAAGTAGGAAAGATCACAATATGAAGATAAAGTTGGAATTCAAGAGGACAAATTGGGGCAAATATTCATTTATAGGAAAGGGAGTTAGGGATTGGAATAACTTACCAAGGGAGATGTTCAATAAATTTCCAATTTCTTTGAAAAGGCTAGGAAAACAACAGATAGGGAATCTGCCACCTGGGCGACTGCCCTAAATGTAGATCAGTATTGACTGACTGATTGATCAGGCGCAGCATGTCTATGTTTGCCATGTTAGCCGGGCTAACACCATCTAAAACGAAAGATCAATGAATATGACTACATAATATTATGACATATAATTTGTTTATTTAATACCGTATATGGTATATTATAACAACCATAAAACCTAATTCTCTTCCGCATAAATACCACTTTAAGTGATGAATGCTTCGCATCTGTCTCTTGATAAAGATATGTGGACTTTGCACTCTGTTTGCTATTTTGCCAAGGCAAACATGATGAGCTTCAATTCAGTTGGGGTGCGCTTGCACATTCGATGCACTCAGAAACACTGCACAGGGCTGATCATGCTAGCATCTAGGCTCGCATGTTTACCTCAGTTGAGAGGCTAACTTAACAGTAATCATATGCAGTCTTTGGTGGTGATCGTTAGGAGCGTGTCTTGTGCTTGCTGTGGCTTTCTTGTTGTTAAAGAGAGATTCAGTTATGATGGAGGGTGAATGCGGCTGGATTATTGAGGACTTATTAACAGTAATCCTATCATTTATCCTTAACCCTTAATTATTGGTTATCTTGCTGCTTGGATACAAATCATAGATAATGGGAGACCCACTCCTAGTATATCAGCTATGGTAACAGAATGAAGAGGCAAAATGTATCATTTTAATGTTTCCTGGTACACAAATGATTCATGGCTGCATGGTTGTAAGAAGTCATGTTTCTTGTATTGCTGGCCTTGCCTTTTATTTTCAACAGGCACGAATGTTTGGACAACAAAGGGAGTTTGTGATGTTAACAGTTATTATGTACTAAAGAAATTAAATGAACAGTCTGTACTCTATGTTATTTCTAAACTAGCTTTATTGAAGTTTGCTAGCACTAGAATAGGGGAATCCCTAAGTCTTGCCTTCAAAATTATTTGGGACAAACCTAAAGAAAAAATTAAAGTGAATGGGTATGTAGTTAGTTGTCTAATAGATGCTGTTTGTTTTCTGGTGGAGCAGGAGCTGCCTTTTAGGAACCATACTGAAAACCATGACTCAATAGAGGAAATTTTATTGAATTGTTCCATTATTGAGCCACTTACGATGAAAAATTTTGGAACCCCTTGGAAACCTTTCCTGCTTTTCTTGGTACTTCCCATGATATCCAGAATGAGTTAATCAATTCAGTCTCAGCTGTTTTGATAAAGAAAATAAAAGAAGAGATCAAAGAACCACCATCTGAAACTGTGGTAAAAGATAAGGCCATGGACCTAACACAAACATCTCAGCTTTCTTCTGTGCTTCATTATGTTACAAATGATGATATTTAGGAGAGATTTATTAGGTTCATTGATGTAAGTACTGATCACTCTGCTGTTTCTCTGACTGGGCATGATTACAGTTTAATGAACGAATTCCAATTTAGTGACAAATTAGTTGCTCAAAAGTACGATGGGTGTTCTGTTGTGGCTGGAACACATAATGGTCTAAAACAGATTATTCTTGCCAAATATCAGTCAGCCTTATTTGTGCACTGCTATGCACACAACCTAAACCTAGTAATAAAACAATCTGTTAAAGCCATTAAGGAATGCAAAGTATTCTTTGAAGCTATATCTGGGTTTGCAACTTTTTCTCCAGATCTTCAAGAAGTAACAGTTAATTGTGTCCAGGTTCCACCTTGTCAATACAATTCAGAATGTATTATTATTTAAACTATCATTTACTTATATACACACACAGGTACATGTTTTGAGAAAACCAAATTCTCTTCTTCAGCTTGTTAGTAAAATCACATGTACCAAAGACCTTATTTAAAATGAACTATGTGGCACCAGATTGCAGCCAAGATGACAATACAACAATATTAAAAATTCAAACAAAAAAAAAATTTCATGTTATATGCCGAATCTACTAAATGTCTGTACCGTACGTGATGCATTAAAATACAGCTGGATGAGTGTTGATCCTGTATTTAAATGTGGCATTATTAATAGTCTTTTGCAGTCCCACCATTTGGTGTTGAGACCGTCCACTTATCATTGCAATATCTTAACAGAAAGTAATCTGTTATTTGTAGATCAAGCCTGCCAGGTTAAAATGGACTTTTCATTTGTCTGTAAGAAAAAAGAAAAGAACTAAAATGTAATGGTTCTAAAAGCAACATGTCAAGCTGAGAATCCAACTTTGAAATAGAAAGTAACTTACATTAGATGCAGAGGTCTAGCGGGTGTGTGGGTACTATGAGCTCAATCGGCAGACTGACTTAGCTGGTGAGTTGAACAACTGGAGGGGTGGAGGGGTGGAGTGGGAGGTGTCTGCAGCATAGGGGGGAGTTGTTGTTGCCCTTTGCCTTTCTTTCTCTTTCTAGAATATTGGATTGCAAGTTTAAATAACTGATTGTCATCTGCCATGTGTTCGTTTAAACTATTTTTGTTGTCAATTTTCTGTAATTTATAAATTTCTAATTTCTTGAGAATGTTCATCTGTTTACCCTTATTTAATGGGTGTAGCAAAACAATGTTGCTTCCTATGTTTGTGAATAGAAAAGAGAAAAGCTGCATTTCAGGCTTTTATTACTACGCATTTGCCATCAGTCGCCCTGACCCACTAGATACATACAGATCGTTTGGTTGAAGTAATATGAAAAGTAAAAACAAAAAAAGGATATGAAGACATTCTTCAAGTCAGTCATAAGCAACACCAAATAATGGGATGGTGAAACAAAAACTTGTTCGAGGGGTTTCTTTGCCACTCTACAAGATTTTGAATATACTTTCCTCTTAAATTTATTCTCATCTGTTCTGCCTCAAGCAAAAATCTTGTTCAACATTTTGCAAACCAAACTTAATGACATAAGATATTGTGATGCCAAAGTCAATGAATTCAAGAGATTTCTGAATGAAAAACATGATAAATTTTATTTATTTCAGAAGCAGTGCACAGACGAACATTCATTAGTTCTGTCAAATATGTTAGAGTTAAAAGGCAGTGAATTGGTGATATGGAAATTGACAAAGTAAAGACTGCATTGTGAAGTACCGGTACTTGATACAATGGTTCGACATATTATGTACCTTTTTTCCCCGAACTGAATAAGCTGGAATTTCTTTCTCTTTTGGATTTTAACTTGTTTGAAACATACATAGACTCTTTTTCTGTTCAGCTATTCAAATCCTTTGTTAAATCATGTGGTAGCTACTTCAACATCCTGGTACTCAAAACTGAGTTGTCGGCCATCCACCCATCAACAGAATTTAAGAAGTCCTGCATATTAAAAATTTATAAATATTTAACATGTTCAGGATTAAATGTGGTATTACCTGAAGTAACCAAACTCTGTTCTTTAATTTTGATTATTCCTGCAACTAGCACCTCATCAAACGATCTTCCTCGGCAATGAAGCACATAAAATCTTATTCAAGATGTATGCAAAAACAAGAAAGATAATTAAAATTGTCATTAATTTCAATTCAGAAGAACCTCCTGAAAAGCTGTAGGAATAATCCGGGGTTCCATGATTCTGTTATAGATGTTTTTGCTGCCAAAAATCGCCGGATAGAACTGTGTTACGAGATGTAATATATATAGGTGTATGGAGAGGACTGATTTGTATAAATTTATTAAAAATGCATGATTCTATTTGAGCTTTAATACCCATACATTGTTTTTATCCATGTTTCTACAAACTAGTGCGCTAACACTTTGATAAGGGTCACGTGCCACCACTGCTAATAATACAATAGGAGAGGACACCGAAATGGGCTGTGCCGAGGGTGCCAAACACAATAAATCTTGGTCTGCAACATTCCAGATTATGACTCAGTGAATATAAGTTTTAATGTGATCTCCAACTATTTATTTAAGGAGAAGTTTATTAAACAGACTGAAATTTTATAGGAAACAGGGTTATCATTAACCCTAGACCAGCATGCTATTTTACAACATAATTCCTAGAACTGTCAGTCTTTCCCCACCTTGCAACTAATACCTTTGTTCTCACTCTTGACCTTCAGTTCAGTCGAGTTTCGACAACAGTGGAAGAGATACGTGTGTAATTATTTCGAGAGAACTCTTGGAGCCTGAAGCTGGTTGAGAAAGTCAACTGCGCACCCGTTCATTTAATAAAATTTATTTATTTAAAATTTCCTCTCCTCTGTACTTTTTGGGGAATTAGGCAAAGTCAGATGTAATTACATGTACTATATTTCTATTTAAGCTGTCGTTTTGTCAATGATGAAGACATACCTGACATTTAGAGCCAGTTGTTCGATGAAATAGAAGACTCTGCCTCGGATTTTTTGGATGGGGAGGAGGAAATTATAAACGTATCGGATTAGGATCATAACAGTGATACATAGCAGAAGGCTGATTCAGACAGTGAGATCTATGAAGACGATAACGAAAGGGAATTTATCTTCAGGAGAGATGGAGGAACAATGTGGTCCATGACAGACTTTTCAAAACTTACTTCGAGGGTAAAAGCAAGGAATATTGTAAAAATTCTGCCAGGACCAGAAGGGGAGGGGAGGAAGGTATCAACAGAAATTGACTGTTTCATGCAGTTGATAAACGCTGAGGTGGGAGGAAGTGAATTACAGCTATGAGCGCAATGCTAAATTTGCGAACCACAGTGAAATGATGGCATTGCTCGGGGGATAAGGCGTGAAAGTTTTCTTGGACATGGCAACAAAGTTTATTTCCCATCCGGTCATTTTTTGCTATTATATCTGATCATTTCATTGTATAATTGTGCAAATACTAAAATTTGACCTTTATTTTAATTATGTATCTACTGCTTAACTCATTTTAAATAAGCATAATATTCATGTCCCTATCAGAATTAGTTCACGTGTTCATGATTATCCATTTTAAGTACATTCATATTAATCACTAATACAAGTTTTTAATTTTATTTGGAGAATAACATTGAAACAGAAGATAAAACGCCATTAAATGAAATGTTTATGTGATTGGAAGCCTGTAAATGACTGAAAACGTAACTGGTTGACGAAGTCAACTGCTTGCCTGGTAGTGTGACAGAAATTGGCGTGCCCGGTCTACGGTTAACATCATAACTTTCTGCACAGATATCCCACCTTTATTGTAGAATTTATGACCAACCTACTGGTATGATTAAAATTTTAGTTATAAATATTACATTCTTTAATTTTTGAAGATTATGCTTATATCTTGTAAACATCTGAATCATTGTTTTGGGGTTTCAAAACAAGGAAGATGACACATTATTTAGTATACTACTCTACCTGGCATGAAGAATATGTGAACAAGGCAAGGCTTCCAGACTGTCAGATTCAATACCGAATGGTAAGTTACAAGCCCCACATTGAAGTTCTAGTTCATCCTGGATACACTGCGCTAGTCTCTCATGTACTGCCTGCTGCTCAGTATCTCCTAGACTCTCATAGATCTTGCTCAGTCGTACACGTATCGTCCGCACAAGTAACTGCAACAATACATAACACATCTATATATATAAAATAGGAGTTTTGTCTGTACATTGCTCAGAATTTAAAAAAGAATGATATTTCTGTACCAGTTGTGACCACAATAACAAGTAAATGCACTTTTTAAGTTTTCGTAATTTCTGTCTGTCTGTCTGTCTGTCTGTCTGTCTGTATGTATGTATGTATGTATGTATGTATGTATGTATGTATGTATGTATGTATGTATGTATGTATTGAAACCGTACAGTGTCTTGTACAGCTTATTGACAGCACCTGTGTGTTTCCATCCTATTAACATCACTTCAGAAATTGCATTATTTGTAGCATGATGGGCAAAAGGAACATCCCCGGGACTCAAGCGGCATGTGATCAGAACCAGACCCATGAAAGATAGGCCGGCAGACAATGGAAAGGTGTGGCTGAAGCTAAGCCCACAAGAAAAAGCTCTCTCAAGTGTCAGACAGAGTTGGAGATAAGAAGCGTCGCAACGATAGTCTAATACACCCAGAGGAGTGGCCTATTCTACAGGGTTCCACACTAACAGAAGAAACTTCCTGTTTTTCTGCATGTTTCACGGGTGCCAAAGTTGAATTTTGGCCCTAAAATTATGTGATATTTTGATCCAGACATAGGAAAAATATATGAGGCACACCAATGAATAGAGCTGAATTTTCTGTGTATCCCAGACTGAAAATACGGAATACTTTATTCACGGGGCGAACTCAGATCACCAGATGTCCAGCTGTAATACAGTATATTGCTAACACGTGTGAATGTAGAGCATCTCCCAGGCTTAGAATTGCGTTCAAAGTTAGCCCCTCCCTCAAAAGGACATGAGTGAGCTAATTAATGGCGGGAGCTTGATTGCTTAAGAACTGCCAATTGCAATATGATCACACTTGGCTTGAGTAAAAGAGGGAATCATGGTCTACAATACACATCCTTTAAATGTCTTGAACTCCAGTGATTAATGGAGCCGATTTCCTTAATGAAGTGTGAAGATGTCTCCAACCCCAACAACCGGTGAGTTGATAATATAAGGCCAACCTTGGCTGCACTAGAAACAGTCTATTGACTACTTACAAAGACGAAGTTAATGTGCCCGTCGCGACTGTAAATTTTATAATCTTGTGAAGTGTGTGTTAGGAATTTGTACAATAGCCAGTCAAGCCTAAGCAAGTGTCTCAATGCTGTGCATAAAATAAATAGGCCGCTAGAAACATTTGTATAAATGAATAGCGAGAATCAGCTATGAGCAATGCTGGCAAAAATGAGTATGCACTATCAGTAAATTAGTGGTATCTTATTTGGAGCAGGCGGTAGAATAAAGTCGACAGGGACAATCCGCTATTCAGAGTCCACGTTCCTCAAACCTTATGAGTTACCTGACTCACTGTATCAATGCGTAGAGTGACCCGCCTACATAAGGGAGAATCTTGTGTAAATTCTGTGTATATGTCATTGTAGACAAAGGGAACGTGTGACGAGTTCTGGAGCTGATACCCATTTGGATTACTTCAAGATTTGTAGCAGTTGAACAAGCCAACCAGGATGATGGACTGTTGCAGACCAGGTTCGAAGGCTGATACTCTTGTCTACAGTGCTGAGAAGATGGATGAGTAGAACCCTACCATGGGTTTCCCGTGTAAGGAAAAACAACCACCATACAATGACTTGATGTCATTTAATTTCTTAGCACGTATAACCGGAGCAATAGAATGTAGGATTTTCTTTTGTTAATACATAAATGTTGTAAATAATGCATGTCCTAATATGGAATTTGATTTTTCTTTTGTCATGTTAACTTAAATTTAAGGGAACTAACTCTCTGGACAAACCAATTCTTTCTTTTTGATCAGTCTTTCGTGAAGAGTATTTATTGTCAATAATGAATAATATCCTAGCGAGTATGAGAAACAAGGATAGAAGAGTATTATGAGTTCACCTAAGGTGGGTTGGAATCAACAGTGAGTGATGAACAAGGGATACCGTGTCCAAAAAGGTTGCCATTAATGTCCAATACGGTTGTCATAAGAGCCAAGGAGCTCACAGGTCATGTAGATAATGCATGCTTAGCTGATACATACTATTAAGGCATGAACATCAAGAGAGAAGAGTCCTGACCGAGAGAGATACAAACTGTGTTGTATAGGTAAACTATGTTAGGGACAATATGCAAATTTCCCTTGATTATTGATTATTTTACCAGAATCTGTCTGGAGTGTTATTTTCCCATAACTAGTGTGAAGTGCGATGGTCCTGGATGCTGGAAGGAGTGGTCAGAAATTTTACGATGAATGAAGAGAAATATGAAGGGTTGAGAAAGGAATAATGATAGCCCTATGCTCGAGGAATTAGGATACGCAGTATGAAAAGTGATGAAAGGGCCAAACGCCTAAGATAGCCTATAATGAAATGTAAAATGAGGAATTAAAATGTTGTATTGCCTCAAGATAATTGACGTGAAGGATGAGAGAATAGGGAATAAATGAATAACATTTCTTGGGAAGTTTGCAGTAATATGAAATAAAGGGAATAAACAAATTAATTGGGCGATAATAAGTGTATCCTAGGAAGTGAAATAAATTAGAAGGTTATGGTCCATCTTGGCTCATGAATGGACAGCAACCGGTGACCATTCTCCTGGCGTGACAAAGGAGTATGTTCTTTTTGTTCCGGTCCCCCCCTTCACGGAGACTGCTTGTATTGAAGTTAAAGGTTATAGACCCTTGGATTTCACACTGTTCTTTTTCTTACAATGGTTTGGTTTAAGAACACTTGTATTAAATGATAATCTCATGATAAGTTAGATGGTTGTTAAATAATAATTATATATCCCCCTATATCTCATAGTATGAGGCCACGGATATCTAGGGATTTTCAGATATGTATCTCTCAGTCACAAGGAGTCCAGTTCGAAACCATGTCAGAATGAGCCAGCCTGCGCAAGCTTGCCTTAAGCTTTTTCCGGGGACAGAATAAGGTGATATTCATGTTTTTCTTACAAGAATGGCCCCATTTGTACATAAAGTGTACATATGATTGTATTCAGTGTATGGTGTATTTCTTTGAGTTCAAACAGAACCAATGTTCATTGTCGTCTCTTTTGTGTCAGGCCACGGGTAATCCGGAGAGTTTTATACAGTGTTGTGTGTTTCTTTTTTTTTATGTAAATATTTTTCTCATGTATGAAATATGTAGTGTAGGGACTGGTTAATTATGTGTTAAGAATAGAATGTATTGTGCAGGGGACATCTTCTCAAATTGCACAGTGTGATCGACTGAAGCAGTAAATTAATGCTGGAAAGATAGATGATGCTAATCGTCAGATTTTGATTATACCTCATTGCTAATTGAAGCTTGTGCTGAGTGAGGTCAATGAACGCCCTTCAGGTGAGTCAGTTTAATTTGCTTATTTCTTTTCCTTTTTCCTCTGCATGCAGAGAGTTTATTGTAATGGTGTTCTTTTTATTCTTATGACACAATTCAGAATAAATTGATATTTGTGACCCCATTACATGATTCTTGTCATTTCTAGCAGTGCTAAGCAGTATCCAGTAGATAGTTGAACCCAGAAATCCTAATTTCACACTAGATAAGACTCCGCCTTAAGTATTTTTTCTTATTTTTTTCTTTCGAACGTATCCCACCCAGTGCTCGAGTTGCCGAGGCTAGCACAGAAAGTAGGAGGAGGGCGGTTCGAAGCCTGTGTTAGCAGTTCGGGCTACTCTTCTATTTAACCTCATCCGTAGTTGTTTATCAGGTTACGCTGATGCATTATTATGTTTGGGTCTCCCACCTATAGCCCGGTAGGGTACAGTATGTATAAATGTGTATCACAAGGAAATGGCTAAAGAGAATTGAATGAAAATTAGTGTATAAAGTCGAAGAATGAGTTGCCATAATGTAGGCTGAGTGAAATGGTAGTTTAGCCCTTTCAGAGCGTGTACGCACAATTGTATGGGTTCGTATTTTATTCATGCCTGAGCTTATTTGACAGTTTCTTGGTGTGAGACTGAACTACAGTGCTTGTGCAGGACTCATAGCACGTACTTCAGTTGTTTTTATTTAGCACTTGACCACCAGGGGTCAGGAAGAAGAGTTTAAAAGTATAGTTCATCGGCAAGATGGCGGAAAGCAGTAATGCCTAAAGTAAGTATTTATTTATTGCATTCATGTTATTCTAGAAGCTTTACTGAATATCAGAATGTAATCAATGAAGTGTGTAAACTATTTAGCGAACATAAATTGTGAACTTACATCATCGTACGTAATACCATAAGGTTTTGAATGTTGATATGCACAATTGTGTGGGCTAGGTTTCCCTGCAGGCAATGCATATGGGAGTGCTGGGTGCTGCCACGAAAAGGACTATGAAAGCAGAACTCTTACTCGACGTGAGAAATATAATGTATAAGATTTTAATTGTTTAAAATCATTCCACACTGTAAAATAGAACATTTGATTATGTACTTGTGTATATTCACATGTACTGAACTTAATTTTTATTTTTAAAATTTTTTTGTACATAGTGAATTAAGTCCTAACACGCACAATTATGTGGGTGCTGTTTTTCAGACAATAGTTCTTGTTTTGTAAAATAAACTGTAAACACATGTATTTAAGAGCATTTTAGTAAGTTCTTGACATACAAACTAAAATTTACACCTCCAGTTTTCTTTCAGGTCTGACGACAAGGTGCTGCTGCCAAAAGGACTGTAAAAACAAAACTTGTCCTCAGTGTAGAAAATGTAATGTACACTTGGGTTTGAACAATGATTTTAATTGTTTTAAATTATTCCACACTGTAAAATAGAACATTTGATCATGTACATATGCATATTCACATGCACTGAGGTAATTTTTCGTTTTTTGTAAGTAGTGAATTAAGTCCTGACACGCACAATTGTGTGGGTGCTATTTTCGTGATGTTATTTTTTATTTTGTAGAACAAACTAAAAATATATGTATTTAAGAGCATTTTAGTCAGCTTTTGATGTACAAACAAAAATTCACACCACCAGTTTTCTTTCAGGTCTGAAAGGGTTAGGGGAAGGCCTAAAATGTATTTCTCAAATATTTATGTTATTATTGGTCCTATCAATAAATACTACGTAACCAAAGTTATATAGTATTAAATTTCCAATCATTTATATCTTATACATTTTTACTGTTCCGGCTGTGATAACAGAGATAATCATGAATTTGAATTTTTGTTGCTAAGTTCATATCAGCACCGAGACATGAAAAATTAGGTAAAGAGAATTTAATGAAAATTGGTATATAAATTTGGGGAATAAGAAATTACAGTCTATGTTATAAATAATTTCATTCACCCTGGTTGAAATGGTAGTTTAGGGGTAGGTACCTAAAATTTAATTTTGAATTACTGTTGTTATTGGTCATATCGAAAAGTACTACATAAAAGTTATAGAGAATAAAATTTCCAATCATTTATGTGTTATTCAGTTTTACCGTACTGACCATAGTAAGATTGGCAGTGATGGTGATTAAATTGTGAAGATGATTATAAGAATGAGAAAAAAATCATGAAGGAACGATCGCTTGAATAATAACACAAGAGGGAGTCATGAAATAAAGGAGGACTCACTTTACATTAGATGCTCTAATATCACAGAGTCATAAGAAAACTAAATGTGAAGAACTGCAATATAGAAATTTCATAAAATTGATCAACAATAACATTACATTGATCATTGTTTGTTGTGTTGTGCCTTGTGTCTTCTGCTGCCACTCATCTCCGATAGATGGGATTACTGCTGTGTACCGAGTATAACAGCCTGCCTAAATATTGGCAGGAAGTAGTTGAGGAGGTAGATAACCTTCTTCTTTAGCATACCATTCCTCTGGTTTATAAATTTTACACACTGGTTCATTATAGTATTCCAGCTATTTGATCCCTCCTCTGAGGCACTGATTGGAATGAGCAATGTACACACTTAAACGGAATAACGACAAAGGAGTGTTTGCAGCCATCTCTGACCTGGTCATTCTAGCTCTGAAAATTTGAACTGTTGGATCGGCAGCGTAGTACTTTTCGTTAAAAGTGAGAAAATGTGTGGTTTTTCATTTGATTATTTCATACGACAGTATTGCTTTTAATCGTGACATTCATACTGACGTCATTGTAATGACCTATGTTAACTTCAGCTGGGAAAACCATAAAGACTGTCTTTCTGAGAATTCCATAGTGAAGCACGGGTACATCAGCTAGTTCACAATAAACTTAGTAGTTAACATTGTAAAAGAGATGATATTCAAATTATACAGGGGTACAAATAGAATACCAAGAGCAGTTGCAATCATTCAGCAAATACTGGATGACAAACTAAGAAGAACAGAAAAAAAAGTTAATGAATAAGAAGAGGAAGAAGAAGCATCATTATTATTATTATTATTATTATTATTATTATTATTATTATTATTATTATTATTATTATTATTATTATTTACCAGGTGGTACACTCACTGCTTGAAATCTAGTTTTATGCAACCCAACGCATTTACTACAATTCTGAAATACATCGGTCCCCCACCCTAATTGCAAGAGACAATTCTCATGATTGATCTGTATTGAAACTGACTATAAACAAAATTATCACAAAAATAATTTATTCTATTATCACCACCTATTCAATACAAGCCACGTGCTATGTGGATGAAGTCTGCCTAATACTATATACACTTCATTTCATACATGGTTTACAATGAAAATTATGTTACACATTAAAAGCATCTTAAAATTACCATGCTACAATTTTAGCATCACTATCAAAAGAAATTTCTTTAAAACATTTTCATGAGTATAGGCTACGTGTGCTGAAGGGAAAAATGTACCGCTGCACTGCGAGTGGCAAACATTGTAAGTTAATGCATTTCACCGCGCACATAACTGCTGTTGCCTCACCGCGTGCTGCCATGGCCGACTAAATAATAACAGTGGGATTTCAGAGTGTTTTATGCAAGAATGATTGGCCACATTATTCCAAACTTGCAGAAAGTGGTCATGTAATAGATTTACAAGAAAAAATGTTTGCAGGAAATAGCAACAGTGCGATAACTGCAAATTTTATCAGAAAGAAACATTGGTTCCCTAGATATCCTACTATTTCACGACAGAGGCAACATAGTAATTTATGCATTAGTAGTGGTGAAAACGAGATTAGTGTTCGTATACACATTCAACAATGCTGTCTTCAGAAAAATATCCATGGTCTATTTCTAATACAATATCATGTTAGCATGGGTTAATGCTGCTAGGGAGGTGATTAATTTTAAATTCTAATTTAATTAATTGTAAACATAACCATGTTTTCTAAGGAAGGCCTTGGTAACCATCATTATTTCATGAAGGTGAATAATTGTTTTCACGAAATATAATCATATTTCAGCTGTTGCTTATGCATTTTGCATCTGAATATGTAACCTCGCGTAGTGATGGACTGTGTGAATGGTCTTGACCTCGCATCTCAAACGTAGGGAAAGAGAACTACAATGGGGGAAGAGAGTAGAGGAACATTTTCTGCTAAACAGGCTCAGGCTTGATGTTGGACCTATTGAAATTCCTGATATTGAAACCGCACTTACACTATCAAAAAATATGCATGAGAAGAAAAGTTCAGAATCACTTAAAAGCGATTATTTATATTGTTTGTCTGTATTTATAATATGATCAAGTCCACCTCTGTAATATAATGGTTGGCGCTACTAGTTGCCTTCCTCGGGGGCTGAGGCTTGAATCCTGACACTGCCAGGAACTGGAATGTGGTTAAAATGGTGCATGCAGCTCATATTCCTTAGGGGTGTGCTTGAAAAGAAATGCACTACCTCGGGAGGAGGACATGAATTTACGGATGTAAAATACAGTATTTATGTGATCTATTGATACTGCCTTATGGGGGCCTAATTGTGTAATTATATTTGTCTACTGCCTTTCCAAATCCATTTCGTTAGATTGTGATGGAATACTATACAATTTCCCATTTTGGTCTGTAGTACAGTACAGTATTATATTATTATTATTATTATTCTTCTTATTATTATTCTTCTTTTCGTTTCAGCCATCTATGGGCTACGATTACGCAACTTCCTTGCTTTCTCAAGTTCTTTCTCCTTCCTTTTCGCCAGTATTCCTTCATCCGATTATTATTATTATTATTATTATTATTATTATTATTATTATTATTATTATTATTATTATTATTATTATTATTATTATTATTATTCTTCTTCTTCTTCTTCTTCTTCTTCTTCTTCTTCTTCTTCTTATTATTATTATTATTATTATTATTATTATTATTATTATACTTGCTATAATTAAGACTATTGCAATACAGTACAATGTGTATCTATGGTATTATTATGGTGTCCTCTAAAAAAGGTGGCCTACTGGAGCTTGCTTTGCAAATACGTATAACATAGCTATAATAATTTGTTTCTAATTGTTAATCTATTTGTAAAAGTTAAAAAGCATGTTGCAAAGAGTTATTTTGTATCAGTTAAAATGTATAAATCCTGGATTACTTATTGCGATTTACTACTATGATCCACCGTATTTTCAAATACATTTCATGAGGTCGTGAAGAAAACCTTTGCATTAAAGTATCTATTAATGCAGCCAACAACAAGCACATAATTCTGCCTGAATGTTATGAAATTAAAAAAATAATCATCTGAAGACAGCATCATAAAATTCATCTTCTACTTAGCACTGTAAAAATTATTGTTCTTCTACTTATTCTCCTCCTTAATTTATTTATTGGATTCCACTTTCGCGTTATACCCAGCCGCTAGTCATTTTGTCGAGTAAACCAAGACTATGAGGGATGATATTATATTAATTGTAAAGTGGTGGTGGTGGGGGGGGAGATAAGAAATTAGCTGAAAAAACATACATAGGTATCATATACTGTGTCGTAAACAAAACAAAACAAAACATGGGATAGAGAATGTACAGGGGCACAAGGTTCTACACTTCACACCAGTGTGATCCATCACGGCGGCTATCCACATCACAAACATGAGTGGATCAACACTTAGGGAATGTGATCTGAGATTCTAATAAGGGCTTTAGACAAAAACGTAGAAAGGGATTCAGCGATATAGGGCTACTGTAAAATGGTTGAATATATAAATGTAAACATCCTTCATATTCCAGCTTCTTATGGTCAGCTGTTGATGAAGGTGCCCCTAAGTAGTTCTCATAATTTCCACCCACAGCAGTACATTGCTGTACGCACAGAGTCTATAGACACTATCAGATATCGATACGCAAAGTGTGTAATGTGGCATCTTTTTATATTATAATTGTAGCATGTTAATTTTAAGATGTTTTTAATGTATAACATAATTTTCATTGTAAACCATGTATGAAATGATAATGTTTCAGACATTTAACCGTAAGGTTACCTACAGCCTGATGATGCCCTTGACAAGGGGTGAAACATGTCCCTGAGAAGTGTATATACAGTAGTATTATGTAGACTTCATCCACGTAGCACGTGGCTTGTATTGAATAGGTGGTGATAATAAAATAAATTATTTTTGTGATAATCTTGCTTACCCTCATCCTAAACTGGGGTAATATAGCGAAATATGCGGTTATGGGCTAGAAAACAGCAAGAATTGTGAGCGCCTTTATTAATTCACTAGCAGGAGTACCCGTTCTTCGTGCGGGTTATCAGAAACTGGCTTTAGTTACTCATACTATTGGTGTGACTGACTTCATTAGATATTTATATCACTGGTGTATTTACTTAAGTACATAGAAATTATTTGTCATGTTTGGAATTATATTGTATCTTCTTCTTTTCTTCATGGGGGTCTCTAAATATTAGTTCCTTATTAGAGTCAACCTCTAAGATCTTTTGCTACCATGTTTTTCTTTCATTCCCACCTAAATATATATGCTCTCTTCACAAAGCTGCAGGTTTAGTGTAAGTATACTTCCGATAGATAATACCACAAATATAAATATAATTGAATGTATTTGCTTGATCCAACATTTCATAACTATTACAAATGATCAAGAAAATACGTGATGCATAAAAGAAACTATGATAATTATCGAGAATTATACTTCTCAGGGCTGTCACTCATGTCGCACATCATATAATTAATCTGAGTATAAATGCTGAGAATTTTTTTCAAGTCATAGGTGCACCATCTTGACAATTGTGTACAGTATATAGGTTGTTTTATTGTTACAATGATTGTAAAAGTGGACCAAAATATCGGCACTAATAACATCAGTGATCTTGCTACTCCATGATTTGATAGAAAATACTTTAAACTATAGATAACAGACTCCGCAAAATGCTGAAACCTAAGCCAGTACGTAAAAACGGAGGTCAGTCGGCAACCGCTCGTTGCTGTACTACGGAGATCTCTGGGGCTATTATTTTTATATTTCACTCCCTTTCCATCCCCACCCAAAGGAGTGCTATGAGCGTCTTACACAACAGTTTTTTTTTTTCCAGATAGTAAGTCATATGTGTATAGATTTTGGTTAGCAGCTATGCCCAAACGTACATGCATAATCTAACTGCTGTAGAATCCCGGAGCTGACGTTGCCATGGTTACGGCCGTTCGTTTCTTTATCCGATTCCTAGAGCAGGGGTAGTGTGGTTCCAATATCTCCATAACGGTTGGTTTTAGGGCCTTAAAACATGGTTTTAGGGCCCAAAGGGTTTACCGAGTTTTGTTCTTTGCATCAAGGGGCTTAAAATGAGCTTTGTCTCGTCCTTGTACGACAAATTCAATTTTGCCTATATTAGCCTATTATTTTAATATTTTTATATCTCCCCCCGTCGCCCCCCCCCTTCGAATTGTTTTGAAAATAAAGTACAGCCCATGTTACTTACTGGCAATGTAGCTTTCTATAGGTGAAGTAATTTTTAAAATCGGGTCAGTAGTTTTGGAGTCTATCTGTTACAAACATATATACAAAATTTTCCTCTTTATAAGATTAGTATAAAAGTATAGATTGCACCCCTACACATAGGGTTGCTGTCAGGAAGGACATCCAGCCGTAAAACATGGTCAAATCCACATGTGCGACACAGTTCGCACCCGCAAGCCCACAGGTGTGGCTAAAGCGATAGAAGAAGAAGATACTCATTTTAAAAATTCACCCGCTTTTTTATTCTTTTCATCGCCTTAAGTGGATTTTCCAAAAAGAGTGTGCTCATTTTTAAAGGAGATTCCAGGTACCAATTTTAAAGTCTGTAACATCATTTTTTGAGACATACATATCCTCTTATTAATAATTCAACTCCTTCCTCACTTCTTCCTGCCGCCCCCTCCCCTCCCCCCCCAAATAGATTTTCTTAAAATGAATATTTGTGTTCTTTTATTTTTAAAGGGGTTTCCAAATATCAGTTTTCATGTGTGTAACATGTTGGGTTTTTGTGATATATTGCAGATAATTTCGCTGCTGTAGAATCCTGGAGCTGACGTAGAGCGGGGGTAGTGTGGTGCCAATATCTCCGTAACAGTTGGTTTTAGGGCCTTAAAACATGGTTTTCGGGCCCATAGGGCTTACCGAGTTTTGTTCTTTGCGTCAAGAGGATTAAATTGAGCTTTGTCTTGTCCTTATACGACAAATTCGATATTTTGCCTATATTAGCCTATTATTTTTATATCTCCCCCCCCGTGCCCCTCACCTCGAATTGTTTTGAAAATAAAATATAGCCCATGTTACTCACTGGCAATATAGCTTTCTATAGGTGAAGTAATTTTTAAAATTGGTTTAGTAGTTTTTGAGTCTATTCGTTACAAACAAACAAATTTTTCCTCTTTATAATATTAGTATAGATTAAGAGTACCCTGAATGAACCTGTAAAACTAGCACATGTACAAACAACATGTACCTTACCACAGACCAGGAACAGGTATTGTACAGGCTGGGAATTGCCTGCTGCAGGTCAAGCTTTGCAATTGCTCGCTTGGCAGGGATGCAGTTGGTCATTACATCCCTTCACATAGGCTTGGTGTAGGTAAGGGCTGTAAAACTGGGCCAAAAGAAAATTTGGAAAGAGACCAGAAAGAAAAAGACTGGTTAATTCCTTTCGCTCAGGCACTGGGTGTAGGTGTCATCTTTACTACCGGTATTAGATTTCATCCTAGGTGGGACTCCCCCCTCTTAGATTTGTAGGTCACCCATGTGTGTCAACTCGAAAGACCCACACCAGGCCTCTCTGGGGGCCTTGTATAATAATAATAATAATAATAATAATAATAATAATAATAATAATAATAATAATAATAATAATAATAATAATCAGTGGATGCTTTTTTTCTAATAGAAAAAGGTGTCAGTACTCACTATCCTTATGGTCTTTTTCCTGAAAGATATTAAATTGCATTTTATAAACTTCTCTAAAGGAACTGATTTTACCACTGACCACTCTGAAGATTTTTTTTTTAGCTGTTTGCTTTTCATCGTACTGACACAGATAGGTCTTGTGTCGAAGATGGGATAGGCAAGGCCTAGGAGTGGGAAGAAAGCGGCCGTGGCCTTAATTAAGGTACAGCCTCAACATTTGCCTGGTGTGAAAATTGGAAGCCACGGAAAACCACTCTGAAGAAATGTTCACTCCCATCTCTTATTGTGGTCCTAAATTTGTAATGTCTTTGAACACATTACAACTTACCATTTTATTTTTCACAAAAAGTCACTTGTTTCTCTGAAAGAAATAATTTTATGAGGTAATGTCCAACAATCGGGCCTACCATGTTCAGAATGATTCCTTTTTGAATTGCAGTAATACTATTGATGCTTGTGATGTGTTCGTCACATTCACTTGAGTCACTATTTGCAGTTTCAGGAGATACTTCAAAAGCATCACCGTGCTCTCTTTTATCATGCACTGGTATAAAATAATTATTTCATTCATTTCATTTCTCTAATTTGTGAACCATGTGAACAACTATGAACCTGCTTGTCTCGGCAGCAGAAACCAAATATTTTGGGCTTTACAGGTTACAGAATTTAAAGACAATGATTGCAGTTAATTTTAAACATGCATTAACCCCAGATTAATCATGAAAGAAAGTACCTCATCCAGAAACCAAGCCCCTACTCTATTGTATCCCAGTAGCCAAAATAAGTGGAAGGACAAGGGAGAGCAAGATGAAGACTCTTTCTTTTAACTCCAAACTGATGACACAAAATGGTTAATAGGACAAAAATAATAATTTTAGACTGGCAGTTTATAGAAACTTCAATCATGTGCTCGTATGCATTATAGGTATAGAGATATAACAAAAGCAAACAAACAAGCTTGATTTTAAGCCATAAGCCATCACTTTATAGGAATTGTGATAGGAATATTCTGAATAATATCCAATTCATAAATTTGCTTTTAAAAAAAAAGGATGCCAGTGCATCATACTATTGTGTACTACCAAAACAAAAAGACACTGCTAATACTAATAATAATATAATAATCTTTATAAATATTTGAGGATGGCTTGGCATGGGAAAAATTAATATCTTCATCTTTAGTCTACAAGGAAATAACATTATGTCATTACTAATGTTACTAAAGATAATTTTACTCATGTTATTGAAGAACCTCTACTGATTGACCATAGCGGCTTAAGTTAAATTTTCTATTTAAGAAACTGTACCATTGATGAATATGTATATGGATATTCATGCACTGAATAATTCTTCAATTATATATAGTTTAGATTATACAGTAGTATATTCACACATTGAATAATTCTTCAACTATACATAATTTAGATTTTACAGTAGTTTAAAGAATGGTCTCTTTAGTGAGATATTTATTGTATGACCGAGCAAGTTGGCTGCATGGTAAGTGAGCTTCCTTTCAGGAGATGATGGGTTTGAACCCCACTGTCAGCGGTCTTGATGCATGAGTAAAATGTCAGGGTGTATCCTTACTAAGGCCATGGTAATCCATTCCTATACTATTGTTGCCAAAATCCTATATACGGTATGCTTGTGCAACATGAAAAAGAAAGAATATACTAGGCAGATGATTTTATGTACTGTAAATGCTTGTTATTTAATGACAATAACTTATTCTAATTTTACACACTATAGTTATTATCTCATGTCTCAGTTGTAATGACTGACCGACAGACCGACCGATCCACCCACCCATGTAGCAGATTCTGTAGGCGTACCAGTTGTTAACCTAGTTCTTCCTTAAATAATTTCAAAGGATTTGGAAATCTATTGAACATCTCCCTTGGTAAATTATTCCAATCCCTAACTCATCTTCCTGTAAATGAAGGCATGATGAATGAGAAAATCAGAGGAACATTAGGGGAGGAATTAAGCACAAAAGTGAGGGATGAAAGACTGTGGTGGTTTGGCAATGTTAAGAGAAAAGCAGAAGATTTTGTAGGGAAGAGGGTGGTGGAGTTCACCACTGATCTGCATTTAGAGCAGTTGCCCAGGGTGTGGATTCGCTATCAGTTGTTTATCTAGTCCTTTCTTAAATAATTTCAAAAAAGTTAGGAATTTATCAAACATTTCCCATGGTAAATTATTCCAATCCTAACTCCTCTCCCTCTAAATGAGTACTTGTCCCAATTTGTCCTCTTGAATTCAGACCTTATCTTCTTATTGTGATCTTCCCTACTTTAAAAACACCACTCAACCTTATTTGTCTGTTAATGTAATTGCACGCCATCTCTCCATGGACAGCTTGCCGATGACCTAGATATTAAACCCCTTGAAACAGCAATAATCATCATGATCTTACTTTTTATCTTTTATTATAATCAACAGAGGATGTAATGGAAGTTTCTGTGAGGTATAGTGTTCTGTAGGTATATAAACAGGAAAAATGTTATTAGTAGCATACCTTAGCTCCTACTGAACTTGCAACCTCTAGGAGTCGAGTGTTGAACTCCAATGGTCGACAATTACAGATCTTCTGTTGCAGTCGTAGAGCTTCGAGGCAACGAGCTGCTCCATCCATTGCTTCCATTTGACAAAGTCTATCACCCATACCAGCTGCAGATCCCATTGCATTCTCATACTGTCGATAAGCCTTCTGAATCATTGCCATCTGAAAATATATTGATTATATAAATTACTAGAACAAGTGTAAGGAAAAAGAGTACACTGACAGTCTCTGGGGGGAACTCATTTTTATGATAGGAATATGCATGATGGTATATTATTATCCTTCAAATTATTTGCAAAGAGTGGTTTCATTTAAGTTCAGAAAATTTTATGTCCAACAAAACATTTTCAACCATACAACAAAACCATCATTTAGTTAATGAAGATAATATTCCGGTCTTGTCAATTCTGTTTTTGATTTATATGTAGGCTGATCAAACATCCTCCTTTTGGAAGGACAATCCTCCTTTCATGATGTCTGTCATCCCAAAATTTGTGAGTAGAGCAGGATGCCCAAATGTCTGCCTTTGCAGATGGTAAACTTCAAATGTTCTGCTTTTTCATAACATGGCAAAAAAAAAAAAAGTGAGATCTGTTTTGTACATTCACCTCTAGTCTATACAAATGCTGCAAATTAATCATGTTATGCATGTGGCCTATGGTCATTGAGACTAAGAATTTACTCAAACTCCACTGAACAGACCTATCACTCAAACCGAGTTTCAGCAATGTTCGTCGTGGACTACGCTTTGGGAACTGTAACACCTGTTGGAGAAGTCGTCCATGATTCTTGTTTATGGTGACGGTCCTTGGGAGTCCGCTATTATTGACATAAGACTGATCCCGTATGATGGACCTTGTCAACAACAGTTAACATTGCTCTGTTATTTGGTGCCTCCTTATTGAGTTGCTTCTTGTATTGTAGTTTAACATAAACTCAGCCTATTCTGATGTCCCACTCGACTGGAAATTATCTTCCCCAATAAACGCCTCCTCCTCCTCCTCCTCCTCCTCTGTTGTGATAATCATAATTGCACAAATCAACACAACACTGAATTCACAATATGTCAAACTACTATACGGTATACAATAAATATATACTTCATAGCTAGGGAGATGTGGACAGCAGATGAGCAATAATTTTGGTGCCTATTTTTTTTTTGTGGCATACCATATATTAGCATAATTACACGTAAGAGCATATATATCAAGTTTAATACAACTATAATTTAACCCAAATATTTATATTTTTTAAAACCAACTAGCCATAATTTATTATCACCTAAGTAATTTCTCATTTCTTGTTTTCTAGTCAGATATTGCCAAACTTTGAAGCAAAGATCACCCACACCTCAGTTGGATCTCATGCATCAGAGCCTATCCCTCCTGTATATCCTCATGCTTATGTCATTCATTCATATCCTTTGCACATCTGAATTTATATGGTCTCTCAAGAAATTGTAAATCTTCCAATATTCATTACTCTAGCCCTACTCATATTTAATTATACAATCCAAATATTTTAGTCTTTCACCTTGAACTGTTCCAAAGTTGGATATTAGTATTCTTTATCATACAGTATATGTTTTAGGTCTCCTTTACTATACTGAGTAGGAATTAAAAGGGGTATAAGTAATGTACAGGGTGAGTCCTGTAAAGGTTGCTGTCCTTTCTGCATGCTGAATGGTGCTAAATGAGAGTGCCATTGTAGTCACACCATTCCAGTCTGTCCATAGAAAACCCATCAACTTTGATGAGTGGATAATCAGATTGAAAAATAATAAAACTTATCCCATTACAGTAAGTGTTGAAAATGCTCTCCCTCAGCTTGTAGACAAGTGTTCTGGCATGTGATGGTATTCCAGTTCACTTCAATTCAGTCTCATTAATTTTCAAAATTTTGGTGCAAATTGCATTTTTCAATTCTTGTATGGTATGGGGATTACTTCTATACATTCTATCTTACAACCAAACCCATAAATATAAGTCAAATGGCAAGTGAGCTGGCCATAAACCTGTGCTAATTATTCTGTCCCAAAAAACATCATTCACTGCATCCATTGAATTATGATGTTTTGTTGCCTCATCTTGATGAAAATATCTGAGCTACTTTTCCTGTCCAATCAGTTGAGGAAAAGCCACATTCAGTATTAATTGTATGTCTTGGTCAGAATGAATGGCGTTGTCCAAAGAATTGGCCCTATTTCTGTTAGCACTAATAGTGCACCAAACTCCTATTTAAAGGTCGTGAAGTGGAGTTACATGAATGATTCTTGGATTCTCACATGATCAATACTGGTTATTTTTAAATTTACACATTCTTGCAAATAAAACCATGCCTCACCAGAAAACAGCACTAATTCAAGATTTAATTCACCACTGTTGATAGACTGTAGAAACCAAATGCAATACTATTTTCCTGCAGCTCTCGGACTTAAACTTTCCACTACTGTGACTTTGTAAGGCTTAGATTTCAGTTTTCTTGCTGCCTGTCATGCAGAACAATATGAAAGCTCACTATGCTGAGCCAGTTCCCTTAATGATTTTTGGGTGGGTATTGCTAAAGTCTTTCATAACTATCTTGAATTTTTTTATCAGTTAAGTCAGCCAGTTGTTTCACTATTTTTTTCTTTCTTGTTTAACGCTGAGTTCATAGTTTTGAATTTATTCACAATTCTTAATTCTCTAATGCATTAGCACTCATGCTCCTGGAAATTGCTCATGGAATTCTCTTATCACTCTCCCAGTGTTGTACATTAAGATTTCACAGACACAAAAGAAAATTTTATTAAAGGATAACTGCATTGATACAGTATTGTAAAATCTGTGCCACTTGCACATTAAACTCCAAGTCCAGCTTCTGCTTTTCATAGAATGGACGGTTTTGTCATATGAACAGATTACTACAATACTTGAGATATATACAATATTTACACGTTGCCAGTACACAAAATAAATGAAGACTCGCTGAGGGAGAAATGTTGCATAGCAACTGACTTGCAAAGTTGAAGAGCTGAAGATATGAGAATTTAAAGTTTGGAGAGATGTCAGCGAGTCTAAAGGTAGAAACCTCATGAGCTAGCTTCAGTCCACCTGTTTAGTAAGCTGCTTATACAGAGCATCTTCTGCATTTCTGAAGTAAGGTGTAGCTAGCCGTTGGACGACTGACTACTTTCTCTCTCGGCCCACTCGCTTATATAGGGTCTCGAGCAGTGATGTGAAGTGTCAGCTGGTCGCCTGGCCAGCTCTGCCGATGAGAATTGGATACAATTGCGCGCAGGATTCAAATACCGGCACCACAACACCCAGCAGATTTGTACTTTAAATATCTTCAGTACACAAAAATACGCTGTTCAGTACTTTATTCAGAAGCCATGCAATACACTAAACTGATTAGTTACTGCTGTAAAAGTAACATTCAAGCTGAACACTGTACGGAAGCTTATCACAGACTAGTTGAGACCATGACATCCCTGGGTGAGCTATGTGGGTCAGGCGGCTATTGTATCATCTGCTCCCAGACACAGCACGAGGAATAACCGGCAAATTGACTGAGGCTCATATTATAGTAAAACGAGGCTTACTCACAGAAAGCTCATGGATTACTGACTCCAAGATTGATTCCATTTTGGGCTGATATTTATGAGGTCCGATGACTTTAGATGTTAGGCTCCTTCAAAAACCAAGCAAGCAAGATATTTGTGAGTTCTTAACCCCCATGCTACCATGTTTGACACCGGGTGAGTTGGCCATGCGGTCATGGGCATGTGGCTGTGAGCTTGCATCTGGGAGATAGTGGGTTCGAATCCTACTGTCAGCAGTCCTGAAAATGGTTTTCCATGGTTTCCCATTTTCACACCAGGCAAATGCTGGGGCTGTACCTTAATTAAGACCATGGTCGCTTCCTTCCAACTCCTAGGCCTTTCCTATCCCATCATTGCCATAAGACCTATCTGTGTCGGTGTGACGTAAAGCAATTAGCAAAAAAAATAAAAAAATAAAGTCATATTTGACTTCACTCAAATGGCAGTCACACTCTGTCTGCTGCCATATTTGACTTTAGTCCACGGCTTCAGAATGTTATTATCAAGTGACTAATTCAGGGGATGGAAGAGAGTAGAACTCAAAAGGTTTCAACAGTTTCTAAGTTGATTATTTTTTGTATAATTTGTATTGCTTTCTTTGCTGTGTATATACAGTGTGTCTTTATAGCTCATATCTTCCAATATTAATTCTTAGTTTTGATTTCTGTGAACAGGAACATCAGTTACCATAAATTTGCCACAAAATATTTTTTTTCCTTAGTTTGTTGTTTTTTAGAGTATAAACCTGCAATGTTAATATGATTTTCAAAATATTACTTCTCAATGAGAATTGTATAATTTTTGTATAATTGGTATTGCATTTTTTTTGCAATGTATCTACAGCATACTTCCCACAGTGTCACATATGTATATTGCATTATTACTTTTAAGTATTGTAGAATATTTCTGTGAACAAAACAGTCAGTTATCATTATTTTCCACAAAAAAATATTTTTGTAATTTTTCCACATTTTGTTTATTTTTACAGTGTATTACCTCATAGTATCAATATTGTAAAAAAAAAAAAAAAAAAAAAAAAAAAAAACACTTTTCTGTAGTTTTTGATCCTTATCTAAGAATATAATGATGTTAATAGAGGCAAGAATAAAAATTCAGTTTTTACTGCTTAATTAAACATTTTCACAGTAAGGCACCAAATTTCATTCGGCAGCATAGAGTTAAAGAAAAAATTCATAGGTCATATAGAAATAGATTCAAATCATACAAACACAAGTTATTTTAGGCATTTTGCATCTTCTGTTAACAGATTTACTACCAGTATATACACTTATGTAAACTGATGACAGCAACATGATATAGCAGTAAAACTGTATTCAGTAATCACATGACATTAAATCCAGAATTTCTCAAGACATACAATCCTCACCAATACTCATCAATACTCACATTGTATTCTGTCCTGCTATTTTGTGTGTGTGTGTGTGTGTGTGTGTGTGTGTGTGTGTGTGTGGTTCGACTTGTTGTCAATAGTGTGTGATGTCTGAGTGGGCTTTCTGTATACTTTGTAAGATAGGTTGTCATTATTCCTGTTGATTGTGATGTCTAAATAGTTTATTTTCTTGTTAGTTTCTGGCTCCATTGTGAACCTGATGGACTTGTGTAAAGAATTTAGTATGTTTAATAACTGGTGTGCATTAGTGATGCCATTATCATATATCCATCTCTCCATATGTACAATTTGTAACATCATCCTTTCCTCTTGTGGTCGAAAACCATTGAGAAAGAGGTAAATAATCATTACTAATATTTAATTCCTCATTAGCTCTGTGTTGCGTATCAGTGTTAGAGTCTACTACTTCTAATAAATTTATCCTCACTCTCACTAAAACTTCTTCATCCTCCACAGACTGTAAAAGACATAACACACTTGCTTCATACCCTTGATAAATCATTTCAGCGATAAGGGATTGACTGAATGAATTCCTTATATTGTTAAAAAATAAGTCATTGGGTACACTCAACTCTGCTGCTGGTGTACTTCCGATGAACGGGACTGGTGGCGCGGGGTCTAATGAGACACTTTATTGCACCTCTAGACAATAATCCCTCTTTCTCAGAATGGACACCCTTCACGACAATACCACTGACCTCAGACAAAAGGCAAGAAGTGTGGGGAGAGGTGTGGCAGCCAAGGTCTCTAAGTTTAAAAATAAGCACAATCTAACAAAATAAGTTTGCGCCAGGTCACAAAATACCCCGCACCACCACTCCTGGGTTAAAGAAAACACTTCTCTACAAGAAACCAGAGAAATTATTAGCCTTCTTAGAACAATACTACACAAAATTTCTTTGCATTCAACGACAAAATCTATTCCGAACAGAAAATTCTGAATTCCCGTGGAGGGAATTAGATATTTTTCACCAATAGAGCATGTCAAAAATGTCAAAAACATATGAGATGTAAGGCTTTTCAGGCGTTTGCTCTATTAACCAGCATTTTGTCTTAGGTCTGACACTAGACTCATCAGAGTGGGATGTGTCAGACCCTACCAACTGACGCTGGGGTGTATGCAGGTGGACTTATCAGAAGCCCTTATAAGAGGCACAGTCTGATAACTGCATACGGGAGCTAAATCTCGACAATGGAATTATTGCCCGCCTAGCAATTCCGAACAGAAAATTCTAAATTCCCATGGAGGGAATAAGATATTTTTCACCAATAGAGGTCACCTGCATACACCCCAGCGTCAGTGGGTAGGGTCTGACACATCCTACTCTGATGAGTCTAGTGTCAGACCTAAGAAGAAACGCTGGTTAATAGAGCAAACGCCTGAAAAGCCTTACATCTGATATGTTTTTGACACAAAATCTATTGCTAAAGAAGGGTTAGCCATGGGCTCACCATTATCAGGTATAATAGCAAACATTTTTCTGAATATCTTCAAAAACTTCTTAATGGGCCAGCATTCAAAGGAATCTTACACTGGAGCAGATATATAGGTGATGTTATATGCATATATTATAATGACATCACTAATACACACCAGTTATTCAACACACTAAATTCTTTACACAAGTCCATGAGGTTCACAATGGAGCCAGAAACTAACAAAATAAACTATTTAGACATCACAATCTACAGGAATAATGACAACCTATCTTACAAAGTATACAGAAAGCCCATTCAGATGTTGCACACTACTGACAAGTCGAACCACCCATACACACACAGAATAATAATAATAATAATAATAATAATAATAATAATAATAATAATAATAATAATAATAATAATAATAATAATAATAATAATAATAATGTTATTTGCTTTACGTCCCACTAACTACTTTCACGGTTTTCGGAGATGCCGAGGTGCCGGAATTTTGTCCTGCAGGAGTTCTTGTACGTGCCAGTAAATCTACTGACACGAGGCTGACGTATTTGAGCACCTTCAAATACCACCGGACTGAGCCAGGATCGAACCAGCCAAGTTGGGGTCAGAAGGCAAGCGCCTCAACTGTCTGAGTCACTCAGCCCGGCACACACAAAATAGCAGGACTGAATACAATGATACACAGAGCTATTTCCATACCAATGAGCATAATGGACTTCGATGAAGAGATACAAATCATTAAACAAATCACGAAAGATAACAACCACCCTCCAGACACAGTAGATAAACTATTAAATAAACATAAGAAAATATTGCTGGGAAACCACCACACATGACAAAGAAAAATGTGTGGTTCTCAACTACGTTAACAAGAACACATACAAAGTAGCTAATATTAAAAAAAAAAAAAAAACAAGGTTTAAAAGTAGCCTTTAGAATGAACAACACACTACAGAGACACATCAGCAAGTGCAACCCGAACAAAAAAGACCCTTTCTCAAAGTCAGATGTATATGAACTCAAGTGTCAAGAACCTAACTGCAATGCCACATTTATAGGTCAAATGAAACGTAGTTTCCACACAAGATACAAAGAACACAAAAACATGATCAGATTAATCAGCATTCAGCCTTCAGGGAGCACATGTACAACTGTTCACACCATTTCACAGACATCAACACAGATCTAAAAATTTTACACATCAAAATTAAAAGTAAATCTTTGAATATAAAGGAAGCAATTGAAATTTACATTGCAAAAAATGCTGATGTAACCACCCTAAATGACCATACACACTTAAAAAATTCTCCCCTCTTCTCTCTACTTAACATCTGGACAACACTTACTCATTAAATTAGCTTTTATCATAATGATAACATATAACAGTTAGTCTTTATTTCAATTCCTTACTTTATTCACCTAAAATCATTATCTTACATTCATCCATATTAGATAAAAGTACATTATAACATGAAATAGGTTCATAACCTTCTCTCCCCTCCCCAGTGTTGATAGAAGGTTCCACAGCGCTCCACTTGCTCCACCCGACTTCCCCCTCTCCTCTCCATGGTACAGCATACAAGATTTTAACATCCAATAGGAGGGATTCACAATGCTCCTCATGGCCCCTCCCATGCTTCCCTTCCCCTCTCCACGGTCAGTGTGGCATACCCAAAACTTTCCATTTGCCTCTCTGTGACCACAGTCCTGAAATAGTGTTTGGTGACGACGGACTTAGCATCGGCAGTCTAGATATACAGAAATTTTTTATTATATTAATAATTGTAAATTTATTTTTGTCATAACTGGTTTATATTATCACTAAACTCTCTATCATAAACAATACTGTACATGTATAAGCATGTTTTAAGGAACACTGGGACTGAGTTTTAGGTCTATTTTGACAAATATATTGATTTTTACATATTACTCTACCCCTAATAATAATGGCATATGGCTTCCGGAGAGGACTGGTGCAGGTCTTTTTCTAGCAGATGGCCTATTAGGCGACCTGCATGTCTTTGAAGATGAGGGCCCTACCTAGGATGATTTCTAATGTTGAATACGCCACACACACCCAGCCCCAGAGCCATTGGAATTAACCAATTAAGGTTAAAATACCCGACCCAGCCAGGAATCGAACCCAAGACCCTCTGAACCGAAGGCCAGTACGCTGACCATTCAGCCAACAAGTCGGACACTCTACCTCCGACCATTGCAGATAAATTAGTGGTATAATTTTCCACGTTCTTCCATTTTAAAAGGCACAGCGAGACATTTAAATGCCTGCTGCACAGGCATTTAAACACCTCTTTCTCTTCGCTCCTTGCAGAATATTATCTTGCACATGCATTTATGCATTTTTCATCGCATAATTTTGAAACATGGTGTATGGCACCAACACAATACTGAAGAATGAGGAGTGTGTAAACCACATTGCTAAGAGAATGGGAACATGTTTGAGACAGATGGTACAGAGTTGGAAAGTGAAGGGTGTTCAGTTAGGTGGCCGTTCAGGTGGTCTTACTAATGCTACAATTACCAAGCTTACCAGCCATTATAGGAATGCTATTGTACAAAACACACCTAATGTTGCAAACATGGAAAATGCTATCTATGCCACACACTGCCATTACATGTCCACTGACAGTAAGCCCTAACATAAGAAATGCCCCCGAGGCTTAGATTCTTGGTGCTTCTGTAACAAAAGCATAGCAAAATATAAGTTACCTCAGAGTCATCATAAAATGTCAGTCAAGCTTTCTGAGCCATTACTGTGTAAGATTATGCCTGCCTATCAGAAGCTGGCCTCTGATGAAGTACTATCCCGCTGTGTCTGTGGTGCCACGTAGAATCAGAACTAAAGTCTACATTCTAGCATCTGGAGAAAGTGGCCAAAAGAAACTTTTGTATCAAGAAAGAGACTTGAAATTGCTGTATGCAGTGCTGTGGAAGAGTTGAATATGGGGTGCAGTGCAACAATAGACTTGAAATTGGATATCAAAAGAACTTCAGTTCCTCATGTGACAGAACAATCAGTCCTTAGGCTTGATGCTCGCAGGAAGTATGAAAGTATGAAAGTCAGTGATCTTCCTCTGAGAAGAAAAAAGCAACTCGACAGAAGGGGAAGGTCACAAACATGAAGAAAAAGACTGCAAAACAGAAGACAGAGGGTGTGACTTATGCTGGAGGACAGTTCTAATGAGTAAGTCAAGTGACAATTTTAAAAAATATGCACGTTCTTAGAAAAATGCTATTTTCTCAGTTTCACATTTTTGGATGTATAAAATGTACTACGTATTACAGACGCGATGCTATTATCTTGAAAATTCACATGAATGTTCCTTAGTACATCCATAAACGTGTCCATTACTCTTATGATTGCAGTTCTGGTTTACCTGTAAAAAAATTTCAAACCTTAAAATTTCAATAATTTTACAAAAAATAAACTTCGACAGGGGAAAAAATCCTATCTCCGTAGTAAATAATACAATCTCAAAAATGATGCACAGTTTAATTTATATGTAGGTTGGGTCATAAGTCATGGCAACTATTTTTTTTCTCGTGAACAGGAGACAACACGGAAAATCTAAGATATGCATTTGGAAATGTACGTTACGTACTTGCGTATGATGCCACTAGATGGTGTATGTAAACAACAGTGTGGGTCTAAGCATGCACCCAAGTTCAGTGTGTGAGCGAGAGCATCACAAAATGGAAGTCAACAAGCAGGAGCAATGATCATATATTAAAATAACAGTTCTCCGCAGCAGAAATGCATGCCAATGCCATGCAGAGCTGCGGGGAGCATTAGGTGGATAACGGTTTGCTAACAAAGAGGACATCATAACAGCATTTCGGAGAGAGGTGTCACACGTTAGTGATACGCATGCAGCGAATGGTATTCAGCGCCTGCACCACCGCTGGCAACGTACAGTGG
Source organism: Anabrus simplex (assembly GCF_040414725.1). Taxonomy (NCBI): domain Eukaryota; kingdom Metazoa; phylum Arthropoda; class Insecta; order Orthoptera; family Tettigoniidae; genus Anabrus; species Anabrus simplex. The sequence continues at coordinate 367,668,565 of NC_090265.1, read as the reverse complement.
AAACCTTGGGTAATTATTTTGAAGGTCTGTAACCAGTGGAAACCTGTCCTTTGTATGTAGTCTTGTGTATTTGCTGTCTATACCATATTAACAATGTTTACCAATGGCTTGTGTTCTGTCACTTTCCTACGAGAATCTCCTGAAGTCAGAATTTCTCTTCAGGCAGTATGCATAAAAGTACATGCCCTATACAAAGTTCTGCAATACGCAAAAACAGTTGGCTGGACACCCCTGTTGTGGTGAGGGATGAAAACAGGGGTGAAAACCGGTCTAGATGACAGCAAGGCGTGACCTTGACACCAGTTGTTACCAAGCAGTGGGAATGAAAACAAGTTAAGATGTCAGTATGGTCTAAAGGTGAATATCGCTCAATTATCCACTACAATTTTGCTTGTGGATTAACTGTTGACCAGTGCCTGGAGGAAATGACTCCTGTGCTGGGGAAAGACTGTCCACATCGGACAACAATTTTCCGTTGGTACAAAGCGTTCCAGAGGGGAAATTTTGGGGTTGAAGACGATCCTCGTTCTGGGCAACGGTCTGAATCAGTGACTGTGGAAAACATTAAAGCTGTGAGGAAGATGTTGCAGCAAGAGAGGCGGTTGACATATCAGCAGGTAGAAGAGACCTCCACATCCCTGCACCAGCTATTCATTCAATTCTACATGACCATCTTCATGTTAGAAAGGTTTGTTCCCTTTGGGTGCCCCATTCACTTTCAGAGGAACAAAGGGCAAATCGAGTGAAATGGTGCCTAGAAATGCTAAAATAGTTTGAAAATGGGACTTCGCGTAGGCCTAATGTCAATAGCATCATTACAGGTAACAAAACTTGGCTTTATTATTATGATGTCCTGACAAAATCCCAGAACAAAGTGTGGCTGTTTGAAGATGAGGGTACTCCTGTGACTGTGCGAAAGTCAAGGTCAGTGAAGAAAAGGATGATTGCAGTGTTCTTCACTAAACAGGGTATCCTGACTCGGGTTGTGCTAGAAACACAAAGGACAGTTACTGCGAAGTGGTACAGTGAGACTTGTCTCCCTCAGGTCATCCAGGCTCTCAAGCAGCTCTGTCCAAGGTCACGGCTCAATACTTGGCTCTTGCATCCTGACAATGCTCCAGCACATTGTGCTAATGTAACAATGGATTTTCTTGCCAGATCAGGGTTGACTGTGCTTGATCACCCTCCATACAGTCCTGATCTTGCTCCATATGACTTCGCACTCTTCCCAGAAGTGAAGATGAAGCTAAAAGGGCAGCATTTCACATCTGACGAGGAGCTTCTGGCAGCATGGGATCAAGAGTGTAAAAATGTAACCGAAGAAAAGTGGCAGAGTTGGTTCAGTGACTGGTTTTGACGTATGGAGAAGTGTATTGAGTGTGGTGGAAATTATTTTGAAAAAGTCTAAAGTGTTCACTCACATTGCAAAACTTTCCTACTGCCCTTTGTATTTCCAAATGCATATCATAGATTTGCTGTATTGTCTCCTGTTAGGGAGAAAAAAATACTTGCCATGACATATGACTTGACCCTTGTATAAGAATAAGGTACTAGATCATTATTTAATAAATGTGCTCTCTGGATCAGTTTGTTGCGCTTGACATTTAGAATATTTGAATAATTTGCATATAAATATTGGAAAATAATTAATATCTATGGAACTAATAAAGCTACATTTATTAAATTTGGTACAGATATTCATATTACCACATACTTTGAGTCCACCAAATATTAAGGTGATATCTTAATTTTTACAGGAATTAGAAATTTCAGTCCCAGTGTCCCTTTAAGTGATTTGATAGAATCGAGGATCACAGAGATGAGGTATCTATTAGGTTCCACCTATTCAATACTAATTACATGTTGATGTTACTAATAACTTTTATTCAACTTGGGACTGGTTTCGAAACATATAATATCATCATCAGTCATAAAATGAATCACAGATATATAAGCAAAGATATAATAATCAAAACTATTGTGGATACATATTGAAATATGATCATTAAAAATCTTTAACCGTTCATTCACACCATATGTTAAGATAAATCGCCATAACAGAAGAGCAACGGCATAATAATTAAATCTGGTGCAGTGACACATTGAAGTATGCATAAAGTCTCTCACTAAACAAAGAATGAAAGAAGGTTCTTCAATATGTAGTCTTTGTGCATCCATTTAATAGAAGGCTCCGACAGGCTTCCAAAGTAAAGAGTCATTGAAAACATTCAAACATGCTATGCGTCAACCAGAGCGTCGAGAACTTATTTGAATCACTCGGTATGTAATTTATACCTGATAAATTTTTTTTAACACTGATGAATATGAATCAGTCAGAGGTAAAAGACATTAGTCTTGTGAGAAGGAGATACAAAATGTTATATGTGGTAGGTCTGGAGGGGAGAAAACAGGTGGGTGGGGGGTTAAGGAAAAGATCTTGTTAGGGGAGTAGTAGGTTTAAGGTGGGTCATGTGAACAGTGTGGTGGGGGTTTGTAACGTGATAGGGTACTGTGTATCACGCTAAATATTGACCTCCTATTTGAAAGATTAAAATACTTAAATACTTTAATGAAAAAATCAAACAGAATGTCAGTTTTTTCTGAGATTTTTTCAGATTCAAATTGGAGCTGAAGAATTGGTCTAAGTGAATGAAGCAATTTCCTGCAATGTCAAGAATAGGGCCTTTGTCCATATTTGACCAATATACGAGGATTTACAGTTTTGACATTGGAATCTGTAGACTCCTGATTTTTGGTAAATGTTAGTCTTGTTAATTGAGCTCCATCCATATTTCTATTGTTAGTTCAATATGTGATTTTGGTGTTGTGTTTCTTCAGAATATTTGTAACAATGTAAATATCTTTGTTGAATGTGAAGATTGAATAATAATCAGGTTTAGTTTTCTCTCTAGTTAGAGTTGAATTTAGGTGATATTTTCGTTTGTTGATAATGCGCTCTATAAATGTATTGTCATAACCGTTATATTTGGCTAAGAAGCGGATAGTATAAAAAAAAGATCCAACCAAAAAATTACAACATCTCCTGCAAGCAACCCTAAAAAATACGTCATTTTTATTCACAGAACAAGAGAAGACAAAACTAATAACCATGAACTCAGGACTTCCAATAACGAAAGCTTTGCCCAAGATTCATAAAACAGGCGTCCCCATATGCCCCATCATAAATTATAGGCCAAGTTCATTTTATAAGCTAACAAAATTCATCCAGGAATTTCTAAAAAAAGAACTATTATTTTCTATCAAATAAGTCAGTGAAAAATACCATTTAGTTAAAAATACTAAATGGCTTTGAAATGCAACCTTTCTACTCAATGCATTCTTTCGACATAACAAATATGTATCCAAGCATCAATACTAAGAAACGCGTTCCTATAATCCAAAACAATCTAAATAAGTATAGCAACTTCAGTAAACTTGAGATCCAGGATTTCATGGAAATCTTGAAACTAGTGGTTAAGGTTTGTACCTTTATAGGTGGTAAGGAATGGTAAAGATCCACTATATTATAACAGGGAAGTAAAGGGATTAAGAAGGAGGTGCAGGTTGGAAAGAAATAGAGTTAGAAATGGCTGTGGAAGGAAGGGGAAATTGAAGGAACTTACTATGAAATTGAATCTAGCAAAGAAGTCAGCTTAGGATAACATGATGGCAAGCATAATAGGTGGCCACACTAATTTTAGTGATAAATGGAAGAGGATGTATAGGTACTTTAAGGCAGAAACAGATTCCAAGAAGGACATTCCAGGAATAATTAATGAACAAGGGGAGTGTGTATGCGAGGATCTTCAAAAGGCAGAAGAATTCAGTCAGCAGTATGTAAAGATTGTTGGTTACAAGGATAATGTCTAGATAGAGGAGGTGACTAATACTAAAGAAGTATTAAAATTTACCTATGACAACAATGACATTTACAGTAAGATACAAAAGTTGAAAACTAGTAAAGAAGCTGGAATTGATCAGATTTCGGGACTACTAGCAAAAATGAGTGCAATTGGACTTGACAAAATAGAACTCAGAGAATTAGAGTCCCTGTAAAAATTAAGAGGGAAATTCCTCAAGGCAGTATTATTGGACCTTTATGTTTTCTTATATATATATCAATGATATGTGTAGAGAAGTGGAATCAGAGATGAGGCTTTTCGCAGATGATGTTATTCTCTACAAAGTAATAAATAAGTTAAAAGATTGTGAGCAACTGCAAAATGACCTCGATAATGTTGTGAGATGGACAGTAGGCAATGGTATGATGATAAATAGGTTTAAAAGTCAGGTTGTGAGTTTCACAAATAGGAAAAGTCCTCTCAGTTTTAATTACTGCATTGATGGGGTGAAAGTTCCCTTTGGGGATCATTGTAAATACCTAGGTATAAATATAAGGAAAGATCTTCATTGGGGTAATCACATAAATATGATTGTAAATAAAGGGTACAGATCTCTGCACATGGTTATGTGAGTATTTAGGGATTGTAGTAAGGATGTAAAGGAGAGAGCATATTTGTCTCTGGTGAGACCTCAACTTGAGTATGGTTCCAGTGTATGGGACCCTTACCAGGATTACTTGATTCAGGAACTGGAAAAAATCCAAAGAAAAGCAGCACGATTTGTTCTGGGCTATTTCCGACAAAAGAGTAGTGTTACAAAAATGTTGCAAAGTTTGGGCTGGGAAGACTTGGGAGAAAGGAGACGAGCTGCTCGACTAAGTGGTATGTGAACATTAAAAGAATAATAGTTAACACCACCTTTCCAATACTTATCTTTCCTTATATTTAGGAAATAAACATTACAACAGGCGTTGTAAGATGGGACATGTTTCGCTTAACAGTCATAAGCATCATCAGCCGAAAATAAATCTTAGCCTAAAGTTAGGTCAGGGCCCTGAACCTAGTGTCCTTAACAAATATGGCACTCTAAGAATCTCTCGCCCGTTCTCGCGTATCTATACAAGAGTGAGATTTAATTATTTCTTCACTTAAAAGAATATAACCATCATGTTTTGTTATATACGGTATGAACATTCTTATTAACTGACTGGCAGCCATGAGTTTGATTATTACACTGCCAACTCTGTGTTGTACCTTATGTTTTTAACCTCTGGCAACACGATTACATGTTTTTTTCTAACTCAGCCATGATGAACACTCTTATATATTTTCACTCTTGTTTTTATGTTTGAACATTCCGATTGACTGACTGGTAACAATGATATCCTAATGATTTTAATTATTTCACTACCACCTCTGTATTGTACTTTCTGTTCTTATCCTCTGTCTCAACTTGATTGTGTTTTTTTCTCTTAGCCATGTTGTAACATTCTATGTTTTTTCACACTAGTTTTAAGCCTATTTTCATTTTCTAAATATAAATGTTGATTCTTAGGATGCCATGTATGTTAAGGACACTAGGTTCAGGGCCCTGACCTAACTTTAGGCTAAGATTTATTTTCGGCTGATGATGCTTACGACTGTTAAGCGAAACATGTCCCATCTTACAATGCCTGTTGTAATGTTTATTTCCTAAATATAAGGAAAGATAAGTATTGGAAAGGTGGTGTTAACTATTATTCTTGTTTTAATGTTCATATCTGATGTCCAATATGGTCTACAATGAGATTTGTAAGTGGTATGTTCCGAGCTGTCAGTGGAGAGATGGCGTGGGAGGACACCAGTAGACGAATAAGTTTGGATGGTGTCTTTAAAAGTAGGAAAGATTACAATATGAAGATAAAGTTGGAATTCAAGAGCACAAATTGGGGCAAATATTCGTTTATAGGAAGGGGAGTTAGGGATTGGAATAACTTACCAAGGGAGATGTTCAATAAATTTCCAATTTCTTTGCAATCTTTTAAGAAAAGGCTAGGAAAACAACAGATAGGTTATCTGCCACCTGGGCAACTGCCCTAAATGCAGATCAGTAGTGACTGAAATTTGATTCATTCGTAAGAATAATTTCTTCAGTTTCAATAATTGCATATACCAACAGGATGGCTTAGCTATGGGATCACCGGCTTCAGGAATTTTAGCTGAGATATATATTGACCATTTGGAGCATACAGCAATTAACAACAGCAGTGACTTTGCGAACATAAAATTTTGGGCCAGATTTGTGGATGACACACTCGTTATCCTTGACAAAGGAATTACTGAGGCAACCACCACTGTTAGCAATCTAAATAATGTTGATCCACAGATAAAGTTCACTCTGGAATCTGAGACAAACAGAAGCATAAATTTTCTGGATCTCACGTTAACCAGACTTCGTTCATCAATAGAATATAGAATTTACAGGAAACCAACACAGACAGCCACTACGGTACTATCAAGAAAAATTATTTTCATCCCAAAGGACACAAGTATGCTACCTACAGCAGTATGGTAAACAGGGCATTCTGTATACCACTTAATACAGTAAATCTAAATAAAGAATTGGATACAATCCACTTTATAGCCAAATATAACGGTTATGACAATACGTTTATAGAGCGCATTATCAACAAATGAAAATATCACCTAAATTCAACTCTAACTAGAGAGAAGACTAAACCTGATTATTATTCAACCTTCACATTCAACAAAGATATTTACGTTGTTACAAATATTCTGAAGAAACACAACACCAAAATCACATATTGAACTAACAATAAAAATATGGATGGAGCTCAATTAACAAGACTAACATTTACCAAAAATCAGGAGTCTACAGATTCCAATGTCAAAACTGTAAATCCTCATATATTGGTCAAACAGGGAGGAACTTCAAAATCAGATACATGGAACATGTTAATGCTGCAAAATATAATAGATACTCAGCAGTTGCCCAGCACATTCAAGATTCAAAGCATAGCTTCAGTAACATACAACAAGATATAGAGGTGCTCATGAATATGGACAAAGGCCCTATTCCTGATGTTGCAGAAAATTGTTTCATTTACTTAGACCAATTCTTCAAATCCAATTTGAATCTGAACAAAATCTCAGAGAAAACTAATATTCTGTTTGATTTTTTCATTAAAGTATTTAAGTATTTTAATCTTCCAAATAGGAGGTCAATATTTAGCGTGATACACAGTACCCTATCACGTTACAAACCCCCACCACACTGTTCACAAGACCCACCTTAAACCTACTACTCCCCTAATAAGATCTTATTCTTCCCCTCCCCCCCATCCATTTTCTCCCCTCCAGACCTACCACATATAACAGTTTATATCTCCTTCACACATGACTAACATCTTTTACCTCTGACTGATTTCATATTCATCAGTGTTAAAATTTTTTTATCAGGTATAAATTACATACCAAGTGATTCAAATACGTTCTCAACACTCTGGTTGACGCATAGCATGTGTGAATGTTTTAGATGACTCTTTACTTTGGAAGCCTGTCAGAGCCTTCTATTAAACGGATGTACAAAGACTACATATTGAAGAACCTTCTTTTATTCTTTGATTAGTGGGAGACTTTATGCATACTTCAATGTGTCACTGCACCAGATTTAATTATTATGCTGTTGCTCTTCTGTTATGGCGATTTATCTTAACATATGGTGTAAATGGACGGTTAAAGATTTTTAATGATCATATTTCAATATGTATCCACAATAGTTTTGATTATTATATCTTTGCTTATATATCTGTGATTTAATACAGTAAATCTAAATAAAGAATTGGATACAATCCACTTTATAGCCAAATATAATGGTTATGACAATACATTTATAGAACGCATAATCAACAAATGAAAATATCGCCTAAATTCAACTCTAACTAGAGTGTCGAAACCGGTCCCAAGTTGAATAAAAGTTATTAGAAACATCAACAGGTAATTAGTATTGAATAAGTAGAACCTAATAGATATCTTATCTCTGTGATCCCAGTTCAATATGGAAACTTCAATGAAGCTCATTTCTTTGAAGAATCTGAGGATGTTCTTGTAGAATGAAACATGTCATTCTTTGTATAATAGTGTCTATTTTTACAGTGTGAATTTTTACAGATATGTTTATAGTGTTATAACTGCATTGCATTGTGTTTGAAAGACTGGAAAGTTTTTGTTACATTTAACTAAGTCGACACTGAAAGGAAGTCTTCAGTCTTAACAAAATATTTGCTTTACGTCGCACTGACACAGAGAGGTCTAATGACGACGATGGAATAGGAAAGGCCTAGGAGTGGGAAAGAAGCAGCCGTGGCCTTAATTAAGGTATGGCCCCAGCATTTGTCTGGTGTGAAAATGGGAGACCACAGAAAACCATCTTCAGGGCTGCCAACAGACGGGTTCGAACCCACTCTCTCCCAGATGCAAGCTCACAGCTGCGTGCCCCTAATCGCATGGCCAAGTCGCTCAGTTTTCCTTGACTTAATCAAACTTTCTAACCTAACCAACAGCTTTGAAATGCGGACATTAAAATTTTCTGGTACCAGAAACCTTTCAAAATTGATTATTACATTTTACTGATGTTTAGAACAATCTGAACTAATGGAGTCTCATTGTTTTTCCCCTGAAAATCTGGGCAACACACAATATTTTGTTGAAGCTTGCTGAGGATAAATGTTACGTTCTATATTTTTTAAAATCACAAATGCTTTAAGTAGGTTCCATACATACTTTATTATGCTAAAAACCTGTATTGAAGTACATACTTATGTATCTAGGAGACATGAAACTTCAATTTCATTTTCTGAAAAACTACAATTGGTGCACCCTTCGCATGTGATATATTTTTTTACAATTGCATTGACCATACTATCACAAAGAAATTGCATGGTGAATCCAGTGTATGATATTGATATTTTATGATGTATAGATTAGGATTTTTTGGCAGTTTAAACAAATCGGATCAAGTGCATATGCTAAGAAAGAATTGGACTGTTACAAATATCTATGTGGCAATAGGTACGATTTAATTCTCATCTTTTCCAACAGTCCTAATTTGTCTCATGAAGTACCAAGTTTTAGAAGAACATGTTTATGTGAAACTACATGTTCTTCAACACTGACCATTTCTGCAGCAATGATGTTCTAATTTAAAGAATAGTTTGCATTTCTTATTCATTATAAAACTGAAGATGAAAGCACACTTACACTTACATTAATTTCAGCCTTTTTACGGTAGATATCTCCCATGATGCGAATACTACGGGCATATGTGGCTTGGTCCCCAGACACCAGGGCCAGCCTGGTAGCTTCCTGAAACACATATCATAAATTGTAGTGATGATAATTCTGTAGTGCTTTCAGTATTATAATCCTGACTAAACCAACTTAAGTTGAACAAAGGAAAGGTATGATTTCTTTTCATATTTTGCTTATAAAAATGACATAAAAATGCCAGAAAACATGGAATTAAGTAGCCCTGGAAAATGTTCTCCGATGCTTCCCTTCATGCTCAGTATATACGGAATATGCTGAGCGATCCAGATTTAAACTTTGATATCAATCAATCAATCAATCAATCAATCAATCAATCAATCAATCAATCAATCAATCAATCAATCAATCAATCAATCAATCAATCAATCAATCAATCAATCAATCAATCAATCAATCAATCAATCAATCAATCAATCAATCAATCAATCAATCAATCAATCAATCAATCAATCAATCAATCAATCAATCAATCAATCAATCAATCAATCAATCAATCAATCAATCAATCAATCAATCAATCAATCAATCAATCAATCAATCAATCAATCAATCAATCAATCAATCAATCAATCAGCTACAGGTGGCAGATTCTCTATCAGGTATTTATCAAGTATTTTCTTAAATGATGTTAAAGAACTTGGAAATTGATAAATTATTCCAATCCCTAATTCTTCTTCCTATAAAAGTCCTCCTGAATTCCAGTTTTATCTTTCTCTGAAAGCTCCACTCAAGCTTATTCGTCTACTAATATCATTTACCCAAAAATATATTTCTGAGTGCCATATGTTTCACCTCTCTTAGAGTTACTAATTATAAGTCACAGAGAGTTAGTCATCATCATCATCCTTATAATCATCAATTTTCTAATTCAGGTTTAGCTAGGTTGGGGAATACACTGTTCCTCTCTATTTTACTCTTATCACCTCTCACCCATCACTAGGAGTGGTATTTTTTTGCAATAGAAATATTATGCAAAATGTTTATATTTTTTTACAATTGGCTTTATGTTGCACCGACATAGGTAGGTCGTATGGCGACGATGGGATAGGAAAGGGCTAGGAGTAGGAAGAAAGTGGCTGTGACCTTAATTGAGGTACAGTCCCAGCATTTACCTGGTGTGAAAATGGGAAACCACAGAAAACCATCTTCAGGACTGCCGACAGTGGGGTTGTAACCCACTATCTCCCGAATACTGGATACTGGCAGTACTTAAGCGACTGCAGCTATCGAGAAACAGATCAGATGTAAGGCTTTACAGGCGTTTGCTCTATTAACCAGCATTTCGTCTTAGGTCTGACACTAGACTCATCAGAGTGGGATGTGTCAGACCCTGCCCACTGACGCTGGGGTGTATGCAGGTGAACTTATCAGAAGCCCATTATAAGAGCCACAGTCTGATAACTGCATACAGACCGAGCTCGATAGCTGCAGTCGGTATGACGTAAAGCAACTAGCAAAAAAATAATTTAAAAAACTGCATACGGGAGATAAATCTCCACAATGGAATTATTGCCCGCCTAGCAATTCCGAATGGAGCTCGGTAAAATGCTTATAAAGAGTTTATATATTCATTTTCCCAACCTGTAAACGACTTTGCCCTGCATGTATGGGCAGTGTGCCTGTCTCTTACCCGGAGGCTCAAGGTACAGTTCCCAGCCAGCCTGGAGCCACATAAATGGATGTTGCAGTAGAACACGTATGGCGGCAAATTGGCCGCATGAAAAACAATATTTTTCTTTCTGCTCATAATGCAGTATTTTGTAACTATGTGGTTCTATGAAGCTACTGTATAACAACATATGAAAAAACATGCTCATGTAGAATAAACATTATATATTTAACACAAGAAATAATACATTGCATTGCTATCTGAACTAAGAAAAAAAAATACATATTGCCTTGGGAATGTTTAGCATACACATACAAAAAAAACCTTTGTATATAAGAATTGTATTATAGTGTATTATAAGAAAATGAAAAGAAGGCATAACTTGTATCCCATAAAATCTAAATAAAAATGAAAAATCACAAAATCCCCATGAAATCTAAATAAAAATTAAAAAGTCACAAAATTATAAATTACAAAAAAAAAAAAAAAAAAAAAATCTAGGGACTTGAAAATAATACTGGGCTAACCTGAGAAAAGTTTCTCATTGAGTTCAAAGTTTTTTTTTTAAATCACAAAAATTAAACACATCATTTATGTTTTTCCAAATCACAAAACTCGGACACATCATCGCGTATAATTTATTTCAGTCTGCAATCTCTCGTCAGTCTTCAGTTTCATCATCTCCTTGGTATCTTTCGCAAACCGCTGTTAGTTTGTTGTGTTTTTTGCAAACTTTGTATGAGTATTTCTCACAGACAAGACTTGTTCTGTTATTTTTATGTGACAAAAGTAACAAATTCCTCTTTGAATGAACAGGTGAGGTGGTAATAGGGCCAGCGGAGGGTTCCTTGTATTTGGAAAGGAAAAGTTGGATATCCTTCAGAAGCCTCCAGTTTGTAGCTCGGTTTCTGAGATTCTGTTCCATCAACAGCTAGGCAAGTTCATCTAGATAATGCCTTCTTCTGAAGTTTTCTTCTCTGCAGACATTGGTTCTGTAAATTTTGTACGAGTTAATTCCCGCAATATCCAGTTGCCTGAAGAATACTGCCATAGGCCATCTTCTTGTTTTCCTAGCTGTGGTCAATATAGAACACAGCTGGTCCACTGAATCCACACCCCCTTTTGTCGTATTATAAAAGAAAGTGTAACCACTATTATTAGAGCAAAGACTGTGAATGTGAACTCCAAGCAGTACAATATTTCAAACATGAAACTACTACTTTAATTTATTGTGTCATTTATTACTATTGAATGAATGAAAATCCACAGCCTGTTTCCAGTCACTTGACCAGGTCAGAAATGGAATGAAAGAAGCCCCTATCTAGCGGTGAGGATAGGAAATGTGCCAGCTGCTGAAGCCTGTCGCACTCCTATGGGGCAGTGATAAATGACTGACAAATGAAATAAAATGTTAATGGAGAGTGTTGCTGGAATGAAAGATGACAGGGAAACCTGGAGTACCCAGAGAAAAACCTGTCCTGCATCCACTTTGTCCAGCACAAATCTCACATGGAGTGACCGGGATTTGAACCACGGTATCCAGCGGTGAGAGGCCGGTGTGCTGCTGCCTGAGCCACGGAGGCTATTATGATTATTATTATTGTTATTATTATTATTATTATTATTATTAGCGTATTCTCCCAATAATGGAAGACGTTAAGCAAACAACTCAATCAAGCTTTATTTGGGTTCTTCTTGTTCTTCCAATAGGCTTTCATTCTCTCTGAGAAGGCTTGTTTACGTTCTTCCGACCATTTCGGTCTGCACTGTTTTTGCTTTGGTTGCTCTGATGTAACTTCCCACTTGTTGACTTTGTGTCTGAAGGTGTCTCTTTCTAAAATGTCTGTTGCACATATGTTTGCGTTTTTGAGGTCCTTTCGAAGTTCATCCAGCCAAGGTGTTGAATTCTTAAGTGAGCTAACATAATTTAATATTCTTTTTGACAGTCGATTTTCTGGTAATCTTGTGAGGTGTCCAAAGAATTTCATTCGTCTTTTCTTAATGTCAATTTCAATGTTTGAAACTTTTTCTGTTGTTTTGATTGATTGTAGCCTGTAACCATCTTGGGTATATCTTGCTCCTAGGATTTTCCTGATGATCTTCCTCTCTTGCTTTTTTATTTCTTCTAATTCTTGTTTACTGTTAAGTGACAATGTTTCACTTGCGTAAAGGACTGTTGGTTTTATGACTGTGTTGTAATGCCGAATTTTTGTCTGTCTTGACATGCATTTTTTGTTGTAGATGTCTTGAACTAACCCTAATGCCTTCTTGACTTTTTGGAGACGGTTTTGCTGTGAGATCTTCTCAAGGCCTGTCGGTTCGATGAATTCTCCGAGGTATTTAAAGTACGAGACCCGGTCGATTTTACCGTATTTAGTTCTCAGGCTCGTGATATCTGTCTTTGAACAGAAGAATTTAGTTTTCTCAAATGAAATCTGTAGTCCCACTTTTTCTGCAGATTCCTTAAGTATCTCAAGCTGCTTGATGGCAGTCTCCTCATCCTCTGTTAAAATCGCCAGATCATCCGCAAATGCAAGGTATGGTACGTAGAGGTTGTTTTTGGGAAAGCCCAATCGGATCGGTTTCCAAGATTCATGTTTCTTGAGTTCCTTCTCCCATTCTTCCATAACCTTGTCTAGGACGACGTTGAACAGAATTGGAGAGAGTCCATCACCTTGTCTCACACCTGTCTGAATGTCGAAGGGTTCTGAAATTTCTCCCATAAATTTCACTTTAGATTTTGTGCCCGTTAGTGTTTGTCTTATGAGTTCTAGGGTTTTGGGATCTAGTCCTCTCTCTTCTAGAATTTGGAATAGGGAGGGTCTGTCTATCGAATCATATGCCTTTTTGAAATCTACAAATGTGCATACTGTCGGCTTTTGTCTGAGGGCTCGTAGTTTAAGTATGGTTTTGAGGTTGAAAATTTGTTCTGGGCATGACCTGTTTGGTCTGAATCCTGCTTGAAATTCTGATAATTTGGGTTCTAATTGTTGTTGTGTTCTATGCAAGAGACAGGCTGATAGTATTTTGTATGTGACTGATACAAGTGAGATTCCTCTGTAATTGTTTACGTCTAACTTGCTGCCTTTTTTATGTAGTGGATGGATTAGAGCAATCTTCCAGTCATCCGGGAGCTTTTCGGTTTGCCAAATGTTTTGGATTATTTGTGTAATTTCTCTGAGTGAATTTGGGCCTAAATTTTTCAGAAGTTCAGCTACAATTCCGTCTTCCCCTGATGCTTTGTTGTCTTTAAGTTTCTTGATATGTGAATAAATTTCTTCTTGAGTTGGTGGTGACGAATTTTAGAACCTTGGACTGTATACATAAATCTTAGGTAGAGTAATGTTTTAATTGATGTTCTTGCTATTTTGACTATTAGTGTTATTGATATCCTAACAGCTAAATATGATCCATAACAGGATCGAAACTGGTACTGTGATTGTAATGTATTTTTAAATGATAAATGTAAGTACATATACTTGATATTGTAATAGTATAGATTAGGTGGAGACTTCAAACCTATAGTCATGTACTATAGCTAAATCGTCGTTCCTCTAACGCCTGCTGTTATTCCTCGGTGGTTGGGTTCTCTCATCCAAATGAAAAGACCATTCTACCAGTTTTATTGGGTCCATCCAGCATTGTTTCACTTAAACGGTGCTGTCTAATCTTCTGAGAGCAGAACTTTGGCTCATATCAGTGTCGCACTCTGTATATCAAACAGTGCTTTTCTTAAGTCTGTCGGCACAAATCTTGTCCTCGTGCTCCGAAGCAGTCTTGCTGTGATAAATGGGTTAGATAGTAGAGCATTGGCTAGCCGTCCCCAAGGTAGTGGTTTTGATCCTGCCTCAGTTCGATGGTATGTGAAGAGGTGTCACTCGTGGAAAGCTAACAGTTCCCGTCCAGATCGGGGATGTTAATAGCGTGAAAATCTGCAAAGCTCATGTCGGTATGTCTATCTGCACATAAATGAACTCTGGTGGTACAAAATATTTGGCATCCGGGAGATAGTAGGTTCAAATCCCACTATCGGCAGCCCTGAAAATGGTTTTCCGTGGTTTCCCATTTTCACACCAGGCAAATGCTGGGGCTGTACCTTAATTAAGGCCACGGCCGCTTCCTTCCAACTCCTAGGCCTTTCCTATCCCATCGTCGCCATAAGACCTATCTGTGTCGGCGCGACGTAAAGCCCCTAGCAAAAAAAAAAAAATAAAAAAAAATATTTGGCTGCTTGGCGTCATCAGAAACTATGGGACATAAAACAACATTACTAAAAGTAGCCTCAGACAGCTAGATTTTCAATGACCTTCTCTCTGCGGGCTGAACCTGGCCTGCTATCAGCATCGTTCTCCAAAATGTCTCCCTACACCTGTCCGCTTCAAACCGGCCTCACCTTCAGAAGCATTCTCAGACGCCCTAGACATCTGGTGTTTTTAGGCTTTGAACGAAGATTTTCCAAGGGTAGGTCATTTTTTAGTTACCTTAGTAAGAGGCACCAACTCTCAAAATGTCACAACTTACCTACTGACTCTAAATAAGTTGCAGTTAATGGTACGTTATGAAATTTATCAGCAAATTCATAGAATGCAAAGAAAAACATGCATGAAGGAAATAGTACATAGCACCACTTAAAGGAAGGAGAGTCCTGGTTTCAGGATTAGCACTCTCATACATATGGAGAAATTAAGGAAGGAAGTAAGATAGTTAAGAAAGTTGACATTAATTGAAAATATGATAATAACTGAGAATGCCCAGATAGGACAAATATGTAAATACCATGTGGATGCATTAGAAAAATGAAATGTCCCTCACTAAATTCTGATGATATGATTTATGACAGCAGTAACAAAGGAGAAATTTAGGTGCAGGGATTATTAGATATTCAGATAAGAAGATGAAAAAATGAAATGGCGTATGGCTTTTAGTGCCAGGAGTGTCCGAGGACAAGTTCGGCTCACCAGGTGCAGGTCTTTTGATTTAACTCCCGTAGGCGACTTGTGCATCGGGATGAGGATGAAATGATGATGAAGACAACACATACACCCAGCCCCCGTGTCAGCGAAATAACCAATGATGGTTAAAATTCCCCACCCTGTCGGGAATCGAACCCGGGACTCCTGTGACCAAAGGTCAGCATGCTAACCATTTAGCCATAGAGCCGGACAGATAAGAAGATGATGTATGGTGTTATTACTTAAGCCGAAAGAGGCAAGACAGAGGCAAGAAATTAAAGCAGAATACGGAAGTAGAAGAGAAATACATAAAAAATTATACCAAATGCCAGAAAACACCTTATAGTGTGAAATAATTGGCAACATTCCATGGTACTGTTTAAATATTAACAGCCATGCATAGTACTATTTGAAGACGATTGCAACCTCCAATGGTATTCCGCAAATATCCCACAGAATGGCAGCTTGATGTCTCTCTCACTTTTTACCCAGCAAACAACCATGAGTTTACAGGAATGATGATGAAAATGGCACTACATTACTTCCCTGCTGGCAAGCAGCCAGAGACATTGCCATGGTAACCGGTAGATTCGTCGTCGGTCTGCAAGGGTGTCCGTCACTCGATGCACAGCATGAAACCTAGAGAAAATAGTAATTTTCTCTGTCATTTGAAGAGTAAAAGAAATTATATACATAACAAAAATTATTTAAAATTAAAGGACATTTCACATATTCAGCAAGTCATCTCCATACAGGCCATGAAGGCCCTTGGAGAGGTAGAAGGTATAGAGGCTTCCACTATCCGTAACCTCGACACTTGGTAGGGTAGATTGGTTAGCTCTATGCCTAGCCGCAGTTGCCTCAAGGAATTAATTTGGTACTCATTTTTGGTGTAGGTTGAGTGAACCTCAGGGCCATGTGCACCTTCAGAAGTGGAAATCCTGTTTCTTAAAGTTTTTCGACTTCCTGACAACACAACTTTACCACCTCTGTTAGGCAGCCCCTATGTTTCACATATAGATTTTACAGAAAATCAGTAGTGTGGGAGAAAATATCAAATAACTCACTTGATCTCCCCATAAACCTCCAGTCTATTCACTGATCATATGAATATCAAAACCTCCTCCTGAATGAGTAGATTCTAAATATGAAGTTTGATCGGGATCTGTCCTGCTGTTTCTCTGTGATGGTGTGACAGATACTGTAGATAGACAAACACGTGAAAGCTAAAAATGGTCTTGAGTTGACCTAAACAGATAAATATCTGAAGAACACAGTAAAATAAACAAAATTATAGTTAGCGGACCTCTTACAACTTTATTTACACAGATCAGCTCTATGCAAATTAAATTTTATTTTTACATTAATTTTATAAAATGATATTACCTGTTGTCATGATAATACATCCATGTCGTAGTTAAAAATAAATGTGACAGAAAGGAAGGTTGTAAAAGTAGGACTATTAAGAAGTACCATGAGAGATGCACGAGGGAGTTGAAAAAAGTGATTATGGGTGGTAGAAAATAGGAAATAAATCTATATAAATAAAATTGTTTCTGTTTGTCTGTTTGTCTGTCTGTTTGTCTGTTCCACCATCACGTCGAAACGGCTGGATAGATCTCAACCAAACTTCATATTTAGAGTATACTGACCCCGGGGAAGGTTTCGATATGCATATCATTTTAAAATCTTTTAAAAGACGGGGGTTTTATAGGAAAAACGGTTTTCCTCCATTTTCTCTTATACTATTATAGGCAAAATATCGAATTTGTCGTATAAGGACGAGACAAAGCTCAATTTAATCCTCTTGACGCAAAGAACAAAACTCGGTAAGCCCTACGGGCCCGAAAACCATGTTTTAAGGCCCTAAAACCAACCGTTACGGAGATATTGGCACCACACTACCCCTGCTCTAGGAATCGGATAAAGAAATGAACTGCCGTAACCATGGCAACGTCAGCTCCAGGATTCTAGAGCAGTGAGATTATGCATGTACGTTTGGGCATAGCTGTCAACCAAAATAGGTACAAATAAGACTTAATATCTGGGAAAAAAATATACTGTTGTGCAAGGCACTCATAGGACTCCTTTGGGCGGGGATGGAAAGGGGGTGAAGAACGAGTGTAAAAATCTATATAAATAAAATTGTTTCTGTTTGTCTGTCTGTTTGTCTGTTCCACCATCACGTCGAAACGGCTGGATAGATCTCAACCAAACTTCATATTTAGGGTATACTCATCCCGGAGAAGGTTTTGATATGCATATCATTTTAAAATCCTTGAATAGACAGGGGGTTTATAGGAAAACCAGAATGGTTTTTCCACCATCACGTCGAAACGGCTGGATAGATCTCAACCAAACTTCATATTTAGAGGATACTCATCGCGGGGAAGTTTTCCATATGCATATCATTTTAAAATATTTGAATATATGGGGGGTTTATAGGAAAATCAGAATGGTTTTTCCACCATCACGTCGAAACGGCTGGATGGATCTCAACCAAACATTGTATTTAGAGTATACTAATCCCGGGGAAGGTTTAGATATGCATATCATTTTAAAATCCTTGAATAGACGGGGGGTTTATAGGAAAACCAGAGTGGTTTTCCCACCATCACGTCGAAACGGCTGGATAGATCTCAGCCAAACTTCATATTTAGAGTATACTCATCCCAGGAAAGGTTCCGATATGCATATAATTTTAAAATCTTTGAATAGACGGGGTGTTTATAGGAAAACCACAGTGGTTTTCCTCTATTTTCTCTTATACTATTGATTTTCTGTAAACTTCGTTTACCGTACGTGAAACGTCTCTTCATTATAAACAACTTTCGTTATGTTCATAATTTACCTTACTCTTCACATGACGGAGAAATTTACAATTTTCTGCTGGTATCATGCTCTGCATTTAGTGACCGACAGACCGACAACGAACCTACAGGTTACCATGGCAACGTCTCTGACTGCATGCCAGTAGGGAAGTAACGTATTGCCATTTTCCTCATCATGCTTTTAAATTCGTGGTTGTTCCTTGGGTAGATGGCAAGAGAGGCATCAATCGGCTCATCTGCGGGATATTGGCGGAATATCGTTGGAGGTTATAACCGCCCTCGAATAGATTAAGTAATAACACCATTAGTCATCTTCATATTTGTTTACCTAAGAATCACTGAACCTAAATTTCTCCTCTGTTAGCGCTTTATTATATCCATAACTCACGGCATTTATTTATTTGTCGTTATCCGGCTGTCCTCAGTTATAATCCATTTTCTATTAGTTTCAACATTCTTAACTGTATTATTTTCTTCCTTAATTACGCCGTATGTACGTGAATGCTAGAAACTACTGGATGCATTTCCACCAAGATTCGTATTTAGAAAACACCTGTCCTTGATAGGTTTCAGGGCAAATATTGTTTCTAAATCCCTGAACTAACTGGGGGTTTATACGAAACCGAAACAGTGATTTTGCACTTCCAAAAAATATACACAACAAAAGTTTATGGAAGTCTACCTACCTTGGTAGAAATTAATGTCTAAACCTTTTTTTTCTCATGTGCATCATTTCGATACGAGGATCAATAAGGGAGATATCATTAAAGGACCGTTTTTCTGTACAAGTCCCATCGGACTTAACTCACGAGCGGGTGCGTGTAAAGCGTATTCCTTACAACTTGAAAACTACTGAAGACATTCGAAACAAAATTTATATTTAGCATCCACCTGTCCAAAGGTAGGTTTTAAACGTAAATAACATTTCATGTTCCGGAATGGACTGGCGGTTTATAAGGAACCGAAATGGTGATTTTACTCTTCCACAATATATACAGAACAAGACCAACCTGACTGGAAATCGACCAAACCTGATGGAATTCCACCTCTAAACCTTTTTTTTCATGTGCATTTTTTCGTCAGGAGGATTAATAAGGGAGATATCATGAATGGTCACTTTTGCAGGTTAAGTCCAGCGGACATAGCCCAAAAGGTGTTTTACATGGAGCAGATTCCTTATCTATATAAATCAAATCGTAACGACTGTGTACCTCTACACTGACTATTTTGGCGAAATTTTCGTACAGCTTTCCGTTTAAGGGGTAATAATAACAATCTCCATAATTTTTGATTTCCTGAAAGTCCTAATTTTTACCCGCCTCGCCCAAAATCCACATTGTGGCATAATCTGCCAGAAGAATAAGAAGATAATTGAAATTTGACAAAATTATACGTTTTAGCCTGTAACGAATGAAAAATCCTATATCATTAAATTTTTCATTTTTTATCCCCGAAGAATATCGAAATATGCAGGCAATTTTAATGATGGTGCAGACCTTCGGAAATTCCTATCACGTAACGGATTGCACAATCTCCGTTCAATTTGGAATGATCTACAACCTTGGTCTTATGACTTTATGCCGTATCTGTATCCCTTTTACGTTTGATTTTTCTCTATTAATCGATGTTAAGTCAATTTGGAATTTTCACATGCATTATTCATACTTTCAATTACTTATATGAAATACAGAATCATCAAACTCTTCACGAAAATTGGCCCACTCAGTAGCCATATGTGAGCCAAATGCTACGTATGTAGCTGTCACATTATTATCCGAAAAGTAATGTAATGTGAGATGATCTTACAAAACCTTTACCCTGTTCCACGTTTCTAAATCTGACCCAAGAATAGATGACATATCATTGGACCAGCCATTTAGGCCACTAAATCCGGCGTGTCTTATGGTATAATCCTTTGTCGATATGACGTACGTTTAGTAGCAGTTAATCTGTAAATAAAGGTCTTCAATATTGTAAACACGCATATACTTTCGTATGTCGATCTATATATATTCACTGATGTCGATTTAGCGATCGAGAAAGGGTCGGTCTGCTATTGTAATCAGTACTCCCCACACCGACTTTGACTGGCAGTAGGAAAGGGTTCCTTCTCCAACTCCTGTGTAACTGTCATTAGTAAGGAAGGCCTACAATTGTAATGAATAGTTCCCTTCTCGATTTGACTTGCAGAAGGTAAGTGAGCATGCAGTTTTGTTTAAAACTCCCCTACCCGATTGTGTTTGGCAGTAGGCAAGGGTGCCCGCCATTATAAAGAAATGTACTCATCTAAAATGTGACTGGCATTAGGCATAGTGGCCTGCTATTTTGATGGAAACTCACCAACTTGGTGTGACTGGCAGTACGCTGGCTGGCAGTAGGAAAAGGGGCCTGTCATTATAATGATAACTGCACAACTCAATTTCGAGTGATAGTAGGGTAATTGCCTGCCATTATAATAAAAACTGTAATCTGTCTGGAGGTAGGAAAGGGGGGCTGCCATTTTAACGAAAACCCCCCAAATCGATTCTGTCCGCATAGTAGGCAATGGGGCCTGCAATTATAATGTAAACTTCCCAACCTGATTGTGAATGCCAGTAGGCAAGTGAGCCTGCCGTTATATCACAAATCCGTAACAAACACTTTACATTGGAAACGTACGGGGACCTCCCCATGCTCTTTCTCGGATAACGCTAAGAGACATGCAATTTTAAAACTATCTTATTTACTGCATGTACACTATTTACTTCGATATTCGAATACAATGTAGAATACCGTAGCGAAGCACGGGTACATTCGCTAGTGCTAAATAAACATAATATACAGCTTATGGGATGGGCTCAAATCAATTGTTGAGGAGTGTCAGAACAGGTACGTGCCTACATTACATTTAAAGGTGGTAGAAATGATAAAGACCCACTACTGTATCCTATAAGAAAGAAATAAAGAGTAAGAAGAAGGTGTAGCCTAAAGAGAATTGGAGTTAGGAATGGTTGTGGAAGTAAGCAAAGATAGAAGCAGGGGTGAATTTAGCTACTTGTCGCCCCAAGGCAGAGAAATGTTTTCCACCCCTTATTTCAACATAAAGCACCGGCTTATGGCATGCTTTCGTTGTTGTAAATTGGTCAATCTCATCTTCATAGTCTAGTTGCTGTCAGAATTCACGGAGAGGAGGCAAGATTTTGACTGATATTGCGACGTGGGTGATCGTGAATAATTCTCGAGTCTTTTGAGGAGTGAGAAAGAGCGCTCGGCTGAACAGTTGGTTGCAGTGGTTGACAAAAATAATAAATTAGGAAACAGTATTTGAATGTGGTTTTTGAGCAACACTCTATACAATGTACTTAAGATAGATGTTTTTATTTCGTTGCTCTTAATATATGCTTTAAAGTGAATACCTCATTACTAAAAAATTCTTCCAAGTGTTCTTTGTAATGCTCTTGCAGTTTTCTAGCACATTTTAATCCTTGCATCTAAATTTCTCCTTTTTTACTGCTTTCTTAAATCCGTAACTCATATCCTCACAATTTAGTGAGGGACATTTAATTTTTAGTAATGTTACTTGCTTTACGTCATACTAACTACTTTTATGGTTTCTGGAGATGCTAAGGTGCCAGAATTCAGTTCCGCAGGAGTTCTTTCACATGCCAGTAAATGTACCGACATGGGGCTAACGTACTTGAGCACCTACAAATACCACCGGACTGAGCCAGATCGGACCTATTTCATTTTTCCAATACATCCACTTGTTATTTACATATTTGTCCTATATGGCTGTCCTTATTATCATATACTATACTAGCAAGATACCCGTGCTTCGCTACGGTATTATACTGAAATATGTAATTGAATGCTTAACGTTTTATATATAATACTCCGAAATTCGCGATCTGACTCGTTTTCTGAGAGAATCCGCCAAAATTCGCGATCTGACTCGTTTTCTGAGAGATTACGGCAAAGTTCCTCAAATGTTTCAATCTTTCTTTCCAGCAATCGATTTCTTACTTCCCGGGCTATGTCCAGGTATTCCACGCGGTCAGTTGGGTCCCTAAATCTTTGCCATCCTTTCCTATAAGCATTTTTTTTTTTTTTGCTAGTTGCTTTACGTCGCAGCGACACAAATAGGTCTTATGGCGACGATGGGACATGAAAGGCCAGGAGTGGGAAGGAAGCGGCCGTGGCCTTAAGAGTACAGCCCCAGCATTTTTAATTAAGGCCACGGCCGCTTCCTTCCCTATAAGCATTTTTAGTGTGGATCAAATCCTGAAGGAGATACGGCCTGGTGTCTTCTTGGGTGCCTTGGCGGTACTGAACCCGCGGCCGGACTGTATTCGTAGTCATTACCAGGGAAGGACCTGTTTCCAGCGCGGTCCGCACAATTTGACGACGGTCCAGAACATTATTATTATTATTATTATTATTATTATTATTATTATTATTATTATTATATGTTCTGGACCCCACAGCAAGATGCAAGAATGACATACTTCCGTGCATTATTGACCTTATTATAGAGGTGAACAATTTGACGGTCAATCTCATTCCTATAGTTTATTTCAAATGTGTTTAAATTTTTATTTATATGCCAGGAGAGTCTACTGTAATCTAAGAACGTTCTCCGAAGGAAAAATGGCTGTTGAAATCGAACCCAGGAAAGATTAAAAATGATCGGTTTATGATCAGAATAAGTACATCGAAAATCTACAGCCTGTTTCCAGTCATTCGATAGGGTCAGGAATGGAATGAATAAAGCCCCATCTAGCAGCGACAATAGGAATTGTGCCGGCTGCCGAAGCACTCCTCTGGGGGCAATGATCGATGAATGACAAATGAAATAAAATATTGGACAGTATTGCTGGAATGAATGATGACAGGGAAAACCGGAGTATCCGGAGAGAAACCTGTCCCGCCTCCGTTTTGTCCAGCACGAATGTCACATGGAGTAAAAGGGATTTGAACCACGGAACCCAGCTGTGAGAGGCCGGCGCCCTGCCGCCTGAGCAACGGAGGCTCCTGATAAGTACATTATGAACAGTAAAATCAATTGGTCTCACCTCCTTTTACACCCAACCGCCGTTAAGTTTATTTACCCCCCCACCAAAAAAAAATTAAAAGAAGGCGTGTTTCTTTATGTTTAAAGGAGATTCCAAACACCAATGCTCACGTCTATTACCTTCAGTTTTGAGATATAAGAATCCGCATAAAAATAATTCACTTTTTTTCACTTCCTTTCACACTTCCCCCCCCCCCACCAAGTGAATTATCCGGCAAAAAATACTTGTTTCTTTAATAGTAAAGGATCTTCTAAATACCAATTATCACGACTCTAACTTCTTCAGTTTTTGATTTATATGTCCTCGTGAAAGGAATTCAACTCCTTTTCACTCCCGCCTCGCAATTTGGTTCCCCCCCCCAAAAAAAACCGTTTTTCTTTGTTTTTAAAGGAAATCTAAATACCAATTTTCACGTCTGTAACAACTTTATTTTTATTAGATGTATGTATTCTTATACAATTAAGTCAATTAATTTATCAATTCTTTCAGCCCACCCCCCTTCATTGGATTTTCCGAAAATACGTGTTTCCTTACTTTTAAAGCAGATTCCAAATATCGAATTTCACGTCTGTAGCATCTTCAATTTTGAGATATCAGTAGCCTAATTAAAAGAAATCAACACCATTTTCAGTCACTTTTACCCCCCCCCCTCCACCCAAGTATTATTTCCGTAAACTAAAAATACACGTTTCTTTATTTTTAATAGAGATAAAAAATACAATTTTTCACTTCTGTAACATGTTAAGTTTTTGATATATACTGTAGAAATTCTCATTTTAAAATTGCACCCGTTTTTATTTCCCTTTAAGGGGAGTGTCCAAAAACAAATCACCTATGTTTCTTTACATTTAGAGGAAATTCCAAATACCCACTTTTTACGTCTGTAACATTTTACGTTTCTCACATATTCTGTAGATATAGTCTTTCGAAAAATTCACCCCATGTCACTCCTGCTTAACCGCCATTAATTGGATTTTCCAAAAACAAAAAATACGTGTTTCTTTATTTTTAAAGGAAATCCCATACACAAATTTTCAGTTCTGTAATCTTTTCACTTTCTGAGATATGTGTGTCCTCATTAAAGGCATTCAACCCATTTTCACCCCTTTTCACCCCTCCAATTGGGATTTTCCGAAAACAAAAAATACATGTTTCTTTATTTTTAATGAAGATTTTAAGTACCAATTTTTACATCTGTAAACTTTAAAAGTTTTGAGAAATAGATGCACTCCTTTTAAAAATTCAACCCCCCCCTTTTCACCCTCCCATTATTTGGATTTTCCAAAAACAAAAAAAATACCTGCTTCTTTATCTTAAAAGTAGATCCAAAATACCAATTTTCAGGCCTGTAATATCTTCAGGTTCAGAAATATAAGTAGCCTCATTAAAGGCATTCAAACCATTTTTCACCCTTTTCCACCCTTCCCACTGGGATTTTCCGAAAACAAAAAATACGTGTTTCTTTATATTTAAAGGAGATTCTAAATACCAATTTTTACATCTATAAACTTTAAAAGTTTTCGAGATATAGATGCACTCATTTTAGAAATTCATCCCCCTTTTCACCCTCCCATTAATTGGATTTTCCAAAAACAAAAAGATACGTGTGTCTTTATTTTTAAAAGAGATCAAATGTACCAAGTTTCAGGTCTGTAATATCTTCAGTTTCTGAGATATAAGTACTGGTATCCTGATTAAAGGCATTCAACCTCTTTTTCACCGTTTTTCAACCCTACTATTGGGATTTTCTGAAAACAAAAAAATACGTGTTTCCTTATTTTTAAAGAAGATTCTAAATACCAATTTTTATATCTGTAAACTTTTAAAGTTTTGAGATATAGATACACACATTTTAAAATTTCACCCCCCCCATTTTTACCCCCTTAGCGAAGGAATATAGAAAAATCCTCTCTTAGCAAGCACCTACATTTTAATATGAATCTATGCCCAAAATTTCATTTCTTTATGTCCAGTAGTTTTGGCTCGGCGATGATGAATCAGTCAGTCAGTCAGTCAGTCAGTCAGGACAAGTTACTTTATATATATAGACTAGCAAGATACCCGTGCTTCGCTACGGTATTATACTGAAATTTATAATTGAATGTTTATTGTTTTAGATATATAATCCGCCGAAATTCGCGATCTGACTCGTTTTCTGCGAGAATCCTCCAAAATTCCCGATCTGACTCGTTTTCTATTATTTTACAGCACGCTTCCTCCCATTTTTCAATATTCCTTTCCAACAATCGATTTCGTACTTCCCGGGCTAGGCTCAGGTATTCCTCCTGGTCAGTTGGGTCCGTAAATCTTTGCCATTTTTTCCGTTAATCATTTTTAATATGGATAAAATCCTTCAGGAGATCCGGCGTGGTGTCATATTGGGTGATTTGGCGGCACTGAACCCGCGGCCGGACTGCATTCTTAGTCATTACCCGTCCAGGAGCCGTTGCCAGCGCGGTCCGCACATTTGACGACGGTCCGGAACATTATTATTATTATTATTATTATTACTATTATGTGTTGCTGGAATGGCTGATGACAGGGAAAACCGGAGTATCCGGAGAAAAACCTATCCCGCCTCCGTTTTGTCCAGCACGAATGTCACATGGAGTGACCGGGATTTGAACCACGGAACCCAGCTTTGAGAGGCCGGAGCGGTGCCGCCTGAGCAACGGAGGATCCTTATAAGTACATTAATAACAGTAAAATCAATTGGTCTCACCTCCTTCTACACCCCACCGCCGTTAAGTTTATTTACCGCCCCCCCCCCAAAATAAAAGAAGGCTTGTTTCTTTATGTTTAAGGGAGATTCCAAACACCAATGTTCACGTCTATTACCTTCAGTTTTGAGATATAAGTATCCCCATAAAAGTAATTTACTTTTTTCACTTCATTTCACACTACTCCCCCCCCCTAAGTGAACTTTCCCGAAAAAAATACTTGTTTCTTTAATAGTAAGGGATCTTCTAAATACCAATTATCATGACTCTAACTTCTTCAGTTTTTGATTTATGTGTCCTCATGAAAGGAATTCAACTCCTTTACACTCCCGCCCTCCAAGATAGTTTCCCGCCCAAAACGCGTTTTTCTTTGTTTTTAAAGGAGATCCAAATACGAATTTTCACATCTGTAATAACTTTAGTTTTTATTAGATGTATGTATTCTCATACAATTAAGCCAATTAATTTTTCAATTCTTTCACCCTCCCCCCCCGCTTCATTGGATTTTTAGAGAATACGTGTATTTTTACTTTTAAAGCAGATTGAGAATATCAAATTTCACGTCTGTAAAATCTGCATTTTTGATATATCAGTAGCCTAATTAAAAGAATTCAACACCAGTTTCAGTCACTTTTACCCCCCCCCTCCACCCAGGTGATATTTCCGAAAACAAAAAATACACGTTTCTTTATGTTTAATAGAGATAAAAAATACCATTTTTCACTTCTGTAACATGTTAAGTTTTTTAGATATACTGTAAAAATTCTCATTTCAAAATTTCACCCCTTTTGAGTTCCCCTTAAGTGGAGTTTCCAAAAACAAATCACCTATGTTTCTTTACATTTACAGGAGATTCCAAACACCCACTTTTTACGTCTGTAACATTTTACGATTCCAAGATATTCTGTAGATATAGTCTTTCATAAAATTCACCCCAATTTGTCACTCCTGTTTAACCGCCATTAATTGGATTTTCCAAAAACTAAAAGATACGTGTTTCTTTATTTTTAAAGGAGATCCCATATACAAATTTTCAGTTCTGTAATATCTTTCGTTTCTGAGATATATGTATTCTCATTAAAGGCATTCAACCCATTTTTCCCCCTTTTACACCCCTCCTATTGCGATTCACAGGAAACAAAAAAAAAATGTGTTCCTTTACTTTTAGAGGAGATTCTAACTACCAAATTTTACATCTGTAAATTTTAAAGTTTTAAGATGTAGACACACTCATTTTAAAAAATTCACCCCCCCCTTTTCACCCCCAATATTTGGATTTTCCAAAAACGAAAAAATACCTGTTTCCTTACTTTTAAAGTAGATCCCAAATACCAATTTAAAAGTCTGTAATATCTTCAGGTTCTGAAATATAAGTAGACTCATGAAAAGCATTCGACCCCTTCTTCAACCTTTTCTTCCCTTCTTATTAGGATTTTCCGAAAACAAAATATAACTGTTTCTTTATTTTTAAAAGAGATTCTAAATACCAATTTTCACATCTATAACCTTTAAAAGTTTTGAGATATAGATACACTCATTTTAAAATATTACCCCCTTTTCACCCCCTCCCTTAATTGGATTTTCCAGAAACAAAAATACGTGTTTCTTTATTTTTAAAGGAGATCCCAAACACCGATTTTCAGGTCTGTAATATCTTCAGTTTCTGACATATAAGTAGCCTCATTAAAGGCATTCAACCCTTTTTCCACCCCTTTTCACTCCTCCTATTGCGATTTTCCGAAAACAAAAAAATACGTGTTTCTTTATTTTTAATGAAGATTCTAAATACCAATTTTTACATCTGCAAACTTTAAAAGTTTGGAGATATAGATTCACTCATTTTAAAAATTCACCCCCTTTTCACCCTCCCATTAATTGGATTTTCCAAAAACAAAAAAATACGTGTTTCTTTATTTTTAAAAGAGATCAAAAGTACCAATTTTCAGGTCTGTAATATGTTCAGTTTCTGAGATATAAGTACCGGTATCCTCATTAAAGGCATTCAACCACTATTTCACCCTTTTTCACCCCTCCCATTGGAATTTTCCGAAAACAAAAAAATACGTGTTTCCTTATTTTTAAAGGAGATTCTAAATACCAATTTTTACATCTGTAAACCTTTAAAGTGTTGAGATATAGATACACTCATTTTAAAATTTCACCCCCTTTTTCACCCCCTTAGAGACGGAATATCCAAAAATCCTCTCTTAGCGAGCACCTACATCGTATTATGAATGTATCCTCAAAATTTCATTTCTTTATGTCAAGTAGTTTTGGCTCGGCGATGATGAATCAGTCAGTCAGTCAGGACAAGTTACTTTATATATATACTAGCAAGATACGCGTGCTTCGCTACGGTATTATACTGAAATTTATAATTGAATGCTTAACGTTTTACATATAACCCGCCGATATTCGCGATCTGACACGTTTACTGAGAGATTACGTCAAAGTTCCTCCCATTTTTCAATCGTATTTCCAGCAATCGATTTCGTATTTCCCGGGCTGGGTCCAGGTATTCCACCCGGTCAGTTGGGTCCCTAAATCTTAAGCATGCTTTCCTATAAGCATTTTTAATGTGGATCAAATTCTTGAGGAGATCCGGCGTGGTGTCCTCTTAGGTGCCTTGGCGGTACTGAACCGGCGGCCGGACTGCAATCGTAGTCATTACCCGTCCAGGACCCGTTTCCAGCACGGTCCGCACATTTTAACGACGGTCCAGAACATTATTATTATTATTATTATTATTATTATTATTATTATTATTATTATTATTATTATTATTGATGTTCTGGACCCCACCGCAAGATGCAAGACTTCTACTTGGCGGTAAATTACATCTGCTGCCATTGTCATTGTTGACAGTATGACCAGCACCATTGTCGCCCGTAGGCAAGATACGAATGACATACTTCCGTGTATTATTGACCTTATTAGAGAAGTGAACAATTGCACGGTCAATCTTATACCTGTCGTTTATTTCAAATGTGTTTAAATTTCTATTTATATCCCAGAAGAATCTACTGTAATCTAAGAAGTTTCTCCGAAGGAAAGGATGGCTCTTGAAAACGAACCCAGAAAGATTAAGAATGATCGGTTCATGATCAGAATAAGTCCATTGAAAATCAACAGTCTTTCAACCGGGTCAGGAATGGAATTAATAAAGCCCCCAGCTAGCGGTGAGGGTAGGTTTTGTGCCGGCTGCCGAAGCCAGTCGCACTCCTCTGGAGCAATGATTAGTGAATGACAAATGAAATGAAATCATATTGGAGAGTGTTGCTGGAATGAATGATGACGGGGAAAACCGGAGTACCCGGAGAAAAACATGTCCCGCCTCCGCTTTGTCCAGCACATATCTCACATGGAGTGACCTGGATTTGAACCACGAAACCCAGCGGTGAGAGGCCTGCGCGCTGCCGCCTGAGCCACGGAGGCTCATTATAAGTACATTAGGAACAGTAAAATCAATTGGTCTCACCGCCTCCTTCACCGTACCGCGGTTAAGTTGATTTACCCCCCCCCCAAAAAAAAGAAGGCGTGTTTCTTTATGATTAAAGCAGATTCCAAATACCAATGTTTAGGTGTGTTACCTTCAGTTTTGAGATATAAGTATTCCCATAAAAATAATTAACTTTTTTCACTTACTTTCACACTCCCCCCAACCCCTTAAGTGAATTATCCGGCAAAGAATATTTGTTTCTTTAATAGTAAAGGATCTTCAAAATACCGATTATCTTCAGATTTTGAGATATGTGTCCTCATGAAACGAATTCAACTCCTTTTCACATCCGCCCCCAAAGATGATTCCCCGATCCCCCCTCCCCCAAAACGCGTCGTTTTATTTTTAAAGGAGATCTAAATACCACTTTTTACGTCTGTAACAACTTTAGATTTTATTAGAAGTAAGTATCCTCTTACAATTAATTCAATTAATTTTTCAATTCTTCCCCCCCCCACCGAACACCCTCCCTTCATTGGATTTTCCGAGAATACCTGTTTGTTTACTTTAACAGGAGATTCCAAATACCAGTTTTTACATGTGTAATATTTTACGTTTCTGAGATATACTGTAGATATAGTGTTTCTAAAAATTCACCCCAATTTGTCACTCCTGTTTAACCCCCATTAATCAGATTTTCCAAAAAATAAAATATTACATGTTTCTGTGTTTTGAAAGACGATTCCTTATACTAACTGTCTGGTCTGTAATGTCTTCAGTTTCTGAGATATAAATATCCTCATTAAAGACATTCAACAACTTGTTCACACTTTTCACTCCTCCTGTTGGGATTTTCCGAAAACAAAAAAAATACGTGTTTCTTTATTTTGAAAGGACATTCTAAGTACCAATTTTTACATCTGTAAACTTTTAAAATTTTTGAGATATAGATACACTCATTTTAAAAATTCACCCCCCTTTCAACCCTCCACTATTTGGATTTTCCAAAAACGAAAAGTACATGTTACTTTATTTATAAAGGAGATCCCAAATACCGATTTTCAGGTCTGTGACATCTTCAGTTTCTGAAATATAAGGATCCATATTAAAGGAATTCAACCATTTTTCACCCCTTTTCACCCCTCCTATTGGGATATTCCGAAAACAAAAAAATGCGCGTTTCTTTATTTTGGAAGTAGATTCTATGTACCAATTTTTACATCTGTAAAGTTTGAAAGTTTTTAAATATAGATATATTCATTTTAAAAATTCACCCCCTTTTCACACCCCCATTAATTCGATTCTCCAAAAACAAAAAAATACGTGCTTCTTAATTTTTAAAGGAGATCCCAAACACGAATTTTCAAGTCAGTAATATCTTCAGTTTCTGAGATATAAGTATCCTCATTAAAGGCATCCACCACTTTATCACCCCTTTTCACCCCTCCTATTGGGATTTTCCGAAAACAAAGAAATACGTGTTTCTTCATTTTGAAATTAGATTCTATGCACCAATTTGTAGATCTGTAAGCTTTCAAAGTTTTGAGATATAGATACAGTCACTTTAAAAATTCACCCCCTTCCCACCCTCCCAGTAATTGGATTTTCCAAAAACAAAAAAACACGTGTTTCTTTATTTTTAAAAGAGATCAAAAGTACCAATTTTCAGGTCTGTAATGTCTTCAGGTTCTGAGATATAAGTACCGGTATCCTGATTAAAGGCATTCAACCCCCCTTTTCACCCTTTTCCCCCCTCCTATTGGGATTTTCTGAAAACAAAAAAATACGTATTTCCTCATTTTTAGAGAAGACTTTAAATACCAATTTTTACGTCTGTAAACTTTGCAAGTTTGGAGATATGGATACACTCATTTTAGAATTTCACCCCCCTTTTCACCCCCTTAGCGACGGAATTTCCAAAAATCCTCTCTTAGCGAGCACCTACATCTTAATATGAATGTATCCTCAAAATTTCATTTCTTTATGTCCAGTAGTTTTGGCTCGGCGATGATGAATCAGTCAGTCAGTCAGTCAGTCAGGACAAGTTATTTTATATATATAGACTAGCAAGATACCCGTGCTTCGCTACGGTATTATACTGAAATTTATAATTGAATGCTAATTGTTTTAGATATATAATCCGCCGAAATTCGCGATCTGACTCGTTTTCTGCGAGAATCCGCCAAAATTCGCGATCTGACTCGTTTTCTAATAGATTACGGTATGTTTCCTCACATTTTTCAATCCTTCTTTCCAGCAATCGATTTCGTACTTCCCGGGCTAGGTCCAGATATTCCACCCCGTCAGTTGGGTCCCTAAATCTTTGCCATCTTTTCCTATAAGCGTTTTTAATATGGATCAAATCCTTCAGGAGATCCGGCGTGGTGTCGTCTTAGGTGCCTTGGCGGTACTGAACCCGCGGCCGGACTGCATTCTTAGTCATTACCCGTCCAGGACCATTTTCCAGGGGGGTCCGCACATTTGACAACGGTCCAGAACATTATTATTATTATTATTATTATTATTATTATTATTATTATTATTATTATTATTATTATTATTAAAAGATGTTCTGAACCCCACAGCAAGCTGC
Organism: Anabrus simplex; assembly: GCF_040414725.1. Taxonomy (NCBI): domain Eukaryota; kingdom Metazoa; phylum Arthropoda; class Insecta; order Orthoptera; family Tettigoniidae; genus Anabrus; species Anabrus simplex. Next base: position 367,636,200 of record NC_090265.1, on the reverse strand, counting down.
AAGATCGCTACTTGGCGGTAAATTACATCTGCTGCCAGTGTCATTGTTACAATGTGACCAGCACCATCATCGCGCGTAGGCAAGTGTGCGGGATTTCTGGCGATACCAATGCCATACTTCCGTGCATTGTTGACCTTATTATAGAGGTGAACAATTTGACGGTCCATCTCATTCCTATCGTTTATTTCAAATGTGTTTAAATTTTTATTTACATGCCAGGAGGATCTACTGTAATCTAAGAACGTTCTCCGAAGGAAAAGATGGCTGTTGAAAACCAGCCCAGGAAAGATTAAAAATGATCGGTTTATGATCAGAATAAGTACATCGAAACTATATAGCCTGTTTCCAGTCATTCGACAGGGTCAGGAATGGAATGAATAAAGCCCCATCTAGCAGCGACAATAGGAATTGTGCCGGCTGCCGAAGCACACCTCTGGGGCAATGATCGTTGAATGACAAATGAAATGAAATATTGGACAGTGTTGCTGGAATGAATGATGAGAGAGAAAATCGAAGTATCCGGAGAAAAACCTGTCCCGCCTCCGTTTTGTCCAGCACGAATGTCACATGGAGTGACCGGGATTTGAACCACGGAACCCAGCTGTGAGAGGCCGGCGCGCTGCCGCCTGAGCAACGGAGGCTCCTTAAGTACATTATGAACAGTAAAATCAATTGATCTCACCTCCTTTTACACCCCACCGCCGTTAAGTTTATTTACACCCCCCCCCAAAAAAAATAGAAGACGTGTTTCTTTATGTTTAAAAGATATTCCAAACACCAATGTTTACATCTGTTACATTCAGTTTTGAGATATAAGTATCCCCATAAAAATAATTCACTTTATTTTCACTTCCTTTCACACTCCCCTCCCCCCACCCCGTAAGTGAATTTTCCGGCAAAATATACTTGTTTCCTTAATAGCAAAGGATCTTCTAAATAGTAATTATCACGACTCTAACTTCTTTAGTTTTTGATTTATGTGTCTTCATGAAAGGAATTCAACTCCTTTTCACTCCCGCCCCCCAAACGCGTTTTTCTTTGTTTAAGGAGATTCAAATACCAATTTTCACGTCCGTAACAACTTTAGTTTCTATTAGATGTATGTATTCTCATACAATTAATTCAATTAATTTTTCAATACTTTCACCCCCCACCCCCACTTCATTGGATTTTCCGAGAATACGTGTTTCTTTACTTTTAAAGCAGATTCCAAAGCAGATTTCACGTCTGTAATATCTTCATTTTTGAGATGTCAATAGCCTAATTAAAAGAATTCAACACCATTTTCAGTCACTTTTACCCCCCCCCCTTCCACCCAAGTGGTATTTCCGAAAGCTGAAAATACACGTTTCTTTATTTTTAATAGAGATAAAAATACCATTTTTCACTTCTGTAACATGTTATGTTTTTGAGATATACTGTAGAAATTCGCTTTTTAAAATTTCACCCCTTTTTATTTCCCCTTACGTGGAGTTTCCGAAAACAAATCACCTATCTTTCTTTACATTTACAGGAGATTCCAAATACCCACTTTTTACGTCTATAACATTTTACGTTTCTCAGATATTCTGTAGATATAGTCTTTCAAAAAATTCACCCCAGTTTGTCACTCCTGTTTAACCCCCATTAATTGGATTTTCCAAAAACAAAAAAATACGTGTTTCCTTATTTTTAAAGGAGCTCCCATATACAAATTTTCAGTTCCGTAATATTTTCAGTTTCTGAGATATATGTATCCTCATTAAAGGCATTCATCCCATTATTCACCCATCTACACCCCTCCTATTGGGATTTAAAGAAAGCAAAAAATACGTGTTCTTGTATTTTTAAAGTTCTAAATACCATTTTTTTACATCTGTAAACTTTTAAAGTTTTAAGATGTAGACACACTCATTTTAAAAATTCACCCCCCTTTTCACCCTCCATTATTTGGATTTTCCAAAATCAAAAAAATTCCTGTTTATTTATTTTTAAAGTAAATCCCAAATACCAATTTTCAGGTCTGTAATATCTTCAGGTTCTGAAATATAAGTAGCCTCATTAAAGGCATTCAACCGCTTTTTCACCCTTTTCCACCCTTTGAATTGGGATTTTCCGAAAACAAAAAAATACGTGTTTCTTTATTTTTAAAGGAGATTCTAAATGCCAATTTTTACATCTTTAAACTTTAAAAGTTTTGAGATATAGATAGACTCATTTTAAAAATTCACCCCCTTTTCACACCCCCCATTAATTGGATTTTCCAAAAACAAAAAATATGTATTTCTTTATTTTTAAAGGAGATCCTAAACACCAATTTTCAGGTCTGTAATATCTTCAGTTTCTGAGATATAAGTATCCTCATGAAAGTCATTCAACCACGTTTTCACCCCTTTTCACCCCTCCTATTGGGATTTTCCGAAAACAAAAAAATACGTGTTTCTTTGTTTTTAATGAAGATTCTAAGTACCAATTTTTACATCTGTAAACTTTAAGAGTTTTGAGATATAGATGCACCCATTTTAAAAATTCACCCCCTTTTCACCCTCCCATTAATTGGATTTCCCCCAAACAAAAAAATACGTGTTTCTTTATTTTTAAAGGAGATCAAAAGTACCAATTTTCATGTCTGTAATATCTTCAGTTTCTGAGATATAAGTACCGGTATCCCGATTAAAGGCATTCAACCCCTTTTTCACCCTTTTGTGCCCCTCCTATTGGGATTGTCTCAAAACAAAAAAATACGTGTTTCCTTATTTTTAAAGAAGATTCTAAATACCAATTTTCACATCTGTAAACTTTTAAAGTTTTGAGATATAGACACACTCATTTTAAAATTTCACCCCCCTTTTCACCCCCTTAGCGACGGAATATCCAAAAATCCTCTCTTAGCGAGCACCTACATCTTAATATGAATAAATCTCCAAAATTTCATTTCTTTATGTCCAGTAGTTTTGGCTCGGCGATGATGAATCAGTCAGTCAGTCAGTCAGTCAGTCAGTCAGTCAGGACAAGCTACTTTATATATATAGATAGATAGACTAGCAAGATACCCGTGCTTCGCTACGGTATTATACTGAAATTTATAATTGAATGCTTATTGTTTTAGATATATAATCCGCCGAAATTCGCGATCTGACTCGTTTTCGGCGAGAATCCACCAAAATTCCCGATCTGACTCGTTTTCTATTAGATTTCGGCATGTTTCCTCCCATTTTTCAATCTTCCTTTCCAGCAATCGATTTCGTACTTCCCGGGCTAGGCTCAGGTATTCCTCCCGGTCAGTTGGGTCCCTAAATCTTTGCCATATTTTCCTATAATCATTTTTAATAAGGATAAAATCCTTCAGGAGAACCGGCGTGGTGTCATATTGGGTGCCTTGGCGGCACTAAACCCGCGGCCGGACTGCATTCTTAGTCATTACCAGTCCAGGAGCCGTTTCCAGCGCAGTCCGCACAACTGACGACGGTCCGGAACATTATTATTATTATTATTATTATTATTATGTGTTGCTGTAATGGCTGATAACAGGGAAAACCGGAGTATCCGGAGAAAAACCTGTCCCGCCTCCGTTTTGTCCAGCACGAATGACACATGTAGTGACCGGGATTTGAACCACGGAACCCAGCTGTGAGAGGCCGTCGCGCTGCCGCCTGAGCAACGGAGGATCCTTATAAGTACATTAAGAACAGTAAAATCAATAGGTTTCACCTCCTTCTACACCCCACCACCGTTAAGTTTATTTACCGCCACCTAATCCCCTCCCCAAAAAAATAAAATAAAAGAAGGCTTGTTTCTTTATGTTTAAAGGAGATTCCAAACACCAATGTTCACGTCTATTACCTTCAGTTTTGAGATATAAGTATCCCCATAAAAATAATTTATTTTTTCACTTCATTTCACACTACTCCCCCCACCCCCACTAAGTGAATATTCCCGCCAAAAATAAGTGTTTCTTTAATAGTAAAAGATCTTCTAAATACCAATTATCACGACTCTAACTTCTTCAGTTTTTGATTTATGTGTCCTCATGAAAGGAATTCAACTCCTTTACACTCCCGCCCTCCAAGATGTTTTCCTCCCAAAAACGCGTATTTCTTTGTTTTTAAAGGAGATCCAAATACGAATTTTCACGTCTGTAACAGCTTTTGTTTGTATTAGATGTATGTATTCTCATACAATTAAGTCAATTAAATTTTCAATTATTTCACACACACACACACACACACACACACACACACACACACACACACACACACACACACACACACACACACACACACACACACACACACACCCCCTCATTGGATTTTCCGAGAATAAGTGTTTCTTTACTTTTAAAGCAGATTGCAAATATCAAATTTCACGTCTGTAATTCCTTCATTTCTGAGATATCAGTAGCGTAATTAAAAGAATTCAACATCATTTTCAGTCACATTTACCCCCCCCGCCACCCAAGTGGCATTTCCGAAAACTAAAAATACACGTTTCTTTATGTTTAATAGAGATAAAAATACCATTTTTCTCTTCTGTAACATGCTAAGTTTTTTTAGATATACTGTAAAAATTCTCATTTTAAAATTTCTCCCCTTTTGAGTTCCCCTTAAGTGGAGTTTCCAAAAACAAATCACCTATGTTTCTTTACATTTACAGGAGATTCCAAACACCCACTTTTTACGTCTGTAACATTTTATGTTTCCAAGATATTCTGTAGATATAGTCTTTCAAAAAATTCACCCCAATTTGTCACTCCTGTTTAACCGCCATTAATTGGATTTTCCAAAAACTAAAAAAATACGTGTTTCTTTATTTATAAAGGAGATCCCATATACAAATTTTCAGTTCTGTAATATCTTTCGTTTCTGAGATATATGTATCCTCATTAAAGTCATTAAACCCATTTTTCACCTTTTTACACCCCACCTATTGCGATTTACAGCAAACAAAAAAATACGTGTTCCTTTATTTTTAGAGGAGATTCTAACTACCAATTTTTACATCGGTAAATTTTAAAGTTCTAAGATGTAGACACACTCATTTTAAAAATTCACCCCCCCATTTTCATCCACCAATATTTGGAATTTTCAAAAACGAAAAAATACGTGTTTCTTTACTTTTAAAGTAGATCCCAAATACCAATTTTCAGGTCTGTAATATCTTCAGGTTCTGAAATATAAGTAGCCTCATTTAAGACATTCAACCCATTATTCACCCTTTTGCACCCTTCCTATTGGGATTTTCCGAAAACAAAAGAATACGTGTTTCTTTATTTTTGAAAGAGATTCTAAATACCAATTTTTACATCTATAAACTTTAAAAGTTTTGAAATATAGATACACTCATTTTAAAAAATCACCCCCCTTTTCACCCCCCATTAATTGGATTTTCCAAAAACAAAAATACGTGTTTCTTTATTTTAAAGGAGATCCCAAACACCAATTTTCAGATCTGTAATATATTCAGGTTCTGAAATATAAGTAGACTCATGAAAGGCGTTGGACAACTTTTTCAGACTTTTCCACCCTTCCTATTAGGATTTTCCGAAAACAAAATATACATGTTTCTTTATTTTTAAAGGAGATTCTAAATACTAATTTTCACATCTATAAACTTTAAAAGTTTTGAGATATAGATACACTCATTTTAAAATATTACCCCCTTTTCACCCTCTCTTAATTGGATTTTCCAGAAACAAATAATACGTGTTTCTCTATTTTTAAAGGAGATCCCAAACACCAATTTTCAGGTCTGTAATATCTTCAGTTTCTGAGATATAAGTAGCCTCATTAAAGGCATTTAACCCTTTTTCACCCCTTTTCACTCCTCCTATTGCGATTTTCCGAAAACGAAAAAATACGTGTTTCCTTATTTTTAATGAAGATTCTAAATGCCAATTTTTACATCTGAAAACTTTAAAAGTTTGGAGATATAGATTCACTCATTTTAAAAATTCACCCTCTTTTCACCCTCCCATTAATTGGATTTTCCAAAAACAAAAAAATACGTGTTTCTTTATTTTTAAAAGAGATCAAAAGTACCAATTTTCAGGTCTGTAATATCTTCAGTTTCTGAGATATAAGTACCGGTATCCTGATTAAATGCATTCAACCCATTTTTCCCCATTTTCACCCTTTTCACCCCTCCTATTGGAATTTTCTGAAAACAAAAAAATACGTGTTTCCTTATTTTTAAAGAAGATTCTAAATACCAATTTTTACATCTGTAAACCTTTAAAGTTTTGAGATATAGATACACTCATTTTAAAATTTCACCCCCCTTTTCACCCTCTTAGAGAAGGAATATCCAAAAATCCTCTCTTAGCGGGCACCTACATCTTAATATGAATATATCCCCAAAATTTCATTTCTTTATGTCCAGTAGTTTTGGCTCGGCGATGATGAATCAGTCAGTCAGTCAGGACAAGTTATTTTATATATATACTAGCAAGATACCCGTGCTTCGCTACGGTATTATACTGAAATATGTAATTGAATGCTTAACGTTTTATATATAATACTCCGAAATTCGCGATCTGACTCGTTTTCTGAGAGAATCCGCCAAAATTCGCGATCTGACTCGTTTTCTGAGAGATTACGGTAAAGTTCCTCAAATGTTTCAATCTTTCTTTCCAGCAATCGATTTCTTACTTCCCGGGCTATGTCCAGGTATTCCACGCGGTCAGTTGGGTCCCTAAATCTTTGCCATCCTTTCCTATAAGCATTTTTTTTTTTTTTTTGCTAGTTGCTTTACGTCGCAGCGACACAAATAGGTCTTATGGCGACGATGGGACATGAAAGGCCAGGAGTGGGAAGGAAGCGGCCGTGGCCTAAAGAGTACAGCCCCAGCATTTTTAATTAAGGCCACGGCCGCTTCCTTCCCTATAAGCATTTTTAGTGTGGATCAAATCCTGAAGGAGATACGGCCTGGTGTCTTCTTGGGTGCCTTGGCGGTACTGAACCCGCGGCCGGACTGTATTCGTAGTCATTACCAGGGAAGGACCTGTTTCCAGCGCGGTCCGCACAATTTGACGACGGTCCAGAACATTATTATTATTATTATTATTATTATTATTATTATTATTATTATTATTATTATTATTATTATTATTATTATTATTATATGTTCTGGACCCCACAGCAAGATGCAAGAATGACATACTTCCGTGCATTATTGACCTTATTATAGAGGTGAACAATTTGACGGTCAATCTCATTCCCATAGTTTATTTCAAATGTGTTTAAATTTTTATTTATATGCCAGGAGGGTCTACTGTAATCTAAGAACGTTCTCCGAAGGAAAAATGGCTGTTGAAATCGAACCCAGGAAAGATTAAAAATGATCGGTTTATGATCAGAATAAGTACATCGAAAATCTACAGCCTGTTTCCAGTCATTCGATAGGGTCAGGAATGGAATGAATAAAGCCCCATCTAGCGGCGACAATAGGAATTGTGCCGGCTGCCGAAGCACTCCTCTGGGGGCAATGATCGATGAATGACAAATGAAATAAAATATTGGACAGTATTGCTGGAATGAATGATGACAGGGAAAACCGGAGTATCCGGAGAGAAACCTGTCCCGCCTCCGTTTTGTCCAGCACGAATGTCACATGGAGTAAAAGGGATTTGAACCACGGAACCCAGCTGTTAGAGGCCGGCGCCCTGCCGCCTGAGCAACGGAGGCTCCTGATAAGTACATTATGAACAGTAAAATCAATTGGTCTCACCTCCTTTTACACCCAACCGCCGTTAAGTTTATTTACCCCCCCACCAAAAAAAATTAAAAGAAGGCGTGTTTCTTTATGTTTAAAGGAGATTCCAAACACCAATGCTCACGTCTATTACCTTCAGTTTTGAGATATAAGAATCCGCATAAAAATAATTCACTTTTTTTCACTTCCTTTCACACTTCCCCCCCCCCCCCACCAAGTGAATTATCCGGCAAAAAATACTTGTTTCTTTAATAGTAAAGGATCTTCTAAATACCAATTATCACGACTCTAACTTCTTCAGTTTTTGATTTATGTGTCCTCGTGAAAGGAATTCAACTCCTTTTCACTTCCGCCTCGCAATTTGGTTCCCCCCCAAAAAAAACCGTTTTTCTTTGTTTTTAAAGGAAATCTAAATACCAATTTTCACGTCTGTAACAACTTTATTTTTATTAGATGTATGTATTCTTATACAATTAAGTCAATTCATCATCATCATCTGTTTACCCTCCAGGTTCGGTTTTTCTCTCGGACTTAGCGAGGGATCCCACCTCTACCGCCTCAAGGGCAGTGTCCTGGAGCTTCAGACTCTTGGTCGGGGGATACAACTGGGGAATATGACCAGTACCTCGCCCAGGCGGCCTCACCTGCTATGCTGAACAGGGGCCTTGTGGAGGGATGGGAAGATTGGAAGGGATAGGCAAGGAAGAGGGAAGGAAGCGGCCGTGGCCTTAAGTTAGGTACCATCCCGGCATTCGCCTGGAGGAGAAGTGGGAAACCACGGAAAACCACTTCGAGGATGGCTGAGGTGGGAATCGAACCCACCTCTACTCACTTGACCTCCCGAGGCTGAGTGGACCCCGTTCCAGCCCTCGTACCACTTTTCAAATTTCGTGGCAGAGCCGGGAATCGAACCCGGGCCTCCGGGGGTGGCAGCTAATCACGCTAACCAATTAAGTCAATTAATTTATCAATTCTTTCAGCCCACCCCCCTTCACTGGATTTTCCGAAAATACGTGTTTCCTTACTTTTAAAGCAGATTCCAAATATCGAATTTCACGTCTGTAGCATCTTCAATTTTGAGATATCAGTAGCCTAATTAAAAGAAATCAACACCATTTTCAGTCACTTTTACCCCCCCCCTCCACCCAAGTATTATTTCCGTAAACTAAAAATACACGTTTCTTTATTTTTATTAGAGATAAAAAATACAATTTTTCACTTCTGTAACATGTTAAGTTTTTGATATATACTGTAGAAATTCTCATTTTAAAATTGCACCCGTTTTTATTTCCCTTTAAGGGGAGTGTCCAAAAACAAATCACCTATGTTTCTTTACATTTAGAGGAAATTCCAAATACCCACTTTTTACGTCTGTAACATTTTACGTTTCTCACATATTCTGTAGATATAGTCTTTCGAAAAATTCACCCCATGTCACTCCTGCTTAACCGCCATTAATTGGATTTTCCAAAAACAAAAAATACGTGTTTCTTTATTTTTAAAGGAGATCCCATACACAAATTTTCAGTTCTGTAATCTTTTCACTTTCTGAGATATGTGTGTCCTCATTAAAGGCATTCAACCCATTTTCACCCCTTTTCACCCCTCCAATTGGGATTTTCCGAAAACAAAAAATACATGTTTCTTTATTTTTAATGAAGATTTTAAGTACCAATTTTTACATCTGTAAACTTTAAAAGTTTTGAGAAATAGATGCACTCCTTTTAAAAATTCAACCCCCCCCCTTTTCACCCTCCCATTATTTGGATTTTCCAAAAACAAAAAAAATACCTGCTTCTTTATCTTAAAAGTAGATCCAAAATACCAATTTTCAGGCCTGTAATATCTTCAGGTTCAGAAATATAAGTAGCCTCATTAAAGGCATTCAAACCATTTTTCACCCTTTTCCACCCTTCCCACTGGGATTTTCCGAAAACAAAAAATACGTGTTTCTTTATATTTAAAGGAGATTCTAAATACCAATTTTTACATCTATAAACTTTAAAAGTTTTCGAGATATAGATGCACTCATTTTAGAAATTCATCCCCCTTTTCACCCTCCCATTAATTGGATTTTCCAAAAACAAAAAGATACGTGTGTCTTTATTTTTAAAAGAGATCAAATGTACCAAGTTTCAGGTCTGTAATATCTTCAGTTTCTGAGATATAAGTACTGGTATCCTGATTAAAGGCATTCAACCTCTTTTTCACCGTTTTTCAACCCTACTATTGGGATTTTCTGAAAACAAAAAAATACGTGTTTCCTTATTTTTAAAGAAGATTCTAAATACCAATTTTTATATCTGTAAACTTTTAAAGTTTTGAGATATAGATACACACATTTTAAAATTTCACCCCCTTTTTCACCCCCTTAGAGACGGAATATCCAAAAATCCTCTCTTAGCGAGCACCTACATCGTATTATGAATGTATCCTCAAAATTTCATTTCTTTATGTCAAGTAGTTTTGGCTCGGCGATGATGAATCAGTCAGTCAGTCAGGACAAGTTACTTTATATATATATAGACTAGCAAGATACCCGTGCTTCGCTACGGTATTATACTGAAATTTATAATCGAATGCTTATTGTTTTAGATATATAATCCGCCGAAATTCGCGATCTGACTCGTTTTCTGCGAGAATCCTCCAAAATTCCCGATCTGACTCGTTTTCTATTATTTTACAGCACGTTTCCTCCCATTTTTCAATATTCCTTTCCAACAATCGATTTCGTACTTCCCGGGCTAGGCTCAGGTATTCCTCCTGGTCAGTTGGGTCCGTAAATCTTTGCCATCTTTTCCGTTAATGATTTTTAATATGGATAAAATCCTTCAGGAGATCCGGCGTGGTGTCATATTGGGTGATTTGGCGGCACTGAACCCGCGGCCGGACTGCATTCTTAGTCATTACCCGTCCAGGAGCCGTTGCCAGCGCGGTCCGCACATTTGACGACGGTCCGGAACATTATTATTATTATTATTATTATTATTATTATTATTATTATGTGTTGCTGGAATGGCTGATGACAGGGAAAACCGGAGTATCCGGAGAAAAACCTATCCCGCCTCCGTTTTGTCCAGCACGAATATCACATGGAGTGACCGGGATTTGAACCACGGAACCCAGCTTTGAGAGGCCGGAGCGGTGCCGCCTGAGCAACGGAGGATCCTTATAAGTACATTAATAACAGTAAAATCAATTGGTCTCACCTCCTTCTACACCCCATCGCCGTTAAGTTTATTTACCGTCACCCCCCCCCCCCCCAAAAAATAAAAGAAGGCTTGTTTCTTTATGTTTAAGGGAGATTCCAAACACCAATGTTCACGTCTATTACCTTCAGATTTGAGATATAAGTATCCCCATAAAAGTAATTTACTTTTTTCACTTCATTTCACACTACCCCCCCCCCCCCCCTAAGTGAACTTTCCCGCAAAAAATACTTGTTTCTTTAATAGTAAAGGATCTTCTAAATACCAATTATCACGACTCTAACTTCTTCAGTTTTTGATTTATGTGTCCTCATGAAAGTAATTCAACTCCTTTACACTCCCGCCCTCCAAGATGGTTTCCCGCACAAAACGCGTTTTTCTTTGTTTTTAAAGGAGATCGAAATACGAATTTTCACATCTGTAATAACTTTAGTTTTTATTAGATGTATGTATTCTCATACAATTAAGCCGATTAATTTTTCAATTCTTTCACCCCCCCCCCCGCTTCATTGGATTTTTAGAGAATACGTGTATTTTTACTTTTAAAGCAGATTGAAAATATCAAATTTCACGTCTGTAAAATCTGCATTTTTGATATATCAGTAGCCTAATTAAAAGAATTCAACACCATTTTCAGTCACTTCCCCCCCCCCCTCCACCCAGGTGATATTTTCCGAAAACTAAAAATACACGTTTCTTTATGTTTAATAGAGATAAAAAATACCATTTTTCACTTCTGTAACATGTTAAGTTTTTTAGATATACTGTAAAAATTCTCATTTCAAAATTTCACCCCTTTTGAGTTCCCCTTAAGTGGAGTTTCCAAAAACAAATCACCTATGTTTCTTTACATTTACGGGAGATTCCAAACACCCACTTTTTAGGTCTGTAACATTTTACGATTCCAAGATATTCTGTAGATATAGTCTTTCAGAAAATTCACCCCAATTTGTCACTCCTGTTTAACCGCCATTAATTGGATTTTCCAAAAACTAAAAGATACGTGTTTCTTTATTTTTAAAGGAGATCCCATATACAAATTTTCAGTTCTGTAATATCTTTCGTTTCTGAGATATATGTATCCTCATTAAAGGCATTCAACCCATTTTTCCCCCTTTTACACCCCTCCTATTGGGATTTACAGGATACAAAAAAAAAATATGTGTTCCTTTATTTTTAGAGGAGATTCTAACTATCAATTTTTACATCTGTAAATTTTAAAGTTTTAAGATGTAGACACACTAATTTTAAAAAATTCACCCCCCTTTTCACCCCCAATACTTGGATTTTCCAAAAACGAAAAAATACGTGTTTCCTTACTTTTAAAGTAGATCCCAAATACCAATTTTCAAGTCTGTAATATCTTCAGGTTCTGAAATATAAGTAGACTCATGAAAAGCATTCGACCCCTTCTTCAAACTTTTCTTCCCTTCTTATTAGTATTTTCCGAAAACAAAATATACGTTTTTCTTTATTTTTAAAGGAGATTCTAAATACCAATTTTCACATCTATAACCTTTAAAAGTTTTGAGATATAGATACACTCATTTTAAAATATTACCCCCTTTTCACCCCCTCACTTAATTGGATTTTCCAGAAACAAAAAATACTTGTTTCTTTATTTTTGAAGGAGATCCCAAACACCGATTTTCAGGTCTGTAATATCTTCAGTTTCTGAGATATAAGTAGCCTCATTAAAGCATTCAACCCTTTTTCCACCCCTTTTCACTCCTCCTATTGCGATTTTCCGAAAACAAAAAATACGTGTTTCTTTATTTTTAATGAAGATTCTAAATTCCAATTTTTACATCTGCAAACTTTAAAAGTTTTGGAGATATAGATACACTCATTTTAAAAATTCACCCCCTTTTCACCCTCCCATTAATTGGATTTTCCAAAAACAAAAAAATACGTGTTTCTTTATTTTTAAAAGAGATCAAAAGTACCAATTTTCAGGTCTGTAATATCTTCAGTTTCTGAGATACAAGTACCGGTATCCTCATTGAAGGCATTCAACCCATTTTTCCCCATTTTCACCCTTTTTCACCCCTCCTATTGGGGTTTTCAGAAAACAAAAAAATACGTGTATCCTTATTTTAAAAGAAGATTCTAAATACCAATTTTTACATCTGTAAACTTTGAAAGTTTTGAGATATAGATACACTCTTTTTAAACTTTCACCCCCGTTTTTACCCCCTTAGCGACGGAATATCAAAAAATCCTCTCTTAGCGAGCACCTACATCTTAATATGAATATATCCCCAAAGTTTCATTTCTTTATGTCCAGTAGTTTTGGCTCGGCGATGATGAATCAGTCAGTCAGTCAGGACAAGTTATTTTATATATATAGATATAGATAGATGAATAATAAGAATACAAATAATTTTTGTTCAGAAATGCATTATTCATTTAATTAAAACTTTGTTACTAAATCTTAAAAAGATTAACAGAGTTTCCAGAATATAAGGATTTGGATTAGTGGGATTCTCCTATATTATATTTCTAAATGTTCTGTTAGCCCAGATCCATCTCTAGTGAGATACAGTGTGCAGAGTGCACTGTTTCTCCTGGCATGGGCTAGATCAAGCTTTTACTTTCATTTTTTTGTTTCAGTGTCATCCTTCAATCAGTCATGCCAATCACCACTGATCTGCATTTAGGGATGTCATCCAGGGGACAGATTCCTTCTCACTAGTTTATGCAGCCAGTTAGTTGGTGTATGCACTTCAGTAGACTTTGCAGACTGGTATCTAACAGCACCTTCTGGTTCGATGAGGAAAGCAACGTGAAATCACCTCATTTATTTTCTAGTATGCCTTTTCAGTTATACCTAGGCTGCTTATGACAGCTGATGGTCAATTTGTTGAGGTTTCAGTCAGCTTGGGGCTGAGGACTCAACATACATAATCAGTGCTCTGTACTAAAAGGGTTAATTTCTGAGCAGAACTATTAGTGTACCGAGTATTCTAGAATTCTTGGGCAGTCCGATTATCATCTTTAATATTGTTCTTGCTATTAGGGCTAAGTAAGTGTATGATATTTTCTTCATTATGCATTATAAATTAAAATTATCTCAACTTATTTAAGGACTTTACATACTGCTTTACACCATCTTGTCTTGTATTTTACAGCTTTTTAAAATATCCTTTTCAAGTACTTTTTCACTGAAAATGAAGCATTTTATTCACCACTTTCTGTGCTCTCTAGTGATAAGTAACATTCCTTGTTGTTTATTTAAAAATCTCATAATGCTGATTAGAGAAACATAACATGTACTGTATGTATTTCTTGTGGCCATTTAATCTTAATATTATACGGGTCAACTCATGTACATTTCAGCAGGCTTGGCAGACTGATATGTAATAGCAACTTCTGGATCAGTGAGGAAAACAATAAGAAACTACCTCACTCCTTTCCATAGTGTTCTTCTTCAGTGACACCTAGGATACCTGTATCAGCTGATGGTGCAGCTGTTGGTGATCCAAGCAGCCTTCAGGCTGAGGACTAAACATATCATCATTGCCAGGACAAAACCTCCTATGTGAAATATTTTAACTTAGAACTTTGACCGGTAAGGTTCTGTCATCTAAGGTGCAATATTGTGTGACAGTTGTCAAGGCATTCTCGCTCTTCATAATGTATGTGCTGCGGGTCAGTATATCTCCAAAAATATTATCACATAGGAGGTTTTGTCCCGGCAACGACGATATACAGTTAGAAAGTTAGGAACATGAAAAAGGAGCTCATAATAAGATAAACACAATGACAAGTTAATGTGAGGAAAGGGAGCAACAGAGAGAGGAGACAAGGATAAGTATAAAGCAAAGGACAATTTTCACAACTTCACAGATTGCCATTTTCACATAATAGATGGATTCCGTCATCATCTATCCCATTTCTCTTCGTTCATTTTTTCTCAGCACCGAAGAGCTCATTTCTACCCAAGAAAGGCGAGCATCACAATAATTGAGAACTTGACAGAAGATCTTGATGTGACAAGTAGAGGAAAAGAAGAAAGTTGGGTGTAAACAGTAAAAAGGAACAGAGAAGAAGATAAAGATGAATACAAGGTAGTTTAAGAATAGGAACACATGATAAACACAGAAAGAGAACAGGATCTTGGTGAGTGAATAGAGGTAAGTAGTGTAAAGGAATGAGCAATTGAGAAATCAAGTCATATAATCCAATACAACAGGAAAAACTGGAAGGAAAAAGGAAATAAAATTGAGGTGGTAAAAGCATTTATGAAGGTTATGGAAGGGTGTGACATTTCTGATGTCTCAGATTTTAGATTATAAATATATCTTCTATCTCATACATATACAAAAGTAATTAACAATAATTTGTTCTTTACAAGATAATGAATCCAATTGAAGTCAATTGGTAGTCAAATTACTTTAAAATTAATCCAGTTTAAAGTAATTTTGACTCGTAATTTAAAAACATGGAAAACAGAAATTCTCAAGATTACATGAATATCAACTCACACTGCAATAATCATGCGCATCTCCCAGTTCACCTTGCTTTCTGAGAGCTGATGCCATCTGTAACAAGGCTGCACGATGGTGACGAGAATTGAGGTCTCCAAGCTGAAGGCTGCGGGACAGATCGTAGGCCTTTGCAGCATAACGGGCACTTTTATCAGGATCTTGAAGACGCCCAAATAACTCGGAAAGGCCTACATACACCTGTAACAGTAGTTCAGGTAGTTAGACCCTGTTGTTTGGATCGCAAGAAGTGATGATGACAGTCATTTCTGATATACAATCACTATAAAATAAATTAAGTACAGGGTTCCAGATTCAATTCCCAACTGGATCAGGGAT
Source organism: Anabrus simplex (assembly GCF_040414725.1). Classification (NCBI taxonomy): domain Eukaryota; kingdom Metazoa; phylum Arthropoda; class Insecta; order Orthoptera; family Tettigoniidae; genus Anabrus; species Anabrus simplex. The sequence continues at coordinate 367,620,476 of NC_090265.1, read as the reverse complement.
TTTTACTGCATCTGGTTAATTCCTCTGCTTTGGGGATTGGGTGTTCGTGTTTGTCCTGGTACACATCTTTTCATTTACACATAGCAAACCACACTAGTAACCACCACAGAGACATGCAGGAGTGAATACATCTGTTTACATACAATTGCCATCAGCAAAGGCATCTGATCAGAAAACTGTGCTTAATTCATATATAGTGGCAACTCCTAGTAATTAGGTAAATGCCGGGCAAGAAGGAGATTCTACAGTCATAAATAAATGTCCGTAAACAGGCCTACTGTAAAACAAGGTATTCTTTTCTTACTGACAATATGACAAATATGGTAATCACAATAAAAACTTTACCATACTTTTATAATATTTAAGCTACTGACTGCATTACCATCCATTGTGACTATTTTGAAGTCGGTAGATTATTCAAATTGTACAAAATATATTTGTAATATACACCATATCATTCTGTGAAAGTACTGTCATTTCTATCCTGGTCAATCCATGTGGGATTTTTGAAATTAATAGTCAAGTCCCTATGGTTTGGATTTCATGTAAAACAGGAGGTCCTGTGACAATAGTGTTGCCACCTGTCCCATCCCAGATTTCAGGCAAAAAAATGATGTGTCCCGTATTATCTGTCCTTGTTTTTTATTTTTTCAATAACTAAGTTTCAGAAATTGTGTAACTAAAATCTTTGGCAGAACTTCATAAGATCTTTGGTACTCACATTGCTTTAAAATATCTCCTGCTGTCCTATGATTTCTCTAAAGACGATGTTGCAGCAAAGCTACAAGCATTAAATTTGAAGGAAAGTATTAATTTTTCTTGTCTGGAAGGTGTAGTCGAATGTCTTCAGTTAAATGAGCAGATTGATGTGGAGAAGGTATGTATTTTTAGAGATATCCCTTCAGTTATCCTGGAAAGTAGTAAAAATTAAAGAGTACAATGTTCACAGACTTAAGGAACTTGAAAAATTGGCATGTTTTGTTCTAACTGATCCAGGTTCAAATGCACTTGTTTAATGTATAATTTCCTCGATGGTATACAAGTGAACTGTTACGACAAATAGATGATCAGTGTCTTTAATAAGAGTGAACTTATGATTTAAACAAATAAGTAAATGTCATGTGAAGAACTCCATAGCACAATCAAATCTGATGCTGACATTTTAAAGACAGCAAAGTCAAATAGCAAATACACATGGAAGAGATTCATTGACATGTCCCATATTTTGTTTGGCTTAAGGTGGCAACTCTATGTGACTATGGCCACAATATTAACAGTCATGTTAATCTACAAGCTTGTTTGCTTGCTTATTTCTGTATCGACTATATTCCATGTTCGTTTTGAAAAGTACTATAGTCCAATGTATGATATTGTACCTTATATGCTTTTTTTTACTGATATGAGTGTTTCTGACACTCATCAATGGCTCATCTTAGGTGAGGTGATTAGCACATTGGCTAAACTGCTGCGTTTCCACTCACGTGACTGACATTCAAATCCCAGTGACCATGGGGCAATTCAATATCAATGGATTCTGGCACCTTTAAAGAACTTTTGTGGGAGAAAATTCTGACATCCTGGCATCTCGTAAAATCTGAAAGGCCATTGAAGAAATAAATTCATCTAGTGAGTTAGCTAAAACGTTTGGATTACGTAGCTGTTAGCTTGCATTCGGGAGATGATGGATTCGAACACCACTGTCAGCAACCTTGAAAATGGTTCTCTGTGGTTTCTAATTATGACACCAGGCAAACACTGTGGCTGAACCTTAAATAAGGCTATGGTCGCTTCCTTCATAACTGTTGCCATAAAATCTATTTGTGTTGGTGCGATTTACAAAAAAATAAAATAAAAACAAATATTTTTTTACCGGGACTAAACCACCAGCCAAAATTCAATTTAAGCCAGTGGTGGCTCCTGGGACCAAATAAATAATGGGAATAAGTACATCATTTAATAAATAGGTCAACAACCTTTTAGTAAGTCGACAGTTCTGCTGCTGATATATATATATTTTTGCATTACTTTCTTTGTTTATGCTTGCACTCTAGGATGCATCATGTATTTTTACAATGTGAGGAGTTTTGAGATATAAAACAGTGAGTTATTAGAATTCACAGACTTTTCAGTCTGAGAGTATGAATGAATGAATGACTAGATTTACATGGTACAGATAGCCTATTAATTAATTCATACATTCCTTGGGAGAGTGCCACAGTGAGGTGTGAATTTCTTATTTCAAAATATTTCTGAATTATTTTTATTCTTATTCTTATTATTAAGATGTCCGGTTCCATGTCTACATGGTTAGTGTGCAAGATTTTGGTTCAAGGGGTCCCGCGTCTGATTACCGTGATTCCCCGCCGGGATTTTAACCGTAATTGGTTAATTCTGATGACTAGGAGACTGGGTGTGTGTGCTGCTTTTAGCATTAGAATTCATCACAGCCACTCCCCCTTCTCGCTGACGTGCAGGTTGCCTATAGGTGTCAGCTGCACCAGGCCTCTCCGGAGGCCACACGCCATTATTATTATTATTATTATTATTATTATTATTATTATTATTATTATTGTTATTATTTTCAACAAACAGTTCATGTTGTAAATATCTTATGCTTCCTACTGATTGTCACAGACAAATTATACTGCAACTATAGAGTACATTTTTCAACGAACGCCAGGCTGAGTGGTTCAGACGGTACAGCGCAGGCCTTCTGAACCCAAATTGGCTCAGTCCGATGGTATTAGAAAGTTGTCAAATACGCCACCATCGTGTCGGTAGATTTATCAGCATTTAAGAGAACTCCTGCAGGACAACAGTCTGTCACCATGGCGTCTCCAAATATCATAAACATGTAGGCTAGTTAGTGGGACGTAAAACCAATAACGTTATTATTATTATTATTATTATTATTATTATTATTATTATTATTATTATTATTATTATTTTCAACGAGCATATCTATTGTAAATATTTCTCATGCTTTCTAAGGAAGGAGATGTCTATATCATTTCTCTTCCTTGCTTGTGTGGTGATTTCAACATTTAGACATTTAGATAGGATAGTATCGGTAATAATAATAATAATAATAATAATAATAATAATAATAATAATAATAATAATAATAATAATAATAATAATCCTCTGGCCTAAACTATCGAGTGCAGGTGTTTTAATATGACGCCATTTGGGTTGCCGGTGCCAATTTTGATGTTCCGTTCTGCTCTATCAGATGGCAGAGAAACAGATCTCTGTTGGGCGGTCTATGGTTGAGTCTTTAATTAATTTTGTTGCACAAACACCAAATGTGTCAGCAGAGATTTCTTACATGGACTGCCGAATGCACATTCTTTCCGCCCTTCAAAAATCCGAGGCCGACACTCTACCACTGATGCACAGAAAGGTAGATGTTTAGATGGGGTATATTGCATAAAAATAATACTGACCTGTAGTTCTAAAGCAGGATCTTGGATGCCTTGTGCTATTTTATGTGCTCGCTGGAAGGCTTCTAGCGCCTTGCAAAAGCCAGCCAGCTCCAGGTATACGCTGCCCACAGTGAGGTGCACGTGACCCGCCGTACGGCACTGATCACACTCGTTGTACAGCGAGTGACGGCCGTAGGCTAGCGCCCGTTCTAAAGCGCCCAGGCGTTGGTGAGCGCGTGCGAGATTCAGGTAGGCCTCGGCTCGCATGTTGGGACTATCCGCCTCCTCGGCCAGGCCTAGCTGTCGATGAGCGAACTCTAGACTTTCCCTGAAACACAACACAGGTAATTAAATAATGAATTCAAGTTAACTGGTTCGGAACAGATTGTTAAATGCTGATGACAGTAGTGTAGGCTATCAGTTTCCGAGAGCAGGATATTAGCAGCCTTTGATGAAAATCATAAGTCTAATAGCCCGTTTTAAGTGCAAACGAGTGTGTAATTTTTTATTTATACCAGTTCCGGAGATTCTTAAAAGTCGAAGTTTTAGTATTTTCACGTCACACTAACAGACGGTTTCCGGCGAGGCAAGGGTGGGAAAAGGCCAGGATTGGGAAGGTATCGGTCGTAGCCTTTACCTAAGGTTCAGTCCCAGCATTTGCCTGGTGTGAAAATGGGAAAATCACGGAAAACCATTTTATGGCTGGTGACGGTGGGATTCGAAACCATCATCTTCCGAATACAAGTTCACAGCTGCGCGCCCCTAACCGCACGGCTGACTCGTTCGGTTCATTCTGTGCGATTTGAAGTTGAGGTGGAGTTTATTGGTGGAGGTGAAGGTGGAGGCAGAGGTACCGGTATATGCGGAGGCGGAGGTAGAAATGCACTTACCTGGTAGGGGAGGAGGTGAAGGTAGAGGGGGGGGGGGTAGAGGTCGAGGCTAAGGTAGGTATTAATAACAGGAATGCAGTCTATTAAGATGGCATAAAGCGTGCTCAGTACAAAATCATGCATGAGAGAGAGAGAGAGAGAGAGAGAGAGAGAGAGAGAGAGAGAGAGAGAGAGAGAGATTTTAAGGTTACATTCAAAAAGCGACAATACTCGTATTCACTTGGCAATCAAATTTCCAACTTCTTTGAAATTATATAAGGACAGACTAGGTAAAGAGCTGTTAGGGAATCTGTCACCTGGGTGATAGCCCTAAATGCAGATGAATGGTGTTTGATTGATTGATTGATTGATTGACTGATTGTTTGAGATGGTGGTGATTCTTGTTGTAAGAGGAAGTGCAACTAGGTAACCATCATCTATATAAACCTAATCGGAGAGAAAAAATGGAAGGGAACCGACACTTCGAAAAATAAAGACATTGGCCAGAGAAAGACAAGGGTCACGAAGGGCGTGAAAATGAATGACTCGTTAGGCCTCGAGTGCTCTAATACCGTCGGGGTCAGAAAAGAACAAGCGTGACCTAGGGAGGTCGAATAGTATAGGCGAAAGTGAGGCACCTGGCACAAGTAAGTGGAAGCAATGCCAGGACTGAAATAAGGGTTCCGTGGTTGCCAACCTACGCTCTAACGTTCAGAGCCCCTGGGGCCCCTATTAGTCGCTTCCTACGACAGGCAGGGGATACCGTGGGTGTTATTCTACCGCCTCCGCCCACAGGGAGAATTGATTGATTGATTATAACAAAGATCCAGCTTTTTTCAGTATATGTTGCAGCCTGATATCGACTCAGCAATTAACTCCATTATGTTTAAGTGTGATATGTGAGCAGAGAATTTTTCAAGGCGAGGCAGTCTTCAGCGACATAAGGCCATTAAGCATAACTTCAGCACGTTCGTATTTGTTCAGCGTCCTGCTACAGGTGCGATAATTTTACATGTCATGTGAATTCTAAACATGGTCGCTCAACACTTCTATGACGTGAAGTCTGCAATATCTATTACTGGTACCGGTACTCTAATGTAGAACAGTATCAGTCTAATCCACCAGATCTGATTCAAGAAGAAGGAATGTGGAAATCCCTTGGGGTGGCAGTAAGCACATGCCATACATACCTTTCTTTCTCTCCTTCTCTCTCTCTATGTTCAATCTCAACCAAACCGCTTGATCCATTTCATTCTCAATTTCTTCTACTAGTTAATCGATCTCTTCTTTAATCAACACCACTATTCCTCCTAGCGATCGCCCTTTATTACTTTGTTTCTTTATTGACTTGCATTTGGCAGTAAACCCATACCAGGTTATCTCTTCCTATAGGTATCCAAGTCTCCAATAGAGCAACAATATCAAAACTTTCAATCACCTTTGTCACATCATTATTACTTATTTTATTTAGTAAGCCTTCAATATTTACAAATCCTACCTTCAAGTCTAGTTATACTTGCCCTCTCTACCATCACCATCACCTTCTTTATTTTTACTTTCGTCACCATCGCTCTCTCCTCTTCTATCTCCCTCCCTCCATAATTTGACAATTTCTAGTGATCTTTCCTCTCTTTTTCCTCTGTACCCTTATTTTTCACCCCCCCACAATTATTATAAGCTCCTACTTCTCCCCTTCATCATATTGCCTTTCCCCTCCTTGTCATCCCTCGACCTACTTCCTTCTTTACTATATCCATCTCTCCTGGACTCTGCAATAGGTTTTACTTGGGCATCACTCACCACCTCCACCTCCTGATCCCTTTGTCTTCGCCTCATACTACCACGCGCACTTGCCTCTTCGTTAGTTTCAGTTCTTACCTCGACCCTTTGCTCCTCTTGATCGGTAGCCTGTCTTCCATCTTGCTTTGAACCCAGGTCCTTTTCATTCTTAAGTTCCTCTTCCATAACTTTCAGGTATGCTACGGTCCAGAATCTCCTCCATTTTCCGTTGGAAACAAACAGCTGTTGCCCAGTTAGATGCGCCTTCAACCCCTGCGGTCTTGCTTTCCCCTGATGCCTCTTCAGTATTCTCAGATTCTCGACAACTTCTCTTCCCAAGTCTCTCCTAACCCATTTTTTCCCTTTTAGGTTGCTCGAATTTCTTAATATTATCTCCGATATATGGGTAGATAACAATTGGACTTTTATTGATCTGTTACCCTTCGCTCTACCTGCTCTTTCCACATCGTCAATGTCAACCTCGCTAAAATTAATGTTCATCTTATTTTGTATTACGTCCACAACTTTATATATAGTCTCTATCTTCTTTTCTACCGTTCTTCCTACACCCCATAGAAGAATAAACATTTTTTCATGCTCCCCTGGCCGTAGGCTACAGCCCCTCTCTTCAATTCGACCACCTCTTTTTCTAAACTTGTGACTTTCTCTCTTAGCGATGCAATTTCTTCTCCGTTATTTTTCACCTTGGTTGTTGTATCCTCTGCTTTTTCCTGGAACCATTTATCCATATTCTCGCGCTCCTTCGATTGCTCCTGCATTATATTTTTAATTTGCTCAACCTGGCAAACTTCTTCTACCACATCTTTTACCACCTTCCTAATTACTTCTACGTCTTCCCAGACCATGCTTCCACTGGAGATCGGCCCGGGATTCAGTTCCACTCCCCCCGATATATAGCATTACTAAAATCACCGCTGCTGTCAGCATCATCTCCACCTTCATTCCCAGTTCCATCATGCTTCCTGCACTTTTCGCTTCTTCTTTCTTCATTTTCCCCTGCTATCTTCCTGCCTGCATTGTTCAACACCAATAATCTTCCCGACACTCTTCACTTCACTCTTGCACTCCCCTCCAACACTCCTTCCTCGCACTACCAGCACACTCAGCCCAGTGTGTCTGCACTCGTCGCTTGCTCAGGCTAGACTGGAAGAAGTAATCTACAAGTAAAACACATACAAACTAACTCCAAATGTTGGCACCGTAATATAAAGAAGCGTAATTTAAACTAGAAGAGTAGTACCCTAAAGGCGCTGAAACAATTTCATGATAAAGGTAGCTTTATTAAAATTTAAAAAAAGAGTTCAACCTTGCATAAAACAATATTCAGCTTAATTTTAAAGAGCTCAAAGGTATTCAAGCAGATACAGATTTCCTTTTGCAAACAGAATCCAACACGCCTCTACATGAGCTTTCTAATTCTACCTCAGTGACTGGAACTCTTACACGTCCGTCACTGTTCACCAATCTCAATTTAAAGAGAAGCAGGATAAAGAAACGTAAGAAGACGATCTCAACACCTCTTTAGCACCAGGGCTTTTTAATTCTATATCTACCTCATTCTGCTTCCCTTCTTCTTGAGATGTTTGCGCTGCGATAGAACGAGTAGTAGGCTGAGAGAATGAGGCAGAATTAATACAGACGAATACACAGGCATAATTGGCTCGGATGCAAGCTTACAGGTGCGCGCACCTAACCGCACGGCTAACTCGCCCGGTACCGATGAGGATAAATCATCCCCTTGATGTACTCCTGTGTTTATTTATATTTCGGATGTGAAACAAATAAGTCATTTTACTACTCATGCCAAAGATGCAGAAAATAAAGTATAATAACTCGCTAATATATACAATACACGTTAGAAGGCAGGCGGCTATTTGGAAACTACTGCGCATACCATCATTTGGTTTGAGGTGACTACGTTTCGTAACTGGTTTTCTTCCTTTCTGTCTTAAATTATTCTTATACGAGTCACCTCCATAGTTTGGGGATAGCCCCTGTTTTTTCGGCCTAGTGCCAGTTAGGTTTTAAGGAGTCACATCGAGGAGTGCAAGTTTTCGCCTCCTTTCATTTTGGTTTCGGGCCATTTACTTAACCATTATTCGCGTTCCATAAAGGCTCAATAGGTTGGGTACAAGACCCCTGTTTCATTTTTGTAAGTTGTGCCTGATGGCAAGTAATTGTAAGGTTATTATGGTGCCTTGAAAAGGCTTGAAAAACTGAGAGCGTGTCAGCTCTTTTCGAGTGCGTAAAAGTGCCCTTCGGAGGCCTGATATTGCAATTGTTGGGAGCAAGTGCTCCAGGCATTAGGGGATTTCTGCCCTTTGGTAAATATGTGTTAGTGAGCTGAGAGCTCAGAAAATGTAAAGTGAGGGCTTGAAGCCCAAGTTCTGTTTATACCACCAATCTTATCTTTGCTAGACTTAATTTTTGCTACTTGTACCTATTACATTTTTACTTGTTGTTTCTTAAAAAAAAGAGAGAAAAATATAACCTTGTTACAGTTTTAAATTAGCTTTGATTTTGTAGTTAGACCCATTCACTGCGGCACCTTCTTTCACCTCTGCTGATCCACCAACCACGGTAACAAAAACTATATCTTGAAAATTGTCAACTATAATGTTACTAATCTTATATTTAAATTTTATTCATTTGACTTAATCTAACATTTGAGGGAGCTTCTTAGAGTAAATTATTCTGAATGTAGGTAAAATTTCCAACACATTCTTATGAATAGCTTTAGGTTGCTTATGTCTCTAATTTCAACCGGGAGAGAATTCCAGGAACGTATGGTCCCCGGTAAAAATGAGTTGTTATACATACTACTGTGGTGAGTGGGGATGGGCAGCAGGGATCGTATTGATGACCTTGAGGGTGTTCTACCTGAGGTAATCTGGTTTACCTGTTCGCAGTATTTTTTTTTGCAGAAGAGAAACAGCATGGTACTTACGTCTATCACATAATCTTAACCAGGACAGCTGATGGAGGAATGAGCTGATGTGAGAATGGAGCGAAACATTTAGAATGAATCGAATGCAGGCATTATGCGCCCGTTGAAGTTTAGAGCCAAGTGAACAACTTATATTGTTATAGTCTACATCACCATAATCAAATATTGGTAGTATTAGTCCTTGAACGAGCAGTTTCCTGGTTTTGACAGGTAGAAAGTCTCTCAGTTTGTACAGTGAGTGTAATGAACCAAATACACGTTGATAAATTTTTGTTACGTGCTCTGACCAACTTAAATACTTATTGAAAATTATTCCAAGGTTCCTAACGGAGTCTTTCAGTGTTATAGGTGTTTCATTGATCTTGATAACCGGTATATTGATACTTTATAACTTGGCATGCGCTTTTTTAGATCCTATTATGATAGCCTGCAATTTTAATGGGTTTACCTTCAGGCAGTGGCTACTAGTCCATTCGTTAATGTTAAATAGGTCTTGGTTTAATTTCATGGTTGCTGCTTGTATGTCATTGGGCTTGGTATGAATATACAATCGGATGTCGTCTGCGTATAAGTGATATTTACAGTTCGTCAGTTGGTCTGATAGGTCATTCATGTATAGGGAGAACAGAAGCGGTGATAACATCCCACCCTGTGCTACCCCCATCTCAGTATTTAGCCATCTAGACATATTGTCTCCCACTGACACACATTGTTTACGTCCACTGAGATAGGAACGTACCCAGCATAATACATTATCAGAAAATTTCATCATTTCTAATTTGGCTAGTAAAATGTCTTTGTCTACGCAGTCAAATGTCTTTGTAAGGTCGAGAAGGATTAGAATTGTCATCCATAAGACCTATTTGTGTCGGTGTGACGTAAAGCAAATTGTAATAAAAAGTACTACTATTTGTACAATGCAAAAACTCGCCGAAATACTACGGACTGACATCACCCTGACCCTGAACCCCGCTGACAAACATCTACCTACATCGGTACTCTTAAAGATCTCCAAACTGAGCGAGTTGGCCATGAGGTTAGGGTCGCGTAGCTGTGAGCTTGCATTCGGGAGATGGTAGGTTTGAATCCCACCGTCGGCATCCCGGAAGATGGTTTTCCGTTGTTTCTCAATTTCACACCAGGCAAATGCTGGGGCTGTACAACGGCCGGTAGCTTCCCAATCCTAGCCCTTTCCCATCCTTTCATCACCGAAAACCTTCGGTGTGTTAGTGCGACGTTAAACCACGATCAAAAGTAAAATAAAAATAAATCCTAGAACAGAGTGGGTACTATTTATGTGATCTACCACAGCGTATCCTTTTCTTAACAGAATGTTTGCCTTTCTGAGTGTCCCGGATAGTAAAGCCCTGGCTTTTTGAGCCTAAGTTGGTGGGTTCGATCTATCTGAAGGTATTTGAAATAGCATTTGTCAGCCTCGCGTCGGTACATTTACCAGCACGTAAAACGATTCCTGTGCAGAAAAGTCTGGCACCTCGGCGTCTCCAAGTATTTAATAGGACATACTGTAAAACTGATAACATTATTATTAAAGAAAATCTCATTATTCTGGGCTCAGAATGTAGACCTTTGTTTTAGATCTACTTAAATCATAAATTGTAATTTAAAATGAATCTCGTCGTTTGTTAACTGTTCTGATTTTAAATGAAGTTCAAGTGTGTTACTATTTCGCAGTGCAGACGGGAATTCAGATACTAAGCTTGGGACGAACCAATTGCGCACTTTTTTAACCGGAGACAGTGAATGATTCCACTGCGACTCTTTACGGGCCTGAGTTCATTGGGCTCGTTTCCAAGCGGCAGTGATAAATACAGTGGTTTATTGTGTGAGCACTAAGGCTTGCCATCACTTTAAACCATCGGCTTTTTCTTACAGATAAGCACGTCTGTCTGGAGTGGAATGTGTGGTCAGTACAAAGATGTGTCTTACAGACTTTCGTTAATTAAGGAAATAAGAAAGTTGTAGAAGGCATACACATTTTTACACTGAATGTCTACTTTTAGTTATTTTCAGTTAGAGGCTACTGGATAAGGACGTCTCATATTCTTAGTGTGAGATATCTGTTGATAACTTAAGTTTATTTAGAAATTTTTAACGTACTGTTGGTGAACCTGGGTTTAACCGAGTGTAGGGATGTACGTTAACGAGGGAGGCTTCATTACCTACTGAGTGAGCGAATATCCACCTTCCTGCAATGCACAGGGTAAATATGTTCGCACTCAACTGATTAGTTCTCCTAATAAGGTCCTATAACCTCGAATTATGGTAGCTCTACTGCAGACATATAAGCCATGAGTTGAGCTGGTAAATACTGTTGTAGTAAGAAACCCGAAGAGACAATGATAGCATCAAAGAAACGAGGAAGTGCAGATGTGGAAGTCGCTCTTTTTCTCAGCCTTTATTTGCGTATCAGAAATATGTTTTTGCTATCTATTTAACGTCGCACTAACTCATATACAGTAGGTTTTCGATGATAATGGCTAGGACAGGGAATGTAGCGGCTGTGTCCTTCACTAAGATAAAACCCTACCATTTGCCTGATGTAAAACTGGAAACCACGGAATACTATTTTCAGGGTTGACATTGGTCGGTTTAGAAACTATCATCTCCCGAATGCAAAATTACAGCTATACAACATGTAAGCACAGCCACCTAGCTCGATGCATTAGAACTATGCCTCTTAAATAGATTTGAACGACGTTTCAGTCTTCTGGAAAGTTTTTTTTAGTTTTACTAGTTGCGTTACGTCGCACCGACACAGATAGATCTTATGGCGACGATGGGATAGGAAAGGCCTAGGAGTGGGAAGGAAGTGACCGTGGCCTTAATTAAAGTACAAACCCAGCATTTTCCTGGTGTGAAAATGGGACACCACGGAAAACCATTTTCTGGAAAGTAGTGCTATCACAGATAATTGCGCTTTCCAAGGACTTTTAAATATGCTAAAGTGTCTTTCGAACTAAACCGTCTCGTTGCTTGGCGCCTTGAAACTACTATCGCTAAAACGAATCCATCCATATCGAAATACATCGGTACAAAGAGGTGAACAGATACGTTTCTGAAATTATACCCTGCTATTTTGGTGACTTTATGACGGAAGAGGGGTGACGAGACTGCCTCTTTATCCGAAGGCTCCGGATTCGATTCCGGGCCTGATCAGGAATCTTTACCTTGATGTGAAGAATTACATGAAAACAGAAGAAAACAAGAAGTTACATAAAAATAAGCAAAAAGTACAGAATTTACAAGAAATTTTACAACGAGAGAAGGTAAATACAATTAAAAAGTACGTGTGGTATTACAATGATTACAAGCAATTTTAAGATTTGTATTACCTGTTTGAGTTATTTTTTAATGTTTCCTTAATTGTGATGTTGATTGACTGTTTATGAACTCTTTTTTAGATTTAGAAATATTGTTATGTGTATAATTTTTCGTTTAGTTTGAGATTGTTTAGTTTCGCATTGAAGTATTTCCTTGTGGCAGCCCAGATTGTCTGGGAAGTATTGATCCTTTCAAACAAATAATAAAAATAAGTTATAACGTACCGGTAATGTATTTACGCGTCGCATTATAAATATGATGTACACGATTCCAACTGTCACTGGGACTATCGCCAATCAGCCGAGGGACCCCGAAAACCGTGTAATTAATACTAATGTCGGTCAATTTTGACATTTTCTTTTCCACGTCTTGTAAATCACCGTGCCGGTGGGTGTTGAACTTGGACTTAAAAGGCATCCGGAGTGTCAATGTTCATCTCACTGACCCCGAAAAGTGTCGCTTTCGATTATTTTACATATCATCCCCTCCCATAGGGGTGTCTTACCTCTACAGTATCTTTTCGAGATAGTAATTCATATCCGCACCGAGTTTAGTTGTGAGGTGTTAGGAACATATTTGCATACATCCATAATTTGGGACGTTTTAGACATTTTCTTTATCACACCTTCTCACCCCCTTTGCCGATGGGATGACCTTCAACATAAAGGCATCCAGAGTGACAATAATCATCTAAGAAACCGCGGAAACTATGGATTCAACAGTAATATTCGTTGTTTTTGATTATTTTTAATGTTATCCCCCCGCTATGGGTTTCTTACCCTACATAATTTTTTCCAGATGTATAGTAAGTCATGGGTTCACCAAGTTTAGTTGACAGCTATGCTGGAATATCTCACACACAAATACATAATCTCTGCGATTTTTGACATTCTTTTACACCTCTTCTTAACCTCCATTCCGACTGGGCCTGAACTGTGACTTAAACGGCATCTGGAGTGTCATGGTGTTTGGGGAGTCCTTCCCCCAGAGTATTTTTTTTAGATAGTAAGCTATATGTATGCTATGTTTCGTTGAGAGCTATGCTGGAACATACTCGCATTCATCCGTTACTTTGGATATTATATTTTTCACCTTTTCTCACCCTCGTGCCGATACGGCTGAACTTGGACTTAAACGACATCTGGGATGTCACTGTTCATTTCAGCGACCCCGAAAAACTATGGATTCACACGAACTTTACGGAATATAACAAAAGGCAGGGGTCTTTACCTTTTTTCCGTGGGATCGATGTTGATGGCAATAAAATAGGCTCTGGGATCCAAATGTTTGGTTGGGAAGACAAGTGCTGGTCTTGCTTACAGTAATTGTTACTCCGTATAATAAGTGCAGAAAAAAGAAAATAAATATAGTGTATATTAGTATCAATTAACCGAACTCGATAGCTGCAGTCGCGTGCGACCAGTATCCAGTATTCGGGAGATAGTGGGTTCGAACACCACTGTCGACAGCCCTGAAGAGGGTTTTCCGTGGTTTCCCATTTCCACACCAGAAAAATTCTGGGGCCACGGCCGCTTCCTTCCCACTCCTAGTCTTTTTTTTCCTATCACATCGTCTCCACAAGTTCCATCTGCGTCGGCGTGACGCAAAGCAACTTGTAAGAAAAGTACGGTATCAATTAACATTGCATTTCAATGAATTTTTTAAATTTCAACCAGTGGAGTGTTTACTTGCAATACATTCACATAGAAACAACATATCTTAGATCAGTGACGTTTTAAATTCATGGACAATACGCACCTCGTCAGTGAAAGAAATCATCTTAAAGACTGGAGTGTAGAAATTTATTTCAATGGTTCAGCAGTCCCTGAAGTATTCATGAGTTATTCTGGATCTGAAAATGTTTTTCTCAAAATTCATGGTGGCAATTATATTTTCCTCCCCCTATGAGGAGTTTCTGTTCAAAAGGTGCTATTTTAATAAAAGAAAGTTGTGGGAAAAGCGCAATAAACGTAAAATAAAAGGCACATGGAACATACCCTTGATCGGGTTTGGTACTACTTTTAAGGAATTACATCTTCCTGGTCTGGATTGCTCATAGAAGTCGATAATATTCAACTGCTGTAATGCATATGGACAGAATACTGATCTTTTTTGGGAGTGGAAATAGCATCCTTTGAACAGACACGCCTTATATATTGACCCCAAAATTGTCGGAACATATTTCGAAAAACTGGAACAGGTTAAGATATGAATCTCTAACAAGAGAGAGAGCCAAAACGGCACAACTTTTCCTGTCATTTCTCCTGTTATCGGCAGCATTTATATCTGCAATTCTGTCTTGTCTACCTTAAATTTAATTGCTTTGGTACATGTGGAAGGACTGAAAAGGTTTTCAAATATGAAAAAGTCTTCCGATTTGTTGAACTGCATGAATCGTTCATCAAATTCTAGTTGGTACAAAAATTGTGGCAATTTTCACAACAAACATTAGTTAAAAGACACCGAACGGAGGTTCGAAAAATGAATTATTTCCTCCTTCAAGTCTTGAATAAAGAGAGCTCGAAAGAATCGTACAGAACCATGCAGTTCATGTACCCATTTTCACGGTCCCTGGAAAAATAGTGGTAAAATCGTGGTAACATATGTCACTCAAGAAAGAAAACTGATGGATTGATTCTTCGTCATTGAGGAAGTTGATGACTTGACGTTTTTGGTTTCCGTCTTAAACGTCACATCCATTGAGAAAAGTTCTGATTTCGACTTTCAGATCAAGGAATCTGGAAAGCATGTTTCCTTCGATAAGACAGCGAACATTGTTGTGAAACAAAATATTTGTGTGCATGGCACTAAGCTCCACGAGATAACTTCTGAAAAATCTGTATGACAATGATCTCTCACTTGAAAGATCAACGATGCGATTGACTGTACTCATAACATCAAACAGCTCAGGAGATAGCTTACTGCGATTTGCTGAATTACTATTTTGATCTCGAATAGGATATACCGGGCCATTCTTATTTCCCCACCATGGTACGAGCACCTTACGTTGCCACCGACAACGTATTTTCTTATTTCATGTCATTCGTGGACATAATGGCACATAGTATCTTCCGCAAAACTGTTTTCAAAAGCATTGAAGCCCAGAAATTCTTCCATAAATCTAACACCACAGCTTAGCCCATCAGAGGCATCACTCAGTTTTCGCTAGAAATGAAATGGCGTATGGTTTTTAGTGCCGGGAGTGTCCGAGGACATGTTCGGCTCGCCAGGTGCAGGTCTTTTGATTTGAATCCCGTAGGCAACCTGCGCGTCGTGATGAGGAGGAAATGATGATGAAGACAACACATACTGTACACTCAGCCCCCGTGCCAGCGAAATTAACCAATAATGGTTAAAACTCCCTGCCCTGCTGGGAATCGAACCCGTGACCCCTGTGGCCAATGGCCAGCACGCTAACCATTTAGCTATGGAGTCGGACTTTCCGCTAGAGTTTAGTACGAACGTCCATTGATAACAATTCTACCCTGCGAACATTTGCAGCAGCAGACGGCGATATACTTTTCACAACTTGAATCACTTCCGCATCTCTTGTGAATGACGTTGTGACCGTTTCAACAAGACACTCTTTCACATTTTCCGACCTGACACATGAACGTTTGACCTTACCTACAATCCAGGATACTTTAAAAAAAGTTCGTGTTGCCTTCTCCTGCTTTGTGGTGTAACCGTTCACAACATCGTCATATGTATATAGAGACATCCTGCATAGCGAATATGCCGTTTTCCGCGCAGTTCTACGTTAAACAGCCGCCAAACGAGGATATTCTTGACGGTTACGGGACTCGAGCTGCGCGTCGTAGAGTCGCGCGCCCCCTCGTTGCGCGCAATTAGGAAAAAGAGGGAATACTAGCGCGTGTACGTGGAGTTCGCTCCTTCTCTGAGCGAGAGAGTTGGAACGAGGGAAGTGTCACATGACTGTGAAGTGAGGCACGAAACAGCCTAAAAAGGAGTCGTCTCAACATGTGAGACAATGTATGCCCCTAAATATCTAGTGGTACCAATGCGTAGCTTTCAACTGTTTCGATGATATTAACAGTAATAACTCAGAAATACTTGATGGATAATTTTGAGTTTCGACTTCGGTGAATGAGGAGATTTTATGCGGATTTATCATGCCGAGAACCATTCTACATAATAACAATAATAGGAAGCACGCAGATAGTTGATGGCATGAGGAGAGTGAAACCAGATGTTCAACTCTGACAGGAGCAGGAAAACTTAAAAATCCCATGAGTGAGGCTCCACCCACTGAGAATTGATACTGACGCTTTGATGATTGCAGACGAACCCGCGAAGGACTCGGAACGAATGTTGATCAGTCGAAAGAAGGATGTACAGGCTTCAATTTGATATCAAATTCAACTTTTAAATCTACCTTTCAACGGACCGTTGTTGGACAAGGGGGCGTGGTCTGAATCCCTCTCCAAGAAATAAGGCTTCTCACTATAAATGCTAGTGGCGAGGAGGCAGTATATGCAGTATATCCAGTGCATCCGGTCTAATCAGCAGACCCATTCTTTAGTAAACATTCAGTTTCAATATTCAGTGTTTCACATTGTGAAGGTTCTTATTGAACAGTATTGTGTAGTGGTAAATGACAACACATAGTGAGTGACAGTGCGCTGCGTACCAAATATTTGTTACGTCTTTAATTCAGTTCGCTATGATCTGTATGTGATAAGATTTTACTTCGATTATGTGTCAGAGCGGCACGGGATTGTAAAAAAAGAGATGGTCGATAAAAGCGAATTATTACGTGTGCATTTACGAAATTAATCTGAGTGAGTGTAGTGGATTGTGCCCAATTATACGATTTATATAAATGATCGTATAAATGAGGTTAAATGAAGGAAGTAATTCAATACAAGGATAGTTCGATAGCAGTGTTACAGTAAGGCTTGAACCTACAATAACACTGAGCGGCTTATTAGCTATCATTTCAGTAGATCGGGCTGCACCCTCCGTATTCTCTCAAACGCAGTGAGTTGTGTATCACATCAATGATTAGTGAAATGGAGTGGGTCGACTAATGACCAGTAA
Organism: Anabrus simplex; assembly: GCF_040414725.1. Lineage (NCBI taxonomy): Eukaryota > Metazoa > Arthropoda > Insecta > Orthoptera > Tettigoniidae > Anabrus > Anabrus simplex. The sequence continues at coordinate 367,603,032 of NC_090265.1, read as the reverse complement.
TAAATACAATATTAAGATCTAACATTCATATCTTGTGACGGTGACCAGCTAGTGTGTGGTGCTCCGAGATTAAATTACTTGTGGAGAACTGGAGTAAGCAAATGAAAGTATCAATATCGGGCCACAGGCCAAATACCGTATAGAGCTCGGGTGCTTTAGTTTATAGGTATCCTTAGTCATAACAGAGTTATAATGCACAGTAGCGTAGCCAGGATTTCAGTTTGGGGGGGGGGGCCCATTCATCCAGAATTTTATTTTGATAGGTGTCCAAACTTCCATAGTTTAGGTGGTGTAGAATACCGAAAAAGGAAATGAGTGTCCTTGGATCCAAGTCAGAGTGGTGGATTCGTGCGGATTCCGGAAGCTAATAGTAATTTCCTTCTTCTTCTTCTTCCCCACTTTTCCCACATCTGTGGGGTCGCGGGTGCGAAATGTGTCGCACATGTGGATTTGGCCCTGTTTTACGGCCGGATGTCCTTCCCGACGCCAACCCTATATAGAGGGATGTAATCAGTGTTGTGTGTTTATTTGGTGGTTGGTAATGTAGTATGTTGTCTGAATATGAATATGTTGGGACAAACACCCAGTCCCAAACCAGAAGAATTATTCAGACGCGATTAAAATCCCCGACCCAGCCGGGAATCGAACCCGGAACCGTCTGAACCGAAGGCCTCAACACTGATAATTCAGCCAAGGAGTCGGACTCCGGAAGCTAATATTAATGCACATTATATATAAAATGCTCAATAAAATAACTTTCGTTAAAACTCCTGGGGTGTCTGGACTCCTTGGACGACAACCCCGTCCCCCGGCTACCTCTGTTACTCCCATCCCAACATAACTGCAGCATTTCATATATTCCGCGTAGAAGTGAAATGAATGCAAGAATAAACACTTTGAGTAAGGATGCAATATTCTGGTTTAGAACAAATACGGTAATGTTATAATAATAATGGTTATGTGATAAGCAATAAAGAAATGACATTTTATACAAATAATAAGGCAAAGATACACATACAAACACACACGCGCGCGCTTGCGCGCGCGTCGAATACAGGTTTCTCGTCCTTCTTGTCCATGGCTAGATGATGAAGGCAAGAGAATGATGGCCCACCGTGACTCGTTATTTCGACATTATAAACAAACCCTAGATGACACAGACTTCGAATCTAACCGCATCTTAAGAAATCGCACAAAGCAGTTAATCAGAAATTTAAAAAATGCATATATTTTCGGATTTCAGCTAACAACTTAAATTCTAATCGCGCATGGGACCAACTTAGAGCTCTGGGAATAGGAAAACATCAACAGAGACAGACAACTCCTGACATTCCACTTGACGAACTGAACGATTACTTTAGTAGAATAAATATTCAACCTACCCAAATTAACTGCACCGACTCACCGCCCTCCCCTCCAGCCAATCCGCCATTCACATTTCACAGTGTCACAGAAAATCAGGTTAAAAGGCTTTGTACTCGATTAAATCAAAGACTACAGGTGTATATGATATTCCTATTACTTTTATACATAACATTATGAGTAACCGTCAACAGCGTGTAACAGTAAACGACAAGGCCTCTAAATGGAAAATGAAACTTAGTGTTGCGCCACTGGGCAGTATTCTACGGCCCCTAAGTTTCTGTATTTATATCTATGACATACCATCTGTGACAGGAAATAACACACATGACCTCTGTGCTGACGATCTTTAAATAGGCTATATCGACACTGCAAGACAAGATATTAACATGGACCTCGGACGACTCAGTGTATATGCACAACGAAGCTCTCTTATACTAAACTGCAAAAAAACTCAGACAATTATAATTGGATCACGAAAATTACTGAGCTTCTCAAACAATGTCGCAATCCCGCCTATCGTAGTTAATGGTAACATTATTCCCTACAGTAAAACGGTTAAAAATCCTGGCGTAATGATGAATGTAACAGTTGATTGGTCTGATCAAAAGAAAGAAATACGTAAAAAGATTTTTGGAGTACTTCACCCTCACAGAGGAATGCATTTCCATTTGAGCTACAGGCCAAACTAATACAGACACTCATTCTCCCTATTCTTGATTATTGTGACGTTGTTTTAGTTGAGATGACGAGAGAAGAAACACTTAAACTTCAACGAGCACTGAACACCTGCCTGCGATTTATTTACAATATCGGGTACGATGTTCATATCACCCCATACTATCAGGCTGTCTCATGGCTGATGTTTGATAAACGTCGGCAGCTACACACTTTAACGATGGTGATCAGAGTGGTAGCTGAAAGTCAGGCAATGTATATTTCTTCTAAATTCATCTTTTTATCATCATTTCACAACTTAAATACACCGTTCTAGATTCATTCTTTCTATTCCACTGCACCGCACAAATAAAATTAATATCATTTGTGGTGACTGTCGCCAGATTATGGAATTCCCTGCCAGTTCAGGTCAGAGAAACTAACTTTTTTAAATCACTATTTAAGGTCACCTGCCGAGACTACCTGCTGAGGACAGCTGACTGAATGGTTGAAATATGAATGTGTGCGTTCCTGAGGAATAGCCATGTTTAAGAGTTTTTAATATTAATTAGTTCTAATATTAATTTACATACATACATACATTATCATTATAGACTGTTATGCCTTTCGGCGTTTAGTCTGCAAGCCTCTGTGAATTTACTAAACGTCGCCACAATCCTCGATTTGCAACTAGTGTTGTGGCCTCATTTAGTTCTATACCTCTTATCTTTAAATCGTTAGAAACCGAGTCTAACCATCGTCGTCTTGGTCTACCTCTTGTTCTTTTACCCTCCATAGCAGAGTCCATTATTCTCCTAGGTAACCTAACCTCCTCCATTCGGCTCACATGACCCCACCACCGAATATTTAGTAAGTAATTTATTTAAATTTATTTTAAATTCTATTAATTTATGTAGTTTTAACTATTTTAAGAATCTCAGTATTTTATTTAAGATTTTGATTAGTGTGTGGTTAAGTGTACAAGAGGGCCTGGGGCCCTAACTTCGCCACTGTACTGAAGGCACTAATAAACAGACAAATAAATAAATAAATAAATAAATAAATAAATAAATAAATAAATAAATAAATAAATAAATAAATAAATAAATAAATAAATAAATAAATAAATAAATAAATAAATAATGTAAAGCGTATGGGTATAGATATTTTGTTAGTTGGTAAAGAAAACTACACGTTACAACAAATGCTATGTAGGGCTCACCTTGTCCTGTTAGTTTCTAACGCGGTTAGGGCTACGCAGCTGTGAGCTTGCATCCGGGAGATAGTAGATTCGAACCCCACTGTAGGCAGCCCTGAAAATGTTTTCCCGTGGTTTCCCCATTTTCACACATAGCAAATGCTGGGGCCGTACCTTAAGTAAGGCCACGGCCGCTTCCTTCCCACTCCTAGGCATTTCCTATCCCGACGTCGCCATAAGACCTATCTGTGTCTGTGTGACGTAAAGTAAATTGTTAATTACTTTTCCACGCAAGTCTGGGATACAGAATATGGTAGTATAAAGTTAGAGTTTTGTGACGCTAATATTCGTATGTATAATTTTTATTAACGTGCCAGAAATCAACGACACTGAGCTGTTGCCATTTCAACACCGTTTTAAGGGTTACCGATCCAATCCGGGATTTGAACCTGCGAACTCAGACACAGAAGGACAGCGACTCAACCAACTGAGCCACATGAAAAGGAGGCGTTTGTGATTATTGTTATAAATAGATGCAGCTAGTATTTTTACAAAGGTTTTATGAGGAGCATTTATTAAGGCGTACGTTTTCTTACTGTCCTAAACGCACGAGGCCGGACAGAAGAACTAGCTGGAAGCTAAGGAACCTTGCAGGGGTGTCGCTTCCTTCTCTGTTCACTTTTCCAAATTAAACTCCACGACGTAACAGCCCCGAAGCGCCATCGCCTACCAAGCGACGGCTGTTCAGCCCGGAGGCCTGCAGATTACGAGGTGTTGTGTGGTCAGCACGACGAATCCTCTCCGCTGTTATTCCTGGCTTTCTAGACCGGGGCCGCCATCTCACCGTTAGATAGCTCCTCAGTTATAAACACGTGGGCTGAGTGTACCTCGAACCAGCCCTCAGATCCAGGTAAAAGTCCTTGACCTGGCTGGGAATAGAACCCGGGGCCTCCGGTAAGAGGCAGGCACGCTACCCGTACACTGTGGGGCCGGCTGGTACTTTTAGGTCTCCTTATTTTCGAATTTGACTTAAGACATCCTGCATTCGATTCCCGGCACTGACAGAGTTAAGAAAGGCATGGGATGGGGAGGATACAGCCTTGTTTTTGAGTGCAGTAGAGTTTTCCTTGAGTCTCTCGTAATCGAAATATATACGGCCTGGAAGGTAGTCACCTTCACGGGGTGTAGTACCAAAGTGGTTCCTTTTAAAAAAAAAAGACAAATTAAATGAAGATTCTACTTCCTCACAAACGAAGAACGATATTATCAATAATGCAGCCGGTTTATTTAAAAGTACAAAAGCTATGATTGTACATGGTAACAATCAAAACCAACAATATCTACTGAAGATCCGTCACTGTACTCGGTAGGACCGGCTTTCGTTCATATTCACCAGGCGAGTTGGCCGTGCAGTTAGGGGCGCACAGCTGTGTGGTTACATCCGGGAGATAGTGGGTTCAAACACCACTGTCGGCAGCCCTAAATATGGTTTTCTGTGGTTTCCCATTTTCACACCAGGCCAATGCTGGGGCTGTGCCTTAATTAAGGCCACGGCCGCTTCTTCCCACTCTCAGCCCTTTCCTTTCCCATCGTCGCCTTTGAAGACCTACGGTGCGTCGTAAAGCAAATTCTACATAAAAAATAAAAAATCTTTTCACAACCCCTTCTAAGGGAAAGTTGTATCCACACTACTGGCCTGGACTTACACCCCACCCACTGAAATTATTTTGTGGGTACGCCACTGCATCCACCATTTAAGGTACAAGGTACAAGGTAAGTCCGAAGAATGGTTGGATACTCAAAATACACCACCATAAATGATGTGGTTCTGACTAAAAAGTATAAGGAAAGGTAAGGGATGGGATCTAGTTTTTAAGTAGAATCCGTATCAATAGAACGTGACTTCCCATTTTAAACGTGTTTCATGTATCGACTGCGATTCAAGCTTGGGCCGTCCTGATGAGAAGATAGAAGCATTGGAACTGAGTTATCATGCCCGCCAATTATAAAGTATTTACCCGCACTTTTGATGGTGCCATTTGAGGTTCCATTCAGTCCCCGGGCATTTGACAAAGTATATAGGCCTACCTATCGAACTTAGGCACGCATCCGCGATTGTCCTGGCACTGTAAGAATTTAAAAAAAAAAATCATAACTTACCGAGGATGCACATAGTGTTGGCTTTTAAGTGACAAAACGGTCCCTTCTTCAAAAAATGTTACTTATATGGCACAAAATGAGGAACTAACGTGCAGATCACAATCCTGTCACAGTCTTCCCAACGCTGCAACTCAAACACAGCACATCTCTCAACCACGGTACAACCCGAGGATCCCTAGGACATTGTTGTTTCCTGGAACCGATCTGCAAAAGCTGACACGATGTTGTAAGCTTGCAGCTGTTTCTGGACGTGGCCCCCGTTATCTCGGTGGTCACGTTCCGGCCCCCTACTGAGTAATCCCTTGCTAATTGGCCCTTTCTTCATGTCCTGACATTCGTTAATACACGGTTTCATTCCCAATACTGAGGCCTCTACAGGAAAATATCCTCGCGCATCACAATTCTAAGTGTCTTCCTTTCATTCAAGTAGTACAAATATGGAGAATTATGTATGTCCCTATTGAGCCCTACTAATAGGTTCTTGTCGCTACGTTAATTTAACATTTCGGCGTACGTTTTTAAGTTGTTCGTACCGTACGTAAAACAACGGCTAATCCTCGCTCTAGTTTCAGGAAATATTTTGGGGGGGCCCGGCCCCCCTGGCCCCCCCCCCTGGCTACGCCAGTGATAATGCATGACACAACTAGTGCATTTATAACAAATTAATTCTCCCTCATTTGCATATCTGACCTCCGAGAGCGTCGCGTTTGAAGAAGGCTTGTGAGCTGTCTACCGTGCAGTTACTCCAACACAGCAGAGGTATTCGAGAGCTTCCGACGCCAGACGAGGATTCAACCAACATGCAGGTGAATCGACAGAGGACGATTCTGGGGGCCACCGCAAGTGAAGACATGCTGATGGCAGCTTAAATCCATGGCTGTACTTCCTGAGGAAAGCTGATCGCAGATATCTGAGTGCTGAGTACATTTTTTGAACATATGAGCATGATAGTTAGTAACAGTAACGTAAATATGTAACATGCATGTAAATACTCTGAATTTTATTTGGCCATAACGATGCTTCAGAGGGATTGTAGTTATTTGTCAGATTTTTTGATTCTCTTCGTGGTGTCGAACCACTTATTTCATTCATTATGGGAGAATATTGAATGATAGTTATAAGACCCTAGCATAACTTAGAGTTGACGTGACGTAATGTAAAGGGATAAATTTTCATATTATGATTCAGTCGTCCTAAAGCTACAATTAAACGCTATGATTCATCATAAGAGTTTCCGATTATTTACTCTTGATTGCACGTCACATAATGGTAGAAATTCCTCCTGTATAGATTTTAAGACTGCAGACTTCAAGACAACACAAGGTCAACTATAATAATTTCGTGTGGCTATTTCTAGCCGAGTGCAGCCCTTGTAAAGCAGACCCTCCGATGAGGGTGGGCGGCATCTGCCATGTGAGGTAACTGCGTGTAATTGTGGTGGAGGATAGTGTTATGTGTGGTGTGTGAGTTGCAGGGATGTTGGGGACATCACCAACACCCAGCCCCCGGGCCATTGGAATTAACCAATGAAGGTTAAAATCCCCGACCCGGCCGGGAATCGAACCCGGGACCCTCAGAACCGAAGGCCAGTACGCTGACCATTCAGCCAACGAGTCGGACACAAGGTCAACTGTGGGGGTGTAAGTGAATTACGTAGATCGCGATTAACCGTGATTTTTTTATTCTGAAGATTAGGACCTTCTATTTAAATATGCATGTTCTCGGGATATGAGGAACGAGAAGGCAGAACCTGATTTGTAAGTTCGTAACTTTGAAAGTTCAGTGGCACTTAAATATGTGAATTCTCCTGGGAGTACAGCACCTTAGCAAAACCCTACTCTAGACTAACTCTTCAACCGTATATTAGTGTAATTTTATTAGTATCCTTTTATTATTATTATTATTATTATTATTATTATTATTATTATTATTATTATTATTATTATTATTACTTATTTGTCTATTGAAATGTTCAAACATATGCTATGTCTATTTAATTATCTGCGTGTGTCTGTCAGTGTGTGTGTGCTATCAGTGTTTGTTCCAGAAATGAGTCACCTACTCTTTAAACATGTCAGCAGCTGGTGTCCGTGAAACCACTGTTACGGTAGATGAGGCATTCCTGAATGTCATTGATCCGAGTGTATTCTAAGATGAAAATAACCCTCGTGTACCTTCACCAACTGCACCCAACCTTCAGCCTACTGAACTGCTATTGAAACAATCTCTGTCTCAGTTCTCGCGAAGTCTACAGTGTTGCCATATCAATTCTCTCTCACTCCTCAGTCACATGGATGAAGTTCGTTCGATAATATCAACCTGTAAAATGCATTTTATGTGTATTACTGAAACCTGGTTATCCGATAACATTAGCTCTACCCTTGTAAATCTAGAAGGATATACTCTCTATCGGCATGATCGTACTGCCAGACGCGGTGGTGGTGTAGCAGTATACTGTAGAGATGATATTAAATGTAGAATAATTATCAAATCATCATCTGGCATCACTCCACATATAGAATATATGTTTGCTGAGACCATTGATAGGAGTTGTCTATAAACCACCGAATGTTACAAATATCTCTGACCTTGAATCTGACCTTCTCAAACTAGAACCAACCTTCTTCTTGGTGACTTTAACTCAAATATCTTAGCCCCGACTGGCAAATCAGAACGAATCAGCAACCTACTTACCTCCGTCGACATGACGATCTTACCGCTTGATGCAACTAATCATGTTCATACACTTAAATACACTGACTGACAGTGACAATGCAACACCAAGGAGGAGTGGTTCGAAAGGGATGAAAGTTGGGGAAAAACAGAGTCGGCAAGGAAGAATAAGTGATGTTTATTTCAAACCGATATGCAGGTTACACAATGCGCACGGCATCGACTCAGTAGGATGTAGGACCACCGCGAGCGGCGATGCACGCAGAAACACGTCGAGGTACAGTGTCAATAAGAGTGCGGATGGTGTCCTGAGGGATGGTTCTCCATTCTCTGTCAACCATTTGCCACAGTTGGTCGTCCGTACGAGGCTGGGGCAGAGTTTGCAAACGGCGTCCAATGAGATCCCACACGTGTTCGATTGGTGAGAGATCCGGAGAGTACGCTGGCCACGGAAGCATCTGTACACCTCGTAAAGCCTGTTGGGAGATGCGAGCAGTGTGTGGGCGGGCATTATCCTGCTGAAACAGAGCATTGGGCAGCCCCTGAAGGTACGGGAGTGCCACCGGCCGCAGCACATGCTGCACGTAGCGGTGGGCATTTAACGTGCCTTGAATACGCACTAGAGGTGACGTGGAATCATACGCAATAGCGCCCCAAACCATGATGCCGCGTTGTCTAGCGGTAGGGCGCTCCACAGTTACTGCCGGATTTGACCTTTCTCCACGCCGACGCCACACTCGTCTGCGGTGACTATCACTGACAGAACAGAAGCGTGACTCATCGGAGAACACGACGTTCCGCCATTCCCTCATCCAAGTCGCTCTAGCCCGGCACCATGCCAGGCGTGCACGTCTATGCTGTGGAGTCAATGGTAGTCTTCTGAGCGGACGCCGGGAGTGCAGGCCTCCTTCAACCAATCGACGGGAAATTATTCTGGTCGATATTGGAACAGCCAGGGTGTCTTGCACACGCTGAAGAATGGCGGTTGACATGGCGTGCGAGGCTGCCACCGCTTGGCGGCGGATGCGCCGATCCTCGCGTGCCGACGTCACTCGGGCTGCGCTTGGACCCCTCGTACGTGCCACATGTCCCTGCGCCAACCATCTTCGCCACAGGCGCTGCACCGTGGACACATCCCTATGGGTATCGGCTGCGATTTGACGAAGCGACCAACCTGCCCTTCTCAGCCCGATCACCATACCCCTCGTAAAGTCGTCTGTCTGCTGGAAATGCCTCCGTTGACGGCGGCCTGGCATTCTTAGCTATACACGTGTCCTGTGGCACACGACAACACGTTCTACAATGACTGTCGGCTGAGAAATCACGGTACGAAGTGGGCCATTCGCCAACGCCGTGTCCCATTTATCGTTCGCTACGTGCGCAGCACAGCGGCGCATTTCACATCATGAGCATACCTCAGTGACGTCAGTCTACCCTGCAATTGGCATAAAGTTCTGACCACTCCTTCTTGGTGTTGCATTTGCTCTGTCAGTCAGTGTATACAAGCCATACTGGAATTGACGTCCTAGTTACAAATAACCCGCATAAAGTTCTTAAGTACGGTCAATTTCCTGTACCTGGCATCTCAACTCATGACTTATTTTACCTGTGCTACTCTCTACGTGTACCAAAATACAGAGCTAAATACATTAGTTATAGGGATCTGAAAAATATCGATCTACAACAACTCCAAAATGATGCGTACAGTTTACCTTGGGAAGATATAAAGCAGTTGCAGGACACAGACATGAAAGTGAGAAGATTTAACTCTCTGCTCATAGGACTATATGACAAATATGCTCCAGTTAGGGAAGCTAGAGTCACTCGCTCGCCTGCACCTTGGTTAACAAGCGATATAAAAGCAACAATGGCTCGCCGTGACGCAATATTCTGCCGATACAAGAAAACAAATAATGAACTAGATTTCGAACAGTATCGTCTTTTACGTAACAGAACAAAGCAATTAATTCGCAATAGCAAATTAAATCACCTTAAAATGTAACACGGAACTTAAATGCACGTGAAACCTGGAACGAACTTCGAGCTATGGGTGTTGGAAAATGCAAAGAGCCACATATGCCAACTATATCTCTCGATACACTTAACTCTCACTTCGTAACTAACCCATTAAAGGAATCTCAACCTCAAAATCATATCAATCTAAATAAAATAATCAGTGACCCTACAGGAAACGAAAATAATTTCTCTTTTCACTCTGTCAGTGTAAATGATGTAAAGCGTATTTTGAATTCAGTTAAGTCACAAGCTAAAGGAGCAGATAACATCCCAATAGGCTTTATAAAAACATTATTGGCGCGGTCCTACCAATTATTACCCACATTGTAAACCACTGTCTCACCACAGGGACGTTTCCAACTGCATGGAAGGATGCTCTAGTAACCCCAATATTAAAGCGTACCGGTACCACAGCAAATGCGCCATCTGATTACCGGCCTATTTCGATTCTTCCCCCTCTCTCGAAAGTTCTTGAACGAGTTGTACACGAGCAGCTAGTAGAATACTTAACCAGACATTCTCTTTTTGACCCATTGCAATCTGGCTTCAGAAAGGGACACAGTACTACGACTGCACTTCTTCGGGTAACAGATGACATAAGACTAGCAATGGACAAACGGCAGGTGACGATACTGACACTCCTTGATTTTAGTAGTGCGTTCGACACGGTAAATATAGACATACTATTATCCAAGCTACGATCTCTGCATATCGGCCCGATAGCCCTTAATTTTTTAAGTCGTACCTTACAAATCGTCGCCAGTGCGTAGTGGTAAACAATCAAAGATCCCAATGGGCTGTAAAATCATCCGGTGTCCCTCAAGGGTCTGTTCTAGGACCCTTACTCTTCGTCTTGCATATTAATGACATATCTTCCACACTTCAGTATTGCAACTACCTCTTCTTTGCTGATGATATGCTGATATACAAACATAGCACTACAAACAATTTACATGAAACAGTTCAGCATATTAATTCGGATATTGAAAGGCTTACCGCCTATGCTAAAAACAACTACTTACTCCTAAATCCTCCTAAAACACAAAGGAAACTCTAAATTATTACATGTAATAAGCAATATCAATCCTCCTCCAATCATAATCAATGACATTGCTGTGCCGTACCGTAAAAAAGGTAACTAATCTTGGAATCTCCATCAATGAGAATCTGACCTGGAATGAACACGTAACAAATGTATGTAGAAAGGTTCATGCAGCTCTATATCCCCTGAAACGTCACAAGAATTCTTTTCCTCAAAAACTTAAATTAAAATTAATCCAAGCACTACTATTCCCAATTTTAGACTACTGTGATACGGTACTAGTCAATCTAAATGCTGAACAAACTTTTGAGACTTCAGCGAGCACAAAACTCATGCATACGATATGCCTTCCAACTGCGACATGACGCTCATGCTACACCATATTTCAAAACATTGGAATGGCTACGCATAAATGAACGAAGGAATTTTCACCTAATGACACTTTTTTACCAAGTGCTTTCGACGAACACTCCTACTTACCTCTCTTCTAATTTTCGTTTCCTTTCCTCATTCCATGAAATTAGTACCCGTTCTGGTTCCTTATTTGAAATTCCACTAAGTCGAACGAATTCCTGGAATCATTCCTTTTTAGTTACCGCATCGAGACTCTGGAATACACTCCCAATGGACATTCGGCACCTTACTTCCTCTCATAAATTCAAATCTGCCTGCAGAAAGTTTTTCCTGGTAACATAAAACTGAGTTGTGTGAGTCATTGTGTGTATGTTGTGTGAATGGGTTTTCTTCATTTATTATTATTATTATTATTATTATTATTATTATTATTATTATTATTATTATTATTATCACTACTGATATGCAGGCCTAACTTACCGGTAGTCTTAGAATTATCTGTCTGTAGTATTATTTCTTTTTAGAATTTCTATGTCTTAGTTTTATGTTTACTTTTTAAAATTCTGTTTATAGTGATTAAGTGTAAGAGAGGGCCGTGAGCCCCAACTTCGCCACAAATGTAAGTCAGGAATAAATAAATAAAAATAAATATTTAGGGCGATCTAGAATGCCGCCTTGTGAATAAGATAATTGAGGCCAAATGTAGGCTGGTATATGATGTTACCCTGAGAAAGGGTAATGAGTCGAAGGAAAAGAGTGTCTTTGCGATGATGTGAATATTTAAGAATAGCAGGTAGTCTGGAACTCTGCCCTGCAGGGGAGAAGAGCGGGCTGTCCTGTCCGACCCGTTTGACATTTTTATGAGGGAATGGTCAAGGGAGGTTCTAGAGAAGTTTGTTTGCCACTTTGTAAAAGGAGATACATTCAGTTCGTTCTTTTCTTCCCGTAGTATAACGAAGACGTGCATAAATCAAGAAATTGACATCGTGTATAGATCCCAGATTTGATAAATGAATGAAATCCTTCCACCTTTCTATTATTTTGTTTTATTAAAGTAAACACCGCTATAGGGTTTTCAGGTTGTGATACCCCTCACATGTCGAATTCCCTGGGTTCAAGTCCCGGATTCTGGCAAGGATTGTTGCCTACCAGTGGCAAATGAGATGGATTGTGCCAGATCCTGTTCTCTGCATGGAGATGCAATGCAAGGTGTTGTGTTTCTTCTAGTGAGTGTTTATCATGTGTCATATGATGTAAGATATTGGTTGTTGATTGCTATGTTTTATTGTTTATAGGGACACCGTTGAATTGAAATGTCGTATGTTAATATTAGTGTATAGATAATCCCAGTGAAGCATACGTTATAAGGGTGTTAATACTCCGTACGATAAGTTAGACACGGTCATAAACGTTTATAATGTGACATAACTATCATGTGTTTAAAATGCGCTCAGGGATTTTGTAGTAAACCTTAGCTAACATGATCTCAGGGCATCGTGATATATAAATTGAATGATAAATTGAGTGAAATAATTCATGCCGTAAAGGAGATATGCCTTTGTATCGAAAGGCCATAAAATAGATCAACAGTAACATTACATGGACTATTGTTTGTTTTGATGGGCTTTGTCTGTTCTGCTGCCACTCATCTCCAATAGATGGGATTATTGCTCCGTCCCTACCGGAATATTAGCGGGAAGTAGCTGTGATGTTAGATTTATTTTTAGCATGTCAATTCTCTAGTTCACTACTGGTACGTGACACACTGGTTCATCATAGTATTTCAGCTATTCGATCCTTGCTCTGAGGCGCTGATAGGAATGAGGAGTGTGCATACTTAACAGAAAACGGCAGAGCAGTGTTCACTGCTGTCTGTCATTTCAGCTCTAGAAATTGACACTGTAAGAACGCCAGCGTAGTACTGTTCGTGAAAAGTGAGAAACTGTGCCATTTCATCAAACATTTCGTATTACAGCATTGTGCTTAATCGCGACATTCCAATCGGTTACTATTATATTCTGACAAGAACACTGACGTCATTGTAATGACCAATGTCGATTTCAGTTTAATATTTGTCTCCGTCTGTTATAGCATCACAGGAAGATGCATGGGTGGGTTTTAATGAAAATTAATATTTTTGTATAGAATAAGGGCGGGTAACATCTTAGCTATAAGTTGTCAAAACATTTTCACCAGGAGGGAGTGATTAAAATTCGATGCATCTCTGTTACGGTTGGTTTTACAGAAATATGGTTCATGGGGAATTTTCGTTCTATACCTTCTTGCGATTGGAAAAAAATAAGGGAAATATCAGTGGCAGTCGTGTGAAAGTTTGAGGCCAAAAGCCGGTAACTAGCTTTATTAACTGTAAAAGAGACATATGTTGAGAGAGGAGTGAGGGAGGCGGGGCACAGGAGGAAATGGATTTCCGTCTCTTGTGGCCGGCCGTAAAAGGAATGGTGAGAAATTTGCTCTGTCAGCTGGTAGGGGATGTTGGGGTCTTCCCGTTTGGGCCCCACGGGCGTGTCATCCTTGGAAGGGCGGCTCCTTTTCTCACCAGGGGGATGACATGGCCGGAGAGTGTTTGTAGGAGTGGCGCCTTACATGTGGACTGGTTTCTTGCCCGTGTAGGGGGCCAACAAATTAATTTTAGGATTATAGAGTTTAGATTTAGGGGGCGCCCTAACATGTGGACTGGTCTTCCGCCCATGTTAGTAGCAGCTTAGTAGATTTAGTTCAGAGGTGATGCCTTGCACGGAGACTGGTATCCCGTTCGTGTGGAGGGTCACCAAGTTAGTGGTAAGATTATAGGGTTGGCCATTACATGTGGACTGGTCATCCGCCCATGTAAGGGGCCGCTTAGTAAATATGGCTGGTGTGTTTTTAGTTTTGTTTATAATTATTCAGTTCTTTCTGTTTTATGTAATTTGGGACTGTGAACACGTATCTGGGGGTAAAGCCTGTAATGTACAATGTTCAATAAATAAATTAAATAAATAAATAAATAAATAAATAAATAAATAAATAAATAAATAAATAAATAAATAAATAAATAAATAAATAAATAAATAAATAAATAAATAAATATTAACTGTAAAGAGAGTTGCTATAGAGATCGTTCTGACATTGTTTTAAAGGCTTTGTACACCTGTCAGTATTCTTTTATACCGGAAGGACGAGACGAAATCAAAATCAGCAATAACGCAAGAAAATAGGAATCTGCAAAGGGCCAAAGAGAACAAGGAAGCAAGTACGTCACGGCAAGCCGCTGACAAAGAGAGACATGCCCACTTATGTGCCTCAGAATCTGGAGAACATTGTAAAGGGTGGACAAAAATGTCATCATGCACATGTTGAATGATTGTTCCGTCAAGACGAGTGCTACAGCTAGTGAATAAGTAAAAGTGCTTCCATTAGAACTTGCTCTAAAGTGAACGTGACTAATTACTTTTAACAATCCTACTTTTATAATTCTATCATGTCTCGTCTCGGTCAGTTGCACCTTAGCTGGTGGACACCTTCACGTACTTTCATCTCAGTGTTTACTAACTAGCTCCTAAGTGATGGATGCTTGACGTACCCACTTATTTCTTCTCAAAATATTTTAACATTGAACACACTCTTCTAGCAATGTTTTCTTTCTTTCAACAGCATCTCTAGCTTCTGTTTGTCGATGTACTTTCAAAACTCTCACTTCTACTTTACACGGCGCACAGAAGTATCTGCTATTACTCGCTGTTGCAAGGTGGGAGCCTAAGGAGAGGAGTTGTAATTCAACACTGTTTTTTGTAGTCATAAACAGCTTGTAGTCTCCATTTTAAAACCTCCATATACGTTCTATGTGTTGTTGATTAATACGCTACGTTGAAAAAGGCTCAATTACTTTATTAACCCCTCAACTTGTAGGGAAAGTACTAATTGTATATTTGTTTTACGTTCCACTAACTACGTTTCCGTTTTTCGGCAGCCACGGTGCCGGAAGTTTGTCCCATAGAAGATATCATCGGACTGAGCTGGGATTGGTCCCGATAACTTGCACATAAAAGTCATCATCATCATCATCATCATCATCATCATCATCATCATCATCATCATCATCATAAATTTATGAAGTGAAAGTAAATTAATGTAGAATAATTGATAGTTACAAGTCTCAATTAGTTGCAGCGTTAGCGTGCTAGCCTTTGGTCACAGGGGTCCCGGGTTCGATTCCCGGCAGGGTCGGGAATTTTAACCATCATTGGTTAATTTCGCTGGCACGGGGGCTGGGTGTATGTGTTGTCTTCATCAACATTTCATCCTCATCACGACGCGCAGGTCGCCTACGGGTGTCAAATCAAAAAGACCTGCACCTGGCGAGCCGAACTTGTCCTCGGACACTCCCGGCACTAAAAGCCATACGCCATTATTATTAGTTGCAGCATTGCTTTAATAAACTACAGTCAGCGCGGAAATAAACATGAATATCAGTGCTCCAAAGCTTCTGTGGCTCACCGATGGATACCGTGGTTCAAATCCCGGTCACTCCATGTGAGATTTGTGCTGGAAAAAGTGGAGGCGGGACAGCTTTTTCTCTGTCATCTTTCATTCCAGCATCACTCTCCAGGAGCCACATTTCATCTCCTATGAGCAGCCTCCATGAGTGGTGCCAACAGTTGATGACGAAAAGTAGCTGAAAGTGATTGCTACAATGGCCAGAAATGATCGAATATATGGAGTAACTTGCAAACGGTCGCTATATGCAAGGGTGTAAATCATAAGACAGTGTAGGTTCACATGTCCTTACATACACGCACAAAACTTCTTAAAAAGTGTAACAGCTGAAAGAGAAGGAGAATAACATTTAAGCGTACAATTTAAAAAAAAAATAATAAACTTACGTAACACAATGTACATCAGCATCTTTATCCTTTCTCAACTGCACCCTTCCAGAAGTACTTGGGGTGTCCACTGATTTTTCTGATGAAGTGTATGCAGCACTTGTTGCAACAAGTCGAAGAATTTCCGATGGGACCTTGTATGAAAAACAATATTTACCCCACATGGCCTAGTGCAAATCTTACGCTCAAAATAGCTAAAATGGTCTTGGTTCTCAACTTGTTTCTAAGTTTGTTTTTAATGACGTTAAACTGACTGAGCACACGCTCGACTTTTGTGTTTGTATGAGGCGAAGTTAGGGGCGAAAGAGTAAACGAAACCAATTCTAAATAGGGATTTTCGACTGCAGAATTTGTATATGATTAAATTCTAGCCATGCTAGGGTGGAGAGAAAAGAGGACTTCATAAAGGTAAGTTCCAGATTTCACCTTCCTAAGCATTTAAATATGTATGTATGTATGTATGTATGTATGTATGTATGTATGTATGTATGTATGTATGTATGTATGTATGTATGTTGAGTGCTCAGCCCAGAGGATGGTTTGAACCTCAACAACTCCACCATGAGCCGTCATAGGAGGCCCAGGTGTCACTGAAGAATTCTTCCTCTTCCCCGTCTTAAGTGGAGTTTTTACATCAACTGTATTATTTTGTGTTACTGCGATTGTGTAACCTAATTGACATGTTCGCGGTGGATTTCTGTCTTAGTTTTTTCTCCCCCTGCCGTAAGTGGAGGTTTTCCGTCTTCTGTGTTAGTTTAGTAGATACAACAGCACTGACAATGTATTTTTCTGTCCTTTTCCACCTATTTTTCGTGTACCATCTCTGTGACTACTACTACTAAAATATTTTCATTCGTCCCTCTGAAGGGGGAGGAGGGCCTCTTAGACGGTGACGCCGTCTCTCAGGCCGGGTGATTTGTTACGGTGAAGGAGATGTGCGGAGAAGGTGAGGGGATAGGCGGCCGTGGCCTATACTACGAATTGTCCCGGCATTCGCCTTAGTGGAGGAGAATGGAAAACTACGGGAAACTATTCTCAGGACAGTCGACGGTTGAGGCCAGCCGTGAGGTCCAGCCTTGTCCCATCTCCCGAATGTGGAGGCGTAGAGCCACTGTAGAGCCGTGGCCACCCCTCCTTTCCTGTGTGACACGATTGTCTACAGCAAATACGGGCATGTACCACTAATGGTACGCTTGCAGTCCGCGTATTATTCTAGTCAAGTTTACCTTGAGTGATACTCTAGGGCCATTATTTTATCTGGTAAACAATAGTCAGTAAGCCTGCACTCATCAAGTTTTCCTACAATTATTCATTGCTTCATTGTCGCATGTCTCCTAATATTTCCGCCAGGCACAACCGATAGTCACACCATACACCGTGGCTCCTTCTGAAACCGTTAGACAGAAACTAAATTCCCTGCTAAATCTACTGAGAAGACACAAAAAATCAGAGAATCGGTATGAAAGCGTATACCGAATGTGTTATTTGAGTACGACGTGTATGTACCACCGCTGGTAAAGGTGTAACGTTTTTAAGTTTCCATATTTTGTGAATTCTGGGGAAATAGTTGAGGAAGATAGGAACAAAACATGAAGTTCTTTCCTGCCGCAAGTGGAGTTTTGCGATTTATTTTGATAGGTATAGAAGCCCTGCTCAGGACTAAACTTTACTCATTGTTGTCAGCTTCAGTTCTTGATAAAAGAAATAATAAGTTAAGAAGAATGTACTTCAATAATACTCCATGTCCCAGATGGCTCAACTTCCGAAAGAGGAGTTGTATAGTAATGATAGATGTTTAATTTCCCTCAGTTACTATAGATTTCCAACGCGAGCCACAATGTTGGATTATACTATGAATGAGGGCCCTGGTTATTTTTGACGTATCCCGAACTACTGAAGCAGATCTCTCACATTCAAGTGCTCTTAAATGGTAACTGACTATACCGAGACTCGATAATGTAATCTGCAATATAAGAGGTGCCCACCAAACCTACTATACTATGGTTAAACGAGGAGCTCTTTTGGGAGGCAACTAAGAGGGAGACTACTGCTTTACGTGGGGAGATCCTTCCAAACTAAGACAGATAACTATAAGATAACAAAGAGGCAGCCTCATCACTGTTCGTCTTTTTTTCAATTTATTTACCACTGATCTACATTTAGAGCTGTCTCCTAGGTGTCAGATTCCCTACAAATTGTATATCTAGTATTTTCTTAAATTATTTTCAAGAAGCAGGAAATTGATCGAAATTTCCCTTGATAAAATATTCTAGAGAAAATCCGAGATGAATGGACTGGAAGTAAGATGGCTCAACCACTTTGTTACTGGGAGTATGTACCCTAATTGATACGTTCGCAACGCATTTCAGTATTATTCTTCCTCTTCCCAGTCGTAAGTGGAGTTTTTATGTCTTCCGTATTGTTGTGCTAATTATAACAGCGCTGCCTCGCATTTGGATTTTAGCAGTAACTTTACGTCTTTACTACAACCCTTAAAAGAAGAGATATGTATCCCTAATTTAATTCCACTGGAATCTGACACACGTGGATGTATTGGAAATATTCGAGGAGAAATCTCAATAATTGTGCGAGTATTATTTAATAAGCTTGTATCGTTATTAATCAGTCTTAATAATAAAGTCAAATATTACCCGATCAAGGTGAGTGGATCCGCGGAAAGAATGTGAACTAGCGCTGTGACATACGCGCAACGCAAGGAAATACCGTTTAGTCTGGTTAGATGAAATGCTCTCTCAACCAACGAGCTATAATAACATAGAGAGACGGAAGCGCTGCCTGGCTGAAGCTAATTGAACGAACGTCCGCCATGTTTTCCGTGGCCACATAAGCAACGGGGCGTGGCTCTCGAATGACGAACAATATTGTAAACACGCATTATAGGATCACTGGTGCAAAATTAAAGACCATAAATCGAAATTTTAGAGCATTAATAATCAGAGTGCGAATAGCACCACTTCGGCTATTTTGCGATGCGAGGCCAATATCACGATCAGTTGATTGTAAGGTAGTTCGAAAAGGATATAAGGAGAATCGTCATACAGTGACATACGAACAGGCCATGAATCGAAACAAGAACGTTACCATGCTTAGCTGTTGTGCTCATAGCCGTAATTCGGGGGTGGAAATGGGTTTTGAAGGAAAAAAACTTTTCGTAATATTACAGACATGTATGTATGTTGGGTATTCAGCCCGAAGGCTGGTTTGATCTTCTGCAGCTCCGCCAACAGCTGTCATAAATAGCCTAGGCGTTGCTGAAGAGGGGTACTAGGGAAATGAGGAGTGAGGTAGTTTCCCGTTGCTTTCCTCTTACAGACATAGAAATGCATAATTTATAAGAATGTTTTTTCGTTACTCTATTTGATGTTTGCTCAATGAGCCAAATAGAAGATTCCAGAAACAAATATATCCAAGTGAAATCTGCCGTTCTTGCACATAAGTATTTGAAAAGTGTGTTCACTCTCATTTTTTGAACTTCCCCATTTGTTTCTTACAGTTCTAATGTATTCAGCAATCTGTGAGAGGTAATTTTCATGCTTACGGCGCATCGTTTATAAACATACTGCAGTTTGACTGTCAGGAGTACTAATGTTGCCTTTTCAAAAGTAATTAATGACTTTAATTCAAATCGAAAGAGAAGACTTCAATTTGTGCATACATACGATGTGATCAGATTATGTAAAATAAAGAGAGGCGTGTTTGTGGCCGTGGCGTGGCTGTGTTTGAGCGTAAATTACAATAAAAACCGAGGACATAATTGAGTATTTATAACAAATATCCTTTAAACGAAAAGGATCTGTGACAGGCCATAATCCCATTCTCATCATGTCATCCCCATGAGTACCACTATAATTGTTTAATGTAATTATTTCTAAACCTATAATGTAGGGGACATATAATTTTCCCAAATACCATATCATTCTGCAATTACTAGCTCAAAAGTAACCTTGAAAGTTGTTCATTATGAAGTGTAGCCTAATTTTAAATATTAATGCGACTGACATCTACAATAAACACTTCATACATTAAACAAACAGCAGTGAAATACTGTATTTCACCTACTTTGTGTATGTTTGACTGAGATAGGAGTAGTATAATTGGACAGTTTGGCGGCCACCACCACCACCGGGCTCCCAGAGGCCTCCTCCACCACCACCACAGC
This sequence comes from Anabrus simplex, assembly GCF_040414725.1. Taxonomy (NCBI): domain Eukaryota; kingdom Metazoa; phylum Arthropoda; class Insecta; order Orthoptera; family Tettigoniidae; genus Anabrus; species Anabrus simplex. The sequence continues at coordinate 367,582,510 of NC_090265.1, read as the reverse complement.
CAGAGGCCTCCCAGATGCCTCCTCCACCACCACCTCAGCCAGAGGCCTCCCAGAGGTCTCCTCCACCACCCGCGGGAAATTTGAATTTGTAAACAAAGACACGTGCTTTTTGACAGCTATCATCGACAACAACGCATCGCTAACCTCAGTACTGCCATCTTGACGGGCCTAAACCTCAGTAGTACCAACTTAACCTAACTAGCGCGAGCTAAACAAATCCACGTGTTTTTGACAGCCACGTGCTTTTTGACAGACAACAACGCATCGCTAACCTCAGTACTGCCATCTTGACAGGCCTAAACCTCAGTCGTACCAACTTAAGCTAACTAGCGTGAGATAAACAAATCCACGTGCTTTTTTGACAGCTGTCATCCGCCATCTTTGAACCACAGAGCACCGTGCTGCCCTCTTTATCGCAGTAGCTGCAAATTCGTCACCTGTCATCGGCAGTGCTGCCATCTTGGCGGGCCTAAACCTTAGTGCTACCAACTTAACCTCACTAGCGTGAGATAAACAAATCCACGTGCAGCTGTCACCAGCCATCTTTAAACTACAGAGCACAGTGCTGCCCTCTTTAGCTACTTACCTTTGAAATGTGGTACGTCACAGCTGTCATCCGCCATCTTGCATCGCAAACCTCAGTGGTGCACTCTTTAGCTAGATACCTTTGAAATGTAGTGGCGGCAATTTGAAAAATTCTTTATGCTCCTGTTTGGAAACAAACCTATGCGCTTTTTTTGACAGCTATCATCCGCCATCTTTAATCCAGAGAGCACCGTGCTGCCCTCTTTAGCTACTTACCTTTGAAATGTGGTACGTCACAGCTGTCATCCGCCATCTTGCATCGCAAACCTCAGTGGTGCACTCTTTAGCTAGATACCTTTGAAATGTAGTGGCGGCAATTTGAAAAATTCTTTATGCTCTTGTTTGGAAACAAACCTATGCGCATTTTTTTGACAGCTATCATCCGCCATCTTTAATCCAGAGAGCACCGTGCTGCACTCTATGTGGGGGTGGTAATTTCTACGCGCTCTTGTTTGGAAACAAACCCATGTGCTTTTCTGACAGCTGTCAACCGCCAGAGAGCACCGTGCTGCCCTCTTCGTGCCGGTGGCAAATTCCACGTGCTTTTTGACAGCTGTCATCCGCCATCTTGCATCACAAACCTCAGTGCTGTACTCTTTAGCTAGATACCTCTGAAATGTGGTGGCGGTAAATTCTATGTGCTCTTGTTTAGTAAACAAAGCCACGTGCTTTTTTTTGACAGCTGTCATCCACCATCTTTAATCAATAGAGCACTGTGCTGCTATCATGCGGGCAATTTCGTCAGCTATCATCCGCCATCTTTAATCTACAGAGCACCGTGCTGCTCTCTGTAGTAGCGGGCAATTTGAAAAGTTCTGTTAGCCGTCATCCGCCATCTTTAATCAAGAAAGCACCGTGCTGCCATCTTAGCTATATACCTTTGAAATGTGGTGGCGGCAAATTCCACGTGCTCTTGTTTAGTAAACAAACTCACGCGCTTTTTGTCAGCTGTCATCCGCCATCTTACATCGCAAACCTCAGTGCTACACTCTTTAGTTGAAAAATGGTGGCGGATAATTTAAAAAGAAAAATTCTACAGCAGCCATCTCTCGACGCTAATTGCACAAGATGGTGGCTATACATGACTCCTGAAAGGTGCTTATGCAAGATGATCGCTATACATAGTTTCTTATGAGACGCCCTTGGGATGCTTGCGCAAGATGGCGGTTATACAAGGCTCCTTATGAGACACCCTAGGGATGCTTGCGCAAGATGGAGGTTGCTCTTATGAGGCGGCTTAAGAATCCTTGCACAAGATGGCGAACGCAAGATGGCGGCTATACATAGCTCCTTATGAGACAGCCTAGGGGGTGCTCGCACAAGATGGCGGCTACTCTTATGAAGAAAGCTAGCTTAGAGGCTACTGCGCAAGATAACGGTTGCTGTTATGCATGCGGTGGAGAGCAAATTGAAATTGTATGTGCTTAATCAACAAAGCACCCTGCTACCCTCTTTAGCTGAAATGTGGTGGTAGATAATTTGAAAAATTATTTGACAGGTGTCATCTTTAAACAATGACGACTATACATAGGCTGTTAAGACCTTATCATTCTCCTCCTCCTTCTCTACCTCCGCCTCTTATGTCAAGGCATAGCTTTATATCGAACAAGTTTAAACCTGCATCGCGAAGGCAAGCGTGTGAAGCGATAACATTATTGTACATGTTTAGACTTGCGAAACATAAGAAGAGTAGAATCAAACGCTGTACTCGATACAACATGTGATCAGAACATTGATTGATGTGTTCAGAACACAAAATAAGTGATCAAGACTAGAATCGAACACTGTACTCGATGTCGATAACTTCAACATGCGATTAAAACATTGTTTGTTGTGTTCAGAACACTACATAAGTAGAATCGAACGCTGTACTTAATACAACATGTTAGGGGATACCTTTGTTCTAAGAAAATTAGATTGAAACATAACAAGACTAGAATCGAACACTGCACTCGATGTCGTTAACCTTAACATGTGAGCAGATCATTGATTGATGTGTTCAGATCACTAAACAAGTAGAACCGAACACTGTACAACATGTTAGGGGATACCTTTGTTCTAAGAAAATTAGATTGAAACGTAACAAGACTAGAATCGAACACTGCACTCGATGTCGTAAACCTTAACATGTGATCAGAACATTGATTGATGTGTTCAGATCACTAAACAAGTAGAACCGAACACTGTACAACATGTCAGGGAATAACTTTGTTCTAAGAAAATTAGATTGAAACATAACAAGACTAGAACCGAGCACTGTACTCGATACAACATGTTAGGGGATACCTTTGTTCTAAGAAAATTAGATTGAAACATAACAAGACTAGAATCGAACACTGCACTCGATGTCGTTAACCTTAACATGTGATCAGATCATTGATTGATGTGTTCAGATCACTAAACAAGTAGAACCGAACACTGTACAACATGTTAGGGGATACCTTTGTTCTAAGAAAATTAGATTGAAACATAACAAGACTAGAATCGAACACTGCACTCGATGTCGTTAACCTTAACATGTGATCAGAACATTGATTGATGTGTTCAGATCACTAAACAAGTAGAACCGAACACTGTACAACATGTTAGGGGATACCTTTGTTCTAAGAAAATTAGATTGAAACATAACAAGACTAGAATCGAACACTACACTCGATGTCGTTAACCTTAACATGTGATCCGATACAACATGTTAGGGGATATCTTTGTTCTAAGAAAATTAGATTGAAACATAGCAAGACTAGAATCGAACACTGTAAGAACATTGTTTGATGTGTTCAGAGCAAAAGTACAACTTCAGTGATTTACCTAGTGTAAAAATCAAAAACACACACTGTGCACATATCGCATAGCTATCTCACCTATCACTTGCCTAGTATGAAAATCAAAAACACACTGTGCACATATCGCATAGCTAACTCGGCAACACTTCAAATGATTTGCTTAGTACGAAAATAAAAAAATCTATACCGCGTAGCTAACTCGTTCATCGCACTGCTAAGACGCTTAGTAATTGCAAATACACTGATATATGTCATACGAAAATCAAGAAAGCACACTGCGTAGCCAACTTGCTCGGTCACTCGCTTAGTAATTGCAACACGACTAGAACACTGATACACGTTACTCTTTTTTTCTCGAAACACACACACACGGATAAGAATGTTGTGAGATACTACATACTTACATGTTTTTTTAAATAGGGGGATGAAAGATCATAAATTATATGTACACATGTTGTCTCCTTCAAGTTGTAAGACGAAATAGACGCAGTACTGCGAGTTTCCGCTATAGCTGGCGAACGGAAGTAGCATGATATCTCAGCAAAAAAAATAAAAAATAAATACGCGTGAGCTTGCATACATGCAAGTCAGACACAATGATGGATACCGCGATTCAAATCCAGGCAACTTATGCCGTCAGGAAGGGCAATCGGCGAGCATCTAGCTGTAAATCCCCGATTTTCATGTTAGAAAGGGCTACTTGTTGTAAAACATTCTTAATCCCAGTTCTTTGACGTCAGGAAGGGCAACCGGTCGAAAACAATAGTGTATGATGTAGGAGGCTAGATACTGCCAGTTTTGCGTCAGGAAGGGCAACTAGTCTTAAAACAAATTCTTCTGATTTAAAATCTTGTTTTTCGTCAGGAAGGGCATCCGGCTGTAAAACAATAGTTCATGATACAGCGATTTAAAATCTTAGTTCCTGCACTTGCAGGCTTCTTCGGTAGGAGTAGGCTATGTGCCGGTACCGGGACATCTAGTTATAAAACCCGCTACAACTGATTTGTCGCGTATACTGCGATTTAAAATCCTAGTCAGGAAGGGTAACCGGTCGTAAAACTATGGTGTATGATCTAAGAGGCGGGGTGTGCAAAAAAGCCAGCATTAAGTAAGGGCTGTTGATAGGGGGCGTTAAACCTTGTGCAGACTCCTTCGAAAATGATTGTGAGTACAAGACGTTGATGGTGATTCATCTGTCGGATGGAGGCAATAAGCCTAGTGTAGGCTTCTTCGGTAGGAGTAGGCTATGTGCCGGTACCGGGATATCTAGTTATAAAACCCGCTATAACAAATTTATCGCGTATACTGCGATTTAAAATCCTAGTCAGGAAAGGTAACCGGTCGTAAAACTATGGTGTATGATCTAAGAGGCGGGGTGTGCAAAAAGCCAGCATTAAGTAAGGGCTGTTGATGGGGGTGTTAAACCTTGTGCAGGCTTCCCCGAAACTGATTGTGAGTACAAGGTGTTGAGGGTGATTCATCTGTCGGATGGAGGCGTTAAGCCTTGTGCAGGCTTCTTCGGTAGGAGTAGGCTATGTGCTGGCACCGAGTTTCACCCTCTCCCTACGGTAGTATATTACATTCTTAGGCAGTTTCGAGGGTGTGCAAAAAAGCCAGTATTAAGTAAGGGCTGTTGATGGCGGGCGTTAAACCTTGTACAGGCTCCTTCAACAGGAGAAGCCTACATGCCGGCGCCGTGCAGGCTCTTTCGATAGGGGTAGGCTATATGCTGGTACTGTGTTTTAACCTCTCCGTACAATCATAATATTTTATGTTAGGAACTTACACGAGCTAAATGCTACACACAGCTAAGAAGACGTTCCGTGAGTTACAAGTGGCTTATCAGCATGCAGTGTCTCCGTTCAAGGTTAGTGCAGCCGGAAGATGCGTGAACAATTTCAGTCAACACATGCATTCCGCATCTCGCTCTGAATGACTGCGCCGATACAACTTCAAAGATAGTGTTCTATGCGGTAGAACAAAAAATGTAACCCATAGCATGCTACTAAAGCTTAACACTGTAAATGTTTGGAGCTCCTGTTTTACAGCTAGATGTAGTTCCTAACGTAACAGGACCGGGATTAAAATATGCTTTACAGCCGAGTACCCCCTTCCATAACATGTGGATTTTAAATTGCAAGTATCTGTTTTACGGCCGGTTGCCCTTCCTGACGCGAGATTTTAAATCACAAGAATCTGTTCTACAACAGGATGCCCTTATAGGATTTTAAATATCAGTATCTAGCCTCTTACATCATACACTATTGTTTTACGGTCGGTTGCCCTTCCTGACGTGAGATTTTAAATCACAAGAATCTGTTTTACAACTGAATGCCCTTCTAGGATTTTAAATAGCAGTATCTAGCCTCTTACATCATACACTATTGTTTTCGACCGGTTGCCCTTCCTGACGTCAAAGAACTGGGATTAAGAATCTGTTTTACAACTAGTTGCTCTTTTTAACACGAGAATCGGGGTTTAACAGCTAGATGCTCAAAGCAGTATCTAGCCTCATACATCATACACTATTGTTTCACGGTATGGCCGGTTGCCCTTCCTGACGCGAGATTTTAAATCACAAGAATCTGTTTTACGACTGGTTGCCCTTTCTGACGCAAAACTGGCAGTATCTAGCCTCTTACATCATACACTATTGTTTTCGACCGGTTGCCCTTCCTAACGTCAAAGGGATTAAGAATCTGTTTTACAACTAGTTGCCCTTTCTAACACGAGAATCAGGGTTTTACAGCTAGATGCTCAAAGCAGTATCTAGCCTCTTACATCATACACTGTTGTTTTACGGCCGGTTGCTCTTCCTGACGCGAGATTTTAAATCACAAGAATCTGTTTTACGACTGGTTGCCCTTTCTGACACAAAACTAGCAGTATCTAGCCTCTTACATCATACACTATTGTTTTCGACCGGTTGCCCTTCCTAACGTCAAAGAACTGGGATTAAGAATCTGTTTTACATCTAGTTGCCCTTTCTAACACGAGAATCGGGGTTTTACAGCTAGATGCTCTTCTTAGTGCAGGAACTAAGATTTTAAATCGCTGTATCACGAACTATTGTTTTACAGCCGGATTCCCTTCCTGACGCAAAACTAAGATTTTAAATCGCAAGAATTTGTTTTAAGACTAGTTGCCTTCCTGACGCAAAACTGGCAGTATCTAGCCTCTTACATCATACACTATTGTTTTACGGTACGGCCGGTTGCCCTTCCTGACGTCAAAGAACTAGGATTAAGAATCTGTTTTACAACTAGTTACCCTTTCTAATACGAGAATCGGGGATTTACAGCTAGATGCTCTTCTTAGTGCAGGAACTAATATTTTAAATTGCTGTATCACGAACTATTGTTTTACAGCCGGATGCCCTTCCTGACGCAAAACTAAGATTTTAAATCGCAAGAATTTGTTTTAAGACTAGTTGCCCTTCCTGACGCAAAACTGGCAGTATCTAGCCTCTTACATCATACACTTTTGTTTTCGACCGGTTGCCCTTCCTGACGTCAAAGAACTGGGATTAAGAATCTGTTTTACAACTAGATGCTCTTTTTAACACGAGAATCGGGGTTTTGTAGCTAGATGCACTTCTTAGATTTTAAATCGCTGTATCATGAACTATTGTTTTACAACCGGATGCCCTTCATGACGCAAAACTAAAATTTTAAACCATAAGAATTTGTTTTAAGACTAGTTACCCTTCCTGACGCAAAACTGGCAGTATCTAGCCTCTTACATCATACACTATTGTTTTCGACCGGTTGCCCTACCTGACGTCAAAGAACTCGGATTAAGAATCTGTTTAACAACTACTTGCCCTTTCTAACACGAGAATCGGGGATTTACAGGTAGATGCTCTTCTTAGTGCAGGAACTAAGATTTTTAATCGCTGTATCATGAACTATTGTTTTACAGCCGGATTCCCTTCCTGACGAAAAACTAAGATTTTAAATCAGAAGAATTTGTTTTAAGACTAGTTGCCCTTCCTGACGCAAAACTGGCAGTATCTAACCTCTTACATCATACACTATTGTTTTCTACCGGTTGCCCTTCCTGACGTCAAAGAACTGGGATTAAGAATGTTTTACAACAAGTTGCCCTTTCTAACATGAGAATCGGGGATTTACAGCTAGATGCTCGCCGATTGCCCTTCCTGACGGCATAAGTTGCCTGGATTTGAATCGCGGTATCCATCATTGTGTCTGACTTGCAAGTATGCAAGCTCACGCGTATTTTTTTTTGCTGATATATCATGCTACATCCGTTCGCCAGCTATAGCGGAAACTCGCAGTACTGCGTCTATTTCGTCTTACAACTTGGAGGAGACAACATGTGTACATATAATTTATGATCTTTCATCCCCTATTTTAAAAAAATGTAAATATGTAGTATCTCACAACATTCTTATCCGTGTGTGTGTGTTTCGAGAAAAAAAGAGTAACGTGTATCGGTGTTCTAGTCGTGTTACAATTACTAAGCGAGTGACCGAGCAAGTTGGCTACGCAGTGTGCTTTCTTGATTTTCGTATGACATATATCAGTGTATTTGCAATTACTAAGCGTCCTAGCAGTGCGATGAACGAGTTAGCTACGCGGTATAGATTTTTTTAAATTTTCGTACTAAGCAAATCATTTGAAGTGTTGCCGAGTTAGCTATGCGATATGTGCACAGTGTGTTTTTGATTTTCATACTAGGCAAGTGGTAGGCGAGATAGCTATGCGATATGTGCACAGTGTGTGTTTTTGATTTTTACACTAGGTAAATCATTGAAGTTGTACTTTTGCTCTGAACACATCAAACAATGTTCTTACAGTGTTCGATTCTAGTCTTGCTATGTTTCAGTCTAATTTTCTTAGAACAAAGGTATCCCCTAACATGTTGTATCGGATCACATGTTAAGGTTAACGACATCGAGTGTAGTGTTCGATTCTAGTCTTGTTATGTTTCAATCTAATTTTCTTAGAACAAAGGTATCCCCTAACATGTTGTACAGTGTTCGGTTCTACTTGTTTAGTGATCTGAACACATCAATCAATGTTCTGATCACATGTTAAGGTTAACGACATCGAGTGCAGTGTTCGATTCTAGTCTTGTTATGTTTCAATCTAATTTTCTTAGAATAAAGGTATCCCCTAACATGTTGTACAGTGTTCGGTTCTACTTGTTTAGTGATCTGAACACATCAATCAATGTTCTGATCACATGTTAAGGTTAACGACATCGAGTGCAGTGTTCGATTCTAGTCTTGTTATGTTTCAATCTAATTTTCTTAGAACAAAGGGATCCCCTAACATGTTGTATCGAGTACAGTGCTCGGTTCTAGTCTTGTTATGTTTCAATCCATTTTCTTAGAACAAAGTTATTCCCTGACATGTTGTACAGTGTTCGGTTCTACTTGTTTAGTGATCTGAACACATCAATCAATGTTCTGATCACATGTTAAGGTTAACGACATCGAGTACAGTGCTCGGTTCTAGTCTTGTTATGTTTCAATCCATTTTCTTAGAACAAAGTTATTCCCTGACATGTTGTACAGTGTTCGGTTCTACTTGTTTAGTGATCTGAACACATCAATCAATGTTCTGATCACATGTTAAGGTTAACGACATCGAGTGCAGTGTTCGATTCTAGTCTTGTTATGTTTCAATCTAATTTTCTTAGAATAAAGGTATCCCCTAACATGTTGTATCGAGTACAGTGTTCGGTTCTACTTGTTTAGTGATCTGAACACATCAATCAATGTTCTGATCACATGTTAAGTTTAACGACATCGAGTGCAGTGTTCGATGCTAGTCTTGTTATGTTTCAATCTAATTTTCTTAGAACAAAGGTATCCCCTAACATGTTGTATTATGTACAGCGTTCGATTCTACTTATGTAGTGTTCTGAACACACCGAACAATGTTTTAATCACATGTTGAAGTTAACGACATCGAGTACAGTGTTCGATTCTAGTCTTGATCACTTATTTTGTGTTCTGAACACATCAATCAATGTTCTGATCACATGTTGTATCGAGTACAGCGTTTGATTCTACTCTTCTTATGTTTCGCAAGTCTAATCATGTACAATCATGTTATCGCTGCACACGCTTGCCTTCGCGATGCAGGTTTAAACTTGTTCGATATAAAGCTATGCCTTGACATAAGAGGCGGAGGTAGAGAAGGAGGAGGAGGAGAATGATAAGGTCTCAACAGCCTATGTATAGTCGTCATTGTTTAAAGATGACACCTGTCAAAATAATTTAACAAATTATCTACCACCACATTTCAGCTAAAGAGGGTAGCAGGGTGCTCTGTTGATTAAGCACATACAATTTCAATTTGCTCTCCACCGCATGCATAACAGCAACCGTTATCTTGCGCAGTAGCCTCTAAGCTAGCTTTCTTCATAAGAGTAGCCGCCATCTTGTGCGAGCACCCCCTAGGCTGTCTCATAAGGAGCTATGTATAGCCGCCATCTTGCGTCCGCCATCTTGTGCAAGGATCCTCAAGCCGCCTCATAAGAGCAACCTCAATCTTGCGCAAGCATCCCTAGGGTGTCTCATAAGGTGCCTTGTATAACCACCATCTTGCGCAAGCATCCCAAGGGCGTCTCATAAGAAACTATGTATAGCGATCATCTTGCATAAGCACCTTTCAGGAGTCATGTATAGCCACCATCTTGTGCAATTAGCGTCGAGAGATGGCTGCTGTAGAATTTTTCTTTTTAAATTATCCGCCACCATTTTTCAACTAAAGAGTGTAGCACTGAGGTTTGCGATGTAAGATGGCGGATGACAGCTGACAAAAAGCGCGTGAGTTTGTTTACTAAACAAGAGCACGTGGAATTTGCCGCCACCACATTTCAAAGGTATCTAGCTAAAGATGGCAGCACGGTGCTTTTTTGATTAAAGATGGCGGATGACGGCTAACAGAACTTTTCAAATTGCCCGCTACTACAGAGAGCAGCACGGTGCTCTGTAGATTGAAGATGGCGGATGACAGCTGACGAAATTGCCCGCATGATAGCAGCACAGTGCTCTATTGATTAAAGATGGTGGATGACAGCTGTCAAAAAAAGCACGTGGCTTTGTGTACTAAACAAGAGCACATAGAATTTACCGCCACCACATTTCAGAGGTATCTAGCTAAAGAGTACAGCACTGAGGTTTGTGATGCAAGATGGCGGATGACAGCTGTCAAAAAGCACGTGGAATTTGCCACCGGCACGAAGAGGGCAGCACGGTGCTCTCTGGCGGTTGACAGCTGTCAGAAAAGCACATGGGTTTGTTTCCAAACAAGAGCGCGTAGAATTTACCACCCCCACATAGAGGGCAGCACGGTGCTCTCTGGATTCAAGATGGCGGATGATAGCTGTCAAAAAAGTGCATAGGTTTGTTTCCAAACAAGAGCATAAGGAATTTTTCAAATTGCCCCCACTACATTTCAAAGGTATCTAGCTAAAGAGTGCACCACTGAGGTTTGCGATGCAAGATGGCGGATGACAGCTGTGACGTACCACATTTCAAAGGTAAGTAGCTAAAGAGGGCAGCACGGTGCTCTCTGGATTAAAGATGGCGGTTGACAGCTGCACGTGGCTTTGTTTCCAAACAAGAGCATAAAGAATTTCTAAAATTGCCGCCATTACATTTCAAAGGTATCTAGCTAAAGAGTGCAGCACTGAGGTTTGCGATGCAAGATGGCGGATGACAGCTGTGACGTACCACATTTCAAAGGTAAGTAGCTAAAGAGGGCAGCACGGTGCTCTCTGGATAAAAGATGGCGGATGACAGCTGCACGTGGCTTTGTTTCCAAACAAGAGCATAAAGAATTTCTCAGATTGTCGCCACTACATTTCAAAGGTATCTAGCTAAAGAGTGCAGCACTGAGGTTTGTGATGCAAGATGGCGGATGACAACTGGACGTACCACATTTCCAAGGTAAGTAGCTAAAGAGGGCAGCACGGTGCTCTATGGATTAAAGATGGCGGATGGCAGCTGCACGTGGATTTGTTTACAAACAAGAGCATAAAGTATTCCTCAAATTACCGCCACTACATTTCAAAGGTATCTAGCTAAAGAGTGCAGCACTGTGGTTTGCGATGCAAGATGGCGGATGACAGCTGTGACGTACCACATTTCCAAGGTAAGTAGCTAAAGAGGGCAGCACTGTGCTCTGTAGTTTAAAGATGGCGGGTGACAGCTGCACGTGGCTTTGTTTATCTCACGCTAGTGAGGTTAAGTTGGTAGCACTAAGGTTTAGGCCCGCCAAGATGGCAGCACTGCTGATGACAGGTGACGAATTTGCAGCTACTGCGATAAAGAGGGCAGCACAGTGCTCTGTGGTTTAAAGATGGCGGATGACAGCTGTCAAAAAAGCACGTGGATTTGTTTATCTCACGCTAGTTAGCTTAAGTTGGGACTACTGAGGTTTTGGGCCTGTCAGGATGGCATTATTGAGGTTAGCGATGCGTTGTTGTCTGTCAAAAAGCACGTTGCTGTCAAAAACACGTGGATTTGTTTTCCTCGCGCTAGTTAGGTTAAGTTGGTACTACTGAGGTTTAGGCCCGTCAAGATGGCAGTACTGAGGTTAGCGATGCGTTGTTGTCGATGATAGCTGTCAAAAAGCACGTGGCTTTGTTTACAAATTCAAATTTCCCGCGGGTGGTGGAGGAGACCTCTGGGTGGCCTCTGGCTGAGGTGGTGGTGGAGGAGGCATCTGGGAGGCCTCTGGCTGTGGTGGTGGTGGAGGAGGCCTCTGGGAGCCCGGTGGTGGTGGTGGCCGCCGAACTGTCCAATTATACTACTGATAGGCATACATCAAACCAATGCTCAAGCACAGGGAGTGCCACATATCCTTCAGAACCAGTCTTCTTCTTCTTCTTTTTCTGCTGCTGCTGCTCTTTTTTCCCTCGCGCGTGTGAGATTGCGGGTGCGACTGTGTAGCAGATGTGGATTTGGCCCTGTTTTACTGGCGGATGCCCTTCCTAACGCCAATCCTATGTGGAGGGATGTAATTACTATTGCGTGTACCAAGCGAGTTGGACGTGCGGTTAGGGGCGCGCAGCAGTGAGCTTGCATTCGGGACATAGTTCGAACCCCGCTATCAGCAGCCCTGAGGATGCTTTTCCGTGATTTCCCATTATCACACCTGGCAAATGCTAGGGCTGTTCCTTAATAAAAGCCACGGTTGCTTCCTTCCCACTCCTAGTCCTTTCCTATCCCATCATCACCATAAGTGCGACGTAATGTCTCTAAAAACGAAGACTCTGTCACTCAGTTCAATATACTACTACTCTTTATGACTACTAAGATGCTTTACGTACGCCAATTTCTATAACACCACCACCTTCCATGTAAAAGCACCTGGCGACTCATATACATCAAATAAGTCTTTATCAATATTGAAAATCACTAAGAACGATCACAAGCAGACTCGAAATAATGACTTCACAATTATTACTTTAAACACGTAACCGCGATCTCATACAACCTATGCACGGCCTGCGTTCATGGCCATATTGCCGCTAATCGAAACCTGCCGTAAGGTCTGAGTCGGTCTTGGTTAGTGCTACAGTCGTTCTCGTTGGCTGACTGTACTGCGATGTTGTCATGTTCGTTACTAGTGGTGCTGTGCTATGTAGTGCAGGACTCCACTCGCCTTGTTCGGGTAATACTTAAGAGATAAAAGTTTGGCAATCAAAATAATCATTATAAAATCATTTCACAACGTCCATATGAACGTTAAAAGGAGTCTAGAGCAGATTACACGCTTAGAACTCTGAAAATTTAATATTAAATACTATGACCTAATTCTCTGAGCACGTATCTCCACACTGACATGTTGCTAATGGAAAAATTCAAGAGTTTGAATTAGTCCATTGTCACCCCAGCCCTAAGTCAGTTCAATTTAGTGTCCATATTATTTCCTCACGGACCGAGTTAATTGAGTTTGAAACACCTTTGTTCTTTATTTCTCTCGAGAATGGAGACATGTAATCACAATTTACTGTATTCTGAGGCTGTGCTGTGTGTTGGTAAATGTTAATTTTCTTTCGGTCTACTCGGTGTCCCAGAAGCTGAAGGGGAGGTCAGGACGTTGTGCCTGGCTGATACATTATCACAATTAAAGAAGTAAGCCGAGTAATATTTTACATATTCTTAAGAGCTAGCTGCTTATTTAGTGTCTTAATGGTAATTTGATTCAACTGGGGCTAGAAAAGATGAACAGTTTGCAGGAAAAATACACTGGAGTTCTACTTTTGTTATTTATAATACTAATATAATAAAACATAACAATAAGCAGTGTTCTGATATGTGGGAATGAACTATAAATTGTAAAACAAATTAAATACCTTAGAGAAAGTATAATATGCAATTTAAATGAAAAACATTTCTTGGACAGAGAGAACGAATAAATTATCCAGAGCCCAAAAAGTAACCAGAAATACATACAACAAGAAATATTTGTCAATAAATACAAAATTGAAACATTATAAGACTGTAGTCCAACATGAAATAACATTATTTAAACTAAGGTAAAAGAATAACATAGACACAATTTTAAAAATGGAAAGAAGAATAGTAAGAACATGCATTAATAGAAGTACAAGAAAGAAGAAGAGTGGAGTATCATCTCAAATGCAGCAGTATATCAGGAAATAGAACCTATAATAGATTTCATAAGAAAGAAGAGAATATCATTCTTTGGTCATCTGTTGAGAACACATCAAGATAGGTATACGCAGAATTTTGGAGAAGCTTTGGAAACAAAAACAACAACTTGTCTGGATAAAAGAAATAAAGGGAGACATGAAATAATCAGACATAACACTGGAGGATTTAAAGAATGAATCAAACAAAGTAAATAAATTGAAGAATAGTAAAATTAGATTCCTACCAAAAATTGATAAAAGAGAAACAACTAAAAGGGCATTTTCAGAAGAAGAACGAAAACGAAGATCAGATAGAATGAAGAAATACTGGAAGAACAGAAAGGAAAAAACATAAAACATCATGGAAGACCGGCCGTCAAAGCGCAATAAATAATACATAAAAAATACTTTAATCACGGGAATTCACGTTTCTAATCTTCTTAAAATATATCTAACTCAAACTATTATGTTTTCTATATTAAACTAGTGTATTGTTTGAACCTCACCTTCGGCTGTCCTAAGAAGGTTTCCTGTGGTTTACCATTTTCACTTCCAGGCAAATCTGGGACAGTACCTATTCATCCTTCCACCTCCTTACCCACTTCTATTCACTATCATTCATTTCATCTTCATTAGCTTCTCAACTTAGTTTGACGTCAGAGAGGGCATCGAGCCGGGAAAACATGCCAAATAAATTCATCTCACCTCATCTCCAACCCCATATTCAGAAATGGGACTAAGGAGCATACATACATACATACATACATACATACATACATACATACATACATACATACATACATACATACATACATACATACATACATACATACATACATACATACATACATACATACATACATACATACATACATACATACATACATACATACATACATACATACATACATACATACATACATACATACATACATACATACATACATACATACATACTGTTTCTTCTATTACGCGGTAGAACAATTTGTTACTATCAACAAGCTGTATAACAAGAAATTATCGCATAGTTCCCGATAAAATTGGTGTGGTTTTGAAGAAGACGGACGAGCGTTGAGGGAGCTGACTCAGTGTCTAGCCACTTGACTCCCAGCCCACATAACTCAGGTTCAAACCTTTAACTAGAACCGGTACGTGGAAATCGGAAGTGCATCTGGTTTTACAACTTTCGCCAAGTCCTAAGCGGAGCCTGGGAATAATAATAATAATAATAATAATAATAATAATAATAATAATAATAATAATAATAATAATAATCGTATGACCACAGTTACCATGTGCAGGCATTTTGATTAAATGCTAGTTAGGGTTGCTTGAGTGTCAGTTTAGATACTCCGTATTACTCCACTAGATGTCAGAGAAACGAATCTCTGCTGCTTGATCTGTAGCTGAGATTTAATATTTTTTCGTGTAAAAACCAAATGCATAACCAGAAATCTTCTACATACTGACACTTTACGACGTCGAGTGCCGAAAGGACATTTTTCCGCCCTGCAAAAATCTGACCACCTCTATCGGGTTTGAAGCCGGAATCTTGGAATGTGGAGGGCAATAATCTACCACAGACCCACAGAGGGAGACAACATGGGCGGCGCTCTACAAACTCACGTAAACATTGCCTCTTTCCCAATATCGAAAGAAATGAATATAATCTTAACCGAACAAGTTGGCTGTGCGGTTAGGGTCGCGACCGTCGGCAGCCCTGAAGATGGTTCTCCGTGGTTTCCCATTTTCACACCAGGCAAATGCTGGTGCTGTACCTTAATTAAGACAATGGCCACTACCTTCACATCTTTGCGTCACCGAAGACCTCCAATTTGTTAGAGCGAAGTTAAACCACTAGGCAAAATAAAACCGTACTTGTAGAAAACTCTATCCTTTAGTTTTTTATAATAACCACTAGAATGAAATGATGCAGAAGTCAGATGCATTCTTCCATGTCAGTCGTTCACCCCAAACATTGCCTGAGGCTAACCAGTGTGTAGAGCCCTAATCCAAAGACTGAAAAACTCAAAGAACGAAGAAAAGATGCCGCAGGTCTCGAAGCCGCCTCAAATAAATGTGACAAATACGCCAGTGTTTAAGTAGATTCTATTTTGCATTCAATTATTCCTTTTGGGTTGTAACACATCCATCAATCTTGTTGAAATATACAATGATGAGACCGTTCAGTACCACGTCACTAGACATGTCAGGAATCCCTGTAAGGTATATGTGCCGTCTTCCGCATCGATTTATGAAATAGTTGGTTTCAAATAGCATTTATGTCATGTCTGGGATACGAACAATGCTGCGCGAGTTCAGAGGCAGGAGCCCTAGTTACGCGTAAGGAGAGAGAGAGAAGCTCTGGGCACAGCGTGCAATAGAGCTAGCGATATGACACTAGGCTTAAAATGCTGTCTGTGCCAGAAGGTGGGGTTAATTTACAGGGTTTCAACTTAAGAACTGGATATTACCATTTTTCTCTGCATATTTCCTGGGTACCAACCCACAAATTTCGCGGGATTACTACTACTACTACTACTACTACTACTACTACTACTACTAATTCGTCACAAGCCCAGGAAAACTAGATAAAAGGGATCAATGAGATCCGTATAATTTGCAGTATTTAATGATGTAAAAATATGATTTACTTCTCGACGCTTTCTAAATGACGCCACTTAAGACAGCATCGCAGTAATAAAGACTATACTAGACTTAACTAAATTTGGCCTCTGACAGGTAAGGTTGGAGGGAGGAGCACTGCACGTGCCATTTCACAAGGTTGCCACATTCCAGCATTCCTTTCTACATGATCTTACCCCTCGCTTCCGGCTCACTTGTTCCCTCCTTCATTCTGACCGCTGTGATCTGTTGTAGACTACCTGGCCAGGCGGTGTCGTCCCATTTGCGATCACTCTTATACAAACAATCAGGCTCTTATCAGAGACACTGACAGGTTTGGCAACTCCCAGCAAGACGAGCTGCCCTGGAGTTTTATCTTCATGGCAACCGCAGTCGCCCCACCCTCGTTTCCATGGCAACCACACAGCCACTCCCTTTATCCCGCCTCGGCAGGCAGTAAACGGACCTCCTTCTAAGAAATGTCAGACGCCAACTCTTATTATTAGCAGTATAGATGACATTTGGGGTTTTTCTTAACTCAGAGCTTGGAGTCACCATCACTCCCACTGCGTGTGCCTAAAATCCAAAGGACGCAGTCGTAATTACCGTGAAGCATGCGATCCGATTTGAATGAAAATAGTTCAGTAGATAGAGAGTGTAAATAGCTACAAAGCGAGCATCCATTCGACTATGGAAGATGACTATTAGCGGAGCGAGTATGTCAAAGTGGGAGGGGCGTTCCCTCTCCATAGCGAACTCCACTAGTCAACTATTTAAGGCGTGTCACACTGCAAATTTGAGATTATTCTATGTCACGGTTTGTCTGGTTCACGTCGCAGTGCAGACTAAGTATTACTTTCTACAGTCATTGTGTGATAGGTGTGTGTGTGATACCTACATCAAGTACGGGTGATCAGTACTCCTCTTGTGATAGAATGAATGCTATATACTATTGTGATACTCTATACAGGCTCAATACATGATTTTCATTTAGAGATCGTGTCACGCTATCTGTGATCGCCAGTGCGTAGTAAGACAGTGAGTACGATGAGCTAAAATCAGTGTGCTATAGTTAGCCCGTGTGCAGTTATCAGATGCTAAAACGCTATCAAATAAATGTAATCATATTAGCCAGGAATGAGTATGTGAAGAGTGACGCACAGTTGGGATAGATAAATTATTAAGTATAGCTATCTGTAATGAACGGGGCGCAAGTGGCGATCTATAAGGACATTAATCGCTACTTGTGGTAGTCCATCTCGAGCCTATGATTGGTCACTACCTTTATCGCATTTATCTCGACGTCAGATAAACAGTACTTCAAATAACTAGTCTTACATTTGTGTTCACATGTATGTGAGTGCCCCTTGAACCCAGTACCGACAGCTATAAGATCGCGCGTATGTTCAGCGGTATTCCTGAGTGGAAGGACAGCGTGGGATTTCAACGGATTGGAGGTAGCAGTTTCCAGTACATCATGGAGTCAACGCGGAGCCAGATGAACCCAGGATCTACTACTAGCGAGATGGCGGTCATTGATAACCAAATCCGTATGGATATCGCCAGATGACAGCAGGGTACACACCGCATAATTTGCAGTATTTAATGATGTAAAAATATGATTTATTTCTCGACGTATTCTTAACGACGCCACTTAAAACAGCATGTATGTTCACATGTATGTGAGTGCCCCTTGAACCCAGTACCGACAGCTACAAGATCGCGCGTATGTGCAGCGGTATTCCTGAGTGGAAGGACAGCGTGGGATTTCAACGGATTGGAGGTAGCAGTTTCCAGTACATCATGGAGTCAATAATATCTTAGCATGAAAATCGGTCAAAGGTCGCATTCATATGATAATTTAACTTTGTAGATAAATTCAGCAGCATGCATTTTAATTTTACGTATGACGTGTAGATACCAAGATAGCAAGCCCACTACAGCTTTCAAACTGCAATTCTTAATGCAATACTTTCTATTATATTTATTAATATAAGCTGTTATGACATTTCTCATTCGTTTATGGATATGGATATGTCTCCTGTAATTATTAGGTGTCTGCTTTCCATCCTTATTAAATGAAGGTCTAACTCCTCTACAAAATCTATTGGATTGTAGTCTGGTGGTTTATATACAGCCATAATGATCCAAAATAGTGTTCCATTAAACCAAACTTCCCCTGATAAATTTGTAAAATTATTTTTAGAATTTTCTTTTCTTTAAGTGTGAACCCTTCCTTGACATCAATTACTTTTCCTCGAACCTTAGAAACATTTCTTATTAAATAATACATACTATAGCCTTCTGACACATACTGCTCATTTACTATCTCATTATTTATATTTAATTCACTGTATATTAACATATATACTAGTAGCCAGCTGTTATTTGAGTCATCAGTCTATAGACTGGTTTGATGGTGCTCTCCATGCAACCCTATTCTGTGCTAACCTATTAATTTCTGCCTTACTACTACATCCTTCATCTGCCCTAATCTGCTTGTCATATACATACCTTGCTCTACCCCTTCCGTTTTTACCTGCCACACCTCCCTCAAAAACCAACTGAACAAGTCTTGGGTATCTTAAAATGTGTCCTATCATTCTATGTCTTATTCTCATCAATTTTAGCCAAATCGATCTCCTCTCGTCAATTCGATTCAGTACCTCTTCATTCGTCATACGATCTACCCATATCATCTTCATCATTTTTCTCTAACACCACATTTCAAGGGATTCTATTCTCTTTCTTTCTGAATAATATTATGCCCTTCTAACTCATACTGCTCAATTTCCATCTCATTATTTCTGTTTACTTCACTGAATATTAGCACGTCTACCAGTAGCCAGTTATGCCTTAATATTATACCAATCTGATCCCAGTATCTTATGAATTACGCACATTTCACTTTCTTATTTGTTTGTCAACTCCAGGCATTCATCACAATTAACATAGTTCTTAATCTAGTAATGAACTACTACTATCACTGTAACTAACATCCTGATGGGGTCATGGATGGATGAAGTGTGTGTGTGTGTGTCACACAAGTGGACTGTCTTCCAGTTTTATGGCCGGTTGACCTTCCTGATGCCCATTTCGCGTTGAGGGATGTACTGAACTTTTGCATATTCCAGTAGTAGTTGACAATATGGGAAGTTGTGTGCAAATGAAGCAATGTGCACTGTGGCAAATACAAACACTCCGACCCCGAGCTTGATGAATTAACCAGGTGCGGCTAAAATGAATCGAACCTGGGACCCCCTTAACCGAAGATTATCGCACTGACCATTTAGCGAAGGAGCCGGGCGTTATATTATTATTATTGTTATTATTATTATTATTATTATTATTATTATTATTATTATTATTATTATTATTATTATTATTATTATTATTTAGCGTATGATGAATACAATATTATATACAATATGTACAACAAGCATGCCAAGTTCATAGCTGAAGTTCCATGTCAAAAGTTGAGAAAGAGAGAAAAGAACTTCACTTGAGACACAGTGTAAGTCCTCTATAGAGCCTCTATAAGCAAGCAAAGGACACTCAAATGCAATGTGATCCACTGTCTGCTCCTCTTCTCCGCAGTCATATTGCGGTGATGTTTCCCATCCCCATGTGAAGAAAGTGGCTCCACATCTACCTTGGCCGGTCTCAATACGGTTTAGCGTCCTCCACTGCCGTCTGGGAAGGAAAAGTCCATCTGGGCACTTTCAGGGGTTCTTAATGATGTGATGATGTGGTAACAAAGATAGCTGTTGCCATTGTTCTTTCCAGGCGTCCGATATATTATTATTATTATTATTATTATTATTATTATTATTATTATTATTATTATTATATTATTATTATTATTATTATTATTATTATTATTATTATTATTATTATTATTATTATTATTATTATTATTATTATTATTTGATCAGAGCACCAAACAGTAGTGACAAATCAAACATAAATAAAAAACAACTGAAAGGAAATCAGGTTATGAAACCTTAAAACATGAACAGTCCGTCTCTGTGGTGTAGTGGTTAGTGTAATTAGCTGCCACCCCCGGAGGCCCGGGTTCGATTCCCGGCTCTGCCACGAAATTTGAAAAAAGTAGTACGAGGGCTGGAACGGGGACTACTCAACCTCGGGAGGTCAACTGAGTAGAGGTGGGTTCGAGTCCAACCTCAGCCATCCTGGAAGTGGTTTTCCGTCGTTTCCCACTTTTCCTCCAGACAAATGCCAAGATGGTACCTACTTAAGGCCACCGACGCTTCCTTCCCTCTTCCTTGTCTATCCCTTCCAATCTTCCCATCCCCCACCAAGGCCCCTGTTCAGCTTAGCAGGTGAGGCCGCCTGGACGAGATACTGGTCATTCTCCCCAGTTGTATCCCCGACCCAATGTCTCACGCTACAGAACACTGCCTTTGAGGCGGTAGAGGTGGGATTCCTCACTGATTCCGAGGAAAAAACCAACCCTGGAGTGTAAGATTAAGAAAGAAAGAAAGAAAACATGAAAATTCTCAATCAAGTTAATTACACCTCTGTACAGTAGGTGGCACTAAGTATTAACAGTAGAGACACCTTGTGAAAATATACTACCTACATTAAATTTTGTTGATGTGGTAAAGTTCAGACAGTTTTTGGTAAGTAGCACAGCAGTGTGAAGATGCGGCGGCAATTCACACTCAGAGAGAGCTTTAAGTAATGTTATTATTATTATTATTATTATTATTATTATTATTATTATTATTATTATTATTATTATTATTATTATTATGGGCACAGAACCTTCGACAGCGGACCAACATCCACGATAAGGCAACTTTGATACAGGAAATACAAGCTAGAAGACATTACTCCACAATTTTCACCAACCTTCTGTGAGCTGACGGCACCAGAATTATTGTTACATCAGTGAAGATTACTCTAAGTAACTTTATCTGCCTTATTCATAGATTTGAATAATATCAAATCATTCTATATTAAATATATATATAATCTGCTTTACGTCACACGGACACATGTCTTCTTGCAACGATGGGATTGGAAAGGGCTAAGAGCGAGAAGGTAACGACCGTGCTCGTAATTAAGGTACAGCTTCAGCCAGCATTTATCTGATGTGAAAATGATAAGCTACGGAAACCACCTTCAGGGCTGTCAATAGTGGGGTTGGAACCCACTACCTCCCGAATGTAAGCTGATAGCTACGTGACCCAAATCGCGTGGCCACTTACTCAATAAATTCAATAAGCCAAGTGTTCAAACAAAGGCAGTCTAGCAGCTAGCCTGTTACGAGAGATGAAATCACATCACATATAGACCTATTGTACTTCACACACTGTCACACACACTACTGGTTTAGATTTAGACTAAAGTTTGAACGCCATTGTGTGGTCGATACGGCTGACACAAGCAGCTGAGCAGTAGGTGGAGACAAGCTTGTTTGGGTCTAGGAGCGGCCACGCATGTGGATAATTAACGAAACTCAACTGTTGTTTCAAAAATGAAGTTCCCAGAAGAACACCATAATTTAATTTCATCTATTGCAAATGTTAAAACATCTAAGATCTCTAAGCCTTTACGATATTGAAATTACCAGCGGATCACCCTATTGTGGCAGTGGGCTCGTCAGTTGGATTACCACAACTTTTCAAGGCGCTGGTGGCTAGTGCGCCATCCACCTCACTTAGTGCCGAGGTTACGGATAGTGGCGACTTTTACGACTTACACTCTTCCAGGACACTTCACGATCTGAACGAACATGGTTTTTCTTTGATTTACACTCGTTATGTCAAGCCAGTTAGCTTCTATTTAAAAATTATCTGTGGTAATTTAATGAGAGCTCCAGAATATATCTAGAGATAAACTGGAATTTGAGTTGTTTTCATTTTGATTATTTAGCGAATAACTACAAAATTCCATAAGTAATCATTTGTTTTGCGTATTGGGAATACATGAATATAAACCAAATAAAATAAATAGGTATTTATAAGCTATTTAAAGAGCACAACTTTCAGCACGGAAGTATACCGTTTCATTTTTACATTTAAATTATTTGGGCCAGTGTCCTAATATGTCGTCTGTCGCCTTCATCAGAATAATATAGTTACGTCCGGCTTGTTGTGTGGTCTGTAGTCAAATGCTTCATGGAAGATGTTTCATTGTGATATTCTGATTAATTTATATAACAACAAGCGCACATAGGTGCGGTAAAGTGAATTTGATGACATTAAAACGATAACATTGTGCTGATAGATACTTATTGATTGGCTGAATTTCCTGATAATCTTATCTCGGATTGGTTACTTGAGCCATGAGACACTAGTCATAGAAATTCAATGGACATTAATTTATCATAGTTATATACTGTATATATCATTACTGCTGCCACACGAAGTCTAATACTGATAAATACATGCTAGTATTAATATCACTAGCGGCCAGCCCATTGCACTATAGAAACCCTTTCCTTATTTTATTGACTCATATTTATGGTGAATTTATTGGTTAAAAGAACAACTTATTATATTCCTGTTAGCATGTTTGAATAAGGTGAAGTTTCCTATCGTACGGTATTCATTTCGTAGTGCAGTTTTACAAACGAAAGCCTCCTGTGCTCAAACCTGCATGATGAAATATGGCACATTCAGCTGATATTTATAAGCAATTAATTACGAGAAACTCGCATTAATTAATTTATTGGCACCTCAAAACACATTTTCAGTACATTCAAGATTGCAGGACTGAGTAGCTCAGATGGATGAGCTCAGAATAAAAGGTTCAATCCAAGCTAAGTCTGACAGCATTTGAAGGTTTTCAAATACTGTACGTTAATCTCTTGTCTGTAGTTTATCGATTTCTACGCAAAGGAATACCGCTGGGGCAAATTTTTAATACGCAAAATCAGTAAAATAATTAAATCTGGGAAGATTAATAGTAATCTCAAGTACATTATAGGGATTGAGTTCTTGAATTTGTGATGGTGATTACTGAAATAAGAGAAGTACAACTAGTTAACCATCCTCTGTATCCCAGAATTATTTAGGGCAAGGATATTATAAGACATATTGGTCTTAATAACCATTCTTAATATGTGGTTAAGAATGAGACTATATGATTCTCTTATTAGAAGGTCTCGGTGGCTTGGTTGGAGATCGATTTCTTTTCAGTTTGAAGACAATATCCTCATAGTCATTTTTATTATCTAACAAAAATCTTTAAAGCAAACAAACATATAGTAATAATTCAGTTCGATAAGTTAGAGACAGTATTCTAGTTGTAAGTTGTTCTATCACTTACCTGTACTTCCCCCAGTCCATGTACGCCTGATAGAGGTAGCCCAGCAAGGTGAACTTGTCGTCCCGTTTACGAATGCGCTTGAGTGCACTGCGCCACTTTCGTACAGCTGCCTGCTGCTTGTGCTGGTTGTAGAGGCGAAGGCCCTGCTCGACCTGTAACCAACAGACGAGGATAGTTGAGTAACAATTTTAAACAGTACAAATCTCTCATTTTCATGAAAGTAATAGCGAGTCTTCTAAAAGCATTCTAAACATTTTAAGTTGCTTATATTATTATTTAAGGTTAAACACTTAATGAAATTTGAGAGATACTTGTGGGCTCTGGCCCGTTTTTGCATTACTCTGCAGTCAGAGACAACATTGCGACACAGTCTCAAGATGCATTTTTTGTCAGGGGATCTTTGTGTCCACATCCCAAGTAAACAATATTGTTGTCTGCATCTGTATTCATTACACAGGAGTAAAACTTTGAAGAATGGTTTCGTTTACAGACGAGTAAATGATCTTCGTTTTCACACATGATGAATAGAAAATGCCACCATGAACTAAATAATAATAATAATAATAATAATAATCGTATGGCCTCAGCTACCGTTTGCAGACATTTCGATTTGACGCCATCTGGCTGTCTGCTCGTCAATTTCGACGTTCCGGCTTACTCTGTCTGCCATCTAGCGGACCTAGAGTAAACCGGATCTCTCTTGGGCGTCTATGGCTGAGATTTAATTAATTTTGTCGGGTAAATACCAAATGTATCACCAGAGATCTTTTACATGCCGACATCGTACGACATGGAGTGTCGAATGGACTTTTTTCCGCCCTTCAAAAATCCGACTACCTCTGCCGGGTTTGAACCCGCTATCTTGGGATCCGGAGGCCGACACTCTACCACGGATCCACTTATACTGCATGTAATACCGGAGGTCGGTAATCACCAGGCCCAAGTTTCAACAGAATACTGTCCTATGCTGGCCTGTACTGGGGACATTGGGAGGTCTCTAGCTGTGATGACGATGGGGAGCGTGCGAGGTCAGTGAACGTGAACTGACGGGAGGTGTTCAAAATGCGCTCAATGCTAGACCAATAGACTCGTCGAAAAATATTTTTTTAATAAACCGCGCCCAAAAGAGCTGAAATGGATGTCACCATTCGCGTTGGACTGAGTCACAGTGCTATCTTCGAAGTTTAGAAACTGTTCATGAGACGCAAACGGTTGTTGAATGACAACGCAAAATAACTTACAAGGAGGATCTGTATTTGGTGCTTTTGGCACGACGTAGGCCCTCTGCTACTGCCACATCGTTCCGCCAGGATCTTCGGAGGACCACCGGGGTGAATGTGTCAGATTAGACAGTGCTAAATCCGCCACACGACAGTGGACTGACATCAACGAGGCCTGTGCCAAAAGCTCCTCTTAGAACCACACCATAGGGCAGCTCGTGTGAAGTGGGCAACTGTTCAACAGTGGTGGCATCAGGAGTAGTGGAAGTGAAGGCTTTTTTATTGACGAGGTCACCATAAGCTTGTATTCATATAGAAGGAGCACTAGAGTCTGGAGAAGATCCGGTGAGAGATGGAACTAGCCCTTCAGCAGCAAGAGGGTTCCATCATATTTTGGGATGGGATCATGTTTGGTTGACGTACGCTTCTAATACCTATCCATGGTTACATGACTGGTATACTACACAGATAAAAAATCCTCCACCTTGTAGTTACAGGATTTTCTGCCACTGTGAGTGGGGGCTTTACACTACTAGATGATAATGCCCATGGTTATCGATTTAGAGACGCATGGTATGCAGCGAATGGTGTGGCCGGCATATTCTGTAGCTTGGATTGTGTTGAATATACATGACATGAACTGAAGAGAGAAATTACACACCATCCTAATCCTCTGCTAACATTCAGCAACCGACTGAAGCTCCTATTCAAGAATAGGATGGTCTGCCCCAAAACAAGTTAGATTTTTCGGTGCTGAGTGTGCTTAGTCATGTTCAGTATCATGCGTCAGGGCCTAGGTGGCTATTCAACTGATATGTCACATAATGAAAAATCATTTTGTGTTCAAAATTCCACATTGCTAACTTGGTGCTTTTGTTGAGTTTCTTTTGATGTTTGCATAACTTACTGCATGTTATTTTTCTTTGTACACATCTTTCGTAATGTATAATATACGTACACACTCATAGTAAAATAAAAAGTACGCTAAACGAGAATATGGAAAACATTCTCTAGTATTGTAATAGGGAACAACACTATCAAAGGGAATTCGTAAGAATAGTATCCAATATGTAGAAAGCCACACAGTTCATATTATAACAAAGGATGGCGGTTCGGTCGTAAAATAATTTGAAAACCTCATCGACTTTGGTACGTGAGTATCACACATTAAAGGAAGTCCAAATGTAATTACAGCATGAATAATGGAGAATGAAGGTGCTGTAAAACAACTTGACACATTCATTTGAAGCAAGGAGATAAAGGAAACACGCGAGAAGGGTCGTCGGTAAAGGGAATGAAGGCATTATCACGCTGTGTGCATCATTATTGAGGGGAGTGACGCTGAGAAACTGGTGACAGTGGAAATGGATTATTGAGGACGAATTGAAATCGCCGATAAGAAAAAAGGCATAACTTAATACCACCATATTGCAGAATGTCATAGTCAAACCGCTGAAGTGATGTGGCTATATAAGGAGAATAGCTGAAGAGTCGTGGTCCCAGAGTGTTTGAAAGTGGCAGTCAACAATGTGCAGAAGAGGAGGTCTTCACTTGCTTGGGATGATGCAGTGAAGGAAGCAATGGGAAGGAGTAGAGTAGGAAATGAAGACCAGAGGGATAAACATGTATTGCAGCTAGTATGCGAGAGATACCGAGAGGTGTAAACAAACACAACAACAACAACAACAACAACAACAACAACAACGTTGCTGTTTATGTAATATTTCACATAGTACCACTTGATATGATTTCCGGCTGACATACGAGAGTAATTCTTTCGATCGGTCATTTACATACATGTAAATTCTGTACTCTATGGAAACTACAGAATTTCTACGCTTTCGTAATTGGATATAATACCTTAATTTGTAATGCAGCAAAGCGTAAACATCAAGATGTGTTACAGATTGTGAAAATCGGCGACAGAGACGCATGCAATGTTGGTGCAAGTGTATGGAACAGAAGCCGTACGCAGGAAATGTGTTTACGACTGGTTCAAACGCTTTTGGAATGGACAGGAAACCCTTGATGATTCTGCTCACGACCTCTGTCCCTTCGAGCGAGACTGTTACAAAAACCCAGTAGGGCAGTCCCTCATTTTCCCCACCCATTTTTGTTTGTTTGCTAGTTTAATGTCACCTTAACTCAGGTTTTTGGTGGCGACGATGATAAAATAAGAAGGACGCGGCTGAGGACTTAGTAGTAGAGGTGCAGCACCGGCATTTGCCTGATGTGAAGATGGGAAACCAAGGAAATCCATATTCAAGGTTGCTGATGGTGGTGTTCGAACCTCCATCTCGCTAGGTGATAAGTTTTCTCGAAATCGCTCTCTTGTTATAAGTCTATGAATGTTGCTACTACTTCTTGACCAAATAGGACGATCAAGCTACAGTTTCGTGACCGCGTGGATTGTTCTGAAGGCAATATAATAGTAGTTGTCGTTCTCCTGATTGTACTAGAAGATTTTTTCGTTGTTCTGCAATGGACCGAGCGAGCTGGCCGTGCGTCTTGGGTCACATAGCTGTAAGCTTGCATTCGGGAGATGGTAAGTTTGAATCCCACCGTCGGCATCCCTGAAGATGATTTCCCGTGATTTTCAATTTTCATACCATACAAATGACGCGGCTGTATCTTAATTAAGGCCACGAACGCTACCATCCCTATCCTGTCACTTTCCCATCCTCGCGTCTCCGAAAACCTTCGGTGTATTGGTGAGGCGTTACAAACTAGGGGTGGCCACTAACCTTACTTCTGGGAGCCGCAAATTTAGGAGACAAAAAATTGGGAGCATGTTTAGAAAATATTTTATAAAATGAAGACAAGTTTTTCATTTTATAACCAATGAAGGAACATTTCTTTTCTACACTACACAGAGCATTATTTTTCAGGTGCACATCAAGGAATGTGATTTCACTTTTGGGAAGTGCTTTTCTTAGTGTTCATTTCTGCTGTTGGTTTTTTGAAATCTGGCTGGTAATTGGTAAGCGCAGTTCGCACAAGTTTACTTAAATGTGCATCAGTTCGTTCAGATCGATATGAAGATTTAATGAATTTAATCGTTGAGTATAGTGATTCACACACATAAGTAGTCCCAAAGATTGAGATTAGTCTTTTGGCACACTGTTCGTTAGTGCGTATTTTTCTGCTGGTTCATTCTTCCAAAATTCTATGGTAGAAATGCCACTTCGTTTGAGTCCTTTTAGTCCTTCGTCCTCTTGCAGTTCTTGTAGCTCCAACTCTACAGCTGCTGTATCCTTTGTTATTGGTGATGAAACAGGACTGCCATCGCCCACAACATCAACAGAAAAAGGATTTTCCAGGAATGAAAATGAAGGTTTCAGTGATCTCAAATCATTAAATCTGCCATTGATTTCTTCAGCAAGGCCAGACATTTTACTCATGTAATCTTCAGTTTCCACCTGAACGTCAGGAAGGCTTTCAGTAATTTTCTTCAAACATTTGAAGTGAGAAAATGTTTTAGTCTGAAGGTCTTTCCCAAAAATCTTGAACTTGCTATGCAAGCTAAATATAGTCTGGGCCAATTCTGAAATATCTTTACAAGGAAGATATTGCTTTGAGCGGGAGAGTGTGTCAGTGAGCCAGTGTTGTGAAGTGAAGCCAGTCGCGTTCACGTATAGGCAGTAGCGAGCGTCGATATTGTACTGAAACAGCACACAACAGCACACAGAAAAGTATCGAACGCGACTGGCTTCACCTCACGACACTGGCTCACTGACACACACTCCCGCTCAAAGCACTTTAAAATGGAAGGCGCCGGAACTATCTTCACCTCCCATGTCTTACCACTGACCTATAGCGCTAATAACGTTAAGCCACACATCACTGCTACTGACTGCCGCCAGTCGAGAGATGTCGTTAGATTCCATTAATTATATCATTTAATTTTACTCTAAGGTTGGTGTCAAGAGCCGCATGCGGCTCGCGAGCCTCGTTGTGGTCAGCCCTGCTATATTATATGTTACAGTATGAACCAGTAGGGGGGTCCTATAAATAAATAATCCACAGTTGTTGTTTCGAACAGATATGTATGTATGCTGGGTATTCAGCCCGAAGGCTGCTCTGATCCTCACCAGCTCCACCAAAGGCTACCATAGACAGCCTAGGCGTCACTGAAGAGGCATACTAGGGAAATGAGAAGAGAGGTAGTTTCCCGTTGCTTTACTCACAGAGCTAGAAGTTGCTATTGCATATCAGTCTGCCAAGCCCACTGAAATGCATGCACCAACCGACCCTATGGGCGACATTTTCACACCAATCACAACAGGGAGTGGCTGCATAAGGAATGGTATTACTAGCATCGCTCATACCTCCGAACAGATATAAAAATTTGTAGTTTGTTAGAATGGTTTGCTTCATACATGTTTTGCAATGTATTTTTTTTTGTAAAAGAATCTTTCAGTACCAGTCAGATACACCAACAAATCTCACGTTATTATGAAAAATCAAGAATTGCCTTGCCAAGGTATGTCGGGGAATGTGCAAATTTATGCAAATTCGACTTCCATTCGAAGGATTAAGTATTATTAAGAGGAAAGAGAAGTGCAAAGCCATCTCTGTACACACCACGAAGATTCATGGAGGAGTGGAATGCAAAGACTTGCACTCTTTATAACCTCGAGACAAAATGGAATAGCGCTGTTAGCCCCACGCCCAGCCGTCTCTGTTCCCGGACATTAACCTACTACTCATTTCTTTTATAAGCCGAGAAAGCCCCGATGTCAGAAGTAGAAGCCTCGTTTCATAATTTCTTGACTTATTCTCAGGGACTGTAGCTCAAGTTGCATCAGTGACCCGAGCACGCCTTTGCCATCTTGCATATAAGACTAAATGTTGATTGCAGGAAATGGGTATAATTCGTCTATGATCTCGCAGATAAAGTGGAGAGTACCTCTTATTCAAGATAATCCCCGAAATTACCATGACCCGCGATTTATTCACGAATCTTCATAATCCTCCTACGACTCATATATATGTAGTTAAATCTCAGAAATAATAAGTAAATAATGAAAACAACCAGAATCTGACATGCGTCCGATGCTAATGTCACCACATATTCCTTACATTCAATTTTTTCCCGACCAACCCTCTTAATCTTCCAATTCCCACTGTATACACTTTCCTGAGCACACGATTTTATTTCCTCTCTTTTTCAACAAGTTTTATGCGAGTTGGAGAACAGATTTCAACGGAGGCATTCAATTTTCCTAGATATGATCAGGAGTAGCAAGATTGTGTCTCGTATATTACCTTTACACGCTTGTTTATTTTAGAGCAGAGATCGGCAACCAAACTGTATTGGCGAGCTGCTCTATGTATGATACCATTCAGAATACATGGCGTACTATATTACAAAATAATGTGTAATATATGTGTAGGTCTCTAAATTAATATTTGTGCAACTCGTGCGTGAGGTGGGCCCTTTTTTTCATGAGTGGGAATATTTGAGAACGAGGCGTTAGCAGAGTGATTAAATTACATGAGTGTAAAAATGTTTACGCCGTACAAGCAGCATACATAAGTTCATCTACTATCACAGCAAAATGATTAATTATATGGAAAGTGACATATTAAAGAGAAGAGAAGTTAAGGTTACTTATGTAATGTGCCGTACCCCCGGCAGGATGACCCAAAGGAGAGCGGGCCAGGGATCTGGATATAAAAGTAAGGTCCAACCCAGAGGATAATGTCAAGTCCCAATTCAAACAGCTTGACAACAACTTTATTCATAGACAATGTAAAACAAACCAATTCGGAAGCGCACGAAAATCAACATAACATAACTAAAGAAGGGTTTTAACCCGTTTCCATTTCTCATCCTTGTAAAGTATAAGAGGAATTCCACTCCTCTAATAAAAGGTTTAACATAACGTAAGCTGCGCACCTTGGTACCAAATACATGTCTTACTAATCACTACAGCGCTACAACGTATATACAGCTCGCCAGTTACAAGGTAAGGAAAACTCTTCTATCAGTGAACTCACAATGACACGCATACTCCCTAAACTACACGTCCAGAACATTCTGGAACCTTTCTTTCATGTTACAAGAAACGTACAACACTTTAAGTTACTTTACGTTACTTTCACAAAATATCTCGGCACCAAGCCGTTCCTTATCAATTACCACCAGATACATGGCGTTACATATCTGTACAAGTTCCTAGTTCCTCCCATCATCCTACCAACACATAGCAAACCAGTAGATCTTACCTCCCATGCCCCTCTCACGGTGCTTGGTTCGACCCAAGAGTAGTGCTCTCCACAAAGAGCAGCAGGTAAGTGAGACGGACCACCGCCCGGCGAGGCACACTGGCTCGCCGGGAGGGGTAGGTCCCGATACCAACGTCATCACGCCCCTCTCTCGGAGAAGCCGGGAGGGGGTAAGTACACGCGAGGGAGCATGGCAGACGATCGACATACGAAAGAAATGCAAATACGGAGGGACGCCCCAGGACGGAAAGAATTCCTTGTCCATGGAGCCATAAGTGAGGAACAGGGAGAGACACATTTATTACACAATCAATGCCTAGGACATTCAGAAATACGCACAATGATGGTAGTAAATTTTCAATGAGCTCGCTAGGAGCACAGCACAGGTACCAAGTCCTTTAAGGCGGGAGGAGACCAAACACACGGTTCAGACCTCCCCCCCAAAACACCAACCCAGGGTTGACCAAAGTGTATTCCTTCCATAAAGATCAGCCGCATCAAGTTCATTATCTTGAATACTTGCTGGATATACAATAGTGTTCTTGCTTTACAATAAATAACTATATACAAAAGTAACATCTTGCTGCACATAAAAATGAAGAAACAAGTCTTTGCCCAGATAATATATAAAATTAATACTCTTGCTGGTCACCAAAATGACGTAGTGAGTCCAAGATTATCTCTGAATTTACATTCTTGCTGTACATTAAATGAAATAGCGAGTTCTTGCCAAGATTAGCACTGAAATTACTTTCTTACTATACACCATAATGAAGTAGCGAGTCTTTGCCAAGCCTATCTCTGACCTTACATTCTTGCTGTATCAAAAATTAGTTTCTTACTGTACACCACAATGAAGTAGCGAGTCTTTGACAAGTATATCCCGGGATATGGCAACATTCAGTTCAATGAAGATGTCCCCAGCAATCGCCAGGGGAAAGGTGGGCCATCAGGGCCGGCAACCATCATAGCTGGGATACAACCCAACCAAACATTGAGCGGCCTGCGTGCAGGACAACGGCCACAGTGGCGGACCGTCTCGGAGCCTCCTTAGGCAACTCAGACGCTGGAAATCCCAATCCTTCTGAACTCGGTAGCCGTAAGACACGGCGGCTGGAGTCAATGATCGCCAGGAATCGCAGCCACGAGGGGCCCTTCTCATGGAGCAGTGGGCGTAGGTGGATACTCCAGTCCACTGTAAAATAAAGCAGAAGGCCAGCAAAGATGTCGAAAGATATCCATCCACCGGTACAGGGTACAGGGGGCCAATGCAGTGTAGGGGACCGGACCGGGGGGCATGGGAGCAGTACGGGTGCGATAGGACTCCGGGAGGACTTACATTAAATCATTCATAATAAATAAATAATACATCCAGATTTGTTTTTCTTAAAAAGGAAAGAACAAACTTAAACTAACTAAGGGAAGAGCATATCTCCGACAAGAATGGAAATGAGTCAAAACTCTCCGGATAACCAAGTTAAAGCTTCATACCACATGAAACCAAGGTACCCGTAGCTGAAACGCTAAGCAGGCTTTACTTGCGAAAGATGAACTCGGAAGACTCTCTCCGTCTCCGGATCCTTTACCAACAAGGTGACCGGCGTTAAGAAATCAATAATTTCATACGGTCCTCGGAATCTAGGAGCGAGCTTCCCGGAAGGCACGAAATTCTTAACAAAAACATTATCTCCTACAGCGAGATCGGTCGGTCGGCGCCCCTCATTGTAACGTTCTCTCTTCTTCTCATAGGACACCTTGAGGTTTTCCTTAGCCTTTTTCCAAATTGCCCTGATGTTAAGGGGGTCAATCCTCTCTGGTAACAGTTCATCAATGTTCCAGAGATTACTGAGTGGAGAGTTGGGAATGAAGGAGAACATAAGAGACACAGGAGAAAACTGATGCGCTTCATGTACAGCAGAATTAAATGCGAAAGCCAGCCATGGCAACGAAGTGTCCCATCTCAAAACATCGTCATGATGGAAGGCGATGAGAGCGGCCCGCAAATTGCGGTTGACTCTCTCTGCATAAGAGGGTTGGGGGTGGTACGGGGACGTTGTCACATGCGTAATGGACAGGCTAAAGCAAAACTTTCTGAACAAATTCGACGTGAACGCCCTCGCATTATCGGACACCAAGTACTGGCTCGGACCAAAAGAAGAAAATATGGTTTTTAAACACCTTATGGTGGACTCTGCCGTGGCTAACCTCGTCGGAAAAAACCAAGAAAAACGAGTGAAGCCGTCGACACAAACAAATATAAATCTATTGCCATCCGTCCTTGACTTGGGGAGGGGTCCCACATAATCTATAAATAGACGTTGCATGGGTCGCGTAGCCTGGGTAGAAGACAACAGGCCGACCCGAGTATTAAGGGCAGGCTTGCTCATCCTACAAATCTTACACGCTTTGACCATCTCACGGACTTCAGCATCCAGCCCCTTCCAAATAAAGGTTTCGCGAATTTTCTCCCTGGTCTTAAACACTCCCAGATGACCAGCCAAAGGAGTTTCATGGAAATATTTAAATATCATAGGTACTAATACCGATGGAACAACAACTTTCATCTTGTGATCAGAGCGGGAGGGACAGCAAAGGACACCATTTCTTAACACATATGGGTTAACAATCTTGCCTTCTTTCAACTGCTGGACAATAGGCCCTAAGATAGGATCTTCCACTTGGAATTTTGCAAGATCATGGTATAACAACGGGGCATCAGTCAAGATCGCTCCAGCCAGGGGTAAAGAAGTTAGGACCTCAGGGTCAGAAGAGTCATCATCCTGAATAGGCTGACCAGTGAACATGCGGCTAAGCGAATCGGCCACAACATTGTCCGAGCCTCGAATGTGCCGTACATCGAACTGAAACGCCGATATTCTTATGGCCCACCGAGCTAGACGGCCCGTTTTCCTAGGTTTACCCAGGACCCAGCTCAACGCTTGGTTATCGGTTTCAAGCTCGAATTTTACATGTTCTAAATACATTCGAAACCTCTCTAGGGCAAACAACACAGCCAAACCCTCTAACTCATAGACTGAATATTTACTTTCAAGAGGAGTCAAGGTCCTGGAAGCGTAAGCAACAGGTCGTCGGCCCAGGTCGGATTCCTGCATTAAGACAGCTGCAACCGCCGAGGCTGAAGCATCGGTCTGAACAATGAAGGTTTTGGAAAAATCGGGCATCGCAAGTATGGGAGCATTAGTTATAGCCAACTTCAGATCCTCGAAGGCTGCTTGTTGTGAAGTACCCCATTCAAACTTCACCCCTTTACGCCGGAGGGCGTTAAGAGGCCCAGCACGCTTAGCAAGGTTAGGGATAAACTTACGGAAGAAGTTTACCATCCCGATGAAGCGGGCGACGCCTTTAACGTCCTGTGGGGGTCTGAACTCATCAATGGCCCGGGTGCGAGACTGGTCGACTGAAACTCCATTAGATGACACTATATGGCCTAAAAAGGACATCTGCGGCTTTGCAAAGGAAACCTTCGACAATTTAACCGTCAGGCCAGCGTTACGCAGTCTAGACAACACTTCGCGCAGGTGGTCAAGGTGCTCCTCAAAGGTTTCCGAATAGATGACGACATCGTCGAGGTAATGATAAAGATAACTGAATTTAATATCCGAAAACAACTGATCTAGAAGCCTACTAAGCACCGCAGCGCCAGTGGAAATGCCAAAGGGCAAACGACAAAATTCGTAGAGGTTCCAGTCGGTTGCGAAGGCTGTCAAATGACGGGACTCCTCTGCCAAAGGGATTTGATAATATGCCTGGTTTAAATCCAGGACGGTAAAATACCTAGCCTTTCTGAACCACGAAAAACAGGAATGCAAGTCTGGGAGCGGAACCGATTGCAATATCACCTTATTCAATGACCTATAATCCAAAACTGGACGGTAACCTCCCTGAGGCTTAGGCACGAGAAATATGGGTGAGGAGTAAGCTGACGTGGAAGGCCGAATTATTCCCTCCTGCAACATGTTATCGATGATCTCCTTCAATGCTCGCATTTTTGGGGGAGAAAGACGATAGGGCGGACTCCTAACAGGAATAGAATCTGAGACCTCTATCTTGTACTCCAACAAGTTAGTCATCCCCAATTTTTCCGTCAGAACCTCGGGAAAGGCATCACACAACTCCCTAATGCTCTTGGCCTGATCCTCGGGCAAATGGCTAAGATCGGAGCCCTTTTCGTCCTCAGAGGGCACCACGGCAAAAGAAGAACTCGAGTTAGACCGCAATACAGGAATCCGAACATCACGACAAAATTTGAACCAGCAGGACCCTTCCTGTATATCCAAAACCAAGCCTGAGTAAGCGAAAAAATCAGATCCAAAGATTACAGGACACGGTAAATCTTTGGCCACATACAACGGAAATTTCCACGAAAAAGTAGCAACACGAATCTTACACTTCACAACTCCCAAGACTTCAACTCTAGAAGAATTAGCAGCCACACAGGAAAAGGAAACCGGGTGGACGACGGGAAATTTACACACAGATTTATGCAGACCAAACCACTTCTCGCTTACAAAGGAAACAACACTTCCAGTATCTAAGAGTGCCGTCACTGGCTCATTATTAATCTCGGCCTTGACAAATGGAGCTACCCCCTTATTCGCGGTCGTTATCTGCAAACATTCGGCAGGACAGGATGACAAACGTTCACCTGGAGTCGTACGATGATTTTGACTAGGCGACGGCGAATTAATGAGCCTGTCCCTGGCCTTTTTCCGGTCTAGTCAGATACCTTTCGGCCCTTTCGTGCAATCCCTCGCTACATGACCCGGGGTCCCACAGCGAAAACATACAACCTTCGAAACCCTAGGCGGCCCCTCGGTACTCGAACCACGGCTAGGCCCTTGTGCCTGAAGAGATCGAGAAGGGCACTTATTACGGAGATGATCAGACGCGCCGCAGCCAAAACATATTTTTAACGGGGCGGGTTTACGAGTAACAGCACGCTCAGATACACCCCGGCCAGAAGAAAGACCAGGATCGCGAAGCGAGTCGGCATGTCGAATGCCCTCCGCCGAGACGACCATAGCTTCCAACTCGGCAAAGTTACGAGGCTGAGACACAAAACACAAGCAAGAACGATACAACGGAGTAATCCCTTCCACGATAGTCGAAACCACCTGCTCCTCCGTATAATCAAGTGCGAATACCCTGGCATAAAATTTAATGTCAGAAATAAATTCTGATAAGGTCTCATTTAAACGTTGCACACGAAAGTAGAATTGTTGCACCAACGAATTAAGAGCCCTAGCGGGGATAAAGTGAGTTAGTATATGGGCATGAAACTGATGCAACGATAATTGTTCCGATATAGCATTGACAATCTTATCAGAAAGAACTCCGACAGTATGCGGATAGATCACCTGTAAAATTTGTGCATGCGTCAACCCAAATACTTGAGCGTGATCCAAGAATTCGACAAGAAAACGAAGAAATGCAACCACATCACTCGCCGAATTCACTGAGTAGCGCGGGCTGTCCTTCAGCATGTTATTCAATGGGTGAGGAATACTCGAAAATGGTGAAACCTGCGGCGACAAAGGTGGCTGTTGCCTCGTAGTCTGTTTTGAAGAACGCTCTAAAGATGAGAAATGCGGCTCGAGGGAAGTTCGCTGCCCGTCAGGCCCAAGGTCAGGAGTGGGTTGGTTTAACTCGCCTACCACCGCCGCAGTGGAAGGTAACACTGGCTTAGTCTTGATGGACGGGTCAGCTAGCCAAGTCTCAACTTTCTCTAAAAGCGTAGAAGATTTGACCTGTAAATCCTGAACCTGATTTAACACCTCCTCCTTTAATTCTAATGACAGCAAATCACCTACACGATGAACATAATGCATCAAACGACCCTGCACTCTCTTAAGTTGATGGGGCGAAGCGACGTCGCTCTCCAGAAAATCCATCACTGAGGTGATATCAGAGAGGTTAGTCTCAATAAGGGATACCGAACTCGTGACCTCGCTTTCGGTATAACAGGGCGCTGAGACATTCCGATGTAAATTGTTCCTCAACAAGAGTTCATCGGCCTTAACTGTCCCTTTCGATTCCAAATTACGTATTGCTAACTCATACAGCAATTCCTCCTTCCGCAAAGCTCCCGGATAAATAATGTCGCGAGCAGACATCGTGTAAATGATACAACACACAAGGCAAAATTACAAGCACCGAGACGAGAGAGCTCTGGGAGCTCAAATTTCGCAAGTAAAGGAAAAAAAAGGAAATCCAGATCGAACCACGCTCTGCTACCACCACTGTGCCGTACCCCCGGCAGGATGACCCAAAGGAGAGCGGGCCAGGGATCTGGATATAAAAGTAAGGTCCAACCCAGAGGATAATGTCAAGTCCCAATTCAAACAGCTTGACAACAACTTTATTCATAGACAATGTAAAACAAACCAATTCGGAAGCGCACGAAAATCAACATAACATAACTAAAGAAGGGTTTTAACCCGTTTCCATTTCTCATCCTTGTAAAGTATAAGAGGAATTCCACTCCTCTAATAAAAGGTTTAACATAACGTAAGCTGCGCACCTTGGTACCAAATACATGTCTTACTAATCACTACAGCGCTACAACGTATATACAGCTCGCCAGTTACAAGGTAAGGAAAACTCTTCTATCAGTGAACTCACAATGACACGCATACTCCCTAAACTACACGTCCAGAACATTCTGGAACCTTTCTTTCATGTTACAAGAAACGTACAACACTTTAAGTTACTTTACGTTACTTTCACAAAATATCTCGGCACCAAGCCGTTCCTTATCAATTACCACCAGATACATGGCGTTACATATCTGTACAAGTTCCTAGTTCCTCCCATCATCCTACCAACACATAGCAAACCAGTAGATCTTACCTCCCATGCCCCTCTCACGGTGCTTGGTTCGACCCAAGAGTAGTGCTCTCCACAAAGAGCAGCAGGTAAGTGAGACGGACCACCGCCCGGCGAGGCACACTGGCTCGCCGGGAGGGGTAGGTCCCGATACCAACGTCATCACGCCCCTCTCTCGGAGAAGCCGGGAGGGGGTAAGTACACGCGAGGGAGCATGGCAG
Organism: Anabrus simplex; assembly: GCF_040414725.1. Taxonomy (NCBI): domain Eukaryota; kingdom Metazoa; phylum Arthropoda; class Insecta; order Orthoptera; family Tettigoniidae; genus Anabrus; species Anabrus simplex. The sequence continues at coordinate 367,544,059 of NC_090265.1, read as the reverse complement.
ACGATCGACATACGAAAGAAATGCAAATACGGAGGGACGCCCCAGGACGGAAAGAATTCCTTGTCCATGGAGCCATAAGTGAGGAACAGGGAGAGACACATTTATTACACAATCAATGCCTAGGACATTCAGAAATACGCACAATGATGGTAGTAAATTTTCAATGAGCTCGCTAGGAGCACAGCACAGGTACCAAGTCCTTTAAGGCGGGAGGAGACCAAACACACGGTTCATGTAACATTAGAATTGTTGGTATTTCTGCGCTTAACTTGTTGTAGTGAGTACGAACACTCTGGTATTATGTAGAATTGCATGTCTTTTTCAGAAAACTATGATGTACAGTCTGTCATATATGGTCTAGGAGAGCAGAAATATTATGATGTATTACACAGAATTGCCCATTTTCCTTCAATATATAGGCCTTTAACCTGGGTAAAGCACGAACAAATTATAATAAAGTTATTGGAATATCTTCCTTTATGTTATTATAAGAAAATTTTCATATTATAATGTGTTATCTTCGTTTTTTATTTGAACAGAAAATGATCACTAACTTCACATCTAGGTACTTTGTGAAGGCAAGGATGTTATAGAGTAGTTCTTGAAGTGTGTGGTAAAGTTTCAGGTTTAAACATTTTCATAATTTGGCACAGGTTGGGAAGTAATACATGATCCAACGTTTTCTTAAGTCAAATATGTAAGTAGTTCATAAAATAAACTATTGCACCTAGAAAACTAGTTACGATTCGTATTACCTTAAATGATTCTTTCAGAAACGTACAGATTTGATTTAAAAACAGTTTATACCAATGTGTTCAAATATGTAATATCAAAACTGGAAAAGGAACACTACATATTTGTACACATGAAGTCACTTTATTCACTTTTAACTTCTATCGGACACACGACTTGTGAGCGTGGGGTGGTGACCAGGGGGTCCCTGATGTACCTGACATTACTACTACCATGCGCCAAAACAAACGACACTGAAATATTATTTAATTGCTTTGGTGCAGTATGTGATCAAACTGTGTACCATCACGTGCTGCACATTGTTTCTGAAGATTATCGAACACGTTGACGAATCAAAGGTTACTGTACGAACATAAAAAGTGACGCTATCTTCTCGCGTAAATCGTGAATATTTGTATGTGGGTTATCTGTCTTGAAATCTAATTCTTTCTGCATGCCCCATATGAAGGCACCTGCGACCATGAGATCCGGGAAGTAGGACGGGTATGGGAATGGCGTGTTAGGCGATCTCCAAAGTGTAATTGCAGAAGAGTAATTGACTTCCCCGCGGTGTGGGTTGTAACTCCATCTTGCTGCATCATCATTGAAGTGGTAAGATTCTGGCGCTACAAAAGCGGCGCAAATCTCGAGAAATTGGGGTAACAATGAGGTCTCTGTAGACTACCTGCTCCACTGTTTTCGAATGAGGCGCAGCATCGTCGACAAAATTAACTTAGGGCCAAATATTTCATGACCAGATACGTAACACCTATTAGAGAAGTCATCCATGATTCTCGTTTGTGAAGACGGTACTTGGGTGCCATGTTGTCCACTTGACATAGAACTGATCCCGTATGACGGAACTTATCAACGATAGCTAACATTGTTCTGTTATTTGGTGCCTTCTTATTGAATCCCTTCTCGGACTGTTCTTTAATATGAAACAAACTCGGCCCATTCTGACGTCCTACTCCGTATGAACGGAAATAAAGTTCCACGATACACATCTTCTTCTCCATCGTCAGAAACTAATCAACACAACAATGAATTCACAATAATGTCGTTGCCCCTAGAAAACCCGCTATGTGATAATAGCCATATTTCTGCACAGAATTCTGACCAGAAAAGTTATGTCATCAAAGGTTCAGTATTGCATCAACTATATCAACGAATTTTCGTTCTAAGTGATACGTGTGCTGCGGGTCAGTATTTCTCCCCTCAACGTTGTTACGGTACATAACGGCATTTCGAGGCTAAACGACGATATATAATAAATAAATAAATAAATAAATAAATAAATAAATAAATAAATAAATAAATAAATAAATAAATAAATAAATAAATAAATAAATAAATAAATAAATAAATAAATTGCTTTGTTGCTAGAGAAATGTGGACAGCAGATGGGAAATTATTTATGCTCTGTCTGTTTTACCATACAACGTACTTGTACCAGTGTCACATGTTTCATCTCTTTTGGTCAATGCTTCTTCTCTTCCGATCCCACAATGTAGGTTTGTAACGTTCTGAAAGAGTTTCATTCTCACGCCTTTCATGGTTTGCCCTCTATTTGGTGAGCATATTTCGAAAACCAGTCTAGCTCGAGCAGTCGAGGAGAGAGGTTGCGTAGCGAAGTGCGTGCTGTAATCATGGTTGGCATGGAACAGTACCGGGCCGCTATTGGGAAATGGCAGGCAAGGCAGAAGAAGGAGGTCAGGAATGGATTGGTGACGGACGGATTGAAAATGAGTGAAGCGGTGCTGGTGGTGACAGTGATAGCAGTGTTACTGGTTATTGGGGGGGTGGAGGTGAACCCAGGCCCAAATACCAGTGGAAAATTTAGCGCAGAGGATTTGGCCGCACTCAGGGTGGTTGTAAGTGAAGTGATGCAGGAAAAGTGTCAATGGGATAAGGTGCAGGAAATAAAGGACATGATGGAGGAGCAGAGAAGGGAGATAGGGAACATGAAGAAATGGCTTGAAACGAAGACAGAGGAATCGAGCAGGAGAGTGGTCAATAACGAGAAAGAAATCGAGTTATTGAGAGGGGAAGTGAAGCATCTGAAAGACGAGGTGATGAAGATGAAGAAAGAAGCGGAGGGGTACAGGCAGGAGAGATTGAAAAAAGCCATATTTTTATATGGAATTGAGGAAGGGGCGAGAGAGAGCAAGATTGAGCTGATATTTAAGGTGGTGGAAGCTATACGTGATGTTATGAAGGTAAACTTTAGTGAGGTAGACATTGATGATGTAGAGAGAGTTGGTAGAATCAAAGGTCGGAGGCCAATTAGGGTTACATTGTTCTCAACCCTAATGGCAGATTCTGTGTTAAGAAACAGCAAGAATTTACAAGGGCGGAAAATAGGGGTGAAAGGAGACATGGGAAGAGAAGGAAGTGAAAACGCGAAGATCTTGAATAGGCACCTTTGGAGAGCGAGGAACCAGGGGCTAAAGGCCCGAATAAGAGGTCTGAGGTTGGAGGTGACGAACGGGCGATGGGTCAGAGTTCATTCAGTTTCTAAGCTAAAGGAAATGGACGAAAACGAGAGGGTTGAGAGTGGTGAGAGGTCAAGGCAAGATGGGAAGAAGAAAGAAGAAAAGAAGAGGAGGAGGGACGTGGCAGGAGAGCAGGGCGTCTCGGAAGAGAATGGGCAGTGCAGCCGGGAGACAGAAGACCAAGATAGTGAAGTGGACGGTGAGAGTGGACCGCAAGAAACTGGGAGAGGAGAGGGTAGTGGTGCAGTGAGTAAGAAAGGACAAAGGGAGATGGATTCAGAAGTCCAAAATAGTGAGGGGGAGAGTGGGGGTGAGCAGCAAGAAGAGGTGAGTGCAGGGTGCAGTGGTGTAGCGAAAAAGAAAGGTCAAGAGGAGACAGATCGACAAGAAGGTAAAAAACTTATGAGTAAAGTCAGGAGTAAGAGCTTAAAAGACATATGGGGAAAAGTACGTAAAGGGATGGAGGATACAGAGGGAGAGAGGTCGATAAATACTAGAAGTAAGAATAGAGTGGGAGACCTAGAAGGGAGGGAGGGAAAGTTATAACAATTTTGGAAGATAGGATGTGTGAATATTGAAGGAGTAAGGAGCAAATTAGGAAACAAGAAAGTTAGGGAAGTAATTGAAAGTTTCGATGTTGTGGCACTCTTAGAGACGTGGTTGGAAACAGGGAGGGAGATTACATGGAAGGGGTTTGAGATAAAATATAAATATAGAAGAAAAGAGAGGAATAAGGGACGAGCACCAGGAGGGATGATAGTTCTAATTAGGGAAGAAATTAGTGAAAGAGTAGAGGATATAGAGACCGATATGATGGAAACCATATGGCTGAGATTGAATTTGGGAGAGAGAGAGGGACGGAGGAAGAAAATAAATCTAGCTTTTGTTTACTGTCATCCTAGTAATTCAGAATATGCAAATAAATATTTTTTTGAAGAGTTATTGGTGGATATTGGTAGGATAAGGGGAATGTATCCAGGGGAGGAGGATATGTTGTTATTTGGGGATTGGAACGCGAGAATAGGAGAACAGAGCCCAATTTATAGTAGGGAGGATGGAATGTGTTTGTTAGAAAGCAGAAGGAGTGAGGACAAAATTACAAATAGTTATGGAGAGAAGCTCCTAGAGATGTGTGCTGTGGGAAACTTGTATATTCTGAATGGGTGGATAGAGGGTGACAGGACGGGGAAATTGACATATGTTACGGAGAAAGGGGGTAGTGTGATAGATATGGTTCTGAGCTCGGAAGGGATGATTGAGGAAGTTGTAAGTATGGAAATAGGAGATTGGATTGAGTCACACCATTTCCCGGTGAGGGTTATGCTGAAAAGAGAGGTAGAGAAGCGTACAATGAAGGAAAATGAGACAAAGGATAAACGAGGGAGGGGTTATAATAAGTACAAATGGACAGAGAAGGTAGGCCGGGATTGGAATAGGGTAGTAAAGGAGGAGTTACATCTTCTGAAATATGGGTGGGAAGGGGCGTTAGAAGAGAATGATACTGATAAAGCCTTGGAATTGTTGCTACATCCAATAAAGATGATAGCGCAGAAGGTGAAAGCTAGAAAAGGAAATAAGAAAGAGGGAGAAGAATGGTTTAATAGGGAGTGTGAAGGATTGCGGAGGAGGGTGATGGACGCTTTAGGAGAATATAGAAGGAAAGGTGGAAGCCAAGAAAGGGAGTTTTTCTGTAGATTGAGGAAGGAGTATAAAAAGAAAATTTCTGAGACAAAAAAGACGTGGTTAGAGGAACAAATGGAAGCCATAAATAATGACTGCAAGACTAACAATTTTGAGAGAGTCTGGGATAAGATTAATAGAATTATTAAGGGTGGAAGGAATATGGAGAGAACGAGTATTGAGGAAGTGCAATGGGTCAGGCACTTCGAGGAATTACTAGGAAAAAAGGGGGGTGATAGATGGAGAGGTTCGGGAGAAGAAGTAATTTGGAGTAATAGGGGAGTGGCAATTTATGACTTGGATAAAGAAATCACAAGAGAGGAAATCCGGGGAGTGATAAGTAGAGCCAGAGCGAAGTCGGCCGGGGGGTGTAATGGTATAAATAATAAGTTTTGGAAGGAAATTAGTAAAAATGAGATAATGATAGAGGGCATGGTGAAACTATTCAATAGGATATTCGAGGGAGGAAATTACCCTAGGGAATGGGAAACAGGAATTATATGCCCTATATACAAGGGAAAGGGTAGTAGGAACGATGTGAACAGTTATAGGGGTATATCTCTGTTGGATTCTCTGAGTAAAATATATACGGGGGTGCTAGCGAACAGAATAAGTGGGTGGGCGGAAGAAAATGGAATTTTGACAGATTACCAAGGGGGATTTAGGAAAAAGAAAAGAACAGTGGATAATATAATGATAGTAAAGACTATTTTAGAAAAGTATAAGAATATGAATAGAAGTACGGTTTATGTAGCAGCAATAGATTTTGAGAAAGCTTTTGATAAGGTAAATAGAGAGGCCCTAAGAGAGAAATTAGGTAGGCTAGGGATTTCGGAGAAGATGTTGAGGGCAGTGGAAGGAATATACAGGGACGTCAGGTTTTGTGTAAAATTGGGAGAAGAGAGAATGAGTGGACCATTGGAGTCCAAGGTGGGTTTAAAACAAGGTTGCAAGTTATCGCCCATACTGTTTATTTTATTTATAAACGATATTTTAGAGGGGTTTGGGGCAGGAAATTGGGCTGTACCGGTAATTAATGGTTTGGAAGTGCCAGGACTGATATTTGCGGATGATGTGTTATTGATGACGTTAACTTCAGGGGCGATGAATAGGGCCTTAGAGTCAGTGATGCTATTTGCGAGGAAATGGGGATTGAAAATTAATGGAAATAAGTCTAAAATATTGATAGTACAGGTGAACAAAAGAAGAAAGATGGAAGGGAATTGGGTAATACAGGGAGAAAGATTGGAACAGGTAAGGAAGCTGGAATATCTAGGAGTTATTTTTAATGATAAAGGAACTTGGAGTGACCAGATCAAAAGAATGAAATATAGAGGCTTGGCAGCCTTAGCCTCAGTCAGAAATTTGCTACTCAAGTTCCCGGGGATCAGTTATAAAACACTGAGACTCGTGTTCAGGTCGGTAATAGTGGGGAGGGTATTATACGGAGCAGAAGTTTGGGGGCTGGATGAAAAAAGAGAGGAACTAAGAAAGATTGTTAGTAGTTTTGCTAAGTTAGTGATGGGCTTACCGAGGTGTACAGCAAACGTAGGGGCGGAATTAATGTGTGGGGAGGATTTGGAATCAGAGGGTGTGAAAAGAATAGTTAGATATTGGATGAATTTAAAAAGACAGGAAGGTGGGAGAGTTTTACAGGCTGCATATGTACAGCAATTTAAGAGCATGTATAAGGGTGGATGGTTGGAAAAAATAAAAGGATATTTAGAGAGGATAGGATTAGGGCACCTGTGGGGGGAGGTTTGGTCAAAGACAGAAGTGAGAGGGATGAAAATACTAGAAAGGAGAATTAGGGATATCCACAGGCAGAAATTATTGGGGGAAAGCAGACTAAGAAATTCGCTGATTGTTTTGACGAAAATAGAGGAGATAGCAGGGTTGAATATTAGATACGTTGATAGGTCAAATCGATATGGGATGATGTGGTGGCTTTTAGGTCTGCCAAGGAATAAGGGCTGGTTACAGGGCAGGGATAAGACAAGGTGTGTACTTTGTGGAGATGTGAATGATGAGTTTCACTTGCTAAGAGACTGTGAGGGAACGAGGGGGTTAAGACACAGATTATTGAGTGCCGAGAATCGGGAAGTACTGGGGAGAGGGGATGAGAACGCAATACTGAGATGGATTCTTAAACAATGGGAAAAAGGGGGTGAATTGAACAGGTATTTTTGTGCGACAAAAAAGGCCTGCGAGAGTAAAATGAAGGAGAGTGAGTTAGAGGGTGGGCAGGGGAATAGGGGGGTAGAATAGTTATCTGTATAAGGGAAGGAGATAGTAGGTTAAAATTTTAATGGTTTAGTGTATATAGGGACTGAGTATTTAGTTAGGGGAGTTGGGTAAGAGGACAGGATGGCATGGTCTGTTTGTTTTATGATATGTCAGTAATTGTTATTCATTGTAATTTTATTAGGCTAGGATGGTAACTATTTGTGAAGACTGAAATATGGTAAATAATTTGTGAAGGCTGAGACGTGGTAAGGGTGAAGTGATATATTTATTGTGATATTTGGAGTTGACGCTGATTGGTAAGTCTTACGATATGTCAGTAATTGTTATTCACTGTAAATTTATTAGGTTATGATGGTAATTATTTGTGAAGGCCGAAATGTGGCAATGGTGAAGTGGTATATTTATTGTTGATGTATATAAGAGAGAGGGTAGCATGATAGTGTGGTATGAGATTGAGAGGTGGTATATGAAGCGATGTGTTGGTATTGAAGGGTAGCTGTATTAGCTTTTGGTTGGGTAGGAGGTTTATTTAATGCTAACTAAGTGAGTGTTAAGAGGGACAAGAGTTTTGGATGGTAGAGATTGGAATGTGGTGTTGGTGAAGAGATGGTATATGAGTGTTTGGTATTTTAAGGTGAAGATGGCCTGGTATCTAGATACGATTAAGGTAAGATGTGTCATATTGCTGAAATGAGGTGTTGGAGAAGTGGTGGTATAAAATGGTCGCAGTTATTGAGGACTATGGTTGAAATATGGTGAGAAGCGGTGTTAAGCGGTGTTATTTTGTAAATCTGAGATGTTGTAAATTTAGATTTAGTGGTGTATTGTGGAAGGTATATGAGGTGGATCTGGAATGGAAACGGTGGATAAGAGGTGGTATCGGAATCCGGGAGTTGGTATGTAGATGGTTTATTTATTGCTGAATTAGTTTAGATTTATCGAAAAAAAAAAAAGTGGTGTGGGAGAAGTGTTGGTATAGGCGAAGATGGTTTGGTAATGAGATGGTTTAATTTATTGCTGAAACTTTTGGAGTTGGAGAGATGATTGTATTAAGTGCGGGTTGGTAAATGTAGTGTATGATGGATTGAAGGGCAATTGCGGAATGTTGGTTGTTATGGTTTGGACAGAGAGTAAGTTAGAGGACAATGAAGATGACGTATGTGCTGAATCCACAAGGACACGGAATGAGTGGTGGTTGCGATAGCAAATGTAATGCTGAGCATGGCTTGGGTTTTAAAATGAGATCAAGCATGGCTAAATAATGGTCAAGTTGCAACATGAGAGGTAGTAATGCATTGAAATAAAAGTGGTATTTAAGGTAAGTGTGGAGGGAGACCAGTGTTGAAATTTGATTGTAAGTTATTATGATTTTCTGCTGGGTTAGGATTGTGTTATTTATTGTTGTGAACGTGGAGGACTTTTGTTTGTGTTATGGCTGGTTAGAATGTAAGTGCTGACTGTCGATGTTTTGGTATTGATCGGGAGTAGGTCAGGGAAAAGGAATGTGACGAAAGTTGCGGTAGGCATAAGGACAAGTGATGAGTTTGCTGGATCCTCGAGCCGAGGACTGCTACAGAATTGTTATCATTTTTGTTATTATTTATTCCTATTATCTCTATTTTCATTATTTTATTTTTATGTATTATATTATTATTATCATTATTTTATCATTATTTTTATTATTATTTTTTTATTATAATTATTAATATTGTGTCTTATTGCTTTGTGAACATGTAATGGGGCGGAAAGCCTGTTTGTTCATAAATAAATACTAAATACTAAAAAATATTTCGAAAACCTAACGTCCTTTCTCCACATTTTGAGTAAATGGACTTGTAGATACCTCGATAATGTCCAACCCTTTCTACATTGAAGGATGAGGAGCTTTGAGGCAAAATGTCTTTTTAACAAGCAAAAATGTTTTGACGGGCACTGTCTGAGGATCGAATTAAGAAAGACAAGCCCACGTACATGGCATTCGTAGGTCTATAAAGGGCATTGGATAATGCTGATTGGACCAAGCTATTTGCCATTCTGAAGGTGACAAGGATCAAACCCATAAAATGAATTATCTAAAATCTGTACAAAAGAAAGTCTCACGTGATAAGAATCGAGGGCTTTGAAAAAGAAGCACCAATCCAGAAAGGAGTGAGGAAAGGCTGAAGATTGTCCCCTCTCCTTTTCAATATGTATATAGAACGGGCGGTAAAGAAAATAAATAGGAATTTGGAAAGAGAATTACACTCCAAAGAGAGGAAATCAGAATTCTGAGATTTACTGACGATATTGTTATTTTCTTGGAGTCTAGGGAAGATATCGATACATTGCGGATTGGTATGGGCAGAATCTTGGATAAGGAGTAAAAGATTAAAATAAATATCCAAAACAGAAGTAATGGAGTGCACTCGAACGAAGTCAGGTGATACAGGAAATATTATATTACAAAATTGTCTTACAGCAAGTAGATGAATATGTTTACTTGGGTAGTAAAATAACCAGCGATGGCAGTAGTAAGGAGGACACAACATGTAGACTAGCACAGGCAAGGAGGCCTTTCTAAATTTGCTCACCTCGAATAGTGATATCGGATTTAGAAAGTGGTTTTTGAAAACTTTCGTGTGGAGTGTGGCTTTGTATGGAAGTGAAACATAGACGATAACTAGCTCAAAAAGAAGGGGAGTAAAAGCTTTCGTAATGAACCACGAATGAAGCGTAAGTGAATCGAATTGGTGAGAGGATATCGATATGGTTAAATTTTACGAGAAGCAGAGAGAGAATGAGGACACATTTTAGGACTCACAGGAGTTGTTCAGTTGGTTTTTGAGGTAAGTGTAGGCGGTAATAACAATAGGGGTGAACCAATGCCCGAATATGACAAGCAGATTAGAGCTTATGTAGTTTCGTAGAAATGAAGATGTTAGCACAGGATAGGTGGGCATGGAGGGCGGCATAAAAAACAACAACAATAACAACAACTTCCCAGCCTCTAGTTTTATTTCATGATTAGTGTTAAGGGAGACATATTAATACCACATCCTCGTTTTTGAACTGCCAGTTACAACATTATTGAGATCCATTCGGTATTCGGAATTTTGGTTAAAAGTAATTGTGGAGACAAATGTCTCCTTGAGCGACCGATACTGTGGTCGATATTGACCTACTTGCTGTCGATCCCAGTTCATAGGATACACGTGAGGATATTCCGCATTGCATGGACCATTTGCTAGTGGTATGGCCGGTGGCTTGGCTCGTAGTGAATCCAGCGGGTATTTCTCTAATTTTCCTTCATTGCTTGATACTAGGATGGTACTTCCTGAACGCATGTTGTGTTCCTTAGCTTGAAGTCCACTGTCAGTCTCAACTCATTAAGTCGGGCACAGTGGCTCAGACAGTAGAGTGTAGGCTTTCTGTGGCCAATTTACCTGTTTTGATCTTCAAGGTGTTCAAAAGGATCGGGTCGGTAGATATATCGACGCGTTAAAAACATCTTGCAGAGCAAAATTTAGGACCTTCAGTAGTAACTGGCGCGAAAAGCCAATAACAGTATTTGTTATCAGAACTCACAACCGTTTTAAAATGTTATATGTAATACTGAGTGAATTTAGGTAATTGTTACGGTATTACAACTCTATCAATCCACATTTTGCAAAAAAAAAAAAAAAAAAAAAAAAAAAAAAAAATACAATAATGTATTTACGAATGCCTCGAGATTTGAACCAAAGCTCCCTCGATTATTACACTAGGGCGCAGGTTACTTAGGGTGATGGCACACACATAGGTTTTCACCGAGTCGGCAACAGATTCGGGTCTCCCTACTTAGTATTTAACTTAAGTCGGTGAAACCACACATAGTGGCGATACCCATCATCACTTGGTGCTTGTGCTTACTCTGCATATCGTACTATCCATGCTCAGCTGGCTGTTTTTTTTTTACTCCAAGCGGTTCCTCCGTCCACCGAGTTCAATACCACTGATCACACACAGCAGTTTTTGAGGTAGCGCGTATAATGTTTCCATACAATTTGTAATTTGATTATTGATTAAAAATAAGTGAAACTAAATTCAGTTTTAAAATACCTGTGTATGTTTTGTTACTTACCTCAGAGTTATAACCAATTTCTCCCCTGGTGGTATACTGGTTATCATACAGTATTTTTTTTATTTATTTAGCAAATTAAATAACTCGTCGAAACAAGCGATTAACATTCGGGTGAAATTAGAAAAATTTTCTTCATCTCTCATTGCTTATCTACATATATAAAAATGGATGTTGGTATGTTTGAAGCTAATAGACTCAAAAACTACTGGACCGATTTCGCTGAAATTTTCACAGTTTGTTTTTATTACATCTGAGAGGGATTATGAAGTGGTTTGAACGAAATCTGATTCGTAGTTGGGCACTAAGGGGTGACAAATGAAATAGGGGAAGATAAGCAAACCGCAAGACAAGTCCGATCAGCGGGTTGCCTGCCCAACAGTATGTGAAGATTATGATGTGTTCCTTAAAACTTATTTCTGCTTTTATCAAATAGTGTGGGGGCAAGACACCCCTCCCAGCCCAAGGGGAGAGGATGAAATGTAAAAGTAATCGAAAACGACCGATATTAGGTAAATAAATGTACACAGGCAGGACAACGTCTGTCGGGCTTTGCTAGTCAAGTATAAAATTGACTTTTTGTTTCTCAATCACTCGCAATAGGATGGATCCATGTCCGTTGATTCTTTCTTTTAGTATTTTTCTCCTTCAAGATAAATAAATCAGTGACAAAATAATTGTGAATTCTTCCTCCAATAAATAATCCCTGTCAGGGTCCATATTCCGTGGCGTTAGCAATCATACTGCAGCTCATTCACAGCCACGTGTGTTGCCGCCGAATCTGCTGCCAACTCGGCGAAAACCGCTGTGTGTGTTATCGCCCTTATGCTCACCTGTCACTTGGTTAACGTTTAGTGCATATAAGGCACTTGGAATCTGACAAAGCCGATTTTCTTGAGAATGCCTGGATATCGGGCCGAATGGCTTTTGAACATTCATACTCGACAGGTCACCTTCATTTACTGTAAGTTGAAAAAATTCAGAGAGCCGTCTACATGAAGGTCCCATTGTTAGTAAATGTAATTGAGATATTCAATATAGAAAGTCAAAATGGAATAGCTTGAACTCCAATTAAAACAATATACCACCTTCGACATTGTGTATGAATTACAAAACCAAACCAACGCTGAGGTGTTATAATGACAGTGTCGGTATGTTAGTGTGAGGTTTCATGATCAGGCTTATCAATTATTACCCTCTAGAGACTGATTCAAACCGGGCGAGTTAGCCGTGCGTTTAGGGGCGCGCAGCTGTGAACTTGCATCCGAAAGATAGTGGGTTCGAACCCCACTGTCGGAAGCCCTGAAGATGGTTTTCCGTGATTTTCCATTTTCACACCAGGCAAATTCTGTAGCTGTGCCTTAATTAAGGGGCTTCCTGGCCGAGGCGGTAAAGGCGTGCTCGGTTCGCCCGGAAGGACGTGGGTTCGAATCCCCGTCAGGAAGTCGTAAAATTTAAGAAACGAGATTTCCACTTCCGGAGGTCCATATGGCTCTGAGGTTCACTCAGCCTAAACCAAAAATGAGTACCAGGTTAATTCCTGGGGGCAAAGGGGGCCGGGCGTAGAGCTAACCACTCTACCCCATCACGTGCCGAGGTTACGAATGGTGGAAGCCTTTACCTTCCACTCCTCCAAGGGCCTTCATGGCCTATACGGAGCTGACTTTGCTTTGCTCTGCTTTGTGCCTTAATTTTTTTTTTTTTTTTTTGCTAGTTGCTTTACGTCGCACCGACACTGATAGGTCTTATCGCGACGATGGAACAGGGAAGGCTAGGAGTGGGAAGGAAGCGGCCGTGGCCTTAATTAAGGCACAGCCCCAGCATTTGCCTGGTGTGAAAATGGGAAACCACGGAAAACCATTTTCAGGGCTGCCTACAGTGGGGTTCGAACCTACTATCTCCCGCACTTAAGCGACTGCAGCTATCGAGCTCGGTGTGCCTTAATTAAGGCCACGGCAGTTTTCTTCACACTCGTAGACCCTTCCTATCCCGTCGTGGCCATAAGACCTATATGTGTCGGTGCGACCTAAAGCAAATTCTAAAAGGCTGATTCAACACTATCCCAGACTTTTTCTAGAATGAACCGGAGATAGAGCTCTGAGCAGCAGTCAGCTATCACTATAAATACGAAAGTCAGTTATAATAGTACACTTGATAATTCCGGTTACATATTTCAGTGTGCTGTCAGCTAAACAGCCATGTCGTGCTGTCATTGGAAACCTCTCGCAAGACGAGTAAGAAATTAAGCTGACAGGGAACTGATGCACTACGCAACAGTGGGAGTTGTGGGGATATCAGATCGCTGCCTGTCCCTAAGGCACTCCTCGTACTGTCTATCCGAAGTAGATGGCACACATTTATTAAGTTAGGAATCTCTCGAGTATTCTCATGAAGTAATGCATAAATCCTAGACGACATGATATTTTAAGAGCAAGTCTTCAATTGCCGTAAGGTATGCTTACTTCTAATGTTCTCTGCACTCACTGCAATAAAGTGCCAAGCAAGTGAACTTTGTGATGTAGATTAATCTAAGTATTTCTTGATGAGTATTTAAAGTAGAACAGTAATAATGAGGAAATATAATTTCTAAGCAATTTAAACATCCAGAATTAACAATAAAATGCATGCACAGCGCTAAGTAATTCCGTATTTTGTTCTTTGTATGAATGTTTTAACCATTAAAAGCGCAAGTTATTATTTCATTCAAACATTACATTTTTCATTTCAAAAGTAATGAATCATCATTACAGATGATAGATATTAGCACTTTAAAACTAAACATTTAAAAAAGTAAATTTAGTATTTTCTAGCATCATTAATGTTAGATGTGATAATCCTTTAGGGGCTGCCTGACCGAGGCGGTAAATGCGTGCTCGGTCAGCCCAGAAGAACGTGGATTCGATTCTCCGTCAGGAAGTCAAACAATTTAAGAAACGAGATTTCCATTACCGGAGGGGCACATGGTCCTGAGGTTCACTCAGCCTACACCAGAAAAGAGTACCAGGTTACGACCGGGCGTAAATCTAGCCACTCTACCATACCGAGTGCCGAGGTTCCAGATAGTGGAAGTCTTTACCTTCCACTCCTCCAAGGGCCTTCATGGCCTGTACGGAGATGACTTTGCTTTCCTTTGCTATGGTAATCTTTAGAGGTTTTGCCGCGCCATGAATGTGAGCAGAAATCCTTTACCTTTCTCGGAGACTTCATTCCGCGTGTTCAGAAGAGGAAACACATCAAATCACAACGAAGGCTTCTCTAACAGTGACGGTTTGAACTTGAAAATGCTTAACAGTTGGTCTTATTTAAGTGATACTCTCTTTCGTCACCAGATGGATCATTGTGCGCTAGCCTTCCGAGAGGGAAGTGACGACGCCGCGCCGTCTATAGCTCGAGATAGGTGTTCCTGTTCAATACTTCTGTGAGTTGCGAAATACTGTAGGCAGCAAGGTCATCAGAGTAATCAAAGACGTTGAGGGAGGAATATGGTAGAATAGATACATAAAACAAAGTGACCTACAGGGACAAAAGAATAGAATAGAGATGAAAAATGAAAGTGAGTAAACCAAGTGGGTGGCTGTACGGTTTGGGTCACGTAGCTTCCATTGGGAGGATAATGGGTTCGAATCCCACTGTTGGTAGCCATGACGATTGTTTTCCGTCGTTTACCATTTTCACACCAGGCGAAAAATGAAGGGAAACAGTTGTGTGGGAGTCGGAGGGGGTGGGGGAGGGAGGAATAAGATATACTACAATGAAGTTGAAGAAACTACAGTAAGAATGAAGTGATAATGAATACAGTAACAGGTGCACACAGACGATGAAAATATGTCACATACTCCAGATTGACCATCTAATGATGGGCAGAGCGCAAATTTGAAAAAAAACAAACTTTTATTAGTTTCATGTACCACTAACTACTTTTATGATTTTCGTAGACGCCTTAGGTTTATAAGTTAGTGTAGTTGTGTCACATCGGACATAATAACATTCAACAGGAGCTAAAGATATGCTATGTATTTAAATAACTTCCAATCCACATTATTCCTTTTATTAGTTTATTGGTCACATGGTGATGTTTGCTTGCAACTCTCCAATTTACTTTACGTTTTTCATCTCTGCGCCAATTTTACAATTTGTATACAGTTTTGAATCTCGTTTTGATATAATGCTGCATATTCATCAAGGTGTTCCACATTTATCACTGAAGCGATACGAAGAACATGTTATTCTGTGTTGTAAATCTACAGATAAGGGTCTTTCGCATTTAAATCAACTGAATGCACCACCATTCTATCCTGAAACCATTGTACAGGAGGCCAACGCGTGATCATATACGCTACACAGCCAGATAAATAAATAAATAAATAAATAAATAAATAAATAAATAAATAAATAAATAAATAAATAAATAAATAAATAAATAAATAAATAAATAAATAAATAAATAAATAAATAAATAAATAAATAAGCTTCATATTCAGGAGCCGTTATTCACGTACACATATATGGAGTTCTTATTAACTTCTTTTTAAAGAACTCGTGGTGATAATGATGGTCGTTATATTGTTAATGAATTCTGTGGGTTCGGTTATCGCAGGGAAGAGAAGATATGGGAAATATGTGTTGTAATTGTGCATTTAAAATGTTATTATCATATCTTGATTAGTTGTGTAAAGGGCTCACCTAAACGTTAAGAATTAGTGTAGTTATGTTGCGTCGGTCTTACCAACATACAACAGGGTCTACAGAATGAACAAAGTATTCAATCTATCTAAGTTTAAAGAGCGCGTGACGATATTAGGTTGCGTCACTTTAAATTACCTTACATTTTCTAGCCATGTATAAAGTTTACAAATTGAAAAAAACATTTGTATATAGTTTTTGTGTAATATATTCTCAAGCTGTTTCATATTTATGGCAGATGCGATATGAGGAATATGGAGATGTCCACTTGGCTGGACGAAACATTCATTGTGTGGTTAAAAAACGAATTTTTGTTGTTGCACTTTTTATAGTTTAATTTATGGTTACTAAAGGTGTTAGACCGACTGAAAGTCCTTACACTATCATTGTTGCTAAGTCATCACTGGGTAGGATAGATTCTATCGAATTAGATGAAGGCTGACCATAGCCTGGGAGACGGTGAATGTTTACACTGATGGAATCGATGTTTGCATGGATGAAGTGGGGGATACCATACAAATCAACTAATTGGATGTAAATATGGTACGATTACGTCGTTGATTTCCCACTGAAAGTACTACTACACTCAAATAACTCTGAGATAGACATAAGGGAAGCCTGAGAGGAAGCTTTTGCAACTAAGTGGAAGAGATGCACGACCTGACTAGGGAGGGATCTCGTGGAATGATATTAGTAGATGAATAAGTTTGAGTGGCGTCTTTAAAAGTAGGAGAGATCACAATATGAAGATAAAGTTGGAATTCAAGAGGACAAATTGCGGCAAATATTCACTTATAAAAAGGGGAGTTAGGGATTGGAATAACTTACCAAGGGAGATGTTCAATAAATTTCCAATTCCTTTGAAATAATTTAAGAAAAGTCTAGGAAAACAACAGATAGGGAATCTGCCACCTGGGCGACTGCCCTAAATGCAGATCAGTATTGAATGATTGACTGATCAATGTCGGAAGTACGTGATTTGTATTTCAAGGAGTAGGTATTTTAAAATATCTACAATAATGCTGTGCTTTACCAGTAGCAGTTGAAAGTAATCTAGCCTACCGCCACTTTTATCTTCCATGTGTTAATTAATCTACTGACATGTATGATCAGTTTTTAGCCCACAGGCTGGTTGGATGTCCGACAGATCCTCCATCAGATGCTGCTAGTACCCTCGGCGGCTCTGAAGAGATGAAATGGATCCACTAGCTGACCGTTTGAACGACTCTTTCACTCCATTCATCATAGTGTCTTACTACAGAAGCATTGTTCTTACCTCTGCTAATTTCGGTTCATCAAAGCCTAGGCTAAGATAGATGAATCAGTAACAAAATTGATCTGGTCAATACCAGAAGACCTAGTGGTCTCTGAGCATTGGACCTTAAAAGACATGGATCTGAGCAAACTACTGAAATGTCTTATTCATTTTCTGTAGGTTTTCCCACGCCTTGGGGGATACTTGGTGTGATGTTTGTAAAAGATGTGGCCTTGGCCCAGCTTTACGGCGAGATGTTCTTCATGAAGTCAACTCTATGTGTATGTATACATTCAACTGTTAATTCTATGGGTATATGTCTTTTCACGAGAGTTTAATTCTCCACCAAAGAAAGAGTTGTCATTCGCTGAGCGTGTAGTACTGAACTCCATCCCGTCAACGTCTCGTGTGTGGACGCACAGGGCTGCTCATCGCATACGACAACAGTGCGAATATCTGAACTTTTGAATAAACGACTAAACCTGGATTCTGTCTTCCGTTCACTTAGTTTATTGAACACATTCACAATGCACTGTCTATTGTCACTTCTGAGCGGTTTTCCTCTTTTGTGCTTCACTACACGTGATGGTCCTACCTCATGCTCCATTTCTCTCACTATGAATACTAACACCGACTGCTGCTGCAAGATGCAACACCTTATATCCACGCTGTACATCTTGGGACTTTCCCCCACTACGAGAAGACTTCTCGTATCACACCACGCATTGTGCCTTCATTTCTCGTTATTTAATCACTACTTTTTTTAAAGCACATATATATATTTATACCGGTATATATGACGACCATATTTTAATTTGTTTACGTACTCTTCCAAACTTTCTAAATGTGATCAACTAAAATAAATTCGACGTACTACTTTTTTGAGCTCGCATACAGTCGAGTGAGTGTGACGGTTGCTTCACCAATCAACTACGTCTATGTCCACGTGCAAAGGCAAGGTGCTCCGCCTATTTGTTTACATCAGGATTAAACTCTCGTGAAAAGGGGTATAGGGATACATTCAACTGTTAAATGTTCTGTGATGGTTGGCAGTGTGATATGTTGTGTGTAAATGAAGAACGATAACGTAAGTCGCCGAGCCAGAGGAATTAATCACACGCAGTTAATATCCTCGGCAGGCCGAGAATCGAATCCGGGACCCTCTGACACTGACCGCTTTTCCAAGGAGCCGGATAAACGAGTGGCTTTTGTCTCTTGATTGTAAGCACTTTAAACCGCCGTTGTTCGCTATGGACTTCGCTGCACGTTTATATTTTGCCGCATCTGAGTTTTACAAGATATGCAAGCTTTTACTAAATGAACTAGTAGGAATGAAATAACATAAATTTCATTGATTGGACTTCAGTCTCAAGATTACTGCAAGTACTCGGAACCGTTAAAAATTATCAACTAATAACTAATATCTTCGAAATTTACATTTTCCGTCAAAGTGCGATATCTATCTATCTATCTATCTATCTATCTATCTATCTATCTATCTATCTATCTATCTATCTATCTATCTATCTATCTATCTATCAATCAATCAATCAATCAATCAATCAATCAATCAATCAATCAATCAATCAATCAATCAATCAATCAATCAATCAATCAATCAATCAATCAATCAATCAATCAATCAATCAATCAATCAATCAATCAATCAATCAATCAATCAATCAATCAATCAATCAATCAATCAATCAATCAATCAATCAATCAATCAATCAATCAATCAATCGTTTACCTAGTCGGACTGAGTGGCTCAGACGGTTGAGGCGCTGGCCTTCCGACCCCAACTTGGCAGGTTCGATCCTGGCTCAGTCCGGTGGTATTTAAAGGTGCTCAAAAACGTCAACCCCGTGTCGGTAGATTTACTGGCATCTAAAATAACTCCTGTGGGACTAAATTCCAGCACCACGGCTTCTTCGAAAACCGTAAAAATGTAGTTAGTGGAACGTAATCTCAATAACATTATTATTTAGTTATTTAGCCATTGCTTAAGTGTTTTCAGATAACTTGGAACTTTACCGAATACAGTATATCCCTTGATAAATTATTCCAAATCCTTGTTTCTCATCTTATAAATGAATATTTGTCCAGTTTGTCGTCTTGAATTCCAGCTTTATCTTTCCAACTTTTAAAAGCACTGCTCAAGCTTATTCGTCTACAAATGTCATTCCACGCCATCTCTCCATTGACAGCTCGGAACATACCATTTAGTCGAGCAGCTCGTCTCCTTATTCCGATGTCTTCCTAGTCCAAAGTTTGCAACATTTTTCTAACACTACTCATGTGTTGCAGATCACCAAGAACAAATCGTGCTGCTTTCCTTAGGATCTTTCCCAGTTCTCGTATCAAATAGTCCTTGTGTGGGTTCCATTTACTGGAACCATACTGTAATTGAGGTCTTACCAGAGATTTATACACCCCTTCTTTACATCCTTACTATAACCCATAAGTATTTTCATAACAATGTGAATAGATCTGTAGCCTTTCTTTACAACCTTGTTTACGTTATTTTATTTTATTTTATTTTATTTTATTTTATTTTATTTTATTTTATTTTATTTTATTTTATTTTATTTTATTTTATTTTACTTTAATATTTGGTTTTAGATCAGTATCAGACCAAACAGCCATCTCGTTATGACAATATGCTGGTTTGAACTTTACAATATATTACAAGTCAGTGTCACAGTTTGGAATATATATATATCGTTTAGTTTTTCCATTTCAATTCTTTGGGCCACAGCTTCTCAATATGACGACTGTCAACTTCATCAGAATAACAGAGTTTCATCCTGTTTATTCGCGCTCTGTGGCCAAATGTGTTATTGAAGATAACTGATGGTTAGGCCAAAGAAGCTATAAAGATGTTTAAGTGTGATGTTCCAGTACATTTACGTAACAATAAGAGCAAGTAAGTGTGATGAATAGGAAAGGATAAAATTATGGTGATAGGCAGCTCTGATTGTTTGAAGTTCCAGATATTTTTAAAACTAGTAATAGTATACACTTTTTGTCTTTAGTCGCCAGTAGTCTACTTACACAGGTTGGTAACTGTTTCTTAGCGTGAAACAGAGATGTAATCAACACATTTTGCTGTGGGTGGTAATGAGCACATGCAAAAAGGAGATGGTTTATGTCTTGAATCGACTGGCCATCACATGAACAGTATGGTGTGTCCACTACGTTGATGAGATAAAGGGGACTTCTAAAACTTCCGTGGTTGAATCGCATTCGAATGATTGTCGAGATGAATCGTCGTTGAGTGTTCCATTGTGCGAACCAGTAAAATTAACCTTTGTGATTCTTTGTTTCCTCCCACTTCTTTGACCACTAACTACAGGCTATTTTGTATGTAATCAATGTGTAATCCATGAAGTTGCCGGGAGTATTCATCACCTGTTCACTGACATATGATTCCTTCGCTAAGGCATCTACGTAGTCATTATGTGGTGTCCCGATGTGGGCTGGGAGCCATACGAATTTTACTCTGGAACCGCATCTTTGGAGTTCATATGTTTTTTGAATAATACTGATGTGGCAGATATTGAGTTTATGGAGGATAAGCGGTGTAGATAGCGTGGAAAGGACGCTCAGTGAATCGGTAAGGATAGTGATTCTTTTACGGTAGAATCGTCTGGCATATTTGAGAGCTTCTATAATAGCAATAGCTTCTGCTGCATAGCTAGAAATATGTTCTGCCGAATGAAAACCTTGAGATTCAGGTTGTTCAGGACAATAGAATGCACATCCTACGCCGCTTAGTGGTATTTTTGAGCCATCAGTATACATTTTAACAGACGAAGGATACCGGAGAGTCAAATCATCTTGACATAGCTGCACCAATCTGTATTTTTTGTAGATATTGTAGGGATTTATTCACTTCCATAGGGCATATGCGGTGCTCAAATGGAGTATCATACATATTTTGCTATGTTACTTTGATAGTGTTTGGGTCAGTAGTGAGTCTATATACGTGGCACTTTTCAGCAGGAGATATCTTTGATTCAAAGAAAACCGCTCTTGATTGTCTGCTAAGTGTTGTAATCTTCGAAGATATGTTATAATTGGTGAATTTTTATTGTAAGTTTGCTTTAATATGAACTTATCTGAAAGAAACTGCGCACGGATATTCAAGGGCATTTCTGCGTCTTCTAATAGAAGAGCGTTAGTTGGCGTGGTTTTCATAAATCCGAGGCAAATACGAATGCACTGAAATTGAAGGCTATCCAGTTTATTTTATATGCGTTTATTGCCACTGAAATAAAACATGCTTCGATATTCCAGCTTAGAGCGAATCAGCGTGCGATATAGCACTAATATTATAAATGCATGTGCTCCCCACCAAGTTCGAGTTAATGTGCGTAGGATATTATAATCCCTTGTTCCAATTTTGGAATAATATGTTGCATATGAGTCGGAAATCATAAACCAGTCCGAGAAATTTGGTTTGTGATTGAACCAAGATGTTGTGTGATCCCAGGATGAAGTTGTAAATTGGTAGTGGAATTCTTCTTTTTGTGAATATTACTGCCGAGGATTTACTTGCAGAGAGGTCTAACCCATGTTGATGTAACTATCTTTGATTTACATGCTGAATAGCATCTGCAACACGACATTTGGTAGCAGGTATTGTCGTCGCTGAAGGAAAAACGCATACGTCGTCAGCATACTGAAGAATGCTAACTCTAGGAGGCAGAATATTTTGCAAATCTCGGGTATAAATGGTATGTAGTAGGGGACTAAGTACTGCATCTTGAGGGAGTCCTTAGGTCGATCGTCCTGGTCCGAGAGGTCTATGGTTATGATGAAAATAAACCCATCTAACATAGATAAATTGATATATACCCGACAAAAAGTTTGTAGGAAATCCAAGAGCAATCAGTTTGTCCATTAGTATTGGTATTCGAACATTCTCATACGAAGCTGATATGTCTAGATAGAGAGCAGAAATGTAGTGTTTATTAGAAAAGCTTACTACGTTGTTAATGGAATTACCCCCAGTTACATTGTAAGCAGAATGCTCATATAGAGACCAATGACGTATTAAGCGCCACTCAACCGAGCTGTAATTCAATATTGTACCTTGATCGCATTAGGTGAGTGACCGACTGTTGTATAGCTGGATAAACATATTCTTATACTTCGAACCGTGCCATTTACAAATAATATTGATGTATTTAAACCGGTCATATATGCGTGGATTTGAGTACGCATGTCGGTAAGGGCTTTTCTGGCTGTAAGAGAACGTGCGTAGGTGGATGCAAATTGATCGTATGTGTATGTGGGTGTAGGTGCAGGTGGGTGGGTACGTGTGGGAACAGATGTCTGGGCGTTGAGAGTGACGGTGTGCAGTGACATTAATGTAATTGTGGGTGTGTATATATAAGTTCAAACTAAATTACTTGTCGATTTTAATGAGTTCAATGGTACTAGGCTTACAACAATTGATGATATCTTTCTTGTCAGATCGAGCTTCAATTTAATTAATAAGCTTACATACCGGTGTGAAAAAAATTATCTCACGGGCTCATCTAGTTAGTGTGTAAAATTAACACTCACTCATAGCTTAGCAAAGGCATGAATTTTATAACGGGACAAACAATTTTAAGAACATCTAAAGCCTATAAGAACTTAATTTCAGGAACTTTGTGAGGTAATTTAGGCAGGGCTATTTCAATTTTGCAATATCGTCACTATGTCATTTCCATCATCTGAGAAACGAACCAATATCTGTATAATACATGATTCGGAATTATCGGTAGTTTATTATAAATTCTACAGACCGTCTGATCGAGGTGGTGAAGTAGAGCTCACTTTGATTTGGGTTTGATTCCCAATCATGAAGTCAAAGAAGATTTAATCAAATCCATGGCTCTTTGTCTTACCCGAGAAACACCCTAATATTTCGAAATGATGCATAGCCTCCGTTACCCGAAATGATTTTATCTTTCAAATGGTGAAAGGCATTTCAAAATCTCTCCAGTACTCTCTGAGATTACCCGTTACATTTAAAGAAACTCACACTCTCTCTTTATACATTAGATGCGTACATAGATACCGTATAGATTATTAGAGTTATAACGAAAAATCATGTAATTATTTTTCTGGTAAGTTGAATTTTGAGTACACCTGCTTTGCTCCAGTGTTTACTAGGACTAACCGTTCAAGCAGTGTATTCACTTTTAAGGGTCATAGGAGTAGGTTTTCCTCTGAATTTCTTCACATTTTCTTTCGCTACGTGGTCCGCTTAAGAGATAGTGTGATAGTAAAACCACGGCCGACTTGATGCGTCGCTCTAGCTAGCTCCTTACCGGCCTTGACAATCGGGTCCACGCACTGTAATCGGAGTAGTTATACAGCACGACACGCGGCGCTGGCGGCCGACCTATTTGTGGTAGAAATGCATACTTCTTTATGGAAAATATATTGACTTTGATTGCCGATTTATCGTAATATAGAGTTATGAAGAATGTTACATAGGTTAATATTGTTAAAATGATTAATCCTAAAGGTTACATTCGTTGATATTTGCCGAAATGATGTCGTGAAATGAAACTGAAGGGAGATGACTTAGTCCAGCTGACGTTCTAATATTGACTCTGATTGCCGATGTATCTTAATTTAGGGAATAAAATAGTATGTTACATTGACTAATATTGTTAAAATGATTAATCCTAAAGGCTACTTTCATTGATATGTGCCAAAACAACGTCGTGAAATGAAACTGCGGAGGATGGAGTAGTCCAACTGACGTTCCTTAATTGTGAGGAATAATAGTAATCGTTTTTATTATCATAGCATTTAGATACATAGCAGAACTTACCACAATACTTTTATCTTCTGATGTTAATATTGAGAATAAGAGTCATTGTTCAATTAGAGTTTTAAAATTCTTCAAGCGCTGCTCTCAGGAAGGGGGCTGGACAAAACATTCAAGTCTTATTTTTCCATATTCGTTGTATGCATAACACAAATATTTTGACTCAAACATGTTAAAATTTTAATTTCAATATATATTTTTTCAGATTATATTTCATTCATACCTTTCACTAGAATATTAAATACCGGGTAAGTTGGCCGTGCTAAATTCAACAATAATTTTTACTTGAAATACAGTAGGGGGGAACAAGTTGGCAGGGCGGCGTGCAGCTGTGAGCTTGCATCCGGGAGATAGTGGGTTCGAACTCCACTGTCGGCAGCCCTGGGGATGGTTTACCGTGGTTTCCCGTGTTCACATCAGGCTGTACCTTAATTAAGGCCACGGCCGGTTCCTTCCCTCTTCCTTGGCTATGCCTTCCAATCTTCCCATCCCCAATACAGGGCCCCTGTTCAGCATAGAAGTTGCGGCCGCCTGGGCGAGGTACTGGTCATTCTTCCCTGTTGTATCCCCCGTCCCGCAGTCTCACGCTCCAGGACACTACCCTTGAGGTGGTAGAGGTGGGATCCCTCACTGAGTCTGAGAGAAAAGCCAACGCTGGAGGGGTAAACAGAGTAAGTAAGAAAGAAAGAACGAAGGTAAATACCCGAAATAGAAACGGAAAACTAAGATGAGAGTGCTACCTGCTTTTAGCCACTCCGTAATTTTATCCTGGTCTACAGAGAATTCGTGAAATGATAGTGTAACTTTGATCCTTTTTTTCCTGTTCGGAATACAAAAAAGGCACACAGAAATATATATTCGAATATTTCCTAACACAGTTCAAGAAAATCAAATCACCACACCATTATAAAACGAATTAGCGCATAAATTAAAATCCTTGTTCAGGACGAAGTTACAGCTAGAAATCACTTTGTTCTTGTTTCCATAAAATTACTGCTCAAAGTACGAAAAGGTGCACAAGAATGTCACAAATTCCAAGATTTGTAAACACAATTTAAAAAATATAATCACCACACTACACAATAAAAAATAAACTCACTAGCGCATAACTATCGGATCTCAATATCAAGCCAACAAGTTGCGAACACATTGCCAACATTTACGACAGCAAAACCATATAAATAAACTGGAAATACGGCAATCTGCGTTATACAGCTTCCTGTCAGTGGGTAGTAGGTCAGCGCTCCAGCGGCATTACGGTGGAACTTTCCAATTACAGCTTTATGCTGGGCTTCAGAAGCGATTGTCAAGGCCGGTATAAGGAGCGCAGCGAGGGATCCAGTAGGCCGTGGTAAAACACAGGAAAGCATGTTTTTCTGGAATACTGTTAGAATTACGAAGGAAATGCTTATAAACATTATTCTAGGAATGGAATTTTAAGTACACTAGCTGATTTAATTATTTACTAGAACTAACCGTTTAGGCAGGGTTTTAAATTTCTTCCCAGGCGTACCTTTTTTAAAAACTTGCTTCACATTATTTTTTCTTGCAGGGCCCCCTTAATATACACTGTAATAGCAATGAGCGTATATGTTAACAAAATGTTCCAATTGAATGCTTGCCAAATTTGAGCTTGATCCGTGACGTAGTTTTTACGCGAAAGAAACGAAGATAAAGAGGCCAAGGATAAAGCATGCACCAAAAGGTGCGCCCACACCAAGATGTTTTCGTTAACTTTGTTAATAAACATTGTTAATGAAAAATGTTCATGGACATTTATGTATGTTAATAAACAAAATAGCGTGTTCATTAACTTTTTGAGCATGTTGATAAACAAAATTTCTTTAACTTTTGTGAATGAAACTTTTCATTAATATTTCGTATTTTCGTTAACATTTCGATTCGCACATGCGCAAAGACGCAATTAGAACACGCAAATTCATAGCGCGGAATACAATACTTTTTTTATTTTTCGAAATCGACTTTCGAATCGCAAGCAACTCGTATACACCATACACATACATAAGTGAAGTGTAGGAGTATTTCTCTTACACTCTTACATGATCTTTGGTAGGAGTCACCAGTTGCTAGGATTCTTCAAGTTAATACTTAGCCTAACATTAATGCAGATGACATTCCGATAAATTTGTATCATTTTTTGCAATTTCATACCCAATTACTGTCAACGAGAACTGAAAGTCTTGTGGGGACATTTTCAGAAAGTTTTGGAAGCCTGCTGCATCATGAATTGAAAGTTCTGACATAGCCCTAAGTGTCCTCTCCAAACTTAATTCTAAACGCTTTTCCAATATTTTTCTTTGCCACACTTTGCGTCTGCATTTTTCTCTAATTGCACTCATTAAAATAATGAAAGTTGCAGCTGTATTTTCTTCCTCCTGACCCTATCCATTGTAACCTCACAAACAGATAATTTGGTGTGGACACAATGTTGAAGAAGTTTCTTAACAAAAGTTTATTTGGTGTGGACACAATGTTGAAGAAGTTTCTTAACAAAAGTTTATTTGGTGTGGACACAATGTTGAAGAAGTTTCTTAACAAAAGTTTATTTGGTGTGGACACAATGTTGAAGAAGTTTCTTAACAAAAGTTTATTTGGTGTGGACACAATGTTAAAGAGGTTTGTTAACAAAAGTTTATTAACATCTTGAGAAATGTTTTCGTTAACATTGTTTATTAACTTTGTTTCGTTAACATTGTTTATTAACTTTGGTGTGGACTAACCTAAACACAGCAAAAAACATTTTTTTCCATCGAAAATTATTACAGATTCGAAGAAAAGTCATATAATTTTTCTGGCGAATCAAATTTAAGGTACTCTTGGTGCGCTCCATTGTTCAAGAGGGATAACCGTTTGGACAGCGTGTTCAATTTTAAGGGTACCAGGCGTACGTTTTCCTCTTGCTTGTTTCACATTTTCTTTCGTTACATGCCCCACTTAAAAGATAGCGCAGTCAGTAGCCTGTGTATTAGCCAAAATCAGATATAAGCTTGCCAAATTTGAGATCCATCAGTCTAGTAGACTGTACGTGAAAATATAACACAGACTTGCAAACGTACAAACTTTGAGATTTATTATTGCTACCATTTTTTCTTAAATCACAGTTTTTACGGGAACTCTGGGATGTTTAGAGAATGATATTATTTTTAAAATGGTGAAGGAAATTTCAAAATCGGTCCACTAGTTTGTGAGATTACCTATTACATATAAACAAACTCACCGTCTCTCTTTATATATTAGTACAGATTATATTCTATCTTTTCGTACAGAGCTGGTTAGTAGACATATATGTCCTCGATGACAATATTTTCTGTTTCGAGGGAAAACATCTAGGTCATCATCCTCAAATACTGCTGGCATCCTATAATAATCCCTCTGTATGACGAATTGGGTTTAAACTCGCGGACGTAGTCGGAGTTTTGAAGGGTGGAGAAAGTCCATTCGGTACTCCATGTCGTATAATGTCGACATATGAAATATTTCTGCGACATATTATTTTGTTGTTTAGCCGACAAAATAAATTAAAACTGAACACTCAGAAATAGGAGTTCCAGATTTTATCCACGGGACAAAGTAAAACGGAACGTAGAAATTGACACATAGGCAAGCTAAATGATATCAAATCAAAATAACTGCACACAGTAGCTGAAGATATTTTTTTTAATTATAAGTTTTCCATTAGAACTCCGTCATAGGAATTCCTTAATCTACGAAACATAAGCATGGTTGTCAGTTTCCTCTCTCATTGCATTTTTCAGCAACTTGCCGTGTACTGAAAATCTGCTGATCCTGACAGCCCCATTGTAGCCTGAAACAGTACACGTTTTTATAGAACGTATTTTCCACAATTTTCTTTTAAGTATAGGCCTACATACTATTTCTTTCCACTTTGATGTACGCTTCTCCCTTTGTTTAAGGGCTTCCTTTAAGAACATAATGTCACTGCTCGTAGTACTGTCTCCCTTTATTTCTAGGAACCTATTTACTGTATTTGGAACATTTAATTTGATATTACGCATATGTTTCTGTAGAACAATGGTCAAAACACCGAAAACACACAAGAAAGACACAGGAATCATGTTAAATACAATTATGGCCGCCCAGACTCCACCCACTCTGCCAGAAAGAAACATGCGTTATGAAGAAACATGCACTAGCCACATCAAGTCATCACAAAATAATTTTTAGGACGTTAACTTTGATGCTTTCACGATCCGTACTTGTAAACATGATATGGGATTTTGGAAGAAGAGGCGGAGAAAAGTTCTCTGCGAAACGTAGAGAGTTTCACCTTGTTTTCTTGACACGGCATAAGCCCAAAAGCCCACATCATGTTTACAATTTTAGGACCATTAAGTTATGGAATAAAATGGATAAAATAATGGCGAATCAGGGAATAATTAAATATATTCTCAATCAATGAAAGTATAAATCAACATAAACACAACTTGGAAGAAAAAATGAAGAAACAAAAATTTCAGAAATTGAGATGAAATTGAGATTGGAACTGGTCGAAATGCCTAATCAAGGAAGGAAGGTTTATATACAAGGTATCTAATTTTCTTCTATAAAAGCCTTTGATTAGCATCCATCAGCAGGCAGCCATGGCATTTTGTGTCTTACGCCTGACAATACTCTATTGCTGTAGCTTGTTCATTCTCACCACCCTATCTCATTTTTACCTTTCACGAACCAGACAACCTCCCCTGTTCCACAGTAAGTGATATTCAGCTCTCAGATGTATTTCTTGATCAGCCAACAATTACCCATGTTTAAACGAACTTAAGTGCCTGGAGGTACTCAAAATGTTCACTAATTTCAAACTGGCGTTTTCAGAAACCGTAAAACTAGCTCGTAGGATGCAAAATCAAATAAATAAATAAATAAATAAATAAATAAATAAATAAATAAATAAATAAATAAATAAATAAATAAATAAATAAATAAATAAATGCAGTATTACTACTTCCAAATGCAGCGTATTCTTTAGCCATGACATGTGACAGACTTCAAGTTGTAATTTTTCGTTGTGTAACTATTCTTTGTTACGAACATTGTAAAGTTCTTGCGGCTACATTGCGGTGGACAACCTCTTTACTCATAGGCTCGTAAATATAGGTTGTAGTTTTCGTGACGGCTACAGTTTTGTAAAATCTACAACCATTTGGCAGGCTGCACTTGAACAATTCTGTTGTGCCTTACATTAGTAATTCATACTGACATATTGCACAGTCCACTTAGCTTTAGCGTGCGCTTAAACGCTACAGCTGATGAGATGTTAATGAGAATGAGCATGGGATTGTCGCTATCGTAGTCCCGCTTCCGTTAGTTACACATCAAATCTAGCTACTTCCAACGTTCATTAACGTGCGTATGCCTTTTACAAGAGATTTTCTGAGGAAGGTAAAATGAAATGGCGTGTGGCTTTTAGTGCTGGAAGTGTCCAAGGACATGTTCGGCTCACCGGGTGCAGGTCTTTTGATTTCACTCCCGTAGGCGACATGTGCGTCATGATGAGGATGAAATGATGATGAAGACGACACATACACCCAATGATGGTTGAAATTCACGACCATGCCGGGAATCGAACCCAGGACCCCTGTGACCAAAGGCCAACACGCTAACCATTTAGCCATGGAGCTGGACTCTGAGGAAGGTAGGTTTCCCCCTGTGGATGTGGGTGGTAGAAGAACACCCACGGTATCCCCTGGCTCAGGGGCTCTGAACATTGGAGCATGGATTGGCGACCACGGGGCAGAGCCCTTCAGAGCGGCCCAGCCATGAGCTGCTTCGGTAATACACTGCAATGGGCTTTGAAAGGCTCGAACATACGAAGCCCGTGACGTCATCGCACGGGCCGGTCTGGGCCAGCGCTATGTCATTCGTACGCGGTGAGCCAACGCCACCTAGATTACAAAGCCTTCCAGCTCTCTGCTCTGAAGCTGGTGACGTCACTATCAACAGGTGAACGTGAATTCCGTGGTCGTATTGTCGAGAGTGGTGTGCACGTGGTGTTTGATTTATCAATGGAAATATTTTAAACAGGTTATTGCTGTTGATATAATAATGGTTTTTAAGTGCTGTGTCCCTAATTGCAGAGGGAATTACGATAGTGCAAACAAAGTGCATGTTTTTAAATTTTCCCAAAATGAAGATTTGAGGAACAAATGGTTAAGAGGCATTAAGAGGAAAGATTTTGAACCTACAAAGAATTCAGTGGTGAGTACTATCTGCGCACTTTTTAGTGATAGATTTACACTCTAGTGCTGAAGCGGTCGACTTCGGTTATCTTCGAGATTCGTATTGGCAACCTTTGAAACACAAACTAAGAATCGCTTATCATCGCTGTGCGCCATCTGGCGTACACTTTAAGTACTCGTACTGTTGTTGTTTACACAGCAAAGCCAAACTATAGAATTCATGCTAGGAACACGTTTCGCAACGGGAAATGTTATATAGTATTAAATATTGTGTGTGTGACACAGTTGTTTGCTTAAAATAATAAAGGTTTATACAATTCATATCGATCGATCATATTATCGATTCAATTAAGATTTCATTTCCATTCAGTTGGCAGTATTAACGGAACCGTTCTTACTTCTCCAACGAGTACAAAAATCTATCACTAAAAAGTGCGCGGATAGTACAGTTATTGACTTTATTTATCGTGGCATATGTTATACTGTTCGGGACAACCAGTTTCCCTCCTCCTCAGATATGAGCAGGTTTATAGCTTATAATTATAAGAATAAGAGATTCAGCAATGAGGTTATATCTAGATGATATAGGTCAGGTATCTACATTACTTACCCCACCGTGTAGTTAAACCGACTCATGCAGATAAAAAGTGATGTTCTGTCATTCCCTGGGTTATTACAGAAGGTTCTTAAAACAGGAGTAGGTACATTTAGGCCTATCAGGATAATTTATTTGGTTATGGTAATCTACCTAGCTAATGCCATGTTTTTAATTTTCAACAGGTGTGTCACTTACATTTAATGGAAAATGACATATATGGGAATCGAAAGCTGTAGATTCAAAGACTGGGAAGACCTTAACTGTGCTATTAAGTAAACCACAGTTAACTAAAACAGCTATACCATGTAAACTTCCAAACTGTCCATCATATCTAAACAAGACATCCACATTCCATCGAGATGCACCATCAGAAAAGAAAGAAATGCAAGAAGCAAGAGCATTACAGTCAACTATTGCCAACAGTTTAAACACATTAAGTGAATTCAGAGAAAAATATTCCTTTCAAACATTTGATGACTTAACTGAGAGATTAAGTTACGTAAGTGTTGGTGATAAATGGTCAGTTGTAAATAAGAACCAGAGTGTTATTTTTCTGTACATAGATTCTGACAAAGTGCCACATGATATTGTATATATAATTATTGATGAAAACCTCAGTGTTAGTGTATTTTTAGGTGGTTATGAAATTAACTGTAAAGATATTCCTAAAGTAGTGTCTTCTATTCCATGAATAGAAAATATCATGAAAACCTGTCAGAGTTTCATGTTAGAAAGAACTAATAAACACCAGTGTAGTGATCTCATTGTGCAACTCATGGACAACTTAAATTGTGGAGAAAAAAAAGCAAAAAGAACTGTTGACTTCTTAAAATTCCAACTTCAGTTATGTGTTACACAACCTGAAAGACATAGGTTTGACTCAAATGTATTGATATTCGCATCTTCACTGTTTTTCATATAAGCCCATGCATATAAAATCTTAAGAAGTTATGGATGTATTATTTTACCTCATCCAAACACCATAAGAAAGTTATGTGGATATGTGAATGTTGATCCTAGTAATGAAAACATTTTGTCATACATGAAAGATAAGGTACCACAAGTAGAGGACTATGAGCGTGTAGTAACACTCATGTTAGATGAAATACACCTAAAACCATACTTAAATTATAAAGGTGGTAATGTTGTTGGTATGGCATATGATACAGCCATGCTTGCTACAACAGCACATGTGTTTATGGTTCAGGGTGTTGTTTCCTCTCTCAAGGATGTGGTTAATATTTTGTCTGTCAATAAAATGACTGCAGACAAATTGTTTGATGTAACAAAAAATGTTGTGATTGGCTTGGAGAAATTAGGTTTTAAGGTAATTTGTATAATTACTAATCATCATCATTCCGTGTCCGGTCAGCATTTCCAAAATGTAGCAACTCCGGTGGCCTTGTTGTTCGCCTCGATTAGGTCCTGTGTAGTGCAGGGATGTTCTAGTAGGGGACAAATGAGCAGGTGGTTCGGATCTTGTGTTACACCACACTCGCAGGATGCGTCTCCATCAGCTGGAAGTATGGCCCATTTTTGCATGTTGGTCTTGCAAAGAGGTACGCCCACCCTAAGACGATTAAGTGATCTCCAAATAGGGTAGGGCAGGTCATTTCCTGGAGCTAGCTCTTCCTTTGCAGGAGTATCAGGCGTCAGCATGCTCTTCCACCTGGTGATACGGTTATACTCAGGTGTTCCTACCAGTGGTTGAGTCCTGGTGATGAAGCTCTTTCTCGACTTCATTCGACAGACTACAGCCTGGTGATCATGCAGTGGGTGGCGAGAATCATTAGTCTGCTTTGTCCTCTCTGCATCAGCAGCAACAGCCCTTCTGATAGCGGGGGGAGCTATTCCAACAATCGGGTAGAGTTTGTCAACTGGGGTTGGCTTCAGACATCCCGACAAGATACGTACGGTCTCGTTGATTGCAATGTCAACCTCCTTGGTGTGAGTGGATGCACTCCACACAGGTGAAGCGTACTCTGCAGCGGACACACACAAAGCAAGAGCAGAGGTTCTCAGGACGCGAGGGCTTGCTCCCCAGGTGGTGGCTGTGAGCTTTCTCAAAATACTGTTCCGTGAACTAACTTTCAGCCTGGTGTTGTGGCAATGTTTCTTGAAGGACAGTGTTCGGTCAAGAGTAACACCTAGATACACAGGTGTTGGACAATGTTCTAGTCGTTTGCCTTGCCATATAATGTCCAGTTCCCGCCGAGCTTCTCTATTCCTTAAGTGAAATGCGCACACCTGAGTCTTGTTGGGATTTGGCTTTAGATGATTGCCTTCATAGTAAGAGCCAAGAGTATCTAGTGCAGAAGTCAACTTTTCCTCCACCTCTTCAAATGTCTTTCCTTGGGCAGCCACTGCAGTATCGTCAGCATAGATGAAAAGCCTGGTATGTTCCATTATGGGTTGATCATTAGTATAAATGTTAAAGAGCACAGGGGCTAGCACACTGCCTTGAGGTAAACCGTTCTTTTATACGCGCCATCTGCTCTTCTTACCATGGAGAGAGACTTGGAATCTTCTATTCTGCAGGAGAATGCCAATAAGAGATGTTAGTTGATAATCGTTAGTGAGCTGGTAAATTTTCCTCAGTAACTTCCTGTGGTTGATGGTGTCATAGGCAGCTGTTAAGTCAACAAAGGCAACTCCAGTTACCTTACGCTGTTCAAAACCATCCTCGATGTGTTGAGTAAGGTTCAGGATTTGACTGCAGCATGACTTTCCAGGTCGAAAACCAGCTTGTTGAGGAATGAACTTTCCTTCGAGGATGCCACTAATTCGGTTAAGGATAAGGCGCTCGAAGATCTTGAAACAATGGCATAACAATGATATTGGGCGAGCTATTTCTAATTTTGCAAACCCACCTCAAATGAGTATTGTATACCCCCACCCAGCTGAACCTACAAGGCCATTATTCTTTTTAATTGATGCTGTCCATATATTTAAGTGCATAAGAAATAATTGGATAAATTTGAAGAATGATGGCTGTACATTTGTCTATCCTGATTTCTTTGAAAGGGACAACACTAACTATGCTTCATTTTCTGCTCTTCGAGGTCTGTTTGACTCAGAAAGTCATAAATTGTTAAAATTTGGGTATGGGTTGAGTATTAAGGCTGTATGGACATCAAATTTAGAGAGGCAAAATGTCAAGCTTGTAATGCAAGTGTTTAGTGGTCATATTGCGAACAGTCTCTTAAAGCTAGGTCCTACGAACAATATCCAGAACTACGAAGGCACTGCCAAGTTTATAGAAATAATAAACAAATGGTGTGGAGTATTGTAAATGTAAAGACACCACTCAAAGGATTACGATCAAGGGAAGAGATGCAGAAACCTTTAACTAACAATCCTTCAGATGAACGAAGAAATTTCTTGAAACAGTTTCTGCTTTGGCTTGATGATTGGGAAAATATGAATTTACCAGGTGGAACACTAACAAAAGAGACTCACTCTGCTCTTAAATTAACCACTTATGGTTTAATTGAATTGGCTGAATATTGTCTGTCTGAGCTCAAAATGTCATATCTTCTACCTGGTAAGTTTCAAACTGATGCGTTGGAAGCAAGGTTTGGCTTATATAGGCGGTTGTCTGGTTCTCAGTATCATGTTTCTGTTAGACAGATATTTGAAGCTGAAAAAAAAATTAAGACTTTCAAGTTCACTGCAACTATCTTTAAAGCATGGCACCTCCAGTAAGCTAACCATAAGCAAACTAAATGTAGATGAAGGAGATTATCCACTCCATAATGATTGTTTAGAAACTGAACATTTCAAGCACATAAATGTATCTGAAACTGATTTGAAAATATCTGATTCAGACTTGGCAGTGCTGACGAATGTTGCTGGCTATTGCTGTTATTCTATTTTTTAAGGAAGCTCAAGTGTCAAAACTGTTCTGAATTTTTAGTACTGGATAAGAAATTGGCATGTGGCAAAGAGCATGAGTTAATCACAGAGTTAGATAGGGGAGGATTAAAATATCCTCAGGAATTGTCAGTAATGATTGTTATGTTTACATATGTGTTCATGCAGAAGCTGTTAGGTGAGGAGGACATTGAAACTTTTTTAAATTAAAAAATCAAAGGCCAACAGCTTTGCAACTGATGTCTGAATTAATCTGGTGGATTGATGAATTTATTATGTATCAGTTTTGTACACAGCATGAATGTAAGGAGGTTTGGGGAAAAATTACATGGATTTGTATTAATATCCTGATGAACAATTATTGCAAAATGGTGAACAATGACAAATCTGTCCAAAAAAACAAACAAACATATTGGTAAAAGAAAGTTGAGTACTCTTACCAGCAAAACAAGCCCATGTGTTATCAGAAAGAAACTAATTTAATTTCCACACTGTTACTTAAAAGCTCCTGCACATAATCATTGTAAATAAAATGTTCATGTTATTAGATTGTGGAAAATAATTTTAGTTATGTGGGCTTATTATAATTTGTTTAGTGATACAGCATTATTTTATGGTAGGCCTATATTTTATAAGTATAGAGCTGTTAGGTTGTAGATACTTCATTATACAGTATTTTTGTATGAAAAAACTTGATTTGCTTACATTTCAAGTCTATTTTAATTATCATAATTGTCTGTTGTAGTCTAATTATTGTGAAGAATAATTCCAATGGTAATATTTTCATGAAAATAAAATTGCATTTAGTTCAATACTAAGGTGTAAATATTGGAAAAACTGTGCTAATAAGATTAAGATGTGAAATTAATGAACCAAAGTACTGTTTTCAAACTTACCATTTTGGATTTTACTGGTTTGACACAAACGTAGGCCTAATAATATGTGGAACTGGTACTTTATACAGAGTATTACAAGCATATTCCTAGATAGGCCTTTTGGAATTATTGGTTTTATAAAATCAGCTAAACTGCTAGAATATCAGGTGTAGGCAATTTTTTATTTAAAAAAAAACATCTTGACATGGACTAAGATAGTGAGCTGTAATTCCACATGCACCAAGTTATTTATATAATAACTTAACTCTTACTTGGTAATTCAATTTGACTGTGCTATACATAGTAGGTATTATGTTTCAGTACATTATAATCATATTTGTAAATAATGTGGAAGTCTCTGCAGCTGTAATACAGTAGCTGCTTCCAGTAGTAGTTTTCACATCAACTTTTATAACCGATTTCTGAAAATTATTATGAATGCCTGGTTTTGGGGGACACAAATAAAATTAAATGAAATAAAATGAAACTACCCCATACAACAATCATTTATTATCATAACAAATAAACTGAGTGAGATGGCTACGCGGGTCACGTAGTTGTCACCTTTCATTCAGAAGGTAGGGGTTCAAACCCCACTGTTCGCAGGCTTGAATATTCATTCTCACACGAGGCATATGCTGTGGCTGTCCTTTAATTAAGAACACAGTTGCATGCTTGTTGCCATGTGCCCTGTGTGTCGGTATGATTTAAAACATATAGAAAAACAAAAACAAGCAACAAATGCTGAAATATCTTCAAACTTTAACTCTTCCTGTTGCAGTGTTATGTTTTCTTCCAGTATTTAGTAGCATTTGAGTAACATTTTGTTGGTAATTTGTGTAAACTGATCGGAATGAAGGTATGTAATCTCAAAGTTCCTGCCAGTGTTCTTGCGTTTATAAACAAATACGCTCTTCTTGGCAGTACTTTTAAGTTGTAAGGTATGCAAAATTACAGCTTGTTATGATATTTTCTATGCACCAATCATAAAGCTGAAGAGTTGCCAAAATTTTATTGCTGTTGTCTGACATGTGTAGCTAGTCGCATAACAGTTCCTGCCACACCATCATATGCACTCTTCCCATTGGATGTTGCGTAGAAATGCCATTAACCATACACATTAAAATCAGCCTCATTGTTACAACGGTTAATCAAATCACTTTTATTCCACCGGGCGAGTTGGTGATGCGGTTAGGAGCGTGCAGCTGTGAGCTCGCATCCGGGAGATAGTGGGTTCGGACACCACTGTCGGCAACCCTGAAAATGGTTTTCTGTGGTTTCCCATTTTCACACCAGGCAAATGCCGGGGCTGTACCTTAATTAAGGCCACAGCCGCTTCCTTTTCATCCCTAGGCCTTTCCTGTCCCATCGTCGCCATAAGACCTATCTGTGTCGGTGCGACGTAAAGCAGCTAGAATTTTTATTCCTACACTGTGCAGCTGATCCATCAGAAGAAATGGTATGCATGTTTCAATTTTACCTTTTCTCAGAAAGAGCAAAGTTCAAAATTTCAGTAGTGGTGGCCTATCAAACTTTTAATTGTAGGTATGTTACAAAAACATCGTGAGAGTAATTAGACCCAGAATGAACACACCACTTAACAAAATAAATACTAACAAGATTTTTTGAGTTCTTGCGTCAGACTTTCAGAATACAGTATGGTAGGCACATTTTTGCGTTCAACTTTAGACTTTAACTAATATATTTATTTTAAATGTAAGGTATAGGATTCTGAGAAATTAAAATTACAGTTCTTGTCATTTTGTGCTTGAAAATTAAAAAAAATATGGGACTTGAAAGGTGATTAAAATGAAAGACCGATATTTTTGTTTGAAAATAAGTTGAAACTCAATTGATTTTCTTAAGCAAAACCAAAGATATATCAAAATATGTGAAATGCTGCATCTCTAATTTTAGCAATATTTCAGTAATTCATTTATCAATGACTCTTGAGATAATTATCTGGAAGATACATAATTTTTTAAAATGCCATTTCTTGCTGTTTGTAACAAGTATTTAAAGTATTTTTTTTCAAATCGTAGACGGTCAGATTGTTTTCCTTTCAAAGGTAATGACTCAATATTGTTTGTATATTTTCAGTTATTTTTAACATCAAAATGTGGTAAAAAAAATTAATGTAGCCTATACCTAACACGAGCATTGCTACTATGCTATGGTAATAAATCAATTTAAAATTATATTTTTGTGAGAAACTTACGACGTGATAAATCACCATAATTAAAATTGAATTCCTGACTTTGAAATGCTAACCAACAAATGCTAACTTTGCATTGTTTCCATATATTATTATTGCATTTTATTTATTATGAAGAATAATAAAAGTGGTGGCGGCTTTTTTTCGAAACGAAACTCGATTTGGTTACTGGTCCTCTCGGATGTCAGATAGGCAGCGTTCGCCTACAAGCAGTGACGTCATGGTTGAGCTGGAAGGCTTTGTCATCTAGGCGGTGTTGGGTGAGCCAAGGACAGCGCTGTGGTAGTTCTATGGGCTGACTGCTTCAATGTGTACAGTGTACTGCGTGTCAGTGGAGTGCGTTGCAATACAGTCGAGTGGAGACGATCAAGTTTGCTGTGGTTTTCAGTTTGACTTCTCCGTTTATCCTGTTATCGGAAACGAATGTGGACTGTAGTTCCAAACGAAAAGAAACCGTGGCAAAAAAGTGAAGTAAAAAAGAATCAAACGAACTAAAAACCGCACAATACAAGACTTCTGAACCGGATCCTAAACTTAAAAGTGGTATTTGGTTGGTATTCAAGCCTGCAGTTGACGGTGATGGCAAATACGTTAATTTTGTGTGTTGTACGATCTGCGGTGAACTTTATGTACACACTAGCAGCTGCTCGCTGCATCTCGCGTGGATTTCATAATTTGATAAACGTAATCGTTCCTCGGTGCTGTACTAAGACATTGTCTGAAAATCCCTAAAGTATAAAACCTCACTGAAAAATTGAGTTTCATCTACCCCAGAAACTCTTTGTAAACCACGTTTGTGGTATTGCCTTTTGCGGCTAAGATGACCATGCGACACGTGAGAACGTATTCTCTCAAGTAAAAAAAAAATCCTTATTTTTTAAAGGAGATTCCAAATAGGCCTACATATTTCCACATCTGTAACACCTTCAGGTTTTGAGATATAAGTATCCACATATAAAGAATTCAACCCCTTTATCAGCCCTTCCTCCACCCCGACCTAACTGGATTTTCCGAAAACAAAAAAAGACAGGTTTCTTTATTTTATAAGGACATCCGAAGTACCAATTTCCATATCTGTAACATGTAAAGTTTTTGACATACACGATAGATATTCCGGTACTCATTTTAAAAATTCACCAGCTTTTTCAATTCTTTTCAGTCCCTGAAGTGGTTTCACGAAAACAAAAAATACGTGTTTATTGATAAAGGAGCTGCCAAATACCAATTATCACGAATGTAACATCTTCAGTTTTTGAGATATTTTTATCCTCATGAAAAGAATTCAACACCTATTTCAACCCCCACTCCCGAAGTTGATTTTACCCCCCGCAAATGAGTGTTTTTTATTTTTAAAGGTGATTTCAAGTCTGCAACATCTTTAGGTTTTTAGATATAAGTATCCTCATACAAACAATTCAACTAATATATCAGTCCTTTCACCCCCTTAAGTGGATTTTCCGAAACCATAAGAATACGTACCGGTACCTATTTCTTTCTTTTTAAAGAAGACTCTAAATACCAATTTTTACGTCTGTAACAACAACAGTTTTTGAGATATCAGTACCCTAACAAAAATAATTCAACCCCCTTATCAGTCCCTTTTACCCCCCTAGTTAAGTGTTTTTTCCAGGACACTGCCCTTGAGGCGGTAGAGATCTCTCGCTGAGTCCAAGGGAAAAACCAACCCTGGAGGGTAAGCAGATTAAGAAAGAAAAATATCCATTTTCACATCTCTAACATGTTAAGTGTTGAGATATATTGTAGATATGCTCATCTTAAAAATTCACGCCAACCCACATTTCAGTCCTTTTTATACCCTCCCCCTTAAGTGTTCTTACCGAAAACAAAATAATAGATGTCTCTTTATTTTTAAGGGAGGTTATAAACACCACTTTACGTTTGTAACATGTTAAGTTTTTGTGATGTACTGTAGATATGCTCAGGGATTATGTGTACAAATTTTAGTTGGCAGCTATGCCCAAACGTACGCGCATTATCTCGCTGCTGTAGAATCGTGGAGCTGACGTTGTCATGGTTACGGCAGTTCATTTCTTTATCTGATTCCGAGAGCAGGGGTAGTGTGGTGCCAATATCTCCATAACAGTTGGTTTTAGGGTCCTAGGGCTCACCGAGTTTTGTTCTTTGCGTGAAGGGGCTTAAAATGAGCTTTGTCTCGTCCATGCACGACAAATTCGATATTTCGCCTATATTAGCCAATTATTTTTATGT
Source organism: Anabrus simplex (assembly GCF_040414725.1). Lineage (NCBI taxonomy): Eukaryota > Metazoa > Arthropoda > Insecta > Orthoptera > Tettigoniidae > Anabrus > Anabrus simplex. The sequence goes on along the minus strand of NC_090265.1, from coordinate 367,504,028 downwards.
CTGCCCTGTCACTCCGACCTCAAATTGTTTTGAAAATAAAATACAGCCCATGTCCCTCAGGGATAATGTATATTTACATTAGTAAAAGGATTTTTAGAATCGGTCCAGTAGTTTCTGAGATTACCCTCCAGATATACATTAACTAACAAAATTCGCACTCTCTATTATATTAGTATAGATTAAAAGAGTCGGACTGATTTTGTCCTTTTATGATTAGATAAAAAACTTATGAACGAGGTGTGCTTGAATGGCGAGCATTCTAATGTTTGCGTGTCATAAGACTCCACGACTATGCCACAACCTGTCAAAGTACTGCAATTAAGTTTTCTTCGTGGACTGACCTTCGTGATGCTCCTATTCCAACAGATGAGCTGGAAAGATATTTAGAGCAAAATTGTGGAATGGAAGAAGATATATATATAGCGTCTTATTGGAGAACAAATTGACAAAACTATCAAAAATTTCACTAGATCGCTAAGAAAGTATTATGTACGCAAGCGTCAAGTTCAGCTTCAGAGAGAAATTTCAGTTCACCGCGCTTCATTCTCAACGCACGATGGTCTCTTCTACAACCAGATAATGTTGATGCTCTTCTTTTCATCCACAGTAATTCCATTCCACCACCATTAGTAATGACGAATAAACTACGCACACTAAGTAAATGCTATGTTCAGGTTTATTTTTGTTGTTGGTATATTGCACGTCATTTCAGTTTGTATTTTATTTTGAGGCAAACGCGAATGAAGTCCTATGAATATGCTTCGTGTTATTTAGATTAATTTTCAGTTAAGTTGATGTCAATTGCAGACGAATATTAGTTTATAATAAAGTTTCTGTTTCTTTTCTATTATTATTATTATTATTATTATTATTATTATTATTATTATTATTATTATCATTATCATTATTACAGTGCAGGAGAAATCTCTACCGTTTAATTTCAAAATGCGATTAGCCTATTTCGAAATATGTTATTAGCGTACGGGAATTCGTAGAGAGTGATCCGAATAGTAGTGTGACGTGAACATTTCGTTGTGCACGGCGCACATGTTATTGTGGAGATGTACTCACGGTCATTCTACTGAGCCCTCCCAGTGCGGTGGACTGCGGTGGGCTGGATGATACCAGTGCTGTGGGCCAGTACGCGGCCACGTCAGAAGAGAACGGCACTGCACGGGCTGGGCTGCCGGAGCCCGTGGGTTTGAAGTGCTGCGCGGTGGGCCTGGCTGCAGGACTCTGCCACGGGGCCCTCAGGTAAGTCCTGGCATTGATTCCACTTACTTGTGCCAGGCACCTCACTTTCATCCATCCTGTCGATCTCCCTTGGTCAACTCTTGTTCTTTTCAAACCCCGCCGGTATTACGTATGGAGGCTTAGGGAGTCATTCATTTTTATGCCCTTCGTGGCCCTTGCCTTCCTTTGGCCGGTACATTCATTTTTCGAAGTGTCGGACCCCTTCCATTTTTCTCTCTGATTAGTGTTATATAGAGGATGGTTATCTAGTTGTATTTCCTCTTAAAACAATAAATCCACGTCTGAGGAAGGTATCTATACTGTTTAATCCCTTTCCTTATTTATGAACAACTAATCATCTCTTACCTTTTCTCCCCTTAATGAGTCTGACTACGCGTTACGCGTCACTTGAATAAAAACTTGCATTCGCGAAATGGTGAGTTCGAGCGTCGTCGGCAGCCCTAAGATAGTTTTCCAATTTTTACAGTAGGCAAATACTGACGCTGTGGCTACCTTTCTAGTGCATGGAAACCTTTAAAAATGTCTGTGTGGCGTTAAATACGCAAAAACCGAGCGAGTGGCCGCGTGGTTTGGGGCACGTAACTGTCATCTTGCATCCGGGAGATAGTAGGTTCGAATCCCACTATCGACAGCCCTGAAGATGGTTTTCCGTAGATTCTCAGTTTCACACTGGGCACATGCTGGGGTTGTACCTTAATTAAAATCACGGCCACTTCCTTTCCACTTCTAGCCTTTTCCTATCCCATCGTCGTCATAAGAACTATCTGTGTCGGTGCGTCGTAAAGCAAAATATAAAAAAATATACGCAAAAGAGAAGGAATAAGATAATTCTTACCTTAAGGTATCTTCACTAATTCATTATATATCGAATCTCATATTACTTCTCGTCCCGGTTTCAGTCAATCCAATGCTCTTTGTTGCGCCCCACTGATTACAAGTTTCTCCCCGGATTATTTCAGAAGAATTATTTAGTGGTTGAGAATCCATTACTTTCCTAGGGGCGAGACTTTATTAAAATAATTATTAAATGCGCTTCCATAACTGACTGTGGAATAGGAAGCTGGTCTTAAGCCTATAGTCTCGGTGAACATTTACTTCCAATAGTTCAATCTACTAGCTCCTATGGGAGAGGATGGTATCGGACTCGGACTAACAGAGCGGCAAGAGAAGAGAATGCGCTAAATTTAAGACCACGGAGACAGTTAATTATGTAGACAGGGGCTAAGTAACTACTTACACATTTCTATAGCTCATTGTATTCTCAAAATATAGTCAAAGAAACAGGTGGTCACTTGGAGCTAGGTGAATACTCACTCTACGTCGAGCCAGCTGCTGGTCCACTCTTCGGCGGCACCCCACCAGGCACTCCCACAGTCCATGGGCCGGCCGCACCCCACCGCGCCGGGGACTTCCCGGGAGGTCCTCCTCTGCGAACTCATAGACGTCGAGTGGATGTCGCGAGCCGTCGGGAGAGGGCAGCAACGCTGTGGCCGACAGCTGGTGGCTCGCTGTTCCACTGCAAGGAAAAGTTCTTCATAGCATTCAAAAGGAAACATAATTTTAACAATATTGCTTATATATTTTAGAGTTGGCTGGCAGGATAATGTGTTTTGGCGGAGGAGGAAGCCACGACATTTGAACCACATGTCAAATAAAATATCAGTAGAGACGATTTTTGCATGAAAAATTGAACGAATGCTGCAGTATGGCAGCTGGACTAATTTGCTCAGTAGATTTACAATATCATCTGCTAGTGGAAAATGTTATCCACATGAGAGCGGTGGAAATTTTGACGAGTAGTGCGATTAAGGTCTGTCTCCGCCAAGAAAGATGATCTACAAGAAATAGAAGTTACATTTTACAAAGTACTTAAATCAGTGTAAGAGGTCATTTAATGATCAAAGCAGACTTATAACTTGCACCATGAGTAGCGAATGAAAAACGATTCACTACACTGATCACGAAAGTTCACTTCATCTACAAAATAGTGTGTAAACTAACTTCTATAGAAAAACTTCCGGTGTTGAGAACAGGAAGAAGTTTATAGGAGTTGGTTTTCTTACCATTCATAAGTAAATTTTCATTGGTCTCCTGTGAAAGAGTTTTTCTTAGCAGTTAACTGTTTGCGAACTAGACGTTGTGTGACATTTTCATCGATATAATTATGCTTACCTGATCTTAATTTGAGATGTTTCCTCATTCGCGTGTTTGAAATCTGCCAGATAATCTGTGCGGCAGTGTTTTTAAGTACACACTTGGCATTCATCTACATTTGAAGAAGGAGTCCACGAAAATAGCTACCCTCTTCTTTTCTCAGTTGTCCTCAAGATGCTGAATGTGTCATATTCCAAACCTTCCATCCAGTCGAGAATTGAACCTCGCCACTGGATTAATTTTCTTAAGGCGTGTGACCTCCGGAGAGGCCTGGTGCAGGTCTTCATAGTTGACCCCGTATAGGTGACCTGCGTGACTGTGAGGATGGGGCCCTGCCTCACATGAATTCTAATGCTTAAGACGGCACCAACACACAGCCACCGAGCCATATGAATTAACCAACAGTAGACCTCGAACCAGCCTTCAGATCAAGGCAAAAATCCGTAACCTGGCCGGGCATTGAACCTACGGCCTCCGGTTGAGAAACAGGCCCCCTAAATCTACACCGAGGTATTCTATCACAAGGAATGTCAAATTCCTAATGAAAACCGCTTACAGGGAAATATATTTCTTGTTTTGATTTCATGTCTATTAAAATATGCTCTTCTTTGCTGGGTCTTGAACGATGCACGTGTTATTGGAAACCATCTATCTTCCTAAACCAGGAATAATGGCCACTATGTTCACCACTCTGAGGCAGTGAGACAATCCTCAAACGATATAACTTCGTTCCAACTAAAACTCATTTTAACAGTTGATATTTTCTCTTTGCTTCTTTCAGCTTCCTTTTAGATTGAGCTCGTTCAATTAAAGTTGGTTCTATTTGGATCTTCCCATTAACGGCACATAATCCAAGTCTGAAATGGGAAACAAACATCATTAATTTCATTGAGGCCAATTATAGCTCGGATCCCTTTAGAACCAGGGTAATACTATTTTCTCTTCGGAGCACGTTCGCAACATTTGTTTCATTCCTCTGTCAAGCGTGGGGTGTCATGTGGTAAGAGATGTACTGGCAAGGGGAAGGTCTTGTTTGTTACTCGAACCTATCTTCGTGAGAACGCGTCCTTTGTTGAGCGCGCCATCAAGCGCGATGTACTTCGCTTACCACCAATCTGGACTTTTAATAATAATAATAATAATAATAATAATAATAATAATAATGGGATCGCATTGCCATACTTGCCTGGATGGTCATCTATCTGATTGAGGATATCCACCAATTTGTAATTTTCAGCACCTGTTTTCCTTAACGAGAATTTAGAAAATATCCCATTGCTTTACATTAGTAAGATTGTGTTTGATAATTATTTATCCATGCAATTATGGCAATATACTAGGCGAGAGGTTTTAGAGCTAAATAAATAAATAAATAAATAAATAAATAAATAAATAAATAAATAAATAAATAAATAAATAAATAAATAAATAAATAATAATAATAATAATAATAATAATAATAATAATAAATTCCAGTGTATTGGAATTGGCACTGGATGTGAATTTGACCTAGTTTTACGGACAGGTACCTTGCGTGACGCCAACCACACGAGGAGGGATTTATTCACTATTTCAAATTTGGTGATTGTTAGTGTGGTGTGTTGTGCACAAGAACCTCGTTTATCCAGATTAAGCGGGATCGGAAATGACCCGCATTATGGAAAATCCAGATAATCCGATAAAAATGAAAAATAAATACAGTACGTGTTTATAATCTATTAACATAAATTGTACAGTAATACCATTTTTATTGTACAAAAGAATAAGAACATTTTTCTTACATTTACGACTCTGTTTTATGCACTAAAACAGAGTTTTTCTGTTTCATATTTGTGTAGTGTTTGCGCGCACCACTAATAATAATTTAATGTTATTTGTTTTACGTCCCACTAACTACTCTTTTACGGTTTTCGGAGACGCCGAGGTGCCGGAATTTAGTCCCGCAGGAGTTCTTTTACGTGCCAGTAAATCTACCGTCACGAGGATGACGTATTTGAGCACCTTCAAATACCACCGAACTGAGCCAGGATCGAACCTGCCAAGTTGGGGTCAGAAGGCCAGCGCGCACCACTAACATCAGGTCTGCCGATGTGGTTTCAGTCTGTGATTCTAAATAGAGCAGTTTGTCCAGCTGCACTGTTGCCTCTCCATGAGTCATTATTTCTTCTGTTGGAGCGCCGGATTAATTTTCGAATTCACCATCAGTGAATTCGTAGTGCGTTGCATTCAGAAGAGCGTGGGGTTCGAATCCCACCTCGGCCGTCCTGGGAATGGATTTCTACGGTTTCCCATTCTCAATTCCAGGCGAATGCCGGGACGGTAATTTTGACAGACCGTGGCTGAATTACTGATTACTGTACTTCCAATTCCTGTTCTTAACTATCCTTGGGGGAAAAGATATTCAACAAGAGTCGACCCTGTATAAGAAATACTGTACAGGTAAAACATTTTTTATTATTTTCGATCCAGATAAATCAGAGATCCGGATTAATGAGGGCCGGATAAACGAGGTTCTTGTGTATGAAGATACAGGTAAGTGTATTAAGACAAAAGCAAACATCCAGTCCTTGAGCGAGAGTAATTAACCATATGCAGTTAAAATCCTCGACCTGACTGGGAATCGAACCCGGGGCCATCTAAGGTGACTATTCACCCATGGAGTTGGACAAATAATAATAATAATAATAATAATAATAATAATAATAATAATAATAATAATAATAATAATAATAATAATTGTTTAACTTTTCCGGCTCCTTGGCCGAATGATCAGCATAGCGGTCTTTCGTTCAGAGGGTCCTGGACTCAATTTTTAGTGGGGTTGGGGATTTTATCCTCATCTGGTTAATTCATATAGCCTACGTAGTTCGAAAACAAGGTGGTTGTGTTTATCCTAATACACATCCTTTCGTTTACATACAAAAGACCACAGTACGAACCCCCCCCAGAAACACTGAATAGTGAATACGAGCCCTCCACATAGGGTTGGCGTCAGGAAGGGCACCCGCCAGGCTGAGTGGCACGGACGGTGGAGTGCTGGCCTTCTGAGCCCCAGTTGGCGAGTTGAATTCCAGTTCAGTCATGTGGTATTTTAAACCGAGCAAGTGGTTGCGTAAAATGGGTTACGTAGCCATCACCTTGCATTCGGGAGATGATGTATTCCAACCCCACTGTAGACAGCCGCAAAGATGATTTTTCGTGGTTTCCTATTTTCACACCGGCAAAATGCTGGGGCCATGGTCGTTTCCTTCCCACTCCTAGCTCTTTCCTATCCCATCGTCGGCATAGGACCTATCTGTGTCTGCGAGCCGTAAAGAAAGTTGTGTTGTACAATGTATTTAAATATGTCAGCCTCGTGTCGGTAGGTTTATCAGCGCGTAAAAGAACTTTTGCGTGACAAAATCCCTGCATTTGAACGTCTTCAAAAACAGTAAAATTTGACCGTAAGACCAAAAAGTTATTATTGGGAAGACCATCTGGCCAAGCTCACATGTAGAATACAAATCGTACTCGCGAACTCACCAGGGAGTGTGGGAAGCGGCAAAGAAAGAAGAATATTAGAAGTGTTTTTCAATTCGATCAAGAAAACATATTATGAATACACAAAATAATTATTAACTGCTGAGTATAATGATTTTACGTGTACAGACCTAAATAAAATTGAAAAACTATCGCCATCTGGCAGACATAGACCCAAGAAATGTCCTAAGAAACATTGTGCTGATACGCTACAGGACATGAAGAGTGTAAATGTACACATGGCCCAGGAATAAATGAAATGATGAATGAATCGGAATAATGATGATAAACGACGAAAATAATGATGATAATATCATAGACTATTTAACAACTAATCTGCTACGAGAGTTTCTTAATTAATACTTTGTTGTTTTACTGTGTAAGGTGCCTCTTAAAAATAAACAAGACCATCACCACCACTAATTTACTACAAAATAATTACAGGCTGTTCTCAAACATGTGGGAAGTAATAGTTGTGTGGATATTGCACCCCAAAACAACACAAAAGTCCCTATGGCTATGAACATGGGCCCTACGTTTGCCAGCTAAGCCTGTTTTAGTTACCAGCTAGAATGGAAGGATAGTCAGGCACGCTGTTACGAACATTGCAGTACTTGGCCAGCGTGCCGTCTAATACGTGCAATGCCTGGAGAGTTCGAACGTGCCCGACAATCAGTAAGGTGACGTGTTCACGCGTAGATTCAGGTGCATGATAGACATTTTGAGCACTTCTTGCATGCAACTATGAAGAATGAGATTTCCACCTAATCAATACTTTATTACAAAATGTTTAAAGTTATCTACATTGAAACAACAACCTCTGTTATACAATTTTTGGAGTGTGTGGCATTCAAGGGACTCCAGCAAGCCAAAGCCCTTTATTGCACCATATGTATATATGTATATTGTTTGATATAATGTTGGCAACAGCACAGATTTTTGAATGGAACTCCAATGAGTCTAAGCCCCATATTGTACCATATGTATATATCTTAAGTAATATTATATTAGAATAAGGCATTCTTGTTAAATTAGTTTTAGTAATGTTTTACGTACTACCGCTATTAAGCAGGTTCACCAACAGCTGATGATGACCTTTTTACAGGTCGAAACCGGTCCTGTTTCAATGTAGATAACTTTAAACATTTTGTAATAAAGTATTGATTAGGTGGAAATCTCATTCTTCATACTTGCATTCTTAATTCATCAATACGGACAATGAAGCTGATAGATTATAGCACTTCTTGTATTACAATGCCGTATCCCTGTTGGTACATCAACATGACGAGAGCTACTCTGGGATGTACCCGTACAAAGTTGGAAAGTATGAACTCGTAATGATCGACAGGAGGGTAAGGAAATTTGTGTTGTTTTTGGGGGTGTACTATCTAGGCCCAACCCCTCCCCCCCACCAATTACTTCCCACGTGCTTGGGAACACTCCGTGTATTTTGAGGGACGCTGGTTTGACGGAATATTTCATTTAAATAATTTCGTTGTCAACAGTTTTACAGACACGGACCTAACACACGTAAGCACCCTTAAACATTGGATATAATACCGATTTTGACAACTATCGGCTTTCTAACTTGTGACGTAGTTTGTGCCGGCAAACGATTCCACAATCACGTGCAGACCCCCCTCCCCATGGCACTACAGCCCTTGAAGGGCCTTGGCCTACCGAAGGCCTGAAGATTACGAAGTGCCGTGTGGTCAGCACGATGAATCCTCTTGGCCGTTTTTCTTAGCTTTCTAGACCGGGTTCGCTATCTCACCGTCAGATAGCTCCTCAATTCTAATCACGTAGGCTGAGTGGACCTTGAACCAGCCCTCAGGTTCAGGTAAAAATCCCTGACGGGAATCGAACCCTGCGCCTTCATGTAAGAGGGAGGCACGCTACCCGTACACCACGGGGCCGGCAATCAGGTGCAGAGAACTCCATATACTGCAGTGAATGTACGACACTTCCCTTAACGTTTCTATTTCCCTCGCACTGTGCGCAAATCTCATCAGTACTCAAGATTAGCCCATTTATTCCTCCACAGTCTATAATTTGTAACGTAAAGCAGCGCGCCACATATGGCGGAGAGCGAGAGAGAGAGAGAGAGAGAGAGAGAGAGAGAGAGAAGTTTTCCCACATCTTGGTGGGATTGCGGTAATGAACTGTATTGCATATGTGGATTTAGTCCAACTTTACGGTCGGGTGCCCTTCCTCATGTCAGCTCTACATGGAGCGAAGAATTCCTATTGCATGTTTCTGTGGTGTGAAGATATGTGTTTGAGATGAACGGCTTCATGGCTAAATGGTTAGCGTGCTGGTCTTTGGTCACAGGGATCCCGGGTTCCGTTCCCGGCAGGGTCGGGAAATTTAACCATCATTGGTTAATTACGCTGGCGCAGGGGCTGGGTGTATGTGTTGTCTTCATCATCACGACGCGCAGGTCGCCTACGGGAGTCAAATTGAAAGACCTGCACATGGCGAGCCCATTATGCCCTCGGACACTGCCGGCACTAAAAGCCATACGCCATTTCATTTTTTACGATAATGATATAATAATGCTGTTTGGTTTTACGTCCCACTATCTACTCTCACTGTTTTCGGAGACGCCGAGGAGCCGAACATTTTCATGAGTTCTGTTATAAATCAATAAATCCACTGACGATAAGTTGACGTATTGAAGCACCTTCAGATACCACATAAGCTCATAAAACCAGCGCCCTGCCCTCTGAGCTACTCAGCCCAGCAGGACAAACACAAACACAAACACAAACACACACTCCCCGACCCAGAGGAATTAACCAGACGTGGCTAAAATCCCCGCCACGGCCGGGAATCGAACTCGAATCTGTATGAACCAAAGGGTCACGACACTGACCATTCATCCAAGGAGTCAGACATTATTATTAATAATAATAATAATAATAATAATAATAATTTAAGCCTGGATTACCAAGACGACTGCTGCCCAGTCTTATGACCTGCAGTTTGGGAGTGTCACGTGGGCATCCCAGTGACATACTCAGTGTATTGCTTGGTTTTCATGACCAGGTACGCTGGCTTTCATATTAAACAGCTCCTCAATTGATATCAAGAGTCTTAATGAATCCCATTCGAGCACTCAGTCCAAAATTATATTTCTGCGCTGGCTGGATATCGAATGACGTAACAATAATTATAATTTCGTGCGGCTGTTGCCGAGTATAGGAAAATACGTGTTAGTATGGCAAAGGTACTGTTGTATGCGAGTTGAAGTAATGCGGGGGACACCATAAAAACCCAGTCTCCGAGCGAACGGAATTAGCAGTTAACGAAAAAATCAATCGGCTCAGCCGACAATCAAAACCAAGGCCCTGTAGATAAGAGGCAGGCTATCTCTAGCACAAGCGCAGAACTTTAAAACGACAGGGACTTGCAGGGTAGAGGATAGGACAAAGAAGCTGCTATTTTCCGCCAGGTAGCTAGCACCTTGCTCGTCCCTTGAGTGGAGGAATACAGCATGTACTTCCCGTCAGCTACGGTGACATACTCTAAACCATGGCCTCTCAGGGTGCATGCACCAGTGCATTGCACGGTGCACGGTGCAAAATACGACTTCGCTTGGTTGACCAGAGTGCAAACCCCCACTCATTAATTTGGAGGAATAGCGCTGTGTCTCTCTTTCCCCACGCCTGTCTCGCTCGCTCCCCCTGTCTCCCACTTCCTCACTTGCTCCTTAACGCTCCAAATCCGATCCGAGTTGAGCCGAGCTTAGCCGAGTCGCCCCGAGACGACGCACTGGTCCGAGCTGAGCTGAGTGGGACTGATGCATTGTGTACAGGACCTCAGAGCCTCAGTTTGCACGCGTGCGATTTTGGGCGTTTGAGGGGCCCTGCTCTATATGTATAGAGTCATTGTACCGTCAGCTCGCTGTACGCACCTCGCTTGAGTTGGCTGTAAATTCTTGTTTGGTGTGTTATTTGGTCACTATACAGTGGTGTAACAATATTAAGAGGATCAAAACAGGAAATGTCAAATATCTCCATTAATATTAGTTGGTTTGAAAAACTGTACATGATAAAACTTTTACCTTATGAATGGGTAACCAGGAAGTAGGTGTAGGTGTACGGAAGTACAGAAAACTACAGAAAATTCCTCACCTCCCTGTTCACGCAGATATCCCAACCATCAATAAAGGAAGGCATCGCTCTCATCACCCAACCCTGAAAACTGCAAGGATATTAGTTGACAACGGGTTTACTATTAATGACTTCTGGAGACAGACATTTATGCTACGACGAAACAAGTTAAGATGCCATGTATATCGTTGAAGCCACCTGGCTTTGAATTGCCACGCGAGATCTGGTCGGTTCTGAAGCGAATAAGAACCAGTACTAGTAGGTGTGCGGATTTCCTACACAAGTGGAAGAAAATAATTTCTGCAAGTTGTGACTGTGGTCCTGAAAGGCAGTGTTCACCATGTAGTCCAACGATGTCCTCTGAGAGCTTTCCCTGACAATACAACAGGGTTCCTATTTTTGACGGAAGGATAAATGGACTACATTCGTGGCCTGGATATTAGTTTGTAACTTTATTATGAGATAATTATTACAAAATGTAATGTTTTAGTGATGCATCCACACGCTAAGTAAATAAATAAAATCTTACGAATAATAAATAATTCTGAGGAAAATTCTTGGACCTCAGAAAACGACGGATGGTACGTGGAGGAAAAGGAGAAATGACGATCTGTATAAGTATTCCGAAAAGATCACGGACACAATGCGAAAACGAAGACTGAAATTTTACGGACATCTCATCAGAATGAATGACAACCGCCTGACTAAAACGATATTTAAATATATAATTGGATTGAGGAGAACAACAAAATGGGTGGAGGAGATTAAGAAGGACGCAGAAGAAATTAAATTAACACCAGAATTGATCCTCAACAGAAAGAAGTTCAGAACTCTAGTAGATAACCACAAATTTCATGAAGAGCAGCCGAAGAACAGGCCCAAATTTGTAATATCTGAGGAGCAGAGAAAAATAAGGAGTGAACGAATGAAGAAGTTCTAGGAAGAGAAAAGAAGAAGACTGGCCAGAAAGCATTAAGTTTCACGCGGTCCACAGTTGGCCAAATTCGGAAGCAAGAAGAAGAAATAACGATATTCGCAATTATTACATTTTTCACAAACTGCCAAATATGTGCGGAAATATTTGTTCTATCTAGAACATGTAGAGTAAAAATATTTTAAAGGGCACAATGCCCGATCATTTATGTCTCATGGAGTTTTACTCCACGGACGATGACAACAGAGATATTCACGAATTTATATTTTTAGTGTGAAGTCCATGGGAGCCTCCGTGGCTCAGGCGGCAGAGCGCCGGCCTCTCACCGCTGGGTTCCGTGGTTCAAATCCCGGTCACTCCATGTGAGATTTGTGCTGGACAAAGCGGAGGCGGGACAGGTTTTTCTCCGGGTAGTCCGGTTTTCCTTGTCATATTTCAATCCAGCAACACGCCCCAATATCATTTCATTTCATCTGTCATTCATTAATCATTGCCCCAGAGGAGTGCGACAGGCTTCGGCAGCCGGCACAATTCATATACTCGCCGCTAGGTGGGGGCTTCATTCATCATTCCATTCCTGACTCGGTCGAATGACTGGAAACAGGCTGTGGGTTTTCAGTGTGAAGTCCATCGACGTCGGATAGGTAGCTACAAAACAATGTGATCATTTATTTCCATTTGTTTCGCATCGCAACGATTCAGACAGGCGACGATTAAATAGGACAGGGCTAGCACTGGGAAGGAAGCGATCATGGCCTTATTATTTGATCATCATCCCGTGTTGATCAGGAGGGTAATTGAGAAAACTTTGGAAATGAGGAGGAAAACGCGATTAAAATACGAGAAAAGTATAGTCATGCAGGGAGGTGGAAATAAGCGACTCCCTTGAACTCGGATGCCTTAATGTCGACGAGCCGCAAGAAAACTAAATGCAGTGACCTACAATATCATATTAGCCCATACAACTGATCAATAGCATTACACTATATATGTTTGTTTGTTTGTTTGTTTGTTTGTTTGTTTGTTGAGTAGTCAGCCCGAAGCCTAGCCGGATCCTCCACGGTACCGCAATGAGCTGTTGAAGATGGCCTTGGCATCACTAAAGAGACGTACAAGGGAAATTCATAGTTTCCCCGTTGCTTTCCTCATCGACCCGGAAGTTGCTATTTCATATCAGTCTACCAAATGTACTCACCAACTGACCATAAGAGCGCTATCACACCATTCGTTTCAGGGACTGGCTGCATAAGAATTGGCATTACTAGCATTGCTCATACCTCAGTCATTTTCATATTGTCAAAGCCGAGGATGAGGATGAGACAGACCGGAATAATAAATAACGATAAATAACGACAGACATGGAAGATTCATGCTACGACGGAACAAGTTAAGATGCCATATACGTATATCGTTCAAGTCACCTGGCTTTGAATTCCCACGCGAGAACTGGTCGGTCCTTAAACGAATAATAATAATAATAATAATAATAATAATAATGAAGGTAAAAATTTTGTTCTAGTCCATACTAAAGGACACACTGCACTGTAAACACTAGGTCTCGCCGGCAAAGACATTACGCTAACTGTTGTTAATCGAAATGTGCTCTCCCTCTGCGCCTACCACTCATCTCCCCTAGATAGCATTACCGCTGCAATTGTACAAAAACTAACCCATCAATGACTGATTCAACAGCTAGATAAAAATAAATATTATTTTTTCAGCAACTCCTCCCTCACACTCACTATATCACATTTAGGAGAAAGTCAACATTTTACATAGTTACAAATATGCTAGGTCATAAAGTATTTGTAACCTTCAATCAGGAATCGATTTTACCTCTGGATGCTATCGATTTCTATTTCAGCTTAACATCCGGTGGTTTACTGCACACTGGAGTGGAAAATGCGGACTCCTACTGAGCACATCCCACACATCCATTATGCATTCCAGTGCTTCCTCGATAGTTTGCTGCGTCACAGAACAGCGAAAGTACTTGATGCGTTAATACAAGTTCAAAAATGTAGAAGTAATTTTCCCGGTAACGTTTCTGAGAATAGATAGTATTAATTAATAGAGTAATATATGTGGACTTGTTAGAACGAGCTTATTTGGAATATTCCTTTGGCTAGGGAAAGCAAAATATCGTATTTTAATGTTATGGTGATTAACTTTAGGGACATACTGCACGTAGTAACTTGTGTCTCAGTTCGAAATTAAGCTAAAGAGGAAACAGTACTAGACAGCAGTATAGTTAGTTACCATCTAGAATCCATGAGTCGTAGAAGCGTTTGGTTCATCATCTGAATTAATAATAATAATAATAATAATAATAATAATAATAATAATAATAATAATAATAATAATAATAACCGTAAACATCACCACCGTTAACTGGCTGCAATTGCTTGGGTTCGATAAATTTAACTTATTATTACCTCATTATTATTTATTATTATTTAACTCATAATTTTCTTATTTAAAACTGGAAATGGTATCCTCTGTCATGTGGCAATGTGCAGCGGCAGAAAGAAACTCTTAATTATATCTACCTTTATATTAATGTCTGTACACAGTAACCTTGCTCCACTATTCGCTGTACATGTTGGCAAATCTGTAATTATTTTAATAAATCTACTAGTGACTGAATCAAGCTTTACCGGGCGAGTTGGCCGTGCACGTAGAGGCGCGCGGCTGTGAGCTTGCATCCGGGAGATAGTAGGTTCGAATCCCACTATCAGCAGCCCTGAAGATGGTTTTCCGTGGTTTCCCATTTTCACACCAGGCAAATGCTGGGGCTGTACCTTAATTAAGGCCACGGCCGCTTCCCTCCAACTCCTAGACCTTTCCCATCCCATCGTCACCATAAGACCTATCTGTGTCGGTGCGACGTAAAGCCCCTAGCAAAAAAAAATCAACCTTTGATATTTCCCTTTTGTGCCCCAAACTTCTGAAACATGTAACATTTTAGATTTAATCACAGCACTGAATACATTACTTTGCACCCTAAAATCAATATTAGGCATTCTGTTATCTAATATTCGTATACTATCTAGAGCTGCTGTACCAATAATTTTTGCCCTCTTAACGTGTTCAGTATTTTTTCCATTTCCTGATATTATAACTCCTATATTTTTCCGACTTGTTAACTACTTCTAGATTTACTCCTTCAATATACCATTTTTTCTTTGATAATTTGTTCCCTGTTTTACACACCATTACTCTAGTTTTCTGTGCGTTAATTTTCATATCCACTCCTTACAATACTTTTCGATACCATCTGTACTCTCTTGCATTGCGTTGCTTTAGTGTGAACAGGAGTAAGTTGTCAGCAAAGACAAGGCCAGGAATATCCTTATTTTCTAAACATAATAGTGCACATCGCTGCTCACCTTTAAATTCTAGTTTATTGTTAATAAACAATAGAAATAAAATCGGTGACAATTTACACCCCTGTTTCAGTCCCATTTTAGGGATAATCTCTCCTACTACTACTTCTTCCTTCACTCTCACTGTACACTTTACTTCAGCATATATCTTTCTCTATCGCTCTTATCATTTTGCATGAAACTCCATCTTGCTTCATCCTAGTAACGACTGCTGCCCTTCTCACAGTATCAAATGCTTTTCGTAAATGTATTGATGTGATAAACAGATTACCTCCTTTTTTTCTTTACATGTTTGTCAATAAGAGTTCTCACAATAAAAACATTATCTGGCGTTCTTCTCCCTCTTCTGAAACCACTTTGAAATATCGACGGGATTGAATGTCTCTCTGTCCAGTTCTTTAGTCTATTTGTTAATATAGAAGTATATACTTTCCCCAATGTATCCAATATGGTTATTCCCCTATAGTTACCTGGATTTAATCTATCCAGTTTATTTTTGTATACAGGGCATATTAAGCCCTCTTTAGGGAATATCCCTTTCTCAAAAATTGTATTGAATATCCTTACCAAAATTTCCAACATGCCGTTTCGCTTTCCCACCTCTTTCCAAAATGAATTAGTTGAATTTGCACTCAGAAGGAAGCCCCAAGAATTTTGCGCTTCCCATTTTTATGAAGGGTTTATTAACTTCATAGAAATTGAGGTAAACGTATCATCTGTGAAGTAATTTATTTCGGAGCGCTTTCTGTATCGAGTTATTGAAAGGAAAACTTGTGAACTCCTGCCACTAGTTGGGCAGACTGAAAGCCCCATTTGGTTAAATGCAAGAAAAAATTATGTTTAAACTTTATCTTACCTCACCTCCTGTTGTAACATGCATCTTATCTAAACAACACAATAATAACAACGATATTAATTGGTATATTTTCCACTAAAACGGAATTTTAATATGGTGAGGGCACTCCGTGTTAATATAGCAGTAAAACGCAATGCTCGATGCACAGTTTATTTCATTCCGCGAACAAATCATGAAGGAATTTTCATCACAGTTATCTACACTTAAGCTTCCTGATATCTGAAAATTAATGTCTAGAATATTTGAATATCGAACGCAAGAATCAATAAGAATAACGCCTGCTGTTTGTCAGGCATAGTGAAGCATTTGTATGAATACAGCTATTTATAAACGAAGGAGTTCATTTTTATAACAGCCGGGCTGAGTGGCGCAGACGGTTGAGGCGCTGGCCTTCTGACCCCAACTTGGCACGTTCGATCCTGGCTCAGTCCGGTGGCATTTGTAGGTGCTCAAATATGTCAGCCTGGTGTCAGTAGATTTACTGGCACGTAAACGTACTACTGCGGGACTAAATTCCGGCACATCGGCGTCTCCGAAGACTGTAAAAGTAGTTAGTGGGACGTAAAGCAAATAACATTATTATTTTTATAACAACATTTCTGTCACGAAGATTTCGTTTACGTTCAATTTCAGTTTTTATTATTATTATTATTATTATTATTATTATTATTATTATTATTATTATTATTATTATTATTATTATTATTATGCTAAAAGATGCATATTCCGACAGAAAATAAGTTGACATAACGCTTAACCAGCGAAGGGTCGCCTTACGGTCTTCCAGACCGGGCGCATACATTTCTTATTCTTTCAGAATAGTTTTATGGTATAAAGTTTCCTCTTTTCCTGTACCTTTTAACGGACTCGCCCAATACAGGGGTTTACTATTTGTATTTCCCCTTCCATTACCAGTCATTCAGTGGAAAGCTTTGTCGGTAAGAGTGGTCGTTTCCACCGTGCGTGACTGCTAACATTCGCACATTCGCTGTCTGCGGTCTTTGTTGTCGGTATAGAAGTGTTTTATGAGTTTCATGGATTTTTTCTTTAATAATACAATGTGTTTTGCTAGAAATCTTGTATTTAGTTTCATGGATTTTTTAAAATAATATAATATGTACTCCATTAAAAACTGGTATGGTTTAAGGAATTTTCTTTTCTTTAATAGTACAACGTGTTCTGTGTATTTTGTCTCATGGATATATTTTTACTTATCAATACAATGTGTTTCGGAAGGAAATTGATATTTTGTGTTTCATGTAGCCTATATGCTTTGCTTTAATAACACAGCTTGTTTTGCTATAAAAGCTGCAAGAAAACTGGTGTTTCGTTTCATGGAGATGTTTTCCTTAAAAATACAATGCGTTTTGCTACAAAAACTGGTATTTTATAGTCCCCGTTAAATCGACCGTGCGCGACCCATCCCGCAAAATTTTTGACGCTACTCCTCGCAGGTTAAACGTAAAATCTATGTTACATTTTACCAAAAGAAGCTTTCAGGTGACTTAACTACTGTGAAGAGTTTTCCTTTCAATTTCTCGATATAGAAAGCACTCTGAAACAAACTACTAATGCACGCATTATTACCAAGTTTCATAAAAATCAGGAGCGATAAAGTCGCGGGGTTTCCTTATCAGTATAAGGATATGCAAAAATCAGTACAGATATCGTGACGACATTTACACATCCCTGCATGTAAACGGTAGGAAATATTTTTATCTAGGTTTGGAAAAGAAGCACCTGGCGAGTTGGCCGTGCGGTTAGGCGCGCGCGGCTGTGAGCTTGCATCCGAGAGATAGTGGGTTCGAATCCCACTGTCGGCAGGCCTGAAGGTGGTTTTCCGTTGTTTCCTTAACTAAGGCCATGGCCGCTTCCTTCCAACTCCTAGTCATTTCCTATCCCATCGTCGCCATAAGACCTATCTGCGTCGGTGCGACGTAAAGCCGCTAGCAAAAAAAAGTAAAAGAAGCGGTATTGATACTACCCTAACCGTTTCCAATGTTGATGTGAAGAAGAACTCCCATGAGAACGAGTGAATGGATTCAAGCAAACCAGTGTTTTGCGCCCATGCTTAACCTTTTCACTCCCAAGTTTCTTTCAGCCTTATGCATGCCCCATACCAGATATTTCTGGACGTTTCGACAGTGGTTGCAATAGGCCATAAATACTTTGTATTTACACAGCTACTGAAAAGTCATGGAACGACAATATTAGCAATAGTTTTCTCCTAACACTTTTTCCAAAACTTGAAAAAACTTGGCGTGATAAATGTCGACAGCTTGTTTCACTGAAACTTATCTCCAGTATATTCATAAAAAGTCAGACTCATCATCATTGCCTGAAATGTTTAATATTTAATCTTTCGTTATGCTTTCTTTACACTCCCGTGCACCCATCTCAGCTGTGAAAGAAAAACAAAAGGCACATAATTATCGTCAAAAAACGGTAAAGCGATTTATGAATCGTCCGTCGTCTGAACAAAGCATGTCAACAGCGTTGGACTGAACTCGGAAGTGAACAAGAGCGCATTGCTTTAAATCCGAATTAACTCGTGTTTGGAACAGCAGGAGAAATGTTAACATCCGAGTTAACTCGGGCATGGGATGGAAAAGCGATAATAGCTGGAGCATAGGCATACTAAATCTTGCACGTTTCATTCCCTTTTGTCGTACGAGTAGACATAATGGTGATATTTAAGATAATTACAGTTATCACAAACTTACAAATATCTTCGGAAGAATTAATTCTAGAGTACACAACAACAACAATTACAGAAAATGTTTTAATTTTTTTTACAATCTTTTATGATAGACGTTTTAATGTGCGAGCTGTAATAATGGAGATAATAAAAATAGGCTTTCATTACCAACACTAGCAATGGGAGCATCGCTGACGTGGGAGTATTGTTCAGTCTTCATTATAACGAACTTCCTGGCGAAGGTGGTATTTAATGTAATTTTTATAAGCAGAACAATCGCGAGGTCATTAACTTCTACTGATCGGGAAGGTATTAAAGGTTGCTATTTACACTGGTGGAAAAAATATCCAAATACCATGAAATAGGGAATGTAGAATACGGAAATTTTGGCAATATATTTGTCAAGGTAACACATTTGATTGATTAAATGTACAATACTACAGGTTAATATCCGCGCGAGAAAAGCCATCGCAAATGTGCCATGCTGGTCCCGTGTAATCACCTAACTGTTGAACGCAGGCAAGCAAACGTACATGCATTGTGTCATACAGCTGCCGGATGTCAGCTTGTGGAATGGAGTTGGTCAATACAGGGGCGGTTAATGCCGGTTGTGGATGACGCTGGGGTTGTTGTCCAATGATGTCCCATACGTCCTCGATTTGGGCAGATGGGGAGCAGGCCAAGAAAACATGTCGACACTCTATAGAGCATGTTGGGTTACAACGGCGGCATGCGGGCGTGCATTATCCTATTGGAAAACACCCCCGGGAATGCTGTTCATGAATGGCCACACAACAGGTCGAATCGCCAGACGGACGTACACATCTGCAGTGAGGATACGTGGGATAACCACGAGAGTGCTGCTACTGTCATAGGAAATTGCTCCCCAGACCAGAACTCCCGGTGTAGGTCCAGTGTGTCGATGCCGCAGACAGGTATAATACACGCGCTCACCTGGCCTCCTTTTAAGCAACACACGGCCATCACTGGCACCAAGGCAGAACCGGCTTCCATCGGAAACACAACGGACCTCCACTCCATCCTCCAATGAGCTCTCGCTTGACACCATTGAAGTCGCAGACGGCGGTGGTTTGGTGTAAGTGGAACGCACGCCACAGGGCGTCTGGCTCGGAGCTGTCCTTCAAGTAACCGATTTCGGACAGTACGTTGCGTCACTGTGGTGCCAACTGCCGCTCGAATTGCTGCTGCAGACGCAGTCCGCTGCGCCAGAGCCATACGGCGGTCCTCCCTCTCGGTGGTTGCACAGGGACGTCCGGAGACCGGTCTTCTTGCGTGCGTACCTTCTTGTGACCACTGCTGCCAACACGCATGCACATTGGAGACATTCCTGCCAAGTCGTTCTGCAATAGCGCGGAAGGAAAATCCACCTTCACGTAGCCCTATTACACGGCATCGTTCAACCGCAGTGAGCTGTTGATACTGGCCTCTTCTTCACAGTCACTCACAGTCACTAAGTCCATTATAACACATATATATCACGCTGTCGCACAGTACAGCCTGTATTTAAAGCAGACGTGATGTGCAACATCACGGGGCCGCTACTATCGCCATGCTAATGCGATTTGCGTGAAATTTGAATCAACGTCATCTTTCAGATGTATAAACATGCCTACCAACGTTCGTTAATCTAATCCCTTACCGGGCGAGTTGGCCGTGCGCGTAGAGGCGCGCGGCTGTGAGCTCGCATCCGGGAGATAGTAGGTTCGAATCCCACTATCGGCAACCCTGAAAATGGTTTTCCGTGGTTTCCCATTTTCACACCAGGCAAAATGCTGGGGCTGTACCTTAATTGAGGCCACGGCCGCTTCCTTCCAACTCCTAGGCCTTTCCTGTCCCATCGTCGCCATAAGACCTATCTGTGTCAGTGCGACGTAAAGCCCATAGCAAAAAATAAAATCTAATCCCTTCTTGGTGTTTGGATATATTTCTTTTCCCGCCAGTATAAATTAGTAGAACATGAAGGAACGGTCACTCGAAAAATGAGGATAAAGGGATCATAAACGTGTGGGTTGGAGGTCTAGGCATCGCATGTTTTAATATGTGACGGCGTACAATATCCTGAGTCTCTCCAACTTATCAAGGTAATATTATACTGACTGACTATTGTTGTTACTTGAGGTGTGCACTGCCTCTTTTGCAGGTCATTTCAACCAGATGGTATTACTTTTGCCAGTATACAAAAACTAACCCGTCAACGATAGGTAAAACAGCTTACGTACTAAACCTAAGAATAAGAGTAGCCATCCTCGCTGTGTCTCATGGTGTAGGGGTAGCGTGCCTGTCTCTTACCCGGAGGCCCCGGGTTCGATTCCCGGCCAGGTCAGGGATTTTTACTTGGACCTCAGGGCTGGTTCGAGGTCCACTCAGCCTACGTGATTAGAATTGAAGAGCCAGGTCTAGAAAGCCATAAATAACGGCCGAGAGGATTCGTCGTGCTGACCACACGACACCTCGTAATCTGCAGGCCTTCGGACTGAGCAGCGGTCGCTTGGTAGGCCAAGGTCCTTCAAGGGCTGTAGTGCCATGGGGCTTGGTTTTGGTATACTCGCTGTGTACGGGCAACGTGCCTACCTATTACCCAGTGTTCTTGGTTCGATTCCTGGTTACAGCAAGAAAATTAATTCTGGACTGAGGACTGGAACAGGGCTCATTAGACCCGTGAGACCAATTGAAGAGTTGACTGACATGATTAGCAGTGGACTCGGTAGGTAGTATGATTGGGGCCCACTGACCACACAACACGGCCGGCCCCGTGGTGTAGGGGTAGCGTGCCTGCCTCTTATCCGGAGGCCCCGGGTTCGATTCCCGGCCAGGTCAAGGATTTTTACCTGGACCTGAGGGCTGGTCCGAGGTCCACTCAGCCTACGTGATTAGAACTGAGGAGTTATCTGACGGTGAGATAGCGGCCCCGGTCTAGAAAGCCAAGAATAACGGCCGAGAGGATTCGTCGTGCTGACCACACGACACCTCGTAATCTGCAGGCCTTCCGGCTGACCAGCGGTCGCTTGGTAGGCCAAGGCCCTTCAAGGGCTGTAGTGCTATGGGGTTTGGTTTGGTTTTGACCACACAACACTCCAAAATCTGCACAGGCAACAGTGTTCTTGGAAAGACAAGGCCCGCAATGGGCTATTTCTGCCACGATTATTTAGAATAATACATGGAATATAATGAAATGCACACTCGTAGGGTTTTTCTGAAATTAATAGAAAGGAACAGAAACGCATCATACAAGGGCTATAGTTTATTCCGGATGAAACAGTCAGCTCTTCGCTTCATGGTACGTTCAGCTGTAACGTTCCCAAGTTAGTGTTATTTGAAGTAACTTCTTCCTCATTCATTCTTTTAATGGAGGGATCTTGGCTTTTCCGCTCACGACGCCCTAGGGCCGGGCTGACCGTCTATAGAGCCACCTAAGTAGCACTTTGCAGCGAGGCCTTGTTACACGCTCGAGGCTGTGTGCACACGGCCACGTCCCGTGCATCTAGATTAACGTCGGCGTTAACCACACAGCTCGTGCTTCTCTTGTTCCAGACGTACACAGCTCTACTCTCTCGGCGAGTATTTTCTTAGAATCTCGTCAAAACAAAGCATACATCCCTTGTGAATAGAGTTTATAACTGCATGTGCAGCCTTAAAAAGCGATCAACCGGGAGGGTTGGCCTTGCGGGTAGAGGGGCGCGACTGTGCCCTTTTATCCGGGAGATAGTGGGTTCGAATCCCACTGTTGGCAGCCCTGAAGGTGGTTTTCCGTGGTTTCCCAATTTCACACCAGTCAAATGCTGGGGATGTACCTTAATTAAGGCCACGGCCGCTTCCTTCCAACTCCTAGGCCTTTCCTATCCCATCGTCGCCATAAGACCTATCTGTGTCGGTGTGACGTAAAGCCCCTAACAAAAAAAGAAAAGCAAACAGAAGGCCGAGCCTCTTGGACTGTCAAGACGATTGATGCCAGATGGCCTGCGTATAGTGGAACGCCACATGGTCAGAGTGGTAGCAAACGTCACATTCCTTTCCTTCCTTGACCTGGTCCGCTGTCTCGCTTCCTGTCGGACAGCTCCTCGGTTGGTCTCACGTGGCTGAATGACCTCTGTTTTAGCTCTCAGTACAGAATTAAGATCCTTGGATTGACCGAGAATCGAGTCAAAACTCCGGGTCATAAGCAAGCAAGCTGCGGGACTGGTATTAATAGATCTTGAAAACTAATGTCCGCCTCTGTGGTGTAGTGGTTATCGTGATTAGCTGCCACGCCCGGAAGTCCGGGTTCGATTCCCAGCTCTGCCACGAAATTTGAAAAGTGGTACGAGGGCTGGAACCGGGTCCACTCAGCCTCGGGAGGTCAACTGAGAGGTGGGTTCGATTTCCACTTCAACCATCCTGGAAGTGGTTTTCCGAGGTACCTAATTTAAGGCCACGGCCGCTTCCTTCCCTCTTCCTTGCCTGTCCCATCCAATCTTCCCAACCCTCCACAAGGCCCCTGTTCAGCACAGCAGGTGAGGCCGCCTGGGCGAGGTACTGGTCATTCTCCCAAGTTGTATCCCCCGACCCAAAGTCTGAAGCTCCAGGACACTCCCTTGAGGCGGTAGAGGTGCGATACCTCGCTGAGTCCGAAGGAAAAACCGACCCTGGAGGGTAAACAGCTTAAGAAGAAGAAGAAAACTAATAAAAGTGCCAACGAGAGAGACCCATCAGAGACTGGCACTGCTGCTTCTTTCTCGTGCCTGGGTCCCTTGGAGTTCTCTTCCAACCCCGAAGGTCTTATATTTGAGACGGCTACGAATTATTTATTTTCTTACCTTTCATATTCCTTCAAATACTTCTCTTTGAGGGGTCGAAACTCCTACCTTTTCAACTACAATTAAAGCTAATATGGAGAGATAATCCCTTTGGTTTGTCCTTGAACACAGAAATTCCCACGACGATGTCCTTCAAAGAGAGTGCAGGAAGAACTAGCATATAAGGTAACCAAGGCTATCTCGGTGAAGGAATGAAAGATAAAGGCTTAAACTATTCACAACCTCAAAAATAAGTGGATCGTGTACTTAGCTTTATAACAGCTTTTCAAAAAGTATGGAAGCTTTTCGGATGTGCGTGACAATATTACAGGGCCGTAGCTGAGGACGGTGCTGTTGTGTCGCATTCCCTGTACAACATATCGTTCTTTTCTAGTCCCTTAAACATACTACAAACTTTTATATCACGACCTTTTAAAGCACTTCGTTTACATCCAACCTTAAAGGGTTGGACGTACCTCGTCCTTCAACTATGGTGCATGACCGAGTATGAGTACGCCCTGCTATACCGGCAAACCTCCAAACGCTTCTGTGAAGCAGTATTGTATACAACAACCGAGCAAGAAATATCCGGCCGAGTCTATTTATGATCAGTCCTTTCTGTCTGTGTCAAATCTGTTCCTTGAGGCAATTCCTTTGTTAGCCGTAGAATCGTACCACTACCAACAACAATAACAAGATAGTTATACGGTATGTGTCTTTTTTCAATTTCAATTCCTATTCTGAATGAGAAAACAATTTTGTTTCAGTTGTTATCCACTAGTCATTAATTAATGTATTTATTTAGTTAAACGAGTGCAATGAAATTGCATTGTGCATTATTTAAATAATTTAGAACAACAATAGATCCCTCCAGGATCTTTGAGTAACGAGTCCATAAATATTGCAAATATGTCTCTTATAATAAAATAGTTCAACTAGTTTGTAAGAGAAAAATATTTCAATGCTAGTTACGCGATATTTAACCATCACATTTAACTGTAATATGTTTTTTTTCAATAAATGTTATCAAATTATATGACAATTTAAAATAATACACTTAAATAACAGAAAAAATATCAACTAT
The DNA here is from genome assembly GCF_040414725.1 of Anabrus simplex. Classification (NCBI taxonomy): domain Eukaryota; kingdom Metazoa; phylum Arthropoda; class Insecta; order Orthoptera; family Tettigoniidae; genus Anabrus; species Anabrus simplex. The sequence continues at coordinate 367,479,235 of NC_090265.1, read as the reverse complement.
CATTCATATACCTTGTCACATAATAATATTAATTAACTATGATAACATACACCCACCCAGTATCCAGTATTCGGCAGATAGTAGGTTCGAACCCCACTGTCGGCAGCCCTGAAAATGGTTTTACGTGGTTTCCCATTTTCACACCAGGCAAATGCTGGGGCTGTACCTTAATTAAGGCCACGGCCGCTTCCTTCCCACTGCTAGCCCTTTCCTGTCCCATCGTCGCCGAAGACCTATCTGTCTCGGTGCGACGTAAAACAACTAGCAAAAAAAAAACAAAAAAAACATACACCCACGTTCCCACTCCCACCCTCTCTCTCACTCACTCTATTGTTGTGTAAGTCACTGCACTTTGTTCTCCTCTAACATTGCTTTTCTTGTCCATTCCGATTTGAATTACTTCCTCCTTAAAAAAGAGACCTCAATGGCCACTTGTAATGCTTTCTATAATTTATACAACTTCTTGATAAACACTGAGTAGCTATGGGGTGTTATATTTTAAGGGATGTTACACTCAGGTGCAAGATCAGTCCGTATTGAAATGTTTGACCAAGTACAGCTTTCGCATGTTCCCTAACCGGTCGAATAGAACAAAAACCAGTTTATGCAGGCGTCTAGTGCCGTGTCGTCTCAAAAACTCACGAGTCTCAAAACTCACGAATTCCAGGAAGAGGATTAGTAAGAACAAGTATCTCTACCTGGACCAGTCTCAAAACTCACGAATTCCTGGAAGAGGATTAGAAAGGGGAAGTTTCTCTACCTGAGGCAGTCTCAAAACTTACGAGCAGGGCCGGTTCTTCTTTGAATGGATAAATGTCCACCCTATTAGTGATGGGATAATCGAATACTTTTAATAATCAAATAACTTCAATTCGATTATTTAAACGAATAATCAAATCAAATAACAGAATGAGTTTAAAATATCATTCAGTTATATCGCACAGAATAATCGGATGCGTCATGAACTTTTTTTTTCGGTTTACATGTGTCTGGTAGATAACCGATTGAAGTAAGCGAATATATGAACGCTTACGAAGAATAGAAATACGCTTTTTTCAAAATGAATCTCCAAATGTTGAAACTAAGTGAGAGAGTTAACTGTCTTGACCTCTAATATCTCTAAATAAAATTCCTTATTCAAGTAAATGCCGCCTTCTGGCCGCATTATGGAACTAATCCTCAGTACTACCAACCGACAGTTTCTTTTAACTAGCAGCGGGCAATATACTTACTTTAATATGGTCGGCATGCTGGCCTTTGGTCCAAAGGGTCCCAGGTTCGGTTTCCGGTCGGGTGGGAGATTTTAACTTTCATTAGTTAATTCCTATGGCTCGGAGACTGGGTGCTCGTACGGTCTTTAGCATTAGACTTCATCTTAGGTAGGGCCCCATACTCACAGACGTGCAGGTCACCTGTACGGCGTCAACTCTAAAGACCTGCATCAGACCTCTACGGAGGCCACACGCCATTATTATAATGTATGTGAAATGGAAAAATGCATTATATTAACTTTAAGACAACAGCAAAATATTTTTAAAATAATGATAATAATACATCTCGGCCTCTTTCATTCACTAACCATTATTTTTCCCCTGTGGGTTGGGGTGGCAGAATAACATTTACAGTATCCCCTGCCTGTCGTAGGAAGCGACTAAAAGAGGGCCCCAGGGCTCTAAAATTATTTAAGAAAAGACTAGATAAACAACTGATAGGCAATCTGCTACCTGGGTGACTGCCGTAAGTCGGTGGAAAAACATGAGTTGAAGGGAAGCGTGAGTCACCGCGCACCTCATCCCTCCTGCAGTCATCGCAAGCACCTGCTGTCCGGATTCGTGAATTTTGAGACTCATTAGAATGTTTACTTTAGCTACCAGTTTGTAGTCGTGAGTTTTTATACTATTTGTTACTAATGATAGCCCGCGAATTTTGAGACTCGTGAGTTTTGAGACGTAACCCTCTGCTGCAAATAGCCTTGAAATTCTATGGAACGAATCATCAGTCATCCGTGTTGTATGGATGAAAAGTAACAGGTCACATCTTGTTCTTCAATTTAACAAATCTACATCACATTATGTCCTGAAACCACGAAGAACAGAGCATGCAGTGGACTATTCCCTGCTGTGGGGACAAAATTGATAGCAGTATATAGTCACCACTAAATAACAAATTGACTTCATTAATTACAAAGGAACAATTAGTGTCCTGCTAATGACTGCTATCGTTACTAATTGCAGAACGTCATTGACGAATAAATGGTGATAGTGCCTCCCAGAGTATACAAGAAAACGAATGTATAACAACTGAAGTTAATACCATATGAAACAATCCCTTCTTATACTTCTTACTTTATGGGAATTCCATGAAATACAGTACTTTAGGACTTATGACCAGATATGTACTTCAACTTCAACATGTAGTTCTGCTAACAAAAATAATGATAAGCTGCATTATATGTTACAAAGTACGCAAGGTAATACTAAAGTAGAATATCTCTTGTGATCAGTACATATAATATATAATTGTTCTTTATCGAGAAAGTTGCCCGTGCGGGTAGGGTCACACCGCTCTGGGCTTGCATTCGGAAGACAGTGAGTTAGAACCCCACTGTCGGCAGGCATGAAGATGTTTTTTTTTGTGGTTTCCCATTTTCACACAATGCAAACGCTGGGGCTGTACTTTAATGAAGACCACGGCCGCTTCCTTCCCACTCCTAGCCCTTTCTTTTCCCATCGTCGCCATAAAACCTGTCTGTGTCGGTGCTATGTAAAACAAATTGTAAAAAATAAAAATAAAAAAAATGTTTTTTTCGCTCCTTACTTTTCGCTTTTTTTTGGCTAATACTTCGTTTCTACAATGTACGAGATGGATAGCCTTGAGGACAAATTCATGAATAATAGTTTCTCCGTCACGTTTTGTAATTCATAATAATAATAATAATAATAATAATAATAATAATAATAATAATAATAATAATAATAATAATAATAATAATAATAATAATAATAATAATAATCATAATAGTACCAGGGGTATACCTTCCCCGGCTAGTTAAAACTAAGCTCCTTCTCTAAGGCCATCTATGTAATCAAACTTGAACTTATGAACTACCAAAACTGTTTTCTACAGTTAGATGTCTCTACCATCAATTTAGTGGGTTTGGCCGTGCGCGTAGAGGCGCGCGGCTGTGAGCTTGCATCCGGGAGATAGTAGGTTCGAATCCCACTATCGGCAGCCCTGAAGATGGTTTTCCGTGGTTTCCCATTTTCACACCAGGCAAATGCTGGGGCTGTACCTTAACTAAGGCCACGGCCGCTTCCTTCCAACTCCTAGCCCTTTCCTATCCCATCGTCGCCATAAGACCTATCTGTGTCGGTGCGACGTAAAGCCCCTAGCAAAAAAATAATATTAGTGGTTCCCTCTTCTGGAAAAAAAGATTAATTACTAGATGGTGTAATATTTATTTTTGAAGTTTAAAATCCTGGTTTTGAAGATTGTTTTGTTAATGTACCAAAGTTGTCAACACTTCAGCTGCTTCCTCCTCGATTGTAATCAACCTATCAGAAAACCTGTAAATATTGTCTCTAGCCAAGAGTTCTGGAATCTTCCCTTTGGGGCACTATAAAAGCAGGGCACTTTAGGTCCGTATTGTCTAAATTGCTCCAGTGTTTGGGGAGTGCGTCGTATCCGAAGGGAGGCAGGGGCGAGACCGGCGTGAGGAAGATCCAGTGGCAATAGGTAATGGCAGAATTTACTTAGACATGTGATAGCCCCTGCGGATAGTTTGAGGGGCAGGTTACAAACTCCTTTCTTTTAATGTAATTTTGTAAAACTGGTGGGTAAAATGTAGAATTTTTGGCAAGTCTGGGGACTCTAATCTATTCCCTACCGGGTAATATGTAATTTAAGTGAATAAAGAGTGTTGACCCTCTACCGTATCCCATTCAACATTGCATGGGGTGACTAAAGTTTTTAAAACCTCTAAATTTCGTAAATCTTTTTGGCACTAATGTTTATCATTTATCTGTGGTGTAGTGGGTAGTGTGATTAGCTGCCACCCCCGGAGGCCCGGGTTCGATTCCCGGCTCTGCCACGAAATTTCAAAAGTGGTACGAGGGCTGAAACGGTGTCCACTCAGCTTCGACGGTCAACTGAGTAGAGGTGGGATCGATTCCCACCTCAGCCATCCTGGAAGTGGTTTTCCGTGTTTTCCCACTTCTCCTCCAGGCAAATGCCGGGATGGTACCTAACTTAAAGCCACGGCCGCTTCCTTCCCTCTTCCTTGTATATCCCTTCCAATCTTCCCATTCCTCCGCAAGGCCCCTGTTCAGCGTAGCAGGTGAGGCCGCCTGGGCGATGTATTGGTCATCCTCCCTAGTTGTATCCCCCGACCCAGAGTCTGAAGCTCCTGGATACTGACCTTGAGACAGAAGAGGTGGGATCCCTCGCTGAGTCCGAGGGAAAAACCGACCCTGGAAGTTAAAGAGAAAAAGGAGGTGAAGAAGAAGAAGATTTTGCAAGCGTGATATAATAAATTAACGATGCGGTAATTTTGACACAGGTCAGCTTCTGCCTTTCTGGGAATTAGTATAACATTCTGTCAATACATGAATACATCTTCATTATAGACTTTTATGGCCTTCGATGTTCAGTCTGCAAGCCTCTGTGAATTTATTAAATCTCGTGTTTGTAACTAGTTCTGTGGCCTCTTATCTTTAAATCATTAGAAACTGAGTACAACCATCGACGACTTGATCTTCCACTACTTCTCTTACCATCCATGGTCAAGTCCCTCATTGCCGTACGTCGCCTGTCCCTTTCCATTCGACTCACACGAACGCATCACCGAAACCGGTTAATACGTACAACTTCATCAATCGAGTTCATTCCTAACAGCCTTTATCACCTCATTCCGAGTACCCTATTAGTACCAGCGGTCATTCGCGCTACCTTCTGTTAATAATAATAATAATAATAATAATAATAATAATAATAATAATAATAATAATAATAATAATAATAGGACTGAGTAAAATTTGACGGGCTCGATCTCAGCTCAGTACACTGACATCTGCCGGTGTTGAAAAATGTAAGTCTCGTGTCTGTAGATTTTCTGGCACGTAAAATCATTCCTACAGGACAAAATTCCTGCGCATCGGTGTCTCTGAAAATTGGAAAATTATTGGTGGGACGTAAAGACAATAATAATAATAATAATAATAATAATAATAATAATAATAATAATAATAATAATAATAATAATAATAATAATAATAATAATAATAATAATAATAATGAAAAACCTACAACCTGTTTTCCAGTCATTGACGGGTCAGGGATGTAATGAATGAAGCAGATATAGGCTATTAGTACGATGGGGTCGCCACTCCCAAAGTGATTTATTAATGACTGATAGATGCTATGAAATGAGAATGGAGAGTGTCGCTGGAATGAAAGATGACAGGAAAAACCGGAGTACCCGGAGAAAAACCTGTCCCGCCTACGCTTTGTCCAGCACAAATCTCACATGGAGTGACCGGGATTTGAATCACGGTATCCAGCGGTGAGAGACCGACGCGCTGCCGTCTGAGCTACGGAGGCTCCAATAATAATAATAATAATAATAATAATAATAATAATAATAATATTTTCAAATGTTAACAATTTTTGCAGAAGCTTGATTGCCGGAATTTTACCCTGGTACTGATTAATCTACTGTTTCACAATTAAGCACTGTGTAATGCCAGCTTGAACATAGAAGACGAGTGTCTAACAACTAGGGTGCGTTGCCGGTCTATACTAAGTCACTGCTACAGTTAAAGACACATTAAGTGGGGTGTCAAGTCAGCAGCTAGAATAATGCTCTCTATTCTTATTTAAATGAGCAACCTTGTTCTGATGTACTGTTCACCTGAGATTTGATAGTCTGCGTTATATATGTCACTGAGTCTTCCCATTCCTCACAGTGTAGCAAGCACCGAAATAGCATCAATTGACCTGACACGGAACTAAATGCAGGTAATTAAATGTTATCGCACGGACTTGAAGCGCCCGGCTGTACTTGGTGCTAACCACACGGTTCTGCGTATCTCTGGAACGGAAAGGGATTAACCTCCTCAGACCCAAAGGAAATTGAAAACATAATTTAATGAAGTTATTGGATATTTATTGCATTATATGTAACAAACAAATAACAACAACAGCAACAACAACAAAATATGTATTATGAGGGCCAGACATATTTTTTCACAGAAAAAAGACATGTCCCTTATTTGAGACATTGGGGTTTAAACAACTGTGAAAAAAAAAGTTTCAATTGATTTGTCTTGACTGAAATAGGTTTTTTCTTTTTTTATTTGCTTTACGTCGCACCGACACAGATAGGTCTTATGGCGACGATGGGACAGGGAAGGGCTAGGAGTGGGAACGAAGCGGCCCTGGCCTTAATTAAGGTACAGCCCCAGCATTTGCCTGGTGTGAAAATGGGAAACCACGGAAAACCATCTTCAGGGATGCCGACAGTGGGGTTCGAACCCACGATCTCCCGAATACTGGATACTGGCCGCAATTAAGCGACTGCAGCTATCCAGCTCGGTGAAATAGGTTTAAGCACATACCTTAATTACAAGAATCCTGTGATAGATGACCTACTGTACTCCAAAAAAAAAAAACAGAAAACACATTTCAATATAATATTGTAAACCTACTCCCATATGCGTGCGATCTAAAGACGTTTTCTATGGGAGGATTATGAAGCTATAATTGAGCGATTCATTTCAAGACAAAAGCAACTTTCTTTGGGTACGTAGACCATATTTCTTCTCCGAGATATTTACTACTCCCATAACTAATATAGCTATATATTTTTGTCACACATTACCACAGTTCGACTCCTTGGCTGAAAGGTCAGATCCCGGCCTTTGATTCACGGTTGTTACCTGCAGGGTAGGGGGATTTTTTTTTTTTGTTAGTTGCTTTACGTCGCACCGACACAGATAGGTCTTATGGCGACGATGGGACAGGAAAGGGCTAGGAGTGGGAAGGAAGCGGTCGTGGCCTTAATTAAGGTACAGCCCTAGCATTTGCCTGGTGTGAAAATGGGAAACCACGGAAAACCATTTTCAGGGCTGCCGACAGTGGGGTTCGAACCTACTATCTCCCGAATACTGGATACTGGCCGCACTTAAGCGACTGCAGCTATCGAGCTCGGTTAAGGGGATTTTAAGCACGTGGGGGGACTGGGTGTTTGTTTTAATACATACCTATTCATTTACACGCAACACACCACACTACCCACCCCCACACAGACAAGCAACAGTTCATCTACATAGGGTAGGCGTCACGAAGGGCACCAGGCCGTTAAACAGAGCCAAGTGCACATGTGCGACACAGTTCGCAACCGCGATCCTACCAGGGTGTGGGAAAAGTGTGTGTGTCTGTGTGGGGGGCGAGAGTTTAATAATAATAATAATAATAATAATATTAATAATAATAATAATAATAATAATAATAATAATAATAATATCAGGAATGGAAAATTCTTCGGAAGATTTGTGGAGCAGTGAAGGCAAATGGCATCTGGATAAAGAGACCGCAGAACGGCCTCTATGAAAAGATAAACATAATTACGGATGAAATCAGAAAACGCCGAGCAAAGTTTTACACACACATTTACAGAATGGACAACTCCAGAACGGCAAAGAAACTACTCAACATGGTAACAAGAGTAAATGCGGTACGGAATGGCTAAAGGAGGTTCAGAGGGACCTACAACAGATCAACATAGCGAATCTCGAGGACCGCACCGAGTGCCGAAATAAAATCAAAAATGTAAAATTTGAGTCAAGAATATCACGACAACTTGGGAAACGGTGGACAGAGGAGCGCAAGAGGAAGCATTCAGAGAGGATGACGAGATTTTGGGAAGAAAAGAGGAAGAACACCCGAAGATGACATTGTGTATTCAAGTTCAATCGCTCTCCTTAAGTGGAACAATCGTGTAAATAAATAAATAAATAAATAAATAAATAAATAAATAAATAAATAAATAAATAAATAAATAAATAAATAAATAAATAAATAAATACCATACATTACCACAAACAGTTTCGCTGGGAATCAAGCCAGGTTCATTACCCTGTGAGAAAAATTGTTGGTGTTCTTGAAAGAAGTACCTAGTTGGGACATATGGGTACTTATTTTATAAATACATGAGATATCCTTGATATAAGAGAACAAGTTTGATATCCAAGTTTGATATACAACATAGGTAATGTAGTTGGAAATGTATCATTGTGACAAGAAAGGTCTTTAAGAAGTGTAGTGAAGCGTTCTGCGATGTCGTCTTTGTGATACGTTGTTCGTGTATTGCATGTGACGTTCGCATTTTAGAATATAATTTTACAACTTTGCCTTGAAATATACAACAGAAGCAAGCCCTTGGAATTGAATATATCTGGCGAAGATTGAGTTTAACGATCACGAACTCTCCAAGCTTCTTACAGGTCATCTGCTGATCCCAGGCTAGTAGCTGGCTGATTCCGGTCACGTCAAAGCCCCAGTAACGAAACCGTTGTGGACACTGCTCTGCCCTTTCCCTCCGCTGGGAGCCATGCTTGTCAGCCTGTCTGGATAGAGCAGCGCTTTTGTTCCCTCCACTCACGAACAGACTCGCATCTCTTTTCTCTGTTCAGGTCGCTCTGTTCTAGCAGAACTTCTGGACAGCCTAGGGACAAGGTCGTAAATATTGCACTTTTGTAGGGAATAAGAGATAAAGTTAAATACTTGGATAAATCTATTACAACATTTAAATATGTAGTCAGATTGAACAACATAGAAATTTAACCAACGTAGGGACTAAGTATTTGGAAGAGATTTGTTGTACCAAAACATCAGCTGATTATTTTAACACTAACTTGGTATTTTTTCATTCACGTATCAAGTATTTGAAAATGAAACAATACCAAAGATGCATCCTCAAAATAAAATAAAACACCGAAGTTGTAAACCACAGACCAAATAAGTTATCTTCTTCATCGTCATTCGAGTCTTTAAAGTACTAAATTAGGGTCAGATTACTATGTTACCCTAGCCAGATTTTCTATAGCAAATCAGTTATAATAATAATAATAATAATAATAATAATAATAATAATAATAATAATAATAATAATAATAATAATAATAATAATAATAATAATAATAATAATTAGACTGACACACAAGATTCTCACCTACATAGAACATCTAAAAAATATTCCATGGGTACTGGAAGTGAAGAAGGATCTGGAAAAAGCCCATATGGAGTCAACTGACACCGCGGACAGAAACCTCTACAGGAAAAAAATTAATGGATGGAAAGTGCAACCAGAGAACAAAGTGAAAAAAAAGACTGGAGCAAAGTGGACAGAAGAACGAAAAAGGATCCACGGAGAAAGGATGAGAGCTGTTTGGCAACTCAGAAAACAGAATCGTTAGAGCTTTGCGTGATCCATTGGGTCCATACGCACATAATAATAATAATAATAATAATAATAATAATAATAATAATAATAATAATAATAATAATAATAATAATAATAATAATAATAATAATAATAATTTTTATTATCAGGAAGGCATACGACTTGATAGACCGTGAAGTACTGCTAAACATTCTTAATGAAATAGCTGGCATTAATGAAAGCCACACTGACAAATACACAATACAAGATAAAATTCCAAGGATGTCTCTCGGATTCCTTTGATGTCCAATGAAGAGTCAGACAAGGCGATCAGCTCTCATTTTTTATTACTGTATTAAGTAGGCTTTAATATAGTATACTTATCATTTACGACCATATTATAAACGAGCCTTGTAGTTATTAATCAAATTTTCATGTAAGCTTTGCCTTTTTGGCAACCTCCAAATGGAGGAAGCAGAAATAAATGCGTATTTCTCTCTCTCTGAGAAGATCGTCCGGGCCTGGCGAACGAGATTCAATGAAACTGATTATAGCCCACCGAGAGTGGGAACCAAATCCAAGGGAATCATGATAGACTGTATAACTTTTGTCGATGACATCGCCATTCTGTCGAAAGACGTAAAGACCGCTAGGATTCAAACTGAACTGTTACAGGAAATCACCGCACAAACTGGCCTGCAGATATCGTTTAAAAAAACAAAAACAGAAGTAATGATTAACATCAAACACACACCACCAAAAGTTCCGACGAAATACGAGGACATCAGGTGAGTAGAAAAAATTAAGCACCTGGGTGAAATCATCATGAAAAATGGTCTGGACAAGGAAGCACTTGGGGAACGAATACGCAAACTTGAAATAATCTATCAAACGTCACGCACGATCTACAACAAAAGATGCCTTTCCCAAAACATTAAGGTACGTCACTATAAAACGGTTCTGAAGCCAGTAGTTATGTATGCAGCCGAAACTCTATCCCTAAATGCCAATAAAGGACTCCTCGAAGAACTGGAGACAAAGGAGCGCAGAATAATTAGGGGAATTATGGGATCCAACTACAATCCAAAGAAGGAATATCCAAGAAGGAAGTCTATGACAAAATAGAGAAAATTATGGACATGATCCGCAAAAGACGGGCACGATTCTACGGTCACCTCAAACGAATGGACGGAAACAGATTGACCACACAGATCTTTCACTTTTTTGCTTCAAAACCTAAAACCACGATGCCTTGGTTTAGAAACACCAAATAAGAACTTCAAGTGCTACAGATCAAACCGGAAGACGCCCCTGACAGGGGTCTTTTCCGATAAAAGGTAGTGACGAACGGGCTAAACCGAGACGAACAACCGAAAAGAAGACACGATGCCCCTTCGACAGAGAAACGCAAGCAGGCCCACTCAGAAAGAATATAGGAATTCTAGACTAGAAAAAAAAGTCAAAGTTCACTGTCAAATGTAACAAGACTTAACGTGGTCTTCGATGGCCCCAACGAATAAATAATAATAATAATAATAATAATAATAATAATAATAATAATAATAATAATAGTAATAATAATAACAATAATACTTATTCTAACGCTACCTTTCCTTCTTTATGTGGGGACATCAGAGATCTCAGATGAGTTTAAGGCTTGATTGGGAATGGAGAGCCGTATGCCCCTTCCGTCTCCATATGCTGGTGCTATTGAACTCGGCAGGATTCAAACCCGTCGCTTGAGTTGGGAAGTGGGATACAGTCTATTCCACCATCTACTACTACTACTACTACTACTACTACTACTACTACTACTACTACAATTTGATATGTAGCAAGCTCCTTGTGAAGGGACAGCGTGCCTGTCAAATATTCGAAGACTCCGAGTTCGATTCCCAGCTTGTGCAAGGATTTAAATACCTTTTGCTAGTGGCTTTATGTCGAACCGACACAGATAGGTCTTATGGCGACGGTGTGATAGGAAAGGCCTAGGTGTGGGAAGGAAGCAGCTGTGGCCTTAATTAAGGTACAGCCCCAGCATTTGCCTGGTGTGAAAATGGGAAACCACAGCAAACTATCTTCAGGGCTGCCAACAGTGGGATTCGAACCAACAATCTCCCGGATGCAAGTGCACAGCCGCGCGCCCCTAACAGCACGGCCAACTCGCCCGGTGATTTAAATCCTAGACTAAGATCCAGAGGCAGTGAAGACAGTCATGTAGGCCAAGCAATACGACTGAGAACACGTGTCAGTCCAGTATCGTGTCGGCAAAAATGTTTAAAGAACCCCCGTCATAAACAGGCCGTAAATTTTGAGCTAACATAGGCCTGCATATTTCGGTGTTAGGTCTGAAAGTACAGCAGAAATGTTAAGTAGTAAAATTAGGGGTTTCTAGCTCTACCCATTAAAAAATTTAAGGTAGAAAAAACATTTATACGTAACAAAAAATTATAACTTGGAAGTGGTGTGAACTAGGTTCCTGAATTTTGTTAAACAAGCAGATCATCCCGGAAGCAATCAACCAGTTATTGCTAAAACTCATTAAAATGTATGTTAATGTTTGTTTTTTTACAATTTGTTTTACGTTATATCGACAGATACAGGCCTTATAGTATTGATGGAATAAGGAAGGGCTAGGAACGGCAAGGACGCGATCGCGGGCTTAATAATTAAGGTAAATCCCCAGAATTCACCTGGTGCGAAAATGGGGATCGACGGAAAATCATTCTCAGGGCTACTGACAGTGGGGTTCGAACTCATTATATCCCGAATGCAAATTGACATCTAAAAGCAAAGCAAAGCAAAGTCACCTCCGTACAGGCAATGAAGGCCCTTGGAGGAGTGGAAGGTAAAGGCTTCCACCATTGTTAACCTCGGCACGTGATGGGGTAGAGTGGTTAGCTCTACGCCCCGCCGCCTCTGTCCCCAGGAATTAACCTGGTACTCATTTTTGGTGTAGGCTGAGTGAACCTCAGGGCCATATGCACCTCCGGAAGTGGAAATCTCTTTTCTTAAATTTTACAACTTCCAGACGGGGATTCGAGCCCACGTCCTTCTGGGCGAGCCGAGCACGCCTTTACCGCCTCAGCCAGGTAGCCCGTAAGTTGACATCTACATGGCCTAAATCACGTAACCACTCGGTCGGTTGTTAAAATTTTATAGGGGTTGAATGTTTGCTATGTTTTGTGAAATAAGAGATAAAATGTAGGAAGAAAAAACGTTATATTGAATTTCCCTCCATATGAGCAACAGCGTGTCGAAAGCTTTCTAGCACACTGTCCTGACCAAGGGGAGATGCTGTAAAGATCTAGTCACCACTGGATTTCTTTGTTGAAGCAAACGGCTGTTTATTCCTTTGGATGATTTGAGGTTGTCTTTGTGAATCTGTACTTGTGATAATGGGTCGTCAATGTGTATCAGACGAGAAAAAACTGCAGATAATTGAAACTTATGAGGCGCGGAAGACTTGCAGGGAGATTGTAACTTTTTCAGAAACGTATGTTGAAAAGACTGTACAGTAAAAGTGCTTAATGCCTCCGGAACCCTTCTTCAGCAGGTCGGAACCAGATCGTGGGCGTTGTGGTCTCAATGGCAGTAGACATTCTAACACACCCAATGATGTAGGATGTTCTATGGGGTTGAGATCGAGATTATGGGCAGGGAAATCTAGTTCTTCAACCTCATATCATCAAACCAGAGCTGCATAGACGCCGGTTTATTTATGGTGTATAATCATGTTGAAGCAGTAATTGGCTCCCTCCGAAACTGTTGCCATAACGTGGGAGGTATAGAATTGTCTAGAACTGTTTCATATCCAATGGTACTTAGTTCTCCCTGAACAGGAACTATAGGGCCTAGAGTTCGTACCATGAAAACCAGCCCCGTGCCACTAAACATCACAGAAAGCTGGCGCGTTCACCTGGCTTTCTCAATACATAGACCCGTACGTCTGTCAAAAAGTGAAGCGCGATTCGTCACTCCATAGCACTTGCCTCCAATGTTCAACTGACCAATGGCTCCGTTACTTACATCACCTCACCAGACGACGGGCATTGATCATGATGATTTCGGTCTGTGTGAAGCTGCCCGGGTATGAAAACCCATTCTGTGGAGTTCTCGACGAACAACATCTGGTTCTGACGTTGTTGCTGAATGCAATTTTGAACTCGGTGTTTAGTTTTCCAACTGTCGTACTACCCACTTCAGTACTAGGCGGTCTCTGTCGGTCGTTTATATGGTTTAGCGGTTCTTGGTTGTGCTTTTATAGCTCCCTGTCACTTTAACTTCTGTTTTACAAGGACATCACTTACAGTTGGCCGAGCAATCTTCAGCAAAGTTGAAATTTTCCGAACAGATTTACTGGAGGAGTGGTTGACTATAATTATGCCATGTTGAAAGTCACTGAGCTTCGTTCTTTGTTCCATTCGCTCGCTAATACTCCACCTCAACAGTGATGCCGTTCATAACAGTGTTGTCCGGTAAGTTTTGGCAATATAGTGTACCTTCATACATGCTTTATTCGCCGGCCGTGGCTCGTCATATTCCAATGAATCGTTAACCACCCGGCCAAGACACGCGCTTCGTATGAATCCTGAGCCTGTTGACAGGCAGTGTTCCTTCGCCTTATTCTCACAACTAGGTATTTACTCCAACGTGCACATAAATAGACCACGGTAAAACTGCATGGTTTAAAATCTCTAACGTTGTCGAAATAGGTAAAGGAAACATGGAAACAAGGACAACATTATTATCCTGACGCGTAATGTAAACCATTGGCCCCTTATTATGTATCGTTAGTCATTTTTTTTTGTATATTCATGTTATCTTATTACCGAATAAATACAACTTTGGTTCATTTCAAGCATCCAATGACATTGGTTAAAAGTAACATGTTTACCGGGCGTGTTGGCCGTGCGGTTAGAGTCGCGCCGCTGTGAACTTGCATCCGGGGGATAGTGGGTTCGAATCCCACTGTCGGCAGCCCTGAAGATGGTTTTCCGTGGTTTTCCATTTTCACACCAGGCAAATTCTGGGGCTGTACCTTAATCAAGGCCACGACCGCTTCCTTCCCATTCCTAGGCCTTCGCTATCCCATCGTCGCCATAAGACCTATCTGTGTTCAGTGCGACGTAAAGTAACTAGCAAAAAATAAATAGTCACATATTTCGGTTAGTATACTTATCCCGACAGATAAAGTAAAAATTCAATTATAAGTCACTTGATATAATTTCTGAAAGTAAAACCACATTTTTTTAAAAATATTTAAAGTTTGCGAGTTATTTGAGTCGAAATAAGCTGAACCTCCCTTTAAATTAAACACAAGCAACCAACGACTTGAACCAGCAGTGATGTGGTGTGTTCTGGGTTCCGGGGGGAGGGGACTGGTACAGGTCTTCCTATTTGACTCCCATGGGCGGCCTGCACGTCTGTCATTTTGGGTGTGTGTGGGTGGGTGTGATGATAGTACTGAGGTAGGGAGCGAGTGAACCCCGATGTCGCACATAGACTATTCCTGTCAAATAACACAAAGGGGTATACTCAAGGCTTAGCATCGCCATACGACGGACGAATCACTACAGAATCATTTTATGTCCTCATCCAAATGAAGACTGTGGAGAGGTTGGAATTGAACATAGGATTCGGGCACGCAATCTGGTGATTAGAAATTGAATACCACCATCTCTCCTAGCCTGGTGGCCAACATTTTGATGGTCAAATTTTTCCTCTAACTGGAATAGAACTAACTAACCATGGTCAGAGACCATAAAGATTTGACGGTTTAACTATGAGGCTGAAGCAGCAGTAGGAAGCTCAGTCGGAAGGCCTGCACATTGTGCCAACTGAGGTGAGCTGCTAGGCATGATGTGTCTTTAACACAACTCTCGAGTCTAGTTCCTTGTCTCAATAGTCAGCACAACGACGTTTGGTTAACTGAGCCCCGGGTTCGATTCCCGGCCGCTTCTGGTTAATTATGCTGGCTGGGGAAGAGAACACGGGGACTGCTAAGAAAATCATAATATAATAAAAACGCAGTCGATGAACTACACGTAGACTATGATTCGTACACCGATATGAAGAAGATGACAGTGAACTGCCAGACATGGTTGCAGCGACAACGCTTTGCCTTTTAAAGATGATGATGATGATGATGATGATGATGATGATGATGATGGAGGATTGGCCGTTTACGTTCGACCAAAATGAATTCGTTACATCATGTCATGCACAAACAATGGTTCAAATCAGTATATCGGAATAAATAAAAATATATTTTCAATATGTGGAAAAATACGAAATGGGGACCTCTGTAGCCTATAGTCGAACAAGATCGCAAGCCAACGTTTTGGTTAAAAAACAACAATACCAAACAACAGTACAATACCGAAGTTCCAGCATTTCACGCTGGAGAACATTTCTTTCCAAAACAAAAAAACAAACAAACAAAAAACCCATGGCACTACAGCCCTTGAAGGGCCTTGGCCTACCAAGCGACCGCTGCTCAGCCCGAAGGCCTGCAGATTACGAGGTGTCGTGTGGTCAGCACGACGAATCCTCTCGGCCGTTATTCTTGGCTTCCTAGAGCGGGGAACATTACTTTCACATCCAGTAAATCGTCTGACCTGAGTCTCTTATATTTAAAACAGTCTTAAATTTCAGCTGACTCTATTGCAGTCGAATCCTGTAATCTTTAATACACAAGTCCAGCACCTAATCAACTGTACGAAAGAGCAAGCATTAGTATTAGCTAAAACCATACGAGGTAACGAGGTACGACCAGCCCCGCTATCTAGCTGTAGCGAGCATGCCTGTTACCTGGAGGCCTCTGATTCAATTCCCTGGATAATTATCCGGATCTGAGGGATGATTACACGTTTACTCAGCCTACATTAGAATAATTCAGGAGCCATCTGACAGTGAGACAGCGGCTTCAATATAGAAACCCGAGATAATTGGTTGCACTGACCATGCATCACCTCGTAATCTGCAGGCCTTAGAGTTGCGTAGCAGTCGCTTGGTAGGCCAAGGCCCTTCCGTCTGTAAGGCCATTAGGTATAAATGCGACATTCCCTTCTTTACAAAGTAGGAACTCTTCCAGATAAATAAGGCACTTCCTTGATATATTAATTTATTGGACATTTTGATGCTGTATTATAAATATTTTGCTACTAATAAATTTTTAATTTACTAATGGAGGGACGACGCTATTGTGGGTATGATGGAAGCGATCACCTCCTGTTAACTGAAAACTTTACATGAACTTTGTTATATCGTTCAGAGTTAAGTCTATACCTCAACTCTGTGTGCAGTGGCTCGTGAAGACTAGTTCCCTTGTTAAGGGAGGCGTGTGTAACTAAACCACAACTTTAACGTTTCCACTACCCGTATTAATTGCGACCCGCGTGTCGTTGTGTGTTCAGTCTCTCTCAATACTACTTTGTAGATTCATTGGTCTAGATTCTCGTTAATGAAGCAATGGAAGCTCATCTATATTCATCACTGTCGACATAGTGTAGACGAAGACGATGACGACGAGGGTGATGATGATGACAATGAAGATGGTAATTAACAAATGTAAAAGTGACGGCAGTCTTCTACTTTTTGGAAACAAGCTAAACCATTTTTATACTTTGAAAATCATTACGGTGATGGATAAATAATAAATTAATAAATAACTCTGCAGAATCATTAGGTATGACTGGAAAAAAATCTGAAAGACATTAGGTAGAAAGATGCTAATGAACGTTATGGTCCCAGAAGTGAAAGATGGGAAGTGGAATTTCTGACATAATAATGAATTTTATTGGAAGATAGAAGGAGTGGTTGAAGTGATGAAAAAGGGAAGAATACAATTTTGTGGACAATTAAGGAGAGTGGACAGAAACTGGCTAACGAAACAAATCTTTGAATTATTCGTACAATGGAAAACCGAAACAAAATTATTTCGGGAACTGAGAATTGATTTGGCCAATATTGAATCGAAAGAAGAAGACAGAGGACAGGGATGGATTTAAACAAAAAATAAAGGAGTTCATAGATTTTCAGCAGATAGAGGAGGAGTTAGTAAAGACGAAAAGTACCTGGTGAGAAGAACTGAAGAATGAAGTAGAAGAACGGGAAAACGAACAGAAGTAAAGGCTGACATCGAAACAAAAATTGTGAAGAATTGTCCATAAATGGCCTAAACGAAAACGAAGAATAAATAAATAAATAAATAAATAAATAAATAAATAAATAAATAAATAAATAAATTGGACTTAATTTCGTATTCAGGAGCCATTATTCACACACAAATATACAGTTATTATTAACTTCTTTTTAACGAACTTGTGATGATGATGGTTGTTGTAGTGTTAGAGCTTCTACAGATCGTGACAAGGCTGAGAGACATGGACAAATCTCACCTTCCATATTTTTTTTCTTGCTAGTTGCTTTACGTCGCACCGACACAGATAGGTCTTATGATGACGATGGGACAGGAAAGGCCTCCGAATGGGAAGGTAGCAGACGTGGCCTTAATTAAGGTACAGCCCAAGCATTTGCCTGGTGTGAAAGTGGAAAACCACGGACCTTCCATATCAAAACGGTAAAATTGCATACGAAGATCCAAATGAACACGTGTCATAACGTGTGGAAAATCCAGTATAACATTCTGTTAATCGTGATGTTAGATTATATAAAAGTTCACAATTCAGGTTTCAATAATAAATACCGGTACTGCATAAAAATGATTCCTCTCACAATGGGATTAATGAGGTGTTTATTGAGATACCAAACGGAAGAAAACCAAGCCCAATGATGCAACAGACCCGAAGGACATTGGCTTTTCGAAGTGACCGCTGCTCATGCTGAAGGACTGCAGATTTTTTAAAAAAAGTTGCTTTACGTCGCACCGACACAGATAGGTTTTTGGCCACGATGGGACAGGAAAGAGCTGGGAGTGGGAAGGTAGCGGCCGTGGCCTTAATTAAGGTACAGCCCCAGCATTTTTCTGGTGTGAAAATGGGAAACCACGGAAAACCATCTTCAGGGCTGCCGACAGTGGGGTTCGAACCCACTATCTCCCAAATACTGGATACTGGCCGCACTTAAGTGACTGCAGCTATCGAGCTCGGTAGGACTGCAGATTAAGAGGTGTCTTGTGGTCAGCACGACAAATCCTTTCGGCAGCTATTCTTGGCTTTATAGACCAGGGCCGCTATCTCACCGTCACATACTTCCTCAATTGTAATCACGTAGGCTGAGTGGACCTCGAACCAGCCCTCAGATGCAGGTAAACATTTCTGACCTGTCTAGGACTCGAATTCAGTGTCTCCGTGTAAGAGGCAGGCACGCTATCCCTACACAACCCGTCCGGCACTTATTGAAATACAGAAAAATAAAATAAAGTTATTCTCGCAGAGGTTCATTTACCTGTTGGTAAATTCGATTCAACACATCCTTCAGATTTCAGAGTCACAATCATAAGCTTAGGAGGCGAGCTTAAGGCGAGCTCTTGACAAACTCAGCTTACGGATAATGGGCTTAAACACGTGAGCCCAGAGCTGAAGATTTAAGCTATAGTAGATTAATTTTTAAACTTTTGGTCGACAAAACGCAGAACATGATGTTTGTATAAGAGAAGTGAAACACAATCAAGTCACATCCCGTATGTAACAATAACCAGACAGTAAACTTGAAAATAATAAAATATTTATGGATACGAGAAAACTGGTTTCGATTAAAAATATAGACTGCTGTGTTGCAAATTAATGTTCTTGTCTGGAGGGTTCTATTAAATATGTTTTCCTCTTCCCCTGCTCCATCACCTTTCAGTCATGCTTCAGGAGAGGTGAGCATGACTTCTGTATTACGATTCCGGTGTTGATCAACCTGGACAGAGTTATTTTAGGGAGCTGGCGCTCAGCACGGGATTACATAAATAATACTCGTAATGTGATCTGAAAAATTCCTGAATTTAACTGGCCGTGGTCAGCTTATCTCTTAACACTTGGTATCAGACAGGTAGATCCAAGGTAGATCTTTTCTAAAATTATTTTTAAAGTTACTTGTCTCCTTAATATTTCGTGCTCAGTATGCATATTGAGAGAATGCAAGGGTAAATGTTCAATCTAGTAGGCTATTACTTAATGCATCATCTCACTGAAACAGCTTCACCTAATTTTCTATGTTGTCATTTGTTGATCCTGAATGGGTGCGTGTACTTTAAAGTGAAATGTATGTATATTTAATTATCATTATTTTGAAACTAAATCGTGAAAATGAAATTGATTAGCGATATTTCCTATTTCAATCAGACGATAACTTGTAAAACAATTTTTTCTTGATTTTGCAGACATAATTTAGCAATCACTAACTCGTAAGTTGGCTCAAGTACTCCGGGTTGCCAAATTAAAAATATCAAACAACCTTCGTCCCTTTTTCTGCAATATATGAGTAAATTAAAAGGGGTTAATTTTGGATATGCTCCGAGAATTTAGAAGGCGGTCGGAAATATTCTTTTCTTTAGAAGTATGCTGTCACAATGATCTAGCCACTCGGTTTCCAAACCGAATGTTCAGGGGTTAAGATCCCTGCGACTTGGAGTAGAATTTACAGTAGGAAGAGTGCATTGTGGCACGAAAGATGTCCGATCTGAAACTCCCACTAAAACTTGAATCTGGGGATGGGTGCTCCACAAACCTCACAAAAACGTGTTGAGGTATTAGGTAAAAGGTTTTCGGGAAAATAAATATAATGTATCTCATATTGAACTTGTCTATTACGAAAACAGCTGAATCAATCATTTTTCCTTTGTACAAATGTGGAAAATTTACATAATTATGATGGTGATTGCTAGATGTCAAACGTCTAGATCGTCCGTTATACGAATAAAATGCTGGTAATCTCATAAATTGCTTGGTTTTAAGAAATAAAGGGAGAAACGCTGTCACATACATTTTAAAATGTACTTACTATGGTTCTGATACTTGGGTTTTATTTCCTAAAAAGCTTTAGGTTGATTAATAGATATAATAATAATAATAATAATAATAATAATAATAATAATAATAATAATAATAATAATAATAATATTCATCATCATCATCATCATCATCATCCATTGTAAAGGATATTAGATGACTTCATTAGCTATTTACTCGGAATTGATAAAGACAAATGCATGTGAGAAACGAAATTTTCATCATATTGACTTGCTGTTCCGGAGGAAAATCTGGATGGACTCAGGATATATTTTTCATAAGTTGGAAGCGTAGACTTGAAGATAACGAGAACGGTTGCTGGTACAAATAGCTGGGAACAATGGAAGGAGAGTACTCGAAATGAGGAGATAAAAGTTGAGCTTAGAGTGAGCCTCAATGCATGAAACTGTGGGTGGAAACCGGATTACGGGTGGAGAACAAAAATTACCTGGTGGGATAATGGACTCCACCATGGAGGGTTGGAGAAGTAGAGGCAAACCAAGACGACGATGTCTGGATTCAGTTTTTAACGGTTTAAAGTTAAGAATGCAAAACTAAACGGGGCCACGGAGCTAGCTGCAAATACAGGATTGTGGCGGTGCATATTTCATTCACAGAGGCTTGCAGAGTGAATAGTGTAATGTGTAAATGTGCAATGAAGATGTATGTATGTAAAGTTTGAAATGTAATAAAATATTTGTTTCTTTTCTCGGAGATTATTTTTCACATCGGGAAATATCTCTAAACATTTTAAAGGAAATAGCAAATCCAATCACCTGCTTGTTTAAATGTACTACATTTATATTATTAGTCAAAATAAATTACTGTGGCAAGTTCCTACATTGTTATAGATAGCAAACCATTCCTGTACGGGTCATGAATTTCCCCAGGGAAGCTGAGATAAGGCTCCAAGCTTGCCGTGATCCCACAGGGTGCATATTGTCAGCACAGCGGTATAGTGTTTTATTGCTAAGCCAGGTATGTAAATGAACAGAAGCTTTGTGATTCCCTTAAATTATCACCACAGAGATATCACTTGACTGATGACCAGTCGGCAGCTGAAATACGGTTTATTCTCTTGTCAAGCTATTGTGATGAATTTTCGTCCCAAGCCGAGAACCTTACCACCTTCTCTAGTTCTGAGTTCCTTAATTGCTAGGATGAAGAGCTCAGATGCTAGAGCGCTCAAGGTGGCGGGTTCGATCCCTGCTCAATACGGTGATGTTTGTCTGTTAGGTCATCAGCCCAGAGGCTGGTTGGATCCTCAAATAGCACCACCAAAGGTTATGCAGTTATAAGGAAACCCCAAAAACCAATGACAGCACCAAAATGAGGCGTACTAGGCAAGATGAGGCGTGAGGTAGTTTGCCATTGCTTTCCTCACTGGGTCAGAAAGTACTATTACAGCACGACTGACCCTATGAGCATCACCTTTCATAACACTCAGATGCACTAGTCGTGCTCTGAATGTCATTACTCAGCACCACCCATACCCCAGCAACTTCCATATTGTCACAGCCATGGATGTTGACTGGGACTTCGGTGGAAGCTACACTTTACTCTGGCCTGTGCCAAGAGATGGATGCAAAGGTACTGTATCCATCAAGAAATGACAGCAGGCAGAGGTGATGTTTGAAGGTGCTCAAAATATGTCAGCCTCATGTTGGTAGATTTACTTGCATGCAAAAACCTTCATGCAGGCCAACATTCTGGCATCTCTGCGTCACCAAAAACTATAATAATAATAATAATAATAATAATAATAATAATAATAATAATAATAATAATAATAATAATAATAATAATAATAATAATAATAATAATAATAATAATAATAATAATAATAATAATAATAATAGTAAAAATAACAATATTCATCCATTGTCAAGGATATTGAACTCCACTCGATTTGGCCATTCCATCAAGTCCAGATCACGAAGCCAGTACCGATTGTGTCATATTTTGTAAATGGATGACATCAAACTGAATGCAGCCAACCAGGAACAGCTTGAACAACTACTGAGAACCACTGAGAACTTCTCGAAGAACATTTGTATGGGATTGACAAATGCCAAATGGTTAGTATGGTCAAAGGTAAATTATGTACAGAAGATTCGTTTGAGCTGAGAGATGGGCGATCCATCAAAACGATGATTTCAAACGAGACTTACAAGTACTTGGGTATCAAGCAAACATCGCTCACAGAATTCACAGTGGTTAAGTATGAGTTGGTTGAGGAATTTGTTAGATGGACCAGATTAATCCTAAAATCAGGCCTGAACGGCAAAAATATGACTAAAACAATCAATACGTATGCGATACCAGTTCTTATCTACTCCTTTGGAGTTATCAAGTGGAGCAAGACTGACATTGGAAATCTTGAAAAGAAACTGCGCTGCCTGATGAGCAAGGAACGAAAACACCACCTAAAGTCAGCAGTTGAGCGACTGACTCTGCCACGCTGTCTGTGTGGTCGTGGTATTGTGGACATTGGAGCTCAGCTAACACGGAAAGTAGTCACTGAGGGAGTATTTTCACACATCAGCTGAAAACTCAGACCTGCACCGAATGATATGTGAAGTGGATGATATAACTCCGTTACTTCTTAACCACCAAGGCTTAGAGCAAGAAGCAAGAACTGATTTGCAAAAGCTGGACGCATGGCTAGCGAAACCACTACATGGGAAGCACCCCTACTCAGTTAGACAAGAAAATGTCGATTTAGGAGCATCGAACTTTTGGCTGGCTGCAGAGTAAATGTTACCCGAAATAGAAAGTTTCATGTAGGCTATACAAGACCAAGTCATTTCAACAAGAAGCTACCTGAAAAACGTGGTGAGAGATCCAACAGTCATGGGGGACTCATGCCGATATGGCTTCCAAGTGCAGGAAACGATCCATCATGTTATAAGGAACGCTACGACTCGGTTGCCAAGGTTTTGCACCGAAAAATTCCCATTAAATGCAGACTGGTTGATGAAAGACTACCCTATTTTAGTACAGCCCTCAAACTGTACTCGAAAATTATGAGATTAAAATGTACTGGGACAGAAACATTATCACGGATAAGACGACTATCCACGACAGACCAGTTATAGTGGTGTTAGAGAAGGGAATCCTCCCGATGGTATCACCTTGTTTTGGAGGCTTGCGTGGTCAAATGATCATTAGAGCTATGCCGGCGGGAGCATATGCTCCAGGTAGGGCCACCCAAGCCGGACAGGTCTAAGGTGATGATCCAGACTAAGAGTGATACCCTGGTCCTCCAGGTTGGGGGTTGGTACGTGGGGCTAACAACTCCACTACTACAAAACTACATTTTGTTCAGAAACCAAATCAAGATAACCGGACGGTCCCAAACTTATGACGACCAAAGCGCGCTAAATGGCAACGATACGGATATATTGGAACATGGAATGTGAGAAGTATCTTTCAGGCCGGGGCTAGCAGAAAATTGGAGGAGGAATTACTTAAATATCAGCTAGATGTGGCAGCATTACAGGAGATAAGATGGAAGACAATCGAGGTGACAGATCTACAGCGCTATATTTTGTTCAATAGTGGGGAGGAAGAAAATAGAATAGGAACAGGGTTTATGGTCAAGAAATCGGTCAGTCATAATGTGATTGAATATGAAGCAATAAGCCCCAGACTATGCCGGTTAAGATTGAGAGGGAGATTTGCCAACATATCACTAATTAGTGTCCATGCCCCAACAGAGGATGCCGATGAGGAAGAGAAAGAACATTTCTATGAAAAAATGGAGCAAGTATATGACAAGTTGCCCAAGTATGATGTTAAAGTTGTCTAGGGGATTATAATGCCAAAGTAGGAAAAGATAAAGAAAACCACCCTGTGGCAGGGTATCATAGTAAACACCAAGAATAGAAAAAAAGGGTGGAAATTGATTGACTTTGCCTTTAGCAAGGAGCTGGTGATTAAGAGCACATGTTTTCACCATAAGGAGATCCATAAAGAGACATGGATATCACCGGACGGTCTGACAAAGAACCAGATAGACCATGTGCTGATAGATGCGCGACATGCCTCCAATATAATGGATGTGAGAAGCGTGCGTGGTGCAGACAGTGATTCAGATCACATACTGGTGAGGATCAAGTTGCGAGAAAGACTGGCAATTAAACCCAGGGACAGAGCTAAGCAGAGCAAGATCTATAATGTAGAACTGTTAAGGGATGAGAAGAAGGAGGAAGAGTATAGAGACCGGCTGCAAAGAAAGCTACAGATGGGCAGAAACGGAGAGTTGGACATCAACACACTGTGGGAGGAAACCAAACTAGCAATAAATACAACGGCGCAGGAAGTACTTGGAGAGAGAAGGAAACAGAGTAGAAATAAGTGGTATGACTAAGGAGTGGATAAGGTTCTGGAAGAGAGAAATCTTGCCCGACAAAGAATGCTACAGAGACCCACTCGAAATAATATGGCAGTTTTTAAAGAGAAACGGAGAATAGCAAAGACATTGATAAGGAACAAAAAAGAATAGAAGAAAGGGAGAGAGTGGATGAAATGCAGAAGAATTTTGAAAACAAACAAGGCAGAAAATTCTTCCATGGGGTTGGACAAGTAAAGAAGGGATATCAACCCAGAGTGAATATGCTTAAGGATGAGACTGATAGACTCATTGTTGGGAAAGAACGAATTCTGGAAAAATGGGCAAAACATTTTGAAACATTACTTTCTGTCAGACCAATAAATGAAGAAAAAGAAGGATCAGACCGTATGGAAACTTCAGAGAGAGATGAGGAGGGTGAATATGGAGATGAGTGTGAGGAGGAAGAGAGGGATGAGGAGAATGGAGATGGGGATGAAGACGATATGGGATCACCATCGATTGAAGAAATAAGAGATATTATAAAACAATTGAAGAGCAGTAAAGCCCCAGGGAATGACCTCATAACAGCAGAAATGGTAAAACATGGAGGAGAAGTGTTGAAGAAAATACACGAGATAATTAAAAAGGTATGGGAAACAGGTACAATGCTGGAGGACTGGACACTAGCAAATATATGTCCTATACATAAGAAGGGGTGACGCATGCAATGCAAGAATTATCGAGGTATATCCTTACTGAGTATAGTATACAAAATCCTCTCTACAGCCATAACAAAGAGAGTTAGTAGTAGAGCAGAAAGAATTATAGGGGAGTACCAAGCTGGTTTCAGACCTGGAAGATCGACAATGGACCATATTTTCACCATGAGAATGACTCTGGAAAAGACATATGAATACAACGTTCGACTAGGGCATCTTTTTACAGATTTTAAGCAAGCCTATGACAAGGTTAAGAGATCGAAATTGTGGGAAACAATGAAGGAGTTTAAATTCCCACAGAAGTTAATAAAACTGACTAAGATGACCCTGGAGAACAGCAGAAGTCAGGTAAAAGTGCAGGGAAGTCTGTCAAGACCTTTCAGAACCGAAGAAGGCCTAAGGCAGGGAGACCCCTTATCACCAGTGTTATTTAATCTAGTGTTGGAGAAAGATGTAAGATCAGTAACTACTAATCTGGGTGGTAATATTTACAATAGACTGATCCAAATTTTGGCTTATGCAGATGATGTGGTGATATCTGCTAGAAGTAACGAGGCACTTACAACTGCCTTGAGGGAGCTGAAAGATGCGACTGGGTCCTTGGGCTTGGAGATAAGTGAGGCTAAATGTAAATATATGGTAACGGAGAGAAATGGAAGGAACACTGAACAACTCCAAGTGGATGGTTACACCTTTGAAGCAGTAGATAGCTTCATATATCTTGGCTCAGTAATAACATCAGAAAATAAAGTTGAGACAGATATTGTAAATCGAATTAAGGCTGCCAACAGATCCTACAGGGCACTGTATCTCCTTCTGAGAAGTAAAAACTTAAGCAGGAAATTAAAACTGACACTCTACAAAACAATAATTAAACCAGTGCTTATGTATGGGAGTGAGGCATGGATATTGACTGAGGCCACAGAGAGGAGATCAAATGTGTGGGAAAGGAAAGTACTGAAGAAGATATTTGGACCGGTGAAGGAGGGAGATTTATGGAGAATCAGAACAAATGAAGAAATAAGATTATTGTATAAGGAGCCGGACTTGGTGACATCAATCAAAATGAGACGAATTGGCTGGCTGGGGCATGTACAACGGATGGAGGAGGGAAGACTTCCAAAGAAAGCACTGACAGGACACCCTGGGGGCAGGAGAAGGAGAAGTCGGTCCCGGATGAGATGGCTGGAGGATGTGGAGATTGATCTGAGGACCGTTGGAGTCAGGAGGTGGCGTAGGTGTGCTGAAGATCTGGACGACTGGAGAGCTGTGGTCAAGGAGGCCAAGATCCTTAAAGGACCGTACAGCCATGGAGTAAGTAAGAGAAGGGAATAAAACATGCCGCTCTGATCGACATAGCTGTCTTGAATAGTATACTTACAGTATACTTAGAAAATCAACAAGTATACACCACTGGCACAATATATTCAAATATTATGGGACTGTTAAGACGTGATAATTGTACAACTCATCCTTTCGAGTACAGCTGCTATACCTAAAACTCTGGTGGAAGGACTGAAGAAGTTGGATGTTAACACCAACATCTACAAGACTATGGAGAAGACGAAATCACTGTCAGGACTGGAATTCTTACGAAATTTATGGGTTCAAATTCTACGTCAAAACGTAGTATAAATTAAGATTTATTGTGATTTTATTTCCTAAAATCTGTACAATTGCTTGAATAACATTGCCACGAAAGTGTGCATAATAATAATAATAATAATAATAATAATAATAATAATAATAATAATAATAATAATAATAATAATAATAATAATAATAAACATACATGTAGTGTAAGAGTCTATAGGTCTTTAAGGTCTTGGCCTGCCAAATAATATCGCCTTAATTAAGGTACAGTCCGAGTAGTTGCCAGGTGTGTAAATGGAAAGCCACGGAAGACAATCATCAGGGCTGCCGACAGTGGATTCAAACACACTATCTCCCGAATGCGAGCAGACAGCTACAGTTAACTGCGTAGCAGAGATGAAATGAAAAGGAGCCATCGGAGGTGCACGTAAATGGGTACAGGCACAGAACACGATAGTATAAAGGAAATGTGAAGAAATTTTACCACACCAAGCATTCAATGTAGGATAACAAACACGTACTATGGTGATTGATCGCCCTTACCAGGGAGAAAAGCGGCGATACGGTCGGGTATAGAGGCATACAGATCCTACCACAGGTTGCGCAACTGACCCCTCCAAACCTGCCGTAGTTGACGCTGCCCGAAGTTGCCATCCAGTCTAGTCCCAAATGTTCTAGATAGGGAATTTAATGGACAAGGAAGCATGCTAACTTCACGGATACCCGTGCTGTGTGATGTCAGGCATTATCCTGCTGTAGAATTGGGTTACCAAGGTGTCCAGGAAGGTAAACACACACGGTTACAGAATTTCCTGGACATATCGCCGCAACGTCAGGGTTCCTCCAATCATCACTAATGGTGGGCGAGAATCGTAGTAAACGGCACCCAACATCAAGACACCCCTCGCGAAGGTGGTGTGCCACTCTAAAACGAAGTGTGAATCACTGCGCTGGCCAGGACGTCTTCAGACTCTGTATCTAGGCAGAACCGTGATCCGTCCCTGAACACCACCCGTCGCCAATTCGCAAGATGCCATGCTGCTCGTTCCATGAAGAAGTGCAAACATTCTCAGCGATGCGCAGGTTGTGATAATAATCATAAGGGCCGTCGTAACGACAGATGCTGGTCTGCTAGCCGCCTGTATATGTTACTGGTTGACACATGTCTCTGGATGGTGCACAACGACGCCCGTGGAGTGCTTAGAACTTGCCACGCGATGTACCACACCACTCTTTTATTGCAGGGTAACAACGACTTACAGGTTGCAAATTGAACCACCCGTAGATCGAAGCGATACGGTCAAGCATGGAGGCATAGAGACGTCGGATGTTCTCCTGAGGAAGATCCTGGCTGTCCACCAGGATTAACCCGAGATTTCTCGATACGTATGTGTATACCTTCTCGTTCCCACTGCGTCAACATCGACCCACAGTATAGTCAGAACGATTCAACTGGCGTGCAATGTGCCGGAGCTTCCAACCTGCCTCTCTTAGTCAGGCGACGTGGCTTCTTTGAAACTCATCTGTGTCGTGGGGCCATGCTGCGTGCTCACTAACCTTAGCGCTATGGCTTACACTGCTACTAAGGCGTTACTTAGTGTCTTGCGCCCATGAATGAGGATGGGGCATGCGCGCTTCTTAGTGGCACTTCCGCGCAAGCAATCAGCATTAACCGGGTGAGTTTGTCGTGCTGTCAGGGGCTTGCATCCGAGAGATAGTGGGTTCGAACCCCACTGTCGGCAGCCCTGAAGAATGTTTTCAGGTTTCCCATTTTCACACCAGGCAAATGCTGGGGCTGTACGTTAATTAAGGCCACGACAGCTTCCTTCCAACTCCTAGGCCTTTTCCTATCCCATCGTCACCATAAGACCTATCTGTGTTGGTGCGACGTAAAGCCACTAGGGATCAGAATTAAATGCCAATGGGACGCATGGAAGTCTATGAAGATACTGGGTGGCAACTTTCGTTGTACCCACTTGCGCGATTTGTTCATGGTGCGCATTTATTTTGCAGATGAGTGAAATTATAATTTTATTATTATTATAATTATTGTTATTAGTTTTAAGTTTTGCAATATTCAAAGACGCCGAAGTGCCAGAACTTTGTTCGACAGGATTTCCTTCACGTACCAGTAAAAAATTACAACCACGAGGCTAGCACATTTGAGCACCTTCAGGCAACACTGGTTGGAGCTGGGATCGAATCCGCCAACTTGAACTGTAAAGGTAAGGTACTAAGTAATTTAATCTCGTGTCTTGAGATATGTTAGGCTAAGAATGATGTAACCTCATAACCAGACTGATTGAAGTGTTAATGAGCTACAACAGCTGGCTTCAATAATTCCAGACTCGACAACGCAACCTTGTATATCGCAATATGCAAAAAGCGCGCCGTCGTACATGAGGTAGCGGGAGCACAACCCAATTATACTACAATCGCTGTATTCATTATTCAGGCCTCATGAATATGGTAGTTCTAGCCATTCCACCATTACAGAGGTAACGTTATGCTCTTCATGAATTTTCATTTCCTTCACTATTCATTGCGCGAGCTTGACAGTGAAGTGATCCGAATGCTGCTCGTCTCAGGACGAATTAACACAATGCAGATATGGTGCTAGACAACAGCAGAAGGAAAATTTGATCACTAATTTGTTCTAACATATGCCGAAGACCAGGAATACTGTAGATGTGCAATTTTACCTAAGCAGGCCGCTGTTTCTGTTGTTGTCGTTGTTGTTGTTCGAGTCACAGTTCACAGACTAGTTCCATGTAGCATTTAGGCTTACTACACCCTATACTGTGTTAACCTCCTCGTCCCTACCTTAACAATACAATTGCACTCAGACCGAGCGATCTGACCGTGCCGTTAGGGTCGCGCAGCTATGAGCTTGCATTCAGGAGATAGAGGGTTCGAATCTCACCGTCGGCAGCCCTGAAGATGGTTTTCAGTGGTTTCCCATTTTCACATCAGGCAAATGCTGTGGCTGTACCTTGATTAAGGCGACGGTTAATACCTTCAAAAATCCCAATCCTTTCCCAAACTTCCGTCGCCGAAAACCTTCGATGTATTAGTTGACGTTAAACCCGTAGCAAAGAAAAACCAAAAAACAATTGCATCCTTCATCTGCTCTAATCTGAAGTCTTGGTATGTGTCTCTCAGAACCAATTCAACGTAGTCAGCATTACTTTGCAGGTTCCTACTTCAAACATCATCTGCTTATGTACTGAAGCAACATTGAATTCAGTTATAGAATTTCTTCCGAAATTACATCCCAGGTGCCGACGTAAGACCACCACATCATAATGACAAAAATATTTATTCAGCCACTTACCTTCATACCGGGCGAGTTCGTCGTGCGGTTAGGGGCGCGCAGCTATGAGCTTGCATTCAGGAGATAGAGGGTGCGAATCCCACTGCCGGTAGCCCTGAAGATGGTTTTCCGTGGTTTCCCATCTTCACACCAGGCAAATGCTGGGTCTGTACCTTAATTAAGGCCAAGACCGCTGTCTTTCCATTCCTAGGCCTTTCCTATCCCATCGTCACCGTAAGACCTATCTGTGTCAGTGCGACGTAAAGCAAATAGCACAAAAAATCTTACCTTCATAATAATACATGTTGAGATGCATACTATACGTGAATTAGGAGCGTCAAATACGATTATTCGATAGAGATATCAGGAAGCTGCCCGGAGAGCAACCTTCCGTATTAATTCTAGGAAAATTCTGAGAGTGTAGGGTAGTTTATTTAATGCTTCAGTGTATTTAAAACTAAAATAGACGCAAATAATTGATGTGTAATGAATGTTTCGAGGCCTGGAAGAAGGAAGATCAAGAAAGATTATTCTTTGCCATAGTATATAAGCGGCTTTTTGGTGGTAACATACATCATACCAGCGCGTCTCACCCGGACGGTCCCTGTAGGGAAATACCGGCCATGATTTTATGAAAGGTTTGAAATTCCAGAGACTTCGTTCCTATGCATCGCACGCACGTAAATTAAACTTAAAATATTTATTTTGTTACGACATGCTCTTTTATTTAAGACCTCTCCCACTCTCCTCTTACGTCATCTGGCCTTGATAGCGGGCGCGATCGATGGATATTGTAAAACGACCGCTCACCGCGAGTGGTAAATTAGTGCGGCTCCAACTCTTGTGGCTATAGGACATAGTTCTTGGTGTCAAACAACACGGCTGGATCATCTACGTCGATTCAAATCTAAAGAAAAATCATGGAATGCCGGATTCGCGAAATATCGCAACAATCATTCTAGAGTTTGCGGAAAAGATCGAAAAAATTAAAGATGAGCCTCCCGTGACTGCTTAAGAGCGGAAACGAGCTGAACAGTGGCGAGGCAAAACCTGGCACATGGAGACGTAGCCGAATATTTTTTGACCTCACGAACTGCATGGTGTGAAGTGAAGTGATATGTACTATATGCATTGTTATCATGGGATGGGAAGTAAAGTTCGTCAGTACCATAGATTCATAAGAGCTGCCAACGTCTGGGAAATGGAATCGGTGTTTGATTGCGGTTACTTCTATTTGTACTGGTGTATTTCACATCCTAATGGTAAAATATTTTTGTAACATGCCTAGTTTGTAATAATTTCTAAACATGATTTGTCTAGTTTGTAATAATTCCTGAACCGGGTGGTACACCTTCGCACATTTAACAGGAAAGTTATCTCTCATACAAAACGTGAAACAACTAATGCATGAAGTTGGGACATTGACCAGAAGATGTCACCATTAAATGATTGAGCAATGTGTTATTTTGAAGTGGCCTAACCTGTCTGTATTTATTTGTTTTGTTTTGGTTTGGTTTACGTCAAGAAGTTTGAACTTTTCTCCATAGATGTTCTTACTCAGAACTGAGGTCATATACTCTGGTGTAAGACGGAAGAATTAGTGATTTAAAGAAGTTTTGCGTTCTTATGTTTTCTCAACTAAATTAATATTCATTTATTTTGTTATTTCAAGGTTTGCAACATTTCTTTCTCATTCCGCCAGTTTTGAATCTGACCAATCACGAATTTTCTGTAATTATTTTTCAGCCAATAATAGGTTTCTTGTACCTTTTGAATTCGGCCAATAAAATTAGAGGGTGTGTCCGGATTTAGTCCAGAACCCTCTCGAACCGTCCCCTCGGGCATTTAATCTGCGGATTTTTCAGGCTACCTTTTTTTTTGATCACCGAATTTCTGAGAGTGTGCGTTAAGACAGGAGGCGGGGCGCTTAATTCTTCGCCAGGCAGTTCATCAGCCCAGGTAATGGCCACCAGTCGTTTCTCTCTGTAGCTACCTCCGCAGACTTACACGAGGGGAAGGTTCGAATTTCTAACTATGTAACCACTTGTTTTCTAAAATATAAACCTTCTTTCGGCTAATGTAATATTTCATAAAGACTTTAATTCAAATCTGGGATAGAGAGTGTGTTACCCTCTTGAGTTCCCCTTCAATTTATTTTGAGGTGACTACGATTTTGTAAGTGTTTCTCTTATCTGTAAAGCGTTAAATTAACCTTCGTTCTACTCACCTCAGTAGCTTGGGATTAGCCTCTGCTTTATCGAGCCGAGAGCCCAATTGGGGTTTTATATTTGGTTTTCTAGGAGCGCAAGTGTACGCCTCCATATATTTTGTGTTTTGGGCCAGTAATTTAACCTGTTCTTCTTTCCACAATGGCCCAGTAGTTTGGGTAACAGATACCCCTGTGTACAAGTTGTAAATGTTAGGTTGGGTCTAGAGAGGCCGGAAAGTGTTAGATTATGTGTAATGTTGCCTTGAATAGGCTGTAAGATATTGGGAGCGCAGTCTCCTTGGTTAAATTTGGAGAGCATGTAAGCTCTTTTATGAAATTGCTAAATTTTCTGTAACGTTGAGAGATGCCTCTGGGAGGCTGTAGAATTTGTATCGGTTGGAGCAAGGTGATTTCTCTCCTTGTCTATGTAAATGCTAATTGGCGATATTGCAAAGTTGGAAATTTGGGGCTTAAAGCCTGAAACTGGTAAATTCCCCATTCTTGGGTTTTACAATTCTTGTATCAAGATTGTTATTGTACCTGACCTTTCTTTTCTTCACCTAGTGAAGAAGCTTGTTGTTCAGTTTGCGATTTGAAAATGAATGTAATCTTCATTTTAAAGTTTTAAGTTAGTCTTTGATATAGTAGATGGACCCATTCCACCCAGCACCTGGAGTCAGGAAGATTATATGGACAATAGAAATGGACATTTTCGTTGCGAAATCCCGGCTAGTTAAGCTGATTATCTCGGCTGAAATCACACGAAGTTCCTGTTCCCTTAACTAATAGAGTGAAAAGGGGAGAGAATTAACTACGTCGCTAGTTGTTACCAGGAAAATAATACCGATATTCCGGCTTAATACGAAATAGCACAACGCCACATATTTTTGGAAATGAGGAAACAATATTCCCCAGCCTACGGGGGTATATTTTCGTAAGGTTGGCCACGGGAATATTTAAAAGGCCCGTTTTCATTCTAGGCCAATGAAAACATTCTGGTGACTTATCGACCATACCCAGGTGTACCAGCTTTGAATATGTAAATATGAAATCCGGCTATCTTTCCAATTAATAATAAATAAAATATTTTAATCACATAACTTCAACACTGGGGATTTTAGAAGATCTTCATCATGATTGTTTGCAATAACTTTAATAATTTAAGATATCAATTTCTAGAAAGTGACCCTAGCTGGACTTCTATTGGCCAGAGCTACACCACGCCAGTAGCGACGCTAGAAACCCGCGAAACGTGGCAGACGGAAATCTATTGATATCTTATCAATCCACGATCGATTTTTGATACAATTTCGACGTGTGAGATTACACGATCAGACCATTCTGAAGTGAAAATTTGAACATCCAGGCCGGCCTCCAAATACCTATTTAAAGAACCCATCTCCTCTCTCGGGTTTGACCTCTGATGAACCAGAAGAATAGGGCAAGAAACTTTGAATAAGACGGACCCGACGGGCACGACAGACAACACGTAATGAAATGGAATGGCGTATGGCTTTTAGTGCCGGGAGTGTCCGAGGACATGTTCGGCTCACCAGGTGCAGGTCTTTTGATTTGACTCCCGTAGGTGACCTGCGCGTCGTGATGAGGATGAAGTGATGATGAAGACGACACATACACCCAGCCCCCGTGCCAGCAAAATCAACCAATGATGGTTAAAATTCCCGACCCTGCCGGGAATCGAACCCGGGACCCCTGTGACCAAAGGCCAACACACTAAACATTTAGCCATGGAGTCAGACAGACAACACGTGAATCGAGCATAGGGCGGAACCTATGCCGCTCAGTGCAAAATTATCCGCGCCGCAATTAGGCTAGTTGCAGTGTTTAACCAGAGTACTTTCAGTTCGTATTGGTTGAGGCAACAATATTAAGTTCAGTTTGACTGTCATTATGATTCTCGTAACGTAGAAAGTTACTGAATAGCATCAATTACCGGCAGACGCCGGAAGCACTTGTAAAGAAGGCAAGGTGCCTAGCCTTCATGTATAATATTTCAGACGGTGAGACTACATCATCTGTGGAGGAAACCGAGTCAGCGTAGCAAACACTGGACGACCTAGACAATAACAATTTTCGGGAGTGCCGCATTCCGTACCCGCGAAACGCGTCGGGTAGCATAATACGTCGCTTCGTCGCTTAGTATCAATAGTTCCTAGTTCGGGCAGGCACGAAGATATGTTAGTGAAGGTGTAGATGGTCTCAGGCACCTAGGAGACAGAATATGTATATATTCTTGTATAACATTTAGTTTAAGATGTGTGTGATGTATAAGTGCATAGGATTAATCCAGGTCCATGTCCTGAAGGCCAACACCATGTCAGAGTAAAGCGGATGGGGGCCTGAGCCCTTTATCCGTCCAACTTGACAAACAAAGAAAATGAAGCGCCCACCACCAAGGAAATGTAACCACGAAAAGTCACCTATTTCGGTCAAACGTTCACCAAATATAGTACAGTATTTTACTGGTATTTGTGAAATTTATGCAGCCTTTAATGTAGATGTAGGTTGCCTTGGTATTTAAAACTAGGCTACACTTCATAATGGACAACTTTCGAGGTTACCTTTCAGCTAGTAACCCCAGTATGATATGGAAATGGGAAAAACGTGATATTATAATAAATCATTACATTAAACAATTATAGTGGTCCATTCTCATGGGCTTCCTCTGTGGCGTAGTGGTTAGCGTGAGTAGCTGCCACCCTCGGAAGCCCGGGTTCGATTCCCAGCTCTGCCACGAAATTTGAAAAGGGGCACGAAGGCTGGAACAGGGTTCGCTCATCCTCGGGAGGTCAACTGAGTAGTGGTGGATTAGACTCCCACCTCAGCCATCCTCGAAGTGATTATCCGTGGTTTCCTACTTCTCCTCCTGGAAAATGCCGGGATGGTACCTAACTTAAGACCACGGCCGCTTCCTTCCCTCTTCCTTGTCTATCCCTTCCAATCTTCCCATTCTCCACAAGCCCCCTGTTCAACATAACACATGCGTCTGCCTGGGCGAGGTACTGTCCCTCCTTCCTAGTTGTATCCCCCGACCCAAAGTCTCACGCTCCAGTACACTGCCCTTGAGGTGGAAGTGGTGGGATCCCTCGCTGAGTCCGTGGGAAAAACCAACCCTGGAGGGTAAACAGATTAAGATAGAAAGACAGTACTCATGAGGATGCAATAATTTTAAACATATGAACAGAATGAGGTTGTAAGCTATTGTAGGTCCCTATAATTTTAAGGATTTCTGTCATAAATATTTATATCCGCCGTTTTTATTGTAATTTACGCTAAACCACAACAGCCAAGCAGGCTAATGCTCTTGTTCCGATTTCGAGGCCTGTTCGTATGTCACTGTGCGATGATTTCGAACTGCTCTACAGTCAACTGATCGTGATGTTGGCCTCGTGCCGCAATAGGATGAAGTGGAGGTATCACATTCCATGATTTTTAATACTCTAAGCTTTCAGCAACGGTATTGAATTCTTCCCCAGTAATTCTAAAATGCGTATTTTCTACACTTTTCGTCATTTAAGGGCCATGCCTCCTTGCTTGCGTGACCACAGGAAACATGGCGGACGTTCGTTCTATTAGCTTCACCCAGGCAGCGCTTCCGCCTCTCTATGTTATTCTAGCTCATTGAGCACATGTGACTCACGAGGGTTCCATAAAGTGATACCTGGCTACAGTCTTGAGACCTCTTGTTCTACGCAAATATTTGTGAAATTTTATTTCATACGGGTCTCCCTTAGTACTGTCACTGGCCAGTCAAAACAAGTGATTATTGAAAGTTGCTATTCTCATCACAGTTTCACGACCTCAAAAAGCTGTGAACTCTTTCGGATACTGCATCCTGGTCTCTTGTTACAAAACTGCAGGTCATGCAAACTGATTCCCAGCTCTCACACTAGTTAATGAAAGAAATGATGATTAGCACACGAGCCGGCGTGTAAAAGAAACAGAAGAAAGCTTATTTCTACCGATTTTTTCTCTAGTTAATTTCAGAGTTGCTAAGTGTTACACTATTCTCATTTTAAAACTAATTAGCTTATATGCTGTACCATTCTGAGTTCTTCAGAAGTGAACTGTTAAATATTAACTTCTACTCATGATTTTAAGGAAATTCTTCGATATTCAAGTTTTTTTTCTACATTTGGTACATATGTGTGAGTAATTACTGCGTCTCACAAATTTGTGAAATGCAAAATGTTTGATACGTAGATAACATCATAATCTTAATTCTCTTTGGATGTTCCTTTATCTCAAACTATTCTAGAAATTTTAGATCATATTCCTTGATAAAACATATATTCAAATTAACTACACCATTACAAGTATAAGCTGTATCCACATTTGTAGTAGGACTAGACTGGGAAGTTGCATCTTACTTAGAGGAAAGGCGTTTATGTTGGTTATGCTGAGTGTGCTTTCTACATTCAATACAGGCGTATGATGAAATAGTATTATACTGAGATTCGAGCTACTTATCTGAAATACCTATAGGTTTCAATAAATGCTCTACTAGTTTGAAATGCAAATTTTAATAATGTGTAAATTGTAATCAATCTGACGCGTAATTTGAGCTAAAATGGTCGAAGATCACACAACAGACATCAACAGGAGAAATACTTCTTCAACTGTTGTAGTATTACGTTTCGTGTTGAGTTATTGTCTCCACTGAGCTCGATAGCTGCAGTCGCTGAAGTTCGGCCGGTATCCAGTATTCGCGGGACAGTGGGTTCGAACCCCTCTATCTGCAGCCCTGAAGATGGTTTTCCATGGTCTCCCATTTTCACACCAGGAAAATATTGGGGCTG
Source organism: Anabrus simplex (assembly GCF_040414725.1). Lineage (NCBI taxonomy): Eukaryota > Metazoa > Arthropoda > Insecta > Orthoptera > Tettigoniidae > Anabrus > Anabrus simplex. The sequence goes on along the minus strand of NC_090265.1, from coordinate 367,441,845 downwards.
TACCTTAATTAAGACCACGCCGCTTCCTACCCACTCCTAGCCCTTTCTTGTCCCATCGTTGCCATAAGACCTTTCTGTGTCGGTGCGACGTAAAGCAACTTAAAAAACCAAGAAAACCGAGCTCGATAGCTGCAGTCGCCTAAGTGCGGCCAGTATCCAGTAATCGGAAGATAGTGGGTTCGAGCCCCACTGTCGGCAGCCCTGAAGATGGTTTTCCGTGGTTTCCCATTTTCACACCAGGCAAATGCCGGGGCTGTACCTTAATTAAGGCCACGGCCGCTTCCTTCCACTTCCTAGGCCTTTCCTATCCTATCGTCGCCAAAAGATCTATCTGTGTCGGTGCGACGTAAAACAAATAGCAAAAAAAAAAAAAAAAAAAACAAACAAACCAAAAACACATTGTTAATTGACATTTTGAGTGATACAGCCGTTACTGAAACCCGAACAGTACGACACAAATAACAGACTAGTTGTCCATTCTGTTTCTCCTCCGTTGCTAAATAAGGTGATTTATATGTTCTGTTTTAACAGTGTGTGGAGTTATGCTTTGCTTCAAAAGCGAGGATTAAGACTGTATTTTGTAACTCGACATCCCATCCTCTGTTGTGAGTGAGGCAGGAGGGGAAGAGAACCAGCACTTGTGACAACAAGTAGAGCAGTTTCCGTAACCTCAGCTCGCCGAGTGGTGCTATTCTACCACGCAGTCAAGCTTGTAGCTATATACTTCCTCTTTCATTCTGCTATAGCAAATAATAAATGCCAGCTGTTAGGTCGACATTACAGGGATGTTTTCTTTTATGGCAACTGCAGGATTAGAAGAATAATTGGTGGCATTACTGCCGGTGCGATAAGCAGCGCGGTGGGACATGATGGCAGCTCTTCAATGGAACGTTTACAGCAGGTCGTTACCCACCATAATGTTGTCGTCTGCTTCTCTCGTGGAAGCCAATGTGACATACTACAATGTCGTGTATAACTGAACGATCCTTACAATAATTTACATTTTCTGCGTAATTTATGCACATAAATGGAATTAATTTAAAATATTTCCATTTACTTATTGTTGTATACACTTTCATTTGAAGGTCTCGCCTAATTGCTGCTGATATTTCAAAATTATCGGTTACTTCGACTGGGAGAAGCTAATGATAAGGTCAATCAGCTACCATACCTAATGTTTGTTTAGTCCTCAGCCCGAAGGCTGGTTGGATCCTCAACAGCTCCACCATCAGCTGTCATAGAACGCGTAGACCTAAATGAAGAGGCGTACTAGGGAAATGAGGAGTGAGGTAGTTTCTTGTTGCTTTCCTCACCGAGCCAGAAGTTGCTATTATATATTCGTCTGCCAAGCTCACTGAAATGCATGGAGCAACCGACTCTATGAGCAACATTTTCACACCATTCACAGCAGGGACTCGCTGCATAAGGAACTGCATCACTAGCATCGCTCATACCTCAGTCACATTCATTTTGTCAGAGCCAAGGATAAGACAGAGACAGATCAATGGAAGTAACAAAATTGCTCTAGCCCATACCAGAAGACATAGTGCACTGTAAACACTAGGTCCCGCCATCTACCACGTGAAGAAAAATCCCAACTGTCCTCCGAAGCTGAAAATATTGTACAGATCTACATCAAGACTTGAGAAAACCTTGACGAAGCCGAGGATAGATCCGACGTCCTAGGAATTAGTATACTATAACTGTAACCACTACCGGAATAAATAGTTGACGTTATTAACGGTCCAAACCTAAGGGGTGTTCTAGTTATCTGGTACTGTCACTGGCTTCTCACGAAGGCCGCCGTGTTCGAATCTCGGCCAAAGCACGTGGAATGTTTGAAATTAAAATTCATGTCCTTGTTTCGAATATCAAATCTCATGTAAAACTACAAGCTTTCTTGTTCGCTTGGTCCTACCGTACAGTTCGCCGTTACGTTCATGCGGTATGTAACACTCCTTACATCCCAGCGCCGTGGGTAGCGTGCTCTTTACACCACGAAAAAAAACATATTGCTATGTAATAAGCAGTCATTGCTGCTCAAAGGGTTTCAGTTAATTTGTGATGATGTAATAATAATAATAATAATAATAATAATAATAATAATAATAATAATAATAATATGGCCTCAGATACCGTGTGAAATCGTTTTAGTTTGACGCCACCTGGCTGCATGTTCGTGAAATTCGACGTTCTGTATTACTCTAGGAATACTAGATGGCAGAGATCAGTAAACCAAATCCCTTTTGTACATCAATGGCAGAGTTTTAATGAATTTTGTCGGGCAAATGCGTTACCAGAGATCATTTAACATGCCGACATTGTGCGACGTGGAGTGTCGAATGGATTTTTCTCCGCCCTTTAAAATTCCGACTACCTCTTCCGGGTTAGAACACGCTATCTTGGGATCTAGAGGCCAAAAATCTTCCACTGATGTACAGAGAGAGCTAATAATAATAATAATAAGGTGTAACTTCTTCAGTAAGGCAATTTTGACAAATGCTCTCATCATTAATTTGTACCACCATAGTAACCACTGCAGTCAGTGCTCATAAGGCGAAGCTCTAGGCAGATGGATTAGAGTACTGAAAAATAAGATATTTGTCGAATGGACGTCTAACGGTTCAGTTACTGAGCTGTACATGTAACTGTTCTCAAATATCTACCATCCTCGACTGTGATTAAACTTGCAGTCTTCACCTGCACATCGCCAAGGTGATACTCATTTATCGACTACACAACGCCACATTGGTTCATAACGGTCGCTCCGTCCACGGGTGCTCTGGAATGCGCGCTTTAACAAAAATAAACATAATTCCCTGAATAACTATTTGAGTTACAAAGAAAATAAAATTCAGTTTTCTACTAAAAAATGGCTAAGTCCACATGCTGGGCTTTGTTTGGTTATAGGAATAACAATTTGCCAATTCATTTGTTTCATAGCAGATAAAGCATGCGCAATTTCAGTAAATATTTACATATCAATGGCCGTCATCTGGAAAAGCTTAACCGGCTTGAATTTGAACTGAATATCTATAATACCAAATTTTAGTCACTTGGTCCAGTAGGTGAAACGTGTTTAACTGTCCTTACAGTAATTAGCGTTTTTATTCTCCAATATTTATGCACATAAATGCGGTTAATTTAAAATTTACAAATGAAGTTGGCCCGAAAACAAACTGATGTAAGGATAGTTTCGTCCGATAATACGGCAGCCATTTGTTTTCTGTATGGGTATATAGGAATATAAGCCGGGTTATTTCCCAAATTTAATGTACTACAGTTAGAATTTAAAACCCCTGGTACATTTTAAACATTTTATAATATACCCGTCGATCAGTTTCACATCTCGTATAATTAAGAAATGATTCCTACAATCGTCGTCTTGGTCTCCCTCTACTTCTCTTACCCTCCAAGGGCCAGTTCAATATTTTACAAGGTAATCTATCCTCCTCCATTCGACTGATATGACCTCACTGCCGAAGTCGGTTGATATGTACAGTTTCATCTACCTAGTTTATTATTGACTCAGCCGTTATCTCCTCATTTCGTCTAGCCTCCTGTAATTCTTCCCACTTGCTAGTACTAGCAATTATTCTCACTATTGCCATGTTTGGTACTTACAATTTATGAATAAAATAACTCTACCCAGATTTCACTCCTGTACAGTGAATTCGGCCTGAAAAATAACCGATCTAAATATTGTTCCGTACGATAATCCGACAGCTTCTTGTTTGCTATATGGGTATATAGAAAGATAAGTCACGTTATTTTAAATCCCGCAGGTAGGTAAGTTTAATATAGTACAATTCGAATTTCGAATTCCTATTGGGCTTTAAAATCATAAACTAAATAAATAAAGGAAGTCGTCAATTTTAATTTCTTTTCTTCCTGACTTTTGAATAACTTTGGACCTTTTAGCACTCTTGAAGCTATCGTGTGAGAAATACATTATTAAATAATATTTGTGGTGTAGGAAACCTCTACACAAGCCGACGTACTTTCACCACGCCCGGCAAACCACAGACTATGCTATCGCCTTCATATCAATTAACTTACGTCATTGCTATGCTCGCGCAATCATGGTAACTGATTTGGGAGTTCTTTTTTGTAAAAAAATTCTCAAAAAATACATTTTGAGATTTCTGTTTTGAAATAAGACATAATTAGTCATGCGATAGATCCCTCAGAGAGGTCTGTGAAAAATGCCATGAAATTTTATCTAGTGGTACAGACGTTATGTTGTTTGTGAAGGCAGATGAGCAAATAGAAGATGTCATTTCAGCTTTATATAGAGATAACATCAGCTTTTTAATATTTCGAATACAAGTTACATGTTTTCAGTAGTTCGTCAACCTAAAATATAATTGTAATACTCTGATGAATAGCAAAGCAAAGCAAGACGCACAAAAATTCAGTTATAGGACATTTACTGTATTTGTCACTGAGTGCAAATTTGATAGTCGTCTTCCTGTAAAACTCCTTAGTTGCTCACTGGAGAGCTCCAAGTAGTCACCCTTTGGACGCCATCTGCAGAACCAGTTGAGATTGTGCAAATGCTAGTACCGCTTGCCTTGTGTATCCGCATATACAGTATATAGAACGACGACATTTTTCGACAGTTGTCATAATCGATGTAGTTAATGAACAAAGATTGGTTGAAATGAAATTACAACGTAAGGCGCGCCATGAAGATGGTATTGGTCGAGTTGCCTCGTATCCCGAGAGGCAGAGAACCAATAACTCAGTTACGTTTACTGTGATTGACAAACTGTACCAGTTGGTTAAGTGTAGCCACACTAAGTGTTAACGGTCTTCACTCATCAGTCATGTGATATCTCTGGAAGCGACCACAACTTCATTTGTTAGCAAGGGCAGGTGGAAGCCCATGAGGTAAAACGTGCGCACGGCTCATGTCTCGAGGGAATGCGAGGCCCTGCTGGTCGATATACGGGCACTTCAGGACGAACCTAGTGCAAAGGAAACTCTATCTTCACAACAGTGTCTGTTTACTGGTTCACATATACCGTATGTACAGAGCGCCGTATATGCTCTTGAATACTACATACATTTGGCGGAACCATCAGCTTCAAGAAGAAGGATATTTGTGGTCACAAGTACCGCGAATTTATATTTGTATGTGGGCTCTGGCTGATAATCTAGGCTGTCATTGGTGCTGATTATCCAATTAAACTACCTCACTCCTCACCTTTAAACACCAACCACCACCGTCATAGTCACTATCTAAAATGTTCCTAGCTCGAGTTTTTGAATCACTTTATAATGATGAATACTAAAATGATTTTCCATCTTGGCTTTTGATCAAGCATACGTTTCTGTTTGCCATTCATTTCTTGGCCTGCGCTTCCTGCAGTTTTCTCTGAGATTTGGAAATCTGCCTAAAAATGTTAATTTTTATCCATAGGCTGTTACTCGTGTCATGCTTTACGATGATATCTGGGATACCACGGGGTGGCAATTAGTTTAAATCAAATTAGCATTCTTGTTTACTGTAGAATGTGTGTGTTTGTGTGCACTCACTCATTCACTCATAATAATAATGATAGTAAATCCAAATAGCGACAGTTCAAAAGCTTGGGTTATCCAGTTATTGCATTTAAACATAGAAATGTACCTAGATACTAAAACAAACACCACAAAAATAAATCAGATTTGATCAAATATTTATTCGTACTCAGAAATTATGAAAATTTTGGTGGAATGATAAAGTCCAGGAATAAATCATGGGAAGATTTCAGTAATAACCTGGAAAGCCTAGGTCAAGCTGCAGTGAAATATTTGCGGACAGAAATAAAGAAAAAAACAAGGAGGGAAAGGGGAAACGGATAATGTATTGAATAAATTAGGTGAACTCACTCTAGATTCTAAGTAATCACTAGACATATGAAAGGAATATCAATATCTTGTATCTTTCTTGTACCTTTCCAAAACTGGAAATATCGTTTCTAAAGTTTTCGACTTCCTGACTGGAATCAAACACATGTACTTCCGGGTGAAAGAAACACACTTTTATCTTCTCGAATAGGCAGTCTTACCAGGATAATAATGGACAAACGGAAGAAAAATTCTCTACCTACAGTATCTTCGTAGCCATTTGAAAACTGAAGTTTCGATCGCGAGTAATTCCATTTCTTGCTGCATCTTTCAGGTATTTTCCCTTCGTTATTAGGGTTGTTTGCCAGAGAAGAGGAGAATGATGATAGTGGGGATTTTTGTTTTAAGGAGAAGCACGAACAGGCAAACACCTCCTGAGTAGAAGTGACAACTTAAGAACTATTGGTATGAAACCTAGTTCCTTTGGATACGAAAACTTACATTAGCGATTTCGACACGTTGGCTTTGGAACACACAGTATGTATACAGGCGCAGCAGTCAGTCAGCTCTGATCTAGCTGAGTATAATTTTTCGACACAATTATAAAACATATTTTGCTGATGATATAATAATGGGTGCGAACTGGATGACATCAGAATAGATACCGAAATGAGAGCAGAAAAAGCGGAAGCAAAGATACGGCAAAATCACAGTACTGAAAGAATGCTTGAAAAAAAATAGATGACAGGAAAGGACTACCAGAATGGGAGACGAGACGATGATAATATTACAACCTGTCACCAGAAGGAAACAGAAGGAGATGGGGACAAAACGAATACGTACTTGATAAAACTACTACCATTACTACTACTACTACTACTAATAATACGCGTAATAATAATAAGGGGGCAGTGCTAACTACTTATGGCATACTCCAGTCCACAAATTAATTTATTTGATAATGTTAAACTTTTCCTTATTTATAAGTACCTAATATTGAACACATCTGTGTGTGTCTCATTCAGAACATGCTAGTAACTAAATCGTTACTAATTACATCGTTCTCTCTCTTCAAACATCTCCGAAGTATATTCGTGTGCTTTCCAGAAGGAAATGAGGTGCTGAATGAATGTGTGCCGACGCGAGGTACTACCTCTTGCTCGTGTGTGCTGCTGCGCCTATGGCATACTACAGTAACGCACTCTCTTGCAAATAAGAGAAGCTAGCACGTGTATTTGCATTAATAATGAGACAATATTATGTGTGAAGGACTAAGCTACCCTTGCTCGACGGGAAGAGTGCTAGCCTCTGTAGCAAGTCGTTGGGATTCGGTTTCCGTTAGCAACAGGGACTTAAGAACCATCCTTTACCTCCTAGGATCTCCACGTTGGGGAATTCTATTTCCAGATAAATAGCGCAGGAATGTACTGTATCGGTGAATTGAAATAAATGATTGCTGAAGCTCAATGATGACCACTGTCTTTGTTTTCACTTCGTGAACTTGAGGTGAAGGTTATATGAAGCCTCACCATTCCCATCTCCTGTTGAACACCAGGACAACACATCTGCCTCGGTGTATCAGTACTAGAATGTACGACTCGTCATCCCAAGTTTGCGGATTCGATCCCCGCTGAGGTAGGTGATTTTTGAACGACACTTCATTTCACTGTCGTAGGCGTGTTAATGTTCTCTAGTGGTGGACTCCACGTCACTCGACAAAATCAAATTAACCATGGCATGGTATCGTTCTAGGAGAGTTCCACTTTCGTGCTAAACAGCAGATCAATAGGAATTTATAAATCGGTAGGCAGGTGCCTAGATGACACTACTTCAGTTTTGCAGTAACCTAGTTAAAACGATAATAATAATAATAATAATAATAATACCAGGATAATAGAAGATTAAGTTTGGTGTCTTCTGGTGTCTTTGTGGGTTATTAATCTAAAGTAATAAACACTAGGACCAGTAGTTTCACGTGGAATCGAAACCACAGGGGTGCTTTTTTAATTTCGAAAATATCACTTGCATTGATCAGGTTTCGAACCACAGATTTCGGGGCGAAGGAGAGAGAGAGAGAGAAAGAGTGAATTTCGTTTTAAATGGAAAGTGTAAATAGGCAATATTAACGCTAATCAGAGGAAGAAATGGAAGAATTTCGACCCTTCGAAGAATTAAGAGAAGATCCACGAAAGAAGGAGTGAAAATGAAAGACTCCTTAGCGTTCGCATTCCGAATACCGACGGGTTGGAAGAGAAGGAAGCTCGAGTAGGAAAGGTGAGACTGAGGAAGCTGGCACAAATATAGGGGGTGTCGCGGTCACCAACCCACGTGTTCACACTGAGAGCCACAGCAGTTAGTCGTCTCCTGCGACAGGTAGGAGATATACCGTAGATGTATTCTACATCGCTGCCCACAGAAGAAAGATTACATACCGAGGTGTATTGTAAACAAAAGACGCAAATAAATTTAATCAACAGAGTTTGTACTGTATGTAGACTTTTTAAATCGATGTGTGATATATCCCCAGTATTTCCACCATTAGCTGAAGACGAAGGTTGAGGTAGTCCCTGTTTCTTTCCTCACTCCATGGAAAAATGGTTGGCGTTCTGACCTTTGGTCCAGGGGGTCCCGGGTTCGATTCCCGGCCGTGTCGGGGATTTTAACCTTTAACTCGTCTGGCTCAGGGCTGTGTGTCCGCGTGTGTGCCGTCTTAAACATTAGGAAACATCTTAGGTAGGGCCCCATACTCACAGAAAGGCAGGTCGCCTATAGGCCGTCTACTAGAAGACCTGCACTAGGCCTTTGCGGAGTCCGTAAGCCATTATTATTATTATTATTATTATTATTATTATTATTATTATTATTATTATTATTATTATTATTAAAATCCGTACACCAACCGACCCTTGAGTGGGCACTGTCACATCGTTCGTTGGTAGCAAACTCAGCCAGGCTGAGTGGCTCTGATCGAAGAATCGCTTTCTGAGTCCAAGTTTGCGGGTTCGATCCCGGAACTGTCCGATGGTATTTAAAGGTGCTCAATTATGCCAGGTTAGGGTCGATATGTTTCTCGGGACGTAAAGAACTCCTTTGGAACTGAATTTCTGGTACTTCAGCATTTCGGAAAACCGTAAAAATAGTTAACGAATAACATTATTATTACTAGAACAGCGCCTAACCAACTGTGCCATTGATGAAGATAACTATTATCTAACAAACTGGTTTTGAATGTTATTGGGTTTTCTAGGAAGCTAATGAGTAAACATTTCATGTAATACTCCTCATATGAGAGGAGAGATGCTTGAAGGCCCATTCACAACGTAAATTATTCGTAAATCTATATAAATAAAATCGTAAGGGTAGCATATCTCCACATTTATTACCTCAGCAATATTTCCTGATAATTACTCGTTTTGTACGCATTAATGATCTGCCGAATGTTTTTCAACCATTGGTGTCTGCCTGTTTGTCTATCTATCTGTCTGTGTTGTTAAAACTGGGAAATGGTTGGACATATTTCAATCGAACTCCGTTTTTGGAATCTACGAATTTGGAGTTGTCTTACTTGATGCACATGACTCCAAGGTCATCACATGGAGTAGCGGTTTGTAGGAAAATCAAAAGGGCTTTTATTAAATATATCCGTTAATAGTAGGCCTATCGAAAAATTGTATACAACGAACGTTATAGAAAATGTGATAATGGAAATATTTATGAAAAACGTTCTGTGAGACACTCGGTGCTTGCCATTTCAGGGTGGGTTAAGGGGAAGAACAGAACAGTAATTTTATTTTCTCGACAGAGTTTCGTGAGTTTTCAGTATCAGCGCCACGTTAGCGGACAGAAAACCTACAGTATATAACTGAGAAGCAGGGAAAATTTTGCACAAATTTGGACAACGAACTCTACCGTATTACACATTTAAAAATCATTCTCATTCTGTCCCAATTTTGTTCATCTTTACCGTAGTTCACATTACTGCTACGAGCTTCCGTAGAAAAATGAAGGGCTCGGTGGAATATACCCATGAGCCACCATTTTTTGTTTTTGAGATGTTCATGCCATCGTATTCTTTAAATTTCCCTCTTTAATATCACACTAAGAAGTTTCTTGTATTTATTAAAGATGGCAGCATATGCTAGGTGGAAGTTCTTTACTTTGCCATCTAGTGACAATTTCATAACTAACAGAGTCATAAGCCACACCAAAATGGCGTCGAAATCAAGAGTGAATGAAGATTTATCTCCTGTTCAGAGGACTTTTGAGAATAATGAAGCTGAAAGTGAATAGTCAGATCTATTTGATACAGATGGTGATGATTCTTGGCACCCATCAAGCAACAGTTACAGCTCTAATGACAACTTGGTAAGAGTATAGACACATTTTATCATGGATAACCTCTAGTTGTCCGACTCGTTGGCTGAATGGTCAGCGTACTGGCCTTCGGTTCAGAGGGTCCCGGGTTCGATTCCCCGCCGGGTCGGGGATTTTAACCTTCATTGGTTAATTCTAATGGTCCGGGGGCTGGGTGTTTGTGCTGTCCCCAACATCCCTGCAACTCACACACCACACATAACACTATCCTCCACCACAATAACACGCAGTTACCTACACATGGCAGATGCCGCCCACCCTCATCGGAGGGTCTGCCTTACAAGGGCTGCACTCGGCTAGAAATAGCCACACGAAATAAAAAAACCTCTAGTTTGTGACTTGTGACTGTATTTTACTCATTTTACTTACTTTACAAATAACACGTATCTTATAAAAATGCATGAACAATAGCGTTAGATTTGATAACCATAGAATAATAATTTAGTAGAACTATGAATATTAACAATAATATTTGCATAGAATATCATGTGAAAGCAATTAGCAGTTAAATATCTGTTGATGTGGCTTATAACAATGTTCATCTGAAATTGTCTGAATTTGTTACTCCTAATTTTATAGCTTGAAGTTAGTAGAATGCCTGAGGAATCACCAGTAGTATATACCCCAGATGAATGGGTGGATGTTGTGAAGTCAGCAAGTTCAATAAACTTAATTGTGACAAAAATGAAAAGAGATGACTTCAAAACTTTAGATGATCTCAAGTCATTGCTATCACTACCCACTAAATTCACAACTAGAGATTCAGTTCACCTCAGTGAAGCTACACAATTTCAATTGAATTTCAAAGACCCTTTTCAGCTAGGTAGGGGCTGCCTGGCCGAGGCGGTAGAGGCGTGCTCAGTTCGCGCGGAAGGACGTGGGTTCGAATCCCCGTCAGGAAGTCGTAAAATTTAAGAAACGAGATTTCCACTTCCGGAGGTGCATATAGCCATGAGGTTCACTCAGCCTACACCAAAAATGAGTACCAGGTTAATTCCTGGGGGCAAAGGTGGCCGGGCGTAGAGCCAACCACTCTACACCATCACGTGCCGAGGTTAACAATGGTGGAAGCCTTCACACCTTCATGGCCTGTATGGAGGTGAATTTGCTTTGCTTTTCAGCTAGTTGTCAAGCGCTGTTTTACTACATTAGGGCCAGTTCAGTATGCAAACATTCGCACCAAGAAGAAAGGAAGATTTGTGGAACATGATCCATTTCAGCTCAGAGTAAAAAACAGAAATCAACTCCCTGTCAACCAGAAGAAATTTACTCATGTCATGTCTCTCATGTCATTCATTCCTGTAGCCAATCAACTCATCTTCATGTCCCTTACAGGATATAATGTTGAAGATAATGATGTGGAAGAACTCCCTTGAGATACATATCGTTTTTCTTTAACGTATGTGTATTCATTCTCAAATATTGTGTTTTCTTAAATTAAGTGTGTTCATTCTCAAATATTGTGTCTTTATAATTAAGTATAGGCTTATTAATTCTCTAATATTGTGATATTCTTGATAAACAAAAATTTATTCGCCCCCAAGTACTTAAATTTCTTTCCGGGAAATAAAGTCATAAGCTCATGTTAGTTACCTCATTCATCAAAAATACTCTTAAATCATATACTAGGGCAAATTGTTGTTTCACTGTCTCCCATATGTTTTATAACACATACAGGTGTTCATTTATACAAGGAAAGTTATTATAAATGTGGTGGATGATTTACAGATTTGAGCTGAACATAAATTTGTCATTTACTTAGAACTATGTTATTGTGGCTTATGACTATATTCCACCGAACCCTTCAAATATCAGTTGAACATACGGTATTAAACGCGTGAATGGAACCACGTAATGACCCTTTTATTTATGGAGTAAAACAAAAAATAATTTCTGTAGTAACGTTGCACTGACTGGCTACTTTTGTTGGTTGAGGTGTGTTCTATCTCTTCTGTTACCACTTATCTCTGGCAGATAGTACTATAGTTGCAGGAACTAACCCATCAACAACAGGTGAGCAACAGCTAGTACTGTATAATATAAACGCAAAATCTTTCAGCCAGTTTACTAAATAAATTAACAAGCATAGACAAAGATATTATACCCAAATAGGGAAGCTCTATGGTCCATGTCTACGTTTGTCCGAAATATAACGAAGCAACCAGTGAGAACACAGCCCTCCCCGATTGTCGAATGGCATCCTTTGATGAGAAATTGATTACATTATATGAGGTGTATCCTTGTTTGTATGTATGATAAAAGGAGTCAAACATACAAAGATGAAGCAATGAAAGGAAATGTATGGAATTTGATTTCTTAAGAAATTAAATGGCATGTCGCCTCCGGAGAGGCCTGGTGAATGTCTTTTGATTTGAAGCCCGTAGGCGAACTGCGCGTCGTGATGTGGATGAAATGATGATGAAGACGGCACATACACCCAGTCCCCTTGCCAGGGGAACTAACCAATTATGGATAAAATTCCCGACCCTGCCGGGAATCAAACTTGGGACCCCTCTGCTCAAAGGCCAGCATGCTAACCATTTAGCCATGGTGCCGGACTCTTAAGAAACGAGTTGCTGTGATAAGTATAGCCTATTCTCGTTGTTCGGTTGGTATTGATATGTTCTACAGGAATAATTCTCGTGTACTTTTGGAATTTCCTGGGTTAAGTCTCCTCTGATTCAGAGGATGTAGCCACCAACGTCGACATGATAGTTTGAAACTATTAAACCAAGCAAATTTGCTCCTGTAGTTTGCATATGTGTGAATGCTGCTGTCTCGTCACTTGTAGTCAATTAATATTATTAATATCTACGATTCCGTTTTTCATTGAGAATGATTGATATATATGCTAATTTTTGCGTGTAAGTTTTATGTTAAACGCTTGTATTTAATTTTTATTGTGAATGGGTCTTCTTGCAGAGAGCTTTTGAACAACTTGGAGTCATCTCGTGTACCATCGAATATCTTGGAGTAAACGATTGTGGCACCGATTATCCTTCCGAGAAATGTGAATCCACCTTCACTCGGCAATGGAACACGACTCTCAGTCAAGAAACTGACGCCAAATATTATTGAAGCCACCATCATGACTATACATGCCACGGGCGAGATTAAAATCTTCCCTTCGACTATACAGTTTAAATTTAGAAATCTGAATTTCTCCGTTCGTCTGAGTTTTTCTATGTGCATCAACAAGGCACAAGAACCATTGCTAATAGTTGTAAGCCTTGATCTTCGAGAACCGTGCTTCTCCGATGGTCAGTTGTAAATGTGTTGTTCAATACTTGGCAAGGTAAACACTCTATTCACTTAGTTCTAAATGGAAGGGCACTTAATATAGTTTATGTGTAAGTTATGTAAGGAAAAAATAGTTTGTTTTTTATATAATGTGGTCTTTTATATTGTGTAATATTATTTGTACCGTTCACCAACTCAGTACTCTAAACCTTGAAAGTAATTAAAAATGAAGTAATGCAATTCATGCAATTTATGTAAAAATTATGCGTGTTAATAAATGTGTTTCTTATTTTGCTTTTAATTAAAAACGATGTGTTTTAATAAATACAGTATGTTTCTTATTTTGCTTGTAATTAAAAACGATGTGTTTTAATAAATACAGTATGTTTCCTAATTTGCTTCTAATGAAGTGGTTTATAACATCTAAGTGTTGAATTAATAAACGGGGTGTGAAACCGCGGGTACCTGCTAATATTTTTAATTAAGCAATATGTACTAAAATGCATACCAAAATTGTTTTAGATTTTCCATTAAGATCGCAGTAACACTTTTGACATGTAAAATAAAACCGTATTCAGTGACTAATACCTAAATGTAATTATGTTATATCCACTAACGATTAAGTAATTAACGATTCTCCACGGAGTTGAATTTGTACTACAAGACGTAGGAGGACACATGGCTCGTAAGACTTAAAGATATCCTTTCCCTTCTCTTGTACTCGTTCTGAAGAGGTACTCGTCTTATTAAAGTAGTTGGAGACTTGTTTAACACTGTAAGTTTGGAGGAATTCCAGTTTCTCTTCGGATAAATTTTATTGGGTTGAGAGAAAGAGAGAGAGAGAGAGAGAGAGACGGGGATAAATAAGTTGGGCAATAAGTATTTAGACAGACTATACAATTTGAAGAGGGGCTGCCTGGCCGAGGCGGTAAAGGCGTGCTCGGTTCGCCCGGAAGGACGTGGGTTCGAATCCCCGTCATGAAGTCGTAACATTTAAGAAACGAGATTTCCACTTCCGGAGGTGCATATGGCCCTGAGGTTCACTCAGCCTACACCAAAAATGAGTACCAGGTTAATTCCTGGGGGCAAAGGCGGCTGGGCGTAGAGCTAACCACTCTACCCCATCACGTGCCGAGGTTAAAAATGGTGGAACCCTTTACCTTCCACTCCTCCAAAGGCCTTCATGGCCTGTACGGAGGTGACTTTGCTTTGCTTTGCTTTGCTTTGCTATATAATTTGAAGATATCACCAGTAAGATAGATTATATTTCATTAAAAGTAATATCAGGAGAGAAAAATAATTTCCGATTTCGGTCATTCTTATAATACGTATCTTTTAATGGGATTTAACGATTGAATGTGTCGTTTGTATCATAATATTTAAAAATAATCTAAATTTCCCTGGAAGTCATTTAATAAAAGAGAAACGAAAAACTAGAGAAAAATAATTTTAGCATAATTACGTGTGTCTATACACTCAGTGAACATGATTTTTTTCTTATTCACAAATTAGTATTATTCATTTAATAATTTAGAAGAATTTCAAACTTCAGCTCAACCTCTCAGCCCAATTTAACTTAGTCATATCTCAGATTGATGTGGATGTAAGTGAAGTAATTCACTATTCTCTCGAAAAAGAAATAAGGGAACCGGACTGAAATAATGTTTTAGATCATGTAACCTGTTGTAACCATTCGCATAAAAATCACGTAATTTCGTAGAAAAATAAGTACATAATCGTAATTTTATTGAATTTACGTCCCACGAAGTACTTTTACGATATTAGGAGACGATGATTTGCTGGAATTTTGTCCCATAGGAGTTTTCTTACATGCTATTAAATCTACCGACAGGAGGCGGATAGGAGAACCTTCTATTACCAGCGGACCGAGCCGGCATCAAGCCCACCAGCTTGAACTCAGGTCAGCAATTACCGTGAGCTACTCAGCCTGGAAGGAAATACAGAACTGAAATCATGGCGGTGTATGAAGGCTTCTCACTTGATATAGCTTAACGCAAGACGGTAATTGGCTTGATAGAACGAATGAATTGCAGTCGATCAGTTAGTCTCTATGAGTTATAGAATGGTAATTATTAGAACCGAAGGAACATTATCAATGTTTTATGTATAGTTGTTACTTCATTTAATAATAATAATAATAATAATAATAATAATAATAATAATAATAATAATAATAATAATAATAATAATAATAATAATAATAATAATAATAATAATTTAACTAACGGTGTGTGACCTTCGGAGAGGCTTCGTGCAGGTCTTGCGGGTTGCGCCTATAAGCGACCTGCGAGGGGCCCTACCTGTGATGAATTCTAACGTCGTAGACGGCATATTCACCCAGACCTCGAGGCACTAATCAATGAAGAATGAACGTTAAAATCCATGACCAGGCCGGAAATCGGACCAGGGTCCCTTGGACCAAAGGCCAGCACTCAAACCATTTAGTCATGGAGCCTGAATAGTACCGGTAATAATAATAATAATAATAATAATAATAATAATAATAATAATAATAATAATAATAATAATAATAATAATAATAATAATAATTTAATGCAACAGAGAAACTATCCAACATGGCAGAAGATATTAGGAAACGAATATTGACATTTTATGGACACGTTCAAAGACTCCCAACAAAAAGGCTTACCCACAACATCATGACTTACAGCAGAAAATTGAAGAGTCTAAAATGGATCCAAGAAGTCAAACAGAACCTGGAGAAAGCCCACATAGATATATCAGAAATATTAGACAGAAATCTGTTCCGTAAAAAGAAACAGTTGGGTAGTACAACCAGAGAATGAAGTTCCAAGGAGACCAGGAACCAAGTGGAGTGAAGAAAGGAAGAGAGCCCACGGAGGAAAATGAAGGCCATTGTGACTATCACTCACGGATTTAAAAATATGAACCTGAATCAAAATTAAACACAATATTGAAATATTCATGAAATAAAATACTCAATCGTCGGACTATGTACTCACACTTAGTACTTACCTAATTACTTATGCATTACAATTGTTAATGGGCACCAGCTACAAATAGATGTAACGATAATAGAATGAGAGTCTTGAATATCTCTAGGGTGTGAGGTAATAAGCTTACTTTGACAGCATAACATATAGGTTCTGGGAAAATGAAATTGGCGTTCAGTTTCCTCATTCAAATGTGAGGTTATATCATCTACTATAGAAATGAATCAATCAATTATTTTTGAGACTAAACAAAATATATTCTTTAAAAACTGACTTTAACGAGTGAGATTTACTGCGATAATACAAAAGAAAATATAAAACTCTGACATTGTAACTGAATGAAACTGTAGGCATAACATTTGAAATCTTCTTGACCGGACATTTAAAAGTTGTACAATAAATTTATCCCTCACTGATTCACTTTACAGTACCTTTAACACTGAGTGTTATTACGACGTATTCCTTTGAATTGGTATCAACTATAGGTATCTCAAACCTAAGTTGATGATGTATCCTTTTTGTTTCACTGACGAGATATAGCATGGCTTGAAATTAGATTCACACTTGACAATCAACTTTGCAAGTAATTCACTGATAACAGTTAGTCTGCATAACGATGACTCAATATTCGGCTGTCACCGCACTGACATAAAAAATCGACCGAACAGATGCACGAAACACACTCCGAACATATAATCCATTTGGTCACTGACGTTTACGTATCCATATCACTGTTCCCCGTTCGTCTCCTTCCTATTGACTCCAACTGACTTCATGGCAAGTCCCTCCATTCATCTCCTTCCAATCACTTGCTTCCAACTAACTGAACTCTCCAACTGACTGACCGACTGAGGCCTCTCCATCCAAATGACTATCCATCGACCAAGGCTCCATCCGTCTGACTGAGAAGACTGGTCCTTGTATACATAGACACTAGCTGTCACACCTTCGTAATCTCTAAAAATAACAATGATGTCACGCCCACCCAACTCAAAGTGTTAGAGGTTGTGGTGAAATAGCCTAAGGCGAACTAGGTGTTCCCTAAATATGACCTCATCTCTAAATGCATACAATGATAGAGCGATGACTAGACAGTTACGGTAGCAGTATTGCATCATGTGTTGCAATGTTTTGAAAGGTAGTATCACAAATAATGTGTCCATATCTGATATGAGGCATTAAGTCTTATTTTACATTATTTTGATGCTAATATATATAATAATTTAAATACCATAAGGCAAGCGATAATTAATTAATGCATAGCAAAATCAGATTATAGAATGGAATCAAACAATAATAATTACAATAATAATACAATACAAAAATATAGATATAATATGTATGTTAGGTATTCAGCCCGAAGGCTGGTTTGATCCTCTACAGCTCCACCAACAGCTGTCATAGATAGCCTAGGTGTCACTGAAGAGGCATACTAGGGAAGTGAGGAGTGAGGTAGTTTCCCGTTGCTTTCCTCACTGAGCCAGAAGTTGCTATTGCATATCAGTCTGCCAAGCCCACTGAAATGCATGCACCAACCGACCCTATGAGCGATATTTTCACACCATTCATAACAGGGACTGGCTGCATAAGGAATGGCATTACTGGCATCGCTCATACCTCGGTCACTTTCATATTGTCAAAGCCAAGGATGAGACTGAGACAAGTCAATGAAAGTAACAAATTTATTCTAGCCAATACCAGAAGACATAGTGCACCGTAAACACTACATCCTGCCAGCAAAGGCATATAGATATAATAATAATAATAATAATAATAATAATAATAATAATAATAATAATAATAATAATAATAATAATAATAATAATAATAATAATAATAATAATAATAATAATAATGCAGATGAATGCTAGTAACGAGATTTGAACGATTACACCACATGTAAGATCAGTAAGACGAATCATAAAAGCACTGTGTGAGCCAACAGGGTACATACGTTCCACCAGGACGTGGGAATTCTATTTTGGAAAGGGGTCATTAAAATGTCAGTGAAGCCAACGCACTCTTATATGCTAATTCACTGTGCCGGGACTCAGTTCCTGAGTATAGGAGGTGAGTGTCTAAAGAACTAAATTTCACGATGTTTCACTTACTTTTATGAGAAAAGCGCTGTGTTACTTATATAGATCCGCTTCTTTTCTCAAGGTAAAAAATAAGTCACTAAGGTAACTCTAATGGTTGTTGTCTGAAAGAAATTGTGGATAGGACTGAAAGCAGTACACTAGAATTTCCCTTGTAGTATTTATCTGCAATGGCCGGAGAGACGCATTAGGGTTAGCCGGTGTAAGCAGGTACTTTCCATACCGGAAGTAAACAGAACCCAGTTTTGACTTGTAATCCTCCTAATTGTTGCTACCATTAGGTATTGAGGTTGTTGTTCGGAGATATTTTACCATCACTTTCTACTTTCATCCTGGGCCTTGGAAAACGTGTATTTATTTTATATATCTCATGCTATCATGGAATCGGCTATATATGTTTCTCCTTTTCATCTAACACTTACGTCACATTTACGTGAAGTACAACCATGAAACTTTAAGTCACTACTGAAGCAAGTGACGAATGAATTATACGTGTTTCTCCCCGTCTGTCCCGTTACAGAACGATCACTTTGGCTTCTGTTGAGGAGTAAATTGAATAAAGTTTGTGACAGCTACTCTCGTGCACTTTGTACACTGTCAGACACTTCACAATTCATTTCATGCTATCTTCATACACCAGACAGCGCTGAAGGATCAGCTAGAAGGTTTTAAAATGATGAGAGTGGAAGTTAAAACACGGCATTGCTTGATCATTGTAATGGACTTTTATACAATTCTCTCATTCCATTGTTCATATCTTTTTTTTTTTTACATGAGGAAGAACGGAAGGAAGCATATTTTTAGCATTAAGGAAAATGAGAAGGTTGTGAAAGGTTACGATGTCATTAATTTGATAGTTTATTTCTTAAAGCTGGGGAAGTTTAATATCTAAGACGCTAAATTACGAAAATTAAGAAAATGTTAGTGTCTTGAAAGCATGAAATATTCAGTTGCTCTTTCTTGTTGATTGTCGAGTAATGGGCATGTTTGTTGAGTTCTCAGATAGAAAGCTGGTTGAATCCACCATCAGGTGTCATACAAAATCTAGGTGTCACTTAAGAGCCGTATTTGGGAAATGAGAAGTGAGGTAGTTTCCCAGTGCTTTTCTCATCAAGCTAAATGGTTGCTATACATATCAAGCTGTGTGTTGTGTGTATTTGGACGAAGAGAAACACCCAGTCCCCGTGCCAGATGAGTAAGTTAGATGAGAGTAAATTCCCCGATCGGGCCTGGGACTCTTTAAATCGAAGACCACGACGCTAACTATTGAGGTAAGGAATGATATTATTGGATTCATATACGAGGTAGGATCCAAACGTTCGAGGGCTTGGCGTCCGTTTCCTTACTATTAATACTCTGAGACACTGATGTAAAATCACCTTCAAAGTACTGTAGTCGTCATGGGTGACCATATTGTTGTACCAGCGCTGGTAAAGATCCTGGAAACACTGATGGAAGTCGTCTTGCAATGCCTCCTGTGATGCTCATTTTACTTCATTTGCTGATACAAAATTACACCCCTTCGGATGCTTTCTCTGTTTTGATAGGAGGTAAATCGGGGCTAAGTTGCATGAATAGGTGGGATTTCGAAGTACAAAAGTTTGATGCTTGGCAAGAAAGCCTGGCAGCAATGGGGACCGATGTGTTCGCGTTGTCAAGGAGAAGGTACCATTGTCCATTTCGCCGACTTTTACGACGGATGGACTTCTGCGAACGACGTAAAATATCTAGATACAATTCTTTATTTACTGTTACTGATCATCATCATCATCATCATCATCTCGCCAGCGTAGTCATCACACGATCTTATTGACAAGTATTTACTTTCCTAATCGCTGAAAAAATAAAGTTTACACCCTGCTCACATTTCTAACTTCGAAGCAAAAGCACGACTATCAATAGAAGAACGCGCCGGTGTTTTGCTGTTCACGAGCGAAACCATTCTGATTATGGAAGAGAGGAATGGTAAGATGTATTTCATATACCGTGGCTCGTGATTTACCATGTGCGCACAGTCTCCGATCTTTTAGATTCCACTTCTTTATACATATGAAATTTATTAGTGAACATTCGGACTGGGCGAGTTGGCTTTGCGGTAAGGGACGCGCAGCAGTGAGCTTGCATTCGGGAGATAGCAGGTTAGAACCCCATTGTCGGCAGCCCTGAAGATGGTTTCCGATGGTTTCCCATTTTCACACCAGGCAAATGGTGGGGTACGACGTTGTACCTTAATTAAGGCCACGGCCGCTTCCTTCCCACTCCCAGCCTTTCCTCTCCCATCGTTGCCATAAGACCTACCTGTGTCGGTGAGACGTAAACTAAATTGAAAGAAAAGTGATATTCGTAATACAATCACTTTACGTTCTAGAAAAATAGTGATTATTGCATGGCGTGATAACCGAGTGACATGGTTGTTGACTTCTTACCAAGGCATCCGCTAGATGAATCCTTGCTTGTGCATGTAGGATTCCTAAAATCAAAACTCAAGTCCCTTTAAATAGGATTTCCTGTAAAACTGAAGGTCCTATGGCTATGATTGCGATATAACGTCAACCCGGGATTCCATGCTTGTTTGCTCCTTTGCTTCGTTTTTAGTTGTTAGTGAACACAGTTCTTGAAATATGCAACTGCAAACAACAACTTGAAACAAGTGAAGTGTTTAAATTATTTTGGCTGTAAGTCAGGTCCTGGCCTGGGATGCTAGGAAAAGCTGGTGAATGGTGAATCCAAATGAGTATGTCTGAGTATTTGTCTAGTGGAGCACTCTACAGACATTCAGTACATTATAAGTTGATGCTAGTCTTATTATTCCCCGAGGAATGATAAACCCACCCGTCAGAAGACTGATGAGATTAATATTGTGGCATTTTCACATTACCCATACTTCTTATAATCAGTTTTTAAACGTTTTAGTCTTCACGTCATGGTTGTAGAAATGTTATTTCTATGAATATTTTGCTGGTCCTACAAATAACTCTAAATCACTGTAATTTAAAATTGATGATGATGATGGTGATGATGATGATGATGATGATGCTTGTTGTTTTAAGGAGCCTAAAAATTAAAGTCGGTGGGAGATATATTACTGCCTCATGTATTAACCATCACGTACAATTAGCGCAATTATATAGATAAGTAAAATCATCTCCCTCCCCTCCACACTTGGTATTTCCTTGCGCTACAACTATCTCAGCTATCCTCTCACCTCCAGAGCATTCTTGTCACGCTTTGCATTGTTCTATAACTATACATTTTGATCGTTATTAGCCGTATTTCTAACCGCAGTAAGAAATCTATCCAATGAAGAATAAGTGAACAGCACAGGACTGTCAAGATGAATGTGTCTTGCCAAAGTAATAAAATATTGTCTGTTTTAAAGATACTGATGAAGGAATGAATAGTTTTTAAATAATCATCGTTATGTTCTAAGAAAGAAATGGCTTCATAAGGCCGGAAGTATTGTCAAATAAGTCTCTTATCAGTAGACTGGTTTTTGGCAAAGGATTAAAGTTAATATGTTCAATATAGTTATTATTGTACGCCTATAGACTTATGTGTATCTCTGTCATACATCTGTTGGCCGAATCTAATGACATCAGCCCGTGGTTATGATCATTATATCAGTAGTGTATACAGTTACTACAAAATAACGGTAGAACACAATGAAGCAGCATTAATGACTTGTCATTATAAGGACACTGATATAAGTGAATTAAAGATCTGTTGGTTCTGCACTTATGTCTCTGGATGTTCATTAAGTTTATTGTTTATTGTCAGTTACTGTTTATTTTCTTTTTGTAAAAATTCCATGGGAGGGGGTTCTAACCCCCAGTCACATAAAACTACACGCTTGCTTATTACCATCAAGATAATCAGAATGAAGAATTGATGCTTCTATAGTAAGTCCTTAATTTGTTTATGAGGTCGAGTTTTTCTGATGATGATGGTGGTGGTGGTGGTAATTATTGTTTTATGAGGAAGAACAACTGGACAACCATTCTCCCTTAATTGGAGGAACAAGTATAGGCATTGACCAGAAGAGGTCGTGTAGGAGACGTGATAGTAAGAAGCCTGACATAAGTGGAAACAATGCTAGAATATAACACTAGCCTGCAAAAAACAACTTTTTGTGCGGTAAAAAGGAAAATAGGTGCGTTTTATGAATTTCTTAACGCAGAATTCGGGGAAAAATTAATTTTGCCGTATCACGTCTGGTTTAATGCCAATTTTACAAAATGTTATTTTGTTCTTACGTAAAATTGTTGATACTTAGTATTGAAATTTGATATATTAATGTAAATTTCAGCTTGCAAAACGTAATCATATTTTGCATGCATTAAATACACATAAATTTTGCCTTGTAAGCAAGTAGATGGTTTGCATTATATTTTTAATGTATACTGAAATTCGTGAAACTGAAGCATAAAACGCCTATTTAGTTTCAGCTGTACAGTTCCTTTTAAATTAATATAACCACACCTTGAATAAAAATGACATGGTTAAACATACATAGTTTTGTTACTTACATTATGTGCAGGTTAGATTCACACCTACGTCTTTTCCCGTTTTCCGTGGAACTTCCGGGTTTTTGAAGTTCTTGAATGATCTCTAGAAGGGTCGCCTCGTGCAATCGACCAACAGTAATCGGCCATCATATTCACATCCCAACGTCCTTGATAGCGTCATTCTGCATCTTAGAGATCCTGGTTAAACCTTTCACCTTGTTCTTCACTGACAGCTCCTAAATTTGGAGGGAAATAATCCAGATGCGAAGCTAAGAAATGAAGTTTAAGGCTCATATTACAACCGAGTTCCTTAAACTTTACCAACATTTTTCTTACAATTTCTTTGTATTGAGGGTCCTTAATGTTGCCAAGGAATTTAGCCACTACATCTTTGAATGCGTTCCATGCCTATTTCTCAATTTTGGTCATCATGTCTGTGAAATTTTTATCCTCACATCAGTTTACGAATGTGTGGTCCATCAAATACGCCTTCTTTGATTTTTGCATCTGATAATGAGGGAAATTTAGTGGATAAATATAGGAAGCATAGGCTACTTTTATCTAATGCTTTGACATACTGTTTCATCAATCCTAATTTGATGTGCAAGGGTGGAAGTAGAATTTTTTCACGGTCAATAAGACTTACATTCAAAACATGTTTGGATCCTAGTTGTAGCTGTTTCCTTTCTGGCCAATTCACTGTATTTCAATGTTTATTCTGTGCCCCGCTATCATAATCACATAGGAAACAGGGAAATTTTGTATAGTCTTTTTGTTGTCCCAGCAACAATCCAATGATTTTCAAATCACCGCAAATTTGCCACCCATGCTCGTGATATTTAATTTTTTCAAGCACCAACTTTAAGGTCTCGTAGGTTTCAGACATTTTTGTGGAGTGTGCAAGGAAACTGCTTTATCAGTCCATCGTAAACATTGCATAAGCGCTGGGGCCTTTAACACGTCTGTTTATTCAAGTGGTCTAAGATGAAAGACAAACGCTCAACTGTCCTGTCTTCAATCCTACATACCTTGCGGTCTGTTGCGTATCTGGGGGAATTTGTTATGAATTTACCAGGAAACCACCAACTACAAAATGAACATTTAGACAGCAATAAACCTACAATAATATGCAAACAACATCAAATCAAACCACATAATTGTATTCTAAAAAAAGTTGCACGAGAACATCTCTCAACATTACATCTTACGAATTCATGCAGATACTAAAATACCGAATTGCGTCAAAACTAGACGTGATAGGAAAAATAGCATCATTTTCGGAATCAGGGCAGCGATTTCCATAAGAATTACATATTTTCTATTTTACCGCAAAATCATGTTGGCTAGTGTAATCAAAGTCTTCCGGGCTATGTTGCCGTGGTCTACTCCTCTCATTCCTGCCAAACGTTTCGACTAGGTTACCGGCCGTGAACGCTTTCATACTTTAATGGAAACAAAGCCAGACTCAGCTAGACGCCTCGTAATTGCCAAACCACGCTCCCAAGTTGACAGTAGCTAAGGGTTCCCTTTTCAATCACTTCTTACGAGAGGCAAGGAAATCCTCGACGAACTCTACCGCCCCCATCCAGAAGGGTTGGAGTGTTTCTACCGCTGCACAGTGGGCTGAATCTACAACATGACTGGGAAAAATTCAATCGATAATCTCCTCATTATGTTCATATTTTAATTTTCCATTGATACTTAGATAGTTCAGATATCCTTTAGTGCTTACCATTCTCTTGTTTTTAAACAGACATCTATGGCACACTGACAAAGTTGAGAGATGTGGTGAATGGAGAGTAGAGAAACACATCATTTCTATTAATGCTACAAGATACAAGATCGTTATGAAGAAACTTGGAAATTTCTCGAACCCGATCATGGACTCAAATGCAATGAAGGATATTGTGGATACATTCTTCCCAGATCATCCTGAGAGGTCTGCTGATGATGATGATGATGATGAATTCATAGATGATGTGCCACTATTTACACGAGAAGAATTGATGAGAGCGATTAGGTCCCTTAGAAATAAAAAGGCCCCAGGACCAGATAGTATTCCAGCAGAGATATTAAAGCTGATAGCAGATTTCTGTCCACAACTACTGCTGAAAATGTACAATAGCTCCCTGCTATCGGGGGTGTTCAGTGTTCGCTGGAAAACAGCTCGGCTAGTTTTAATAAGCAAAGGAAAATCTGGGGGCTATAGGCCTTTATGTATGCTGGATACTGCTGGTAAAGGATTAGATAAACTTTTGCAGCCAAGAATACTTTCAGCAGTTCAACTAGCTGGGGACCTCTCTGATCGTCAACATGGTTTTCGAGGAGGGCATTCGACAATCGATGCAGTATGGGAAGTGTTGAATACAGCTAAAAGGGCACAAATGGGTAATCATCACTCTCGTAAAGTGACACTCCTTGTGACCCTTGATGTTAAGAACGCTTTCAACTCGATCAGTTGGAACGACATATTGGAAGCGCTTCAAAATACTTTCAAACTACCGGAGTATCTCATGCGCATAATGAGAAATTATTTGAAAGATCGTAATCTAGTATATCACACAGAAGATGGGCAGAGAGTGAAACGGCTCACAGCTGGTGCAGCACAAGGGTCCATCCTTGGCCCAAATCTGTGGAACATAGTATATGATGGATTGTTGAGGTTAGAGATGCCGGAAGACACAATGCTAGTGGGCTATGCTGATGATATAGCTGTTTTGATAGTTGCTCGAAATTTGGAGTTGGCTCAGTTTAAGCTAAATCAAGTAATGCGACGGGTGAAAGATTGGATGGCCAATCACAGATTACAGCTTGCAGATCATAAAACAGAGATTGTTCTCTTGACAAGAAAAAGGATCACGACCGTCATTCCAATGTATATTGGACAAACAGAAATTGAAACATCCAGAAGTATAAAGTATCTCGGAGTGACACTTGATACCAAACTTACTTTTTGGGATCATATCAAACGGGTGACAGATAAGGCGGTGAAAACAACGATTGCGCTGAGTAGATTAATGAGCAACGTTAAAGGTCCGAAGTCTAGCAAACGACGACTTCTGATGTCGATAGTTCACTCGACAATTCTATATGGTGCCGAAGTCTGGGATGAATCTCTGAAGTTTGAAAAATACCGGCGAAGGATAGCTGCGGTACAGCGGAGATCAGCTTTGCGTATTACAAGCGCATATCGCACAGTATCCGAACCTGCGGTCCTTACGATAGCAGCGGTAGCACCAATTGATTTACTTGCCTTAGAGAGACAGGAAGTCTGGCGAACTCACGGAGAGCTCGGAAAGAAGCGCGCTAAGGAGCTAGCTTATAGGCAACGAATGGAGCGGTGGCAGCAAAGATGGGAGGAAGATCCTCGAGGAAAATGGACTAAGCGGCTGATACCACGCCTAGCTGATTGGGTTGCCCGAGTTCATGGCGAGGTTAACTTTTACGTTACGCAACTATTGACGGGTCACGGATACTTCCGTAAATTTCTACATAGAGTAGGTAGAGTGAGCGACTCGGCGTGTATTTATTGCAATGATATAGACGATGTATTTCACACATTTTTCGTATGTTATCATTGGTCAACTCAGAGAAGATGTTTATATACTGAGCAAGGAGAGTTGACGCCAGAAACTATTGTGCAGGCGATGCTACGAAACCAAGAATCTTGGGATCAGATAGCAGTATATGTAGAAGGCATCCTGCGTCAGGAGAGATATGAATGCTCATGAACGGCAGTAAGGAGAAATAAGGAAGAAGAAACCTAACAAATTAGCACGACACCGCCCTGAAGTAATGCGAGAGCGGTTCCGGGGCGGAGATATACGTCGTGGGAAAAGGGTGTGTGGGTTTTAGTGAGTAGGAATCTCACACGCTTGTGGAGTGCGGACCCTCACAAGTGTCTAATGAAAGATTTCCCACACTTCCCTCGTAAAAAAAATGTACTACCTTTAAAAATAATTAGAAATAAGTTGGGCTATCATCTGTCTATACCTTTTATGTATGAATGGGCTCATGCTGAATTTAATAATCGTCTTTGAGTGAGTTAGACATACGCCTTTCGTGGCAGAAGTTGAAAGCCGAGAGTCGCAATCGAGCTCGTCTACTGCGGCTGTCGAACCTCTGCAGATAGATACCCCCTAAAATGCTTAAGATGTCATCGAGACTGGATGTCAGCTCCGCATGCTGCCTTTGGTCCGACTGGTTAATTCCTCTGCCTCGAGGGACGGGTTTTTGTGCCGTCTTCGTCATTAGAATACATCTTAAGTGAGCGCCTTCCTCACAGAAATCCAAGTCGCGCATAGGGCGTGTACTCGAAAGATCTGCTCCACGCCTCACCGGAGTACCCGCATCGTTTATAGTGGGGATTGGAAATAATGTTCACATGTGGTCGGTTCAGTCAAAATAAGTATCTATGAACCTAAACCCAACACTCCCACGACGTGTTCCATGCCCAAAAGACCTGCGGCCCCTATATATTCTTGTTGACTTATATCCAAAGTTTTATATGTCGCTTTCCGTGCATAAAATACTAATTCATGGGTTCAATATAATAGGATATGCAGTATTGCCCACTGAGCAATTATCTGAAGAATTGAAAGAACCCATAAACAACGACTTCACACACTACAGAGAACATCATACTCAAAAATGCTCCAGAACATCAAACACTGAAGACGTTATGAACATGTTACTTGTGCCATCAGATTCTGTTATCTCAAAATCACGTTCCTCAACCGTTTGCAAGGAATACAAAATACTTCTTCAAGTGTTACGTTTGTTTTCACTCGTAGATGTGCCTAGTAATAGTGGCTCAGTTGAGTCGTTTCTAAAATATTCAAATTCATCACATGATGCAAGTGTATGAGGAGCATTAACTTATCAGACGAGGGGAGGGATATGTTAAGAGTTTTGTATGACGGGTGCCTAGATGCCTGTTGCCGTGTGCGCAACGAGATTGAAACCCTTCCTCAAGTTCTAGGTTTCTGCCGAAAATGGGAGCTCTTAAGAGACAACAGGCGCCATAGACTAAGATAAAGGATAGCTGGCTGCTTTCGAAATAAAAACCAGTTCAAAGTTGATGAAGAAGTAACCTGTACTTCAAATGAATGTTCCATTAAACCTGCAGACATTGTAGTCATTGATAGGAAATCCAACAAAGGCGTCGTTATCGATCCAACAGTCAGACCTGGAGATGAAAAGCAGTCCAAAGAGGGCGATGCAGGAAATAAAAGGCACTATGAGCCTTCCTTTCGTGACTTGGAACACAAGTATTGAACCCATAATTCTACGTAAGTTCAAGGGTTCAGTGTAAAATTAATAACTAAGAAGTTATTGGTATGTTGTTTGTTGTGCGCGGAACAATCACAAATTTCTCTGTGAATTTTTTAAAAACGTTTCGAATTCCTACTAATGTTCTCCAAGAAATTTCAACTGAGATTTCGAGAGATTCACTCCAAATAGTACAAAAACATCCGTATAATTTAAACGTTATTTGAATATATAGAATCCATCGAGGGTTAGCTGCCCGAAAATTAATAAATATTGCAACGTTTTAAACAAATCCAATGAAAATTAATTAAATGCATCTTCTTATTGTGCTTACGAATTAATCAGTAGGCTGAACCTGTGCAATTTCCCTATATTAGGACAACTATCTTTAGTACTTTTTTTCTCTCTCTAATTTCTGAAAATATTTCTACTCTGCACCGTAGAATTAGCAAGTAGCTTATGCATGCGAGTGAGACTGTATATATAAGTGATTGTTAGAAACAAGAATTAATAACGAGATAGTATCTTAATTTGTATAAATATTGCTTTGTTTTAAATCTATTATCATTACAAAGATATTTAGTACAGTTTGTACAGCAAATATTGCATTAAAATATTTTTCTTACTACATTATACATTAAGTCTAATAGCAATACTGGATTCTTAACCTTTCATCATCATTCTAATAAAGTTCCCTGTGTGTACAAGTTCCGTCCTACGTACGATGATGAAACGGAATCATTATATCTTCAGTTCATTACGGGGAGAGTTACACACTCAATGAACGTGACCGTACATATAAATAACAATATGCATGAGAAAATTACGAATACTGCAAATTTGAACCCTTGAAATAAGTCTTAGTGAGTTATAACTCTTGAAAGCCGTTACCGTAATTCAAGTTTTCTATGAAATACCCCTACTTTCCACACGTATGTTTTTGTTTATTTATATAAAGGCTGTGAGAATATTAGTCATCATCTTCACATACTTATGTAATAATATCTGTGTT
The DNA here is from genome assembly GCF_040414725.1 of Anabrus simplex. NCBI lineage: Eukaryota > Metazoa > Arthropoda > Insecta > Orthoptera > Tettigoniidae > Anabrus > Anabrus simplex. The sequence goes on along the minus strand of NC_090265.1, from coordinate 367,412,513 downwards.
TTGATGGGTGCTTTCAGGGCTCAGAATAACAGACATGATGGCCGTTTGAGTTAATGATGAGTGAAACGAGACGAAAAGAGGGAAAGCTGGGATTTTCACAAGTTTCTGTCCTCAGATCACCAACATTTGTTTCATCTTCATTCATTCTTCACCTGATATTGGGGTCAGGAATGGCATCCGGCCGTAAAAATACGCCATAAAATTTCATTTCATCTTACCCCCGATCCTGTATCAGGAAACGGGAGTAAGGGATAGATATATTGTACATAAATACAGAACTGGGAACTGTTTTGGAGAAATAAAGTAAAGCCATTTATTTAAAAGTAAAGAGAGGTCCACTATAATGTTAAAGTTAATTCCAAATCAGCATCCCTATCGCAGGGAATGTTCCTCAGCTACTTATGGTTAGAGACCAGTATTTAGGGATAATTATTTCTTTTCTGAAATATTATTTGTATTTGTTTATAACGTTATATAATAGTTAACTCTGGTGATATATAAGTTACTGCATCATGTTGGTGAGCTTCAGATGTGCCTCGGTTAATCCGTCATCACGTAAGAACTTCTTATTATTGTAGATTTAGTCAGTGCTCATAAAATCTGACTATCACGTCATTATAATCAAAAGGATAGTAAACAGAAAGTGTTATTAAGTAAGTTTCCATAATCATTGCAGTAAGGAATGAATATTTTAAGTATCATTAAGTATTCATTCTGAAGTAAATAATTAAGGTAATATGAGAAGAAACATTTACTCCTTTTGTTCAGCGTGGTTTCAAGAAGATATGGAGGCAAAGGGCGATAAATGACTAACCAAGACTCTTGGAGTATTGCCCGATGATATCCTATGTTCGTAAAGGGATATTGCCCTAGATAATATACAGAAAACAACAGAGAAACCATTTTCCAAAATGTTTGTTTATGTTTGACGGAATGTATTAATTGACTTTCACATCTGAAAATAATTACGTCTAATTTTTGTATAGTAATGTTTAAACGTAAATGTAATGGCCTAATCGCAGACAATACATTTATTTATTAATATTTTTCTGCATGGACATAAAGGTCAGGATTTCTCATAACAGTTTGGTCCCGAACAGTAGCACTGCACCGATAAAGTGCACAGTTGACCATATATTGGTCTTCTCTGGGTGAAGGTTCCCACTCTCTATCCTGGTCTCCTAGTGTACAATCGCATTTCCCCGAATCTTTTCCAGGCCATGGCAATAAGAGATTTAGCCGCATTATGGGCTGCAGCGACTACGTTAATAGTCGTGGTTTCCTGCAACAGTGACGAACAGTTTCCGCCTCTATTAGGTACTTCATTTGGTCTGACTGAACGTAAGCAAGCTGTGAATACATGCGCTTGTCACTTACAGTATTTGACAAAACACTACACGTTTCACTATTTCGTAGAGAGAGAATGGCTATGACATACAATTTCATAGGTCGCTTATTTTTGCAAAACATGTCGGATCAAGATAAAAACAACATTTATATCTTAAAAAATGACTGGTTAAATGCTGCAGTCGTTCAAGAACATGTTCCTCTAACACGTGTGAACAGTGTATAAGTTAAAAGAGATTCTCACTGGAATTTGCTAAACTGCTACAAGTTCGCATCTAATCTGTATTTGCTTAGTGGTTTAACGTAACACTAACACATTGACGATTTACGGCGATGCAAGAATGGACAGGACTCGGATTGGAAAGGTAGCGGCCGTGGCCTTAATTAAGGTACAGCCCCAGCATTTGCCTGGTATAAAAATGGGAAACCACAAAAACCATCTTCGGGGTTGCCGACGCTAGAATTCGAACCCACCATCTCCCGAATGCAAGCTCACAGCTGCATGACCTTAACCGCACGGCCAAGTCACGTGGAAAACTGTATTTGTGAGTAAAACCTGTTTCCGGGGCTGTACCTTAATTAAGGAAATCCTACCAATGATAGTGTAAGTGTGCATCATTTGCAAAAGAAAAATAGGATTGCTGCGTAAACAACTGCCTCAAATAAATTGATTTTCCTCTATTTACTAACATTTATAGATATAAAGAAATGATCAAGTCATTAAAAGCACATAAATCAATCAATAATAATTAATCACTCAACCCCATTATGTTGGAATTGACAGCACTCAATGCGTTACCTCTCTCTCTACTTCTCTGCCGCTGGCTGGAGGCTGCAGGAGGGAGAGACAGCAATAAACCAGGAGAAGAGAGAGCAATACTCCTCCACCTAGAGACCAATAACCATCAGCGGCCACAATTCTGGTACTTGTGCCTACCAGATTTATTTGTGGAGCATAAAATACGTGCTCAACGAATGCAGAAGGGAGTTGTCACATTCTTCTTATCTACTGTATCTCCCGCGGCACTTTTAAACTCGACAGCAATTACCCAGTTTCAAGAAGTTCGTGAGTCTATACTTCAGTTTGTACATGCATTAGAATACTATAGATTTAACTGTGCTATGCACAATTTACATTCCGTACTTTAATCTATTTTAAACTTAAGTCTGTCTACAAACATGCATAGCTGTGATGTGTTGTGCCATAGCTGGGCCTTGGCACGTGTGTGTATTTGTACTTGATTGATTTATACTTAGCCTCGACAGGTGTGCGTTTGTACTTAACTGGCGTAATACTGATTACTGAAAGGTATGTTCTTGTATTTCATTGGGTTATACTGAGTCTTGAATGGTGTGTGTTGTGTTTGTACTATGGGTTTTACCAAGTCATGACTGGTGCATGTACTGTTGGGAGATTAGAAGAATGCACTTGCCCGGTGAGGCACGGAGCGAAGGGGTTTTCACCAGCAGAGCCAGTGACGCAATGGTTACCATAGCAACCCCGCTACTATCCAGGCGACTTTATATTATCTTCTACTGGCATCTCTTCGCTCTTGTCAGTTGTAATCCAGCGAACTGAAAAGTATGAGTCAATGTTTTCGTGTAGCAGACACGAGCAGATAAGAGCCGATCTGTCTGGGCTGAACAGGAAGTTCGTGCTTGCAGGCCACATTCCTCATTCTTGCATTCTTCTCATCTCTATGTGTGCTTGTGTTTGTATTTTATTGGGCTATATGGAGCCTTTAATGATGTGTGTTAGTATTTGATTGTGTAATACTGATCCCTAATAGGTGTTTGCTTCTATTTAATTGAGTTACACTGAACCTAGAGATCTTTGGCTGGTGTGTTCGTACTTAATTGCGTTATGCTGAGATTTGACTGGCGCGCATTATGTTTGTACTTCGGGTTATACCAATCATTGACTGGTGCATATGTGTATGTTAATATTTTACTATAATAATTTCGTGTGGCTATTTCTAGCCGAGTGCAGCACTTGTAAGGCAGACCCTCCGATGAGGGTGGGCGGCATCTGTCATTTGTAGTAACTGCGTGTTATTGTGGTGGAGGATAGTGTTATGTGTGGTGTGTGAGTTGCAGGGATGTTGGGAACAGCACAAACACCCAGCCGCCGGGCCATTGGAATTAACTAATTCAGGTTAAAATCCCCGACCCGCCAGGGAATCGAACCCGGGACCCTCTGAACCGAAGGCTAGGACGCTGACCATTCAGCCAACGAGTCGGACAATATTTTACTGGGTTATAGTGAGCCTTGAATTATGTGGTTTAGTATTTAATTGGGTTATACTGAGCCTTGGCTGGTATGTGGTGGTGATGATCATCATTGTTTTAAGAGGAAATACAACTGGTCAACAATCCTCTAATAACACTAATCACCGAGCGAGCTAGCCGTATGGTTAAGGGCGTGCAGCTGTGAGCTTGATTTCGGGAGATAGTGGGTTCGGACCCTACTGTTGGCAGCCCTGAAGATGGTTTTCCATGTTTTCCCATTTTCTCACCAGGCAAATGATGGCACTGTACCTTAACTAAATCCACGGCCGCTTCCTTTACACTCCTAGCCCGCTCCTATCCTATCGTCGCCATAAGACCTATCTGTGTTGGTGTGACATAAAGCCAAACATAGAAACAAAAAACTTATCAGAGGAAAAATATTGAAGGCGTCCTGCACTTGAAAAATGAAGGTATCGGCCAAAGAAAGACAAGAACCACGAAAAGTATGACAATGAAAGACTTCCTTAGCCTCGCAAACGTAGTACCGGTACCGTAGCGGTTGGAAAAGAACAAGAGGTGATCAAGGGAGGTTGAATAGGGTAGGTGAAAGTGAAGAGCCTGACACAAGTAAGTGCAAGCAATGCCAGAACTCAGCTAAGGGTCCCGCGGTCGCCACTCACGCCCATAACATAAGAGCCCCTGGGGCCCCTTTTAGTCATTTCTTACGACAGGCATGGGATACCGTGGATGTTTTTCTACCATCCCCACTTAAATGGGAATGACTGCTGAGTGTTTTTTAATTAGGTTGTACTGTGCCTAGACTAATGTACGTTTTTATTTAACTGGGTCATGGCTGGGCCGTGACATTTGTGTATTTGTATTTAATTTGATTATTGTTAAATCTTGGCTTCATTTACTTAAATATTGTTGAAAATACTTAAAAGGAATACCGGCTCTCAAAGCAGAATGGGGCACGGCACAACAAGTAGAGATGCAGAGGCGAGAAGGAAATAAGAAGTACGCATACTGTCTCCACTCCAGTTTAATATGAGTTACTGTGTATCGTGAAGAGACTTTTGCTCAAGCACTTAGTCTCTATAAATGAAGATGCTAAAATATATGGAGAGGTACTTAGGAACCGAAGTTAAACTGACGATACTTTCATAATTTTCAAGAGTTAAGAATGCCTACTGCGTTTAAAAAGGAAAAGCTCAAAACAGGAATGCATTTGGTCTGAACATCATTTATAAAACAAAGGTTGTGATCGTTTCTAGGTTTGGACATAGGCATCTTAGTATAAAGGTAATTAATTAGAGAGTACAGCATGTTATAAAGTTTTAATATATACGATATTTGATTACGTAAAATTTGGACTAAGACGTCAAAATAAGACCAAAATTAGGGAATGGCCACCACACCTTTCGTACGAAACGTCATTTTTCTGCAACTAATGATGAACACTACGTACTTAGTAATGTATGGTTTAATGTAAAATTTACTCTTTTCTATTGTACGGCATTGTGGCGTAGCCCTTGAAACTTACCATAACGTGAAGAATTAAAGCTTTTGAAATGTGGGTGTTCCACCGAATGTAACAATTCTCTTGGAGACTATGTTATATGGAACGAAAATGTGTTAGAGGAAACAAGTAGAAAACTAAATGATGATGATGTTTGTTGTTTAAAGGAGCCTAACAGCTAGGTCATCTGCCCCTAATGGTACGAGGTGAACGAAACGAAAATTTAAACTTCAAAATGTATCCATTGACTAGGATCTAAAACGAATGATGATGAAACAATGATCGTGAAACAAAACAATCAGTGGATCCAATTCACAATGACCGGGCGAGTTGGCCGTGCGGCTAGAGGCGCGCGACTGTGAGCTTGCATCCGGGAGATAGTGGGTTCGAATCCCACTGTCGGCAGCCCTGAAGATAGTTTTCTGTGGTTTCCCATTTTCACACCAGGCAAATGCTGGGGCTGTACCTTTATTAAGGCCACGGCCACTTTCTTCCAACTCCTAGCTCTTTCCTAACCCATCGTCGCCATAAGACCTATTTGTGCCGGTGCGACGTAAAGCAACTAGCAAATAGCAATTCACAATGCCTTCATTAGCCTACTTGGATGGTACTCATTATCTGAAGTGGTCTAAAATCCAGGTCAACGGACCATCCTAATGGTACTAATTACTGGTAAAGCAGAACCATGGTATTGCTCCAATAGTAGCACTAATCACAGGTAACGCATACTCATGGTGTTCCTCGCATGATGCTACTAATCACAGGTGATGTAGACTCATGGTATGTCACACACAATGGCACCACTCATAGGTAACACAAACCCATGGTGTTTCACACATAAGGGTACTATTCACAAGGAACTCAGACCCGTGGTGTTCCTCACATAGTGGGACTAATCACAGGCCACGTATACTAATGGTGTTGCTCACATAGTGCTACTAATCATAGGCAATGTAGACCCACGCAGTATTACACATTATGGCAACGCCCATAGGCAATACAAACCCATGGTGTTCCCCAGTTAATGATACTACTACTCTCAGGCAATGCAGACCCATGGTATTACTCACATGGCACTAATCACAGGCAACGTAGATCCACGGCGTTTCTCATAAAGTGGTACCACTCATAGACAACGCAGATCCGTTATGAACATAGCGGAACCGACCGCTGGAATACACACGATGACCATTATCACAAGCAACGCCCAGACCCTCAGTGTTTCTCGCATAATAGTACTGCTCCTACCTAACGCAGACCCATGGTTTTCCTCGCAAGGTGGTGCTAGTCGCAATTAACGTCGACCCATGTAATGGTATTTGTTACCGTGGTTGGTGGATCAGCAGAAGTGAAAGAAGGTGCCGGGGTGAATGGGTCTAACTACCAAATCAAAGTTAATCTAAAACTTTAACAAGGTTATATTTTCTGAGTTTTAACAATTAATTAACAACAAAATTTAACAGGATCCAAGAATTTTAACTTTCTTTGGCTACAAGCCTCTAGTTTTACAATTTCGAGCTCCTAGCTCCACGCCCAAATTGGTTCAAGGGCAGAAATCCGCTAATAACATGGAGCACTTGCCTCCCAGAGGCATTCCAACAACACTAGAAAAGAGCTGACCCGCTCTCAGTTTTTCAAGCCTATTCAAGGCAATATGAGAAACTTACAATTACTGGCTATCAAGGCACAACATACAAAAATGAAACAGGGGTATCTCGTACCCAGCCTACAGGGCCTTCGTGTAGAAGAAATAACAGATAAATAAATGGTCCGAAAACAAAATGAAAGGAGCCGAATACTAGCACTCCTCGATGTAACTTCTTAAAACCTAACGGGCACGAGGCCGATGAAACAGGGGCTATTCCCAAGCTATGGAGGTGACTCGTATAATGAGGAAATTTAAAACATTACGGAAGTGAGAAAATCAGTTACAAAACGTAGTCACCTCAAACCAAAATGAAGGGGAGATCGAGAGGGTGAAACACTCTCTATCCCCAAATTACAGTTACAGATTTTATGAGATTTTCACATTAACTGGCAGAACTTACATTTTAGAGACGTTGGTTAAAATGCTGAGCTAGGAAGAAATAAAAATTTTAAATGGCCATTACCTCGCTGAAGACCTGCTGCCAGACGAAAGAGGCATCACCCGCCTCCTGCTTCACATCCACTCACTTAGATAGATGTTGATCAAATGCCCAAGAGACGTGAAAATCCGCAGTTTATAAACCCTCGGGGAAAGTTCGAGACCTTTCATGAATAATCAAGCCACACCCTCTCACTTTTATTGGTAGATGAAAAAGTTACACACAAAATCGAAGAAGAAACCTGTGATAGGCTGAAAATTAATTACAAAAATTTGGGATTGGCTGAATTCAAAACTGGCCGAAAGAAAAGGTCAATATTGCCAACCCAAAAATGAATGAACATAATTTAGTAAAGGACAAACTTATGAAAACAAAATTTCTTCAAAAAAGTTCCTTAACTTCGCACCAGGGTGCATGATCATAGTTTTTTAGCAGAGACCTCTATGAGAGAATGTCCACACTTCTTGAAGAACGGAAAACAAAATAAGTTGAAATGCACACAGTTCAGAAAACTTCACCATAAAAAAAACTTGCGGTAGGGACATCTTCTGAGGAAAAGTTTAAGTAAGTCAAGTTCCAAGTTCGGTGTTTCTCCTGTAGAGGAGGTTTTATTGACGCAAGATTTAAAAGTGTGGCGTAGGGGTATACCTCCCGGTACAGTATTAATCACAAGAATTCGATGGTTCTAATTTCATCATCCGTGGTCGTCCCTTTTAGTCGCCTCTTACGACAGGCAGGGGATACCGCGGGTGTATTCTTCATCTGCGTCCCCCAACCATAGGGGGTAAAAACGCAAACTCCTTTCTATTGTAAAAATAAGAAAAACAACTTACTTGAACTATGCTATTAGGAGTTATAAATATCGTACAGTGTGCTTCAACTTACACTATGCTAACGCTATGCGGAACTACACCGAGAAAAAATTTCTTGAGGAAAATCAATCGAAAGAGAGGAGAAATTAAAATGCCACCAAGATCTCCGGATCATAAATGTGCGGATTTCCTCTTCTGGAGACGATTCAAAATAACATGCACATTGCAATACTCAGAACATTACATGACTTAAAATATACATAGAATAAGTAAGAACTTGGAGAAACTAATTCAGAGGTATAATTCTACGAAACTGATTTTAATTCTGTGTAAATAAGGAGAGAAGGGATAAATCAAGACAAGCAATAATAAATGAGTAAGTTACTTTTGTAGCAATAATGATTTTTCCGTCATACTATATATCAGCAATTTAAACTTATTTTAAAGTTGTTACATTATAAATTTCATTAAGGGCTGGCCATGAAACGGTAGAAGTCAAAACCTTTCGTGAGCGTGAGTGATTGCATCCAAGTTAGAAAGGACAGGTTTGTTAGCGTGAAAGACATGTTTGGTATTAATAAAGCTTGTTGTTTTCTTCTTCAAAGGAGTAAATAATAATCAAAGAAGAATGAAGATGAAATTCTAGTTGAGCACAGTTGAAGATTGACAACGAGAAGAGAAAACGAAATGTTACGACTATTACAACTTGAATAATTGAGCAGACATTTCGGCTGATTAATACAGCAATTGATGAGGCAGTGGGCCGGTTTCTTTTGGTTGCGGTGATGGCAAGGCCCTTGACGCCATATACATCACACAACAAGTTGGCTATAAATGCAAAGTGCGTAATAAATCTGGGGAGCCTTTTTAACAGTGAGCTATTCAGGGTGAATCAATAATAACACCCACCTCAGATATCTCCAGATCCGTTAAAAATACTGAAATTATGCTTTCATTAAAGATGGTTTAAACGGGAAACAGGTGCCTTGCATAAGAAATGCAGATATTGATATAATTGCTGACACTGCAAAGGCTAGTAATCGGGAGATAGTGGGTTCGAACCCCACTGTCGGCAGCCCTGAAGATGGTTTTCCGTGGTTTCCCATTTTCACACCAGGCAAATGCTGGGGCTGTACCTTAATTAAGGCCACGACGTTTCCTTCCCATTCCTAGGCCTTTCCCATCCCATCGTCGCCATTAGACGTATCTGCGTCGGTGCGACGTAAAGCAAATAGCAAAACACTGCAAAGGAAATTAATAGGACAATTGAACTGACGTACCAACTGACCAAGAACACTCAAAGTAAAAAGTGTCTCTCCCGTAGCATTAAAATAAAGTACTACCAGATAATCATCGGCCATGAAGCCTTATATTCTTCAGAATATCTAATATTCAATAGGAAGGGACTCACGGACAAGTTCGAAATCCAGGAGAGAAAAAATATTGAGGAAGTCAAGGAAAAAATTACGGTCGTTGCAAGTAAGAGGCACCTACCATTTTATGGACACATCTACAGGATGCATCATGCCAAGCTGACAACCAGCTTCTCGTTTACTGGCTAAAGAGTAAGACTAAGTAACCCTGGTTGATGGAGGAACAGAAAGAGACTTAAAAGATCGGACATCTCTAAGGAGCATATTAAACAAATGTGGTTCCAGGACAAACCATCGAGAAGGAAGACGGGTACCCTCTGGATAAAGGAGAAGAATGAACAACACAGTTAAATACTGGGCAAACATCAAAACCTACCCCCAAAAGCATCAGATGAATATCGTGGTCCTTAGTCGACCTGTACGAAAGAAGAAGAAGAAGAACACTAACAGTATTGGCTGGAATCCTCTCCAAGTGAACCTCAAAGTGAACACTAAAGAAGACAAACACAATGATTATAAATAAGGCCACTCATAGATCAAGGCTTAAATAAAGATAGGTAATTAAGAAATTGACTAGGTGTGCCAGTTTTACCTTGGAAGTTCTGTCACCAGTGACAAAGACGTATCCATGAGGTAAAGGAAAGGAAAGCCATGAATAAGAAATCCTTCCAAAGTAAAAACAGCAAAAGACCTATTAAGCAGCATGTAGGACTACATAAACATAGAAAATAATAATAATAATAATAATAATAATAATAATAATAATAATAATAATAATAATAATAATAATAATAATAATAATAATAGTAATGTTAGTTGCTTTACGTCCTACTAGCTACTTTTACGGTTTTTCGGAGACGCCGAGGTGCCGGAATTTAGTCCTGCAGGAGTTCTTTTAAGTGCCAGTAAATCTACCGACACGAAGCTGACGTATTTGAACACCTTCAAATACCACCGGACTAAGCCAGGATCGAGCCTGCCAAGTTGGGGTCAGAAGGCCAGCGCCTCAACCCTCTGAGCCACGCAGCCCGGCAATATAAAAAAGCGGAAGGCATTTGTGGAGATACTTATTTGTCTGGAGTGTTCTTACGTATAGATGTGTTGGACACTGGGGAACTTTTGGAAGCAAGAGAGATATGGAGGTGAAGAAAAATGACCTAAACAAATATGATACAGAAGAAACACCAACATTTTCCAAGATATAGTTGAAATAAGATGCCTCATTAACGAGATTGAAAGAAGGAAGGTGGGTCACATTTTAGACACGATGACTTCTTTTGTAACATCCTCGAAGGAAAGTTTTGTTGACGAGAGGAGGAATAGAACGACCAAGATGTAGACCACGGCTCTAATTTAGAGTTAAATCGAACTGCTGAAGACAGTATTCTATGAACGCAGCGAACGAATGAATAAAGGTATTAACGGGCTTATGGAACATTCTTCTTGTTTGCCGATCATTCGATTCGCGTATTGTGAAATTTGGATTATTTTGTAATCGTACTTGTATTATTGTGCCATACACTTCTATTTTCAGCCATTCGAACGCAATATTGAATCAGAGCATTTACGGTGTGTTTAATTTGATCAATATATCTTATTGGAGGTATTCCACGGTTTTCAACCATCCCTTGTAGGATAAGTTTTTCAAAATCCTTCCTTCCTAATAATGTGCACAAAATATCTTACAATTCGTTTTTTCACTATAGAATTCACGTGCATTTTGATCTGCAGTTCAACAACTATCGACTGAACTGATCCATTATTGTCCATAATTGTTCTCGGAGTACTCAAAATGCCGCGGTGCCCCACTTCTTCTGCGTATCTATGTTGGCCGCCATTGACCTAGGGAACAGACTTCTTTGGTGGCCGCTTCTAACATGAAGTACGCCACTTGATGGATGTCATTGTCATTTCCTGCGTTAAGAGTCCATCGCCCTCCTTAAGGAGCACTTACGCCCGAAGCCGTTCACTCCTTCAGGCTGTCAGGTTATTTACTGCCACCCAACACTCGACACTGAGGCACTAGCTGTGCGATCTATTCCATTAGCGTAACAGAAAACACCTGCTTAGATATAAACATAACAGCTACAAAATAATGTGAGGGAGCAGTGCAACAAATATTTATAGGAGCTTCATTTACAGTATCAGTATTGAATATATAGTTAATAATAATAATGATGATGTTATTGGCTTTAAAACCTTTTCCGGTCCAACGTCGAAGTCACCTCGACATTATATTTCGTTCTATTTAAGAAGTTATTTATTGAACTTCTTTGACCTCATTGAGGTCGATCGATATCCCTGAAGTTTCTAGAGCAAATTTTTGTGCACAAAGGAAACCGTTCTGTTATCTCCTTGGAAATAATACGAGATATATTATGTAGCCGTGTATCGTCATGGTTACACGCGGCCTGTCAGCTGTGTTTTGTTTACATTGAGTAGTGTGCACACGTGTTGCACTAGGGGTGTTTATCTGTGAATGCGAATTGTCTCAGTTAAATTTGCGATATAAAAGCGGTAAATATGAATGAAGGATAAATACGTATGAACGTTTATTTAGACAGCAGTGACGATGATTATTTATTTGAATTACACGAAGAGTTTACAGAACTGTCAAGTGAAGATGGAGGTGTAGTGAACTCCAGTATTGCAAGTGAAACTTCAATGACTGGACCTGTGCGTAAAAAGCACGGAATGATCCCGGACAATCATATGCTGTTTCTGAAGATTCAGAAGTTTTAGTAACTGCTACAAAAGCAAGAAGGCGCACGAGGATAATGGGCCGGGGTGGAGGAGAGGATACGGCACACGGCAATGATAACTCTTCTCAGGTCAGTGTTGACCATTTGAGTAACAGTGATGCTGAAAGTACTTCCCCACATACAAATGGGAATGCAAACGACAATAGTGTTTACCGGAATGTAACATTTCATGATAGTGAGCCTTCTAGACTAAGTTATTCATCAGGTCAGGAAACTAGAGGACCGTAGGTTCCTCCTAGCTGCATAACTCCATTATTTTTGTTATTTCGGTAAAAATGTAGCCCGGCTGTCATGTTATTTGTAATGTTATATTAAATTGGAAATAATGAAATCTTACTTGGAGAGCCTCTCAGAGGAGAGATGTGATTATTGCGAAGTCCAGGAACCCACCATCCCGCCCGAAGAAGTATACTTAATTTTATAACCTAATGAAGACTGTTACGCGCTATTTTCATTTCTGAAATAGGTATTTGCATCCCTATTGGCTAATGAAATTGCAACGTGTTGTCGTTGCAGTCAATTATGTTAATCATAATCCGTCACCAACCCCAGCACAATATCAATCAATCAATCAATCAATCAATCAATCAATCAATCAATCAATCAATCAATTAATCAATCAATCAATCAATCAATCAATCAATCAATCAATCAATCCTGATCTGCATTTAGGGCAGTCGCCCAGGTGGCGGAATCCCTATCTGTTATTTTCCTAACCTTTTCCTAAATGATTTCAAAGAAATTGGAAATTTACTGAAAGTCTCCCTTGGTAAGTTATTCTAATTCCTAATTCCCCTTCCTATAATTGAATATTTGCCCCAATTTGTCCTCTTGAATTCCAACTTTATCTTCATATTGTGATCTTTCCTACTTTTATAAACGCCACTCAAACTTATTCGTCTACTAATGTCATTCCACTCCATCTCTCCACTGACAGTTCGGAACATACCACTTAGTCGAGCAGCTCTTCTTCTTTCTCTCAATTCTTCCCAACCCAAACTTTGCAACATTTTTGTAACGCTACTCTTTTGTCGGAAATCACCCAGAACAAATCGAGCTGCTTTTCTTTGGATTTTTTCCAGTTCTTGAATCAGGTAATCCTGGTGAGGGCCCGATACACTGGAACCATACTCTAGTTGGGGTCTTACCAGAGACTTATATGCCCTCTCCTTTACATCCTTACTACAACCCCTAAACACCCTCATAACCATGTGCAGAGATCTGTACCCTTTATTTACAATCCCATTTATGTGATTACCCCAATGAAGATCTTTCCTTATATTAACACCTAGATACTTACAATGATCCCCAAAACGAACTTTCACTCCATCAACGCAGTAATTAAAACTAAGGGGACTTTTCCTATTTGTGAAACTCACAACCTGACTTTTAACCCCGTTTATCAACATACCATTGCCTGCTGTCCATCTCACAACATTTTCGAGGTCACGCTGCAGTTGCTCACAATCTTGTAACATTTATCACTCTATAGAGAATAACATCATCCGCAAAAAGCCTTACCTCCGATTCCACTCATTTACTCATATCATTTATATATATAAGAAAACATAAAGTTCCGATAACACTGTCCTGAGGAACTCCCCTCTTAATTATTACAGGGTCAGATAAAGCTTCACCCACTCTAACTCTCTGAGATCTATTTTCTAGAAATATAGCAACCCATTCAGTCACTCTTTTGTCTAGTCCAATTGCACTCATTTTTGCCAGTAGTCTCCCATGATCCACCCTATCAAATGCTTTAGACAGGTCAATCGCGATACAGTCCATTTGACCTCCAGAATCCAAGATATCTGCTATATCTTGCTGGAATCCTACAAGGTGAGCTTCAGCGGAATAACATTTCCTAAAACCGAATTGCCTTCTATCGAACCAGTTATTAATTTCACAAACATGTCTAATATAATCGGAAAGAATGCCTTCCCAAAGCTTACATAGAATGCACGTCAGACGTACTGGCCTGTAATTTTCAGCTTTATGTCTATCACCCTTTCTTTGATACACAGTATCTGGTATAGCTCTTCCGACCAAACAATAATCAAATATGTACTTCAGATATGGTACTATATCCCAACCCCTTGTCTTTAGTATATCCCCAGAAATCTGATCAATTCCAGCCACTTTTCTAGTTTTCAACTTTTGTATCTGATTTTAAATGTAGTTGTTATCATATGTACATTTTAATATCTTTGGCCTTAGTCTCCTCATCTATCTGGACATTATCCTTGTAACCAACAATCTTTACATACTGCTGACTGAATACTTTTGCCTTTTTAAGGTCCTCACATACACACTCTCCTTGTTCATTTATTATTCCTGGAATGTCCTTCTTGGAACCTGTTTCTGCCTTAAAATACCTATACATACCCTGCCATTTTTCACCAAAATTTGTATGACTGCCAATTATGCTTGCCATCATGTTATCCTTAGCTGCCTTCTTTGCTAGATTCAATTTTCTAGTAAGTTCCTTCAATTTCTCCTTACTTCCACAGCCATTTCTAACTCTATTTCTTTCCAGTCTGCACCTCATTCTTAGTCTCTTTATTTCTCTATTATAATAAGGCGGGTCTTTACCATTCCTTACCACCCTTAAAGGTACAAACCTGTTTTCGCATTCCTCAACAATTTCTTTAAACCCATCCCAGCGTCTGTTTACATTTTTATTTACCGTTTTCCACCGATCATAGTTATTTTTTAAAAACTGCCTCATGCCTGCTTTATCAGCCATATGGTACTGCCTTATAGTCCTACTTTTAAGAGCTTCCTTTCTATCACATTAATTTTTAACTACGACAAAAACAGCTTCTTGAAAACTAATACCATCTATTACTGTACTTCAGTTTCCCTATAGAGCTCATCTGGTTTTATCAGCACCACATCCAGGATATTTTTCCCTCTGGTTGGTTCCATCACTTTCTGAATCAGCTGTCCTTCCAATATTAACTTATTTGCCTTTTGTTGGTCATGCT
Source organism: Anabrus simplex (assembly GCF_040414725.1). Lineage (NCBI taxonomy): Eukaryota > Metazoa > Arthropoda > Insecta > Orthoptera > Tettigoniidae > Anabrus > Anabrus simplex. The sequence goes on along the minus strand of NC_090265.1, from coordinate 367,397,397 downwards.
TCCTGTCGTTCGCATTTCCTTCCCAATTGATATCTGGCAAATTCAGATCTCCCGCTACAATCACATTTCTTTCCATGTCGTTTCCCACATAGCCGACTATCCTATCAAATAATTCCGATTCCGCGTCAGTGCTACCCTTTCCAGGTCTGTACACTCCAAGTTGCCTATTATCTTTAGAAATGAGCCTTACACCTAGATTTTCATGTGTCTCATCTTTAGCTTTTTCGTAGCTTACAAATTCTTCTTTCACCAGAATGAAAACTCCCCCTCCTACCATTCCTATCCTATCTCTACGATACCCACTCCAGTGCCGTGAGAAACTTTCTGCATCCATTATATCATTTCTCAGCCATGATTCAACTCCTATTACAATATCTGGTAAATATATATCTGTTAAATTACTTAATTCTAATCCTTTCTTTATAATACTTCTACAGTTCTACAGTTCAACACTAACAATTTTATGTCATCCCTACTTTATTTCCAGTTCCCTGTTCCCTTATCACCGCTCCCTAGGCCACCCCGTTTCCCTGAATGTACCTCCCTATTACCCTTCCAAACAAATTTCCTAACTTAAACGTACCACTGCGGTTTAAGTGAAGGCCATCAGAGCGCAGATCTCTTTCTCCTACTCACCCACTAGGATCTAGAAATTTCACTCCCAGTTTCCCACATACCCACTCCATAGTCTCATTTAACTGATTATCTTATCAACCAGTCAGTATCCCTCCTACACAGTATTCCACTAATAACAATCTCCGCTTTCTTAAACTTCACCCGTGCTGCATTTACCAGATCCCACACATCTCCAACTATGTTGGTACTTAGATCAGCTTGCCTTACGTTGTAGGTACCAACGTGAAACACTACCACCTTCTCCTTACCCTCCTCCCTCTCTTCTACTTTCCTCAACGTCTGCCTCAACCTAATTTCTGGATAACATTCTACTCTGGTTCCCTTTCCTCCACACACTTTCTCCACGTGTCTAACGATGGAATCCCCCATGACCAGAGCCTCAACCCTACCCACCTCATTTGATCCCCTCCCCTCCTGGTCAGCCCTATCTTTCCTGATAGCTGCAGAAGCTACTTTCTCCTCCCTTTTCTCCTTCCCAAGACCCTGTTCCACCTGTCTTTTCCTATCCTATACTCTACATTTCCCTTTCCTACCTTTTCCCTTCCTCCTACTTCCACACATCTCAGCAACAGTTCCCTGTCCCTCGTCTTCCCTTTGTTGTTCTACCTGGAGTGACTCGTACCGATTCCGCACAGACACCTGTCCTGAATTCTGATCCTGAATAGAGCCCTTAGCCTGCAATCTCCTTCCCCTTAGAACATTAGACTACCTGTCTTCTACAACTCCCCCCTTTCCTTCCCCTCCCTCTTGTACACCTACTGTAACCTGTACATAGTTTGAGGGAGTCCTACCTTCCTGTCTTCTGTGAGAATCCTAATTATCTCCCTCAAACTCTCCAACTCCTCCCTCATACCCCTCAATGCCTCGCCACACCCACAGTTCGTACACTCGCGCTCCTTAGCCATTCTTTACGGAAAAAATGAAAATAAAAATAAAATAACTTATTTGCAAAAAATAAATGAACGGAGGGATATATTGTCTGGGATAGTACTCAAAGATCACACAACAATAAGGAAAATTAATATACGACTACACTACAATACTACTTAGTCGTACTCTATTTTTTATCCTACAACCCCTAACAGGATAAAAACTGCTGTTAATTACTGAATATCGAAAGTAATACACAAGAAATACACAATTCCAAACTGCAATTAAGCCTATCCTAATTACAACAACAGAATTTTAGTAAGAGTTTCTACGGATACCTCTACTGCACCAGTACTACACAAATATTTTACAATAATAAAATAAGCACACTAAATTCTAATAGGATATTACTCGTATAGTACTGTACAGTACACTACAGTAATTTTTAAACTACTTTCAGACGTATCCTAATTACGATACCGGTACCGTATGTCACTACTAAGCACAAACCGAAATTAAATTTGCAAGAGCTACTGTACTCAAAGATTACCAACAAAGCTAAATGCTTAGACAAATTATTATTAGTACTACGCTCTAATAGATACACACGAAGTATAACACACGAATATAGCAGACAAGATACGGCACTATCTAAATGTAGGCTACTGTATCTATACTACTGTGTATCTACACTACAATTTTCAGCTGAAGTGTGGTTATATGAACTTTTACCGCTGGTGGATTAGTATTATTTTTCCTACTACGTGGGACGGAGAATAAAAGTGTCCTTAAATGCTGAGAATAAATAAAAGCACAAGAATATGTCTTGTCCAGATCCTATTCTTAACCGTCCTCACAGCAAGAACTTTCTTGAGGTCCAGGGCTAGCACCGGCGAATAGGAGTGCTATGTCTGTGAATTCTTATTATCTTTGTCAATATGACTAGTTCCTAAGTACAGAGGTTGTCAGCACTGAGCACCATTTGACAACATCCTTCCCTAGAAGGCCACGAGCGTGTAAACAAACGACAATCGTTGCGCGGGTGTGAAAATCTTGACAGCCGGGCTAAAGTATTAATGTTATTTTTCACTCCTGCATTATGACGTTTGTATAAACCTGTAAGAAACTCACAAGACTCATGTTTATGTAATATAATAATCATAATAATATTGTAATTATAGTTACTAATAAAGTTCTGAGTTTCAACTGACTAGGTAAAAATGTGCAAAATTAATTTGGACCAGACTGTTGGAACATGTGAGAGAAAATTGGACTGCAAAGAGTGTCTCACTAACAAATTTTTACGGTTTTCGGAGACGCCGAGGTGCCGGAATGTAGTCCAGCAGGAGTTCTTTTACGTGCCAGTAAATCTGCCAACACGAGGCTGTCGAATTTGAGCACCTCTAAATACCATCGGACTGAGCCAGGATCGAACCTGCCAAGTTGGGTTCATACGGCCAGCGCCTCAACCGTCTGAGCCACTCAGCCCGGTAAAGATATAGTTATCGGTGAGTTTGGTATGATTCAAAAGTATTTTGTGAATGGTCATTTTAAGAGGGCATGTTCTTCTACCATACTTATCTTGAATTTTATTACACACTTCAGAGACCACATGGCTAGAATTACTCGCGACAAAAGATCTTGTAATAATGCCTAAAACGTTGCTCCTCATAGCCTACGAGAATGTGCACTGACGTACGTATTCATCGTTCATTCGGCCATGCATCAAGTCGCCTGCAATGTTAATCGCACCTTTAAATAATATGTCTAATCTAAACAAATACATTATAAATATACAGGATGTAACAATTAAGTCCAACGTTTAGGACCCGTTCCTCACACGTAGAAGAAGAAAACATGTTGTATGGACGCTAGGGGCTTTACGTCGCACCGACACAGAGAGGTCTTATGGCGACGATGGGATTAGAAAGGCCTAGGAATGGGAAGGAAGCGGCCGTGGCCTTAATTAAGGTACAGCCCCAGAATTTTCCTGGTGTGAAAATGGGAAACCACGGAAAACCATCTTCAGGGCTGCCGACAGTGGGGTTCGAACCCAGTATCTCCCGGATGCAAGCTCACAGCTGCGCGCCTCTAACCGCATGGCCAGCTCCATATTAGGACTCATTTTCCACAATTATACATAGCACACTAATCATGGGAAACACACAAGGGCAGAACGTTCCAGCATACCGCATGAAAAGCTTCCTAATACGAAATATTCAAAATGCCCTCCGTTAGCATTGTCATGCATCAACCTCCGGTCGTATTGAATCCAGATGCCCCGATGTATCCCTAGAGTCTACCAGATGGTTAATTTTGTTCGTATATTAATATGATCCAAGAGCTTGCGTAGTTGAAACATTTATATCGATCGATGTGCTGTGATCCAGAAAAGAATACAAAAAACTGCAAGAACTTCCATAAATTTTCCTTTCTTCTCTCTTTTTTTTTTTACAATCTCACCGACAGAGACAGGTGTTATGATGACGATGGGACAGGCAAGGGCTAGGGTTGGAAGGAAGTGGCCGTGGCCTTAATTAAGGCACAGCCTCAACATTTGTCTAGTATGAAAATGGGAAACCACGGACAACCATCTTCAGAGCTGCCGACAGTAGGGTTCGAACCCACCATCTCCCGAATGCATGCATTTTTCCTTCTCGACTTGAGCCTTCTCAACGAGATAACGGAATAGTAACATATTTAACAAGCGACTTTCACATGAAAACATAACAAGATGTCAGTTAATCTCACTAAATGTTTCTACGAGCGAGAACCTACACTACACGGAAAGGAATAAAACGAATATACACACTTCTTGTCGTCTCGATAAAGGGCTGCAATTCACAGGCAAGATCCGCAAAGGACAATTCAGTATAACGTATTAAATACATATATTTCCAGGAGCACTTTCACCCATCATTTCGTCATAGGATTGGCAAGGATTATAGCTTCTCTAAAAGAAAGACTTCCACCTACAGTTATGATCAACGATGTTGTAATACCATTACAAAAGTCTGTGAAATGATTTCGGGTCATTAAACTTTAGATTGGGCCGCCTCTGTGGTGTAGTGGTTAGCGTGATTAGCTGCCACCCCCGGAGGTGCGGGTTCGATTCCCGGCTCTGCCACGAAATTTGAAAAGTGGTACGAGGGCTGGAACGGGGTCCACTCAGCCTCGGGAGGTCAACTGAGTAGAGGTGAGTTCGATTCCCACCTCAGCCATCCTCGAAGTGGTTTTCCGTGGTTTCCCACTTCTCCTCCAGGCGAATGCCGGGATGGTACCTAACTTAAGGCCACGGCCGCTTCCTTCCCTCTTCCATGCCTATCCCTTCCAATCTTCCCATCCCTCCACAAGGCCCCTGTTCAGCATAGCAGGTGAGGCCGCCTGGGCGAGGTACTGGTTATACTCCCCAGTTGTATCCCCCGACCAAGAGTCTGAAGCTCCAGGACACTGCCCTTGAGGCGGTAGAGGTGGGATCCCTCGCTAAGTCCGAGGGAAAAACCAAACCTGGAGGGTAAACAGATGATGATGATGATGATGATGAAACTTTAGATTGGTATGAATACATAACCGATACTTTCTGGGAAGCATACACTACGCTCCACCCTCTCAACCATTCACACATATTCAATTACTGTGAGTTAGTATTAATTGATGCTATTGAGGAAAAAAAAAAGTAACTACATAAGGCAATGAACTCTTTCTCACCGGGCGAGTTGGCCGTGCGCGTAGAGGCGTGCGGCCGTGAGCTTGCATCCGGGAGATAGTAGGTTCGAATCCCACTATCGGCAGCCCTGAAGATGGTTTTCCGTGGTTTCCCATTTTCACACCAGGCAAATACTGGGGCTGTACCTTAATTAAGGCCACGGCCGCTTCATTCCAACTCCTAGGCCTTTCCTATCCCATCGTCGCCATAAGACCTATCTGTGTCGGTGCGACGTAAAGCCCCTAGCAAAAAAAGAACTCTTTCTCCGTTTTATTTTTACGCTCAGTAACGGAGTCCCACTTACATTTGACAGGCGAGGGTCTCCTTGGAAACATCTTGGTGAACGAAATGAAATTCGATGGGGAGATATCAATACTAATGGGTATTATGGAAGAAAGAAAGTAGAACAGGCTGAGTCAGCAAAGAGGATGCATCTGGATATGTTAAAAGTTAACAATATTCGGAAAAGGGGAGATAACGGGGAAGAGATAGGAGATTTTAAACTGTTCTTGAGAGTTGTTAAGGAAAGGGACGAACAGAATGTCGAGTCGGACAGTTAATCAGGAATATTAATGCATACTCTATAGTTTCTGTTAAGCACGTAAATGAGCATATGATATGGGTAAATTTAGCTGTTCGAGAAATTTGGATGAGAATTGTCTGAAGTCTATACACCATGTGAAGGTACAGATGAGGATCAAGTTGAAAAATTATATGAAACTCTGAGTGACATTGTGGTCAGGGTCAACATCAAGAGTAGGATAGTGCTAATGGGTGCATTCAGTTTGATGGAAATAGAACTGAAACATAACAGAAGGTGGTGGGTAAATGTGGAGAAGATATGGAAGCTAACAGGAATAGGAAGCGTTTACTAGACTTCTGTGATAGTGTTATGGGTCCAGCACTTACGAATACATTCTTCAAGCATAAGGCTATTCACCGCTACACATGGAGGGAAGGGGTGCTAGATCCATTTTAGAATACATCATAATCGACTTTGAATTCAGGAAATCTGTTAGGAATGTGCGGATATTCCGGGGATTATGCGATGACACAGACCCCTATGTGATCTGTAGTGAACTAAGTATATATAAGCATAGGATAGAGACAGTTAAATCTGTCTGCTTCAGACGAGTAAGTGTAGAAAATCTCCACAACGAGGATATTGGACAGAAGTACACGTATATGATTAGTGAAAGCTTCCAAACAATAGACAGTAACCACATTCAAAATATATCAAGTAGAAAGAAAATGGCTGGAATGTGTCCTTAATTAAGGTACGGAAAGCACGGAAATCCATCTTGAGGACTACTGACAGTGGAGTTCGAACCCACTCTTTTCCGAAATGAAGCTAACAGGTACGTGTCCAAAAGCGCGTAGCCAACTAGGCAATTCATATTATTATTATTATTATTATTATTATTATTATTATTATTATTATTCTGTCCTTGGATTTTTAGTTCTGTTACGATGCAGTTCGCTGGGCTATAGAAGAGCTCAGTGTTGCTTGTCTGGCGAGAACAACTCCTTGTTCGCTCCTCTTGCACCATATAAGTTCTCCAAGTAATGTTTAGTGAATGTCCGCTTATATGTCAACACCACGAGCTGTCGTTTTCTTCTGACGATGACCATTACGGAAAGTTACGGCCCTATTACACCGTCGTTCCGGCTCTCCATGATCGAATTCGTTCCTCAATCTTACGAGTTGATGAAGGAGATAACCGCTACATTGACAAATATGTCAACCTATTTAAGATCATAAAACAATAAAGGTACACCAAAGCGCGTGTACTTGGGAACGATGGTAGTATTTATATTGCAAACAACAGGATGTTTAGTCCAGTAGGCTGACAAAGAGATATCTCTTACATTTTGTTATAGTTAGGTGAAAATGACTCTTATTTTCAGCGTTAGCATGATCGCGGTTTCATATCATCGGTTACGACCACACTCTGTACCAATATTAAGTAGTTTATGAATTTAATTCATAAGAGCTGCCTAATTGAACCGGTTAAATGTTCTCTGTCCACCTGGGTTTGATTCCCCGTCAAGTAATCAAAAAACATTTAGAAATGAGATTTGCGCTTCTGGAGTTATACACAGCCCTAAGGATCACTAAGCCTAGTAAAAATGAGTACCAGAGTAATTTCTGAAGGAACAGATGACCGATAATCGAGATAAAATTGTTATCCATCTTGGTGCCGATGTTACAAGTAGTGGAAACCTTTGTTTTACACTAGTTCACGAGCTCACAATGGTCTGTACAGAAATGACTTTGCTTGTATTTCATTTATGAGATTTTGGACGGGATGGAGTCCATTGGTTTGTTAGACAGCAATCCTGGAGGTACTTTCCGTGGTTTTCCATGCCCACACGACAGGGCTAAACCATAATTAAGACCAAAACTACTGACAAAGAATATTAACGAAGTACCTGACGTGTATTTATATAATTGTTTGTAAATAGCCATAAATGATCCAATAGCTGGCAGTAACGTAGGTTGTATTTGCAGACTATTTGTTCGTAAAAGGTGAACAGTTAGAAGTTATTCGTGCCTGCAGCAGTATACTTTTGTGGCAGTGCACTTGAACGCTATCTGTCTGATACCAAAGTGGTTGTTTATGTTTGTGAGTGTATACTGTGATCAGTAATTAGCGAATTCTTGAGTATGCGTTTGTGTTTTTTTCACAATCGGAATTGACGCAAATAAAGGTTAAGAGGTTTTACATCAGACTGAATTGCTGTCTATCACGTGAATTACACGAGTACAGAAGAGAAACTGCAACCACTGTTACAGTTTGATCAAAAAACTTGACGACGCCACTATAACTGAAATCCTGGAGAATTAAGAACTTGTGCAAATGACTTACGAGGAAGCTACTGATGTCAAGGCTGCCCCCAGAATTAGTTCCATAACAGCAAGGTATACGCATTAATCCACTGTGCCATCTTTCAAGACTTAGTCCCATAAGAGCAATGTATTAGCCGCTATGCCAGGTCCACAGACTTAGTCCCTTAAGAGCAATTGGCCCTAGGTTATAACTTGTAAGACCCTCAGGAAATTTCAGTTGCAAACAGAAGCCATGAAGCGCATTAGCCCCTAGGTCTCTACCCTTCTGCATTATACCTCGAGAGAGAAGTACCTCGACTAGCTACCCGTTCCAACCTACCGCGTTATACCCACCCCTCCACCTCAATGAAGTGGCGGCTGAACTCTCCAAAAACCACACTATTCATCTATATATCTATAGTGGTCCCCATGAAGTGCTTTCATTCTATCAACGCAGTAATTAAATCTACTAGGACTCTTCCTCTTGGTGAAACAACCTGATTATACATCCCGTTTACCATAATTGCTGTGGAATTTCCAGTTTTGCCTGGAAATCGGACCATAGTGACGTGAATTTTCATTCAAAAGTTAGTACATGCATTGCCCTGGATTCAACCACTGCCATCTTAATGAGAACCCGGTGACTATGTCACTCGGCTATCACTCTCACACTGCGCGAAAATCCATGTCGCTTTCGGACATGGAGGGTACTAAGATCACGGAGTGTCTTTCAGCCGAAAAAATATGGTAATGGAGCATAGTGAAGGACAATGCCAATACTCCTTCATCGAGTACAGCTGAGATGTAATGTTAATTGGCTCCTCTTGCTCTGCTGTTCCATTAACAAAGCACTGTCCGACTCCGTTCCCTTCAGAAAAATGAATAAACCAATCCAGTAGGGAAGATTTTGGCACCTAATAAGCTGCTGCGCTCGAGTGTGTTTGAAAGAGCAAAGCCAAATCGTAACCATCTCCATAAAGGCTATGAAGGCCCTTGGAGGAGGGGAAGGCAAAGGCTACTTCTATCCAAACCTCGGTACTAAATGGGATAGAGAGGCTAGTTCCATGCCCGGCCGCCTTTAACCACTGGTGCTCGTTTCTGGTGTTAAGTCCCGTTTGTAAATTTCTTGACTTCTTGACTGACAGCTCGCACGAGTGTGTTTGTAAAATGTCTAAATATGGGCCGCGGATGCACATTGCTGACCATAGTGCGCTGATCTAAGTGAGGAGTATGTCGATGATTCTACTGTAAAGTTTTCTGCAAGGAATCTTCTTTGCACAGGCAAGCCTCGATCAATATCGACTGACCCTTGACGTATTAGATAAAGAGTTATTCCACAGGGACTGGTTACTACCGATCAAAATGTATTTGACAGAGAAGTTTTATTAACATGACATGACAGAGAAGTTGTGTTAACGTGACATCATTTTTAGGAGGGATTCGCTTTGTGTTGCACTCCCCCATGATGCGCGAGCTTTCTCTGACAGCCATTCCAATTGCCTTGCATCTTTCCATTGCAAACTTCAAAGGACTCTACACATTCCTTTCAGTGGCTGACAAGCCATTCTGCAACACATATCGGTTTTTCTCATTGGATATTGTTATTCGGACGACGATAGTAAACAAGACTTAAAGCAGTCAGAGAGCTGATTTATCTCGTAAATAATTTGAAAAATTGAAAGAAAATATAACGAGTTCTGATTGTATAAATACTGAAAGCCGGAATTCTGGATAACTACAGTACATTTATTCAACAATCTGTTACAGTAGTAAAGTACAAATATGACATTTTACATCCAGGTGGTGGTGATTATTTTAATGAAAAATAATTTATTAGCTCTAATTACAAAGATAATCAAGTGATCCGAATATTATAAGAATGAGTATATCGGTAAAAGAAAGGCGAGGTCCATGATACGCTTCGAAATGAAATATTTCCATGGCTTCGTAAGCCATCTGCTGGAATCAGATTAGCTCTACATCGCACTGACACAGATAGGTCATATGGTGACGATGGGACAGACAGACAGACAGACAGACAGACAGACAGACAGACAGACAGACAGACAGACAGACAGACAGACAGACAGACAGACAGACAGACAGACAGACAGACAGACAGACAGACAGACAGACAGACAGACAGACAGACAGACAGACAGACAGACAGACAGACAGACAGGTTAAAAACTACTGATATGTTTTAAATTGGCTTGAAACGAATACATATCACAAAACTTGCGTATGAAATATTACATGTACAATATGAGGTACAACTAAAGCCGGAAAAATCCACGGACAAAAACGTATATTTTTAGAGCGGACATGCTTTCAAGTACTATTTCGTTTTATGAATGTTCAATTAAAAGTGATAATGCATCATACTGAAGTTTGGTTAACATCAGGCTGCCTGTTATTTTCGAACGGTGTATCGATTTACCATCTCAATAAATTCCTTACTTATTTCTATGATTGATTAGAATACTTGACCTAGCTGCCAGTTTGAACACGCTCCTATCCAACAAGGTTCGCAAATGTTAAGTACCGACCGACCGACCGACCGACCGACCGACCGACCGACCGACCGACCGACCGACCGACCGACCGACCGACCGACCGACCTCACTGTTCAAGGTATATCTACACTACGATAATTTAAGGAGGTGCCGCTTTGCTTCCTGTCTGTGGGCCGATACGTACGTTCATCACATTAATCTACAAAATGGGACTGTAATTCAGTGGAAACTAAAGCAATGCCATGCGCTAATGACACATTCCCAACTAATCACTGCCGTAATGATGAATGATTTCACTCAATTCGGCCCATGTACCATGTGTTCTGTATCAGAGGTGTCATTAGCCGTTACATTACTGACTAACATGACTATAGTTCATCTAGAAGATGGGTTCTGTAATAATAGTCTAAGTTTCCGTGGCCAAAAGTGATCGATTGGAAAGATGATACGTAATTAAAATATCTATATATTTAAAACACAAGGCTATTTCTTTGGGCAGTTCACCTATTGTTTCTACTCATCCGATTTAAGTAATTCCTTTTTAGCTAAGAGTTTTTCCCTATTAATATATGATTACAAATTGTAAACTGATAATCTGTATATATAAAACGATAATGTGTATGTTTAAAACAACTCAAGCTTTTAAACCATAGGGAGTTAAAAGGTGCAGTTTGTACGAAAAACAATCTTGCAAATTTTCTCAGTAGTTCGTTCGTTCGTAATCTGGTTACCCTCCAGGGTCGGTTTTTCCCTCGGACTCAGCGAGGGATCCCACCTCTACCACCTCAAGGGCAGTGTCCTGGAGACTCAGACTTTGGGTCGGGGATACAACTGGGGAGAATGACCAGTACCTCGCCCAAGCGGCCTCACCTGCTATTTTGAACAGGGGCCTTGTAGAGGGATGGGAAAATTGGATGGGACAGGCAAGGAAGAGGGAAGGAAACGGCCGTGGCCTTAAGTTAGGTACCATCCCGGCATTTGCCTGGAGAAGTGGGAAACCACGGAAAACCACTTCCAGGATGGCTGAGGTGGGAATCGAACCCACCTCTACTCAGTTGACCTCCCGAGGCTGAGTGGACCCCGTTCCAGCCCTCGTACCACTTTTCAAATTTCGTGGCAGAGCCGGGAATCGAACCCGGACCTCCGGGGGTGGCAGCTAATCACGCTAACCACTACACCACAGAGGCGGACCTTTCTCAGTAGTACAGGAAAAATCTTGCATTTCTTGAAATGTCAACGGAAATATATTTATTTTCAAGACCAAATCATTAAATAATCACTCCTGTAATTGCAATACATTCTATACTTACCATGTTGCTATGCGACTAACACTTTCATTCTCTGACCTTCCAGAGCTTCAGAATATACTCAACAGATGGCAGAACGTTCCTAATAACTTATAGAACTGAGAAAACAGTCGACGTAGCCTATGTACAGACGGGAAGGTATCAAGTCGATTAGACTTCTGTACGACCATTAATAAAGTGTTGTGGCGAACTCTTGAAACAGTGGGTAGTTTACCAGTATTCACCTACGGCCAGTTGTATGTTGCACTATCTCGGACAAGAATCGTTTGAAAATGTTAAGATCCAGATACGACCGAATGGTTGAAGCACAGAGAATATTTTATGGAAAGAAGTGTTATAAACTAAATTACCGGTAAGAAATGTTCATAAAACTATCGAAAAAGGGCAGGCGAAGCACTGTGACTGCGACAGGCATATCAAGACGACTACCGAGCTCGATAGCTGCAGTCGCTTAAGTGCGGCCAGTATCCAGTAATCGGGAGATAGTGGGTTCGAGCCCCACTGTCGGCAACCCAGAAGATGGTTTTCCGTTGTTTCCCATTTTCACACCAGGCAAATGTTGGGGCTGCATGTTAAGGCCACGGCCGCTTCGTTCTCATTTCTAGGCCTTTCCCAAGGTCTGTCTAGGGAGGTCTGGTCACGCTACCACAATCCTTTGCGGTGGCGGCCATATTGGGTCTTAAATATCGTTGTTAAGTGGGCGTGCCCGATGTAATGATGTGAGTTATTACTTGTATTTTGAAGGAAAATGGGATACTGTGCCGCATCAAATTGTCAAAATAAGACAACTGACAGAATTAGAGTGCTTCGCTTCCCGAGCGATAAGCAAAGGAGAGCACAGTGGGTAGGCGTGACAAATGGAAATCTACAGATAATACCGTCTTGTGCGCGATTAGTGAAGTTATACACTCGTATTATTCCTGAATAATAATATGTTTATATGAACGATGTTTTATATTTATATGTATTTTCTTCTAGCATAATTTTGAAGAATCGCAATTTGAACTAAAGAGGGCAGATAGACGGAGACTACTCAAGTGGAATTCCATCCCAACAATTTTCGACGTCCCTAATCCACCCAAGTCTTTGACATATGATAGGAAACCTCCCTAAAGAAAGGGAATTGTCTTTCAAAACAAGCAAGGAAAGTAACAGGAAATGTGTAATAGTAGTATTGATGTTTATGAAAATTCCCTTTTCATGTGTCCGGCTCCATGGCTAAATCGTTACCGTGCTGGCCTTTGGTCATAGGGGACCCGGGTTCGATTCCCGGCAAGGTCGGGAGATTTTTTGCTTTACGTTGCACCGACACAGATATGTCTTACGGCGACGATGGGATAGGAAAGGCCTAGGAATTGGAAGGAAGCGGCCGTGGCCTTAATTAAGGTACAGCCCCGGCATTTGCCTGGTGTGAAAATGGGAAACCACGGAAAACCATCTTCTGGGTTGCCGACAGTGGGGCTCGAACCCACTATCTCCCGATTACTGAATACTGGCCGCACTTAAGCGACTGCAACTATCGAGCTCGGTGGTCAGGAATTTTAACCGTAATTGGTTAATTTCGCTGGTCTATCTCTTCAAACCAACAATTTGTGTCCAGCTTGCCATCATTTCAACAATAATTGTTAATAGCAGTCTTATACGGTACTGTAGTTATTATTTACAGCTATATCTCATTCATCTTAAATGCTCTATAGAATACATTATATGGCTGGACAAATACTTAAAGATCACAACACTCGCTCTAACCAAGTACTATAATTTAACGTACCGTAGCCTAACATAATATCCTAATGTAATCCCTAAAATAGCCTAACCTAGGTTAACTCAACAGAATAGTGACTGAATTTCTATTTTTCTATTTTTTAAGGAATCGTGTCCACCAATGGCTTTTATTTTCTTAACTATTATTATTATTATTATTATTATTATTATTATTATTATTATTATTATTATTATTATTATTATATGCATGCATGCATGCATGTTAGGACTCAGTTAAGAGCCTCGTGGTCGCCAACCCACGCTCCCTAGTTAGGAGCTCCTGACGCCCCTTTCAGTCACCTCTTATGACAGGCAGGGGATACCGTGGGTGTTGTTCTATTGCCCCCACCCACAGGGAGAAATCAATTTGGGTTGTGACTACGAGGCCCTTAGCTGAGTCTTTATATTGTTTTCACTTACTTGTGTTAGGCTCTCACCTATTCTAGCCCATCCGACCTCCCCTGGTCAACACTTGTTCTTTTCCGACCGCGACGGCATTAGCGCATTCGAGGCCTAGGAAGTTTTTCATTTCCACGCACTTTGTGGCCTTCATCTTTCTTTTGCCGATACCTTCATTTTTCGAAGTGTTGGGCCCCTTCCATTTGTTTTTTTCTGATTAGTGTTTATAGAGGATGGTTGCCCAGTTGTACTTCCTCTTAAAACAATAATCACCACCAACACTTGGTACTATACAGCTGCATGGGTTATCAATAAACTAGTTAAGAGTAACTAAGAACATCACTCTTGTTGCACATGTGCAGAGTACTTTTGCCTTCGAACCCAAAGAAATACCACATGAATGGATAACAACAGTTACCATACATAATTTAATGCCTCAACTCAAGAGGCATTCGGTGTTTGTCAACATACTGGAGTAATCTTTTAGAAACGCAGTATCGGTAATTACTTTCTTAATAAAAAAAAACGCTGAAGGTAGTTTATTACAACTGTCTTTTAGTACTTTAAGTACAGTACTTCAAGTTCAGTATTTCATGTACCGGTAACCATAATATGACACAGACAGGTACTGCACAGATTCCTATGTTTCTGTCAATAAGATTACGTATTTGACAGATGATATTAATAAGAAACACAGTAAGACAAAATTGTAAGGAAGTGAAAGAGTAGGACATGAGCTTTTCTGTTGATTCTTGTTTCTAAAAAAAAAAAAAAAAAAAATATATATATATATCAGGCTCTGTTAATTATCTTCCTATTCAAATAGCTGTGAATGTATTAATATCATTTGAGTGTTATACAGTTATATATACATGAACAGTAGATGACCAATTAAATTCTTTATGAAAAATAGTAGGATTTGGTTTTTATTTCAATGTACGGCACTGAAATCCTCTAAATTCGAATGCACTTGCCTTTAGTTACGCTCGCTTAAAGACCCAATATGGCGGCTCCATAAGAAGCATTCGTGACTTGACCTCGCTAGACAGACCTTGGCCTTTCCCATCCCATCGTCGCCATAAGACATATCTGTGTCGGTGCGACGTAAAGCAAATAGCAAAAAAAATCAAGACGAGTTATCTGACCAATTATCAAGGAATGCTGCGGAGCCATTAAATTGCCGTTGTAATACGAATGTATGGTACATGTTTAGTATTCACAGTTTACCGATTTGTTAAGAGGTTACGGTATGTCACTAACGTGACTAACGAGTTCCCCAACTTCCTGTTCATACCTGTACCGTAAGCGCTGATTTCTAATTGTAAAGAGGAGATACTGGTTTGTGTTTCTTTGATTATACTTCTCTATATTCTTACTTTACGCGGGAATTGCCGTGTAAATTTCTCCCTCAGTCACGCTGCATGTGCATCAAAGATTCTGATTCTGCGTTGTTCCTCTTCTGGAATACCCGTGCAATCCCAACAGTATGTTTTAGTTTACAGGTTAAGTTGTGTTGTGACTGAAAACAATTAGTAATACGCATCGAGAATGGTAACTCGTTTGTGAGATTATTATGCTTCAGTTACACATAGAATGTGTTTGTTGTTGTGTTGCACTTCTGAGAGGGGCCGATGACCTCGATGTTAGGCCCCTTTAAACAACAAACATCAATCAATCAGCACTTCTGAGAACTGTCATACAATTTCAACGTTTGAGATTGGGATAATAGTTTACTTCATGCTACGTATTGCAGCAAACACTAAGAAGCACCAAGAATTATAACTCGTTTGTGAGGTTATTTAATACAAAGGGCATGTTGTTACCATTTTAAGTATTTTTATGTCTAACTGTATAACGCTGTTTCCCATCCTTCATTTAATTCTAACAAGCATAATCGTAAAATTCGGATTCAAGTAGCTGTAAAAGTTACAAATGAAGAAGAAATTTTTAGAGTCTCCACTTTCGGTGAATATAATAATAATAATAATAATAATAATAATAATAATAATAATAATAATAATAATAATAATAAAAATAATAATAATAATAGCCGCCTCTGTGGTGTAGTGGTTAGCGTGATTAGCTGCCACCCCCGGAGGTCCGGGTCCGATTCCCGGCTCTGCCACGAAATTTGAAAAGTGGTACGAGGGCTGGAACGAGGTCCACTCAGCCTCGGGAGGTCAACTGAGTAGAGGTGGGTTCGATTCCAACCTCAGCCATCCTCGAAGTGGTTTTCCGTGGTTTCCCACTTCACCTCCAGGCGAATGCCGGGATGGTACCTAACTTAAGGCCACGACCGCTTCCTTCCCTCATCCTTGCCTATCCCTTCCAATCTTCCCATCCCCCTACAAGGCCCCTGTTCACCATAGCAGGTGAGGCCGCCTGGACGAGGTACTGGTCATACTCCCCAGTTGTATCCCCCGACCAAGAGTCTGAAGCTCCAGGACACTGCCCTTGAGGCGGTAGAGGTGGGATCCCTCGCTGAGTCCGAGGGAAAAGCCGAACCTGGAGGGTAAGCAGATGAATAATAATAATAATAATAATAATAATAATAATAATAATAATAATAATAATAATAATAATAATAATAATAATAATAATAATAATAATAATAATAATAATAATAATAATAATAGGTATGTCCCTTTTGACAGTAGCTTATTAGATATTTTCAACCATATTACTGAACAGGCTATAAGCAGCTCTTGACAGTGATTTGGGTGAAAATCAGAGTGGATTTAGAAACAGCAGATCTTGCTCCGAACAGATAATCAACCTGAAGTCCATAATCCGTCACAGATTAATGAACTCTAAAGGCACAGTAGAAGGGGCTGCCTGGCCGAGGCGGTAAAGGCGCGCTCGGTTCGCCCGGAAGGACGTGGGTTCGTATCCCCGTCACGAAGTTGTAAAATTTAAGAAACGAGATTGCCACTTCCGGAGGCTCATATGGCCCTGAGCCTACACCAAAAATGAGTACCAGGTTAATTCCTGGAGGCAAAGGCGGCCGGGCGTAGAGCTAACCACTCTACTCCATCACATGCCGAGGTTAACAATGGTGTAAACCTGTACCTTCCACTCCTCCAAGGGCATTCATGGCCTGTACGGAGATGACTTTGCTTTGCTTTGCTTTGCTAAAGGCACAGTAGTAATGTTTATAGATTTTAAAAAGGCTTTTGACTCTTTTGATAGGGAAACTCTTGTTAAAATAATCCGTGAATTCGGAGTTGAAACCAAATTAGCAAACCTAATACGTGAAACCCTCACAGACATCATATCAAAAGTGAAATTTCGAAACCGTTCAGAATAAATACAGGTGTAAGGCAAGGTGATGGTTTGTCTGCACTCCTATTCAATTGCGTCCTGAAGAAAGTAGTAAGAATTAGGAATGAAAACTGAAAGAACACAAGTTATCACCAATAACACTGGGAAAAAAAGAACAGAGGTGTTGAAAGAAACTGTCTAGCATTTGCAGTTGATTTTGCCATACTCTCAGAAAAACTAAAAAATGCAGCAATACAAGAAAATCTCTTGGAAGAAATAGCCAACAGAACAGGTTTCATGTAGGAAAAACAAATTTATGACAAATAACAGAAATTGGTCGAATAAAGAAGGTGAGGAAATTCTAATATTTGAGAGAAACAATTGAAGAAAATGGTTTGGAAAAATCCGCTGTAGAAGAAAGGATACACACGATGGAAAGAGCTAGGAATATCTAAAACAAAAAGTGTTTATTAAAAACCTCAAAATACAGTAGTCAAACCGGAATGCCTATACGCAAGTGAATGTCTAGTTATCTACTGAATTACAAGCTGAATAAATTAGAAATACTGGAAAGGAAATTTATGTGTAAAATACTCGGTCCGATAAGAATTACGTAACTCTGGAAATCAAGAAATAATGATGAAATATAGCAGAAGTTAGAAAACATAACAGATACAATGCGGAAGAGGCGACTGATATTTTTTGGACATTTATACAGAATGGATGACAACAAGTTAATCAAACAGATCTTCAAATATCTTTGGAACAAGAAGTCACAAACAACGTGGATTCATGAAGTTAAGAAAGATTTGGAACGAAAGAACATAAGGGAAGATGAAACAACAGAGAGAAATACTTTTAGAAAGAAAGTGTCAGAAATGGAAGGATACCAAGGTCGGGAGGGAAAGAAAACAGGCTCTAAATCGTCCGAGGAGAGGAAAAGGGGTCATAGTGAGCTGATGAAGGAATATTGGTGGAAGAAGAAAGGACAACAAAGGATGAAGCATTGAAATTGTCTCCTGGTCCCTAGAAGACTCTAACGGAGAAATAGTAATAATAATAATAATCCCAGAGTAGAGAGTATTTAGTCTCAATAGAGAGCAGAGTAAGGTAAGGGTTATCCTGCCCGAAGGCAGGTCCGAACCTCCGCAGGGGTGTTCCTGAGCCGGAGTTTACGTGCGGTAGGGTGGCCAGTTCCTTTCCGCTCCTCCATTCCCTTACCCCCCAACCAACAGCGCATGGCAACCCATCCAACTCCTGACCACGCCCAATGTTGCTTAAGTTCGGAGATCTCACGGGATCCGATGTATCAACACGGCTACGGCCGTTGGCAGAGAGCAGAGAGTACCAGTTAAATTAATACCCAATGGGCACAGATTATATGGGCTCTGACAGGTAGGTCATTTTGGTGATCTCTATAGAATTTTCCTTTGACACCGCCGTGGCTCATTGATCAAAACTGTGTTTAGACCTTTTATAGTACTAAATAATAACATGTGAAGAGACTGTGTGACTCATCAAAGTGCTATAAGGCATGGAAATATGAAGACTTGTTTGGTATTTCCTTAGTATGCATACTTAATGATAGGTTAAATTCTTTAAAAACTATATTTATAAAGGCAGCTGGATACTACAACTTAACGTCAAACGATACAGATTTAAAATAATAATAATAATAATAATAATAATAATAATAATAATAATAATAATAATAATAATGTTACGACCCTCAGACGACTATTGATCTTTTCGGAGACGCCGAGGTGTCGAAGGTTTGTTCTGTATGACTTATTTTAAACTAGCTGATGTACCCGTGCTTCGCTACGGAATTCTAAATTGTATACAGAATTCTAGGTTAGGTAGTGTAAACGTTGTGAGCAAGATTGTATTAAGTTGCATAGCTCTTAAAGTTGCCCTAGAAGCGCGACGGGCAAGTCACCAACGTCTTTTCTCATATGAAGACTGGGTTAGGGAATTTTCATTGTAATGGTAGGTCAGCTTGCTTACCGTCAGTCACAATCAGGTTAGGGAGTTTTCATTATAATGGCAGACACTCACTCTCCGCCTACCTTTATAGATTCTCAGAAAGACTCTCTTAGTGGTTTTCCCAACTGAAATGAACATGGGTCATTACAATGACGTCAGTAGGAATGGCGCGATTAAAAGCAATGCCTTCATATGAAATACTCGATCAAATGAAAAACCACACATTTTCTCACCTTTAACGAACAGTACTATGCTGCCGAACTAACATCCAAAGCTACAGAGCTGGAATGACCAAGACGCAGACATCCGTGATCCGTGAACAATCTTCGTCCTTTTTCGGCGGGGGGTGAGGGGGGTTTCAAATAGCGGATAGTCCCAGGGCAAAAACTATGCCCGTTTACTTATCTGTTTCCTGGGAGTACCCGATGAGTCGGAAAATCTCAATTCACTACACTGGAGGGGGAAAGAACTATCTGACGTGGAGGCAATTTTTCCTCCAAGCCAGAGAAGGAACCAAATCTTCGCTGCTAATTTGGAATAAAATTAATGTAGATTTAATGAAAGTGAAGAGGAAGAACCTTTTCCTAAGAAACGGCTCTTTTCAGGGTTGAATTTTGAGTTATTTAGTGAATTGTGGTACTATAATTTGGAATAGGGCTAAATTGTAATTCCAGACCAGTTCATACTACTGCTCCTACTACTACTACTAACTGAGCCTCTGACTTAAGTGCGCACACTGCTCATTCAAAACAGCGCGTCAGGTAGGTATCGAATAGGTGGCATACTATGATGAACCAGTGTGTTACGTACCAGCAGTATCAGAAAATGTATGAACCAGAGGATTGGCATGCTAAAGAAGAAAGTTATCCAACTACTCAGCTATTTCCCGCCAATATTCAGTTAGGCTGCTATACTCGGTACGCAGCAGTAATCCCATCTATCGGAGTTGAATGTCAGCATAAGAGACAAAGAACATTAGAACAAACAACGGTCAGTGTAATGTTATTGTTGATCTATGTTACGCGCTTTTGATATTGTAGGCCTTCACATTATTAATTGTCTTCCGGTTCTGAAATACCACTCTTATCATAGTCGATACGGTACAAGGGCGCCCATACCCAGGGGCAAGGTGGGACCACGGCCCCCCTCTAGTTCTCAGGGAAAGGCAAAAATCTAGTGTAGTCATGTGTTTTCCTTTCAAGAAAATGACCAACAGTCAGTATTACTTAAAAGCTGTAGTACCGTCCCCCACCAACAGGCAGGGGATACCGTGGGTAATTCTACCGCAGATTAGAAATCGCCATTTATCTTCCAAAACATTAAAATTACTACGTACCCCCAGGTCTGGGCCCCCCTCTAGAAACTGTCATATGGGCGCCCATGGTACGGTAAAACTGAATAAAACATATTCTCTAAAACTTTTGTTATGTAGTACTTTTCCATAGGACAAAGAACATAGGTATTTAAAAATTAAAATTTAGGTGCCTTCCCCTAAACTACCGGTACCATTTCACCCAGGGTGAATAACATTGTTTATAGCTTAAACTGTAGTTTCTTATTCCCCGACTCTATATACCGATTTTCATTAAATTCTGTTTACCCATTTTGTCGGGGCTCGGCGTTGATATGGGCTTAGCAACAAAAATCCAAATTCATGAATGTCTGTGTTATAGCCGGTACGGTAAAAATGCATAAGACGTAAATGATCAGAAATTTAATTCTATATAACTTTAGTTATGTAGTATTTATCGATATGACCACTAATAATATACATATTTGAGAATTGAATTTTAGGCCTTCCCCTAAACTACCATTTCACTCAGCGTGAATAAAATAATTTATAGCTTAGATTGTAGCGGCTCACCCCCAGACTCTACATATCGATTTTTATTAAATTTTCTTCAGCCGTTTTCTCGTGATGCGTGTACATACATACATACATACATACATACATACATACATACAGACCGACAGACAGAAATTACGGACAAGTAAAAACTGCATTTTCTTATTATCGTGGACATGATCGATACAGAAATACCATTCTTTTCAAATTCTGAGCAATGTGCAGACAAAACTCTTATTTTGTATATATAGATACCGTTAAATCTATCAGATACACACTCTGCAGTAGAGTAGGTAGCCTGCACTTCCTGCATCCCACTTCAAGGTGGGTAACGGGAAAAGCTAAAGAGCCTTGTTACTCTTTTCAATAGGGCACATCCATACCAGTGGTCAGAGATACAATATGCAACCTGAGAAACAGGAATAATTTCGCACAAATTCGCACCACGAACTGTACAGTACAATAAATTCGGAAACCGTCCTCATTCTCTCTCAACTTTGTTCAGCTTTATCGTTCACGTCATTGCCACGAGCTTCCGCATCAGAAACTAAATTTTAAAAGAAATCTCTAGTAGTATTAGGCTCTTAACAATATGAACTCAAAACATTCCCCAATGATTCGACCACATTATGCATAATAGTGAAGCAGGCCATACATATGTGCTATATATGTGCAAATCGCTCTGGGGGAGGGGGGAGGGGGGAAATAGCTCATCTCGGGGAACGTGGAGGCGACTTCAAGGTCTCTTTGCAATCGCGCCCCCGGCCCCCAAATTGTCATAGGTTCGACCCATACAGGTCAGTGATTCGACCGATTGGCCTATAGGTCGTCGTGTCAGAATGCATGGGTAGCTGTTCGATCCCAGTTGGTCATTGTTCCAGCCAGAAGAATGGTCTCTTGAATATTAAACGGTTTTTTGTGTTCAATTTCAGGTTTATTTATGAATGTATTACGTCAGCTCAATACATTACCTAAACTGATCCTTTGTGCATTTCAAATGAAATCAGTCCCATTATCTTTTTCTTGTACATGGTGAGTGATCATGTCGTCTTCCCAATCTTATTGTGGAGCATCTTATCTCGGCCCCCATTGATTTGATATGGATAAGCCCTTATGCCTGTAAATTTTATATGTTCCGTTCACCCCTGTAGTATTAATTGAGTGCCCTATTCGAACATACAGTATAGTTTGATTTTAGATTTTTAAATATGAACCGAACACCCCGGAGATAAATGCTAGTCTGGGACTCAGGTGTGAGCGGGTGCAATACCTTATGCTAGGATCAGCAAGGGAGTTGTTATAACCACACCAACTGTCAGGTCCTGGGATGCAGAGGGAATGACGTGGGGCCTGGTCTGTAGAAGCTTCAAGCTTAATTAGCCCATAACTCCAAAAGTATCAGAGATATTGACTTGAAATTACTTTCCCTGGAAAGTTTAACGTCTGCATCATTCAAAAATACAAGTAAGTGAAATGTGAAATTTGTGGGGATATAAAATTATACCATAAGATCACTACTTGATATTAGCCTCAGAGAATCAAGTCAAGTGTAGTATGGGGTCAATTGAATACATGCAGTTTGGTAAATAATTAGATCGTTCTGTTGTTGTCGAGAGAATATAAGAAGAAAATAAATTCTCCAAGTTGTGACTGTGGCACTGAAAAGCAGACTGTTCTCCATGTAGTCCAAGAAAGTCCTCTGAGAGCTATCCCTGTTCCTAGTTATGACGAAGGAATCAATAAACTAAACTCGTGGCCCAGATATTAGCTTGTAATTTTATTAAGAGATAATTGTAAATAATAATTTTCAATTCATTATTTCCAGTCACTCGGACGCCTGTATATACTTTATTTATCTTGTAGTTTCCTTCTTCCTTTCGTAGCCTCTTTATTAATCTTCATAACGCGGGAATACTTGTTACACTCTTTCATCACAGCAATATTTTCCTCAATTATTATTCATAGCACACCTACCAATAGATTTCAAGACTTGATCTTATGTATTCAATTGACCCCATACTACACTTGACTTGATTCTCTGAGGCTAATATCTAGCAAAGAAGGCAGCTAAGGATAACATGATGGCAAGCATAATTGGCAGTCATACACATTTTGGTGAAAAACGGAAGGGTATGTTTAGGTATTTTAAGGCAGAGAAACAGATTCCAAGAAGGACATTCCAGGAATAATTAATGAACAAGGGGAGTGTGTATGTGAGGATCTTCAAAAGGCAGAAGTATTCAGTCAGCAGTATGTAAAGATTGTTGGTTACAAGGATAATGTCCAGATAGAGGAGGAGACTAATGCTAAAGAAGTATTAAAATTTACATATGATAACAAAGACATTTACAATAAGATACAAAAGCTGAAAACTAGAAAAGCAGCTGGAATTGATAAGATTTCTGGGGATGTACTAAAGACAATGGTTTAGGATATACCATATGCCATACCTGAAGTACTTATTTGATTATTGTTTGGTCGAAGGAGCTATACCAGATGAATGGAGAGTTGCTATTGTAGCCCCTGTGTATAAAGGAAAGGGTGATAGACATAAAGCTGAAAATTACAGGCCAGTAAGTTTGACGTGCATTGTGTGTAAGCTTTGGGAAGGCATTCTTTCTGATTATATTAGACAAGTTTGCGAAAATAATAACTGGTTCGATAGAAGGCAGTTTGGGTTTAGGAAAGGTTATTCCACAGAAGCTCAACTTGTAGGATTCCAGCAAGATATAGCAGATATCTTGGATTCGGAAGGTCAAATGGACTGTATCACGATTGACCTGTCTAAAGCGTTTGATAAGGTTGGATCATGGGAAACTACTGGCAAAAATGAGTGCAATTAGACTAGACAAAAGTGTGACTGAATGGGTTGCTATATTTCTAGAAAATAGATTTCAGAGAATTAGAGTAGGCGAAGCTTTATCTAACCCTGTAATAATTAAGAGGGGAATTCCTCGAGGCAGTATTATTGGATCTTTATGTTTTTTTATGTATATAAATAATATGAATAAAGGAGTAGAATCAGAGGTAAGGCTTTTTGCGGATGATGCTATTCTCTATAGAGTAATAAGTAAGTTACAAGATTGTGAGCAACTGCAACGTGACCTCGATAATGTTGTGAGATGGACAGCAGGCAATGGTATGTTGATAAACGGGGTTAAAAGTCAGGTTGTGAGTTTCACAAATAGGAAAAGTCCTCTGAGTTTTAATTACTGCGTTGATGGGGTGAAAGTTCCTTTAGGGGATCGTTGTAAGTATCTAGGCGTTAATATAAGAAAAGACCTTCATTGGGGTACTCACATAAATGGGATTGAAAATAAAGGGTACCGGTCTCTGCACATTGTTATGAGGGTGTTTAGGGGTTGTAGTAAGGATGTAAAGGAGAGGGCATATAAGTCTCTGGTAAGACCCCAACTAGAGTATGGTTCCAGTGTATGGGACCCTCACCAGGATTACCTGATTCAAGAACTGGAAAAAATCCAGAGAAAAGCAGCTCGATTTGTTCTGGGTGATTTCCAACAAAAGAGTAACGTTATAAAAATGTTGCAATGTTTGGGCTGGGAAGAACTGGGAG
Organism: Anabrus simplex; assembly: GCF_040414725.1. NCBI lineage: Eukaryota > Metazoa > Arthropoda > Insecta > Orthoptera > Tettigoniidae > Anabrus > Anabrus simplex. The sequence continues at coordinate 367,372,702 of NC_090265.1, read as the reverse complement.
AAAGAAGACGATCTGCTCGACTAAGTGGTATGTTCCGAGCTGTAAGCGGAAAGATGGCGTGGAATGACATTAGTAGACAAATAAGTTTGAGTGGCGTTTATAAAAGTAGGAAAGATCACGATATGAAGATAAAGTTGGAATTCAAGAGTACAAACTGGGGCAAATATTCATTTATAGGAAGGGGAGTTAGGGATTGGAATAATTTACCAAGGGAAATGTTCAATAAATTTCCAATTTCTTTGAAATCATTTAGGAAAAGGCTAGGAAAACAACAGATAGGGAATCTGCCACCTGAACGACTGCCCTAAATGCAGATCAGTACTGATTGATTGAGCTGTCTGGAAACAGTGCTCACAGTGGTCACAAATTGAATAACGGAGTGCTTGTATGACACATTGTATCCAAAAGCTTCATTTCCATAGCCTCATCACTTATTTTATTCTATTTATTTAGCACATGGCTACATCGCTAAAAGTTATCTGCCTGCGAGGCGTTCGCGAGTTAAGACTGAATTACGGAAAAACAAGTTAACGCCCACTATAATAATAATAATAATAATAATAATAATAATAATAATAATAATAATAATAATAATAATAATAATAATAATAATAATAATAATTGTACCAGCAGTTACACCTCATCCTCGTGCATTTAAATGAAGCGCCTTGAAGAACGCTACCTATCATATAAAACTTGAAACAGCTAGTGCATGAAGTTGGGACATTGATCAGAAGATGTCACCACTAAATGACAGAGTAATATGTTATTTTAAAGTTTCCTAAACTGACTCTATTTCGTTGTTTTGTTGTATCACTGGGTTCAAGAAATTTGGACATTCCTCCATAGATGCCTCTATGAAAGAACTGAGGTCATGCACTCTGGTGAAAAGTGAAGTAACTAGAAATCTAAAGAAGTTTTGTGTTTATAGGTTTTCTCAACTGAATGATTTTCATTATTTTTGGTACTTCAAGGTTTGCAACACTTCTTATTCATCCCGCCATTGTTGGTTTCGAACCAATCAGAAATTTCATGTATTTATTTTTCAGCCGATCAAACGTTCCTTGTACCTATTTCATCCGCCAATAAAAATGAGAGGGTGTGTCTGGATTTAGTTCAGAGCCTTCTCAAAGCTTCCCCTCGGGTATAGAAGCTGTAGCATTTTGGAGCTAACTTGTCTTATTGATCGTCGAATTACTGAGTGTGTGTATGTTAAGACAGGAGGCGGGGCCTCAATCTTCGGCAGGCAGAACATCAGCTAAGATAATGGTCAACAGTTTTTCCATCTATGTAGTTATCTCCGCAAGCTGACCCGAGGGGAAGGTTAGTGATTTTGGAAACTTGTAAATTAGGAGCTTGAAGTTCAAAATTTGTAAATTACCAATCCTTGGGTTTCCTATTTTTGTGCATGAAATTTTGATCTTTCTCCAAGTGAAGAATTTTGTTAAAATTTGAGATCTGAAAAGAAATATAACCTTTATTTTAAAGTTTTAAAAGATAGACCCATTCCAGCCCACACCTTCTTTCACCTGTGCGTTCCACAGATAACCCCGGAACAATAATAATAATAATAATAATAATAATAATAATAATAATAATAATAATAATAATAATAATAATCATAATATTTTTACGTCCCTCTGATTACTTTTACCCTCTTCAGAGACGCCGAGGTTTCGTAGGTTCGTTCTCTATGAGTTACTTTAAGTAGCTACCGGTTAATCTACTAGATAAATATTTCACAGTAAAGGAGGTGGCATGCCTGGTGCGGTATAGGGGCTCTCACTGTAATGCACAGAACGGCTACACGTAACAAAGTGAAGTCGTTGTAGAAGTTACTGTGTGTTGCAGTGGGTACAACAACTAGTGTTAAATAAGAAATTAATAATGACAGATTAAAGTACCTTCCGTGGTTTAAAATATAATAACTATGACATAATTATCCCAGTTACGGAAGTATTGCTTCATTTCATTGAAAATGAAGTGAAGAGTAACTCAGACATTTGCATTTTTAGATTTCCTCTATGGGTTTGAAACAAAGACCTTCGTAAAGCTGATCTGAAGAAAACTGAATATTTGAAACGTGTTATTGTAGAAGACCGCTTCACATACCTCGGATACCATATCGTACAAAAAATGAATTTTAAAAGACATTTCTAGTAATATTAAGCTCTTAACAATACGAACTCAAAGGATTTTCCAATGTTTCGGCCATATTATATATTATAGTGAAAGGGGCCATTTAAAAATCATCGTCGTTTGAAATGTCCCTGGGAGGAGAGAGACCGCGGACAGAAATCTACACCCTAAACTAACAACTTTGAACTTCAACTTGAACATCTCTTGAATGTTCTGTGTCTGGTACAAGAACGTAAAGAAAGGAGAAAATGTCGTACTGTCCTTCTACATGATTAAGATCCTCAGAATATGAGAAAACTATGTGACAGTGTTGTCGTAGTTGTTGCTGCTGTTGATGATGGTTGTTCTAATGGTTAAAACATCGAGGTCATTGGTCCTGTATCATATATCTATCTATCTATCTATCTATCTATCTATCTATCTATCTATCTATCTAGATATATATATATATAGAGAGAGAGTCCTTAAAAAACAAACCTTTGTGAATATCTTATGTAGTGGTGTTATATTCCACTGGAAGCACGTTTCAAAACGATACGCACCGTGCGAGTTGGCCGTGCGGTTAGGGGCGCGCAGATAGTGGGTTCGAACCCCACTGTCGGCAGCCCTGAAGATGGTTTACCGTGGTTTCCCATTTTCACACCAGGCAAATGCTGGGGCTGTACCTTAATTAAGGCCACGGCCGCTTCCTTACCATTCCTAGGCCTTTCCTATTCCATCGTCGCCATAAGATCTATCTGTGTCTGTGCGACGTAAAGCAAAATTATACTTGTTTGCGGTTGTTTTTTTCTCTTGAGAGTATGGGAATCTAGGTCTAATAGTCGTTTTCTTAGCATGTTGTTGTAGTGTATTCACTGGGATGTACAGTATGTATGCGCGGTGGAGAGAAAGTTGGGAAGGATGCTGTCAATGGCTAAGGTGAACGTGCTATATGAGCATCAGTTGCAAAGAAAAAACGTGAATAATCCTTGGAAGGATAGCGGACGACGATATTCATCATCTGGTGAACTCAGCTCTAGGTCGGTTAATACTGATGCTAGTGTATGGTATGGAAAGTCATCGGAGTTTTCGGAAGTCTTCACTAACTCAGAAACTATCCTTCCTTGCAGCATGCTAATTATTCAAAGGAACTGTTCACTGATGAAAGAATTGCCTAGCGCACACTTTTCTGATATTCTCATTTTCTATCCTTCACGAACAGATGGCGCTCTCGTTCATGTCTCTTGTAGTTACGATGACATACGAAGTATCCCATCCGGACGGTGACCCTTTCCGTCTTGAAGTAATGGTTAGTTATCTCTCCTGAGAGAATTACGGCTAGCGACAGTGTTTTATTCCTTATAGAGTCACTGGTGAGATGCAACGAGGATTCTCTTTTCCCCACGGACAGTAATAAGGATACAGCACGCTTCGAAACTTTTCTTCGTAAGATCAGCGCTGTCTCCATTCCCGGACGTAGACATCAGTAGATTTATTCATGGCGATTCACCATTTTTCAAGACACAACAACGGGTGTGAAGGTGTAGCCACAATAAAGCAACCTTATTTAGACTTTCTGGGACTAAATCCGGATCCATACAATGCAAAGAAAATTTTAATGGAAATTTCTATAAAGTTCTAGCCGACGTAATTGGGATTCATTGTATGCCCTTAATGTACAGCCATTTTCTTCAAGTAAACAGTAGATTAAAGATGAAGTTTCCATGCTCCATTACTCTATCGTTAAGTTCTTATTTCGGGTTGGTCCGAGTCCTTGTTCTATATACCAGATATACAGGTTGCAGGTGTTTCGAATATATTGCAGTATTATCTATATCAAGGTGACTGATGTAACGCCACTCGATCCAAGACAATCAGTCTTCCCAGGCAGCTGATGGTTTTCCGTGGTTTCCCAATTTCATACCAGGCAAATGCTGGGACTGTACATTAATTAAGGCCAAGGTCAGTTCCTTCCCACTCTTAGCCCTTTCCTATCCCATGGTCGCCATGAGACCTATCTGTGTCAGTGTTAGTAAAGCCACTTGTAGCACTAACTAAGAAGTTGCTCTCTGCGCCTCGCCTTACATTATACTTCCATCTCCAGGCTCATGCGAAACCGTGAGGTCGTTTTTGTAACATTTGGAACGTACCTCTCGCCTGGCGGTCAGAGAGGAAACACAGTACCTCCTCTTCCCATATTGAAGAACAGTACGCTCCGGCTGCCTCAACAATTTTACCATCTGGCTCTCAAGATGATGATGAAGGTTAAATTATGTTAATCACCGGTCGAGTTGTGCGTGCGGTTAGGAGTGTGCAGCTGTACTCTTGCATCCGGGAGATAGTGGGTTCGAATCCCACTGTCGGTAGCCCTGAAGATGGTTTTCCGTGGTTTCCCATTTTCACTCCAGGCAAATGCTGGGGCTGTACGTTAATTAATTAAAGCCACGGTCGCTTCCTTCCCATTCCCAGGCCTTTCCTGTCCCATCGTCGCCATAAAACCTCTCTGTGTCGGTGCGACGTAAAGCAAATAGCAACAAAAATTACGTTAATCTTACTTCACATTACTTGCAGAGGAGAGATGTTCCAGTGACAAACCTACCGAATCCCAGAAGTACATTTACCTTTGAAACCTAACTAGCATTTTTTACCCGTTCTTGTCTAACAACGAAACGTAAGTTCCTAAGTTGGCAACCTTGTGTAGCCTTGTGCCATGCTGTCACGTTGTCCGAAAGAAATAAACAAAAGACAGTCAAGCCGTGGCCAGATGGCGCTCTTCAAGTGGTGCCAGAATGCAGTGACTGTTCGTGACATTTTACTTTGGCAGGGCTGTGGCGCCATCTCTTCCACCTCCCCAATCGGCCCAGTTTTCACCGACCAGGATATTTTAAAATTTATTAGGATTATTATTTCGTATTATCCGATGACACTGAAAGCCCACCTGGTGTCCATGATCGTTAAGGCGCTGACACTGAGGTTAGCCGGTTCGAGTCCCGTTGGACGAAAACATTTTCACCATCAGAATGTTGACTGGCAGGGCAGGGGAGGTGGTGGTATACAATTTCTAATCCCAAAAAATGACAAAAAGCCTGGATTAAATTCCAAACCTCTCCGCAATGATCATATGGAGTGAGGACATATGACGCTGTTGATGGTGATTCGTCCGTCGGATGGGGACGTTAAGATTTGAGCAGACCCCTTGGTGCTATTCGACAGGAGTAGGTTATGTGCCGGCACCGGGTTTCCCCCTCTCCCTACTGTCATATATCATGTCATTCATTTCATCTCATTAACTTCTCTGATGAGGTTGACGTCAGGAAGGGCATCCGGTCATAAAAACCCGCTATGACAGATTCATCTCACTTCATACCCGACTCTGTAGGGAAACGGGACAAGAGTTGGACAAACAACATTATCCGGTGCCACTGGCCGAATCTGCTACCGAGAGAGAAAGATCACGTAGCGAAAATAAGATAATATAATCTCTGTAATCTTTATAATAAATAGTATATAATCTTTTTCTCATCGAAGGAAAATTGCATGACATTGGTCATCGTTTGCAAAATTATCTGAGTTAGAAATGAAAACTAGATGCATGAAGTTGTTTGCGTGAGGGTGTAATGTGAGTTGAATAGAGGAGGCTAGGTTGCCGTGGAGAATAATGCACTTGGTCATGGAGGATAAGAAAGCGGAGGAAGGACAACATGATGATGGTTGGGCTCAGTTTTTAATGATTTATAAATACGATGTGTGGAGGCAAACGAAGTTATAAAACTAGTTGCAATTAGCGGATTGTGGAGGCGCTAAATTAATTCAAAAAGGCTTATGGAATGAAGACTGAAAGTATAACAGTCTATAATGAAGATGTATGTATGTATTGCACCCATAAGCGAATTTACGTAATTAATTTACAAATTAAAAGTTGAATATTTCGCATATTGGGATACTACAGTAGGCTGTGAATCTAGCAGTCACAAAGGAACTTTCTGGCGCCAGTCAGTCGGCAAGGAAAATCCTCGAAACACTTCTTAGAGCACGAGCAACTTGTAAACCGCCCTGAGTACTGCATCCAATAAATTTCATGGTACCGCCTAGGAGTGACAACTTTCTACTTGGTTCTCACGAGAAAATCACGCGTTGAGGCCTGACCTGCTTAGCAGGACAAAGAGACAACGATAGCACCCACCAACCCTTGGGAGGAAATGGAAGCATCCACGCTACGAAGAGCGCGAAAGTCTCAGCCAATCACAAAATTCTAAATTTGAATGTCCTGTCATAGCGGGAATCTACAGTCAGTATTTCGCTATTTGAAGCCCTGAAGAGTTGTGAAAAACAGTGTCCTGACTTCCTAATAATATTTGGAAATTTATCAGTGCCAAGGTGTGGTTAATTATTGGCTAATTAATAAAATTTTAACTTCACACGGAATAGTAGTATCGCCCAGAAAATGAACTGTCATGGCGGGAAGGAGCCATTCGCTGGAAGAAAATAACGCCGGTGACGCGCGCCGTCGTGTGGGTTATCCTGTGATCGTTTCCCACGGCGCAATATAACAAGTAAGTCAGACCGAAATTAGGAAGATTTTGTACATAAATTTTGAAACTTTAACCTACAGATGTATGATAAAGCGCTCCCGAGTGCTGGATTACTACGTCACATCCCTTCCACAGAACTATTTTCAAGGTGGGGGGAGAACTCATTACAAAAACCAGCGAGCAGGGTGCTGAATCTTCAGTGTGACAGTGTGTGACGGTGTGACTGTGTGTTTCACTGCGTATCCTGTGTTCGTGGGTTAGTCGAATCTTCAGTGTGTTTAGAGTGTGTCAGCTAATTCGGTTAGTCAGCTTTGAACTTTACTTTTGTCTGGTAAGAAAGCGATCAAACACACTTGTTGGCATCCGAGTGAGCCATGTATTTTACTTGGGAGAGTAACATTTCAGAAATGAACACTTTAACAAACTCTTACTTTACTTTGAATTTATGCAGAGATAACAGGCAATAGCTACACTTTCAACACTTGGCTTAAATGAACTCACATTACGAATCGAGAGGGACAAGTCCATGTTTTCAGCGTAGCTGCATAAAACCTCTCTAATCCACGGGTAGTTTGACATTTGTTGGAAAGCTATTTTATTCTTCATTTTGGGAGGACGATCAGCATAAATTTCTCCACATCATTGGAAACTGTACTTTAGCTTGCTTTTACCACTTACAATAAACTGTTTTGGCAAGCGAGATGTTTTTCTGGAGAAATTAGTTAAAGCAGACAGGGAGCAGAATGACTTTTCTTTAATGAAGGCCGCAGTGTTAAAGACCTTGAGCAAACTGTTATGTTCCGAAGAGGTGAATAACCGGCAAGCCACTAGGTAAACAAAAACTGAGAGAGGGTATGGAGACCAGCAGGTGATTTTCAGGCAGGTAGCAGAGAGGAAACTTTCGACTTCACGTCAGGAGTCTATGCAGTGCTATCGTCTAATCTTCACTGGAGTGCGAGAAAATGCGAGTGTTTATGTTAATGTAAGCGTGTGTAACGCCATGATAAAAATGTATCAAGTTTGCGTGTGTGAAAATTTGGAATACCACCTCAGCTTCAAGATGGAATTCTAATTCACCATGACGGAGCCCGGAGGGTGATCCAACATGCCTCCATCACCCAGGTATGAGCATCAATAAAATAATGTAAATAAATATGTAGGACCGTGCCTAATTGATGATCAAATGTAGCTTAGACTGTTGGATAAGATTGTAAATAATTCACATAATAATAATATAATAATAATAGTAATAATAATAATAATAATAAATAATGTTGCACTTTCAGCTAGGGTTATTTGCGCACTTCCTTTATGTAGATGTGTTTGCGTATTGTTTTGGATTATTCTGTAGTATGTCACTTTGACAGTTTAAGATGCGATATTATCTGATCTCAATGAGTGTAATGCCGATTCATAATAATAATAATAATAATAATCATGTTATTATAACTTTAGTTTTGAGTGATATTTCTGTTGGAGTTGTGATCTTGTAGACGCCGCCTTGTTGATTTTAATGCTTATTTTGCTATTTTGCGCATTCAGCTTGTTATGTTGTGGAATCATCCTTCAGATGACCGTTTCCGGTAGTTCTTATCCCGTGTATTTTGCGACGATGTTTTGGTGGACGCGAGTATTTATTTCTGTGTAGTTGCGGTTACACATTCTTCAATAGCTGTGTTTTGAGAGGCAATCTCGTCATTTTTCAAGAAACAGGTAGTGCCAGGCAGCCATTGATGGGTCAGCTCTGATATTTTGTGATATGTGAAGCAGAGAATGATCTAGAGATCGAGCTAAATGAATAATATCCCTGATGAACTACATTGGTAATGGAAATGTGATATTTGGACCATGTCATGAACTGTCGTAAGAAATAGAAATGTGCACGACAGATATTTCGCCCGCCGGATACGAGCGAGGCCGTATTATGAAGTACTACGTCGAGAATAATGATGAGTAAGTAGAATTGAGAGATGAATAATTTAACCAAGAGTGTTAAATATGTTGCGACATGGGTTATGATTGTAGGCAGGAGCCTGTATTTGTTTCAAATAATTCCAGGGAAAGTAGATGCTTGGCAAATATGCTAGCCGTAGCACATGTGAGCAGAGCGACGAGTCAATGTGTATTTTGATAGTCATGTAGTGTCATGGATGACATGGAATAACAGTAATTATTGTCCATAAAGGTTAAGTAGTGTCATGGCCAGACATTTGTCGTCTGAGGTTAGAGATTGCCGTCAAATTCACAATATTTTGCTACTCGTAGCGGGGTAAATTTTTTCTGTAAGCTCTGACATTTTTGCGCATTTTATTTATTTATTTTATTTCATTAATGTTCAGTAGGCAGCGATTTTGGGATCTAGTCTTGTATTCATTATTCTTTCTTCGTGTACCTTTTATTACCGTTTATTGGTAGGATGTGATCGTATGTGAATTATTTATATTTGATTTGACGTAAATAGATAGGTGTAGTTAGGTTAGTTTGATTTCTGTATTTCTTTTGGTTGGAGCAGTGTTTCTCCATTAACAGATTTAATTATGTAAATAATATTTCATGTGTTAGGATAAGAAATCATCGATTAGGTCACAGTCAAAATCATAGTAGTGGTATGCTCATACCAGGCATTCAGTAATTACCAAACCTTTTAAATCCACTACATTTTAAATTAAGGAAGTGAAGCGATCTTTAATAAACCAGTTGTATAATAACTGCCGCAACGAATGAGGTAAAATAAGATGGGGTCTGCCTCCATCTAGTGGTGGTACCACAAATATGAGTTCATAATGAAATGCAGTCAGCGGCAAATTCAGTAAAAATTTTAATGTACAAGGATCGCTTTCATTTGAAATGTAAACATGAGGCACTTGGCCTAATCATTTGGATTATTTTTAAGAAGTCCAGGCTATCACAGTCATGCAAGTGAAGTTTAATAATTAGATGAGTGGTTGTAACACTCAGGTTCAGGTGTCAATAATTTCCTTTTCAACCACGAGTAGTTTGAATGTGATAGTGGTTACGTGGTAAATGAAGTACGATGTCCATGGCTGTTTTCTTTGAGTTATTCCTTATTTGTTATACATGGTTAGTGCAGTCCACGATTATTTTAAAGTGGGGTGTTTCCCAACTAAGCCACATGTGTTAAAGATTTGATAAACTCCTCTGAGTCAGTGTTATTTGATGACGTAACTAATTACTTAATTAATGATTCAACTACTTTAATTTATTTTGAGAGACATTTTCTACGTAATACACTTCTGTACTTCAAATGAGGTGGTATTTCTGACCAGAGTTTTGAATTTTTTCACGTCATCGACTTGAAGACAGTGTCGACATAGTCTGGAATATTTTAAATTTTGATCGACTTTCAGTCAGTTTTATTAGGCAGACATTTGAGTTATTGTAAGGCAGAACCTCAAACTTTAATTTTCTTATTCTCATTTATTTCACTTTGTTTACATTTTTCACCAGTTTAGTTTACTTACATTTTTGGCACTTTGCACTTTTTCAATAAATCAGTTTGTTATTTAAAATTTTAATTCAGTCGTTGGGTACCGTCATTTATAGTTAGTTTACCCCAACTTTTCATTTCCTCACTCCCTGATCGACGTGTGGCCTATCTTCGGGGATACCATCGGACGGTCCGCGACTGAGGAAGAAGAGTCTACATGCAGCGGTGAGTATCACTTAAATGTCATTTATTACAGGAGCAGCCGGCGCACAGGAGAAGGAAGAAGTTCACCGCAGTTGTTGCCTTGAAAAGGGCACAGTATATATGTATTTATGTATGTATGTATGTATGTATATAAGAGCTTCTAAAATAGTACACTAAGTCAGACACAAATCTAGCTTGCTGGTTAGTGTGTATCTTCACATTCACTCGGTGGCGAGTATGATGATGTCTTCCGAATGCATGTGTATGTATAGGTAGGTTACAAAACTGTACATTTAATTTACCAAATGTCAAAGGATATTTTAGAGATATGGTTTAACTTCATGTTGATCATAATGACCTATGTAATTACTGTCCTCACATTAAAAGACATTTTATGCTCGACGATGTCGAAATATAAATATTATATGCCAGAAAACTGAATCTTAATGAGTCTCATTATAGTTCAAGTTTCATTATGATACAGGTTCTCCACCAATCAGAGTTCAGATTTTCATTATGATACAACTGTTTGACAAAATAGGTAACGATAGCAAAATCAAACATGTCGGACACACATATTAACATCATTGTACCTTCTACTTCCAATATTCCACAACCACTCGGCACATTCCCGCAAATTCACTTCACCAACTATACAATAAACAATTTGTACTTAAAATGAAGCTAGGTTATGATAACCGTCTATCAAAGCTTTGAAAACATATGACATTGTGAAAGGCTCTGATTCCAGTCACGGAAAATCAATAACCCAGCGCATGCGCTGTGCGCGCTCTTCAGTAAACTCAACTGACATGTGACATCTCGACAGAAATTTATAAAAATTTAAAAAATAGAGTTATAATTATCGTCGAGCATAAACAGTCGTATGCAACTCGCCTATAATGGTAATTAAGACACGAGTATGGAAATTATAAAACGAGCCAAGCGAGTTTTATAAACATACTCGTGTCTTAATTATTGCCATTATTGGCTTGTTGCACAGTGTACTAATGAAATTTAGAAACAGTGGTAGTACTCTCCTTTCTTTGTTGTTAACAGTGCTGTTTAGCATGAGAGCCTTTGATACTAAACAAGATTATGAAGAAAAAACAGGAGAAAAGGAGAGTAGACACACGTAGTTTCTTCAGCCGTCCAAAAGTTTAGCGGACTTGAGAAAACGGAGTATAGAGAGACGAGTAGGAAGACAACAAAGAGAAGATGAAGATCGATCCCGTTCGTGCATGGATTATTTTGTTAGTGGCAAACTTAGTCATTAGTCATGTCATGTCTTACGACAGAAAGGCACCTACCTTCCTCCTCATTAATAGTTCTCTTTATTATTCTATAGGATCTCGTAACTTGGGACGTTTTGTTTATGATAATAACTATCGTTCTGTTAGGGAGCCTAACATCGAGGTCTTCGTAATCGTAAGGTTTCTATAGTGACACATGGGCTACGGAGTATTTGGCATCACTTTCACGTATATGAGCTGGTACTGAAAGATGTCTATTGTAAGAATATTCGAGGTTCGAATTCGTATGCAGACGCCAACAATTCTGAGTGTATTCATTCTCTTTCATTTTCCTACCCCATTCCTGGTAAAGTATTAAATATTAGTTTATTCGATATTCCGGGTCTCCTTAACAAAATCGCACTCATGAAAGTTTAGTATATTTCTATTAGATCTGTAAATTTTCTATGGTCATTGTATGTGGTACGGAATACGGATGGTGTCGGAAGCCTGGACACGTTGTCCACATCCCCGTCAGGCGAGGTCGTAGTACGCCTATCAACACACACACACAAAACACTGGTGCCGAAGTCGCCGCCAGGCAACTTTGTCGTCAAGCTTCATTCATGTCTGATGGGCTTTGGCATGCTCTTTGCGTGTCAGATCGCATTAAAATCATCACCTTGTTGCAGCAACACATGAAATAAATGGACGTTGCCAACATTGTTGACATGAAACGAAGTGTTATCCCCATATTGTGGTAAAAGTTCCAAGAAAGCCGTTCAGTAGCCGATCGACCTCAAAGGGTCCAACAATGCAAAAAAATCATAAAAAAAACAAAACAGCTGTGTAAGCCCGATACATGCTCATATCTACAGAGACACACCCTCGGGCATCACCAAGATCGTGGAGGTCTTGCCCTGTTCTGATGAGGAACCATATTCGGCCACCGTACACACATGGAGTCCATGCAAGCAAATATGACGTCTCAGTCTCAGGTGTATTTAAACAACAATTAGGACTCACGGTAGCGTATTTTTCAGCCGCGATAGGCGAAGGATTCTTTTTCCTTTACAACAATGTTCAACCTCTTCGGGCGGGATCTGTGAATGCATATCTGAAGGAACATAGGATGAAATGGACACATGTTTCCCTAACATGAACTGCGGAAATTTGTGGTGAAAATAGCCATTTACAATCGTCCAGGTGATGGTGGTGGTGATCACTTCCAATCGTCCACATCCAGAAGTAGGCATTCAGGCTCTCAAACACGGCATCATTGAGGAATGAGAAAATTTGCCACAACACACGCTCAATGATCTGGTATTGGACATGTCCGCTCGCGTGCAAGAGCGCCTCCGTGCTTGTGGAGGACTGACAACATGTTACTGACGATTTGCTTTGAATCTGCTATGCAAGTGCCGTTAATATGTTCTGTTCCCACTGAATAACGTCCTTCCTCTGTTGGCGTTGTATGGCCGTTTGGGCCATTTCTCTGTGCATACAGAGTGCCGTGGTACCAGAAAGTTTGTGTTTTCTTTTGAGGAACGTAATTAAAGTTACTCGTACTGTGACGGATATCGCAGTAACACACAAGGCTAACCGAAGTTAGGAGAAAAATAAAGCAATAACAACAAAAATTTGTAGCTCATATAGCGAGTGAATTTACTCGAGAGTCAAGTATTGCGAGAACTAAAACTATCATGCAGAATGTGAAATTTGGGACTACTTTGGTAAGCTGAAAGTAAAACTTTCATGAAGACTTCCTTTGCACCTGTATCCGATGTGTGCGATTCTGGCTCAGTCCGGTGTTATTTGAAGGTGCTCAAATGTATTTACTGACACTCCGGCCCCTCGGCGTCTCCTAAAACCGTAAAAGTAGTTAGTAGGACGTTAAATTTATTATTATTATTATTATTATTATTATTATTATTATTATTATTGTTACGGAGTTATCCGTGGAAGTCAGAGGTGAAAGAAGGTGCGGACTGGAATGGGTCTAACTACAAGTTCGAAAGATGAATTAAAATTTCAACAGAGGTTATATTTTCAAAACTTAACAATGGTGACATAGAATTTTGAGCGTACAACAAATAACAACCAGTTAAATCAGGTACACGATCAAGAAGTCCAAAATTAGAGAAAAATTTAACCAGTTTCCACTAGGGGAAATAACAAGGAAAATTAGGTACACTGCAACTTTACAAATTCTGGCTACGAGCCCCAAAGTCTGAGCTCTCAGCTCACAATCACAAATTACCAAAGAGCAGAAAACCCCTTCATTACATGGAGCTCTTGCTCCCGCTTAGTAATGTTAAGCCTCCTTGAGGCACCTTCCAAAATACCAGAAAGAGCTGACTTGCTCTCAATTTTTACAAGCCTATCAAAGGCCACAACAAACCTTACTTCTAACTGCCCTCAAGGCACACTTACAAAGAAACAGGGGTATCATGTATCCAACCTACAGGGCCTTCGCGTGAAAAACAAACATCAGGTTAAGTTACTGGCCCAACGTACAGAAGTGGCGCTAGGCGGATACACAGGGGCTAATCCCAAGCTAGGGAGGTGACTCGTATGAGAAAACTTTAATACATTAAGGAAGATAAGAAACGGTCGCGAACACGTAGTCACCTCAATTTCAAATGAAGGGGAGCTCGAGAGGGTAAAGCACTCTCTATCCCCGAATTAAAGTTCAAGAAAACTGAAGTTTACCAGGAAAAGGGTTTACATGTTTAATCGTTTACATATTAAAGGTTTCGAACCCTCCCCGAGTGTTAAACTGCTGAGCTAGCACGAAATAAAGATGTTAAAAGGCCATTACCTTGTTGGAGATCTGTTGTCCGAAGAAAGAGGCGCTTCCTGCCCCCTGCTACATATCCACACACTAAGCTAGATGTTACTGAAGTGGCCCGGAGACAAGAAAATCAGCAGTTTTTATACCCTCGTGGAAAATTCGAGACCTTTCAGGAATGAGTAGACATACCCATTCAATTTTTATTGGTGTAACGGTTCAAATCCCGTTACAAGATGATATCTGTATTTTATTATTTTATCTGTATTATTATTATTATTATTATTATTATTATTATTATTATTATTATTATTATGTCCGTATTATTATGTTATCTGTGATATTGTTACTATTATTGTAATTATCCGTTTTATTCAATTCGATTTTGCAATTGCCTGTTGCTTGCAAGATTGTACTTAGATGTATGCATATATACGTATGTGTAGAATAACACTCAATACCTGTACAGTGAGAATTGTTGTATATATCAGAGATTGGAAGTGACGTTGTTATATTGCGATACCACTGGCGATTCTGCCAAGTCATCGCCACTCCATGGCTACGGCATCGTATTTATTTAGATATGCGCTCAGAGAGTCGGCCGGCCCGGGGCTATTTCACCACTGGATGTAATATTTGCCGCGTTGTGGGAGTATGTTATTGTTATTTCTGGAGATTACGTAGCGGTGTCAACCAACGTCTATAAAAGGTGGGTGCATAGTGTAGCGTCAGTCATTACTTATACGGATGCAGTACAGTGAAGAAGTCTACTAGATCAAGAGGCCTTAGTTGGTCAGTCAACCAGTGTGAACGAGAGATGGTGAAGACTCAGTGAGCCATTAATTATTGGTCATTGAGAGAGTGAAACGAAATGGTTGGTCCGTCACTTAGTGGAAGACACGGACGCAAGGGCTTACCATGAAGTCAGAGAGGGTAACCCTGGACCTACCAAGAGGTAATACCATATTGACTTACAAAGAAGTCAGATGATATGGAGAAGAAGCAGTCACAAGGATGTATCACCAAGTTAGGCGTGACACATCTACAGTAAACACCAGATCAATGGATTACGTCGTAATTACACTCAAAGTGTTGAAGGTACAGTCAAGTGAATCAGTGAGGGAAATATTTCGTATAAATTGTTAAATGTCCGGTCAAGAAGAATTCAAATTCATGCCTAGTTTCTTTCAGTTGCAATGTCATAATTTCATATTCTCATCTGTTTTATCGCAACAAGACTCACTATTTTTTATATATTATTTAAAGAATATATATTGTTCTATCAAACGAATTCGTAGTTTCATTTCATTGACAGTAAAATATCTTAACCTCAAAATTAATGGGGAAACCGAACGCCAATCTCCTTTTCCCAGAACTTATATGGTATGTTGTCAAAAGTAAGCTTATTACCCCACACCCTGTTAGTATGTTTAGTAATAACAAGTCTCAATGTGTCGACGCAACGTGGGACTCGAATAAATTCAGAATTTGGTCTGAATGACAGCATATCATAGGTTCATTTGGGAAGAGTATGCACATTTAATCCAACGGAATTATTACCGGTAATTGTCAGGATTGTAATTTTGTGATATATATTTGTATTTTGGGGATATGTCAAGGGATTTGAAGAGGGAAATTAATTTGAGATCGCGTACTATCACTAGTGAACCAAAGATGGACAAGGAAGACAATAACAAGTCATGTGACGACGAGGTCATTGCTTCTGCGGACATCCAAGGTGAAATTCAGAGTAGGGAGCAGGTGAATACGATGGAAGTTTCTGAGATAATTCAGGAAAGTGCAGAAATTGAGAAGCACACTGAAACCCAAAAGGAAATCGCGGGGGGGATGAACCAAGATTTTATAAATTTAATGATGGCCAGATTTACCGAGATCAGTAATGAAAACTTTAAGAAAATAATTGATACTAGTAGCGAAAATTGTAATAAACAGATTAACTCTCTAAGTAGTAAAATGGAACAAATAATTAGTAGTAACGAAAATAGTAAGAAAGAGATAAGTAATAAAATGGAAGAAATGATTGGTATTAGTAATGAAAATAATAAGAAAGAGATGAAAGAATTAATTGACAATAGTAATGAAAATTGTAACAAACAGATTAACTCTTTAAGTAGTAAAATCGAAGAATTGATTAATGGTAACAGTGGGATTAATGATAAAATAGATGGGCTAAGTGAATCACTTAATTCTAAAATAGATACTAAGATAGTAGAGGTAACTAGTCAAATATGCAAGTTAGAAAATAAGTTAAATAAAGAGTGTGTTGACCTTAGGGAAGAAATGGAGTCGAGTCGGAGCGATCTTCATACTCAAATTGAGCATGTCAAAGGAACTTGTACAGAGAATATCAAAGAATTAAGAAATAAAATTTCGAGTAATCGGGAAGAAATTCATGAGGTAGTCGAGAAAAGATTGGACAAAATTTACAATGCAGTTATCGAAGATACGAGGGAACAGATTAGTAGAATTGAACAAATTGAAAGCAAACTTGTGGAAGTCGGTGAACTGCGGAACGAACAGGAAACGCTATCACAGCAGGTGAGAAAGAGCGAGGAAGAATTGCAGGAAGACGTGAGAATAGAGGAAGAGAAGGCTGAGAGAGGAGCGGAAGAAGAAGAAGAAGAAGAAGTTGTAGTTGTGAACTGCCAGGGTGTGATACGGCAGAAAGGTACAGGTGAGACGGCGAGAGAAGTGGTAATAGCGAGTGGTTTGTTCAGTAGGGATTGTGATTTAACCAAGTTTTCTGGAAAACAGTTTAATCCTATAGAGTTTGTGAAAATAGTCGAGAAAAGATTTGCAAGTAAGTTGAGGAATAATGTTATTGAATGGGAATACGTGCTGGAAATTTTGTCTAATGTTTTTATCGGTGAAAGTAGAATATGGTTTCGAGTATACTGGGATAATACGTCTAATTTAGGAGGGATTAAAGTGTTCATTGATAGGCTTTGGAAAGAATGTGTGCAAGGGCGCGCGCGCGCGCGCGAGAGAGAGAGAGCGCATAATGTCTAGGGAAAGTAATATTGTAGAGAGAAGGGGGAAAATGTTAGCCGTGTATCAGAGGAGAGGGGGTGATCATGATCCGCAGAGGATTAATAGTTGTGTTGATAGTGATAGTGGTCAGAAGAGTAACGACAGAGAATCGGAAGATGGGAGGCGTATGTATTTGAGTTATGAGAGAGAAGGTCAGAGGAGTAATCAGAGAGAATCGGGAGATGGGAGGCGTACGGATTTGAGTTATCAGAGGGATTATGATAGTCTTAATATGAATGTTATCAAGGTGCCGTTATCGAGCCAGAGTATTTCAGATTCACAGGGAATCGGGTAAGTTAAGTGGACAGGCCGAAGGTAGAAGATGAACTGGTATTTATTATAAGTAGTTATATAGTGAAAGTAGATTTAAGTATAGTGTGATTGTGACCTAAGTAAAGTGAGATATTTAAGTAGTGCCGTAGTCGTAGATCATGCAGTAATTTATGGTAGCAGTAAGTTAGACGTAAGAAGTGTTCTGGTAAGTGATGTAAGTACTTATAATACTGAGAATATACTGTAAGCAGTGAGGTAGTCGATGATGGAAATTGTGATATGAAGAAGGTACTATCAGATATTATAACAGCCGTTGGGTAAGTCAAAGTGAGTAAATAAGATGATAGCGGTACCAATCATAATTGAAGATAATTGTAAGTTTCAGCCACGCCTTGTTGTACCAAAACTTGTGTATTCAGTTATTTTAGGAGCTGACTTGGTTGCAAATCATGGAAGTAGAGTAGACTTTAATTTGGGTAGTGTGTGTCTGTTCTATGAGGAAACTAGCAAAGAAGTACGTGTTAATTATGATGGTCTGAGGTAAGTGTGTTAGTGACGTGTGTTCTTTGAAATATATGAGAGGTAAGTGAAGTTGTTCCTAGTGAGAGGAAATGTTTTGTTGGGTGTGTTACGTGCCTGTACGACCAGTATCCGAGGGATAGTCGGTATGAGGCAGTGACGTGAGGTAATTTGAGTGAATTACAGGAGGAGTAATTGTGTTCGATGTATGGTCAACATCGAGATGAATTTAGTGGTAAGTGAGGAAGAACACGTATTTGAACAAATTTGTAGTACATGACCATTCATCATTTGTGGGAGGTAAGTACCCCGGTCAACTTAAAAATGCTAGTGAAGTCTAAGAACAAATAAACATTATGCTGGATTACGGAATAATTGAACCATCTTGTAGCCATGGTGTTGATCCTTTAATTAGTGTTGCCAAGTAGGAGGTGATTTGATGAGATATGTAAGTTAATAAGGGCAAAATTGATTCAGTTTGAGTGACAGAGTGCTACTCAGAGTTCCATTTCATCATCTGCAGAGGCGGGAAATATGTTGAAGTTATATTTTTGTATCAGGGGTATTTCACTATTGTGAACCGTATCGGGAAGTGTGCATATTCTCTAATAGATCAGGAAGGGAAGATTGTCGGTACTTACAACATTAAGAACTTAAAGAAGTATTTCACGTGAGATTTGTTCAGATAAGATTAAGATGATTAATTTTTGTAAGAAACTGGCAAAGTAAAACTAACATCTGCGATTGGCGTGTGAACCAAGTGTCGTATTGGTGCATTGGAAGAATAAGTGCTACATTGTCATGTACTGTGTGACAAAACGGAGAACAGGACATTGGACAGTTATCTGCGATAACAATATGCGAGAAAAGTTCTCATATAAGTGAATTTTCACAAAATATTTTGATATGTTAAAAAAAGGAGAAGAATGTTGTATATTGATTGAAAATTATTTGTGTGTGTTAAATTAAGGGCTATGCTCTTGTGAATTGTATGAGAATGGGACACTGGACAGTTATCTGCGATGACAATGTGCGAGAAAAATTCTCATATATGTGATGTATTATAAAATGTATGGATGCTGAAAAAGAAAATTATTGTTGTATACTCATTTAAAGTGTTTATATGTGTCAGTATTATATATATATATATATACAGGGTGTTAGGTGTATACGTGCAGATATTTCTTGTAGCAATAGAGAACGATGTGACGAACCACTATATATCAAACTTTTAGTAATCCGCGGAAGTTATTTTCGAGAGCAAAGGGATACGATGTTTTTAGAATAGGTAGTATGCCTTGTTCTGTGAATGAATAGCTCTCCGTTGATAACAGGCAAGTCACGCGCCATCCGTGCCAAACCGGTTTCTGTTTATGTTTCAGAGAAAATATATACTACTGTAACAGCTGAACGCTAATGCAATGCCACGAGATGTTACGTAATATACTTGCAAAACTGGTTTTATGTTTACGAGCAACTGAACTACGATAACAGCTGAAGGCTGCTGCCGGTGTACGTACCTACATTTCGTGCTTCCTGCCGAGCTGTATGGCTCAGACGGTTGAGGTGCTGGCCTTTTGACTCCAACCTCGCAGGTTCGAACCTGGCCCAGTCCGGTGGTATTTAAATGTGCTCAAATACGTCACACTCATGCCGGTAGATTTAGTGACACGTAAATAGAACCCCTGCGGGGCTAAATTCCGGCACCTCATCGTCTCCGAAAACCGTAAACGTAACGCAAATACCATTATTATCATTATTATTATTATTATTATTGACTACTCGCCAATAATGTCTGCCCAGAAAATACTTCTCATCGTTTATAACTATGGATCTCGTCAGTTGTATAATGTCCTAAATATGATGATTTTCAAAATTGGCTTTACGTCGCACCGTCACAGATAGGTCTTATGGTGACGATGGGACAGAAAAGGTGTAGACGTGAGAAGGAAGCGTTCGTGGCCTTAATAAGGGTTCAGCTCCAGCATTTTCCTGATGTGAAAATGGGAAACCACGGAGAACCATCTTCAGGGCTCTCGACAGTGGAGTTTGAACCCAGTATCTCCCCAATGATAGTTCACAATTTCGCGCCCCTAAACGCACGACCAACGTATTCCAAGCTCTAATGCTGGGCGGAGTACCTCGGACGATAGGGCGCTGGTATTCTGATCCCATCTTGGCAGGTTCGATGGAGGCTCAATTCGGGGGTATTTGAAGGTGCTGAAATACGCCAGTTTCGTGTCTGTAGATTTACTTGCATTAAAAAAAGTCCTGCGGTACAACATTCCGGCGCCTCGGCGTCTCCAAAACCCGTCAAAGTAGTTACTAGGACGTAAAAAATTACATTATTATTTCGTGCTTACAAACGAAAAGCATATGTGTTATGGTAAAATAAAGCATAATTTACTGCTTCCTTTGCAGTGCTTAATAAATTTATCAAAATAAAAGTGGCCAGTCTGAGTTGCTCAGACGGTTAGAGCACTGGTTTCTTGGTTCCAACTTAGCAGGCTCGATCTTGGGTCAATCCGGTGGTATTCGAAGGTGCTCAAATACGTCAGCCTCGTGTTGGTAGATTTACAGGCACGTAAAAAGAACTCGTGCGGAACTAAATTACAGCGCCTCCAGAAACAGTACGAGTAGTTAGTGGGACGTAAAGCAAATAACATTACCGGTATTATTATTAATTTTCAGTCTTATTTTTATTGCTACTACTCATATTGAACTTCTTCTTATTACTCTCTTTCCTCGTCTGATTATTATTATTATTATTATTATTATTATTATTATTATTATTATTATTATTATTATTATTCACCTGTTCATATTTTCGTCTTATTCCTCTTTTTACTCTCCTTTTAAGTCGTATACTTGTTATTCATATTTGATATTTTGTTATTAATATTATTGTTATTTTTACTATTTAGATTTACTTTATTTCGTTCATTTATAACTTCTCTTTAGCTTCAAGTGACACAATACTTTTTCCGTCTTTAATTCACCTGTTGTGTCGTGTGCAGGTGTACATCTACGTTTCTGTCCTGTGCTTCAAGACAGTGCTGCAAGGTCTGTGTTTGTTTCCCCAGCCCGGGTTGCGTTTCGTTTCTCATCTGTCACAGTTACATCTTACGTTCTGTTACATGTTTAAGTTTGACCTTGTGATACATCGCCTTTAATCTGCTCTGTAGCCTTTTAGCATGGTCAATGACCTCAGTGCTTATTTTGTTCACATATCTGGACTAAGAACTCGTCTCACTCGGCCCAGCAAGTTCAAGGCCAACTACTTCTCTCTGTTTGTTTATTTACCCATGTATGTATATCAACATTGTACTATGTCAACATCGTACCATGAAAATTTACTCAATAAACGGAGTGTTTTGGGGGGATCTCTGTCCTGGGTGGGGTGCTCTGCGGGCCTACTCTGGGGTCCGTGTTGTTGCTGCGGTTATCTCTCTGTGGGTTGAGGTATTTACAAACAGGGCCGATGACCTCGATGTTAGGCTCCTTTAAACAACAAGCATATTTACTAACATATTCAACTCAATTTATTGTATGTACAAGACATACGTCCAACTTGAATTATTTCATCCTCACAACTCTACTTCCTTACTACATGGCCCAAGAGCTACACGTATAGCTGACGGCCCACCCACCCCTCTACGAGTGTGGGAATGAAATAACTAATTTGATTGAATTTTTTCCTATTTCAGTAATGATGAATATAACACAAGCATTTTATTGAATTTTTATACGTGTTAATGATGATGATGGTGATGATGATGATGATGATTGCTGTTTTAAGGTCATCAGCCCTTAAAAGCGCGTGTCTTTTGTTTTAACTCGTAGTGAATAAGAAACAAAATATAAATTGCTCGAACACACGTAAAAAACCAAAACCACATGCAGGGTAGAATTGAGGAACTGCCAAAATGCGTTCAAGGTCAATGTCTAGCGTTTTAACAAGCACGTCTTCCCTGTGTTGTGTTCAGCTTTCGGCACGTACAAGTCACTCGCGCACTGAAACTCTCGATTTATAATTTTTGTTACCGGTACTTCAATTTCCCTGCTCGGATTTATGAGAATATCGAACTATCGAGACTCAAAATACTATATCGATACTGCACTGTACTCCCAAGCCATTA
Organism: Anabrus simplex; assembly: GCF_040414725.1. Taxonomy (NCBI): domain Eukaryota; kingdom Metazoa; phylum Arthropoda; class Insecta; order Orthoptera; family Tettigoniidae; genus Anabrus; species Anabrus simplex. Next base: position 367,350,395 of record NC_090265.1, on the reverse strand, counting down.
CGGTGCAGAAATGGCGTAACATTTGACATACCAAAGCGAAACTCGTAGCAATTGTTCACAGTTACCACCCTGGGCTTCTCTGCAGGCTTCACTTCTCCGAATCCAGTTGCGACACATTCGAGACAAGGAACATGTGTTGTTCAGAATATCCTCTGGTGCCTAAAAAATACGTTTACGGAGGTCACCCGAAGTGGTTACTTCAGTTCAGTATACTTTGTGTTTCATGTCCCGCCAGACATAACAATCCACTGGAATAAGGTCTGGAATAAGGGCTGGCCAATTGATAGTTTCACATCGTCCTGTCTACCGTTTAGGAAATGTCTGCACCATCGTGTAAAATCCACGTGGTTCGGCGTAGTCGAAGCGACACATCCTCTGAAAGCTCCAGTAACGTACTGTATCTACAGGAGCAAGATAACATTAATAAAAAGATGTAACCGACCTCCAACCACACCCATCCAGATGTTAATTAGAACCGGTGCTGGAAATCGCCTTGTCCTATTGAATGGGGATGTTCCACAGCTCATGAGTGGGGTACAGTGGGTTCGAACCCCTCTGTTGGCAGCCCTAAAGATGGTTTTCCGTGGTTTGCCATGTTCACAACAGGCAAATGCTGGGGCTGTAACGTCAAGAATGCCAAAGTCGCTTCCTTTCCGACACTAGCCCTTTCCCATCCCATCGTCACCATAAGGAAAGCTACAACGATCAAATTTATGCAAGCAAGGTGATTGATACCGGTCTGAGTGTCTGAGACGGTTGAAGTCCTGACCTTCCGACCTCCAACTTGGCAGGTTCAATCTTGGCTCAGTCTGATGGTATTTGATGGGGCACACATACATCAGCCTCGTGTCGTAGAAATACTGGCACGTAAATGAACTCCTGCGATATTCAATTTCGGCACCTCAGCGTCTCAGAAAACGGTAAAAATAGTCATTGGGACGTAAAGCAAAATAACTCAAATAAAAATACGATTGGTCAAAGAAACAGACCTCCCACTGCATCCATCTACATATTCATTGAGAGCCGGTGCTAGAAGTTGCCTTGGTATACTGAGAGGGGATGTTCCACAGCCCATGAGTGAGTTATGTAAATATTAAAAACTCCTTGTGTAACAATTGACTCATGTGTCACTAATACACCTGACAGAAATTCTGGATTGCGTGCTTGATCAATTAACCAGCGGCAGAAATCCACTCTTAAATCATCACCGAGCTTGATAGTAGCAGTCGCTAAAGTTCGACCAGTATCCAGTATTCGGGATATAGTGGCTTCGAACCCCTCTGTCGGCAGCCTTAAAGATGGTCTTCCGTGGTTTTTCATGTTCACACCACTCAAATGCTGGGGCTGTACCTTAATTAAGACTACGGTTGCTTCCTTTCCCGATCCTAGCCCTTAGGTATATCTGTCGCCGTAAGACCTATCTATGTCGTGGCGATGTACATCAACTTGTAAAAAAATTGGTAATCAGCTGGTGAAGGACACTGCACTCGTTGAATGTGGTCAGGGTGCATTCGCTCTTCATGCAGTGTCCTACGTATGGTCCAAATTGGTATACCAACGGTACGTGTTATACTACGCGTACTGCGCCCGGGATCATCGTTTACCATTGTGAGGATGTCTCCTTCCGCGTCGAATAAATTAATGTTATTTGCTTTATGTCCCACTAACTACCTTTACGGTTTCCGGAGACGCAGAGGTGCCTTAATTTAGTCCCATAGGAGTTCTTTTACGTGCCAGTAAATCTACCGACACGAGGCTGACGTTTTTGAGCACCTTCAAATACCACCGGACTGAGCCAGGATAGAACCTGCCAAGTTGCGGTCAGAAGGCCAGCGCCTCAACCGTCTGAGTCACTCAGCCCGGCCTTTCCGCGTCTAGGATTACACGTGGCCGTGCAGACCTTGGCTTTTCATAGCATGATATAACCCAGCCTATACCGCACACATGTTGCACTACAGCAAGTATCGTTGCTGGATTAGGCACCCGTATGTTGGAAAACCTTTCCCAATAGGTTCGTTGCGCGCGTATTCGTGATTTTCATACACTGGCATTATTCAAATACTACTACTACTACGACTATTACCACTACTACTACTACTACTACGTAACTCGTGAACGACTAGTACGGACAATAATTCGCCGCTCTGACAGCTGTTATTCATGTGAAAGTCAGGCAGGCCGCTCATACGTCTAGTCCGGTGTCATGTAGGGGGCGGGGACCCGTCTAACCATATCCCTCTCGCTAGGAACAGCAGACAACCGGACCAGCACGTGACACGTATAGTGCTTTCTTCGAACTGCTTACGTTGGATGTTCTCCCACAATGTGATTTCATTATTATGAATTCTTGGGAGAACTATTAGCAGTATGCAGAAACACCCCGGACTTCATTTCTTATTTTATTATAATGCACAACAAAGCGCAAACACAAAGCCTATAGGACGTCCGATTAGTCTGGTAGACATCTCTAAATACCATAAGGTAAACATTTTTATCGCTAAACCACACACATTTTACTATACGATTTGCGTGTGTTTTAACTCTCTATTCTAGCTCAGTCCGGTGGTATTTAAAGCTCCTAAAATACGCCCCGCTTCTGGTCCGTAGATTTACAGGCACGTTAAAGAATACCCGCGGGCAAAATTCGAACACATCGCATCTATAATAATGTTATATGCTTTACGTACCACTAACTACTTTTCCGCTTTTCGGAGTCGCCGAGGTGCCGGAATTTAGTCCGTTATGAGTTCTTTTACGTGCCAGTCAATCTAACGACAAGAGGCCGACGTATTTGACCACCTTCAAATACCATCGGACTGACCAAGATCGAACGTCCCAAACTGGGGTCAGAAGGTGAGTGCCACCTCGAGTCGCCAATGGGACGTAAACAACATCATTATTATTATTATTATTATTATTATTGTTGTATTAGTCTATTACTACTATTATTGTTCAAATAACAATTAACCACTACATTCAAACTTCGTAGCTCTTCATCTGTCGGAAAACACTAAGGAAAGTAGTGAACTGACAAGAAGTCCGAATTATTAATCTTGAAATTTCGGACATGTCTCCGAGATTAGTGGAACATGTACTTACAAACTGTTTTTCGTCGCACCGACACAGACAGGTTTTATGGCGTCGATGGGAGAGGAAAGGGCAGGAGTGGGAAGGAAGCGGCCGTGGCCTTAAGTTAGGTACCATCCCGGCATTTGCCTGAAGGAGAAGTGGGAAACCACGGAAAACCACTTTCAGGATGGCTGATGTGGGAATCGAACACCCTCTACTCAGTTGACCTCCCAAGGCTGAGTGGACCCCGTTTCATCCCTCGTACCACTTTTCAAATTTCGTGGTTGAGCGGGAATCGAACCCGAGCTTCCGTGGGTGGCAGCTAATCGCACGAACCACTACACCACAGAGGCTGGCGAACATGTACTTGAACGTCCAAAGTTACAGTTCTATTCGTTACGTTAGCTCGACGACAAGCTTCCATGCGGTGACACCACGAAGCTCTCACCCGCCTCCACACATCCACGTCAGCTCTCACAGTTGCGACGGCATCCCAGATTCGTTGTCGTAGAGTTGCTTCATCGGCGATTTCCACTTGGTACACCAAGTCTTTGAGGTGCCCCCAGAAATAAAAGTCCAGTGGATTTAAATCGGGGGACCGCGATGGCCAGCTGATGGGACCATACCGACCAACCCACCGATTCGGGAAACAGCGATCTAGAAATCGACGAACGTCCATACTGACATGAGGAGGTGCCCCGTCGTGCATGAACCACATCCGCTGACGTATCTGTAGTGGAACGTCGTCCAGAAGCTCTGGCAGAGAAGACTGTAGAAAATGGAGGTAACTAGAGCCAGTTAGTCGTGCAGGCAGTTCCAATGGTCCAAGAAGCTGATCTCCCAATATCCCGGCCCAAAGATTTATAGAAAACCTGTGCTGGAAATGACCTTGGTGAATGGCACGAGGGTTTTCCTCTGCCCATGTATGGGCGTTGTGAAAATTAATGATACCCTCACGAGTAAAAGATGCCTCATCTGTAACCAACACATCGTGCGGAAAGTCTGCATTACCTTCACATTGTTGCAAGAACCAGGTACAGAATTCAACTCTTGGTAGGTAATCCGCTTCTTGGAGATGCTGAACCCTCTGGTAGTGGTGCGGGTACAATAGCTGTTCACGCAATGTACGGTGAACAGTCCAGTTAGATGTACCTACTTGCCTTGCCAAGCTCCTTGTGCTTATTGATGGTGTCTCTTCGACAAGTCGTAAAATTTCTTCTTCCCGTCGAAGCTCCGCAGGATCACGATGCGGTCCACGACCCTCGAACCGAGGAAGAAGCGAGCCTGTGTCCCAGAGCCTTTGATGCACAGCGACGAACGTTCGGCTATTGGGAATACGGCGGTTTGGAAATCGTTGTCTGTACAGCTCCCTCGCTGCCTGTGCCGATTCTCCTGCTGCACCGTAAACGAGGTGAATATCAGCTAATTCTGAAAACGTAAATGTTTCCATTATCTGATCAATTGGATACAGCGATGTTAGGTCTACAACTGTTCCACGCCTTGGGGACAGCAAGCGACAATGTGCCCGCAATGACGATGGGGCAGTGGGTGGAGCCCACGTCCAGTGCCACATTCACTTGTTCACGCGCCACCGCTGAATGTGCAACAGCTGCGTCAAACCGTTTCCTCATGTGATTAGTTTACGTAGAGTTAACAGTGTGTTGAGGCTAAAAGGGTACATTTAAAGTAAAAAATAAGAATACATTTTGGAATAAATCAGTGGAGCGAAGTCATATGTAATAATAATAATAATAATAATAATAATAAAGAGGATACAAAAATTTTGCTGGGCGACTTTAACGCACAAATTGGTAAAGAAAAAGAACATCAGAAAACTGTTGGCAAATTCCCTGCTCACAAATTCACTAACAAAAACGGGTTGAGACTCGTTGAACTGTGTCAACAAAACAATCGTAAGTCATGTCAACTTCTCTGAGAAAATCTCCACGGAAACAGAAGACCTGGAGGTCTCCCGTTCCAGAATCGGTGAATTTCAAATCGATCACATTGCCATCTCTCATCCCATGCAGAGAGAGGTACACGATATACAGGTACGCCGAGGAGCAAACGTCGATTCCGATCACTACCTAGTGAGAATAAAAGTAAAATTCACCCCGAAGAAAATTCATCATAAGAGGTCACAAATACCGAAGTTTGATACGACACAGATTGGAAATACTAATCTGCAAGAAGTGTGGGAAAGGGAACATGCAGGCACCTGGGAGAAATTCCGCAACAAAATCATCCAGAAAGCTCGAGAGCAAATTCCCCTGAAAAAGAATACTAAACACCCTTGGTGGAATTCTGAATGTGAACGTGCCTTGAAGGAACGAAAAGAAGCATTCCAGAAATACAACAGCAAGAAATCACCAGAAAACCAAACATATTTCAATGAAACTAGAAAACGAGTAGCCAAAATCATCAGGCAGGTCAAGAGAAAACACTTGAAGCAACAACTGGACTCGATTGAAGACAACTTTCGTAACTACAATGTACGAGATTTCTACAGGGAATTCGGGGGACAAGTCCGTGGGTATGCTCCTCAAAACCTGGCTTTCAAAAGATCAGATGGAAAACTTGCATTCAGTAATCAGGATAATTGTCAGGAATTAGCACTTTACTTCGCTGATCTCCTCAACTGTCCAGAGCCCCTCACAAGATTCCCTCAAGAACCCCCAAGGTACACTTTCCCAGAATCTCCACCACCGACAGAGGAAGAAATCCGCGGCCACATCCTCAAACTTAAAAACAATAGGACCTCCGGAGAAGATGGCATCATTGCGGAACTTCTGAAAAATCTTGGACCTAACTCCCTCAAGGAGCTCACTCAAATCATCACAGATATCTGGCAATCGGAAGAATTACCTCAGGACTGGAAGTGCGCCCTCATCCACCCATTACACAAAAAGGGAGATAAGACCGACGTAAACAATTACAGGGGCATTTCTCTTCTCCAAGTGACTTACAAAATTCTTTCAGATTGCCTTTTGAAGAGAACGCAAGAACAACTTGAACAAAGTATTGGCGAATATCAAGCAGGCTTCCGCCCTGGTCGCTCGTGTGCAGAACAAATATTCAACTTGAAGGCAACACTTAAATACAAAGCATTGAGGAACAAACCGGTCATCTGCATTTTTGTTGACTTCAGGAAAGCGTACGACTCGGTTGATCGACAGTCTCTCTTCGTTATTCTTGAGGAACTGGGGCTTGATTCCAAGACCCTCAACCTCATCAAGGCAACACTCACTGACACTATCTCCAAAGTTAAATTCATGGGGGAGATCTCTGAACCATTCCCGATTAAAACTGGCGTCCGACAAGGTGACGGCTTATCTCCGCTTCTTTTCAACCTCGTCCTAGACAAAGTCATCCGTGAGTGGGAAAAGGTATTGAAAGACATGGGATACTGGCGCCCCATACGACTAGGACGACCCAAAGACGGTATTGAGATATCATGCCTCGCTTTTGCAGATGACCTGGCCATACTTACAGATGATGTATTCACAGCCGTTAAACAAATTGAAACCCTTAGCGAATGTGCTGGAAAGGTTGGCCTACAAATTTCCTTTGAAAAGACCAAGTTCTTCTGCTCAAAACTTGACATCCAAACTTTGAACACGACACATGGACAAATCAACCGAGTACCACACTTCAAGTACTTGGGAGAAATACTTGAACCAACGGGAAGCGAGAAGGTTGCCCAGAAAATTCGCCTACAAAAATTTCGGAAAGCCTACGGTAGGGTTCACAACATATACAATAAAAAGTGCTTGTCCCGCCATGCAAAGATCAGACACTATAATACAGTAATAAAGCCCGAAGTCTTATATGCCAGTGAGACCCTTACACTAAACGGGAAAGGTGACCTAGAAAATATTTTAAAAGAAGAAAGGAGAATCCTGAGGAAAATTCTCGGCCCCCGAAAAACAGAAGATGGATATAGACTGAGGTTACGCAGAGAGACAGAAGAGCATTCCAACATTGCAGCAGACATCCGTAAAAGACGTCTGAAATTCTATGGGCACGTCCACAGATTGCCGGCAAGTAGACTGACACACAAGATTCTCACCTACATAGAACATCTAAAAAATATTCCATGGGTATTAGAAGTGAAGAAGGATCTGGAAAAAGCCCAGATAAACCCAAATGACACCGCGGACAGAAACCTTTATAGGAAAAAAATTAATGGATGGAAACTGCAACCAGAGAACGAAGTGAAAAAGAAGACTGGAGCAAAGTGGACAGAAGAACGAAAAAGGATCCACGGAGAAAGGATGAGAGCTGTTTGGCAACTCAGAAAACAGAATCGTTAGAGCTTTGCGTGATCCATTGGGTCCATACGCACATAATAATAATAATAATAATAATAATTTGCTAGTTGTTTTACGTCGCACCGACACAGATACGTCTTATGGCGACGATGGGATAGGAAAGGCCTCGGAGTTGGAAGGAAGCGGCCGTGGCCTTAATTAAGGTACAGACCCAGCATTTACCTGGTGGGAAAATGGGAAACCACGGAAAACCATCATCTGGGCTGCTGACAGTGGGATTCGAACCCACTATCTCCCGGATGCAAGCTCACAGCCGCGAGCCTCTAACCGCACGGTCAACTCGCCCGGTAATAATAATAATAATAATAATAATAATAATAATAATAATAATAATAATAATAATAATAATAATAATAATTTGCTAGTTGTTTTACGTCGCACCGACACAGATACGTCTTATGGCGACGATGGGATAGGAAAGGCCTCGAAGTTGGAAGGAAGCGGCCGTGGCCTTAATTAAGGTACAGCCCGAGCATTTGCCTGGTGTGAAAATAGGAAGCCACGGAAAACCATCTTCTGGGCTGCCGACAGTGGAATTCGAACCCACTATCTCCCGGATGCAAGCTTTCAGCCGCGCGCCTCTAACCGCACGGCCAACTCGCCCGGTAGTAATAATAATAATAATAATAATAATAATAATAATAATAATAATAACAATTTTTTGCTAGTTGTTTTACGTCGCACCGACACAGATAGGTCTTATGGCGACGATGGGATAGGAAAGGCCTAGGAGTTGGAAGGAAGCGGCCGTGGCCTTAATTAAGGTACAGCCCCAGTATTTTCCTGCTGTGAAAATGGGAAACCACGGAAAACCATTTTCAGGGCTACCGACAGTGGAGTTCGAACCCACTATCTCCCGAATCTAAGTTCACAATTGTGCGCCCATAACCGCACGACCAACTTACTGCAAGCTCTAATGCCGGGCTGAGTAGCTCGGACGATAGAGCGCTGGTCTTCTGATCCCAACTTGGCAGGTTGGATGGAGGCTCAGTTCGGTGGTATTTGAAGATGCTAAAATACGCCTGTCTCGTGTCTGTAGGTTTATTTCCATTAAAAACGTACCGCGGTAAAAAAATCTGGTATTTCAGCGTCTCCGAAAACCGTGAAAATTAGTTAGTACAACGTAAAAACATTATTATTATGATGATGTTGATGATTATTATTATTAGTAGTAGTAGTAGTAGTAATATTATTATTACGGAAGTTCTAATTAAACGGGTCCATTACAGTCATCATTTTACCTATCGGCACTTACTGTCCAGTACTAAGCCTTCTGTCCGCCTCTGTGGTGTAGTGGTTAGTGTGATTATCTGCCACCCCCGAAGGCTCGGGTTCGATTTCCAGCTCTGACACGAAATTTGAAAAGTGGTACGAGGGCTGGAAGAGGGTCCACTAAGCCTCGGGAGCTCAAATGAGTAGAGGTGGTTCGATTCCCACCTCAGCCATCATCCTGAAAGTGGTGTCCCATAGTTTCCCACTTCTCCAGGCAAATGCCGGGATGGTACCTAACTTAAGGCCACGGCCGCTTCCTTCCCTCTTCCTTGTCTATCCCTTCCAATCTTCCCATCCCCCGCAAGGCCCCTGTTCAGCATAGCAGATTAGGCCGTCTGTGTGAGGTACTGGTCACTCTCCCCAGTTGTATCCCCGACCCAATCTCTCACGCTCCAGGACACTGCCCTTGAGGCGGTAGAGGTGGGGTCCCTTGCTAAGTCCCATGAAAAACCAACCCTGGAGGGCAAACAGATTAGGAAAAAGAAGAATAAGACTTCTATTACAAATGCCCGGCGGCAATTCCACAGTAGGTCTTTTTCCTTCGAGTAATGTTCACGCATGGATGCAACTACGGTTTTTGAAATGTGTCTCTTTAATAATAATTTCACTGAATATGTATAGCCTTTTCTTTCAGTGTCCATCGTCCTTTCATTGACATAAAATATTTATGAATAAGCATAGACAACCCGCATGGTCTATCGTCAGAAATTCATCGCAGACTGTCGCAATAACAGCACAGAAATGTTGCGCCCATTTTTCATTTACTTATTAACTATTTCCTTTCATTTTGTCAGCTTGGGTCACTGATTAATGCCACTGACGTCTTATAAATCACACACAACTACACAACACTTGATTTGCATGCATGTGCTGGTACGGATCTTCGACGTCAACGTAAGGATTCTGTGTACTTTTCACACAGGCTACCCTAGACCGGTTTTCGAGCACAGCAAGTGGCCTGGCAGGTGAGTCAACCTCTCCTACTTGCCAAGCCTTTAGGGGAAGTGCACAACATGTGTTGGCCTGCGATAAGAAACAGGTTCAACAAACTCTATACTCTGCTACTGTACTTGGACTACGCGTGGACAGAATGACATCACCGGCGTATCCAGCTACGGCCGTTCAAAACACATTGGGTCCTGAAATATTTGGTTCAGTTATGGGCAAACTAATAGGACAAGGTACAAAGTACATAGCATATATTGTGAGATGTCTTTTTCTTTGCCGACTAGCTTAATATCTGCACGTATACCCCTAACACCCTGTATATAATTTTGTTCATAAATCAATCGATTCTTTGTTCTTCGATTTATTTATGAGGGAGGCGAATTGTATCGGTTCAAATCCCGTTAAAAGATGATATCTGTATTTTATTATTTTATCTGTATTATTATTATTATTATTATTATTATTATTATTATTATTATTATTATTATTATTATTATTATGTCCGTATTATTATGTTATCTGTGATATTGTTACTATTATTGTAATTATCCGTTTTATTCAATTCGATTTTGCAATTGCCTGTTGCTTGCAAGATTGTACTTAGATGTATGCATATATACGTATGTGTAGAATAACACTCAATACCTGTACAGTGAGAATTGTTGTATATATCAGAGATTGGAAGTGACGTTGTTATATTGCGATACCACTGGCGATTCTGCCAAGTCATCGCCACTCCATGGCTACGGCATCGTATTTATTTAGATATGCGCTCAGAGAGTCGGCCGGCCCGGGGCTATTTCACCACTGGATGTAATATTTGCCGCGTTGTGGGAGTATGTCATTGTTATTTCTGGAGATTACGTAGCGGTGTCAACCAACGTCTATAAAAGGTGGGTGCATAGTGTAGCGTCAGTCATTACTTATACGGATGCAGTACAGTGAAGAAGTCTACTAGATCAAGAGGCCTTAGTTGGTCAGTCAACCAGTGTGAACGAGAGATGGTGAAGACTCAGTGAGCCATTAATTATTGGTCATTGAGAGAGTGAGACCAAATGGTTGGTCCGTCACTTAGTGGAAGACACGGACGCAAGGGCTTACCATGAAGTCAGAGAGGGCAACCCTGGACCTACCAAGAGGTAATACCATATTGACTTACAAAGAAGTCAGATGATATGGAGAAGAAGCAGTCACAAGGATGTATCACCAAGTTAGGCGTGACACATCTACAGTAAACACCAGATCAATGGATTACGTCGTAATTACACTCAAAGTGTTGAAGGTACAGTCAAGTGAATCAGTGAGGGAAATATTTCGTATAAATTGTTAAATGTCCGGTCAAGAAGAATTCAAATTCATGCCTAGTTTCTTTCAGTTGCAATGTCATAATTTCATATTCTCATCTGTTTTATCGCAACAAGACTCACTATTTTTTTATATATTATTTAAAGAATATATATTGTTCTATCAAACGAATTCGTAGTTTCATTTCATTGACAGTAAAATATCTTAACCTCAAAATTAATGGGGAAACCGAACGCCAATCTCCTTTTCCCAGAACTTATATGGTATGTTGTCAAAAGTAAGCTTATTACCCCACACCCAAGAGATAGTCAAGAGTCTCATTCTATTATTGCTGTACTGAGTGGCAGCTGGCGCCCTTCAAATAACGTATGTGTAAGTAAGCAGGTAACAAGTAAGTGTGAGTACAAGGTCCGACGAGTGTGTATTTTATTTAATGAATGTTAATTTTCATAATTTCCATTTTAAATGCAGATATTCAGATGTTTCAATTTAATGCTGTTTTATGTATGTTTGTAAAATCAGTCAGACAGTTAGGAAAGTCTCAATGGTTGACTAAGAATTACACATGGAAATTTGAAGAAGAAAGCTATGATTGGAGGAAAGTTAATTACAGAAATTACTGATTGGCTAAATTCAAAACAGGCGGAAAGAAAGGATTAATGTTGCCAACCCACAAACCACAGAACAAAATTTAGTAAAGACAAAACTTATGAATACAACATTTCTCCAAGAAGGTTCATTCCTTTACACCAGAGTGCTTTATCATAGTTTTTGGTAGAGACATCTGTTAGAGAATGTCCACACTTCTTGATCAATGAAAAACAAAAGCAAATCAAAAACACTCAGTGACATCTTCTGATAAACCGTAGAGTTAGTTTAGTTGTTAAAGTTCCGGGTTTCTCCAGTAGAGAAGTTTCAATTGGCGCAAGATTTGAACTTACGTCGTAGAGGTGTACCGCCCGGTACAATTATTATTATTGTCAGATGTCTGACCATGCGACAAATTGATATCTAATTTCAGGAACTACTGAATCCAAGCGTGTTACTCGTTTTATTATTTCTGCGGTAAAGTGACCACTTAGCAGTCCACAAGGCCAACAACAATTTTTTTATAAGAGACCTCACTGATAACCCACTCACAATTTAATCTTTTCTAGCTCAAGCGAAAGGATTTGATAAGTAATAGTGTATAATCTCTATTTAAAATATTGCAAATAGAAATCAAAAACTTTGAAGGCAAATTAGAAATAACAAGAAGACGTACAGTACTGTACTATAACATAGTTATGTATGAGTGCAGAATGAAGTTAAAATATACGAGAGAATGGAAAAAAGGTCACCGAGAAGAAACTACATGTTTTGTAAAAATTTATTGAAAATTCTCGAGACCTAATTTGGTGAATACTTGAAACTGTGCATAAAAAGTACACATGTAATGAAAAACCATCATCTCGAATCCAGCATTTCCTACTTAAATCTAGATGTTTTTAACAGCTCGACTAGCCAGTTTTGAAGTGCACAGCAAAACAATGATGGCAAGAAGGTAAAAAACAACCAAAACCCAGACGATCTCGAATTATTCATTTCGAATTATTTGTTACCAATAAAAATTCACCACTGTTTTTCTCATGCAGTATACACTAGAGAATAATTACAGTTACGTTGTTGAAACAAACGAATTTTTAAGATTTAAACATCAGATTATTCCAAGAGACAGGGAATTTTAATCCATTAATTAATGACTTTAGTATAATTTTGGTAAAAGAGAAAGTCTATATATCAAGTGCTTATTAAATGACTTGATGTGAACGAATTTCCTCATTTATCTACTATCTTTAAGAGAGAGAGAGAGAGAGAGAGAGAGAGAGAGAGAGGGAAGTTTCCTTGAATGTATTCTTTGCTGTAGTGAAAATACTAGATCAGTTTCACAGCTAATATTGATCTTGGTTGAGCGATGTAGACGATCCATGAAGTACAATATTCTTGTTACACACTATGCTTGAATCATTAATGATTTATGATATATTACGTTTTATCTTAAGCGAGATAGTCTAGAAAGTATTTTGACCATAATTCTAAGAGTGTACTTCGCGCTACATGTAGCCTACCCTTACCATGAATTGAGTGAATCTTACTAGAATACTACAGTCATCCCCTTGTGACATTCTAGACCGTTAAGAAGTGTGATTTTCAAAAGTCTACCATCATGGCCTATGAGTTCGTACAGTAGTTCCAACCCGACTGGCTTCGGTTCGATTCCAAACTCTGACAAGAATTTAAGGGTAGTTTGAGGGACTGGAAAAGGTGTACGCCTACACTGAGCCACAAATAAACGAGGAGAAAATGGGTTAGAATTTTACAGTTGGCCACAAAAGTAGTTTTCCGTGGTTTCCCACATCAACTCCATTCAGGTGTCTGAATGAAACCTGAAGTACGTACTGAACACTGGGATATTTTCAATCTGTTAACTATTACAAACTGAGTATTTTATCCAAATTTTGAAACTTTATATATTCAACTCCCCTTTTTGAGCTAAATGGATTATTCTTTTTGTATCCGAAACTATAATTGTGTCAGCACTGAACTCATTTGGTTATTTTATTTTCGACATTGAAATATGAAAGGACGCCAATACATTAGTCACGCCTTTTGAACTTATTATTTTTCATTTTTTCATATCATGTAAGTATTATTTTCCTATTCACATCTTATAATATTACATTAGTATTTATATGCTATCTAAAAGAAAATATGTAATTGGTAAACGTACTCCTTTTTTACAGTACTATCTGTTCTAGCTCATGCGAGAGGATTTGATAACGAGTAACATATTTCTATTTAAAATATTGACAATAGAAATTGATATCTTTGCAGGCAAAGTAAAAATAGCAATAGATCAGAGAAACTACCGAACTGGAATACAGTTATGAAGGAGATCAAAAAGATGAAAAATTGCAGAGAATGGAGAAAATAACCGCCGAAGCGGCCACGGTTCGGAGACCGGGAATCGGACCCATGCCCTTGTGGGTGAACAGAGCATGCATTTGCTGTCTCGATTAGGGACACTGCTCTTCTTTTAAAGCTAATTAAAATTTTAATGAGACATTTCAGGATGGTATGAGGGTGTAATATTCAACTACGAGAGGTCGTTTACTCTGTGTACCGGGCGGTACACCTCTACACCGTTTATTTAAAAGTTGCGCCAGTTGAAACTCCTCTTCTGGAGGAAGGTTGAACTTTATCTACTCTATTAATTCTCTACTTTCTCAGAAGATGTCACCACGTGGAAAATTTTGAGTTTTTGAACTGTGTCACTTTTGATGTGTTTTTGTTTAGCTTGAAGTAAGAAGTGTGAACTTTCTCTTCTAGAGGACACTACTGAAGATCAACAATAGTGCAACCTAGTGCGGAGTCAAAGAACTATTTTGTTGAAGAAATTTTTATTTCAAATGTTGGTTCTTTGCTAAATTTCTTTCTGTTATTGTTTAAGTTGGCTGTATACCCCTCTCTTTCCCCTTGTTTTGCATGTAGCCAATCCCGAATTTCTTAAATTAATTTCTATCCAATCAGATGTATCTTCCCCCAACTTGAATCGATTGCGGGGTCCTAGCCAATAAAATATTGTGGGCGGGTGTTTTCATTCCCCTAACGCCTAGAACCTTCCACGAGAGGTTATAAACTGCTGATTTTTGGGTCTCCGTGCCACTTCTGTTCCATCTTTCAGTGTGTTAAGTACATAGCAGGAGGCGGGAAGCGCCTCTTTCTTCGGCAGCGGTCAACAACAAGGTAATGGCCGATTAATAACTTCTTTCTTTGCTAGCTCAGCAGTTTAACTTTCGGGGCGGGTTCTAAGCGTTCAACCATGTAACCTTTTCCTAAAATGTAACTACTCTTTTCATATATTCTCTTTTAAAGCTTCATACTGGGATAGAGAGTGCTAACCCTCTCGAGCTCCCACTCATATTGTTGTGAGGTGAACTTAGTTTTCTCAATCTATTCTTCGTTAACGTAAAACAAATTGTTCTCTTCTTAAGTCACCTCTTTAGTATGGGATTAGCCCTTGTATTAACGGCCTAGCGCCAAGTAGGTCTTAAACAAAGTGTATTAGGAGTGCAAGTTCGCCTCCTCTCAAATTGTTTTAGAGGTCATTTAATTAACCTTCTTGTCATTTAATAGACCTCAGTAGGTTGGGTATTTTACCCCTGTGTATATGTCCTTTGAGGACAGCTTAAAGGTGGAGTTTGGTGTGGCCTGGGAGAGGCTTAAAATTGAGAGCGAGTGGCTCTTTTGAAAATGGTATATTGTATGCCTCGAGGAGGCTTTTCAGTGTAATTTGGAGCAAGGGCTCCTAGGTATGAATGGGGTTTTCTGCCCCTCTGTTAAAATTGTGTTTGGGGTAAAACTGAGCTGATTGCCCAAGAATTATGTTTCTGACTTTTGAAGCCCCAAATGGGGTACCTATGTAAATGTATTTTTCAATTGTGTTTCGGCTACTAAGTACCTGTTCTATTTGTTGTTACCTAATTTTGAAAAGAAAATATAACCTTGTTAAATTTTAAAATTAATTTCACTTTAGTAGCTTGAGATCTATTCACCACCCAGCACCTTCTTTCACGCATAACTACCACCAAAAACACGGTAACAAGTGGTAGCAGAGCGTGGTTGAATGGGTCTCAATTTAGCCCCATTTGACGGCTAAACACTGTTTTGATCCGAACTCTAACCATTTTCTCAGTTGCTGGAAATTTTTTATTGAGGTTGTTCAAAATTTTTCCGTCATCATGCCCGGCCCTCGCGATGTTCTCCTCCTTAACTATTTGCGCAAAGAGGAGTTGATCTACGAATTAACTATTAGAAACGTGCAATCTGGAGGCACGGTTGCTATCGACACTAACAAACTTAGATAGTCCCTTGATTTGCCCATTTCCATCCCCAATTTGGGAGAGAAAGAAATTGATGACTCTCTTTCCACGATCGTCGAGAATATTTCGGGGCTAGCATCTGTAGTTAGTTTTTTTGATGAAAATGATCCGTCTCCTAATCAAATTAAGCGTGTGCAAGGCAGACTATATCACTTTTCAAATAGAGTTAATGATCTGTTGTCTCTAAAGGTGAATGACGTTCAGAGGAAGGAAGCTAATACGCTCCTTGAAACTATTTCTGAATTGTCTAGTAAAGTCACTCAATTGTTAACTGGGGAAGTTCCTCCCAAATCTGATCAGCCCACCATAGTGAATGCAGGTAGTGAGGAAGCGCCTCCCAAGGGAGAAGTCAATAGGATAACCGTTGCTGCTCAAACTATCCCGGCCCCATTGGACACTGAATCTGAACGCCGTGCATCGTTGAGTAACATCCGTTCTGAATTAACTTCCTTACCATTGAAATCTTTACCTACTATGTCACCCGGGTTTAGCAGCTTGCCTCATCCATTGGCAATGTTGCTCAGAGGTATTTCTAAGTTTTCTGTTAACACCACCAGTGATGTAATTTCATTTTTAAGATTTCTAGTTGAATTTCAGGATCACGCCCTTGTGTTTTCTCTTTCCCCTTGTCAAATTTTGCAAATTATCTATCCTTATGCTATTGGTGTTCTCTCAGATAAAATAGTAAGAGCTATTGCTGAACAGTCATCTATTGAAGATTTTCACGCACACTTGCTTGCAAATTTCATTCCTGCCCGCGCGAGGTCATCTCTGATTCAGAAATACTATTATCGGGTACAGCGCTTGGATGAAAACTTGGCTGATTTCATACAGGACATTAAGTTTTATACTAGGGTGTTTGCTCTCCACTTCCCTGAGGATCAGATCGTGCAAGCTATTGTTGAAGGGATCTCCCCACCCTACAGGTCATATTTGTGTTTCGCGGCATGCCCGCAAACTTTCTCGGAACTTGAAGCATTGGCCGTCTCAGCGGAAGGAGTTAGATACGCCGATTCCTTGCGTGTTGCGAAAGAACCCCCGCCTTCCTTTAGTAACACTCGGCCTCCACCTCGCCGATCAGTCACCCCTCGTAAATGTTATGCTTGCGGGTCGCCTGACCATCTGCGCAATAAGTGTCCTCTGATCAAGTCTAGTAGGGCAAATAATGGAGCTGGTTCATCACAGGGCTGTTTTAAATGTGGGGCTTTCTCACATATCGCCAAGAATTGTCCCAATTCGAATAGCACCCCCTCCTGCTCAACTTCTGGGGTAACTTCCAACAACAGTCAAAAGTGACTAGTGGCTTCGGCTGAGTCAACTAATCCATCTTGCCAAGGCTCAGCCCCTGGCAAAAAGGTCGAGAATTCAGGGAACGATAAGTCTTCGAATACATCTTTTGAATGCCCCAAAGAGTGTCTTAGGATTGCGGCGGATATCCCCGCACCTGTTCCTTTTCTTAAGATTGAGATAAATAACGAACCTATAACAGCTCTATTAGATTCAGGCAGTGTTTGCTCCATTATTTCGGCTGAATGGTACTCCAAATTGAAATCTGTTTGTAAACTACCTGTCTATGACTCTTCTCCTGTTAAATATGTTTCGGCTAATACATCTCCATTAGAAATTCTAGGTTCTTTACTGGTCAAAATTCGTATTTTTAAGTTTACATGGAAAATCAAACTGTTTGTGGCTAAGCACTTGTCTTGCCCCATCATACTGGGAGCGGACTTTATTTCTCACACTGGTCTTGTGCTCGATCTCCAGTCTAGGTCGTGCACATTCAAATTTGCTTCTAGTTGTAAAATCCCACTATTAACGTGTAATTCTGTGTCATGTTTCTCTATTTCGCCTACCCAGGATGAGATGTTGTTAGACCTTAGACATCTACCTGAGGAGCAGGCTGATAGTATTCGTAAATTATGTCAGTCATTTCCAGAGGTATTCTCTGATACTCTTGGTGTTACTGACCTTATTGAATACAAAATTGAGGTCACGGATTCGATTCCTGTCCGTTTTCCACCTTATAGGCTATCTCCACCTAAAATGAAGGCCCTGAAAGAAATCATCGATCAGATGTTGAAGGATGGTATTATTAGGCCCTCTAAGTCGGCGTATTCATCGCCTATTTTTCTAGTCCCGAAACCCCAAGGAGGCTTCAGGCCTGTCATTGATTACAGGGCTCTCAATCGGAAGGTGGTGTTGCAATCTGTGCCCCTTCCTGACCTTCATTCTTGTTTTTCATGGTTTCGTAAGGCCAAGTTCTTCACTATCTTGGACTTGAATCAGGCCTATAATCAAATTCCCCTTGCCGAAGAGTCTAAACACCTTACAGCGTTTGCCACGGACTGGAATTTATACGAATACAACCGCGTGCCTTTCGGGCTCCCCACGGGGGCAGCTGTGCTCACTAGGCTACTAGATAGGGTCTTCTCCGACATCAAATTTGAATACTTATATCACTACTTGGATGATGTCGTCGTGTTTTCGGAGACCTTCGAAGAACATCTAGATCATCTGCGAGAAGTTCTGAATCGCCTTCGTAAGGCTGGGTTAACTGTTAAGTTGTCCAAGGTTGCCTTTGCTAAGCCCTCTATGTCTTTCCTAGGGCATATTGTGTCACCTGATGGTGTAGCAGTCGATCATTCTAGAACACAGGCCATCCGTGATTTTAAACCTCCCAAGGACATTAAAGGCATCGCCAGGTTTATTGGTATGGTGAATTTCTTCAGAAAGTTCATTCCTAACTTTGCTAATAGAGCGGCGCCCTTAAACCTTCTTCGTAGGAAAGGCATCAAATTCGAGTGGGGACCTTCTCAACAAGCCGCTTTTGAAGATCTGAAATTAGCTCTCTGTAATGCCCCTGTCCTTGCTATGCCTGATTTCTCAAAGAAATTCATCGTCCAAACGGACGCGTCGTCGTCAGCTGTAGCTGCAGTCCTTCTTCAAGAGACTGAACTAGGGAGGCGACCCATCGCCTATGCATCTAGGACTTTGTCGGCTCAAGAAGCCAATTATTCCATCTATGAGCTCGAAGGTTTGGCAGTCTTATTCGCCTTAGAGAAGTTCCGTCTCTATCTGGAACATGTCAAATTCGACCTGGAAACAGATAATCAAGCCTTAAGCTGGGTCTTAGGTAGGCCGCGTCGTACTGGTCGTATAGCCCGTTGGGCCATTCGTATTTCTGCCTTCCAATTCGATGTCAGGCATATCAGAGGTACTGAAAATGTTGTTGCTGATGGACTCAGCCGTATGTTTTCAAACGAGGTCGAGACCCACGAACCGGTCGACAGTTCATCACCTTCCGAGTCCATACTATCCGAGGTTAATGCCATCCTAACAGATGCTCCCATGCTTTTTAGAGATATTGAGAAATACCAACGTGAAGATCCGACGCTGGCTCCGATAATGGAAACCCTTTCTTCTGGGGAACAGGTTGTCCCTTATGTTCTGAGGAATGGTGTTCTATGTTGCCCATCGAGGCATGATAAGATGATGAAAGTTGTCGTTCCAGCCGTTCTGGTACCTATGATCTTCAAGTATTATCATGAGACCCCATTAGGAGGGCATCTTGGAATCTTTAAAACCCGTGAAAAGATTCGTGAAATGTTCATCTGGAAAGGTATGGACGGTGAAATCCGTGAACTTGTAAAAGCTTGTAAATCATGTTTGCTGAGTAAACCCACCATGTCCACCAAGGTAGGCCTTTTGTCTTCGCATCAAGCGTCGCGCCCCATGGAACGCCTGTATATTGATTATGTAGGACCCTTCCCCCAGTCAAAGGGTAATGCCAACAAGTTCATCTTTGTATGTGTAGATGGTTTTACCAGATTTTCTTGGTTATTTCCGACTAAGCTGGCTACCGCTCAGTCCACCATTACCTGTCTAAATTCCATTTTTGCTTCTTTTGGTCCGTCCCAATATATTGTATCTGATAATGCTAAGGCGTTCACATCAAATCTTTTTCGTAAATTCTGTTTTGACTTGTCCATCTCTCATGTAACTACTTCTGCTTATTACCCTCAACCATCTCTGGCTGAACGGGTTAACCGTAATCTCAGGTCTGCACTTATTGCCTATCATCATGAAGATCATTCCAGGTGGGACACGTCCCTGCATTGGATAGCTTTTGCTTTGAATTCGGCGGTTCATGAATCTCACAAGTTTACTCCAGCTTCTTTGATGTTCAAGTTTGTTCCCAACTCGCCGCTCTCTAACCTCTGGTCTCTGAATGACATTCTACCCGAGACAATAGATCCGGATAACATTAAAGATCTTTGGAAGAAGGCTAAAGCCAATCTTAAAGTGTCTCATGAAAAGGTTAGGGAAAGGTATGATCGTGGACGGAGATCCACCCCTTTGAATGTAGGTGACCAGGTTATGGTCAAAAATTTTGTTCCCGCGGGCAAGCTTGCCCCCAGATTCCATGGGCCATGCATCATTCTCGATTTTCTCACACCGGTTACATTGTTAGTAAGCAATCCAGCCACCGAGAGGATATTTAGGGTTCACCTGTCCGAGGTGAAACCGGTGTAAATTTTGTGTCAACTTGCTTCATATAATTTGATAGGAATATGATGGTTATATTTTTTTGAGTTCCACTTTTAAGGCATTCTGCTCCTTCTATTTTATTTTATATGTAAGCATTTCTGTAAATCTCCCCCGATTGTTAAACTGCCATCCTGTCCTTGTCACGGCCATTACCACGCTCCCGTCTCCTGCTCCACTAAATACAGTGGCTGGCTTAGATGAAATGCCATGGATATCGCCACGCCGCTGGCCCCTCAATCTACATGCCTGTGCCCTCAAAAAAAAAGATGATGGTCCAACACAATTTTGCCGCCGAGCTTTTATGTTTCAGTGCCCCCGCAGCCGCGCAGCGCCGTGCAGCAACTGGGGAGGGGGATGGGCCCCCTCCTCTCCAGCGAGGACGACATGTGTACGGCGAGCCGGAGCTCTCCTCCCGGCCAAGGCTGATGCGCGGCGCACGACCTGCTACTGGCCCGCAGCCTGTATATGTTCACCGCGGGCGCGGCGTATTTCAACACCTCTGCTCCCCTCTTAGTGCGGGCGAGCGGTATCTCAGGGTACTTGAGGGGTCCGAGCGGCCTCCTTTCGACGCAAGCTGCAACGGCCGGTCTGGCCATCCAACTTAATCTACATCAACTACATGGACAGTCACCATAAGCAATAATTACACTTGGGAATTCAACAACAATATTTGGTGGACATTGCAAAATTTTCTTCACTTTTAAGTAGTAAAAGTTTATCTTCAGAAATTCAAATTCTACAAACATAAAGACTTTCATTCACCTGCAACAACAACATTTTGAAACTGATTTAAGAAATCTTGTAAATGCTCCTGCTATCTATCTTCATATCAACATCATTACTTGGACTTTGTTTCAAACTGATCTCATGCGTCACCCCTGGAGGAACTTTTGGGGGGGGGGAGGTCTGTACCGGGCGGTACACCTCTACACCGTTTATTTAAAAGTTGCGCCAGTTGAAACTCCTCTTCTGGAGGAAGGTTGAACTTTATCTACTCTATTAATTCTCTACTTTCTCAGAAGATGTCACCACGTGGAAAATTTTGAGTTTTTGAACTGTGTCACTTTTGATGTGTTTTTGTTTAGCTTGAAGTAAGAAGTGTGAACTTTCTCTTCTAGAGGACACTACCGAAGATCAACAATAGTGCAACCTAGTGCGGAATCAAAGAACTATTTTGTTGAAGAAATTTTTATTTCAAATGTTTGTTCTTTGCTAAATTTCTTTCTGTTATTGTTTAAGTTGGCTGTATACCCCTCTCTTTCCCCTTGTTTTGCATGTAGCCAATCCCGAATTTCTTAAATTAATTTCTATCCAATCAGATGTATCTTCCCCCAACTTGAATCGATTGCGGGGTCCTAGCCAATAAAATATTGTGGGCGGGTGTTTTCATTCCCCTAACGCCTAGAACCTTCCACGAGAGGTTATAAACTGCTGATTTTTGGGTCTCCGTGCCACTTCTGTTCCATCTTTCAGTGTGTTAAGTACATAGCAGGAGGCGGGAAGCGCCTCTTTCTTCGGCAGCGGTCAACAACAAGGTAATGGCCGATTAATAACTTCTTTCTTTGCTAGCTCAGCAGTTTAACTTTCGGGGCGGGTTCTAAGCGTTCAACCATGTAACCTTTTCCTAAAATGTAACTACTCTTTTCATATATTCTCTTTTAAAGCTTCATACTGGGATAGAGAGTGCTAACCCTCTCGAGCTCCCACTCATATTGTTGTGAGGTGAACTTAGTTTTCTCAATCTATTCTTCGTTAACGTAAAACAAATTGTTCTCTTCTTAAGTCACCTCTTTAGTATGGGATTAGCCCTTGTATTAACGGCCTAGCGCCAAGTAGGTCTTAAACAAAGTGTATTAGGAGTGCAAGTTCGCCTCCTCTCAAATTGTTTTAGAGGTCATTTAATTAACCTTCTTGTCATTTAATAGACCTCAGTAGGTTGGGTATTTTACCCCTGTGTATATGTCCTTTGAGGACAGCTTAAAGGTGGAGTTTGGTGTGGCCTGGGAGAGGCTTAAAATTGAGAGCGAGTGGCTCTTTTGAAAATGGTATATTGTATGCCTCGAGGAGGCTTTTCAGTGTAATTTGGAGCAAGGGCTCCTAGGTATGAATGGGGTTTTCTGCCCCTCTGTTAAAATTGTGTTTGGGGTAAAACTGAGCTGATTGCCCAAGAATTATGTTTCTGACTTTTGAAGCCCCAAATGGGGTACCTATGTAAATGTATTTTTCAATTGTGTTTCGGCTACTAAGTACCTGTTCTATTTGTTGTTACCTAATTTTGAAAAGAAAATATAACCTTGTTAAATTTTAAAATTAATTTCACTTTAGTAGCTTGAGATCTATTCACCACCCAGCACCTTCTTTCACGCATAACTACCACCAAAAACACGGTAACAGATCAGAGAAACTACCGAACTGGAATACAGTTATGAAGGAGATCAAAAAGATGAAAAATTGCAGAGAATGGAGAAAATAACCACCGAAGCGGCCACGGTTCGGAGACCGGGAATCGGACCCATGCCCTTGTGGGTGAACAGAGCATGCATTTACTGTCTCGATTAGGGACACTGCTCTTCTTTTAAAGCTAATTAAAATTTTAATGAGACATTTCAGGATGGTATGAGGGTGTAATATTCAACTACGAGAGGTCGTTTACTCTGTGGGTATAGAAAATATCATATCGATACTTATAGTGACAACGCATTTTACAATACGTTTAGCGACAACGACTTACAGTAGGCAGGAATCCACGGACTTCAAGTGATGTGACAAGTAGCCTCCTTCCTGGAGCATGAAAGAAAGAAATGGGGAGATGTTCACCCAGGGTAGGAGGCATCAGGTGATGGACGCCAAAATCGTGGATAGAAATCTTAGCGCAATAACATAACTAGTAAAGGACCATGATAGACAGCGGCCACGGCTTGAATCTTGGCCGAAGTATGTGAGATTTTTAAATTTAAATGTCACGCCTATGTGGTTCGAATTACTTGTGAACCTCGAGAACTTTTTCTTGCCTTTCTTTTCCGAAGGGTCCTTGCTTTAAGTTTACCAGTTCAGAACGGCATGTTATGTTTGGCTAAAAATGATTGCCTGGTATAGAGGAGAGTATAATGTTATAAATTTACTATTAGAGTCATCATCATCATCATCTGTTTACCCTCCAGGTTCGGCTTTTCCCTCGGACTCAGCGGGGGATCCCACCTCTACCGCCTCAAGGGCAGTGTCCTGGAGCTTCAGACTCTTGGTCGGGGGATACAACTGGGGAGAATGACCAGTACCTCGCCCAGGCGGCCTCAGCTGCTATGCTGAACAGGGGCCTTGTGGAGGGATGGGAAGATTGGAAGGGATAGACAAGGAAGAGGGAAGGAAGCGGCCGTGGCCTTAAGTTAGGTACCATCCCGGCATTCGCCTGGAGGAGAAGTGGGAAACCACGGAAAACCACTCCGAGGATGGCTGAGGTGGGAATCGAACCCACCTCTACTCAGTTGACCTCCAGAGGCTGAGTGGACTCCGTTCCAGCCCTCGTACCACTTTTCAAAGTTTCGTGGCAGAGCCGGGAATCGAACCCGGACCTCCGGGGGTGGCAGCTAATCACGCTAACCACTACACCACAGAGACGGACCTACTATTAGAGTGTCGTGTCAAATTAAGTAGCATGATATAAAGAGTCACGTAAAATTACAGTATATACTCTTTTTATTACCATTTTCGTTTATTGCAACTTCCATTCAGACAATGAGTGCCCTTGGAGGATTGGAAGGTAATAGCTTCCACTATTCATCATTTCGTCCCTAAGTAAGATAAACTGGTTGGCTCTATGTCTAACCGCTTTTTTCAGGAATTAACCTGGTACTCATTATTGGAGTAGGCAGAGTGAACCTCAGGGCCATACGCCTAATCAAAGCAAAGCAAAGTCACCTCCGTACAGGCCATGAAGGCCCTTAGAGGAGTGGAAGGTAAAGGCTTCCACCATTGTTAACCTCGGCACGTGATGGGGTAGAGTGGTTAACTCAACGCCCGGCCGCCTTTGCCCCTAGGAATTAACCTGGTACTCAGGGCCATATGCACCTCCGGAAGTGGAAATCTCGTTTCTTAAATTTTACGACTCCCTGATGGGGATTCGAACCCACGTCCTTCTGGGCGAACAGAGCGCGCCTTTACCGCCTCGGCCAGGCAGGGAAAATATCGTTTCAAAATTTTCAACTTTCTGATGGGGAATCAAACCCTCGTCACTATGGATGAACCGAGCACGGATTGACCGTCTCGGTTAGGCAAACCCTGCTCTTATTTTAAATCTAAGTGACATTTTAATTAACTGTAGTCCTAAATTAATATTATCAACTTTTCCTCTTGTTTCCTTTTTTCCCAAAGAGTCCCTCTTTTCAATCAACTTGTTCAGGATGGCACGCCATGCTTCGGTACATAGGATTGCCTGATTGTCGGGAAGTATAATGCTATAAATTTGCTATTAGAGTATCATGTCAAATTACCTAGAGTGGGGCTGATGACCTTCGATGTTAGGCCCCTTTAAAAACAATCATCA
This sequence comes from Anabrus simplex, assembly GCF_040414725.1. NCBI lineage: Eukaryota > Metazoa > Arthropoda > Insecta > Orthoptera > Tettigoniidae > Anabrus > Anabrus simplex. Next base: position 367,325,460 of record NC_090265.1, on the reverse strand, counting down.
TAATCATCATCATCATCAAATTACCTAGAATGGTACACACATAAAATATTCCGTTTTGATGCTCAATGACACAGTAGCATGATGGAATATTTGACGGTAATGACTCCAGTCATTTAGAAGTCCATTAATTCAATTTTAGAGGCTCGCCTGCCCACCAGTTTCGACTGATATCCGCAATAGCAGCTTCATGTGCCATACATTCATTACTAAGAACTGCAGGGATCAGTTATTAGCCAGTCTAATTTTTACAACTTACTATATCAGTCATATTGTATAGGTACGGTGAATACTTAGCCCAAGGTTGGTTGGATCTAATTCCACACCAATAGGCTAGGCGTCATTTACGAGACGTACCAAAAAGTAGTTTCCCGTTGCTTTTCTCACTGAGTCGGAATGTCCTATTAATCATCAGTCTGCCAAGCCCCTACACCAACCGCACCTACAAACCACATTTTCACACGAATCATCATATGCATTACATCACTCATATAACAGTCACTCGCATTTTCAATTTTTCCATTACATTGTTATATTATTTTTTTGTTTAAATACGAAGCATCTGAATTCTAGAGGGACCACATAACAAAATAGCCAACATAACTACTTAAAAGCAAAATCCATATTCTCGTATCTCATGTATTTTGACACTTCCCGTGTCTACAGAGAGATTCTTAAGAGGTAAACGATAAAGAAAAATGAATTGTTTGTACTAATCAATCGGATTATTATCAAAGTTAATTCATCACTTTTATTGGCACAATTTTGTTTACCGTTTTCAACCATAGGACAGTTTTTCACTCTTTGTAAAATTTAGTTTTGGTTTTTGGTTACAAACGAGGTCTCCAACTGTAAGTACGATTAATGCTTTGTTTGATTAAAACGTAAAAAACACAGCATGACACATCATGTTTGGACTGCCTGATTACAGGGGAGTGTAATGTTATAAATTTGCTGCTAGAGTGTCGTGTCAAATAACCTAGCAAGACACAGAGTCACAAAAGCAGCTCGATTTGTTATGGGTGATTCCCGACAAATTAGTAGCGTTACAAAAATAATGTTGCAAATTTTGGGCTGGGAAGACATGGGAGAAAGGAGACGAGCTGCTCGACTAAGTGGTATGTTCCGAGCTGTCAGTGGAGAGATGGCGTGGAATGACATTAGTAGACGAATAAGTTTGAGTGGTGTCTTCAACATTTAGGTCATTGGCCCCTAATGGTACGAAATGAGACGAAATGCAATGATAATTTAAAAGTACAAAATTAATCCACTGAGCAGATTTCAAAATGTGATGATGAAGAATGAATGGATGAACATGAATTTAAAAAAATCAGTGGATCTGACCCGCAATGCCTCTTCTTCCCAGAAACTACATATTTTATTGACCAAGAGACTGCTTTCAAAGCACAATCCTGAATCGATGAGGCTTGTTGTCTAAATTGGTTCAAAATCCAGGTCAACAATCCCTCATAATGGTACTTATCGCTAGTAAAGTGGAACCATGTTATTTCTCAAGTTGCGGTACTAATCAAAAGTAGCGTAAACTCACGGCGTTCCAAACAGTATGGTACTACTCATAAGTACTGTACGTCGCACAGGTAACGCAGACCTATGGTGTTTCTCACATAATGGTGCCATTCGTAGGCAACGCAAACCCATGGTGCACCTCACATAGGTGTATTAATCACAGGGACTCGTACTATTCCGTGGTGTTCCTCACACAGTGGGTATAAATCACAGGCAACGCAGATCAGCGGTGTTGCTCGTATAGTGGTACTACTTACAGGCAACGCCCAGAACCGTGGTGTTTCTCACATAATGGTAAAAATCACAGGCAACGTAAGCCCGTGGTGTTCCGCATATAGTGATACTAATCACAGGTACTAGAAACCCACAGTGAACCACTCTCTGCTGCTACTAATCACAAATCTATTGTGTACCTAATGTTGTGGTACTACTCGCAAGTAAAGGCAACCCATGGTGTTCCCCGCGTGATGGTACTAATAACAAGTAGTTTCATGGTCCTAATTCCATCATCCCTCGGTCGCCCTTTTTAGTCGCCTCTTACGACAGGCATGAGATGCCGTGGGTGTAGTCTTCGTCTGCGTCCCGCACTAACAGGGGGGTGCAAAAGAAGAAAACTAGCTATCATTATTATTATCATTTATTTTAATTAATTGATCATTATGTTCTTCGTCCTCTTCTTTCCTTCATGGGGCCTCTAAATATTAGTTCCTAATTAGCGTCAACCTCTAAGATCTTTTGCTACCATGTTTTTCCTTCATTCCCACCTAGATATTCCTGCTCCCTTCACAAAGCTGCAGGTTGTTCTTATTGGGTCTTCTTGGAATTTTTCTCTCTCTTCACCTGGTAGTCCTAGAGTGGAGAATCTGATTCTACCCAGCGCCTCGCATTCGAAAAGTATGTGTTCAGCTGATACCTCTGCTTCATTGCAATTTCTACTATGTTGTCTCTTATTACTCCAATTCCATGTACTGTAGGTGTTTTTTCAGGTGGCAGTGTCCTGTCAACAGTCCTGCTACCCATCTTATATTTCTTCTGCTGAGTTTCAACAGTTCCTTAGTATGCTTCAGGTTTGGTCCTTTTATCAGTTCCTTTGCAAGCCTGCATCCTGGAGTATTTTTCCAGTTCTCCATTTGTTTCTTTTGTACCCATTTTCCTATGTAGTGTCGGGCTTCTCCATAGGAAATCCCGCATACAGGTTCTGGGCCTACAAAATGTGTTTCGGCCCCTTTCCTGGCCAGTTTACCTGCCTGATCATTATGTTATATTACATTGCAACATACCTATAACCATGACCAGTAACAGAAAATACTAGATATGACAAAGTGTTGTGGGTGGTAAATTACGAACATCTGGTCGTTTCAAAAATTAGGGCAATGGTAGTTCATAATAAAATCTGTTCTGGACTAAGCATTACATCAGAATGTATATAAAGTTATTTAAATTTGGTCTTCTTCAATACTATACTAGCTGTAGTACGCGTCATTGACAAGACAATCTTTTTTTTTGCTAGGGGCTTTACGTCGCACCGACACAGATAGGTCTTATGGCGACGATGGGATAGGAAAGGCCTAGGAGTTGGAAGGAAGCGGCCGTGGCCTTAATTAAGGTACAGCCCCAGCATTTGCCTGGTGTGAAAATGGGAAACCACGGAAAACCATCTTCAGGGCTGCCGATAGTGGGATTCGAACCTACTATCTCCCGGATGCAAGCTCACAGCCGCGCGCCTCTACGCGCACGGCCAACTCGCCCGGTACGAGACAATCTCTTACCCCGTCAATGATTACATTTTATTGTCCACCCCTCATATTGTTCTCCAGATTCTGAAGCACACAAGTGGACATGCTTCTCCCTGTCAGTGGCATGTCGTGACGTACTCGCTTCTTCTTCTTTGTGGCCCTTTCAGTTTCATATTTTTTAATTACTGCTGATCTTGATTATCTCTTCATTCCGCTATAAAAGAAAGCCAAGTATTAGGTTATTATTAAAAAAATACTGGCAGATGTACAAAGCCTTTAAAACGTTGCCGGAACGATCTCTATAGCAACCCTCTTTACAGTCTATAGAAATAGTTACCGTCTCTTGGACTTAAACTCACATGATTTCCACTGATATTTCACTTATTTTTCACTGTATCGGAGAAAGGTATGGGCCTAGAAAAAATATTCGCCAACCGAGCTCGATAGCTGAAGTCGCTTAAGTGTGGCCAGTATCCAGTATTCGGGAGATAGTGGGGTCGAACCCCACTGTCGGCAGCCCTGAAGATGTTTTTCCGTGGTTTCCCATTTTCACACCAGGCAAATGCTGGGGCTGTACCTTAATTAAGGCTACGGACGCTACCTTCCTATTCCTAGGCCTTTCCTGCCCCATCGTCGCCATAAGACCTATCTGTGTCGGTGCGACGTAAAGCAAATAGAAGGAAAAAACATTCGCCATGAGCTATTCTCGTGTAAAACCAACCGTGAAAGAGATACATTGAGTTTTATGCTTTAGGCCCCTTCTGAATCACCTCCTCCGGTCCCCCTGTGGGTGGGGGCGGTAGAATTACACCCACGGTATCCCCTGCCTGTCGTAAGAGGCGACTAAATGCGGCCTGAGGGGCTCTGAACTTTGGAGCGTGGGTTGGCTACCACGGGGCCCTCAGCTGAGTCCTGGCATTGCTTCCAATTACTTGTGCCAGGCTCCTCACTTTCATCTATCCTATCTGACCTCACTTGGTCAGCTCCTGTTCTTTTCCGACCCCGATGCTATTAGGTTTGCGAGAGCTAGGGAGTCTTTCATTTGCACGCCCTTCGTGGCCCTTGTCTTTCTTTGACCGACATCTTCATTTTTCGAAGTGTCGGATCCCTTTTCTGATTAGTATTATATAGAGGATGGTTGCCAAGTTGTACTTCCTCTTAAAACAATAATCACCACCACCACTCACCTCCTCCGGGAGCTAAGATCTTTCTTGACCTTATTCTAAACTGAAATACTAAGTTTTATTTAAATCCACCCATCCATTATCCCGTGATACTGTTACAGACACAGATATTGAATTGAACTCGTCGTAGTCGTAGGTCATTATAGTGGCGTTTGTACTGTTGTCAAAATACAATATTAACAGACTGGAATGTCGCAGTTAACACCAATGCTATCATATGAAATGTTCGATGAAATGATAAACGTCACAGTTTCCTACTTTTCGCCAACAGTACTACGTTGGCGTTGTAACAATGCCATGTTCCAGAACTAGAATGACCCAGCTGCAGACAGTAGTGAACACTGCTTTGCTGTTTTCCGTTAAGTGTGTAAACTTCTCATTCCTGTCACCTCCTCACAGAAGGTATCGAATAGCTGTAATATTATGATGAACCGGTGTGTTCCGTAACAGTAGTTATCTTTTTCTTTACAAGCTCCTTTTAGTCGCACCGACACAGATAGGTCTTATGGCGACGATGGGGTAAGAAAGGGCTAGGAGTGGGAAGGAAGCGACCGTGGCCTTAATTAAGCTACAGCCTCAGCATTTGTCTGGTGTGAAAATAGGAAACCACGTAAAATCATCTTCAGAGCTGCCCACAGTTGGGTTCGAGCCCACTATCTCCCGGATGCATGCTCACCCAGTAGTTATCAGAACATATACGAAATAGAGGAATGGCAGGCTAAAGAGGAAAGTTACCTCATTACCCAAGAACCTCCCACCAATATTCAGGCGGAATTCTACTTGGCACGGAGCAGTAATGCCATCCATTCGAGATGAGTGGTAGCAGATGAGACCCCCTGGCGAAATATCCCCGAAGGGCCATGGCCTACCGAGTGACTCCAGATCAACCCGAAAGCTTGCACATTATGAAGAATCCTCTCGGCCGTTATTCTTGACTTCCTAGACCGGGCCGCCATCTCACCGTCAGATAGCTCCTCAATTGTAATCACGTAGGCTGAGTGGACCTCGATCCAGCCCTCAGATCCGGATAAAAAATCCTGGTCTGGTATCGAACCCGGGGCCTCTGATTAACAGGCAGGCACGCTGCCCCTAGTCCGTGGCGCCGGCGCTTTTTCGAAACCAGTACAACTTAATTTTAATTTGCAATGCATAGACTTCTGAAACGTCTTATGCACATTAGACTACCGCACGTTTAGATATAAAATTGATTTGAAAATAACTTTATTTTGATTAATCATTCATAATATCAAGGTCACGTCCGATTGATGATGATGAAAAAGAAGAACTGTTATCGCGCAGTATACGGAGTCATGCCGGAAGGTGCCTTATTTAAATTGTGGCGTATAAATTGAAATTCTTGTTTCAAATCACTTTAATTACACACTCTAACAGAGACATTGTCTACTTAGTCTAATGCATATGTCCTCAAGGTAATACTCACACATTTCTTACAACAAGAAAACAGCTTATAAAGGTCCTGGCCCGCCAGGACGACCCAAACGGTCTGTAGATACTGGAGTGTCACGTAACCAGCGCCACGATATTATTATTTTATTGTTTGGATTTCTTGAATGGATACCCTGCTTCTCGTATTAGACAACACCTCAGTCGGTCTTTTAAGGCTTCATGCACCACGTTCCAGCATCAAAATTCCTGAATTGGATAGGAATCGAAATCGGGGACTCAGGATAATAAGCAGGTACGTCACGGGGTATTCTTAGTACTTTCAATGTAAAAGGCACTTCATAGAAGTATGGTGCTAACGTTTCATCAGATCTAAAATCGTTCGGATGTTAGCATATCATTTCTAACTGTACACTGTTACATTATACGATTTACATCACATTATCCGTATTCTCCTCATGTTTCTTCGCAGTGTATTGTAATAATTTACTTACTGTGTTTTCTCTCCTAAAGGCTCGATATTTCCAACAACAATGGTCGTTACTAGCTTTAACTCGAATTTATGACATAGTCTTATTGCACTGTCTGCGTGCGTGAGCTGTTTAAGTCAAAGGCAGCTGAACCATAAATATCAATTCTTACTTCTACGAGGAAGAATCCTTTCAATATTATGTAATTTACTTTTTCCAAGACAAATAGTCTTCTAAGAAAAGAGAGTAAAAATATATGCTTTCTCTTCTGTTTTCCTTTAGACTTGGTACCAATAGGAGAAAATATCTCTGGACGTAGTAAGCTTTGCTTCATAGTTTGATCACTAAAACTAAGATGAGTAGTGTAGTCCGCCTCTGTGGTGTAGTGGTTAGCGTGATTAGCTGCCACCCCCGGAGGCCCGGGTTCGATTCCCGGCTCTGCCACGAAATTTGAAAAGTGGTACGAGGGCTGGAACGGGGTCCACTCAGCCTCGGGAGGTCAACTGAGTAGAGGTGGGTTCGATTCCCACCTCAGCCATCCTCGAAGTGGTTTTCCATGGTTTCCCACTTCTCCTCCAGGCGAATGCCGGGATGGTACCTAACTTAAGGCCACGGCCGCTTCCTTCCCTCTTCCTTGCCTATCCCTTCCAATATTCCCATCCCTCCACAAGGCCCCTGTTCAGCATAGCAGGTGAGGCCGCCTGGGCGAGGTACTGGTCATACTCCCCAGTTGTATCCCCCGACCAAGGGTCTGAAGCTCCAGGACACTGCCCTTGAGGCGGTAGAGGTGAGATCCCTCGCTAAGTCCGAGGGAAAAACCGAACCTGGAGGGTAAACAGATGATGATGATAAGTAGTGTAGTAAGTTGGTAATGCAGGTCATTACAATGACGCCGTATTGTTGTCAAAATACAATATTAGCAGACTGGAATGTCGCGATTAAAAGCAATGAAACATCACAATTTCTTACTTTTCGCGAACAGTCCTACGTGTATTAAAGCAGTAACTAAATTGTCGTTTTATGTCATTCAAATGAAATAGACTACTGACCTTCTCATCCTACAAATAAAAATGTTTCACAGTAAGATGATCTTGTAACATGGAATATTTTATACGAAAGAGCTGTTGTAGCGGTCGTTGACAGGTTTAATTTTTGAACAGCTTCAGCAGTAATGTCGTCTAGCGGAGTTGAGCGATAGCAGAAGAGACAAAAGACATCTCAATATTTTTTGTAATTCTGTAGAAAATACAACAACATTAGCGCGTTTTCTTTTTGAAATACACTCTTCGTATCTCCCAATTCTGACATAAGTATGACCCATCTAGCCCACTTTCTTCTTGAAATACTCAGTGTTCAGATCTCCTAATTCCGCCCTAATACTGGCTGTCCCATTTGGCCCACTTTTTGTTTGAAATACACACACTATTCGTATCTCCTTATTCTTCCTTACGCATGACACATTTGACCCACGTTTTTCCTTACAGTACTCACACTAATCGCATCTCTCAATTACCTTTCAAGTATGACCCAACTAGCCTTTCTTTGTGAAATACACCACTCGTATCTCCCAATTTCTTTCTAGTTATGACCCATCTATCCCTCTTCTTGAAATACTCACACTTTTCAGATCTCCTATCTCGTCTAACTGTCCCTCTTTCTCTCTTTTGTAAATACGTATACTATCCGTATATCCTAATTCTATCCCAAGTGTAAACCATTTAGTCATCTATAAACTAATCATATCACCTAATTTTCTCTTACGTATGACCAGTGTAGCCTTCTTCCCTGAAACATTCATATTATTCAGATCTGATTCTGTCCTATGACCCGACTAGCGTGCGTTCTTTCTCGTATACTTATAACATAAACGAATTGCCAACCCTGAGCTTCTTCTTCATAAAGACATTCCTATCATTAATAAGAGTACATGTTTCGATCTTTTTGCCGTCCATTGCAAACAACTCAGACTGTGAGTAACAATGGAGATAGTGTAACAGTTCAGTGGTCAAAAACACGGAACACTAGTGCTACCGCAGTGCAATTCAAACTGTCTTGTATCTCAACTACGCCAACAAGATCTGAAGAACATTGCAAGATGTGGACTGCCTTAACAGAACACGGGAAAACTGTGGACTCGTTTAAATATGGTGCGACACCCTCACTCAGCTGCGAGTGACGTTGTACTTCAGATTGTTCAACATATCATCTACGAGCGTTTCCTTATGATTTAGAGAAATTTCTACTGGCGACTGATGAATTAATCTAGTATATTTGCAATCTACATGTCTATTTGTGATCTCCCTGAGTTGTACTATATGGGCATTAACTTAGTTTAGTTATAAGTTCATGATGTGATGCTAAACTAAACTAAAATAAATACTCAAACTACTCGTATCTCCTACCTCTTCTCTATGATGTATGAGACCAGTGCATTTTACTTTTTAATATCCTCCACCTATCTTTACCACGACCCAAATAGCACATTTTGTGTCCTTTAATGAGGACGATGAAATGATAAAGCTGCCGAATCCTCGGGGCTATGACCACGAACTTTATCTAGAAAGCTGCGCCAGCTGTCTCACGGACGAGATTCTGAACCTTGATGTAGCTGCAAGTCAGGGGTTGAATACAGGCTAGGGTACAAGAAAACAAAATCACAAGAAGGTGCAGACAAAGTTCAAAATGAATTACGTGGTGAGAATTCGCATGCTTACTTGGCGGTTGACAGACAAATAGAGGATACCTTGTACTACGTTAAGATGAAAAACACACACACACTTACCACCCACTTCACCCAACAATTGAATGGAAAACGGCAAATATATCACAATGTTTGCAGCAATTTTCGAAAAGCGGTGGCATATATTTTGAGGAAGATGAACATGAGCTTCCCGATCTCCGTAAGTTTCCTGAAGGTGGCCGAATTTTCTTTTCCCACCCAAGAAGTACTCGGGGTTAGCGGATAGTTTTTGCAACATGGTATCGATAACGATTACAGCGAAGATTACTGAATGAATGTTACGAATGACAACCTGGCCACACTCCCCTTCTCCGCAGGGGCGGAACTTTCCCGAAACCAGTACCATTTAATTTTAATTTGTAATAAACAGACTTATGAAACGCCTTATGCACATTAGAGTACCGCACGTTTAGATATAACATGGATTTGAAAAATAACTTTTCTATGTAGTACTACTATGATAGCCTCAGTCTACAAAGGAATCCAAGCCAAGTTAGTAAATAAACGGGTATGCATTACATAAATATCTGGAGCCTGATTTAAAACATGACTGAAATAAGCATCGTAACAGTTTAGATGTCATTAATATAGTACACCACGTGTGTCAAAGCCTGCCCGCCGTAAGCGTAGCGCCAGTACTAGAAATACCTGTTCTAGAGGACATTCAAGATTCCATCTTGAGTTCATTAATTATGTTATGTTAAATTGTCGTTCTAATTGGGACTGTTATACTTACAGAGAAACTCTACATGTGGTTCGACCTTTGTATAACATTTCATTTATGACAAGACTTTTTATTTATTTGAGAAACTTACGGTTCTAAGTGGAACTCAATTCTTTCAAAGTTCTAACTTGAGTGAAAAGAATTATGTTGTGTTAAGTGTCGTTCTAATCGTGACTTCTAGAGTTTGAAATTGTGATTATTTGAAGTTTTCTCCAGATACTCTTAGGGGCATCATAAGTCCCATATTAAGAGTGTTTATATGTGCATTGATATAATGATGATATGTTTATTTACGATTGCCTGTTCTCATATTTGGCTGAAGATGACGCTCACCAGCGTCAAAACTAGTCCCAAGTAAATGTTATAACTTATTTAGTTTAATATTAATATTGCAAAGGTGGATTTTTAATTTTACTTATCTATTATTCTCAGTTCAATGTGGACTTAAAAATGAAATTCTTAAATTTAAATATACATGTATGGTACAGAGTACCGTAGTTATGAACATATAATGTACGCCCCTCCAGGTTTGCGCTATCTGATATCCTGGGCTAGCGCTCGTAACAGTTGTTTCTCATGCACGCAGAGTTGTCAGCCAATTCGTGACTCTGACATGGCTGCAGTAAACAATGGCAAACAAAGGCTTAAGAGAGGACTTTCCCGATCAAGAACCACATCATAGCGAAACAATTGTTGGCCTAGAAAGCACCATCCAAGAAGATATACATATCAGCCAATAGTACTGTAGCTCGCACCTTGCTTCCCATCAGGGAATGTAGTCCATCACTACTCCTTACTAGGATTTGAAGCTTGCTGTACCAATTAAATCAATAACCACTGATCTGCATTTAGGGCAGTCACTCGGGTGGAAGATACCCTATTAGTTGTTTTCCTGTTCTTTTCTTAAATAATTTCAAGGAAGTTGTATTGAACATCTCCCTTCATAACTTACTCCTCACTCCAGGCAAATGCTAGGGCTGTACCTTAATTAAGACCACGGCCGCTTCCTTCCCACTCCTAGCCCCTTCACATCCCATCGTCGCCATAAGACCTATCTGTGTCGGTGCGACGTAGAGCAAGTTGTAAAATAAGGACTACAGCAGCTGCAGTGATACGAGGCTAAACATCCAAGGTAATCAGCCTGTAAAAAATTACTCCAGTCCCTAACTCCTCTTCCTATAAACGAATGTTTGCCCCAGTTTGTCCTCTTGAATTCCAACTTTACCTTCTTATTGTGATCTTTCCTACTTTTAAAAGCTGGCCTTCTGACCCCAAGCTGGCAGGTTCGATACTGGCTCAGTCAGGTGGTATTTGAAGATGCTCAAATATGTCAGCCTAGTGTTGGTAGATTTAATGGCACGTAAAAGAACTCCTGCGGGACTAAATTCCGGCAACTCGGCGTCTCCTAAACCATAAAAGTAATTAGTGGGACGTAAAGCAAATAACATTATATTATTACTACCTTTAAAAGCACCATCTAACCTTATTTGTGTACTAATGGCATTCGAGGCCATTATATAGCCATGTTGGAAACATTGGGGGTGGTATCACTTGGATGGCTACCCAATGTGCTGCTGACTAAACGAGCAGATGAAAGGAACTGGCCACTCTACCACAAGGAAGCTCTGCCTCAGGATACCTGATTACATAACTGAGGACACTGATTTGGTAGCCATTGTCCAGGTTTGGATTAGGTGCTATCTCAATTCATATGGTTTATTGGATCATTAAACACTGCGGCTCGAAGATTGCGACTATGAATTTACTAACAAACAGTCCTACTATGCACTGTGTTCTCTCTCTATCGACACGTGTTAAGTACACCTTCAAATCCTCACAGTTCGTTTCCTTCTTACTCAGCTTCACCAATTCCTAACACGTACAATCTCCTGCTATTTGCTGATTCAGGCAATTCTACTTTCTTTATTTCGAAAGGTCATTGATATTGATCGGAGTACCCGGCTGGTCAAATGGAAGTGGAGCTCGCCGCTTCCATAGAGCCAAGGTTTCTTAAAAACATTGCAAGCGTGCTTGAGTGAATGTCTGTGACGTAGGGTGGTAACCTTGGTTATTTAAAAACTAAGAGAGCTGTTAGCCCAAAGTTAGTCGTCCACTGCATTGACTAAAGTAGTCCTTACAGTTTGAGTAAAAGGAGACCACTGCTATGAATATCTGCAGTATGGAATTTCTTATTCTATGTTTTATTTTATCCGCGAACTTAAAATCGTCACGCAAAGCACATGCTTACTAAAAGCAACTTCAAACTATACCGAATAGAACTGGTTAATAAAATCGATTCAGAAATTAGTAAATATAATAGTTACATATCCACAGATTCCAGAATCCCAAGCAAGTTTTATAATTCCATATCAAGTTTCATTTGTTGTGAAATATACGGCACACTGAGCTCGATAACTGCAGTCGCTTAAGTGCGGTTGGAATCCATTATTCGGGAGATAGTGGGTTCGAACCACACTGTCGGCAGCCCTGAAGATGGTTTTCTGTTGTTTCCTATGATGGGCCTGTACCTTAATTAAGGCCATGGCCGCTTCGTGTTCTGTCATCTAAGGTGCAATATTGTGTGCATATGGTCAAGGCATTCTTGCTCTTCATAATGTATGTGCTGCGGGACAGTATACCTTCACAAATATTATCACATAGGAGGTTTTGTCCCGGCAACGACGATTATCTATTATTATAAATTGTTGTCACTGAGGTTCCATTAACGTAAAGAAAAATGAAAATATGTCGTAAGATAAAGTGTTAATTTGTTTAGAGTATATTGTGATAGTACATATTAATCACCCTCGCACTATATGTAGAAGTGAGAGATATCATTGTCAGTATTCGATTTTATTATTATTATTATTATTATTATTATTATTACTATTATTATTATTATTATTAGCCTCTCGAAGACTAAATTGATGTCAGTAATTCAACAGAATTGAATGTCAGATTGGTGATAAAAAGCTAGAACAGGTCGATAATTTCAAGTATTTAGGTTGTGTGTTCTCCCAGGATGGTAATATAGTAAGTGAGATTGAATCAAGGTGTAGTAAAGCTAATGCAGTGAGCTCGCAGTTGCGATCCGCAGTATTCTGTAAGAAGGAGGTCAGCTCCCAGACGAAACTATCTTTACATCGGTCTGTTTTCAGACCAACTTTGCTTTACAGGAGCGAAAGCTGGGTGGACTCAGGATGTCTTATATATAAGTTAGAAGTAACAGACATGAACGTAGCAAGAATGATTGCTGGTACAAACAGGTGAGAACAATGGCAGGAGGGTATTCGGAATGAGGAGATAAAGGCTAATTTAGGAATGAACTAGATGGATGAAGCTGTACGCATAAACCGGCTTCGATGGTGGGGTCATGTGAGGCGAATGGAGGAGGATAGGTTACCTAGGAGAATAATGGACTCTTATGGAGTTAAGAGAAGTAGAGGTAGACCAAGACGACGACGGTTAGACTCGGTTTCTAACGATTTAAAGATAAGGGGTATAGAACTAAATGAGGCCACAACACTAGTTGCAAATCGAGGATTGTGGCGACATTTAGTAAATTCACAGAGGCTTGCAGACTGAACGCTGAAAGGCATAACAGTATATAATGATTATGTATGTATGTATTATTATTATTATTATCTGCATTTCAGTTGTATATTTTGTCATTAATATTTGTAAGCTGGGATGTCTCCATATATGTAGTATGAGTAATTTGTTTTGTACAACGGCTGGGAAAACATTGCTTTAATAACTCTGGTAATTTGTATGACTCATGCGGACATCCCAGTGTTTGATGAGACCATTTATATTGGTATTACAAATTTATAAATTATAAATTATAAATTTACTCATTCAGGACAAATATTTCAGATTCCCTATGGGAATCAACATCTATATCATCCCAGGGTCTGTTATTATCCTGGGGCCAGGAAGAAGTTCACGACATGGTCTTGATTAGAGGATACACTCATGATTGGCTGGCCAGGATCAATATAGGCGAATCATGTGAGAGGAAGGGGAATGCTGATGTCTATAAAGGTTGATCAATCGGCGGGAACCACACACTGTGCCAGAATTAAGGAGTGCTGACACACTGTACGGGAAGGAAGTAGTGCTAACACACACAGCAGTGAAACTGGATATACGGTACTGGAGTGACACTGCTGCACTATACTGGACTGGACTTCAAACGTTTGTGAAACGTAGTATTTTTATGTTTGTGAAAAGTAACTGACATACAACTACGTATTGTAGCACTTGTGGCGGCCTGGCATTACATGTTGGTGAAAGCTATCTCAGACTTTCCATAATTTATGTTCAGGAATGACAAGCGTGTGTTGCTCAAATGTATATATCTTTACAACAAGTGTTAAAGTCAGTGAACATAGTATTACGAGGTACAGTATCTGTGTGATATTATGAGAATCGGCAAATCGTGTTGGTACAGAGACAGTGAAGGGTTCTTATCTACATATATGTACATTGGTCAACGGACTATCTGCAAATGGTGGCATAGTTCTCGCTTTCGTTTTCCCACTGTTTTCTTTGTAGTTGTTGTAAATATGGAGTCTTCCAGTAATATTTTGTGGGTGTATTATAAGTGCATGTTGGTGTGTTGATGAGGTGCTCATGCACGGATTTTATTGAGAATATAGTTAGATATTTTAGAATCAGTGGAGGTATTGATGAACCTAGGTGCAGTTCCTAGATATTTAAGAATAATTATTCCTTTTCTGTTAAAGCCTAGTGTTTACAGTGCACTATGCCCTCTGGTGTAGGCTAAAACAAATTTAATTGACCTGTCTCAGTCTCATCCTTGGCTTCGACAACTTGAAAGTGGCCGAGGTATGAGTGGTGCTAGTAATGCCATTCCTTATGCAGGAAGTTCCTGTTATGAACGGTGTGAAAATTTTGCTCATAGGGTCGGTTGGTGCTTGCGGGAATTTCAGTGGGATCGGCAGACTGAGATATTACAGCAACTTCTGAATCAGCGAGGAAAGCAACGGGAAACTACCTTACCCCTCATTTCACTAGTACACCCTTCAGTGCCACCTGGGCTACGAATGGCGGAGCTGTTGAGGTCCAAACCAGTCTCAGGACTGAGCACTCAACATATATTATTATTATTATTATTATTATTATTATTATTATTATTATTATTATTATTATTATTATAAAATAATAATAATCGTATGGCCGCAGCTACCGTTTGCAGACATTTCTATTTGACGACATCTGTCTGTCTGTTCGTCAATTTCGACGTTCCGTTTTACTCTAGGTCCGCTAGATGGCAGACAGAGTAAACCGGATCTCTCTTGGGCGTCTATGGCTGAAATTTAATTAATTTTGTCGGGTAAATACCAAATGTATCACCAGAGATCTTTTACATGCCGACATCGTACGACATGGAGTGTCGAATGCACTTTTTTCCGCCCTTCAAAAATCCGACTACCTCTGCCGGGTTTGAACCCGCTATCTTGGGATCCGGAGGCCGACACTCTACCACGGATCCACAGAGGCAGCTATTATTATTATTATTATTATTATTATTATTATTATTATTATTATTATTATTATTATTATTATTATTTTGTTCCACGTCCCATAAACCACTTTTCCAGTTTTCGAGGTGGCGGGACGCCAGAATTAACCCCCCCCTCTCACCCTTTGTCGCCGGTAAACCAATACACTTACCGGGCTAGTTGGCCGTACGGTTAGAGGCGCACGGCAGTGAACTTGCATCCGGGAGATAGGGGGTTAGAATCCTACTGTCGGCAGCCCTGAAGATGGTTTTCCGTGATTTCCTATTTTCACACCAGACAAATGCCTTAATTAAGGCCATGGCCGCTTCCTTCCAACTCCTAAGCCTTTCCTTTCTGTGTCGGTGCGACGTAACGCCGCCAGCAAAAAGAAAACAAAAAAACAAGACACTTATCACCTTCAGACCACTGGCTTAAGCCGGAAGAGAACACACTAAGGTGGATTCAAAACGCCAGCGCTCTTCCGTCTAAGCCAGTTACCCGGGCAAAGTTGTTAAATTGAAAGCTTGTAATATTTCGTGCCTGTCGGTGTCGTGATCACAGCTAGGATATTTTTGGTTTTACGTGGAAACCGAACCACCGGGACATGACTTTCCATTTTAAAAATGCGAACCACAGCCACGTTAGTGAAGAGGTACTGACAATGGACTTTGGCTATCTTCAAATGCATGCTTTCAGCTATTAGGATTAATAGAGTAGGCCTACATAACGTACCTGCCAATGATAGTCGTAATTGTTGATGTAAATATTTGTCCTTCTATAAAATTTAAATGGAAACACATTAATAATAATTAAAGTTCAACCGAAGTAGGTAAATCAGATATAAACTTAACAACGAAATGGAAATAGGAAACCAAACACTTGAAATTTACGACTCTTTGACAGGTCCATTCTCACCCATAAATCGAATTAGCAGAATTTCCTCATCCGTTAATATGAGATCGAGTGTATCAGACAGGTTAAAATTTCCGTTAACTTCCAGTGTTAAGGCGACAAGACGGTGCATGGCGAATGGATCGGCGAGTATTACGCCATAACTGATGTCATTAGAGAGGAAACGCGAAAAAACCCGTCGTGTCGTTCGCCTGGCGCGGCGTAGATCGTGCTTCGGTGAACCAGACGCGTCGAATCGCTCTGGACGCTGTTTATAGACGAACTTCAATGGGACTTGACGCAGCTTGTGCTGGTAGACGGGGCTTGTGCTTGTTGCAGTATACACGCGCGATTTCTACGTGTCTGCATGTGCTTATCGAGCATTTGTTGTCTGCTGTTGGTGCAAGGGAGTCTTTTTTTTTTTACAATCTGTTTTATGTCGCACCAACAAAGATAGATTTTATGGCGAAGATGGGATAAGAAATGGATAGGAATGGGAAGGAAGCGCCGTGGTCTTAATTAAGGCACAGTCCCAACATTTCCTTGGTGTGAAAATTGGAAACCACGGAAAACCATCTTCTGGGTGGCCGACAGTTGGGTTCGAACCCACTATCTCCCGAAAGCAACATTGAAGCTACGCGACCTCAACCGCACAGCCACTTGCTCTGTCTGCAAAGGAGTGGTTATTATAAGTGGAGTGTGCATTAGCTTGTTTCAATAGAGTGGTAAACGCGGGCGTTATTTTTAAATTCATCGAACTTTATCAACAAGTAATTTTAAGGTTTAAGGCGAATAAATCGTTTTAATATCATCATGTAGAATACTATCTAATTAAGTAATGCAATCAATAAAGACTTACAGTGGGAAGAGAAGGGACAAGTATATACCAATGTAAAGTGTGATACCTACGAAATTACTTTGCCCTACTTTTTAAAAGAGAGATCTTCCATTACTGTCTCCCCTACCGTTTCTTCTCCTTTAACAACAGAATATTTCCACGGAGGAATCAGTATCAGCTTTGAGTATTTCACACCTACATCTGCCTTTCGTAATAACTTATTTTTTGCCTTACTCATCACTTAAATGTGTGTGTGTCCAATACACACTTTGCCAATAAACTATCAGCAGCGTTTAAGGCGTTTAAACCGTGTAAACTCTAAAAGCGTAAAATTGTGCCATTTTATTGACAAAATGTTCAAAATTCTGCTTATATTAACTAGCCAATATCTCCATTATAGTGGGGCGCCTTTCTTTTTGTCTTGCTTCAACCAATTCCCTTGTGCGTCAGGAAGTGCCTAGAACAGAGTAAGAAAGGCACGTTACGACATGTACTACACATTTCTAATGTACATAACCTTAACGTATGTCTACCCTTTAGTCCCATTTCTTGGTAAGGAGTCAGGGATGAAGCGAGATGAATTAATGTGGCATGTTTATACGCCGGATGCCCTTCCTGACGCCAACCTCAGTTGAGGAGCTAATGGAGATGAATTAAATGATGGTGAAATAAATTGGGTAAGGAGGTGGAAGAATTCGGCTGTGGCCTACGAATAATGATTATCCCGCAATTAGCCTTAAGTGGAAATGGAAAACCACAAAGAAACATTCTCAGGACATCAAACGGTGGGGTTTGAACCCACGCGCCTACCGAATGCAGAGCTTGGCAGCACTCCACTCTATTGCAATGTACATGACCTAAATGCAGAAATGAAGTATTCATAAGCCGGCAGCTAATTGAAGTGACTGCCTATAGCATGGAGGGAGGTGGCTTTAAATCCGCCTCAGGTAATCCTATAAATGTTATTCTCTAGTGGCATCACAGTCGACACTAGATTTTCACCAAGGTCGTCAACGATTCATATCCTGGCTAATGCTTGTGGGGATTTTCAGATCAAAACTTATGTCCCTATTGTTTGAGTTGCATGCAAAACGGGAGGGTCGCGAGTCTATGATCATGATATCAAGGGTCATATAAAATCTACGAGGTCTATTATTGTATGGCATCTTATTTCAGCTCCTGGTAAATGCTGATGTGGTACCAAGGACACAGTTACATCCATCCGCATCTGGATAAAATAAAATAGAAATACACGCATTAGAAACAAAGTGTGCCAGATAGGATTCACACGTACATAAGTACATTGATCTGTTAACCACAACATGATAGTAGCCTTAGTTTATTATAAATATAATACGGTTCATTTTAAACACATTACACTCCACAATATGCAAGTCATTCAGACAAAAATAATTCTCATTGTCTTCTTTAATTTTGAATAGTTATACCTGATTGCCATGAAAGTAGTCTTCCTACTTCCTATCTTTCTTTTCTCCGCCGCTTTTTCCACCTTTATCTCGCCGCTTCGGGTAGCGGGTGCGATGTGTACCGTACATGTGGATTTAGTCCAGTTTTATGGCAAGTTGCCCTGAAACCAACTTTATGTGCAGGAATTTATTCAGTGTTTCTGTGGTGGTTGGTAATGTAGTATGTTGTGTGCGAATGAAGATGAGTTTATTGAGACGAACACAAAACTCCGTCCCCGAGATAGATGCAGGCAAATTCACAGAACCGGTCGGAGTCAGAGCTTACTGTAAAAGTCTACTAGACGATAAGTACTAAAACTGATTTGTTTTGAATAAATACAGTAGTAAAATATAAATAAATAGACATAGGAAAAATAGAAATAAATTTGATAAGATGGAAGTAAAATAAATAGAAATAAACAGAAATAAATAGAAATAAATAGAAATAAAATAATTATAAAAAGTGTAATACAAATAAACAATTGAATAAATATAAACTGGAACTCCTTTCCTTTCGTCGAAGTGAAGAATGTCTCTCTTCACTTCTTAATACATTTCTGGAATACAGTCAAAGTTCATAGTCCGTTTTCTGATTTACGCTGCACACAGCACGGCTTGGTCAAGTCAATGTTGTTATGACAGTGGTGTGTTGTTTCGTGCGTCACAATTACGTGCTCATATTTTGACAGATGAGTGAGACAACTGTCGCTCGATGGCTGTGATTTAACGTGATATAGTAGTTGCAATTTACATTCAAGATCGATCTGTAAAACAAATTCGAACCTTTTATTACAAACCATTTATTTTACATCGATTCATATGATTTAAAAGCCACAATCCGAAGCAGGGAGTTTGAACGTACCACTCTAGTCTAGGAGCTAAATGGATAATCTCCTGATCTGAAATACAGTATTATTCATTTTTACTCTATTTATTTGCTTAAATTATTTATTATATACTAGCGCATTATTTCATATAGGTAGTGTATTGAAAGGGAAAGAGATACAGTGTAAACTGAACTAGAGAGGTAAGGATGAATAAAATCAAGTATATGTTTGGATATTCTGTTTTTGTCGTAAATAGCTTCGGAACCGTACTTGGGTCGGCGAGCATTAAAAAACATGAAAAACCGGGCGAGTTGGCCGTGCGCGTAGAGGCGCGCGGCTGTGAGCTTGCATCCGGGAGATAGTAGGTTCGTATCCCACTATCGGCAGCCCTGAAGATGGGTTTCCGTGGTTTCCCATTTTCACACCAGGCAAATGCTGGGGCTGTACCTTCATTAAGGCCACGGCCGATTCCTTCCAACTCCTAGGCCTTTCCTATCCCATCGTCGCCAAAAGACCTATCTGTGTCTGTGCGACGTAAAGCCCCTAGCAAAAAAAACATGAACATTTTCAAATCAAAATAATTTCTTAATAACGCGCACGATGACAGCATTTTCTTTTCTCCCTTTATTTCTGTTAAGTGGCTTAATGTCGCACTGACACATCGAAGGTTTTCGGCTAAGCAAGGGTACGAAATACCTGGGAATGGGAAGGCAGCGGCCATGGCGTTAATTAATGTACAGCTCCAGAATTTGCCTGGTGTGAAAATCTAAAACCACGGAAAATATTCTTCTAGACTACCAACTATGGGATTCGAACCCATCATCTCCCGAATGGAAGCTCACAGCCACGCGGCCGTGACCGCTCGGCCAACTCGCTGGGCGAGTTTTATATCGAATGTTAAAGAGGATGAAGCAGTGTGTATAGAAACAATAGTCTGACTTTGCCATGACGCCATCAGGAGACGCAATAGTGCTGCCATCATAATGATGTTATTGGTTTTACATCACACTAACTACTTTTGCGGTTTTTGTAGCTGCCATCTTGAGGTACTAAAATCACACGACAGCGCACCTAGCAATAGCGTACTGTAGATTTGGACTTCGATGCGGTACCGTCATTTGATTCGTCTAGTTTTGCAAGTATACGGTGAAAAAGAATCAAATATTGAAAATTTGAGAAAACTGTGATACGAAGGATTGTAAATATTATTTCTTCCGTAGAATGTGGAATTAGACAATAAATTGCTTCCAAATGACGGAACACCTTCTCGAGAGAATGGAGCAGCTTGTCAGTATTCCAAAGAGTCTGAAATCCCCCATATCGGATGTCAAAAGACTTGTAGTGAATGTCTCAAAATTAAGGTTGTCGAGCGTGGAAAAGATACCATTACACCAATGATGTAACTGAAAGACTGACGGTGGCAGCATCACATCAGGATCAGTACATTCGCATAACAGCGCAGAGGAGACCAGCTTCGACTGCCCAACATTGACGAGATGATTTCTTGAGGGCAACCGAGGTCCGTTTATCTGCACAAACTGCACGTAACCGGCCCTATAGCGTCCAATTAAAGGCATATTCCACTAAAGAATCGTCATCGTTTTCAGAGGAGAAGATGGGCCGTCCAACATCGTAACTGGTGGTTGAATGAATGGAGTAATAAAATGTTTGCAGATGAAACACAGATATCATTTATAGGCTAGATTCACGACGACAAAGGGCGTGGAGATGTAAAGGGCGCGGTGGAAAGTATCAGCATGTCCGAGAGGTGCATGCAATAAGAGGTGGTGATGTAATGATTTGGGCTAGGTATTTGCAAGGCCGTCGTACACCTTTGATACAAACTCGAGGGACGTTAAAAGCCCAATGAAATTCTTGTACCATTTGTACAACCCTTCAGAGATTAATATGGTTTTGAATTCATTTTTATCGATCACAATATTGCATTAGTGAGAAACTTCATGCGATAGGCAGATATAGAACATATGAATAGACCAGCTAATTCACCAGACATGAACTGCATTGCGCATGCTGAAAACAACTAATTTTGATTGTCCACAATCTCCACAGACACTCCCAGACCTCATAAGTGTTGCCCCGATGGAATGGGATATTCTTCCTTAAGATATCGCAAAAGATTCACATGGGTTGACGCCCCGAGCAAATAGCATTAAAAGTAAAGAATATCACAGCCTGTCGGAGACTTAAACAGTGCTAGAGGAGACCATACACGGTACTAAGGGATAGTGAGAAAGGGTCAGCTTTTATTAATAAACCCCTACAAATTGTAACCTTTTCATTATTACAGTACTGTTTATTTGTGTTTGATACTGGTAAAAGGAAATATTTAAGTAAAAGTATGTAACATTGTACATTTCCAAGTTGTATGCGTCTGTGAGACAATGCAATTTTATTATTGCATTTCATACTTGATATTCCAAACTTCTTGCGGTGTATATTGATTCTTTCTACATTTTATTGTTTAATGTGCATTTCATTTTCTAAATATCTTGGAGATTTTTATAATATCAGACCATACATTTTACCCACAACTTTCAGAATTCGCATTGGACGTGCGAGCATCCTGGGCTGCAAGCTGGAAATCCTCATTTAGCACCATTTCCTGATTGCTCTATTTAAAAAGTTCCACTTGTTCACCCGTGAAGAATAATATGGAAGAGAACCTTTCGAATGATGAAAGAATTATGCAAATCAGTTGAGTGGGTCTCGAGATGATCTCTTTATTTTTTAAAAGTTACATACACTGCCTTCCTACGAAAATAGCCGATTTTGTTGCTATTTGCTTTACGTCACACCGACACAGATAGGTCTTATGACGACGATGGGGCAGGAAAGGCCTAGGAAGTTGGCCTTAATTAAGGTACAGCCCCAGCATTTATCTGCTGTGAAAATGGGAAACCACGGGAAACCATTTCCAGGGCTACCGACAGGGGGATTCGAACCCACCCTATCTCCCGGATGCGAGCTCACAGCTCGCGCCCCTAACCGCACGGCCGACTCTCCCGGTAAAAAATAGCCGTAAAACTAGGTATATTCTCATAAGTTTAATACAGAATAGCATAGAATAATGTACAATTGGTAGCTATGCTACACTACATTGATGGTTCAAAATTTGGCATGCCTTTTCTCATTACTAATTGTATAGTTTTATCTTTTACATTAATGAGTAATCCGAATTACTTCCTAAATTATTCAAATAATTCTTAAATATTCCTCCCCCACGGGCAACAGTAGGTTACCCAATAGTTCGATATTAGCCAGATTTAACTTCTCCTTGGAGTATGCGATGGTGGGATTATACAAACAAGCTCACAGTCTTTTTCTCTTTGTAGCATTACTATAGATAAGTAATAAAATTAGGGTTCGGAAGTTTATGACCTAAAGGAGTACACAATTTACAATTTGCTTTACGTCGCCCCGACACAGATAGGTCTTATAGCGACGATGGGACAGGAAAGAAGGGGAAGGGGAAGCAAGTGGCCGTGGCCTTAATTAGGGTACAGTCCCAGCATTTGCCATCCTCAGGACTGCCGACAGTGGGGTTCGAACTCACTATCTCCCGGATGCAAGTTCACAGCTGCGTGCCCCTAAACGCACGGACAACTTGCCCGGTGAAGTTCACAATAAGCAAGGAAATATGCCATAGAATATGACCTAAAAAGTTAAAATATTACTTAAAAATTTTAGAGATAGGTAGCAAGTATTAGAGTAATACTAATGTTAAACATGTCAGTAAGTGATAATACAGCAGGCACATTTAACTGACAGGGCTACAGTAGGCAAGTTAAAACTTTATACATTCATTCAGTATCATAGCCTTGAGGCGCAGTTCTCATTATGTTATCCTAAAACAAAACAAAACAAAACAAAACAAAACAAAACAAAACAAAACAAAACAAAAACAAAACAAAAACAAAACAAAAACAAAACAAAAACAAAACAAAAACAAAACAAAAACAAAACAAAAACAAAACAAAACAAAAACAAAAACAAAACAAAAACAAAAACAAAACAAAACAAAAAAAACAAAACAAAACAAAACAAAACAAAACAAAACAAAACAAAACAAAACAAAAACAAAAACAAAAACAAAAACAAAACAAAACAAAACAAAACAAAACAAAACAAAACAAAACAAAACAAAACAAAACAAAACAAAACAAAACAAAACAAAACAAAACAAAACAAAACAAAACAAAACAAAACAAAACAAAACAAAACAAAACAAAAATGTATTAGTTTGCTAGTGGTTTTACGTCGCACCGACACATATAGGTCTTATGGCGACGATGGGATAGGAAAGGCCTAGGAGTTGGAAGGAAGTGACCGTGGCCTTAATTAAGGTACAGCCCCAGCATTTGCCTGATGTGAAAATGGGAAATCACGAAAACCATCTTCAGGGCTGCTGACAGTGGGATTCAAACCCACTATCTCCTGGATGCAAGCTCACAGCCGCGCGCCTCTATCCGCACGGCCAACTCGCCCGGTAGCGTGCTTTTTGTATCTGCCGGCGTATGCTCGTAGAGTATCTCTTTGTGGGAGTCAAGTGTCCCAAACCTGGTACCTATTTCTTTCGGGAAAAGAAGGGCAAATCTACCAAAGTATTTTGAAATTCTGCGTTTGAAAATAGACGCAGATAACATGTTAGCAACGACACCTCAATTTAAACAAAAATGCTCAAAATATAACCAAATAAGACCTTATATTACTAAAATCATGCCTTTGCTGGCTGGACCTAGTGTTTACAGTGCACTATGTCTTCTGGTATAGGCTAGAGCAATTTTGATACTTTCATAGATCTATCTCTCTTACCCTTGGCTTTGACAATATGAAAGTGACTGAGGTATGAGCGGTGCTAGTAATGCCAATCCTTATGCAGCCAGTCCCTGCTATGAATGGTGTGAAAATGTTGCTCATAGGGTCGGTTGGTGTATGCATTTCAGTGGGCTTGGCAGCAACTCTGGCTCGGTGAGGAAAGCAACGGGAAACTACCTCACTCCTCATTTCCCTAGTACGCCTCTTTAGTGATGCCTAGGCCATCTATGACAGCTGATGGCAGAGCTGTTGAGGATCCCACCAGCAGAATCGCTGACGGACTGAACATACATACATACATTACTAAAATCAGCAAATTATGACCAAATCAATAAAAATGTCTGAAATATGCATTTATATGCAACATAAAATTGCTTTAAATGGGGTCAGGAACCCATCATTCACAGTCATGTTGTATGAACCCTAAGAAATTGGAAGAAGTTCAGGATGAAGAACAAAACGAAGACTTATTATTTATTTCTTCTATTTGTGTATAATAAAACATATGCAGAAGACACGTCACAGGCTGCATCATTGATAGGCCTGTCATTTCTCTAAACTCCGTAAATACGAATGTAGGTTGGGTTTGCCTATCTCTTAGTTGCCATTCTAGTGCTAGACGTTCTTTGTAAAAATAGCTTGCCACGTTTGTGCATTTTGTAATAGGAATTCATTAAGAGACCCCTTGTTTGTACAGAAGCTGCTTCTAAACATATACTGTTGTTGTAACGCGTCTTCTTGCCATTTCAAATTGGCGTGGGTGGTCACCTCCGACCTTAACACGTCTATACGAGAGAATTCTCTTATTTAATTCATTGCACAGTCATCGGGTGAATCACCTCTACTCTTTGGGCATAGGGTCCTATGGGAGTTCCTTTTCTGTATTATCAATAGAGAAGATGTTTCGATTAAGCTGGTCTTAAAATGGAAAATCAGAGGCAGGGTGAAAGGATAATCGTGGACTAGAGATTTGGCGTTTTTGAAATACAGCATGGGGTTGAAATAACTGAAATGATTTAGCAGTACTGATTAATAACAGCACGGTACACTTACTCTAGAACTTTATAGGGTGATTGAATAGGTTTTACAGAAACGGAGTAGCCCATTGAAGGGTCGGAGTACAACAGGATAAGAAGGTACACCGGTATTCTAGGACGACACCCAACGAATGTCAGGAATTACATAACAAACAATTTAATTTTTGAAAATGCTCTGCATTTCTAAACACTGATGTACTTCAGTTTTTTCTGTGCAACCTTTTGAAGCGCCCTGCACAGAAGTGGGCAAGGTGACAAATAACAGCAAGAGCTACTTGAAGTGAAAGTTAAGCAATTGCATCTGGGTTTATGAGAAGTTTCGGCGACCATCGATAAGTTATATAGAGCTACTGTATCCGGATTCAACCACGTTAAGCCCAGAATAGTGTAAGTTATTTCTTCTAAATATACCAATTTGTTGACTTTTTTGCTATCTCAAGTATCTGATACTTTTAATATTACGTTTTTTTCTCCGGATTGGACCGTGTCGTATATTTTTGTACTTAAAACACAAGAAGAATAAATAAATAAATAAATAAATAAATAAATAAATAAATAAATAAATAAATAAATTATAAATAATGAATAAATAAATAAGACTATAGTATGGTCCAATCCAGCCAAAGAACGTGAAGGTAGTTGAACAGTCCGTGGATGTTTCAACTCTAAGGTAATGTATGTGATACTATATTAAAGTGCACAGCTGTCATAGGCCCAAAGCATCAATCGCAGCTACAATCCCATGACTTCTGAATAGATGCCAGTATTGAGAGCTAATAGATCCATACATTTTGAATGTTATCATTGGCATACCAGAAAATAATACATTGGTTGTGGTCTCAGATTAATGTAGGACATCATAAATGCATAAGAAATCATAATGAATGTCTATACCACATTTTTTTACTAGTATTTTTCCAATTATCTGCTATCGGTACTTATGTAGATTAAGCCAAGATTTAAGGCCGGATGCCCTTCCCGACGTCATCCCCATGTTTCTCTGTGATGGTCTATAGTGTGATCTGTTGTACATACGCGAAGATGTTTGTTAAGATGATTGGAACCAGGCCATAGATAAACCGAAAGTTGCTATGGGATATAGAAGACCAAGTACAGTTTTTAGATCAGTACACTAGGACAAGAGTACAAACAAGTAAACTACCACACTGCTCTCTTCGTCAAAAATCAGTCGTTAACAGTTAATAGTAGGCTTACACTAGTTAATGTTCCAAGTAATAGTTAATGGATCGCGCCCTCCCAACGCATAAGTAGACTTCCTCATCCTCACTTCGCCTTGATATGTCCACGCTCGTTCAAGCGTGTCTGTCTAATCATGAACCAGGGATTTCGCGCGCTTTGGTACCCTCCCGGCTATTTTCCGATCACGACCAAAGTTATGATTTCAGGATATCCATGTCTAAGGCTTGGGCTCTCCGTATGACTCACTAACCTTTCCCTGGATGTTTTTCCAAACGTGGAAGTAGCTGTGTGTTTCCTAACTGCCTGTACAAAATAAACTATTAGAGTCTAACATGGAGCTCCTCCAGCTTCAAATATTCTTGCATTAATACACCAATAATAATAATAATAATAATAATAATAATAATAATAATAATAATAATAATAATAATAATAATAATAATAATAATAATAATAATAATAATAATAATACGCTGTAATAAATCCAGTGTGGGGACGTTATAATTTATGTATCATCACATATAACATGTTCTACTTATCCTTACTTGTATACAAATCTGAATGTTGGTCTGTTTGTTTGTCTTTTCTTTCTTTCTTTCTTTCTTTCTTTCTTTCTTTCTTTCATGTAAAAATTACTTGATCAATCGATCTCAAATATGGCAAGCTGATACCTTGAATATACAGGATAGGCTGCTTACTATCAAGGTGTCTGTTAAGAAGGCAAGATAACTCCCCCTAAATGTGCGGTGACGAAGGCAATGAGTGAGAAAAGTAACTCGCTATCAAATAGCCCAGACTTCCTCGAAGTTCTTAAGTCAGGTCGAGGGATTGTCATACGTGTCACATCTACCATCTACGCTCATACTGACAGGTACAGTAGGATATATCTGAGATTTAGTTTGTTTCTCTTTCGCTTTGTTTTAAAATGATTGTGTGTTGTATACAGTGCAGATTCTAGATAAAGGGAAGTGGAAAATTGTAATTATACAGTGTATACCGCAAGGGGCTGGACAGAGTACGGTAATAATAATAACAATAATAATGATAATGATAATAATAATAATAATAATATTAATAATAATATTAATAACTACCTGACCTGTGTGAATATAATAATACGCCTTTATATACCGAATTGTAGATCTTCTGAAGTGTTACCGTCGATTGATACTGAGTGAGCCACCAGAAATCATTAACACACCAACGACAATTACAAGGAGCGCCAAGTAATTTGACGGACTTTCAAAATCTATAATCTCAGGCGGGATCGAGCCCGCGAACTTGGGATCATACGTCAGGCAATTTCACAACTGACCCACCGAGGCAGCTTGTCAGTGTCTTTGGTGAAGTCTCACTTGAAGATATCACACCATTTTCCGTTCGTCTGTAGACTCCTAATTCTATGAAAACATCACCCCTGTGTCCTATTGATTATCATGACCCGTTCTTTTTCGGCAAATAGTTTAACGTCCCACTAACTCACATAGCTTTCCGACGACGACGGGATAGAGAAGGGCTAAGACTGGATAGAAAGCGAATTAAGGCACAACCCCAGCATTCGCCTGGTGTAAAATTTGGGAAACTATCTTCAGGGCTACCGATGGGGGGATTCGAACCCATCATTTACCGAATGGAGGGTTACAGCTACGCGGCTCGAACCACCAGCCAATTGGCTTGGTATATCAAACCAGTCTTATTTCATTAATTCATTTTAAGGTAGGCAGGCTATGTAATTTTTTGCTATTTGCTTTATGTCGCACCGACACAGAAGATAGGCCTTACGGCGACGATGGGATAGGAAAGGTCTAGGACTGGGAAGGAAGCGGCCGTGGCTTTAATTAAAATACATTCCCAGCATTTGCCTGGTGTGACAATGGGAAACCACGGAAAACCATTTTCAGGGCTGCCGACGGTGGGGTACGAACCCACTATTTCCCGGATGCAAGCTCACAGCTGCGTGCCCCTGACTGCACGGCCAATTCGCCCGGTGACTATGTTCTCCACGGTTCGCAAAGAACTGTATTTCATGTCCTCAAAAGGAACACCGATCGGTCTAAAATCTCTGAAGTTTGGTTAGAAAAGCATCAATAATATATGAACTTTGTTTCATTTCGCACAGTACTGAAGTATTCTGGTTGTGCTCATCTGGAAAGAGATCACATTCTAAAATTGTATGTTTAAAATTAAGCTTATACAATGCAAAAGGTAACTCTAAAATAATTCTCAAGGAATTTTTTTTTTTGCTAGTTGCTTTACGTCACACCGACACAGATAGGTCTTATGGCGACGATGGGATAGGGAAGGGCTAGGAGTGGGAAGGAAGCGGCCGTGGCATTAATTAAGGTACAGCCACAGCATTTTCCTGGTGTGGAAATGGGAAACCACGGAAAACCATTTTCAGGGCTGCCGACAGTGGGGTTCGAACCTACTGTCTCCCGAATACTGGATACTGGCCGCACTTAAGCGACTGCAGCTATCGAGCTCGGTAATTCTCAAGGAATAGCGTTGCATTTAGAGTAACTAACAATTGCTCCATATTACTATGAGAAACACGTAACACCCATTTGTTAATATTGGGTTGTATTCTGTATGCCCACCTGTGCGGAACAATATTATGTATGCAGCCAGTCGCAATATCTGAGAGATAAACACCGCTGGTAGCAATAACGTGGCTCAAGGCGTGATATTGATTCTATGTTAAGACGCCCCAAATGAAAGTTCTCAGGTACTCATCAATATTGGCCGTAATCCTACGATCGACATCATCAAAGCCGCTCCCTGACCTCTGCTGCTGCAAGATATAGCATTTAGCTCTCCATTGCTCAGAGGAGGAATCTCGCAACTCCAGGGGCAATGGCTTCTTGAGTCCAAGATCAAATGATGAAGTAACGTTGAACTGCTGTAAGTGAAAGTAACTTCCAGACTGACCAAATATTTGGGACTTCAGAACCACTTCGATTGTACGCATGTTCACGAAAATAGTGCCTCATATTCAGATGTTAGAAGTATGATTTCTTTGAGCGTGGACTTTTCTGGTTGAATTATCCAGAGCAGTGTTCCGCAACTGGCGTGCCGTCGCAAGGTGAAATGTGTAGCTAAACTGTTACATATTGTATTAAAATTGTCGAGTTTCAGCTTACTTATTTTATCACAGTTGTTGAGCTTGTATTTCATTCTTTGTCGCAGCACTGCTGAAATAAGATGATATCTGTTTATTCTTTATTTCCTGCCGCGAATTTTTATGTATTCTAAGATTTTAACTATAGTTTACATCCTCAGAGTTGTCAATCGTAGTTTTATGTATACATTTTTTTTCGCCTCTACCTTTGCGCTGTGCGGCTTCTTTCTAATCTTTGCCACATATTCTGTGTACGTGATGGAATTAGCAAAACTTAACCTGCCCTTTATTACTTTGCTGTGGTACTTGTCCCAATTTGTGTTCCTTCAACTTTATTACTTTCTTCCATACCGATTAATCGACACATTGTTAGATGTCTATTTGAAGAGTGTGTATCCCGCGCTTTGCAATTATTTCAGTTCTGTCATATCCTTGCTCTGAAGTAGTCCGAAAATTGTGATTGCAATTCAGCCCTACTACTTTCTACTATTATTATACTATTTAATTTCTGTCAAAATGGAAACAATCCTTGTACGGAGTGTTCCGCTTGCGAGTACAAGCAGTGAAAGCATTAATACAAAAAAAAAAAAAAAAAAAAAAAGAAGGATTGGCAGTACAGCGAATATTTTTCTGGCATGTGGCCTCCGAAGAGGCCTGGAACAGGTCTTTCGAGTTGAATAGGCGACCTGCGCGTCTATGAGGATGAGGCCCTTGTGATGAATTCTAATGCTGAAGATGAAACACACACCCAGGTCCAAGCCATCGGAATTAACCAATGAAGGTTAAAATCTCCGACCCGGAACCCGGGACCCCTAGGCCAAAGGCCAGCATGCTACCCATTTAACCATGGAGCCAGACAATAAAAATCGTGTCCTCATCCCGAGGTGGTGCATCTCTTTTCAGGCACACCCCCAATGGAGGTGAGCTGCATGTACCATTTCAACCACATATAAGCCCGCCAGCCATTCTTAAATTTATGACAGTACCGAGAATCGAACCCGCGCCCCCGAGGACGGCAGCTAATAACACTAACCGTTACGCTACGTAGACGGGCAGTATAGTGCCAATTATTTATCATGTTTGCGTGATGTGGTGATAAAAATGCCCAATCACCCAGTTTATCATTTATGTTGAAAAACTCAGTAATGCTCTTATGGATCTCAGTAAACTGAAACGACATTTTTCTCGACAAAAATTATTCTCTGTCAAGTAAAGATGACAATTATTTATTTTGATTATTGGAACAAAAGAAAAATAAAGTACGTTTATGACTGTTACAGTACAGGAAAGAGTAAAGGAAACTAGATATAATATATATTTTATATTATGGTAAACGAACAGTAAACGAAGATAACATACAATAGCTGAAAGTCCGCCTCTGTGGTGTAGTGGTTAGCGTGATTAGCTGCCACCCCCGGAGGTCCGGGTTCGATTCCCGGCTCTGCCACGAAATTTGAAAAGTGGTACGAGGGCTGGAACGGGGTCCACTCAGCCTCGGGAAGTCAACTGAGTAGAGGTGGGTTCTATTCCCACCTCAGCCATCCTGGAAGTGGTTTTCCGTGGTTTCCCACTTCTCCTGCAGGCAAATGCCGGGATGGTACCTAACTTAAGGTCACGGCCGCTTCCTTGCCTGTCCCATCCAGTCTTCCCATCCTTCCACGAGGCCCCTGTTCAGCATAGCAGGTGAGGCCACCTGGGCGAGGTACTGGTCATTCTCCCCAGTTGTATCCCCGACCCAAAGTCTGAAGCTCCAGAGGTGGGATCCCTCGCTGAGTCCGAGGGAAAAACCGACCCTGGAGGGTAAACAGATTACGAACGAACAATAGCTGAAACGTAATTGATTCCTTTTTTTAAAGAGATGGTAGTGAAATTTCATAAATTCCTCTGTCTACTGACACAATCAATCGCCAAGTTAATGACATGTTCAGTGATACTGAATACATTATGAAGGAGAAAATCAACACAGAGTTCATGGGTATTAGCGGCCACGCACAGCTTCTTGCTTATATTTGATATAGATGGAGACGTAATTGCTACCTTTCTTTATTCTTGTAAAGAACATCCCAAACGAGCCACCGGTGAAGAAATATTTCGCGTGACTCTAATGACTATGTGCTCCAAAATTAATTAAAGTAGAAGGATTGTGCTAGTGTTTGTACAGACGGAGTCGCTTCTAAGATAGGCCGAGTGAAAAGAGCTGTAGCTCAAGTACGAGAAGTTAATCCTGACGTACGGAATGATCGTTATTTTATTCATCGCGAAGGTATTGTTGTTAAAAGTTTGCCACCTTCTCTGAACATTGTGCTCGATGAAGTAGCAAAACTCGTGAATCTCTTCAAATCGCGACTCCTAAATTCATGGCTATTTTCCATTCTGTGTCCTGAAATGGGATTAGAACAAACTACATATAGAAGTACCATGGTCATCACGAGGAAACGTGTTAACGAGAATATTGCAATTTAAAGATGGGGTAAAACCTCTGTGGGTCAGATGGCAGCGTGCCGGCCTCTCACCGTTGGGTCCATGGTTCAAACCCCAGTCACTCCATGTGAGATTTGTGCTGGGCAAAGTGGAGGCGGGACAGGTTTTTCTCTGGGTTGGCCTATTCCAGTTTTCCTTGTCACCTTTAATTACAGCAACACTCTCCAATATAATTTCATTTCATCTGTCAGTCATTAATCGTTGCCCCAGAGGAGTGCGACAGGCTTTGGCAGCCGGCACAATTCTATCTTCACCGCTAGATGGGGGTTTCATTCATTCCATTCCTGGCCCGGTCACATGACTCGAAACAGGCTGTGGATTTTCATTTTCAAAGACGAGGTACTTGCTCTTTCGACTGTTGAGGAGTATGAGTACGCGGATTTATTTGCAGATGATGAGTGAGTGTATAATTTGGCATATATTTCCCATATTTTCGTACACTTAAATGAGCTAAACGAAAGAATGCAAGGCAGGAACGAAAAATATTCTTACTAGTATGGAGAAGATTCAAGGATTTGTGACTTCATGGATATAGGGAACTGAAAATGGTTCGTTAGAGATGATCTCGACTGCATGGCCACTTACTTGTCAAAATAAAGTGATGACGGATCTAGTTAAAGAACATTCAGAAATCCAGCAGCAGAGGTTCAAGAAGTATTTTGGAGACCTTAAGATTTCGATTGGGCTCCTGATCCATTCGTTGCGAAATCAGAATCTCTTCTGATTAATACACAAGAGGAACTCGCAGAATTAAAAGCAGACAGAACAATGCAATTAAAACTCCCTAAGTGACTTCGGATACATTTTGGTTGGCAATAAGGAATAAATACCCGGTTATCTCCGAAATGGCAGTTAATATATTATTGCCATTTTCAACTAGGTATTTGTGTGAACTGGGCTTCTCTACGCCGACTGAAATTACAATATCAAACAGGAAGAGACTCAGATACATCGATAAAGTAAGTAAACTCGTGTCCTCACCCCGAGATGGTGCAGCCCTTTTCAGACACATTCCCCGATGAAGATGAGCTGCATGTACCATTTCAAGCACATAACAGACCTCCTTCCTTTCTTATATCTCTGACAGTACCGGGAATCTAACTCGAATCCCCGAGGACGGTAGCCAACGGAGGCGGACAGATATATCAATGCAGGAATGGACTTGTATTTTCAACGATTCCATCACGTATCAGCTGCCTGTGTGCAGGCAGGCAGGCGCAGGTATCATACTGAAAGGGTATGAGTAGAAATATTTATTTTAATAGTAACAGATAATTGTATTATTATGTATTATCTACTTTCAGCAATCTGCAGTGAATTCAAGTCCGTACATATTGATAAATGCACGAGCCAATCTCTGTTAATAATAATAATAATAATAATAATAATAATAATAATAATAATAATAATAATAATAATAATAATAATAATAATAATAATAACAATAAATAGAAGAAGCAGTAGAAGAAGAAGAAGAAAATTTCCAATGATCTGTACCTTCATAGATT
The DNA here is from genome assembly GCF_040414725.1 of Anabrus simplex. NCBI lineage: Eukaryota > Metazoa > Arthropoda > Insecta > Orthoptera > Tettigoniidae > Anabrus > Anabrus simplex. The sequence continues at coordinate 367,291,948 of NC_090265.1, read as the reverse complement.
TCAAGAAGGCTTATGATTCAATTGATCGTCTGTCTCTGTTCATCATCCTGAAAGAACAGGGACTAGACTCCAAAACGCTAAACTTGACCAAAAAGACCCCTTACTGACACGGAAGTGAAGAGTGAAATTCATGGGAGAAATCTCAGACGAATTCCTGATAAAAACTGGTGTCCGGCAAGGAGATGGACTGTTACCCTTCCTCTTCAACCTCGTCCTAGATAAGGTGATGAGGGAATGGGAAAAAGAACTGAAAGCACAAAATAGCTGGAATCCAGTAATATTGGGACACAAAAAAACAAGCTTGAAATTCCATGCTTAGCCTTCGCGGATGACCTGGTCCTTTTGTCCAGCGATAGAGTCACAGCAATAAATCAAGTTGAAATTCTCCAAGAATGTGCCAGAAAGGTCGGACTTCATATCTCCTTCCGTCCGGCTCCATGGCTAAATGGTTGGCTACAGGATCCCCGGGTTAGATTCCCGGTGGGGTCGGGAATTTTAACCGTAATTGGTTAATTTCGCTGGCACACGGGCTGGGTGTATGTGTCGTCTTCATCATCATTTCATCCTCATCACGACGCGCAGGTCGGCTACGGGAGTCAAATCAAGAGACCTGCACCTGGCGAGCCGGACTTGTCCTCGGACACTCCTGGCACTAAAAGCCATACGACATTTCATTACTTAAATCGTTACTGTAACATAAAAACACTTATAGTGGCTTATGTGTTATATATATGGTGTCGCAGACATTTTTGTAGAACTTCTTATGCTGAACAATTCTTACCCTCATAGTATAAGATGAAGACGTTTTTGAGGAAAATCCAAAGTACACTACATCGTTTAAGAAGAGGCCGATTGTATGATTGACCGAATAGAACTGATTTAATTCGTTTCACATAATGCTCTTATTGTCATCACCGACCAACATTTCTGATCAAGGTGAGAAATGTAATATTCTGTGTTATATTTTTATGCAAATACTCAGTGCAGCAAAATATTTTTTCTGAACTAATTTTATTACGGATGTCATTAATAGGCTGTGTGTAGGGCAGTACTTTCCCACAACAAAAATAGGCTCAAATAGAGGTAAACAGTACACGATGAACTGGCTAGTCAAGACGCACTTTAGAACAGTAGTTGGGGTGCAGTAACTTTGAATACGTAGATATTGTGGTCGTTAATCCAGTGTCCCAGAATCATTTAATTTTTGTGAAATTTCGAGTGGTTGAGGGATGTTATTTTATAATTGATTTACAGTACAATACCTTTAATACGTCGTTCAGGATTCAATGTTCCGCTTTTTGTAGATCGTCTTTAGGTCTGGAACTACATTTCTTGTTTTAGAGCCTTACCTGTAAAGTAGAAAAATACACACAATTAGAAAAAAATAAGTTATTTTAAAACATACATATTAATTTTAAAAGTCAAATATTACGCTCTCTTTTCTGTGTGATTCATCTTAGAAGGTAGAGGTGTGTTGGACTTGAGCTACAAGTATGTGTATGTTAATTTTTCTCCAATAACCTGTACCACTATGTCGTAAAGAAGAGTGTTAAAAAATAATGATTTTACGTTCGACTAACACTTTTACGGTTTTGAGAGTCGTGGGGATGTCGGAATTTTGTTTCACAGGAATCCTTTTTCGTACTACTAAATATACTGGTAGGAGGCTGGTGCATTTTAGCACTTTCAAAAGCTACCAGACTGAGTCAGGATCGAACTCGCCAACTTCGGATCAAAAGGCCACCGTTCATCCGTCTGAGCCACTGAGCAGATCTGGTATTGGAACAGCCACTATATAATTGACGTCCCTTCAACGACTTCTGGTCATTAAACACACCAATGTCAGTATATTTACTAAGACACCTTTAGGCAATCTTAATTGCCAACTTCCTACGCGGGGTTCCTTATGCATAAGAGGTGAAGACATCGCCACTGATCTACACAGTCGACAGGCGTCCTGCGACTCAAAGCAAAATAGGAGAAAAGCCACTCTCAGGACTACTGTCAATATTTACTCTTACTACACTATGACATCACATTGTGGAATTCATATTATTTTCTAATGTTTTTTACAGGTTGTTTTACGTCGCACCGACACAGATAGGTCTTATGGCGACGATGGGATAGGAAAGGGCTAGGAGTGGGAAGGAAGTGGCCGTGGTCTCTTAATTAAGGTACAGCCCCAACATTTGCCTAGTGTGAAAATGGGAAACCATGGAAAACCATCTTCAGCGCTGCCGACAGTGGGGTTCGAACCCACTATCTCCCGAATACTGGATACTGGCTGCACTTAAGCGACTGCAGCTATCGAGCTCGGTTTTCTAATGTTCATTAACGCACTCAGCAGTATAGGAGGGAACTGATTTTACCAAAGCGTAAGCAATGCTGCACTAAATGAATAACTTTTAGATCTGGAGTTTCTGAAGTCCAAGTTATTAACTGAAAGAATGGACAAACTTTCGCAATCCACTGGACGAAGAAAGTCACTAAAATCACAGAGCAGAGTTCTTTCCTGTGGGTGAGGCAGTATTCTGATCCCAGTTTCGTTAGTTCACTTTCCTTGTATGGCTCTTCCTTTACTTGCCCCTTGCTACTGGAGCCGACAGAATGAGTGCGATGATCCGTGGAACTGCACAATGTGGGGTAAGTGGGCAAACGATTACTGGCTTCCTGTGACCGCTTACTCTACTGTTATCTGATTCCTACTTGAAAGAACCAACGCTTCAACGAGGACTTTCGAGTCTGATCGCTTCAAGGGGCCAAATTACTTTATTCGAGAGGAGTTACAGTGAGCCAGAAAACCTACTTCACAGTACCATGGTACTTACTGTATTCAAAATAGTTCTATTTAAGAAGAATACATGGAAGTGTTAGAATAAACATGAGGTATATGAGAAAACTTTAGAAATATTACTACTATTGTTGCCACCGCTACTACCAATAATAATAATAATAATAATAATAATAATAATAATAATAATAATAATAATAATAATAATAATAATAATAATATTCGGCACACAGGTTCACCAATAAGAATGGCTCACCTATCGTTGGCTTATGCCAACAAAACAACTAGAAAATTATGTCAACTTTACTCCAGGAAAATCCTAAAAATGAAAAACATGGCGATCACCCATTCGATTTCGTACGATTATCAAAAGGAAATTCACGATGTGCAAGTGCACAGAGGTGCGAAACATCGGTTCGGATCATTATTTAACCAAGATCAAAATTAAATTCACACCCAAAAGAAAATTTAACAGGAAAACGCCGATGATCCCAAAATTTGATTTACACAGAATCAAAGACTCCGAAATAACAGAAGAATGGGAAGAACAACTTGCAGAGAATTGCGAGAAATTTCAAACTGAGATCATCAAAATGGCGAAAGATCTCATCGCTCTTCACAAGAAACCGAAACGCCCTTGGTGGAATCAAGAATGCGAGAGCGCACTAGAAGAAAGGAAAAAGGCATTTAAAAATAACAAATCAGAAAAAAAACACAGAATACATTTTTCGAAGTTTGCCAACAAGCATCTAAGTCAATTGAAGACGATTTCAAAAATTACTACATACACGATTTAAAAGGACCTTCGCGAACCAAATTAAAGGTTTTTCTCCACAGAACCTTTGCTTTCGGAAACTAGATGGTAAACTGGCATTAACAGATAAATAAAATTGTCAGGAACTAGCCACGTATATTTCACACCTTTTAAATTGTCCATAACCTACAGAGAGATTTTTGAAAATGCAGCCAAAAATCACACTAGAAAATTCGTCACCACCAGCACAAGAAGAAATGTATTCACACATCATCATCATCATCATCATCATCACTGGCACGACAGCCATTTGTGGGCCTTGCCCTTCTGTAGAAGTTTTCCCCATTCTTTCCTGTTAAGTGCAGAGCTCTTCCAATTCTTGATTCCAGTTATCTTTACATCCTCTCTCACCCCTTCTTCCCATCTTAACTTGGTTTGCCAACTTTCCTGATTCCTTCTGGCACTGCATTAAATATCTTCTTTATCATTCTGTCATTAGCACGCAGCACATGTCCTGCCCACTCCAACCTTCTGATATTTATGCAGTTAACAATGTTTGGTTCGTTATATAAATTATAGAGTTTATGATTATATCCTCTTCTCCAAACACCATTTTTTACTGGCCCAAAAATTTCCCTCTTCCTTCAAGTATACCGATCTGTCTTTCATCAGATTTTGAGAGTGTCCAGGTCTCAGCACCATATGTTAATACAGGCTTTACTGAAACTTTATACATCAGGACTTTACTTTTCCTGATCAGCAGCTTAGACTTCGGATGTTTTCTGAGGTCATGATAGCACTTGTTAGCAGACAGTCTACGTTTTTGAATTTCAGAACTAACATTGTTCTTGGAATTAACTTCTGATCCAAGGTAGGTAAAGCTACGCACATCAAACTTATACGAGCCAATTACTTTAAAAGTAAATCTTTAAATCTGTAAATTCATCTTTCTTGCTACTCACACATCAAGAAACTTAAAAACAACAAAGCATCAGGGGAGGACGGACTTGTAGCCGAACTTTTGAAAAATTTAGGCCCAAAGTTACTCACAAGAAATTACACAAATAATTCAAAACATTTGGCAAACTGAAAAGCTCCCGGATGATTGGAAGATTGCTCTAATCCATCCACTAGATAAAAAAGGTGACAATTCAGATGTAAATAATTATAGAAGGATCTCACTTGTATCTGCCACCTACAAAATTTTATCAGCATGTCACTCGCATAGAACACAGAAGCAATTAGAACCCAAATTAGCTGAATATCAAGCAGGATTCAGTACAAATAGGTCATGCCCCGAACAAATTTTTAATCTCAAAACCATATTCGAAATGCGAGCTCTCAGACAAAAACCCTCGTATGCACATTTGTAGATTTCAAAAAGGCTTACTATTATAGACAGTCCCTCACTGTTCCAAATTCTAGAAGAGAGGGGACTACATCCTAAAACTCGAGAACTCATAAAACGAACACTGACTGGCACGAAATCTAAAGCGAAATGTATGGGGGGAAGCTCAGAACCGTTCGACATTCAGACAGGCGTGAGACAAGGTGATGGGCCTTCTCCCATTCTGTTTAACGTCGTCCAAGACAAGGTTATGGAAGAATGGACTCATGAAATGTGAGTTTTGGAAGCCAATCCGACTGGGATTTCCAAAAGATAACCTCCATATACCATGCCTCGCTTTTGCAAATGATCTGGTGATACTAACAGAGTGAGAACAAAATATGGTAATATTGATAGGGTCCCTTACTTTAAATACCTTGGAGAATTTATCGAACTGACAGGCCTTGAAATGATCTCACAACAAACCCGTCTCCAAACAGTTAAAAACGCTTTAAGGTTAGTCCATAACATCTACAAGAAATCCACATCAAAACACACAAACATTCGGCATTGCAACACAGTCATAAAACCTACAGTCCTTTAAGCAAGTGAAACATTGGCACTCAACAGAAAACAAGAACTTGAAGAAATCAAAAATGAAGAGAGCAAGATCATTAGGAAAATCTTGGGAGCAAGACACACCCAAGACGGTTACAGGTTACAATCAATCAAAAGAACAGAAAATTTCTCAAGCATCGAAATTGGCATTAGGAAAAGACGAATGAAATTCTTCGGTCATCTCACTAGATTACCAGAAAATCGATTGACAAAATGGATAATAGGTTATGTAACCTCATTTAATAACTCAACACTCTGGCTTATCGAACTTCGAAAGGACCTCAAAAACGCAAACATAAGTTCAACAAAATTTCTAGAAAGAGAGATCCTTAGACATAAAGTGAAAAATTGGGAAGCTACACCAGAGGAACCACAACAATAAACAGTAGACCAAAGTGGTGGGCAGAATGAAAACATTCCTTCTCGGAAAGAATGAAAGGCAACTGAAAAAAACAAGGAGAGCCCACAGAAGAACTGATTGAGTTATTTGCTTAACGTTTTCAAATATTTGGAGAATTCACTAATAATAATAATAATAATAATAATAATAATAATAATAATAATAATAATAATAATAATAATAGCAGATTGCCACGAAGTACGAGTGGTGTTGGTTATGCTTGCATTCAGGATATTACGGGTTCAAACACCACCGTCAGTAGCCTTAAAAATTTCTTCTCGTGGTTTCCTGTTTCTTAACAGAGAGATTTCGGGAATGTGCCTTAATAGAAGCCACAGTCTCTATCTTCCCAGTCCCGGTCCTCTGCTTTTCAAGTGTCGTCTAAACCTATCTAAGTCACTAAGACGAGAAACAGGTAGCAAGAAGAAATAAATAACAATATGATAGGCACAATGATACATGTTTAATATCCATTGTTACTGCTAATGGTCATTATTAGTGATGGGCAGTCTGAGACTAGGTCTCGAGATTTCTCGCGACTAGCGCAGGCACTGTTTCTCGCGAGAAAAATCGAGAGATCTCGGGAGCGTTGTCCCCGCATTGTGCGGCGAGCAGCGTGTCGTAGGCCTACAGGTAGTCGGAGCTGAATGTTGTTTGTGCCGAGTATGCGAATAGCCAACCACGGCCCTTCTCCATTTGATAAATACGTGTCAACAAGCGACTAGGGAGTTCATTTCTACCGAGTTTTATTTTGACGCAGTATAACTTAATTATAAAGGATACGCATTCTGGCACTGTATGCACTGGTAGGTACACGAATGAGTGGTTTAAGTACAGAACCTGACGGTTACTGTAGGTACACGTACCTGGATACTATAGGCGTGCATTATTCGAACTCGAGACGAGGTAAGATGCGCCTTGATGCGTATGCAACTACCATTACGCTTGAGTGGAATGTGTAATCTAAAGTGCTTCAGTGTGTTCCAATTCTTTCGACAGATAGGTGTACATCGTTATCAGACCCCACATTCAATAAAATATATATATTTTTTTGCTATTTGCTTTACGTCGCACCGACACAGATAAGTCTTATGGCGACGATGGGACAGGAAAGGCCTAGGAATGGGAAGGAAGTGGCCGTGGCCTTAATTAAGGTACAGCCCCAGCATTTGCCAGGTGTGAAGATGGGAAACCACCGAAAAGCATCTTCAAGGCTGCCGACAGAGGGGTTCGAACCCACTATCTCCCGGATGCAAGCTCACACCTGCGCGATCCTAACCGCACGGCAACTCGCCCGGTCAATAACATATGACCACTACTTGTGTTTGCCGATATTTTGGCGACGAAGGAATTAATTCCTACTCTATTCGCGTCATATGTAAAATTATCATAATTATCCAACAACAACAAGAGTACAAGAAGCAATTCCGTGGAAAGGAAATATTACAAGAAGTACTACTAATTTAACATTCTGAATCCATCATCATAAAAAGATTCAGTATTTCCAGTGCTTAACACTACCGCTTACAATACTATAGGTTGACCTTTCTACTAGCTTAATATTACAAGTGATAATAAAGTGAAGTTAACCCATCATTACTCTACAACTATAACGATAACGACAACGAAAGAAAATAGGACAAGAAATACTACTAGTTTACATTTATAAATCCAGCATAATTATACACAAATTCGCACACAACTGAAGTATTTCCATTACTTAACACTATGGATTACGATACTATAGGACAGGTTGAACGTACTACTAGCTTAACACTACAAGTGATATTAACGTTAAAACATAACTACCCAACAACTACAACAACAAGAGTACAACAAGCAATTCCATGGAGAGAAAATATTAGAAGAAATACTACTAGTGTAACATTCTAAATCCAGCAGAAAATCACAAGAAGTCCACCTGAAATAACTCGTGAACAGTTCAAGATACTGGCATTCTGTCTTCACTTTCGTTAATGGTATTAAGGAGCTCATAGTTCAACATGCAGTGCTTTCCTAGGATTTTGGCAAAATTTATCGTCACGTACGTTTCCATATGATAACTGATGATGATAACTACCAAGCTTACACTCGTAGTTACTGGCATGTCGCGTCGCAAAGCTCGCAGCACACGAGAATCGGTCTCGAGAGCATTGCCCTTCACTCCTGCTGAAAGAATTGGAGCAAAGCCGGGCATTTTAGATTACACGTTCCACTCATGTGTAATGGGAGTTGCATTTGTAGCAAAGCACATTTTCCCCGTCTCAAGTTTGAATAATGCACGCCTCTAGTATCCAAGTAGTGTACATCCTGTCTACAGTTATTCACAAATTATGCAGGGTTATTCAGCTAATATGTCCCCATCAAATGAGCCGTGAAAAGCTTAAGATATTGACATTGAGTTATCACTTTCGTTAATGGTATTAAGGGGATCATATTTGAACATGCAGTACTTTTCCAGGCTTTGACAAAATGTATTAGCTCTAACGTTTTCATATGAGAACGATATGCTATCAAGTTTACAGTCGTACTTACTGGTACGTCGCACAGCTTGCACTACAGGAGGATCGGTTTCCAAATTCTCGCGAGAGTCTCGAGATCTGCGACGTCAGTCTCGAGAGTCTCGAGCGAGAGCATTGCCCATCACTAGTCATTATAGACGGTCAGATATCAACATTTCGTTCCACTGGAGTTCCTTGAAGTACTGGAAACTAACGACACGGTGTCGTTGGGGTATATTGTCATTAAAATAATCTCAAATGCCATCGATCTCAGCCATCATAGAACAGATGGCTACCAAACGACAGATTGCACCATTGAGATTGATAAGGAAAATTGAAAATATAGGATTAAGTTGATATTTTCACTGATGTTTATGCATTGGAGAAAACTGAAATAGTTATACATGCAGAACTTTATCTTTAATTTCAGTTAAATACTTGGCTAGAATACCTTTTAAGTTAGAAATAAACGGCCTTAGAAGATATCTTCCTTTAATATGGTCGTCGCTCCTGGAGAACTGTTATTTTTACGTCATAAAGATACTTGGGAAATGGTAAAGAGAAGATATATCTACATGATTATTTTGAAGTATATCTCCTTATCTGTATGGTTCCGGTTTTTAATTGTGTGTGCATTTGTAGTTGAACAAGCAAGAGCGTAGCCAAGGGGCGGGGGTTAGAACCCCTCATGGAATATTTACAAAATTAAACATAGAGAAACCTACAATAAACAAGTGAAAGTCGACTCAAAGGGTTGGTTCTTTTGAATATTCATAGAAACAAAATTGAAAAACCAACGGATTTCTTGAATCTGTTTTCTAGGAAGCCTCGAATGTTGGATTTTAGATTGTAATTTGAACATACCATTCACCGTAAAACTATTTACTTTGATTGTATTGTTCAAGTTCTGTATTTTAATGTAAGATTTTTTAGTGTACCGGTGCTGCAATCTGCCTATCAACATAATTTACTTGTATCAGTGTCCTTATGACGTTCTTGCATGCGCGCACCCACACACGCACAAGCACCTTCAATATGTTGTATCATCATTTTGTAACAATAATCCCCCCACCATCGGTCGATCCTGGCTGTGCTACTGAACTGAAGATAGGAATGGGAGATATTCTTTTTGCTGTCAATTTTAACGTCACACTAACACAGATGGCTTTACGTTGCCGCCGGGGTGGAAAAGGATAAGACAAGGAAAGAAGTGACCGTGCCGTTAATTTAAGTACCGTACTGATTTCTTTACATGCATATCGTACAGTGAAATGTGTGGTCTACCAGGCCCGCTACAGGAGCTGTCGGTATAGAGCACGAAACTGCTACACTCAACGTCGTAAAGTCGGAAATGATCCCGAATGTTGCAGAGGCTGTAGGCGAACCAAAAACTCGAGTTACTGAAAAGCCGCGTGAGGACTCTGTGTATTGTTCACGGTATAAATAGTTCTAGCGCGTTACAATTCGATATAATCAAACGTATGGCAATTGAACGGCCATATATCTATGACGAACTTGTAGATTTGCTCTTTAAATTTAGAGAGAGCCGCCTCTGTGGTGTAGTGGTTAGCGTGATTAGCTGCCACCCCCGGAGATGAGGGCTGGAACGGGGTCCACTCAGCCTCGGGAGGTCAACTGAGTAGAGGTGGGTTCGATTCCCACCTCAGGCATCCTGGAAGTGGTTTTCCGTGGTTTCCCACTTCTCCTCCAGGCGAATGCCGGGATGGTACCTAACATAAGGCCACGGCCGCTTCCTTCCCTCTTCCTTGCCTATCCCTTCCAATCTTACCATCCCTCCACAAGGCCCCTGTTCAGCATAGCATGTGTGGCCGCCTGGGCGAGGTACTGGTCATTCTCCCCAGTTGTATCCCTGACCAAGTGTCTGAAGCTCCAGGACACTGCCCTTGAGGCGGTAGAGGTGGGATCCCTCGCTGTGTCCGAGGGAAAAACCGAACCTGGAGGGTAAACAGATGATGATGATGATGATGATGATGATGATGATGATGAAATTTAGAGAGTGTCATGGCAGTTAGCGACAAGCAGCAGTGCCTAACAGATGGCAATATCCAGATCAGGCATATCAAATAGCGCCCACAGTAAGACATCGTATGGTCTGGAAATGACCTCACACGTGTGCGGGCAGAACTTCTCTTTGGCTACCGCCTGGCAGACATGTGTGCCATATCGTTCCCGGTTTAGTTTGTCTTTACTGGTCTGCACAGTGATTGGACTTCATTGCTCTGTAACGGCACTCATCTTGAGGTTCGAGTTACGAGTTCGGGTTATTGGTTCGTGACCCGTTGCTTTCAAACGTGGTGTAATAATGGATGAAATTGCAATGGAAAGCCTACTTGTCCTTCAAATTCCAATACTAAAAAGTAAATGTAAAAGGCAAGTCAATAAGAATGTTATGTAAATTGTACCACGAAAAGGGGAGAGAAGTACTGAGTTCTCTGAAAATCCTGCACTTCCCTCAGAGTCTTGTTTTAGGATTTACCGCTAGTGCTATACATGAAGCGAATAACTACAATAATATTCACTACTGCGTCATGAAACAATTACTGAAGGATATTCTTGGTATGAAGCATTATTACGTAACAATGTAATATCATTTCTTGCAATGCAACGTAGATATGTTGTACTAATAACACGCACACAGATGACGCAAAAATACGTCTACCGACACCTAGGATACTGCATCGTTCTTAAGTGCCGATAACGGACATGTGCGTTAGCGATGATTTGTCATGTGTATGGCATATAAACTTAATTTGCAATGTTAAAACTGCCAACTACTACCTTCTAACTAAAAGAAAAGCATGTCGTCTCCTGGAGCAATTCACAGGTGAGAACGTGCTAGAGTGAAGTGAGCTGAACTCATACGAGCGCTGGCAACAGGGGTTAGCAAACCGGACCTCTTCGTGCCACTTGGTGATTGTATAGTAATGTAAAATTATATTGTCTTTGTATACGGTATATCAATAATGTGTTTAATATTGAACCCGAGTGACTTAGGCCCATAATCAATCATGATTTGATCGGTAAAATAATATGAGACATTTATTGAAATACAGAGGAGTGTATTTGAAAATATTTCGTTTATGTAATGTTGAAATCAGAGCGAAGGAAGGACGACAGACTGGAGCCTGACGGATTAGCTCAACCCGACAACTTTTAGCTACTTCACAGCAGGGAATATCATTAGTTGGCGTACAAGGAAATACAGAGTCCACAAATAAGTCTTGGTCAGAAAGAGGAAGGGGGAGAGTCATACAAAGAAAACCCACCACATGAGTAAGACCTTGGGATATTTTTGGTAGGACGGAAATTCCATGACCTCATGGAAAATTACAGCGGCTGAGTGTACGTTCGCTAGCCTAAGTTCGAGCAGGTGGAGATTTAAATCACGTGACCGCTTGCCGGCCAATAGTAAAAATTTGATGGGAGACTCAGTGATACTATCTTAAGGAATGAGGGATGAGATATTTTCGTAACTACAAAAGTAATCTGTAATAAATTAATATGAGTACGCGGATGGATGTAATGAATTTATTAGATGTCACGCATGGAAAAATAATCAATACTTATTGGCAAATTAATTAAATTGAAGGCTGGATTTCTTGGAAACCGGACAGCTTGAATCTCATTGGCTGAAAGAAGACCACGTTGTCAGAGACGCTTACGAAGGCGCGAAATGTGAGGAGCTAAATCCACCCATATCTCCTAAATCTGTGATCACCAGGAGTTCATATTTTATCCAGCAGATATGCTAGCGGAGTGGATTAATTTGATGTAAATTTTAACTTCCAATTCGGAGTGCAAGTACCGATATTAAAAATCCACCCCCTCCCTAAGGGGCATGACGTCAACAAATCCGCGGGAAAAAGGCTTCATCCATATATACGGAGCTGAATTGACGCTCGCCAGCCACTTGTCTTGAATCGTTGGAGCTGAATTGACGGTCGCCAGCACACGTGAATTGAATATCGGGAGTTGAACTGTTGGTCGCCGGTAACTTAGAATTCTACGGACGTACAGTCATTTAATGGCGCGAGCATCCGCCGGTGTTTGTAAAATGTGATCGCGCTCAAGCATCAGGAATTAGAAAATGTTAACGTAGGACAGTGTTTGTCCTTTGTGAATATCAGTGATGTAAAGTAATTATCCTGCAAGAGAGTAGTATAAAATATATCACCATAAGTACGTACATAATAGACTGTGTGACGAACAGTACTTTAAGGAAGTAGTAGCCTGTACTTAGCTATACCGAACCGATGTCATGAACACGTCAAGAATGCCGTATAAATCGGGCGTATCGCGACGGGCGTAATAGTTGACACCTCGTCGTACGTGTCCAGGTCCATTGTGCGGTAGGTGGACGAAGATTAAATAGTGTAAATATATTAAATTCTTGGGTCTAGGATAGAAATTTGTTGTGTTAACGTTGTAAATGGTGAAGGTTTGTGGCAGTCAAGATATGAGTGTAAAATGATAATGTGCCAGGAAATCTTTTGTGAAACTACGCCATCAAGGATGGAGGAGTAAAACGCAGAGAGGGGCTGGATGAAGCCTCTCGTCTGCAAAACTGCAATGGAATACCGATAACTAAGATGAGTACTAAACTGTAAAATATATTTGGGAAATGTTATCGTGATGGGAAAAATGGGAATAATTTGGTCATACTTGGTTACCTTCTGTAACAAGATGGGTCGCTTAACGACCCCATCCTAAATTTGTAGCACGGACAGTAGTAAATCATAATAATGTAAATAATCGGGTCTTTTATGTATTCAGTTTGTTGGAGATGTAAATTTGTATATATAGTGTAGTACGTTAAGTCATGCATGCATTCATTATTTTCTTTGTAGTCGATATTTTCTTTACATTTGATTTTGATTATGCTAGTTAAATAAGACCCGATATGTGCTGTTATGTTTTGTCATTTTAACGAGCCATTTAATGACATGGAAGGAAAATCCAGCTTCGCCATACCAAGTGTGTTTTGTTGTAGTTAATATGGTCATATTTTCAAAGTGAAGTTGTTAAATTTGTGAGATGCGATTAATATAATATTTCCAAGTAAATCATATCTGGAGTGTTTAGTGCCAGATTGAATCGAATTTGTAAAAGGGGTTATGCGTTAAACATAATAAGAGTGGAATATCGTATTACAGGCGAAATTATTATTATTTTTTAAATATTAATAATAATAATAAATAAATAATATAACTATTTTTTTTAAAGAAGATATTTTTTTATATGATTTGGAGATAATAATAATTTATGTGATCAAGTGTTGAGTTTATTGGGAATCATTTAATGACGGGATGTCGTTTTTTTTTTATTTGGAATTAAAGTGCGTGATAACTTAATTTGATCGATTAATAATATTGAAATGTAGATCGGTGTTAATAATCCGTACATGTTAATGAACGTGTGGTTTAAATTACGGTCCAATATTTTTTTACGTATAAATGTCGCGTTTTGAAGTTGCGATTCATTAGCCGGAACATGTAGTGCTAATATTACGAGACCATGATTGTCAAATTTTGGTAAATATAATTTCAAGATGTTACGATTATTTGTGGAGAATGAACTAAGGCATAGATCCAAATGAGATAGAAAATGTGAAAGAATTTGCAGTCAGATAATAAAAGGTCGTACGATGTCCGAAATGAATAAATAAGTCAGTTGATAATTCTGGGAGGAATAAATAAATGAATCGAGGAATATTGAGATAGAGAGGAAAATAAATTCCGTACGAGAGACACTTAGGATATTGATATGAGTGTAAAATGTACGGGCAGTGTCACAGAGAAATACTGAGTTACGCAGCGGGTAGAATTCGAACCCGTGACAGCATGTACGAAATAAACAGACTGCACAGTTATTCGTTGAGATACAACGGATCTAAGGATAATGAGAGTTCATATTCCACAGAAATGGTCGTATATTGTATTCATTGTAATAACGAGTGAGGACAATCATGATGTCGTGATAATAATAATAATAAATATTGCAGATAAAGGATTGGACCGCCTTAATTAATTGAGCGTTGATAAGGATGTTAAACGGGAATCTAAATGATAATATGCAACCGATAATAATAATAACAATGTAAGGACGATGTTAAATCACCGCGGTCGGATTAATAATAATTGTCATAATAATAACTGTAATGATGTCGTTGGTTGATCAGTGAATTAATTTGTAATTGCGACCGATATCTTAATATATATGTTTTGGCGTAAGTGACCGGTTCATTAATGATAATAACCTTTTTAAGTGACGTGAATAATAATAATATCTTGAGTCACCTATTCATTAATAATAATAATAATCACGAGAGGGATATAATAATAATAACAGTAATAACCATTTGTGTTTGCATCCCGCATAATAATGATGATATTAATCAAACGTGACAGTGCCAGGAACCGTTGAGTAATAATAATAATAATAATAACAATAATAATAATAATAATAATTTCAAGGATGATAATTTCATGGATTAAATTATTTGGTGACGATATCCCTCTATTCGTATGTTGAATAATGAGAATGATAATATTAGAGTCTTTTGGTATCTTTTTATTGTACGGTTTCCGTATGGGACGATGTGACAGTCATACTTGCGTGTTTGTTTACTTCGCTCGCGATGCGAGGGGGGCCATGGCCACGGTATTTCCCACCGCTTCTCGTTATCTCATCTGTGTCAGTAGTCTACTGAGGCTAACTGGTGACAATTCAGATCACATGTAAATAAAATGTAAATGCTAATTCATTGGTATGGTATCAGCTGGATATCGTAAGATAGGGACTGTCCGTGGAATCCAGTTTTCGCACTTCACGAGAAACATTACCCAGTCCGAGTACCGGTCTCGGAAAAATGTATATAGCCGGAGTACATCATCTTGGTTAAATCGGGAAGCCGACCGTAACATGGGTTATGCTCGGGCTCCCGATAGAAGGAAGCTATATCTTTGAGTGACGGTTCGATTCAAATGGAATCGATCCGTAAATTATACCTCCAAATGTCATTTTATTTCAGAAGCAACACAGCAAGATATTGATACCACTTGCGGTATGGCAAGTGATTTATATATGTAACATGTGTGTAAATTCAAATATTGTTGCCACGTGTATCAAAGTTTTATACGTCAAATGGCGTAATAAACCGCTCCTTCTGGCAAATTATTTCAAAGGAAACCACTCTCATAATCTTTTTATTGTAGTTAGATGATGCCCTTTTTAAAGTAACAGTCACTTTCTAGTCCTATCATGGAGTCCTTAAATTCAAGTTACAATCGAGCCTTCCCCCTTTTAATTTTAAGTTGCTCCGTTCATCCCCGTGTTCTATTATGCCGTTATATTTATATTTGATGATTTAAATAATGAACCGACACCCCTGAGATAAATGCTAGTCTGGGACTCGGGAGGTGGACGGGTGCAATATGTCATATAAATTAACAGGAAGCCTCCGTGGCTTAGACGGCAGCGCGTCGGCCTCTCACCGCTGGATCCCGCGGTACAAATCCCGGTCCCTCCATGTGAGATTTGCTGGACAAAGAGGAGGCGGGGCAGGTTTTTCTCCGGGTACTCCGGTTTTCCCTGTCATCTTTTATCCCAGCAACACTCTCCATTCTCATTTCATAGCATTTATCAGTCATTTATCATCACCTTGGGAGTGACGACTCCATTGTAATAATAGCCTATATATGGTTCATTCATTACATCCCTGACCCGGTCAAAGACTGGAAAAATAGGTTGTGGGTTTTCATTTTTTCATAAATTAACAGCTAAAGTTTCTTTATTAATGATATTGGTGAAGGACAGCTCTCATTTAGAGGTAGTTCCATTCGTCCGCAATGAAATGGAACGAATACTGTTTACCCCTAACTCAACTCGTTCGAATTTGTGCGCTCGAGTCATCGTATGTCAGCGGATACCACACTTTGATAATAGACACCCAGCAAGCAGCTCGCCTGGCGTGCGATTGACCTTGCCACGCCTGATTCAGACAAACGATACCCGGAACGCAGTATGTTCTTGAACTCAGAAGAGGGACTACGCGACCATAGTATGCTTCATGTGGCAAATCGTCCAATGAGAATAAGGCAAAGGGATCCGAAGGGGATAAATATGGTGAGAGATGCTGTTGCCGCAGAACATCATACTAGTTTCTACATAGTATAAAATATCTTTGATCATGTCCGTTTGTGTATGAGGACTATCTTGAGAACTGACCGACTCGTTGGCTGAATGGCCAGCGCACTGGCCTTCGGTTCAGAGGGTCCCGGGTTCGATTACCGGCCGGTTCGGGGATTTTAGCCTTCATTCCTTAGTTTGTGCTGTCCCCAACATCCCTACTAGTCACACACCACACATAACACTATCCTTCACCACAATAACACGCAGTTACTCACACATGGCAGATGCCGCCCATCCTCATCGGAGGGTCTGCCTTACAAGGGCTGCACCAGGCTAGAAAAATAGCCACACGAAAAAAATCTCGAGAACTACAGGATGGATTTAGATATGATTTTAACCATTCTATTTAGCATCTCGAGAAAGGATTATATACAGAAACATTCATCTGTGACCAAACGAAGCCAAACAGAAATGATTTCAGTAAAGAAAGAAGAAACGGCCGTCCATGCGACATTTTGTCTTAAGCTGGCTAAACCGTTAAAGACTTATCTATCTGTACTATACAGGTAAGCATTGTTCTACGAAAAGGTCCGCGACAACATATATTTGTCTTTAACACACTACAAGTGTTTTCATACTAAAGTAACGATTTAAGTGAAGCAAGTAGAAGAAATAACGCTGGGTAAACCGTTGAAGATACATTTATACTGAGGGTAAGAATTGTTTAACATAATAATTCTACAAAAAATTCCGCGAGAGCATATATCTATTCCGGACACATAGCCCACTATAAGTGTTTTATATTACAATTTGCAGTAAAATTACGTCGAATTTAAAAACAACTTCTACAGTTAAATTCCTTATTAAAAATAAGTGGTTATTCATCTCAACTACCTAATGTAGATTAAAATGTCATTTACAGAATGTAATTTTTATCTACACATTTTGAGATATCGTCGTTTACTTTTTTCGCGCAATCTCCGTTCTCAAATACAGCAGAGCGAGTGAGTACATTGCGAGCCGGCGGAAGAACCTCTCATCCAAGCTATCAACAGATTCAGCCAGCAGCAGCAGCAGCAGCAGTTAACAGTTGTTAGCTAAATTCCTTGCAAAACGTAAAATCCAAATTAACTCTACCTTCATGTGTGATCCGGTTATGTACGTAGAAAAGCCGTAGTGGATCACTCAGGCACGAAGATTTAGTACTTCCTATCCCTGTGCTATTCCTTCGTTGTATGAGACTAACAGCACAAGAATGTATCTTTATCCAAATGGTATCGCTAATACATATCCTCACAAAGGATCAGAAGCACTTCTATATAATACTTCTTTATTCTTTGATCTACTCGATCGCTAGTGAAAAATAAAACGAAACAAAAAAACAGACATCGTAACTGGTCGTAGCGGCACAAGCGAAGTCCAATAAATTACCGAGAATAATAAGAATAAGAATAAGAATAAGAAGATACTTCATAGAAGAGTGAATGTGTTTGAAGCTCTGCTATTAATTCGGTTTACCCAGCTATTCTTTGTGAACATTTTCTTCCACGGTCTGTTTGGAGTTTCCGTTATAATTTGATACGTTTAGGCTTTTCTTCACTCAGTCTGTGAAATTTCGTTCCACAGTCTGTTTGTAGGTTGCGTGCTAATTTGATAGACCTCGGCATTTCTTCATTAAGTCTGCGAACATTTCGTTTCACAGGCTACACAATAGAGTTGAGACTGGCAGAGGGAGGATATGTTTGGAGTTTAACTGGTAATTCCATAAACCTCGGCATTTTTAAATCCGCCTGTGAATAAATATTTCGTTGCACGTGCTACGGCACAATAATACATAGTTCTCCAGTGATTTTCTACTGTCTATGTAAGTTTACGATAACGTATCATGCCGAAGTGGAAAGCAAACATATGGTGCAGTACATTGCAGTGCATTTATCACGCAATAAGGAAACTGACCAACAAAGAGATGCTCGATTGTCACAGCACAGAGAGAGAACGACTTCACAGAGACAAAAGGGAGTCATCTCTTGATCGTAATCATCGTATATCTTTACATTGAGGTAGGCGTAATTCAAAGAAAATGCCGAATCGTCTTCCGACCGAAATAACCGACTCTCAGATGACAGAAACAGACATAACTCACAGGGAGCGAGGCAATCGCCAATATTATGATAGAACCGGACAAGTTTTTCTGAGAGAGGGTGATTTGTGGTCCGATTCATCCATAAATTATAAAAATGATGCTTCCGTTTCTTTAGGTACAATATCTGATGTCTACCAATATTGTTCAGCTATAAACGTTTATGATGTTTGTAGGGAAAAGTAAAACTAGGAGGAACCCTTTCCTCCCCGAATCTTTGCATTCGCTTCTTACAGATGACCACGCTAACAGTAAAGGATTTATGTAGCACATACGTGGTTATAATAATGCATTTCAAATGACCTCTTTATGAGTACACTAGTAATCAAATGTGGCTCCATGCCGACATTTAATGTATACATTTTGACCGACAGTTTATACCATTCTGAACCCAGTGATCACAAGTTCCTACAGATTTACTCGTATTTCATCGCGGATCCTGAAACACAAGCTTCTATTAGAAGTTAACATTACTCCACAACCTCTTAATGATACCTAAGCGAGATCATTGCAAGAAATATTACACTGCCATAATAATCATCTTTCATCATTCAAAACTGCGATCGACAGTGTCCCACAAAACGTACTGGATTTCAGTATTGTTATCCACGCCGATAAAATGCCCGTTGGTGAACATCGCGGTCGGTTTAATGCCCCTACTAGGAGTGAAGTAGCTGTTGTAATATCTAGGCAACAGTTTGACGGAAACGAGATAGTATTACGTAGTCGAGATTACAACCTTCAGAAAATTCCAGAAGTTCACAGATCTTACGATAGCTTGCAATATCTTTTAATATAATGTAGAGGCGAAAATGGTTATTCAATAAATATTTCTGAACATGACCCGATCACTAGGGAAAATCTACGTAAAACGATGTCATGCATGAATTGTTACTGTTAACGGATAATGGGATAATGACAAGACTCAATGATTTTAATACAATACTTTTTTTGAATGCTACTAAACGAGTATTTGGTGGTTCGGTATGCTAAAACTGAAACGGAACGTCTGGCCTACATAAGAAATAAGGAAGAAAACGACGATTGTGTGCCGGGCTGAGTGGTTCAGACGGTTAAGGCGCTGGCCTTCTAACCAGAACTTGGCAGGTTCGATCCCGGCTCAGTCCGGTGGTATTTGAAGGTGCTCAAATACGACAGCCCCGTTTCGGTAGATTTACTGGCACGTAAAAGAACTTCTGCGGGACTAAATTCCGGCACGTCGGCGTCTTCTAAGACATTAAAAAGTAGTTAGTGGGTCGTAAAGCAAGTAACGTTATTATTATTATTATTATTTAAACTACGATTGTAAAATTACATGGATTTGCAATATGTTTTTGCGGGGAAATGAACATGTAGGAAATATCGGCTAATTGGTAATATTTCCATCATCATTTACAGAAGGGTCAATGTATCTTCTTGGAAGAATACAAGATGCGATGACTTATGTCAGAAAATATGGCAAACCTGACATTTTTATTACACTTACCTGTAATTCTAACTGGAACGACATTAAAGAAAACCTCTCCGAATATACGTCAACGCAAAACAGATACGAGCATATGCGAACGGAGTATTTCATTCGAAAGTTCAAAAATTAATGTTCTAACAAAAAGTAAATATTTGGCCAAACTCGCTACCACTGTGGATTGGTAGAAACGTGGGTGGCCCCACATTGATCTTCTAATATGACTGCATAATAAGATTAGACCAGAGCAGAGAGATAGTATAATTTCAGCACAGTTACCCAATATACAGGGTGAAGCGAAATTCGCGCACTCGGGCGTCGCAGCGCGACTCCTCACATCATGTTAGCTAAAAAAAAATGTATCTCACAAAAGTTCGTCCTGCGAGTATATCCGGGAGAAAAAGGTCTTGAAAGAGTGGCAATCTGGCAACACTGTAACCACATGTAGGGTAACTACCTCTGATAGCACATATTAGTCGTGCTGTACAGTTGGTGCATTGGATAGAGTTTTCGGTTAGCATGCAGGAGGTCGAGGGGTCGATCCTGGTTTGAGGCGTATGTTTTTTATTTCGTAAATGTAGTCCAGATGGTATGGTATCTGGCATCTTAAAAGTCAACAGCGATTGCAGCGGGTCCTCTACAAAGCATTTGCACTTACATACTACGATCCTAGAAATGGACGAACATTGGTTTTTATAGGTCAGCTTTGAAAGACGCCCTTTTCACGTGGTGGGCGTGAACTTATTCGCACCACTGCATCTACTAGATGCGTTACAACGTTACAACGTGTTCAGCGTTACTAAATTTTGTAAATGGAGGATACATGTGACCTAAGAAACGGTGTCTTACTGTATTACAGTACCGTATGTAATGTCCGGTCCACCTCTGTGGTGTAGTGGTTAGTGTGATTAGCTGCCACCCCCGGAGGCCCGGGTTCGATTCCCAGCTCTGCCACGAAATTTGAAAAGTGGTACGAGGGCTGGAACGGGGTCCACTCAGCCTCGGGAGGTCAACTGAGTACAGGTGGGTTCGATTCCCACCTCAGCCATCCTGGAAGTGGTTTTCCGTGGTTTCCCACTTCTCCTCCAGGCAAATGCCGGGATGGTACCTAACTTAAGGCCACGGCCGCTTCCTTCCCTCTTCCTTGTCTATCCCTTCCAAACTTCCCATCCCTCCATCAGGCCCCTGTTCAGTATAGCAGGTGAGGCCGCCTGGGCGAGGTATTGGTCATTCTCCCCAGTTGTATCCCCGACCAAGAGTCTGAAACTCCAGGACATTGCCCCTGAGACTGCAGAGGTGGGATCCCTCGCTGAGTCCGAGGGAAAAGCCGACCCTGGAGAGTAAACAGATGATGATGATGATGTAATGTCCGATGGAAATTAGCAAATAAAAAACGCTCCTCAACCTAGGATAGAACCCTCGATCTCCTGCATGCTAACCCAAAACTCTATCCACTGCACCAACCGTCCAGCACGGCTAGTATGTGCTGATAGAGGTAGTTACCCTACATGTGGTTACAGTGTTGCCAGATTGCCACTTTTCAACGTTCTTTTTCTGCCGGATATACTTGCAGGACAATCTTTTGCGAGAGACATTTTTTTATTGCTGGCATATGAGTAGTCACGCTGCGACACCAGAGTGCGCGAGTTTCGCTTCACCCTGCATATTCGGATCCAACATTACATGATACTGATTTAAAGGACGTGTTTTACGGTCCATGTGGTGTTTTAAACGCGAATTCACCTTGCATACGTGAAGGATATTGCACTAAAAGGTGTCCAAAACATTTCCAAAACTGCACATCTATCGGTGATGAAGGGTATCCGAAGTACCGTAGGTTGTCACCTGATGACGGTGGAGAAGCTGCAACTCTCAGGAACAATGAAGTGGATAACCGATGGGTGGTTCCTGGTATTCCGGTTCTCTTTAAAAAGGTTTGACGCACGCAACAACGTCGAATTATGTAATTCCGTCAAAACATTTAATTTTAAGAACATAAATAAAGTCAGCGATCAGGCTACATTCAGCATTCAGTATGCATGTGAAGTTCAAAAATATCAGCCTGGAAGATATATTTGCAGCTCCGAGGCAGTGTGACGGATGTTATCGTTCAGTGTACACGAACAAGCACATACAGTCACTCACCTTGCGGTCCATTTAGAAAATGGGCAACGCGTCTATTTCACTGAAAACATTTCCAATATTCTTCCTCGTATGACGCAAACAGCATTTGTTAAATAATGTGCAAGAGACGATTTTGCAAAGACCCTTATTTATAAAAAAAGTTCCAGGTTTTTACACTTGGAATAAAACTATCCGAGTATTTCAACGGAGGAAACAAGGTGAGCGGTTGATGGTTATAATTACATTAAAATAACAGGTGTACTTGGCCGAGTGTGTGTAGTCCATCCCAACAACAATGAATATTTTCATATTAATAATGTTGCTTCATGTGGTTAATATTTAAGAACTGTGGAGCGAATAACTTACGTCACATTTCCAGAAATATGCAGAGTCAAGGGACTGATGGAAGGTGGTTCTCACTAGGCGAACACGTTATTAGAAGTTTGAAGATTGTTTTAAGTCTATTACTTCAGTCTGATAATCACTTAATAGCAATCTACAAATTTGACAATTCAAGGACACATTTGAATATGAATCATCTAAAGGGAAGCATAGGCCTACAGTTAAGTCTACTTGCAAATTTATAGCTGCCATCAACGAATGGAAAATTATTTAAATAACTAAATTTTGTTTATTATTTCTGTCCAAGAAATGCGAGTTGGCTATGCGGTTTGGGTCAAGTAGCCTTCGAGAGTTGGTGGGATCGAACCTCAGTCGTCAGTTCTGTATATTGTTCTCCGTGGTTACTCACTTTAACACCAGGAAAATGTTCGATCTATAACTTAATTAAGGCCACGGTCGCTTCTTTCACCGTCCTAGTCGTATCGTATACCATTGTCGACATTGTGCTGGTGCGACGTAAAACTTGAGATCAAATTGAAGGAAGCTGCCACGCACGACATTATTGATGCTAGGAATCCACTTTACTGCATTTCAAGTACTGTGTATTGATAAACAGAAGCTCCTTTTACAATCAGCAATGCAGATTGCGGCTCAACTTTCTTCATAACAACAGATGCACTTGTCAACCGAGATCGCATGAGGGGTTGCTAACTTTCTCATTGACTACACTTATTTGCATAAGACGTCCCCGTTCGAGTTTCGTTTCACTATAGTCAGTATAATCATCGGAAAGGCCACGACGGTGCTTTCAGTATGTTCCGCGCAAGGAATTCGTTTTATAGCACAAGAAAACATACATTCAGAGTCACATCCATATCGCTACATTTTATTATATCGTATCATGGCTTTAATCGTTTATCTGGTTATTAGGCTGAATGGTCAGCGTACGGGTCATCGGCTCAGAGGGTCTCGGTTTCGATTCCCGGCTGGGCCACGAATTTTAACTAAAATACAAACCAAAAACCATGACACAGCAGCTACGAAGGGCTATGGTCTACCAAGCGAGCGCTGCTAAGTCCGTAGGACTGCAGATTATGTGTCGTGTGGTCAGTGCGACGAATTCCCTCGGCCGTTATTCTTGGCTTTATAGACCGGGGCTTCCATCTCGCCGTCAGATAGCGTCTCAATTGTAATCACGTAGGCTGAGTGGAATCTCAAACTAGCCCTCAGATCCAGGTAAAAATCCCTGCCCTGGTCGAGAATCGAACCCTGGGCCTCCGAATAAGAGGCACGCAGGTTAACCCTACACACCGGGGCCAGCACGGATTTGGTTTGGTTAATTCCTTTGACTCAGGAACAGGGTGTTTGTATTCATTCTAATACACTTCTCTTCATCTGCAGGTGAGTAGACTGTGTGGTTCGAGTCACGTAGCTGTGAGCTTGCTTTCAGGAGATCGTGGATTCGAATCCCACCGTCAGGAGCTCAGATTATGATATTCCGCCGCTTCCCGTGTTTACATCAGGCTATGTCCGACTCGTTGGCTGAATGGTCAGCGTACTGGCCTTCGGTTCAGAGGGTCCCGGGTTCAATTCCCGGCCGGGTCGGGGATTTTGACCTTCATTGGTTAATTCCACTGGCCACGGGGATGGATGTTTGTGCTGTCCCCAACATCCCTGCAACTCACACACAACACATAGTACTATCCTCCACCACAATAACACGCAATTACCTACACATGGCAGATGCCGCCTACCGTCATCGGAGGGTCTGCTTACACGGGCTGCACTCGGCTAGTAATAGCCACACGAAATTATTATTATCAGGCTGTATCGTAGCTAAGGCCACGTCGCTATCCTCCCAATAACAGCCCTTCGCATTCTTGCAGTTCCGAAAACCCTTCTGTGAGTCAGTGTGACGTTAACCACTTCCCTTCAAATAGGGATGGTGTCATTTTTCTTTTGTTTTACAATTTGATTTACGTCGCACCGACACAGATAGGTCTTATGGCGACGATGGGATAGGAAAGGGCCCTGGCCTTAAGGAAGGTACAACCCCAGCATTTTCTTGGTGTGAAAATGGTGAACCACAGAAAACCATTTTCAGGGATGCTGACAGTGAGGTTCGAACCCACTATCTCCCGAATGCAAGCTAACAGCTGCGCGCCCCTAACCGCAAGGCCAGCTCGCTCAGTGGGATGGTGTCAGGAGTGGCACCTAGCCGTTAAACTGGACCAAATCCACATCATGTACTGACCCCATTAAATTCGATAAAAGATAGTGATGATGAACAAGAATATGATACCTTTCACCGTTCAGTCTGTAGGCCCCTGGAACATATTTAAATGCCTTCGTACCGCTCTATCCGTAGCTGGCAATCCCAGTGGTTTTAACTGCTTTCACTCTTACTCTCAAATTATTAAATGCCGTGTGTAACCATTGCCTGTCGTCTCTTTCTGTCAACCCGACCCCTCTAGCCCCTCCTCCTCCTCTCTACCAGCCATCAGCCTAATTATTTAAACCCATCTTCTGAGGCAATTCATATTCCCTGGTTAATTCAATACTTTTTTCTTTCAAACATAGTCTCTATCTCTTCATTACGTATTCCTACCTATTTTTAGCAGCCATATTTATTGGAATATCTCTTATTTTCTACTAATGAGTATGGAAGTCTTCCTTTATCTAGACGTGGCATCCATTCAGTGAATGCGACCTGCGAACTGATTCAAGATAATTTCGTTTGCCAGCTTGATGAATTAATCTTCGTACAGCGGAATTAATTCGGCCGGTTGTAATCGTACCCTATGATATATACATCCTAAGTATTTTGCTTTCTTATCTCCAATCTAGTCCGCCTCTGTGGTGTAATGGTTAGTGTGATTAGCTGCCACCCCCGGAGGCCCGGGTTCGATTCCCGGCTCTGCCACGAAATTTGAAAAGTGGTACGAGAGCTGGAACGGGGTCCACTCAGCCTCGGGAGGTCAACTGAGTAGAGATGGGTTCGATTCCCACCTCAGCCATCCTGGTTTCCCGTGGTTTCCCACTTCTCCTCCAGGCAAAGGCCGGGATGGTACCTAACTTAAGGCCACGGCCGCTTCCTTCCCTCTTCCTTGTCTATCCCTTCCAGTCCTCCCATCCCCCAAAAGGCGCCTGTTCAGCATAGCAGGTGAGAGCGCCTGGGCGAGGCACTGGTCATCCTCCCAGTTGTATCCCCCGACCCAGAGTCTGAAGCTCCAGGGATCCCTCGCTGAGTCCGAGGGAAAAGCCAACCCTGGAGGGTGAACAGATTAAGAAGAAGAAGATCTCCAATCAAAATTGTAGAGGCATAATAATAATAATAATAATAATAATAATAATAATAATAATAATGGACGTGATGAGAAGATTTTGGGCTTGTGTCTTGTCAGAAAACAAGGTGAAAGTTTTACGTTTCGCAGATAACTTTGCTCCACGTCTTCGAAAGAAATTCTCGACTCTTCACGAGGAAGTCATCTCTAATAATGAAGGTTTGAATTTAAGAATCCTTTACCATTTGCGTATAGTAAGTTGTACTCTCATTAGTCCCTAGGTAGCTCATCGTGCGCCTGTTGAAAACGCGGAGGAAAGTTCACTGCGAAACGTAAAGAATTTCTTATTTTCTGACATGGCAAAAGCCCAAAAGTTTATTATCATGTCTACAATTTCAGGCAGTGAAAGCATCAATCTAAATAATAATAATAATAATAATAATAATAATAATAATAATAATAATAATAATAATAATAATAATAATAATTGTCATTATCATCATCGTACACTAAACCAGGGCCTCTCAAACGCCCAAAATCTCACGCGTGCAAACTGCGGCGCAGAGTTCCTGTGCACAGTGCATCGGTTCCGCTCGGCTCGGTTCGGACCAACGCTTCGTCTCTGGGCTACTCGGCTAAGTTCGGCTCAGCTCGGCTCGGATTTGGAGCGCTACGGAGCAAGTGAGGAAGAGGGAGTCAGGGGGAGCGAGCGAAACAGGCGTGGAGAAAGAGAGAGACAGCGCTATTGCTCCAAATTGAGGAGTGGGGGTCTGCACTCTGCGCGACCAAGCGAAGTCGTCTTTTGCACCGTGCACAGTGCATGCACCTTGAAAGGCACTGCACTAAAGGCTAAGCCTTTTCGCTGCAACCATTCTCCTCTCAATCCTGCTGTTCTTTTTACTACCTTGTAGTCTTTACAACCCATCAAGTTTTCACATCTTCGATGTATGTCTTCCTTGGTCTTCCTCTTCCTTCTTTTCCTAGTATTTTTCCTCCAAAGACGTTCACTATGAAGTCATTATGTCTCAGGATATTATCTAAAAGTTTTAACTTCCTTCTCTCCATATCCTTTATCAGTCTCTGTTGCTCATTGACTTCCTTTAGAACATGTCGATTAGTCTTTTCTTCAGTCCAGCATGCCCTCGTAGTTTTCCTCCAAATCCACATTTCAGTTACTACCAATGAATCTCTTTCGTTTTTTCCAATAGTCGACCTATCACAACTGTACACTCCAGACAAAAGATTTTCCAAAAGCCTTTCTTGTTTCTAAACTTATACGAGTACTTGTTAAAAGACTTCTTTTATTTTGAAAGGCCTGTTTAGCAAGAGCTATTCTTCATTTAATTTCCTTGGCCCATCTATTGCCTTCGGTTATAATGATTCCTAAGTAACGGAAATGTTGCGCTTGTCCTACTTTGGAATTTCCTATTCTTATGTTTATATATCTGTTCAATTCAGCCTAAGTGAGAAAAATTAAGACGCTCTCTGACGGTGTGATGGTAGCCCTGGTCTCGGACGCCACGAATAACGCCGATATAATAATAATAATAATAATAATAATAATAATAATAATAATAATAATAATAATAATAATAATAATTGTACCGGGACTCAACCCCGCGCATTTAAAAGAAGCGCCTTGAAGAACGTTATCTATCATACAAAACTTGAAACAGCCAGTGCAGGAAGTTGGGTCATTGATCAACAGATGTCACTACTTAAGGGATAGATTAATGTGACACTTTAACGTTGCCTAAACTAACTGGATTTCTTTTGTTTTTGGGTGTTTGCCACAACTATATGAAGAAGTTTTGGACTTTTCTACATAGATGCCTCTATTAAAAAATTGATGTCTTGCACTCTGGTGCAAAGTGGACCAATTTTGTGTTTATGGGTTTTCTGATCTGAATGGACTTTCTTAGTTTTTGATATTTCAAGGTTTGCAATACTTCTTACTCATCAAGCCAACGTGGGATTCTAACCAATCATAAATTTCATGTATTTATTTTTCAGCCAATCATACGTTTCTTGTTCCTATTTTATCCGCCAATAAAAGAAAGAGGGCGTGTCCGGTTTTAGTCCAGAGCCTTCTCGAACTCTCCTCTCGGGTATAAAAGCTGACGCCTTTTCGACTTAACTTGTCTTTCTGATCGTCGTCTTACTGAGTGTGTGTGTTAAGACAGGAGGCGGGCAGAACATCAGCTAAGGTATTGGCCAACAGTTTTTCCATCTAAGTAGTTATCTCCGCAAGCTGACCCGAGGGGAAGGCTCCAATCTTTAACTATGTAACTGTCAATTTCCTAAAATGTAAACTTTCTTCCTTCTAATGTAATATTTCAAGTAAGTCGAGTACTTAAAACTGTAATCCGATGATAGGGAATGCGTTACTCTCTCGATTTCCCCTTTCAATTAATTTTGAAGTGACTAGGATTTTGTAACCGTTTCCTCTTGTAACTTGTAAATTAACTTGTTCATCTAGTCACCTCACTAGTGTGGGATTAGCCTCTGCATCGTCGGGCCACAAGCCCAAGTAGGGTTTTATCCTCTTTAATTCAAGGAGCGCAGGTGTCCACCTCCGTACATTTATTTTTTTGGGGCCAGTAATTAAACCTGTTCATTTCCATAAGGGCCCAGTAGAATGAGTACGAGATACCCCTGTGTAAACTAATCGATATGGTGTTGTAAATTGTAGGTTGTGCCTAGAGAGGCCTGAATGCGTACGTTTGTTGAGCAATGACGCTTTTGTAAAAGCATGGTTGCCTTGAGTAGGCTGTAAGTGTTAGGGAGCGCGGTCTCTCTGGCAGAAACTGTAGAGCATTGAGGCCCTTTCCTTCAAATGTAAATATATTTGTGTGATATTGAATGGAGCCTTTGAAAAGCTATATCTTGTAACCTCTGGAGCAATAGTGCTCTTGATAATTGTAATCTAAAATTTCCTGTAAAACAATGGGAGATTCGTCTCCTCTATCTGTCTAACGCAACAGTTGCGATATTGGGACCTTGGTAAATTATGGGCTTGAAGCTCAAATATTAACTAGTCTTTTCTAGGTTTTTCCTGTTTTTTCTATTTTGTACTTAACCATCTGTACCTGAAATCGTGTTATTTGTTAAAATTTAATATCTGAAAAGAAATATGACCTTTATTGTAAAGTTTTAAATTAATCTTTGACTCGTAGATAGACCCATTCCAGCTTGCACCTTCTTTCACCTCTGTGATCCACGAAAACACGGTAATAATAATAATAATAATAATAATAATAATAATAATAATAATAATAATAATAAATTTCAGATGCAGAAAAAACCCCTGATTTATCCAGAAACAGGTGTGTTCGATTCCCCATTCATATGATGTTGAATTTAGAAAAGACGCCCACTTCTGAAAAGCCACATGCTCGACAATTACACACACTACAAGGAAGAGAGGTAAGCCTATCCGAGTCATTCGTGAATGCAAAGGGGAGAATGGCCATTGAGCTAAACACTTAATACCCGTTATTGTGGATGTTACGAAAAATGGAGGCCTTTACATTGCACGCACCACAGTCTGGTGACCTTCAGTTACGTGATTTAGATATAATAATAATAATAATAATAATAATAATAATAATAATAATAATAATAATAAGTTTGTGTGGCTATGATCTGTGTCACACATGTGAATTTCGCATTGTTGTACGGCCAAATATCCCTTCCGAGACCAAACCTATGTAAGATGTAGTCTATTCAAGTATGGCATGTTTTCGGGTTTGTTAGCAGTGCAGTGCGTTGTGTGTAAACCAAAAGGTGTGTATTAAACACAATACAAACATTCAGTCTCCAAGCCATGGAACGAGCCAGGCACGACTAAATATCCCAGGACCTACTGAACCAAAGGCCGTTACGTTAATTATTACCGAAGAGTCAGTCTAGACTAATAATAATAATAATAATAATAATAATAATAATAATAATAATAATAATAATAATAATTATAATAATAATAATAATAATAATAACTGTGTAATTCACAAGCATGTTGGCCCAATGATACTGGTGAAGCGAAGCTGTCAATTAAAGATAGGCCTCGAGTTCTCTTACCGACCATGTTTTACTTGCAAGTATCCAGTAAAAGTATAATGGTAGTCATATTTAAAAAACTAATCAATAGATATTCCAAATTTTGAGGTTGGTCACAAGCACTACATTATCTCAAATTAAATTCGAAAACATACAAAATGTGCCAAATTTCATTACAAGCACATTCATATATAATAATAAAAACCTTAATGAATAATATAAAAGTCATAGGTAAAAAGACTCGGAGAGAGTCTGTTGTGATGGGTCATTAGGTCTAGATGTGCCTAATAGGGTTAGCACGTTTGGATTGTCTACATCATTACTTGACGCATCACTACAGTCATGGGAAACTAAATTATGGTAATATTCTTCCCCACGTCCAGAAGAAAAGTCGTCTAATGATAAATCATCAGGAAAATCTTCTACATTACCAATGTAGTCTTCACTTTCATTACTACCAAGCTCCTCCAGTTCTTCTCTAATTTTACTTGAACCACTTAGTTCAGTCATGTTTATATTATAATACTCACTAAACTAAAATAAACCAATTAAAATAGAGTAAATCATGCACACAATTATCACAAGTTGGCCAGCAAACAATAATCTTCAAAGGCTCGAAGCAACTGGACAGTTTGAGTAGACGTAAACAAAGACCAGTTCACACCTGACAAGATCGCCGCTTACTGCTTTCCTTCCCCAACTAAGGACGTACTTGCACTCTGCCTACCAGATAGAGAATTTCATTTTGCAGCGAGAATATTCATAAAATCGATTGTTATACCTATTTTACGAGTTGTTATAACGATTTTACGAATCGTCTCACTGCGAGACAATAGCACTTGAACCGGAATCCGAATCGTCTCGTAGCGAGACGATAGCACTTGGATGGTTATTCTGACTAGAAGTGTTGGTTTCGACCATGTAACGCTTGTGCACAACTAGCGAATGTCTAATCATGTATATTATTTACGCAGCTAAACTGTGATAGGCTGTTGAGTTTGGATGAATATTCCTGTAACTGGATTTACAAAATTAAAATGTCCAAATTTTTTAAAAAATGACGTCATACTTCACTTCTATGACTGGTAAGTTGGGAGGTAATATTCATGAAGACTGAGAATTCCCAAGACATGGGGGCACGCTACCGTGGAAGTGCCTTCCCGCTTGACTTCATAAGGCTGTAATTAAAGTGGATGTCTCCAGACAAGAGCAGAGTCAACCGGGAATTCAAAGGATCTCCATTAGAGCGTACTTGAAATCATGTCCTAGGTTTATATGTCAATAAACACTTGTGCTTGGTCTCCTTACTGCCTATTTTACATATATCTGTGGTGTGTGGGAGAATCCGGGCTATTAGGGGGTGAAATGAAGCTTGCTACGGAGCGCGTTAGCTTGAGGGTCGTTACGGCGCAGTATGTGTGTCACCCTGCGTGGAGATAACTAGTCTGAGTGAGCTTATCTTCACACTGGGGCACTTCCTATATGAGCCCTCTGGTAATAACAAGCCGGACGTCTTACAGGACATATCCAAAGTTAGCATAGCACTTAAATGGTATAAAGAGAGATTTATTTTTGTTGTCTATTCATGTTAGGGATACAGAGCATTTTGAGATAGTTTATGTTTATGTGTACGAGCAATGAGGACTGGGTCAGTAATCACATGTTTCCCAACATAGGATGACTATTACTAGTGTTTACGTGTAGTTTCACACTTTTTGAATTCTTTCCAGTTTAATACGAATTTCAACCATCAATAGCTCAAGCCTTCGGCGTTTCCTGCGAACAATTTGCGAAGCTTGTCAGTATAAGTGTAGCTGGTGGTAGCGTCAAGTGAAGAGTTCCTTGACCAGATTTAAAAAAAAATTGATGTACATTAGTTCGAACTTTGCGGTAGTGGGTTACGTTTCCTAACTTTTCGCCTTCCTCATCACGAACGTAAGATGGTTGATCTTTTCACCTCAACTAGCCTCTTTTACCAAAGGAAAGTGCGCTGAATCTACTTAGAGGCAGGGTGTGATTTTTAGAATAGTTCCTAAAGCGATACTACTGATCGAAAAATTATATTAGAACATATATTTGTATTAATTCTATTAAATTCTATTCCACACGATGCAGGTCATTTTAGGAAGATAGTGGAGGTTTTACAACATCTGTCCATATATTTTATCTACAGTTTTTCCGACGCTGCACTGGACTCTAAAAGACGGTAATTTTCTGACAAATCTTTAGAGTTATGAAGAAAACGCATACGAATATTTGTATGGGAAATGTAATTGTAAATCCAGCATATGGTATGTTCCTTTGTTTGAAAATGCGCTTGTTATTTTGATTTTCATTAGGTAAATCATGCACTAAAACTTAGGAAAGCATTTTTCAACTGGAAGTACATTATTGAATGGAATTTTACTGCCCGCATTGCACTTAGTCTTCTCTTTCCAGTGTTATTTTAAAATAATTATGTGGACATTCTTAAGCACACGGTTCTTACATATTTTCTGCTTTTGTATCACTCCATTCAGCTTGATTTTACGCTATTTGCGGATCTTCTCTATTAGCACTATACTTATGTTTTACGACCTGTTCATTTTCGTCTCTTTGTCGTGAAAATATGGCATAAGTAATGAATAGGGAGCATTCAATAGGATGATAGACGATCCTAGACAAAAGATTTGGATCACGTTCCCAATATTTTTCTCTTTGCGAATAATTTATTTTATTTTATCACGGATAGGCCCATATATACTTCAGTTTCATTATAGTTTATCAATTACTAAGATACCGGTCCATATAAACCCTCTCATTCTTCATGTTGTACTTCACAACGCTGTACAATCTAGCCATCAGTAATAAAATACATGTCTTTTGCTTTACGTCTCACTAACTACTATTACGGTTTTTGGAGACGCCGAGGTCCTGAAATTTAGTCCTGCAGGGGTTCTTTTACGTGCCAGAAAATCTCCCGACATGAGGCTGACGTACCTGAGCCAACACCGCCTAGATGACAAAGCCTTCCAGCTCAACCATGACGTCACTGCTTGTAGGCGAACGCTGCCTATCTGACATCCGAGAGGACCAGTAACCAAATCGAGTTTCGTTTCGAAAAAAAGCCGCCACCACCTTTATTATTCTTCATAATAAATAAAATGCAATAATAATATATGGAAATAATGCAAAGTTAGCATTTGTTGGTTAGCATTTCAAGGTCAGGAATTCAATTTTAATTATGGTGATTTATCACGTCGTAAGTTTCTCACAAAAATATCATTTTAAATTGATTTATTACCATAGCATAGTAGCAATGCTCGTGTTAGATATATAATTTTTTTACCACATTTTGATGTTAAAAATAACTGAAAATATACAAACAATATTGAGTCATTACCTTTGAAAGGAAAACAATCTGACCGTCTACGATTTTTAAAAAACTTTAAATACTTGTTACAAACAGCAAGAAATGGCATTTAAAAAAATTATGTATCTTCCAGATAAGTATCTCAAGAGTCATTGATAAATGAATTACTGAAATATTGCTAAAATTAGAGATGCAGCATTTCACATATTTTGATATATCTTTGGTTTTGCTTAAGAAAATCAATTGAGTTTCAACTTATTTTCAAACAAAAATATCGGTCTTTCATTTTAATCACCTTTCAAGTCCCATATTTTTTTTAAGTTTTAATTTTCAAGCACAAAATGACAAGAACTGTAATTTTAATTTCTCAGAATCCTATACCTTACATTTAAAATAAATATATTAATTAAAGTCTAAAGTTGAACGCAAAAATGTGCCTACCATACTGTATTCTGAAAGTCTGACGCAAGAACTCAAAAAATCTTGTTATTATTTATTTTGTTAAGTGGTGTGTTCATTCTGGGTCTAATTACTCTCACGATGTTTTTGTAACATACCTACAATTAAAAGTTTGATAGGCCACCACTACTGAAATTTTGAACTTTTCTCTTTCTGAGAAAAAACAAGAAAAGGTAAAATTGAAACATGCATACCATTTCTTCTGATGGATCAGCTGCACAGTGTAGGAATAAAAATTCTAGCTGCTTTACGTCGCACCGACACAGATAGGTCTTATGGCGACGATGGGACAGGAAAGGCCTAGGGATGGAAAGGAAGCGGCTGTGGCCTTAATTAAGGTACAGCTCCGGCATTTGCCTGGTGTGAAAATGGGAAACCACAGAAAACCATTTTCAGGGTTGCCGACAGGTCCGAACCCACTATCTCCCGGATGCGAGCTCACAGCTGCACGCTCCTAACCGCATCACCAACTCGCCCGGTGGAATAAAAGTGATTTGATTAACCATTGTAACAATGAGGCTGATTTTAATGTGTATGGTTAATAGCATTTCTACGCAACATCCAATGGGAAGAGTGCATATGATGGTGTGGCAGGAACTGTTATGCGACTAGCTACACATGTCAGACAACAGCAATAAAATTTTGGCAACTCTTCAGCTTTATGATTGGTGCATAGAAAATATCATAACAAGCTGTAATTTTGCATACCTTACAACTTAAAAGTATTGCCAAGAAGAGCGTGTTTGTTTATAAACGCAAGAACACTGGCAGGAACTTTGAGATTACATACCTTCATTCCGATCAGTTTACACAAATTACCAACAAAATGTTACTCAAATGCTAATAAATACTGGAAGAAAACATAACACTGCAACAGGAAGAGTTAAAGTTTGAAGATATTTCAGCATTTGTTGCTTGTTTTTGTTTTTCTATATGTTTTAAATCATACCGACACACAGGGTACATGGCAACAAGCATGCAACTGTGTTCTTAATTAAAGGACAGCCACAGCATATGCCTCGTGGGAGAATGAATATTCAAGCCTGCGAACAGTGGGGTTTGAACCCCTACCTTCTGAATGAAAGGTAACAACTACGTGACCCGCGTATCCATCTCACTCAGTTTATTTGTTATGATAATAAATTATTGTTGTATGGGGTAGTTTCATTTTATTTCATTTAATTTTATTTGTGTCTCCCAAAACCAGGCATTCATAATAATTTTCTGAAATCAGTTATAAAAGTTGATGTGAAAACTACTACTGGAAGTAGCTACTGTATTACAGCTGCAGAGACTTCCACATTATTTACAAATATGATTATAATGTACTGAAACATAATACCTACTATGTATAGCACAGTCAAATTGAAATACCAAGTAAGAGTTAAGTTATTATATAAATAACTTGGTGCATGTGGAATTACAGCTCACTATCTTAGTCCATGTCAAGATGTATTTTTTTTAAATAAAAAATTGCCTACACCTGATATTCTAGCAGTTTAGCTGATTTTATAAAACCAATAATTCCAAAAGGCCTATCTAGGAATATGCTTGTAATACTCTGTATAAAGTACCATTTCCACATATTATTAGGCCTACGTTTGTGTCAAACCAGTAAAATCCAAAATGGTAAGTTTGAAAACAGTACTTTGGTTCATTAATTTCACATCTTAATCTTATTAGCACAGTGTTTCCAATATTTACACCTTAGTATTGAACTAAATGCAATTTTATTTCCATGAAAATATTACCATTGGAATTATTCTGCACAATAATTAGACTACAACAGGCAATTATAATAATTATAATAGACTTAAAATGTAAGCAAATCAAGTTTTTTCATACAAAAATACTGTATAATGAAGTATCTACAACCTAACAGCTCTATACTTATAAAATATAGGCCTACCATAAAATAATGCTGTATCACTAAACAAATTATAATAAGCCCACATAACTAAAATTATTTTCCACAATCTAATAACATGAACATTTTATTTACAATGATTATGTGCAGGAGCTTTTAAGTAACAGTGTGGAAATTAAATTAGTTTCTTTCTGATAACACATGGGCTTGTTTTGCTGGTAAGAGTACTCAACTTTCTTTTACCAATATGTTTTTTTTTGGACAGATTTGTCATTGTTCACCATTTTGCAATAATTGTTCATCAGGATATTAATACAAATGCATGTAATTTTTCCCCAAACCTCCTTACATTCATGCTGTGTACAAAACTGATACATAATAAATTCATCAATCCACCAGATTAATTCAGACATCAGTTGCAAAGCTGTTGGCCTTTGATTTTTTAATTTAAAAAAGTTTCAATGTCCTCCTCACCTAACAGCTTCTGCATGAACACATATGTATACATAACAATTATTACTGACAATTCCTGAGGATATTTTAATCCTCCCCTATCTAACTCTGTGATTAACTCATGCTCTTTGCCACATGCCAATTTCTTATCCAGTACTAAAAATTCAGAACAGTTTTGACACTTGAGCTTCCTTAAAAAATAGAATAACAGCAATAGCCAGCAACATACGTCAGCACTGCCAAGTCTGAATCAGATATTTTCAAATCAGTTTCAGATACATTTACGTGCTTGAAATGTTCAGTTTCTAAACAATCATTATGGAGTGGATAATCTCCTTCATCTACATTTAGTTTGCTTATGGTTAGCTTACTGGAGGTGCCATGCTTTAAAGATAGTTGCAGTGAACTTGAAAGTCTTAATTTTTTTTCAGCTTCAAATATCTGTCTAACAGAAACATGATACTGAGAACCAGACAACCGCCTATATAAGCCAAACCTTGCTTCCAACGCATCAGTTTGAAACTTACCAGGTAGAAGATATGACATTTTGAGCTCAGACAGACAATATTCAGCCAATTCAATTAAACCATAAGTGGTTAATTTAAGAGCAGAGTGAGTCTCTTTTGTTAGTGTCCAACCTGGTAAATTCATATTTTCCCAATCATCAAGCCAAAGCAGAAACTGTTTCAAGAAATTTCTTCGTTCATCTGAAGGATTGTTAGTTAAAGGTTTCTGCATCTCTTCCCTTGATCGTAATCCTTTGAGTGGTGTCTTCACATTTACAATACTCCACACCATTTGTTTATTATTTCTATAAACTTGGCAGTGCCTTCGTAGTTCTGGAGATTGTTCGTAGGACCTAGGTTTAAGAGACTGTTCGCAATATGACCACTAAACACTTGCACTACAAGCTTGACATTTTGCCTCTCTAAATGTGATGGCCATACAGCCTTAATACTCAACCCATACCCAAATTTTAACAATTTATGACTTTCTGAGTCAAACAGACCTCGAAGAGCAGAAAATGAAGCATAGTTAGTGTTGTCCCTTTCAAAGAAATCGGGATAGACAAATGTACAGCCATCATTCTTCAAATTTATCCAATTATTTCTTATGCACTTAAATATATGGACAGCATCAATTAAAAAGAATAATGGCCCTGTAGGTTCAGCTGGGTGGGGGTATACAATACTCATTTGAGGTGGGTTTGCAAAATTAGAAATAGCTCGCCTATTTATAGAGTTATTATTAGTAATTATACAAATTACCTTAAAACCTAATTTCTCCAAACCAATCACAACATTTGTTATATCAAACAATTTGTCTGCAGTCATTTTATTGACAGACAAAATATTAACCACATCCTTGAGAGAGGAAACAACACCCTGAACCATAAACACATGTGCTGTTGTAGCAAGCATGGCTGTATCATATGCCATACCAACAACATTACCACCTTTATAATCTAAGTGTGGTTTTAGGTGTATTTCATCTAACATGAGTGTTACTACACGCTCATAGTCCTTTACTTGTGGTACCTTATCTTTCATGTATGACAAAATGTTTTCATTACTAGGATCAACATTCACATATCCACATAACTTTCTTATGGTGTTTGGATGAGGTAAAATAATACATCCATAACTTCTTAAGAATTTATATGCATGGGCTGATATGAAAAACAGTGAAGATGCGAATATCAATACATTTGAGTCAAACCTATGTCTTTCAGGTTGTGTAACACATAACTGAAGTTGGAATTTTAAGGATTCAACAGTTTTTTTTTTCTTTTTTTTCTCCACAATTTAAGTTGTCCATGAGTTGCACAATAAGATCACTACACTGGTGTTTATTAGTTCTTTCTAACATGAAACTCTGACAGGTTTTCATGATATTTTCTATGTATGGAATAGAAGACACTACTTTAGGAATATCTTTACAGTTAATTTCATAACCACCTAAAAATACACTAACACTGAGGTTTTCATCAATAATTATATATACAATATCATGTGGCACTTTGTCAGAATCTATGTACAGAAAAATAACACTCTGGTTCTTATTTACAACTGACCATTTATCACCAACACTTACATAACTTAATCTCTCAGTTAAGTCATCAAATGTTTGAAAGGAATATTTTTCTCTGAATTCACTTAATGTGTTTAAACTGTTGGCAATAGTTGACTGTAATGCTCTTGCTTCTTGCATTTCTTTCTTTTCTGATGGTGCATGGTATAGCTGTTTTAGTTACCTGTGCTTTACTTAATGGCACAGTTAAGGTCTTCCCAGTCTTTGAATCTACAGCTTTCGATTCCCACAATATGTCATTTTCCATGAAATGTAAGTGACACACCTGTTGAAAATTAAAAACATGGCATTAGCTAGGTAGATTACCATAACCAAATAAATTATCCTGATAGGCCTAAATGTACCTACTCCTGTTTTAAGAACCTTCTGTAATAACCCAGGGAATGACAGAACATCACTTTTTATCTGCATGAGTCGGTTTAACTACACGGTGGGGTAAGTAATGTAGATACCTGACCTATATCATCTAGATATAACCTAATTGCTGAATCTCTTATTCTTATAATTATAAGCTATAAACCTGCTCATATCTGAGGAGGAGGGAAACTGGTTGTCCCGAACAGTATAACATATGCCACGATAAATAAAGTCAATAACTGTACTCACCACTGAATTCTTTGTAGGTTCAAAATCTTTCCTCTTAATGCCTCTTAACCATTTGTTCCTCAAATCTTCATTTTGGGAAAATTTAAAAACATGCACTTTTGTTTGCACTATCGTAATTCCCTCTGCAATTAGGGACACAGCACTTAAAAACCATTATTATATCAACAGCAATAACCTGTTTAAAATATTTCCATTGATAAATCAAACACCACGTGCACACCACTCTCGACAATACGACCACGGAATTCACGTTCGCCTGTTGATAGTGACGTCACCAGCTTCAGAGCAGAGAGCTGGAAGGCTTTGTAATCTAGGTGGCGTTGCCTGAGCACCTTCAAATACCACCGGACTGAGTCAGGATCGAACCTGCCAAGTTGGGGCCAGAGGGCCGGCGCCTGAACCGTCTGAACCACTCAGCCCGGCACCCATCAGTAAATTGCAGTTACACTCCATATTCGTGTACTCTGCTTTTGCTTTATTTGTACAGAGTTAGATAGCTGCAGTCGCTTAAGTGCGGCCAGTATCCAGTAATCGGGAGATAGTGGGTTCGAACCGCACTATCGGCAGCCCTGACGATGGTTTTCCGTCATTTCCCATTTTCATACCAGGCTGTACCTTAATTAAGGCCACGGCCACTCCCTTCCAACTCCTAGGCCTTTCCTATCCCATCTTCGCCATAAGACATGTCTGTGTCGGCGTGACGTAAAGCCACTAGCAAAAAAAAAATAACCTAGCTCTATTTCTATCTTGTTATTTCTACTCACCACTGTTTTCTCCGATTCGCCTACTGGATAACTAGTTGCTTATATTTATATAGGCTTATTCTTGTGTTTATTTTGTTCTTTTGTACCTTTGAAAGCCTAAATCCTTATTAAGTCTGGATCTTGATTCATTTCTTAAGGTTACCGCACTCATGAGTTTTCATAATACCGACCAAGTGGCTCAGTGGTTTAGGTCACGTAGGTATCAGCTTACATTCGGCAGATAGTGTGTTCGAACCCTACTCTCAGCAGCCCTGAATATGGTTTCCCATTTTCACACCAGGTAAATGGTAGGGCTGTATCTTAATCAAGGCGAAGGTCAATTCCTTCTTATTCCTATCCCTTTCCTGTACCATCGTCCCATAGTACGAACATAAAAGTGTTGAATCAAGTAAAAGATTTTAAATTTAACATAAGAGACTATGGTGGGATTATTGAAAGTCTGGACAATACAATGGTAACATGAACTGTTCTTCTGTCTTCCTATTCTTCATTTCAGTGCACAACACAGTGAGAGGGAAGGTTTGTAAGAAAAAAAAGATTGAGTGAGCAGTACAGCGAATATAACGATTAATATTCATGCTTCTGGGACGTGTAACTTACCTGTGCGACAATTCTCCACGGTGCAGTAGCTGTTGGATTAAGGTAATCACCAGTCTATTGTCGACCTTGTGTACCCGGAAAGGAAGCCTGGCCCCACAGGTACACACTCTAATGGACTATGATCGATAGGTAATGAGGTTCTGCCTCTGCTATCTAATTGGAAACCGTTAAGCAGAGCGCTTACTCTAATAAGCCCATTCCGTATTTTATTGTTTAGCAATCAGCAGCGCTCATCCTTGTCGGACAAATGAAATGGAATTGATTTGAGAATAGCTGGACGGCCCGGTAGATATGCTATTGGAGATATGGAAATGTAAATACGGGCGCTAGCGGTCTTACACGACAATGAACTTCATAGCCGTACGTTTTAACTCAGTACTGTCGGAATAAGTAGCCCAGACGGTAGCGCGTTAGATTTAGGAGTTTAAGTCTGCGATTCCAATCCTGGCTTTGCCCAGTGGTATTTGCAGGTGCCCAAATACGCCCTTCAGTCGTTAAAGAACTCCTAAAACAAGAAGAGGACTCTCTTGACTAACAAGTTGAGCTTGGAACTAAGGAAGAAACTGTTGTAGTGCTACATTTGGAGCATTGCACTGAATGGAGCAAAGACGGGGACAATGAGAAAGAGTGAGAAAAAGTACGTAGGAAGTTTTGAAATATGGTGTTGGAGGAGAATAGAGAAGATTATGTGGACAGATCGGGTGACAAATCACTATGTACTGAGATGAGTAGGAGAGAAGAAAACTATTCTGAATACAATTCTTCAGAAGAAGGCCAACTGGATCGGACACAGACACGAG
Organism: Anabrus simplex; assembly: GCF_040414725.1. NCBI lineage: Eukaryota > Metazoa > Arthropoda > Insecta > Orthoptera > Tettigoniidae > Anabrus > Anabrus simplex. The sequence continues at coordinate 367,251,000 of NC_090265.1, read as the reverse complement.
GGGCTCATACATGACGTCATCGCAGAGGAACTGCAGGACGAGGAAGAAGTCAATATTTGGATGACATGAAAGTTGCGAGGAGATAAAGCAGACTGAAGGAAGAAGTTGAAAACAGGGAACACTGGCGTCAGAATTTCTCTGCACGAAAACACTAGGAAGAATACTGTATAATAATAAAACTAAAGCTATCTCCGGACAGGCCATGAAGCCTCTGGAGAAGTGGAAGATAAATGCTTCCACTATTCGTCATCGCGACACTAAGTGAGATCGAGTGGTTAGTTCTATGCTCGGCCACCTCTTCCCGTAGGAATTAAGATAATACTCATTTCTGATGTGGGCTGCGTGGACATAAGGGCAATATGCCTTTTCAGGAGTGGAAGTCTCGACGATTCTAAACTTTTTGACTGTCTGGCGGGCAATTGAACCCATGTCCTTTTGGGTGAACGAAGTTCTCCTTTACATCCTCGGTTATAGAACTCATGCGGAACAAAATTACGACAATTCTGCACCCCAGAAAATAGTAAAAGAAGTTCGTGGGTCACAAAAGCAGTAACATTAATTATGAATAGCTTGGTATCACGATAAGAGGCTAAAACAAGGTGAGTGGTTTTGACCTGACCAATACGAATTTTTCTTACATCCATAATGATAATTACGTCCGACTCGTTGGCTAAATGGTCAGCGTACTGGCCTTCGGTTCAGAGGGTCCCGGATTCGATTCCCGGCCGGATCGGGGATTTTAACCTTCATTGGTTAATTCCAATGGCCCTGGGGCTGGGTGTTTGTGCTGACCCCAACATCCCTGCAACTCACACACCACACATAACACTATCCTCCACCACAACAAAACGCAGTTACCTACACATGGCAGATGCCGCCCACCCTCATCGGGGGGTCTGCCTTACAAGGGCTGCAATCGGCTAGAAATAGCCACACTAAATTATTATTATTAATGATAATTACGAACATATCATCGCTGTTCGGGCAAAAGATAATATCTTACAATGCTCTTCCTAGCCATTATTTTCCTTAAGACTGGTCACGCCTCCCAGCCACATATGGGTATGCAGTCCTTCAGAACAATTTTTGTTGTGTTCCTTTTCGTATGATGACGTGTAAAGGAAAATGAACCATAAGTACATTATACTGTAGAAGCGGGTAAATAAGTCACGCAAACATACATTCCTAGAGTGCGCTACGGTAAGGTTCATCTTCCTTTACACGTAAGCACAGGAAAATGAACACAACGGATATTGTTCTGATGGACTAAATATCCATATTAGGCTAGGAGGCGTGGACAGTCTTAAGGGAAATAATGGATAGGAAGGGCATTGTGAGATATGACCTTTTGCCCGAACAGTGACGATATTATCGCAATCAGCTCAGAAGATAGGCGGCCCCAAGGGATCTTCATCTAACACATTCTCAGAACAGAAAAATTAAGATTGCAATTTCTTGTGACTTGTCATATGCAACGGGTTTAGATGTCTTAATACATGTAGAAACTGATCAACGTGAAGAATGAACGAAATGAGAATAAAGAGTGAAATGTGGTAGATAGTGGCATCGTCTCGGCATTTTACTAGTACTGTAAAGAATGAACATGGTAATCCTTTACTTCTGCTGTCGTAACTGAGACCTTAAATTTATGAAAGGGCAAATACCAAACACGACAAGACTTGAAGTTATTACTTCAAATGTAAACATACAATTAATGTGATAATCCATAGTATGTTTGTTCCATTCTGTTTTACTTGAAGATTCATCATCATCATCATCATCATCATCTGTTTACCCTCCAGGTTCGGTTTTTCCCTCGGACTTAGCGAGGGATCCCACCTCTACCGCCTCAAGGGCAGTGTCCTGGAGCTTCAGACTCTTGGTCGGGGGATACAACTGGGGAGTATGACCAGTACCTCGCCCAGGCGGCCTCACCTGCTATGCTGAACAGGGGCCTTGTGGAGGGATGGGGAGAGTGGAAGGGATAGGCAAGGAAGAGGGAAGGAAGCGGCCGTGGCCTTAAGTTAGGTACCATCCCGGCATTTGCCTGGAGGAGAAGTGGGAAACCACGGAAAACCACTTCCAGGATGGCTGAAGTGGGAATCGAACCCACCTCTACTCAGTTGACCTTCCGAGGCTGAGTGGACCCCGTTCCAGCCCTCGTACCACTTTTCAAATTTCGTGGCAGAGCCGAGAATCGAACCCGGACCTCCGGGGGTGGCAGCTAATCACGCTAACCACTACACCACAGAGGCGGACTTGAAGATTCATATTTCTAGTAATAGTAGCCTGTTGTATTGCTACATAAACATTACCGTACTTTTAGCAGAAAAGAAGAAGGTAGCAACCTCACAGACTTGGCTGTTAATAATAATAATAATAATAATATAATAATAATAATAATAATAATAATAATAATAATAATAATAATAGTGAAAGAAATGAAATGGCGTATGGCTTTTAGTGCCGGGAGTGTCCGAGGACATGTTCGACTCGCCAGGTGCAGGTCTTTTTAATTGACTCCCGTAGGCGACCTGCGCGTCGTGACGAGGATGAAATGATGATGAAGACGACACATATACCCAGTCCCCGTGCCGGAGAAATTAACCAGTGATGGTTAAAACTCCCGACCCTGCCGGGAATCGAACCCAGGACCCCTGTGGCCAAAGGCCAGCACGCTAATCATTTTGGCATGGAGCCGGAAGTAATAATAATAATAATAATAATAATAATAATACATTTATTGGCTTTACGACTCAGTAACTACTTTTACGGTTTTCGGAGACGGTCAGGTGCCAAAATGTTGTCCCGCAGGAGTTCTTACTCGTACCTGTAAATCTACCGACACGAAACTGTGGCGTATTCGATCACCTGACTGAGCTGGAATCGAACTCACCAACTTGAGCACCTAAGGCTAGCTCTTTACCGTCTTCGTTACTCAGCCTAGCAAGTGACCATTCATGTTGTAATCACAACCAAATGACTTCAGGTTTTGCGTAGAATCTGAACAGCAGGGACATCATTTTTCCAAAATCTCCCACTTACACCGGCCTGAATTCGAACCGCGGTCACTTTGGTAATAATCCAGTGTCAGCGTCATTTCACTATCAAACTCCAGGAAAGGAAGATTTTTCTGAAGGCTTACGTGATAGTTAGAACTTAATAAGAAATATTACCATATCGCGCTTTTAATATGGAAGTCAATCCAACTGAATTAATTATCTGAGATATGCTAAAATATAAAAAAATCCCAGTTTGAAATATATGCCTTCATAAAAGATTTCGATTTTAAAACAGCAAATATTAATGTAATGAGTCTGCTCTCGTGGGAAACTACTATTTGTTAATACATGTGGTTTACCTTTCAATAGATATAATGAATATATGAACAAAAATAGGGAAAATGCTTTAGTATTTCGAGGCATGATCTTCTCGAAGGGGCAGTTCTATTATCACTGTTATAGCACCCGCGGCACGTCTCTGAGGAAACTGCACACGTTATCTCATGGCTTGCATACTAATTTTAACACAAGCTGAATAAACGAAAATGTATAACGCATTGCGGTCACTGAGGAGAGTATGCTAATTCTTTTACAACATCTGTGCAAAATTTCACAGTAGTGATACTGTACGTCGGGACAGAGAGACCGAAGTGAGAGTTCTCTTTGTAAGGTTCAAAGCTCACGAACTGTACTGCAAACGTAATGGGCACCAGACAGAGCTAATTTAGAGCAGAGTTCAAGCTAGCATGTTCTCGTGAAATAATTTAGAAAGAAGATATCCACTGCTCGTTTCCATTAACAGAGCGGAAATCATACAGAAACTTTCTAGTGACAGTAGGAAGTGCATTTATTCCGTCAAAAAACTCGACGGGACGAGTTGGATACTTCAGCTACTAATTTAAAAATGGCTGGTCATAAATGTGAATATCGGACACACGGTGTGGAAACATTGGAGCGTCAGAATTCATGACACCCTGTGACACGAGATATGTTATAGGAATTGTACCTTTAGGTAATAATAATAATAATAATAATAATAATAATAATAATAATAATAATAATAATAATAATAATAATGGCTTCATATCCCAATTTTCGGTAATGCTGATGTGCCAGAATTTTGTCTTATATAAGTTATTTTACGTACCAGTAAACTTTCCGATACGAGGGTAGATTTGAGTACCTGTGGATTTAGCCATGATCGAACCCGCCAACTTACGGCCAGAGAAATGCATTCAGATACCGAACCGTAAACGTTACCGATGTAACAGAGGCCGAAAGTGAGGTTTTGCGTACGAGGTGAGATGTTGACGGCTCGGTCTAGTTTTGAAAAGAATACGTGAAACACTTCCGCCCTTGTAATGTGCAAAATTCCATTTTGTTGATTTTTTTATGCATATTAAAATAATATTAAGATGAACATATGCCTTTGCTGGCAAGATGTGGTGTTTACACTGCACTATGTCCTATAATACATTTGTTACTTGCATTGACCTGTCTGTCCGACTCGTTGGCTGAACGGTCAGCGTACTGGCCTCCGGTTCGGAGGGTCTCGGGTTCGATTCCCGGCCGGGTCGAGGATTTTAACCTTAATTGGTTAATTCCAATGGCACGGGGGCTGGGTGTATGTGTTGTCTTCATCATCATTTCATCCTCACCATGACGCGCAGGTCGCCTACGGGAGTCAAATAAAAAGACCTGCACCTGGCGAGCCGAACCCCTTCTGGGATATCCCGGTACTAAAAGCCATACGACATTTCATTTCATTTTTTTTCATTGACCTGTCTCAGTCTCATTCATTGCTTTGACAATATGAAAGTGACCGGGGTGTGTGTGGTGCTAGTAATACCATTCCTTATGCAGTCAGTCCCTGTTATGAATGGTGTGAACATGTCGCTCATAGGGTCGGTTGGTGTATGCATTACAGTGGGCTTGGCAGACTGATATGTAGTAGCAACTTCTGGCTCGGTGAGGAAAGCAACGGGAAACTACCTCATTCCTCATTTCCCTAGTATGCCTCTTCAGTAACGTCTAGGCTATCTATGGCAGCTGATGTCAGAACTGTAGAGGATCAAACCAGCCTTCGGGCTGAATACCCAACATACATACATACAAGATGAACATATTATATTCGGTTCGGGACCCACAGTTCAAACAGTTGACACCATCCATGAACGAATCGATATTATTAAAAATCAGTCGAATGACGTGTTGGTACGACTCGTTGGCTGAATGGTTAGAATTGCCGCCTTCGGTTCAGAGGGTCCCGGGTTCTATTCCCGGCCGGGTCGGTGATCTTAATCGCGTTTGATTAATTCTTCTGGCTCGGGAACTGGATATTTATGTTTGTTCCAACACTTCCCGCTTCATATTCAGACAACACACTACACAACCCCACCACAGAAACACGCAATAGTGATTACATCCCTCCATATAGGGTTGGCGTCAGGAAGGGCATGCGGCCGTAAACGGGGCCAAATCCACATGTGCGACACAATTCGCACCGTCACTCCACAGGTGTGGGAAGAGCGATAGTAGTACTACTACTAGTAGTAGAAGAAGAAGTCGAATGGTTTATTAACTCGCCCTCATGACACAGCGCAGCCCCTAGTAAGTATCTAAGTTGGTGTTTTACTTGCATTAAAAGAGTTTTCTGATGGTATGTTTTATGACGGTGAGAGAGAGAGAGAGAGAGGGAGAGAGAGAGAGAGAGAGAGAGAGAGAGAGAGAGAGAGAGAGAGAGAGAAGGGTAAACTGATTTCTTAATCTGTGTCATTTTCCTGTGTATACAAGTATTTGAATTTTTAACTGATGCTGGGATTAGGAAATAGTGATAATTGAAATGTTTAGAGCAATCTATTTAGAGAACGAATTATTAATGAATCCATGTATATGAATAAGGTGATTTTCCACCTTGGGTTTTGATATGGGTAAATATGATTTACATTGTACTTCACCGATCGGTTGGCCGCGCGTTTTGGGTTACGTACCTGTCAGTTTGCATTCGGGAATTACTAACCCGAAACACAATGGGGTCCGAATCCCACTGTCAACAGCCATGAAGATGGTTTTCCTTGGCTTCCTATTTTCACACCAGGCAAATGATAGAGCTGTACTTCAATTAACGTCACGGTTGCTTCCTTCCCCACCGAGCTCGATAGCTGCAGTCGCTTAAGTGCGGCCAGTATCCAGTATTCGGAAGATAGTAGGTTCGAACCCCACTGTCGGCAGCCCTGAAAATGGTTTTCCGTGGTTTCCCATTTTCACACCAGGCAAATGCTGGGGCTGTACCTTAATTAAGGCCACGGCCGCTTCCTTCCCACTCCTAGCCCGTTCCTGTCCTGTCGTCGCCATAAGATCTACCTGTGTCGGTGCGACGTAAAGCAAATAGCTTCCTTCCCCATTCCTAGCCCTTTCCTCTCCCATCGTCGCCATAATACTTATCTATGTCTGTGCGATATAAAGCAAATGGCAAAACTAAACAAAAACAACATAAAATAAAATTGGGCTTTGCTCTAAATTACGTTTCAATTGACAGTATTTAAATAAAATTATGCTTTGTTCTAATTTACGTTTCTTAACTGACAGTATTTTAGTACACCGGTGTAATCAGTGTCACTGTCCTGTCTAAAGCATTTGCGTTTTTAACTGGTACTGGAATTTTCTTGAACTACATTGAACTACTGTATGTACCGGATTATCACATTCCTATACATATCTCTCCTCGATGATAACCCTACTCCCACTTCCCTCTGATTACATCACGAGTGGCAGAAGATAAAACTGCCGGGCTGAGTGGCTCAGACGGTTGAGGCGCTGGCCTTCTGACCCCAACTTGGCAGGTTCGATTGTGGCTCAGTCCTGTGGTATTTGAAGGTGCTCAAATACGTCAGCCTCGTGTCGGTAGATTTACTGGCACGTAAAAGCACTCCTGCAGCCACCTTGAGCTACATGTTAGACTCCCGTCCTTTTAGAAATTGAGACTTGATAACGGAGTGGATTTTAATCTTGAGAACACAGCTTATGGAAGTGATTTTATGTGCTTTCTCTCCAGTTCGACTGCAGTCGCTTACCAGGATAATACTCAACACACAACCCACAGTCACGTCTTTCCAATTTCATTGCCAGCTATTTACTCATAGATACACAACTAACACAGAGGTTTTCAGACACACTTCAAATGCACTGAGTTGTTAAGGCTAAAGATCACAGTACCTAAGCCCCTGGCAAAAATGGACAATATTTTATTGCCGTTATAGTGGGTTTTTTTTTGCTAGGGGCTTTACGTCGCGCCGACACAGATAGGTCTTATGGCGACGATGGGATAGGAAAGGCCTAGGAGTTGGAAGGAAGCGGCCGTGGCCTTAATTAAGGTACAGCCTCAGAATTTGCCTGGTGTGAAAATGGGAAACCACGGAAAACCATTTTCAGGGCTGCCGATAGTGCGATTCGAACCTACTATCTCCCGGATGCAAGCTCACAGCCGCGCGCCTCTACGCGCACGGCCAACTCGCCCGGTTATAGTGGTTTAACAGCGCATTAACTCAGCTTAGGATTTAGGTGAAGCTGGAATTTAGAAGGGCTAACTGAGAAGCGGCCGTGGCCCTAGCATTTGCCTGGTATGAAAACGGAAAATCACGGCTGCCGATAGCGGGGTTCAAACTCTCCATCTCCCAAATATAAGCTCACAGCTATGCAATCTGTACCACGCAGCCTACTCATTCGGTACATATGATAAAAAGGACGACAGAAACAACAACAACAACAAACATTTCTACATAACTAATACATACTTCATCTACTCTAATATACCGATCTCAATAACTGCAGTCGCTTAAGTGCGGCCAGTATCCAGTATTCGGGAGGTAGTAGGTTCGAACCACACTGTCGGAAGCCCTGAAAATGGTTTTCCGTGGTTTACCATTTTCACACCAGGCAAATGCTGGGGCTGTACCTTAATAAGGCCACGGCCACTTCCTTCCCACTCCTAGCCATTCCCTGTCCCATCGTCGCCATAAGACCTAATTGTGTCGGTGGGACATAAAGCAACTAGCAAAAACTACTCTAATATATTTGTCATATTCATATCTTGGTCTACCCGTACGATTCGTACCGCCTACACTTCCTTCTGAAACTATCTGAACAAGTCCTGGGTGTCTCTCTCTTTTTCTGGTCAATTTAGCCGAATCGCTTTCTTCTCACCAATTCGATTCAGTAAGTCTTCATTCGTGATTCGATCTACTCATATCACGTTCAGCAACATTCTGTAACACCACATTTCAAAAGTTTATATTGTCTTTCTCTCTGAGCTAGTTATTATCCACGTTTCACTTCCGTACAATGCCACGCTCCAGATGAACATCATTTTTTTTTTTGGTTCTAAATCCTACATCATTGTTCGAAGTGAGACCATTTCATTTCTTAAGAAAGGCATTCCTTTCTTGTATTATTCTGCAGCATTTTATACTTCTGCCATCGTTTGTTATTGTACAACCCAAGTACCAATATTTATCAACGCCATTTCATTTACCTCCTTTAAGACTTTATTTCCTAATGTAATATTTCCTGCATCACCTGCCGTCGTTCGACTGCACTCCATTACTTTTATTTTAACCTTTTACTCTTTCTTCAAGTCTATGTCCATACCATTCAGCAGTTTCACATATCCTCTGCAGACTCAGGTAAAATAACAATATAATCCACAAATATGAGAGTTTTGATTTTCTCCCCTTGGATTATAATTTCCTATCCAAATTTCTCTTTAATATCCTATATCGTATGTTCTGTATAAGCAATGAAAAGTACAGCGGACTAACTATAGCCTTGTCTCACTCCTTCCTGGATTTCTGCTTAACCTTCGATTCTTATTTTGTACAGATTGTAGATAATCCTCCTTTCTTGGTATCTGATCTCGATCCCCTTCACAATTAGAAATAGCTTGGTCCAATCAGCATTATTGAATGCCTTTTATTCATCTATGAATACCATTTACGTAGGCTTGTCCTTCTTACCTCGATCATTTACGACCAGACTTAAAGTCAGTCACGTGTTCCTACCTTTCTTCTGAAGCCAAACTGATCTTCACCCAACTCAGCTTCAATTTGTCACTCCATTCGTCTCTAAATACTACGCGTTTAAAATTTGTAAATGTTACTAAACTAATGTTGCGGTACTTTTCACGCTTGTCAATACCGGCTCTCTTTGGAATAGGTATAACAACATTCTGTCTAAAATCGGATGGTACTTCTCTTGTAACATACATCTTACACACTGTTTCTCCTGTTTCTCCTAAGGCTGTTAGTAATTCTGAAAGTATGCTATCATTTCCAGGTGCCTTGTTCCTATTTAGGTCTCTCAAATCTCTATCGAATTCTGACTTCAACATTGAGCATTCAGTTTCATCAGCATCAACAGCCTGGATGAATAATCCTCGACCAAGTAAATGAATCGTTGGATTCGATTGATAGCGTAATGGCCAACCTTATGTGAATATGTACACGTGAATATTGTTGTTTTTTGACCTTTGCTACTAATATTCGTATCAGTATAGGTAATAGCAATTAAGACCTCTGAGAATGTCTCTTGCAGTACTTCTGTAATTCTATCACAGTCTAATATATACAGTCGCGAAGCTCTAATAAGAGGAAGGTTCATCCACTTGACAGCTGGAGCGACACTAGCACATCTAGCGGCGAGGTAGAGGCAACTTGCTAGCAGACAACAGGGAACGAATTACCACTACAGTCTAAAATGGTCATAACTTCTGAACCATTCATGCAAATAATGTCCTGACAAGGTTATTGTAATCCTTATGAAATAGTAGAGGAGGTCAAACAATTTATTTCGATGAGGAGTTCGAGGATAATACCGAAATATTTATTTAATCTTAAGGAGTTATGTTTTTTACCGCGGACTATAACATAAAATCGCTTCTAGAGGGCAGCCGGTTCGAAATAGGTATATACCATCGTGGACTCTTTTGTAGAGGCTTTTATGCTTTTCAATTCGTGCGCTTTCACTTGGGGTCTGTCGTTGACGGTTCAGGCAGCGTAAGCCAAGAAAGCAAGGGACCGACCATGGTAGAGCGCTGGCCTTCTTAGCCGAACTTGGCAGGTTCGATGTCGGTCGGTCGGTCGCTTGGTTTCTTGGTTTACGCTGCCTGAATCGTCAACGACAGACCCCAAGTGTAAGCGTAAGAATTGAAGAGCATAAAAACCTCTACAAAAAAGTCCGCGATGGTATATACCTATTTCGAACCGGTTGCCCTCTAGAAGCGATTTTATGTTATAGCCCGCGGTAAAGAAAAATAACTCCTTAAGATTAAAGAAAAATTTCGATATTATCCTCGAACTCCTCATCGAAATAAATTGTTTGACCTCCTCCACTATTTCATAAGGATTACAATAACCTTGCCAGGACATTATTTGCATGAATGGTTCAGAAGTTATGACCATTTTAGACTGTAGTGGTAATTCGTTCCCTGTTGTCTGCTAGCAAGTTGCCTCTACCTTGCCGCTTGGAGCGCTGTAGTCGCATCGGATGAAAAATATCATCAGAGCTTCGCGACTGTATATATTAGACTGTGATTCTATCCTCCCAAGAGCCATTCTTGGTCTCCCATGAACTTCCAATTTTTCTACTTGCACGTGCTTTATTAACCACAGCTAGCAGTCCATTGACATGTGGTGGACGAATTCAAACCACCTCAACTGGTGTTCTGATATGATATTCACCATTGAATTTACGTTGAGTTTTTCCGGATAGTTGTGTTCCTGATGCTGTTCTTCCGTATCTTGTTCATCACTTTTTTGGAGATATCTCATCTCTGTCACCTGCATTCTGTTCTTTGTGTAATAGTAGTTGCTTAGCACCATAATTGAAATACGTGGTCAAGAGTCTCAGAGTAGCAGTAAATGATGCCCTATGACTAGGTGGCACTCGTACGTTGTCTATGCGAAATATCTAAAAGAATACATTTGCGAATAACTGGACTAATGTGAAAAATGAAGGTTTATACCAATTTTATGTGCAAAGTTCTCTGTTTGTTATGTACTATATTTTTTACTTTGTAGTGTTTCAAAATAAATTTCAAGTTATATTTGTGGTGTAGGGGTAGCATACCAACGTCTTACCCGGGTTCGATTCCCGGATCCTCCTAGAATTTTAATCCTTGACTGAGGGTGGAGAGGGAGCTGGGGAGTGGACTTCTTAGGCTCATTAGATCGGTGGTGGTGATTTCAAGAGGAAGTAAAACTTGGTAACCAACCTATATTAACAGTAATCAAAGGGACAAAATGGAAGGGGTCCAGCATTTCGAAAAATGAAGGTATCGGCCAAAGAAAGACACGAAGGACGTGAAAATGAAAGACTCCTTTGGCCTCGACACCTAATACCGTCGGGGTCGAGAAAAAACAAGAGTTGTCCAAGGGAGGCCGCAGAGGATTGATGAAAGTGAGAAGCCTGGCAAAAGTAAGGGTAGGAAATCCTGGACTCAGCTAAAGGCCCCGTGTTCACCAACCCACACTCCAATGTTAAGAGCCCCTGGGGATCTTTTGGTCACCTCTTACTTCAGGTAGGGGATACCAAGGATGTATTCTTCCGCCTCCACCCACATTCCGGCTTCACGAAATCAACAATGTGCAGATAGTAACTCCTTAACAAAAGACAAAACAAATTTTAATTATTCTTAAGCAGTTAGTTTTTAAAGACTTCTCCTTTCAGCGTTTACCTACATGCCTAGGAAAAGGAAAACGCGACAATACACTGAGCGAGTTTTGGAACCATACTCTTTAATAGTAGTTAAGGCCGACGTGTGTGACATGGTCGATCAATATGACAGTTCATTGCGAAGTACATGGATGTATACTGAGTGCTTTCGGTGCCGTCCTTAGATTTATATATTCGATTTAATTATAATTAATATTAACCGAGCCTCCCAAGCAAACACTGAACGAAGAGATAACACATTCTAGCTGACCTTAATCAATTAATAATGATAATAACAATAATAATAATAATGTTTAACGTTCCACTTATTTTTACGGTTTCAGAGCCACCGGCGAGCGGTAATTTTGTCCCGCAGGAGTTCATTTATGTATGCCCTACCTGTAAATCTGCCGACATGGAGAAGGCTGGTGTATTTAAGAACCTTCAAGTACCAGCGGACTGAGCCGGGATTGAACCAGCGAGCTTGAGCTCAGAAAGTCAGCGCTATTTGTCTGAGCTACTCAGCGGAAACCCTAATCGACGAGTGTTAACACCAGATTAGTGAACCTCACGAATTGGCTACGCGGTTCGCGTCTCGTAGCTGTGAGCTTACATTCGAGTGATGATGGGTTCGAGTCCTACCGCAAACCAGGCAAACGCTAGGCCACGACCGCTACATTTCAATCCTAGCCTTTCCCATCCTTGCCTCGTCCGAAACCTGCTATGTGTTTGTGTGACGTATCAATTATACTAGAACGAAAGTAGATTAGTGACGTATCTATTTTTCGGCGGTGGACGACCTCATAGGTGGTCGTCAGAATCACTGAAGAGATAAATTAATTCACAATTCACTACACCAGATAGTCATCCTTCGAATGCTGACCGTACAGATTGTTCCATAACTTGAGGGAAACGATAGCATTCGTAGTTACAACCACAGTGTGTCCTCGGTCTCTCCGAACAACCTTTACATTTGGTGTGAGTTGAAAATCGTCGAATTTTCAGATGCTCAACAGTTCAATGCCATTATCATTACTGCTGATCAAGAGAGTCCAAATCACAGCAGTGACTTATTTGAACAGAGCTGTAGGTAGTGTAATATCGTGTTGGCATAATTCAATTCAATTAAGAATTCCAGGACTAGATTATAATGGCAGAACAGATGGCACCCTGCCAAACCATGGCTCACATTGTGCTGTATTTATTATTATTATTATTATTATTATTATTCATGGATGAAGCTTTAGAATTCCGGGAGCCTACACATAGAATCAGAAGGATCAATATACACATACTTGTGTTTATACATATGATTAGCTGCCTCTGTGGATCAGTGGTTGAGTGTCGGCCTCCGGATCCCAAGATAGCGGGTTCAAACCCGGCAGAGGCAGTCGGATTTTTGAAGGGCGGAATAAAGTCCATTCGACACTCCATGTCGTACGATGTCGGCATGTAAAATATCTCTGGTGACACATTTGGTGTTTACCCGACAAAAATCATTAAATCTCAGCCATAGACGTCCAAGAGAGTTTCGGTTTACTCGGTCTGCCATCTAGTGGGCTTCGAGTAAAACGGAACGTCGAAATTGACGAGTAGACAGCCAGATGGCGTCAAATTGAAATGTCTGCACATGGTAGCTGAGGTCATACGATTATTATTATTATTATTATTATTATTATTATTATTACTATGATTGAATTACCTGGTAATACAAATGAAAAATTCAATGTACGGATGCATGCGTTTTGTACGAATAGATACGCTTGGAAGGGAGTAAACAACTGTAATACACGTAAACATGATGACGATTTCATTTAATGTGGTTATTCATAATCAAATATTGGAAAACTCTGTGTCACACAGTGATCGTGTAGCCATTCAGAAGATGGAGGAATAATGTTAGATTCATAGTTAATTTGTAGGACTATGTATGTAGATCCAGTCCTATGGTGCAGAGTAGCGTGTCTATTTTTACCCAGAGTACAGGAATTTCATGTCTGAACAGAGTTGGAACGTGGTTTACTCACTCTCATGAAGTCAACTAAGGAGTTAACATACGAAATGCATCGGGCCCGGTTCCGGAAGTCAAGCAATACGGCTGAGGATGACTTTACGTTGACTTAAGAGGTACTCCAGAATCTGCAAGCCATTTGGTTGGATAGCAGTCTTTTCGTGACTGTTAATGAGTTGTTGCACCGCGGGTATGTTTTATTTGTGATTGATAAGAATGCGGACATAGCGCGTCTCTTATGGACATTCCCACAATATATCCGGAGACCGGGCGACTTGGCCGCGCGGTTTGGGGAGCGCAGCTGTGAGTTTGCATCCGGGAGATAGTGGGTTTGAGCTTCACATTCGGCAGCCCTGAAGATGGTTTTCCGTGGCTTCCCCATTTTCACACCAGGTAAATGCTGGGGCTGTATCTTAATTAAGGCCACGGCCGATTCCTTCACACTTCTAGGCCTTTCCCATCCCATCATCGCCATGAGACCTATGTGCGTCGGTGCAACGTACAGTAAATTGTAATATATATGTCCGGAATTGAAGTGAGATGGTATAGAAAGCAACCCATAGGTTGCCTAAGGCTTTTTCACTCATCGAAACGCTAGCTACTGGGCAATTTGATATAAGCTGGAATTATTATGACCCACCGAACATTTCACGACAAATCTATATTAGAAACGTGACACTGCATTCCAAAAATTACGCATGCTTTGATCCAGTTCGAGTCCTTCTAAGTTAAAAGGAAGGGGAAAGATTCTTCAATGGGCGAATGAATCGGCAAACAAAAGGGAAAGGTCACGATGGGCGTGAAAATGAAAGAATCTGTATGCCTCACAAAACTAACACCGTCGGTGTTAAAAGAGAATTGACCGTGGTAGGTCGAATAGGAAAAATGAAAATGAGGAGCTTGGCACATGTAAGTGAAAGAATACCAGACATGGATAGGCGCCCCGTGGTTGCCAGCGTGCAATACCATGTTGAGAGCCCCACGGTCTGCCTTTTACTTGCCCTTCACGATAGGCAGATGATCCGATGAATGTTTCCTATGCACCTATCGACAACAGGATTCGATATGCAGCCTCTAACTCTTCTCATGTAACTGACGAATCACATCCTGTTCGATAAATGTTCAAGTTCTTTGAAGTCATTTACGAAAAGACTGTACGTTGTTGGATATTGAGCCCGAAGGCTGGCTTGATCCTCCATAGCTCCGCCAACAGCTGTCATAGATAGCCTAGGTGTCACTGAAGAGGCATACTAGGGAAATGAGGAGTGAGGTAGTTTCCCGTTGCTTTCCTCACCGGGCCAGCATTTGCTATTGCATATCAGTCTGTCAAGCCTACTGAAATGCATGTACCAACCGATCCTATGAGCGATATTTTCACACCATTCATGACAAACACTGACTGTATAAGGAATGGCTCGTATTACTAGCATCGCTTATATTTCGGTCACTTTCATATTGTCAAAGCCAAGGATGAGACTGGGGCAGATCAATGAAAGAAACAAATTTATTCTAGCTCATACCAGAAGAAGTGTAAACACTACATCTCGCCAGCAAAGACGTACGAAAAGACTACGAATCAATAATTAATAGGGAATCGGCCACCTGGGTGACAGACCTAATAGCAGGTCAGTGATGATTGATTGATTGATTGATTGATTGACTGATCATTTAATTCTCACCTTACGCTCACAGTATTTATTGCACACTCTTTCAGCTCTCATTCCATGATTTTGGACCATCAGCGATGAACTAGTAATTAAAATCGCTCAGCTGAGCAGGAAACTACTAAACAAACCACTAGACCGTGGCAGCAGCACAGACGAAGCAACTCACGGCTGAATAGAACGAATGTTTCCATATTGCTACAATGTAGAGAGAACAAGTAACACAAAAATTGGTAGTATTCTTCTATTTAGATTATAATTCGTTGAATCATCTGTCTGAATCCTTAGCTGATTGGTCAACGCAGTGGCCTCCATTTTAGAAGGCCCTGAGTTCGATTCATAGTCACGCTAGGGATTTTAGCAGCGTCTGAGTGATTCCCCTGGCACGGGAATTGGGTGTTTTTGTTCCTCATTCACACAATTTCACATACACATAAGACAATACATCACATCACACCACCAACGCCAACAGAAATGCAATTCACATCTAGTGCAGACCCCAAATAAATAGGAAAAGAATACTGATCAAATATTGGTTCTAAATATGTTAATACATTCGCTGAAAATAGGTCTTTCTTCTTCTTGGCCATTTCGCCCATTTCTTGGGGTCAGTACTTGGTGTGAACTTGGTCCAGTTTTGTGCCTAGATAATCAAACATATGCGGAGCGATGTATTCACTATAGTGCCTTCTTGTGGTGGTTGTATGTAGATGAAGAGAGATGCATTACTACAAACACACACACAGAGTCCTCAAGCCAGAGGGATTAAGCATACGCAGTTGAAATCCCCGGTCCGGTCGGGCATCGAACTCGAGGCCCCCCTGAACCTAAGGCCATGACACCAACCATTCAGCCAATGAGATGGACTCGCTGAAAATAGATAACAATTTATATACTGCTTGATTTCGTGGATAGTTGTCACAACATTAAGTCAATAACTGACTAACGGAATGTCTTACATGAAATAATAAAATAATAGTGTGTTAGGTATCGTTCCTGTAGGACTAGTGTGTTAGGTGTATCCTACTTGTAGGACAACTATTTCTTTTGTCCCGATATAAATTTATACTCACATACACGCTTTCCACGAGAACGTGCTTCACATGTTAATTTCATACATGAGTAGAGAATAGCAGGACAGTGTTTCAGAAGTGTTCCAGCTTGGTTGTCGACGTTTCTAAGAATGTATTCTCGATGGTTATGTCTGAAGAGCCTTAAAGGCTCGACGGTACAAATTCCTGGACTTCCATCTGACATCTTCATGTAATTACTCCCGATGGTTGTACGTCTCTGGGACGTCTGGTGTAAGTCATTTATCAGTTCCACACCTTCCCTGCGCAACTACAGAATGTCAGGTAATGAGACTGACGATTGACACAAAGTAAGAGTGGCTGGTTATCACGGTGTTCCTATATCCTTTTTATGTTTTTTATTTGTTTCACGTCGCAATGACACACACATGTCTTATAACGATGATTGGATATTACAGGTTTAGGACTGGGAAGGGAGCGATCGTGGCTGTGCAAATTGAAATCCACGGAAAATATTTTCAGGGCTGCCGGAAGTGGAGTTATGACTCACAGTCTCTTGAATTTAAGCTAACAGCTACGCAACAAAAATCACGTAGTCAATTTGCTTGGTATGTTGTTGTTCCTAGATCCTTAACTGAAGTAGTGACAACGCTTTAAAAGAACGAAAATATTTAATTTGTTGATAGCGGTTCATCATATCTTCTCAATTCGGAAAAAAAATCCATAATAAATTTCTTAAAAAACTGTGGTACACAATGTGCAATATTAATCTACTTTCGTATAGAGACATCTTCAATATATTTCAATCTTCTTTGACATAGTTATGATACGATAACTTGTCAATACAAACTGCCTTCAAAGCTTCAAGTTCCAAATTCCAACAGAATATGATTCTGTGCAATTATTATTGTGCCCGTTCGGCTCTTTGGCTGAATGGACAGTTTTGTCGCCTTCGTCTCAGTGAATTCTGGGTTCCATTGACAGTTGGGTCGGGTATTAACCGCCTAGGCCAATTCCTGTATCGCCAAATCTGGATATTTGTCTCAGTACGTTTCCTGTCATGTTTACACAACACACTACAATACCAACCATCACAGGAACATCCACATTCTCAAGTACCGGACGAGTTGGCCGTCCGGTTAGGGGTGCGCAGCTATGAGTTTACATCCGCAAGATAGTGGATTCGAACCACACTGTCGGCAGCCCTGAAGATAATTTTCCGTGGTTTCCCATTTTAACACCAGGCAAATGCTGCGGCGGTACCTTAATTAAGACCGCGGCTGCTTCCTTCCCACTCCTACCCGTTCTTGTCCCATCGTCGCCATAAGACCTGTGTCATTGCGACGTAAAACAGGTTTAAAGAAAACATCACCATTTCCAAGTATCATTATTCATTTTCCTGAGGGTGTAAAGTCATAATTGTAAATGTTCACAACCTGTATTAAAAATAATGTGGAAAATTATTCTGAAATTCCAGAATTAATTCAGAATTTATATTTAAATACTGACAATATGAGTTGACAGGGATATATTCCATAAATATGTTTTTATGGGGAGAGAGAGGTAGCTGGAAGGCAGATTTCTAGCTCATCGGTGTAAAGGTCGAAGTTAAACTACCTCTCGAGGTAATATATGGCTTACAGAGTTCTTTGTCCGCCTCTGTGGTGTAGTGGTTAGCGTGATTAGCTGCCACCCCCGGAGGTCCGGGTTCGATTCCCGGCTCTGCCACGAAATTTGAAAAGTGGTATGAGGGCTGGAACGGGGTCCACTCAGCCTCGGGAGGTCAACTGAGTAGAGGTGGGTTCGATTCCCACCTCAGCCATCCTGGAAGTGGTTTTCCGTGGTTTCCCACTTCTCCTCCAGGCGAATGCCGGGATGGTACCTAACTTAAGGCCACGGCCGCTCCTTCCCTCTTCCTTGCCTATCCATTCCAATCTTCCCATCCCTCCACAAGGCCCCTGTTCAGCATAGCAGGTGAGGCCGCCTGGGCGAGGTACTGGTCATTCTCCCCAGTTGTATCCCCGACCAAGAGTCTGAAGCTCCAGTACACTGCCCTTGAGGCGGTAGAGGTGGGATCCCTCGCTGTGTCCGAGGGAAAAGCCGACCCTGGAGGGTAAACAGATGATGATGATGATGACATAGTTCTTTACGGTGGGTATCTAGTCGATGCGTGCTCGGTTTACCCGAGAAGATGAGGGTTTGAATGACTGTTAGGAATCCGAGAATTTTACGTACAGGCATATTGCTCTGGTGTTCAACAACACTACAACAACAGTGAGCACCTTCTTAGTCCTTGATGATGAAGGCAGCCAGAATTGACATGAAAAGGCTTCACCTTTCACCACTTCATCTGTAGACATTGGTTTGATTCCTTCTGTGTATCTTTGCTCAAAGGAGCTGTTGTATCTTTAATAACTCCAATCTTTCGCGAATGCTACGTAATGCTAAAAGAAACAAAAATTACTGTTTCTATAAATATAATAATTAGGGTTCGGAAGTTTATGACCTAAAGAAGTACAAAGCATGCAAGGAAATATGCCGTACCGGGCAAGTTGGCCGTGCGCGTAGAGGCGCGCGGCTGTGAGCTTGCATCCGAAAGATAGTAGGTTCGAATCCCACTATCGGCAGTCCTGAAAATGGTTTTCCGTGGTTTCCTATTTTCACACCAGGCAAATGCTGGGGCTGTACCTTAATTAAGGCCACGGCCGCTTCCTTCCAACTCCTTGTCCTTTCCTATCCCATCGCTGCCATAAGACCTATCTGTGTCGGTGCGACGTAAAGCCCCTAGCAAAAAAGAGCAGTACAAATTCTTCACGATATGAATTTTTTTGTGTGTTAATTTCGGTGACGTCCACCTCTGTGGTGTAGTGGTTAGCGTGATTAGCTGCCACCCCCGGAGGCCCGGGTTCGATTCCCGGCTCTGCCACGAAATTTGAAAAGTGGTACGAGGGCTGGAACGGGGTCCACTCAGCCTCGGGAGGTCAATTAAGTAGAGGTGGGTTCGATTCCCATCTCAGCCATCCTGGAAGAGGTTTTCCGTGGTTTCCCACTTCTCCTCCAGGCGAATGCCGGGATGGTACCTAGCTTAAGGCCACGGCCGCTTCCTTCCCTCTTCCTTGCCTATCCCTTCCAAGCTTCCCATCCCTCCACAAGGCCCCTGTTCAGCATAGCAGGTGAGGCCTCCTGGGCGAGGTACTGGTCATACTCCCCAGTTGTTTCCCACGACCAAGAGTCTGAAGCTCCAGGACACTGCCCTTGAGGCAGTAGAGGTGGGATCCCTCGCTGAGTCTGAGGGAAAAACCGAACCTGGAGGGTAAACAGATGATGATGATGATGAATTTCGGTGACCTGTTATGGATGATCTATTTCATTTTCTTACCCTTTATCCTTTTTTATTGTATAAATAGACCAAATTAAAGTAATACAGGGCTTCACGTCAGTATTTCAATAGAATGTAATAAATATTAGAATAATATAAACTCACCATTGCATATATTATTTAAATAACAGTTGCTACATAGTTTGTTTAGGCACTCAAAATAGGTGACGAAGTCCTGAAGTTGTATCGAGTTGCAAGGAAATTGAGGGTTACCTCATGCTTTGTACGGGCCGGTAGCGCCCGGTAGCGTCCTGACGCTGTATTGCAGGAGGAATCATTTGCAGCAAGGTTTCAATATTCTCTGTTGTAAATCTCAAAAAGAGCCTGTGTTCAATTGTACCTTCTACAGCTAATTCCAATAACAGACTGGCTTTTCTTTCCTTCCAACCTAGTTTCTTACCCACTCCCTTTTCGGAAAGTACATTTCATCCTCGGTTATAGTGTTCAGTTTTGTCCATAGAGGTCTGCACACATGAATACCCATTTTTCCTACGCTCTTTTGGTGACCAGTTACGCTCAAGATACACAACTGGCTTCATATTGTTAACTAGGCCAAGCGCTACACGAGATGCTATGTCTTTTGTGTGGAAACAGATGCTACCTTTTTTGTGGAGCAGTACAGTGAAAGGCTAATTTCAAGTCCTAGACACTATCTGAATTTCTTTCCAAATGTAAACCTACTGCATCTTTAACTCAGCGCAGTTCGAGGGATGCAGAGAGGATCTCGGCCCACAAGTGGCCACGGCTGGTCCGTAGTCCGTTCTGCACACCGACCCGCCAAGCGGCAAAGGAAGGGTGGCCATGGCTTTACCGTGCCTCTTCGATTCTGTATTCGAGAAACGGAGAGGGACTCTTCCCCACCGTCGGCTGTCCTGAGAATGGATTTCCGTGGTTTTACATTCTCCTGCACTAAGGAGAATGCCGGGCAGTTCCTAGTATAAGCCAACAACTCTCTCACCTTCAAAACATGTCTCCTTTTGCGATAGAAATCTCCTGGCCTAAGAGACGGCGTCACGGTCTAGGAGGCCCGCCTCCCCTTTCAGGGGAGGAATGGAAATTTTTAGTAGTAGTAGTAATGCTCAACG
This sequence comes from Anabrus simplex, assembly GCF_040414725.1. Taxonomy (NCBI): domain Eukaryota; kingdom Metazoa; phylum Arthropoda; class Insecta; order Orthoptera; family Tettigoniidae; genus Anabrus; species Anabrus simplex. The sequence continues at coordinate 367,230,122 of NC_090265.1, read as the reverse complement.
CAGCTGCTGCTATTACTTCCGTCGCAAGTAAGGATGGTTGAACTCGACAACATTCAGCTAAGCGTGGAGGAACAGATCGTCGAACAAACCATCTGTCGCCACACTCTGCATTCTTACCAGGTAATCCTAATGATCTCTTACAGTTGGGCCCACGAGAGTTGAAGTCTGACATTTGAGCGGCGAAAGTAGTAATTACGAAGTAAGCTGCGTTATCACAGTTACCTCAATCCCCGGCATATCACTCTTTCATACAATGAATATTTAATCAACTATGTTGGCCTAATGCAATTCAATACACTTTGGACCGTTCCTAAGCTCGAGCTAATATTTGCGGCATTTAAGACAAAACACGTCATTGCCGATAAATACGAGATTTCATATTCACTAAACTGACAATAACCTCAAGAAATGCACATGTGTCCGCCTCTGTGGTGTAGTGGTTAGCGTGATTAGCTGCCACCCCCGGAGGCCCGGGTTCGATTCCCGGCTCTGCCACGAAATTTGAAAAGTGGTACGAGGGCTGGAACGGGGTCCACTCAGCCTTGGGAGGTCAACTGAGTAGAGGTGGGTTCGATTCCCACCTCAGCCATCCTGGAAGTGGTTTTCCGTGGTTTCCCACTTCTCCTCCAGGCGAATGCCGGGATGGTACCTAACTTAAGGCCACGGCCGCTTCCTTCCCTCTTCCTTGCCTATCCCTTCCAATCTTCCCATCCCTCCACAAGGCCCCTGTTCAGCATAGCAGGTGAGGCCGCCTGGGCGAGGTACTGGTCATACTCCCCAGTTGTATCCCCCGACCAAGAGTCTGAAGCTCCAGGACACTGCCCTTGAGGCGGTAGAGGTGGGATCCCTCGCTAAGTCCGAGGGAAAAACCGAACCTGGAGGGTAAACAGATGATGATGATGATGATGATGAAATGCACATGTCAAAAAGAGAATAGAACTGTACAACTAGCCACAAATTACAAAAAAATAAATAAATAAATAAATAAATAAATAAATAAATAAATAAATAAAAATAAACTAACAACGAAAATAATATTCAGGAAACAAACACTTAAATTATTACATAAACCAGCAACAACTAACACAACTAACACAGTACTACTCAGAATATTATCACAAAAGCGACTGAGAGTAAGCCAACCCAAATGGCGATGACATCCTTAAATGTGGCATCGCTGTTATCGTTGCCATAGCAACAGACCATTTTCGAGCAGTGTTAGTCAACTTTTTCTCGCCGGTGGCGCCAAAGGTCAGACTTCAACTCTCGTCCGCCCAACTATAGGTCTCACTACTGAATTGTCCGCCTCCGTAGCGTAACGGTTAGTGTTATCAGCTGCCGTCCTCGGGGGCCCGGGTTCGATTCCCGGTACTGCCAGAAATTTAAGAATGACAGGAGGGCTGGTATATGGTTGAAATGGTACGTGCAGCTCACGTCCATTGGGGGTGTGCCTGAAAAGAGCTTCACCGCCTCGGGCTGAGGACACGAGTTCTTTTTACTATTGACGCAGAACGTGAGTAGAGTCACATAAATTTATCTGTTTATCAAATCAGTATACGATTAAGTAAATAAACCTCATTTTTCTGGGGAACCTATCTATTCCTAGGCCTAAATAATTTCTGACCGGGCGAGTTGGCCATGCGGCTGGGACACGCAGCTGTGAGCTCGCATCCGGGGGATAGTGGATTCGAATCCCACTGTCGGCAGCCCTGAATATGGTTTTCACACCAGGTAAATGCTGAGGCTGTAGCTTAATTAAGGCCACGACCACTTCCTTCCCATTCCTAGACCTTTCCTGTCCCTTCGTCGCCATAAGACCTATCTGTGTCGGTGCGACGTAAAGCAAATAGCAAAAAAAACAAAAACAAAAAATAATAATAAAAAAAAAACAGTCGCATACATTACCAACAATAACACAGGTTAACGGACAATTCTTACACACTTCAACGTATGATATCGATGTCCAAGTATGTTACAGAAACCTCAAATGAGTGATAGAAACAATAATAATACAGCTTGGAATTTATACCCATTATTTATTTTTAAATCATCCCCAATGGACTCAGCGCGACATTTAGCAAGCAGCCGTTAACTTAGGCCGAGACAAGATGTGCTTACTTAAAGTACCGTGAACTATGAGGGTAGAACATGTTAAATATTTGGTCCGGGGTTTTGTTGCATTCTCTCTTTAGACATGGTGTTGGCTCTGGTATTTTCATGGCCCTCTGCTGAATACTCCTGCTCGTTAGTGCTCTGCTAATTCGTCCGCCAGAATGGTTACCTCGTTTACGGAGCCATGCTTTTATTTAATCACTTGTTCGGCGCTCGGTATATGCACTATGTGAAATGGGAAGGTCCTTTGAAATCAGATCTGTCATTTTGCACTCCATGTAATTATATCAAATAAAAAATTGCGTGATTGTAGTGGGGATATCTAATTTCTGGTCATGTAGAAACTACTGTTATCATATTTCAGTCCTACTGAATTTATATAAAGTAAGATATAAAGCTGATAGAAGTATGCTTTAAAATACACGCATTTCAGGAGTATCATATGCAAGGAAGTAATTTTTAATCTGCTTCATTTTAGGCATGTTTTACACTGGTGTTTCGAATAGAATTAAATCCGTATTACTAATTGTAAAATGATTCTAAGACCAAAGTTTCCAACGGGGTCACTCTGAGGCTAGCAACTCGTTTTAATTTAAAGGTGTAGTAGATTTATTTCTCAATGAAGTTCAGAAAAATAATGATTACATAACAGGGATTTTGAAGATATTTTCGAGCCTCTTCAAAACACAGAAGTTAACATATACTCACATAAAAGACCTATAGAAAGCAAATCCTGCTTGTAGTTTCCATCATTGTTGACATTGTGATCATAGATCCGAGATCTATTCTTTTACACGGGAACTGAACCACAGGGACGTGATCTCTCAGTTCTTAAATCTCACATGTACTGATGTACCTCTTCCTATAAGACTCGCAGACTAGCCTAGCATACCTTTCGATTAACAGTGGCAGAAGACCTAGCTATCAACCATCTTCTAGGATCCCGAGAATACAGATATGTTTCCGCGTTCGGAGTTCTGAAATACAAATCCTAATGCCGTCAGCAGCTACCCTCAGAGTATTTTGGAAGTGAGTACGTCTTACAAATAGGAATGCATTTGAGAGGTTGAGCGATATGAGATTTTAAAATGTTATGAAATACAAACCATGCACAACATACTCAACTTGAGTATACACATACTTAGCGCAATAGTTACACGTTTACCACAAAGAACGGTTTAAGGTTACAATGAGGAATTGACAATTTCTCGAGTTTTCGGTTCTGGGCGGCCAGTCTATGCCATTGCATAGCGGATAAATGCGTTAGTCTATTTAAGCGAAAAAAGTAATTTCCTGATGAATATACTGCATGAACGTTCTCCATTCACAAGACATATCCACGTTAAAAGAAACTTGCCACAGTTTACCACCACAGACTACCCCATTACTCCACATTTATTCCCATTCCACCTCAGATGAATATTCAGGCGGTAAATTATTTCAAGTTCAAAGCTTCCTATTTCAAATGAAAAATAAAACTTTCAGTGTTAGGTGACTGTTTATATTATGATCACAGACGTAGGATATCCACATTTCCATAGAATATTAACCAAAGGAAGTGACATTTCGGAAATCACACATGTATTAATATGGATTAGAACTGCACCACACATTATTGTGAGGACAATGACGATATCACCTGATTATCTCACCACCTGCGCACGTTACCAAAAGTCTTAACGGACGTACACGGACCTGACGATAAAACATTATTTCCACTGCCCAATGTTGTCAACTTGGACTTTTAATAATAATGTTATTGATTTTACGTCCTACTAGCTACTTTTACGGTTTTCGGAAACACCGAGGTGCCGGAATTTAGTCCAGCAGGAGTTATTTTACGTGCCAGTAACTCTACCGACACGAGGCTGACATACGTCAGCACCTTCAAATACCACCGGACTGAGCCAGGATCAAACCTGCCAAGTTGGGGTCAGAAGGCCAGCGCCTCAACCGTATGAGCCACTCAGCCAGGCACTTACAAAGACTTTTGAGGTTAAATCAATCCTTTTTTAGTTTCTGTTTAGCCCCATTTTATTAAAAATATATGGGCGGGTTATTCGTGACTACATCATTAGGTGCAAGTTTGACTGGGTGAAATGAAAGATACATTAGGTAAATTGTGAAGTTGCGGCCAGTATCCAGTATTCGGGAGATAGTAGGTTCGAACCCCACTGTCGGCAGCCCTGAAGATGGTTTTCCGTGGTTTCCCATTTTCACACCAGGCAAATGCTGGGGCTGTACCTTAATTAAGGCCACGGCCGCTTGCTTCCCAGTCCTAGCCCTTTCCTGTCCCATCGTCGCCATAAGACATATCTGTGTCGGTGCGACGTAAAGCAAATAGCAAAAAATTGTGAAGTACAATCTTACTTTTAAGTTGCCGATTATAACTACCGGTACAGTAAGATACGAATGGCATTGTAGTGGGAAAATGTTATGTTAATAAATAAATGAAATTAAATAAAAACCATGTAAAATCTGCTCTAATTGCATTAAGCATAGTAAAATGGTACCGTTAGGCCGAGCGTAAAATTCTCTGTTCAAGCACACCAGGAGTCAAACTTCACATTCAGAAGTCGATGTGAAGCAACTTAAGAAATTGTCGAATTTTGGACCCCACAGAACTTATCCCTAAGAGTTGTAGGTAATGGTTGTGGCACCATCATCACGAGGGGTTGGAATTAATTTTTAGATGGTCAAATCGGTGATTATTCAAGGTTTCCTTTTGTGAATTTTCGGCGATTATTCAAGGTTTCCTTTTGTGAATTTCGATGCTTGCAGCCACTTCACAAACTGTTTTTGTATTCGCTACAATGTCATTTATATTTGTTAGTCTGTATATTTGCGAACATTGCGAGACCAGAATCCTTCACCGGGCGAGTTGGCCGTGCGGTCAGGGGCGCGCGGCTGTGAGCTTGCATCCGGGAGATAGTGGGTTCGAATCCCACTGTCGGCAGCCCTGAAGTTCGCTTCCCGTGGTTTCCATTTTCACACCAGGCAAATGCTGGGGCTGTACCTTAATTAAGGCCACGGCCCCTTTCTTCCAGCTCCTAGGCCTTTCCTATCCCATCGTCGCCATAAGCTCTATCTATGTCGGTGCGACGTAAAGCCACTAGCAAGAAAAGAATCCTTCACACTGGTCCATGCGTTCACTCACTACGGTGCTCCAAATTGTAATGAGTACGCGTAATCGGGCACTGAATCTACGGGGCCCCTGCACTAAATTTATCGTTGTGAGGTGAGGTCTTGAATTACCCAACGATGTCTGAATACCGAGCATATCACTTATTTATAGCTCACCAGAAAAGTCCCGTGATAAACGAGCTGATTTTCGCAACGTCAAATTTCCATCCACACAGGCCTGCGGAGTGAGGCGTTGTCACGTGGAGATTGCAATTGTTGCGACAATCACACTCCTCATTTTTGGTTACCACATTCCTATTCTCAATGCAACGTAAGTAGGACGTGCGGTAGCGGGGTACAGCTCTTTTTCAACCCCCTTTCAGAGGCGATCAAAATTGAAAATCAGTGGACATTTTTGAATTATGTGAACTGATGTAACACATCCTACAGTATCCAGAAACATAGTAGTTCAAAGTCGTAATTTATAAAGATTCAACCGGAATAATAATAATAATAATAATAATAATAATAATAGAAATAATAATAATAATAATTTCGTGTGGCTATTTGTAGGCGAGTGCAGCCCTTGTAAGACAGACCCTCCGATGAGGGTGGGCGGCATCTGCCATGTGTAGGTAACTGCGTTTTTTTGTGGTGGAGGATAGTGTTATGTGTGGTGTGTGAGTTGCAGGAATGTTGGGGACAGCACAAACACCCAGCCCCGCGCCATTGGAATTAACCAATGAAGGTTAAAATCCCAGACCCGGCCGGGAATCGAACCTGGGACCCTCTGAAGCGAAGGCCAGTACGCTGACCATTCAGCCAACGAGTCGGACAAAATAATAATAATAATAATAATAATAATAATAATAATAATAATAATAATAATAATAATAATAATAATAATAATCTATTAAATCCTTTTCAGCAGCTGGAAAATTGTGATGATCCTTCCTCGTACAATTATAGATATTTATTTGGTATTTAGTACAATGAACTTAGTGAGAACTAGAAAGTAGGCACCTCTACTTTTTGGGCTTAACATTTTAAATTTAAATTTTGATTTTTATCGCAGAATGTGCGAAGAATATTCTAAATGTATATAATTTTGTATAATATACATGAAATCATTACAGGGAGTATGGCAAACTCTATTTATATCACAGTCCGTTATAAGAGACGTTAAAATGCCAGAATAATGACCTAAATAGTGATTATGTAACATGCCGGCATATTTACGGATAAGAGTCTTCAATTACAATTGAGTACGTCGAAAGCAGTGACGTATGGAAGACATTGCTTTTGAAATATAATAATCAGATACATTTATGCAAGAGTTAAACTCTAAACACAAATCAACGCGTGTTATTTGATGATATATTGTTAATACAGCCATTCTTTTGCATTGAATTCGAAATATAGGTGTGTGGCTCTCCATTTTGAAAACTTACTACGTATTAACCAAGATTCAAACCGCGGTCATCATGGTAAGAAGTGAGAGAGAATATCACACAACTTCCGTCTCTCCTGCCCCTCAGAGGCACGCTATAATAAATTACTTAGACAATGCTGCAAGTGACCAACAATGGTAAGGTGTCAAGAATGATCTGGAGGTAGAAACTACAAGTTAATTTTTGAGTACCTTCCGTGGGCCTTTATAAAGAGCGAAGCCAGAGAAGAGTCAGTCAGTCAGTCTTGAGTCTCTCGTGAATGAACACGAACTGTGGGGAGTTGTGAAGTGAACAACACTGTGCTGTGAGAACTCGTGCCGGAGAAGTTCGACGCGCCAGAGGGCAGTGTATTCTACTATGATTGTGAATACAAACTGTGTTAAGTGGAAAACTCGAACGCGCGTGAACTTGTAAATAATTGTAAGTAGTTTAATAAATTTAGTCGATAGTAAAACACGATACCTTTCTGTGTAGTAATTTCAGTTTTAAGGACGCCCGCCGCAATATTATAAAACTATCGACATAGAAATATATTCCTCTCTTTTAGAGAAGGTGTATCTCCCCACGACACTCTTATAACTGGCGGAGCCGGGTGACAAGCTGCTCTGGAAAAACGTGCAGAATCCCTCTGATTTAGAGCTAACGTTATCTGCTCACTGCAGTTCGTCATCGACCCTGTTGCTGAAACCCAGATACCTTGCGTGTTTTTCGACATGTTCTGGTATTTTCATTGCCCTTTACTGAATGTTATATTCATTAGAGCTGTGCTAATTCATTCGCCAGAACGGCGAGCTCATTTATCGCGTGTCACAAACCACTCTATCAGCATCTATGAGAATACCATGATATAAATTCATTCTTATCCGTAGAGGTTGATGCGACGCTAAACAAAAACTGATGGAAAGTATGCAGTGGCAGTTCTAATGTGCGCCATTATGGAAAGATTGATGATGTAGCATACCTGGAACATTGATGAAAAAATGTTGATACCCCATTTCTATCGGGAGCGTCATTAGGGCTTGTATAACAAATGCATAGGGGCTGCCTGGCCGAGGCGGTAAAGGCGTGCTCGGTTCGCCCGGAAGGACGTGGGTTCGAATCCCCCTCAGGAAGTCGTAAAATTTAAGAAACGAGATTTCCACTTGCGGAGGTGCATATGGCCCTGAGGTTCACTCAGCCTACACCAAAAATGAGTACCAGGTTAATTCCTGGGGGCAAAGGCGGCCGGGCGTAGAGCTAACCACTTTACCCCATGACGTGCCGAGGTTAACAATGGTGGAAGCCTTTACCTTCCACTCCTCCAAGGGCATTCATGGCCTGTACGGAGGTGACTTTGTCTTTTTGTCTTTGTCTTTTTATAACAAATGCATGTTTCTAATGAGCTATAATATTTTTATGGATTAGCTTTCAGTTTGTTTTCTCTGCGTTTGGCATAACTGTTGACGTCTGTAAATGAAGGGGCTACCTAGCTGACGCGCTAAAGGCGTGCTCGGTTCACACGGAAGGACGTGGCTTCTGTTCGCTGTCAGGGAGTCGAAAAATCTAGAAACGAGATTTACTCTTTGTAATTAATTGATATTAGGATTCGAAAGAGACTGTTGTCTATACAGTAGGTACCATTCTATTGGACTTGAAGAAAGAAGCCAATGATAATCATTCTTAGGATGGCCGACACAGGAATTCCCATTTCAGTTTTGTTGCAGGCTACGAGGTAAGTTTTCTAAAGTACTTTCTGACATGTAAAATGTAAATTCGTGTTCTTCCCCTAAGGCGACCCTAACCGAACGGCCAACTTGTTCGGTGGTCCTCCGATAACGGCAACTAATAACGCTAACTAATAACACTACGGAAGTTGACTCTCATGACATGATGGCACAGAACAGCAATCAATAATTAACATTGTTTTCCCCCTGAGAGGAAGTAGTTAGGAAACAATATAATAACAAGTCGAAAGTTGGCGAGCAGAAGGAAAAATACTCAAATGACTAAGTGAGAGTATAATGATGACGATGATGATGCTGATGATGATAAAATAAAAACAATAATAATTATATTATATTATATTATATTATATTATACTATATTATATTATATTATATTATATTATATTATATTATATTATATTATATTATATTATATTATATTATATTATATTATATTATATTATATTATATTATTAACAAAGTGGGTTGGCAGCGCGGTTAGGGTCGCGTACCTGTGAGCTTGCATTCGGGAGATAATACATTCGAAACACACCGTCGGCAACAGCCATGAAGATGGCTTTCCGTGGTTTAACATTTTCACACCAGGCAAATGCTGGAGTTGTACTTTAATTAAGGCTACGGCTGCTACCTTCCCATCTTAACCATTTTCCATCGTTACGTTGCTAAATCTTCGATATGTTACTGCGACTTTAAACCACCAGCAAAAAATATTATTCTTATTCTTATTCTTATTCTTATTATTCTTATTCTTATTCTTATTCTTATTCTTATTCTTATTCTTATTCTTATTCTTATTCTTATTCTTATTCTTATTCTTATTCTTATTCTTATTCTTATTCTTATTCTTATTCTTATTCTTATTCTTATTCTTATTCTTATTCTTATTCTTATTCTTATTCTTATTCTTATTATTCTTATTCTTCTTATTATTATTATTTAGACACTGTCTAAAGCACTACAGAAGAGACTTGTGGAACTAGTGGATCACCAACTAGGCGAGTATCAAGTGGGATTTAGAAGGGAAGATCATGCGTTGATCAAATCTGGAGTTTGAAACGTGTACAAGAGAATCATCTCTCAAAGGATCTGGTAGTGGTTTTTGTAGACTTCAAGAAGGCATATTATTCAGTCAACAGGGAAGTGCTATTCAATATATTGGTGGAGTTTGAAATCGACGCCAAAACAACGGCAATTATTAAGCAGACTTTAACTGGGACATATTCGAAAGTTAAGTTCATGTGAGTGATCTCTAAGCAGTTCGAAATTAAAATGGGAATCAGACAGGGTGATGGACTGTCTCCAATTCTTTTCGACTGTGTGTTGGAGAAGATTATCCGGGAATGGGAAAAAGAACTGGACAGAAAAGGACTACTTAACCAAATATACATTGGAGGATCAAAAAGTAGTGTCATGATTAATTGCCTTGCCTTTGCTGATGACCTCGCGCTGATATCTAGGAATACTGACACAGCAATGGAACGTCTGAATGTACTAGAACTACAAGCAGAAAAAGCAGGACTACAGATTACTTTCGAAGAAACTAAATATATAACAAACATCAAAATAGCCCATGGGTACCTGAAGAGAGAACACGATAAAATTGAAAGAGTTGATACCTTTAAGTACTTGGGTGAAATAGTGCAACTGAAAACTAATGAAAGAGAAGCAAACAACACCAGACGGATATGTCGTAGGACATATCATGTATACAAGAAGAGAACCATCACCCGGTGAGCTAAACTAAGGCACTTCAATACAGTGATTAAAACGCTAGTGAATGCCTCCAAATGACAGGGAAGGCGGGACTGAGAGATTTTGAGAAATTCGAAAGAAAGGACCTTCGCAAGATGATGGGTCCAAAGACTGTGGACGGACAGTATCGGTTACGAGGAAGGGAATAACTTTACCGTGGCAATGAAAGGCTAACTGAGTTCATGAGAAAACGGAGACCTAAATTCTATGGCCATTTATTTATAATGGATGAGAAGAGACTAATGAAAAGGATTTTCACAATACTGGACAGCAGACCAAAAGTGTCGGACAAATGGTTCAGGGAGGTGAGAAAGGATCTTAAACAGGTGGGACTAAATTCAGAAGACATCTCAAACTGAACAAAGTTTAGGTCAGTGATCGACAAATTCCAGGGATTTCATAACGAACCAAAACTTAACCGTGGGTGGACGGAAGAAAGAAGACAGGCTGCCAAAGAAAAGATGCTAAAGTTTTGGGCTGTAAAGAAGGCTTCCAGAAACATGTAACTATTACCTAACGTGGTCTCTAACGGCCGTAAACGAATATATATATATATTATTTTACTATTATAGCGTCCTATTAACTACTTTGACGATTTTTGGGGAAGCCAGGCTGCCAGAAGTTCGTCCCGGTGGAGTTATTGACATGAGACTGGTGTATTTGAACACCTTGATTTTCCATCGAACTCAGCCGTGATCGAACCGACCATCTTGGGCTCAGAAAACCAGCGCTCTTTTGTCTGAGCCATGTAGATCATATAATGTTATTTCGTGTTTTGAATAATAATTAATAGTAGTCTATCAAGTAAGAAATTCATGAACTACTAGCGCCCGGTCAGTGAACGTTTTCGTAGACATGGCCGATCCTATAAAGACACATCTAACTAAAATTGAGCTCAGAGTGTTTCCATCGCAAAAGCTGGGTCGCTATTAGAACTTTGACATCGCTTTGTCTGCGGGCTGCAGATGACGCATATTTCTAGTCAAACGAAGATATTGTTTTGAAGATGCCAATGACCTTTGTTCCCCTTTCTTGACCCGATGTTGAGTTAAAAAAATATATTTTACTGGAGTAGCTTCTAATAAACGTGTTGTGCATTTACTAAAACTATCCAACAAAATACGAACTCTTTCGCAAAGATTTCACGGTTTTTGACAAAGTCCGTTTTTGTGTACTATTTCGTAAAGCTTTCCTTCATTGTTTGTTTACAGTAAACGTTTCAAAAAACACATTTCGTATAGTATTACAATTCTCAAAAGCCTTAATTTTGTCATGTGCTATGAATGTTACAAAAGCAATTGAGAAAATTCTGCAGTCAATAAGATTAATCTGTTGCTTGTATTCTTTATTAACAATAGGAGCAGACGTTTAGCTAAGAGCTGACAGATGTAAGTGCTAGTGAAACCCTTCTGTTAGAAACATGAATGATATTGCCATCAAAATATGTGCGTGATGTGGTCATCTTGAGTTGTATTCTCACTAAAAATCCTAATGCGATGTTTATATTGTGTTTTACAATAGATATTTTATGTACAGTAGGATAGCACAGTAGCATAGTAATTTGTTTGTCTCTTTTTAATTCAGTATTCAAATATTTTTATTTTATGTTATTTATGTATTTCACTGGTTAAGTGTAAGACAGGGACACGTGTCTCTAACTTTGCAAGTTAAAATAAACCATATCTATCTATTAACTGGCGTACAAATTCCAAAGCCTCAAAGAAAATGACATTTAATGGCATAAAGTTTGTATGCATGGGTAATATTTCATTATTTTTTGTAATTACCACTCTCAACAGCATACAAGCAATATGCTATCTATATCAATAAGTAAATGAGATGTAGACATAACGGTGAAAGTTTCAAAAGCCCACTCTTTTAACTTCAAGGAAGCAGCATTAATCAGTAGCTACCTTTAGAATAGAGAAAGGTAAGAATCACAGCCAAGAACTCTATTTAAATTGCGATATATACTTCTAGAAAATGAAAACCCATAGTAACAACCTTCAATTGAGTACATAATCAGAACTATAAAGGATAAGAATTACAGCTGAGAAGTCAATTTATGTGGCAATATCCTCTTCAAGAGAATATAGCTAACCTTAAATAATAAATGCCATGAACCGCAAACTTCAGTTTTGTACGTACTGAATATGTAATGATATCTGAATAAGATTAAATCCATGAACGCAATCGAGTTTAATAAGGCAAGGATAATGAACTCTGTTAGACCCCAAGTTGTTCTCACCAGCTAAAGCCAGGGCCGCCCGATGGGGAACAGCGCTGCCATTAGCAGTAGGGCCATGGAAAATGTAAGATGATGGGTAATGCAATAAGAGTGTTAGAATCTTCGGACAATGCGTTTGAATGCAAGCAAGAAATAAGAGGCAAATATGCAATTTTTTAATACGTAAAGAATGTCTTCTGCACTAGGACACCACACTCTGTGAAAAGACATGGCGTCGAAGTTTATTCCGATCACCCTAAAGCAAACTTATGGATAAGTAAGAGGAAAGTACTGTCAAACTCTGAATGGGCAAACGATCTCAAAATGTAGTGCAACATCTCGGCGGTTCGAGCAGTTCCCGTTAGATGTCCTGGCACAATCTGCTGCCGTCATCCAAACTACGGCGAGGTTGAAACTCTTGGTGATATGTTAGGATAGGCCTACTGTTGCAAAGGAGAATTGCTCAGGAATACCCGTCATTACAGAGTGAGAGCAAACTTAGCCTCTGCACTGAGAGATTTGAAGTGGAGAGTTTATGAAGAAGTACACCGTATCTCTTCCACGGGGTCCAATAGAAGAGCAGATATTGTTACCATCCATCAGCAGACTCGAACAGCTGTTAGTCTTGGTTCAACCGTCCGGTTCGAAAGAGACTTATCCCAGGCCGAGGAAGCTGACCAGGAAAAGAAGAGGATTTATGAACCATGCACCCCATAGCTGAGTGAGACATATAACATTCGCCCAGCAAACTAGTCCATGATGGGGCCGCTACTGTATTTGGAAGCAGAGGCAGTGCACCTAAGCATACGGTACCATTATGTTGTTATAAGAATGGATATTTAACGCTGATAAAATAATGCGCAACAGGACGCTAACTGTGAGGGCGTGATGCTATACAGAGCGCGGGAATCGAGAAGGGGATTCCCGAGGCAAGGCGTGGTCATGTGCGACGAAGAAAGAATATGTGAGGAAGAAAGAAAGAGAGATGGGATTTTGTCTGGGGGAGAGACCTGCCATCCTAACAGAGATTTTCAGCGGGAACAGACAGGCTCACCACGCTAGGGAAATTGAGTCATAATTCCTATATTTGAAGGTTTTACAAGAAAGTAATAGGATGGGAATCGGTGCCAGAAATTTCCGAAGCCATAGATACCTCAAAGTCTATTAATATATAATCGGATAAATAACTACGTGGGAGGCCGACTGCCGTGAGAAAATGTTTCGAGGCCACATGCCAATCTCAAGTTGTTTCCCGGGACTTCCCAGCGAGTCGCGTGGGTTCCTGGATTCTATAAGAGCAGAGAAAGGTGGAAGGAGGTGATCAGTCCATGATAAGACCGCGGTCCGTGCACGTCGCGTTTCTGCTGATACTCGCGCCAGAAACCTTTGTTTAGGACAAAGACTGTGATTACTTTAATGCAGTTGTGCTAATGTTTATTCAATGAATCGGTGATCCATAAACTTTCCAGTAATTATTCAATCGTATGATTGTATTTAGACGCTTTACAGTGAGGTCGCAAGTGTCTAATTAACCGACTGTAGACAATGCCGTACATGTAGACTTCATCATGAAGCGGTACGGATAACCACGTAAAAATATTGTGAAGTGCGGAAGAAGTGCAAATATAAACTAAAGTCATTTGTGTTATTCCTGCTATACTTATGGGTCTGAATCAGTCGAGCATGAGATAACGACAATTTGTTCGACCGATTAGGTTGCTGATCTCAGATAGTAGATATATTGCCTATATACATTCGTGTGCGGTTAAGCAGCTAAAGGGGAACAATGATTTTTAACGTCGCAGATCGCCAGTACTGATTTTTGCCTCGAAAATTAAATAAAAGTACCGGGAATGCTGTGCTGTTAATAAATTAGGCATTTCATTCCAGTGAAGACCCGTGCTGTGTCTCAAGAGACGTGTGATACGAGACCTGCCGACCATAACCTCAAGAAGAAGGCCTCATGAACGAGCCATCCCTCAAGAAGACGGCTTCATGAACGAGCAACCCATGGAGACTGGACGCAGAGGATCGACCCAGGACCACATCGCTACCATGATGGACTGAGCAGGCACAGCCTAACCCTGACAGAGGGAAAAAGAGGTCTCCAAGATGATAGATAAGTGAACAATAATTAATATATATGTGTAGGGTTGGGGGGTTGTTATGCAGAAATACGGTGATTAATTTGTAAATATAGTAAGAAGTAGGATTACGGCCCATTAGGCCATTTATTAAGGTAATTCCTTTATATATTTTAGGATAAGGCATATACATTTTTTTTTATTTTATCGTTTATAGAAAGCAAGGATTAAGGTAGTTTAAATGATAGTGTGACTGTACACATAGTCGTAGGGAAGCTTATGTATGAGCTTAAATCAATGTTTCTTAGTGCCCGGCATCAGACGACATATGCTTGTAATTATAGGCTAATTATGATAGAGTACCTTTATGTTGGGAAGGGAATCTGTATGCATAATGTAGAGCACGCATGCGGCCAGGATTTAATTGTTTACTCCATGTCTATATTGTGTTGGGTTGACTGTGAGTGTAATGAAAATACCCCGTAGGCTATGTCATGTATATTTGCGACCCCTTGTACTATGCCAAGTAAGGGATCGAACCCTAGACTTGAGGGTTAATTGGAACGCGTCGCATTAGGCTGACGGCGAGATGGATGTGTATAACTATGTGTAATACTCCAGATGGTATAATCGAGACCCAGGGCGGTCTGGCACGGACATTGGATAGTGCAGACACGTATGTGACTTCCTCACTCATTTATTTGTGGCGATCTTTGTCATGTGTCGAGACAAGGTCGAGGTAGAGCTGAGCTCCGTATGTTTGAAAACTAGGTTATGTTTTTTTATTTTGTTTGTGCGAGGGGGTCGTTTCCCCTGCGTGCACAGCAGGGAGTCTCGCAGCCATTTTTAAAATACAAGGGGAGGGGTGGAATTCCTTCTCGCAGGCGAGACAAGCATGCGACGATGGTTTCATTCATTCATCCTTTATTTCTCTCATACTCTCTTTACTTTGTTTATAAATGGTAGGGCGTTAGGTAGAAACTGGGCACTAAGAAAACTTGCTTAATCAGGACATTTTGTAAATATAATGTTTGTTTGAATGGACCTTGGTTCATATCCATAAAAAAAGAAGGTATTTCATGCGAGATTAGAAAGGTTATGCCTGTAGTTGTAGGTTCAAACTTATTATCTGTGTTGTGTGCACTTTCCCAAATATGTGTGGGGATCTTTTAGTGGCGTTATTTCTGCAGGACAATTTCTCACCCTGGCATCATATACTTTATGTGCAGGTACAGCGAGGCTGTTCCGAGTAAGGACACATTAGTTTCTTGGGTTCACTTATCGATTCTCCGCACGACAAATTAACCAGCTAGGGTATATTTTTTGATGTTTATATTTGAAGTTACGATGTGAGCCTTTCGGGCAACCATTTTAGCACTGTTAGTGCAATCATTGTAATATAAAAGAAAAGAAATGTTGATTTAAGAATACACAACTTTTGCTCAAAATGTCAGTAGGTGCGTTTGTGTTCCTCATTTCGTATGCATACGTATAGAACAAATTTTTTTTTTATCTCCCTACTCTCGTTCACAAGAACCCTGTAAACGACCTTTCCTGCCGACTGTAGTTGGGCTGGCGCATTCATCAAATAGCAGGTAAGAAGGTAAGTTCGACATTGCAGTGTTGTTTATGCCCTATAGGGTACAATAAAATGGCGCCCAACGTGGGGCGAGAGTATCGTGAGGGAGGATAATAATATCGACGGTAACGTACTAATTTGCTTTAGTTGCGTGTGACGAGAGTATTAGATGCAGACGCTACGAATATCCAAGTTAGGATACAAAACGTGGCTGAATGAGATTGGATCATTAATTACGTGTTTTCTTTGATAAATGAGGAACCAGGACAGAGAAGCTAGTGTTTGGCATTGAATCTGTCCGAATCTTAGCCCATATTTAGTAATGGCGAATATAGGTACAGGAGATTGTTGTCAAAAATAATGATAGGTTTTATTGATCTTTGTGAGGATGATTTCTTTCAGATAAACCATTTTTACCAGATTACACCTTTATTTCGGTTAAATTAAACAACATGTTATTTCCATGAGTTCAAAATTTGTCAATTTTGTGGGTCATATGTATAGTGACAGAGCATAAGTTGATGGATAGAAATTTAATGAAACTTGGGGTTATGGTGTCGTGCGGAGAAAGATCTCAGATTTTTCTCTGGAAGGGTTGGCGTATTCTCATTGTAATAAAAATGTCGCTGACATTTGAAAGTTTTCGGGAGTTATTGATGGAGGAGTTAGGACAAGTCAAAGCGCAGATAGCTGCCGTAAAATCACAGGTTAATGACGTAAGTGAAAAACAGATGAGTAAAAGTGAGGAGCAGAAAGTCGAGTTAGAGACTCAGGTAGCTGCGATAAAATCACAGGTTAATGGCGTAAGTGAAAAACAGATAAATAAAACTGAGGAGCAGTTAATAGGACTAGAAGCCCGTACGAAAGAACAATTAACGGCTTTAGAAGAGCACACGAATGCTAAATTAGATCGGTTAATGGCGGATAGTCAGCAGACGCAGACGCGGCTCGGAAAATTGAGTGAGAAATTAGAGAATGTACGCATTTGCTGCCGGAAAAATACAGAGGAGTTGAAGAGGCAAGTGTCAAACTTGAAGGAGGAAACAGGAGAGCAAATCGTTGCACTAAAGAAGGCAGTTGAAACGTTAGAAGAAAGGACGATGAATAATGAAATGGCAATTGAAGGGACTAAAGCAGAGGTGGCTAGTTTGAGAGTTCGGGTAGAACAAAATGAGATGAAGATAACTGCCAGGACGTTAGGATCAGAACTACCAGCAGGTCAGAAAGTTGAAAATGCACACTCCAGCTACATGGCTAGTTTGGAGAATGTAGAGAACACTGTTGAGGTAGAAAGGCAAGGCGAAGCGACCCTAGCTTCTCAGATAACCAACGAGGGGGAGAACAGCGCCAGTATGTCTGAGAAGACTAATGCTGCAACGATGACAGATGAAGGTAACAGCCTCCACGGAGCAGAATTGGAAGGGAAGTTCAAGGCCGACAGAGTTAATTTAAGGTGTGAAAGAAGTCCAGCTGAACAGCGTACCCAAGAGATGACGGCAGGCTTTAAAGCAAATCCAAAACAACACACACTACACAAAAATGCTAGACGACGGAAGGAAAGGAAGAAAGGTCTGCAACTTACGATGAAAGGGTGCTATTCCGAATCGTACCGATGGTCAAGTAAGAAGAGGGGACGACAAAGAAGAGGAAACCGGCTGTATAGAAGAAGAAGGAGATGGCTACTGGTACCGCGCGCGAAACATAGGACCAAATTACGGAACAAGAAAGGCCGATATTATTATGGAAATTCCGGTAGAAAGCGGAAGAAGAAAAGGGGAACCTTGAACTCTAAGCTCAAGAAAACGGAGCTGGAGATAGTTAAGTGTATCTCACCTAATGGACCCTCATTGCTACAGGTTGAATCGGAGACAGATTAGACCAAGAGGGCTGGCGTCGAGAATAAGTTGTATCATATGTAAATGAAATGTTACCATAGTTATAATTACCTGTAAATACTCTAAAATTGAATGCAAGAAACTTAGAAAGTAATCCAACACGAGACTGCTACCAGGGATGAAGAAGAGGACGATGACGTAGGAGAAGAAGAAGAAGAAGAAGAAGAAGAGGAGGAAGACGTGGTAGGTGCAGACGAATCAATGGAGACGTGAGATGCTGGAAGTGGAGACGTCGACCACAATCCGAATGAAGTATCCCTTAATGTAGGAAAGGTAGAAGTTTCGCCGTAGAGCAGCGCAATAATAGGAAGGGCTGAAGTGGAGTGCACGGAATGTTCGGGGAATAATAGAAAATTCTTGGCTTTGTTGGATACATATTACAGAATTCGAAAGGAGCGTGAGGAACTATTGGAGCAAGTTCCGAAAACGCCACAGGGTGGCTCGGAATGAAAGAAAAAGCCACGCGAGCGTTAAATATCAGACGCAAAGAAAAATACAAAAAAATTAGATTTTTTCATATTTTTCTTTAGTGTGTGGGGAAGCAAATGTACCATTATGTTGTTATAAGAATGGATATTTAACGCTGATAAAATAATGCGCAACAGGACGCTAACTGTGAGGGCGTGATGCTATACAGAGCGCGAGAATCGAGAAGGGGATTCCCGAGGCAAGGCGTGGTCATGTGCGACGAAGAAAGAATATGTGAGGAAGAAAGAAAGAGAGATGGGATTTTGTCTGGGGGAGAGACCTGCCATCCTAACAGAGATTTTCAGCGGGAACAGACAGGCTCACCACGCTAGGGAAATTGAGTCATAATTCCTATATTTGAAGGTTTTACAAGAAAGTAATAGGATGGGAATCGGTGCCAGAAATTTCCGAAGCCATAGATACCTCAAAGTCTATTAATATATAATCGGATAAATAACTACGTGGGAGGCCGACTGCCGTGAGAAAATGTTTCGAGGCCACATGCCAATCTCAAGTTGTTTCCCGGGACTTCCCAGCGAGTAGCGTGGGTTCCTGGATTCTATAAGAGCAGAGAAAGGTGGAAGGAGGTGATCAGTCCATGATAAGACCGCGGTCCGTGCACGTCGCGTTTCTGCTGATACTCGCGCCAGAAACCTTTGTTTAGGACAAAGACTGTGATTACTTTAATGCAGTTGTGCTAATGTTTATTCAATGAATCGGTGATCCATAAACTTTCCAGTAATTATTCAATCGTATGATTGTATTTAGACGCTTTACAGTGAGGTCGCAAGTGCCTAATTAACCGACTGTAGACAATGCCGTACATGTAGACTTCATCATGAAGCGGTACGGGTAACCACGTAAAAATATTGTGAAGTGCGGAAGAAGTGCAAATATAAACTAAAGTCATTTGTGTTATTCCTGCTATACTTATGGGTCTGAATCAGTCGAGCATGAGATAACGACAATTTGTTCGACCGATTAGGTTGCTGATCTCAGATAGTAGATATATTGTCTATATACATTCGTGTGCGGTTAAGCAGCTAAAGGGGAACAATGATTTTTAACGTCGCAGATCGCCAGTACTGATTTTTGCCTCGAAAATTAAATAAAAGTACCGGGAATGCTGTGCTGTTAATAAATTAGGCATTTCATTCCAGTGAAGACCCGTGCTGTGTCTCAAGAGACGTGTGATACGAGACCTGCCGACCACAACCTCAAGAAGAAGGCCTCATTAACGAGCCATCCCTCAAGAAGATGGCTTCATGAACGAGCAACCCATGGAGACTGGACGCAGAGGATCGACCCAGGACCACATCGCTACCATGATGGACTGAGCAGGCACAGCCTAACCCTGACAGAGGGAAAAAGAGGTCTCCAAGATGATAGATAAGTGAACAATAATTAATATATATGTGTAGGGTCGGGGGGTTGTTATGCAGAAATACGGTGATTAATTTGTAAATATAGTAAGAAGTAGGATTACGGCCCATTAGGCCATTTATTAAGGTAATTCCTTTATATATTTTAGGATAAGGCATATACATTTTTTTTTATTTTATCGTTTATAGAAAGCAAGGATTAAGGTAGTTTAAATGATAGTGTGACTGTACACATAGTCGTAGGGAAGCTTATGTATGAGCTTAAATCAATGTTTCTTAGTGCCCGGCATCAGACGACATATGCTTGTAATTATAGGCTAATTATGATAGAGTACCTTTATGTTGGGAAGGGAATCTGTATGCATAATGTAGAGCACGCATGCGGCCAGGATTTAATTGTTTACTCCATGTCTATATTGTGTTGGGTTGACTGTGAGTGTAATGAAAATACCCCGTAGGCTATGTCATGTATATTTGCGACCCCTTGTACTATGCCAAGTAAGGGATCGAACCCTAGACTTGAGGGTTAATTGGAACGCGTCGCATTAGGCTGACGGCGAGATGGATGTGTATAACTATGTGTAATACTCCAGATGGTATAATCGAGACCCAGGGCGGTCTGGCACGGACATTGGATAGTGCAGACACGTATGTGACTTCCTCACTCATTTATTTGTGGCGATCTTTGTCATGTGTCGAGACAAGGTCGAGGTAGAGCTGAGCTCCGTATGTTTGAAAACTAGGTTATGTTTTTTTATTTTGTTTGTGCGAGGGGGTCGTTTCCCCTGCGTGCACAGCAGGGAGTCTCGCAGCCATTTTTAAAATACAAGGGGAGGGGTGGAATTCCTTCTCGCAGGCGAGACAAGCATGCGACGATGGTTTCATTCATTCATCCTTTATTTCTCTCATACTCTCTTTACTTTGTTTATAAATGGTAGGGCGTTAGGTAGAAACTGGGCACTAAGAAAACTTGCTTAATCAGGACATTTTGTAAATATAATGTTTGTTTGAATGGACCTTGGTTCATATCCATAAAAAAAGAAGGTATTTCATGCGAGATTAGAAAGGTTATGCCTGTAGTTGTAGGTTCAAACTTATTATCTGTGTTGTGTGCACTTTCCCAAATATGTGTGGGGATCTTTTAGTGGCGTTATTTCTGCAGGACAATTTCTCACCCTGGCATCATATACTTTATGTGCAGGTACAGCGAGGCTGTTCCGAGTAAGGACACATTAGTTTCTTGGGTTCACTTATCGATTCTCCGCACGACAAATTAACCAGCTAGGGTATATTTTTTGATGTTTATATTTGAAGTTACGATGTGAGCCTTTCGGGCAACCATTTTAGCACTGTTAGTGCAATCATTGTAATATAAAAGAAAAGAAATGTTGATTTAAGAATACACAACTTTTGCTCAAAATGTCAGTAGGTGCGTTTGTGTTCCTCATTTCGTATGCATACGTATAGAACAATTTTTTTTTTATCTCCCTACTCTCGTTCACAAGAACCCTGTAAACGACCTTTCCTGCCGACTGTAGTTGGGCTGGCGCATTCATCAAATAGCAGGTAAGAAGGTAAGTTCGACATTGCAGTGTTGTTTATGCCCTATAGGGTACAATACGTGGAAAGTCTTAAAAAAGCTTGGAATCCAGCACACGACTTTGGAAAAAAATATAATGGACATTTTAAACGATTCGGTGATAATTTTAAATCACCACTTATACTTCTCTTAAATGATAAATCGTTTAGTGTTCCCTATCTGTACAACAATTTTAATATTTTCGGTTATCATTGTTTAAATTATAAAAATTCAGGTTCCTTGTGGTCATTCACCGTTTGGGAACTGATGTCTGTTGAAAAATGTAGGCTTATATAAGATATTTGAACAGAACCACGATGTACAGGGAAAATGTATGCGAATGCGAAGTTCAAACTTCTAAATTACCACGGAGTCGGTCAAAATCCTCGGATAGTCCGACAGGCGAACAGAAAGTAATATAATTTTATGTAGATAAATATTGTACAAAGTGTTTCAGAAGTGTAGGTTCAAATTGCACGAGTGTGCACTAGGCAATGAAATAGACAAAAATAGACCCATTAAAATATGTTCAGAAACCAATCTTTTCCGAGATATGACGCAATGACATTATAACGTTGTTCATGCTTTATATTCCAAGTAGCAGACCCCAGACCGCAAGTCAACAGCGTCCGTAGCCGGATTACAAGCGGTTGTCAGGGAACCTCAAACGTTCTCAGTGAAGAGTCGGCCGACATATTGTCACTTCTATGCGTGGTGGTGGTGGTGATTATTGTTTTAAGAGGAAGTACAACCAGGCAACCATCCTTTATATAACACTAATCAGAGAGAAAAAATGGAAGGGATCCGGCCAAAACCACGAATATGACAATGCTCTTCCTATCCATTATGTGACGTAGTTTTAGATTGTTGTTTTGTAGTTATTGTTGATTTGCTTGGACATGATATAAAAAAGTATGGCTTAATGGTCGATTACACTTAGTCACAATTGTGTACTCAGATAAGTAAAAATTTAAATAACAGTTTAGAATAAAAATATACTCCTAAATCGAGACACCAGTCTGACAAGTGTAGCTGGCACAGGCGATATGGGCAAGGAGCTGCAGTAAACAATAAAGACCGTGGAGACCTTTACACTGTGAGTGCCCAGCATTTAACAAGATGCTTCATTAATAGGAGACTAATCAAGTTATGTTTCAAAATCCATATCGCAGCTAGTGAGCAGAGTTTTGCGCGAAGCGTTTTGCTGAGACCTTTCCAGAAGTCTTCCGTGGTAAGTACAGATTGGCAAGAGAATAGAGAAAGGTGAAGCGACAATCAGGAACGTACAACCACTTAGATTTGCACATCACTTGTATATTGCAAATACTAATAAAAATATGGTTACATTGGCAAGTTTTAGTGTATAAATTGATTTTTACGGAGTAGACGACGAGATTTAATTGAAACCAAGAAACTAGAAATGTTAACACCATAAAAAGGGGCAAATTCATAATAGTATAAATTTTTTACAAAATTTCATACGCAGGGCTAATAATAATTTCGTGTGGCTATTTATAGCCGAGTGCAGCCCTTGTAAGGCAGACCCTCCGATGAGGGTGGGCGGCATCTGCCATGTGTAGGTAACTGCGTGTTTTTGTGGTGGAGGATAGTGTTAAGTGTGGTGTGTGCGTTGCAGGGAATACGCAGGACTGACGAATAAGGTTAGATCCTGCAAATGATGACTAGATTACAATGTCACTAACACCCTATTAACAAAACAGCACTATGTTCAGAAAGATTTATAAAATCACGAAGGCCACCGTACAATAAGAAAACCACCAGGGTCATCTAGAAAGAAATAAGAGGAGCAATAGGGGAGAAAAAATAAATCAAAGAGCTGGCGAGGGGACGGGTAAGGAAGATTTTCAGCCTGCATAAAAGTTTACAGAAAGTAGTTAAGCCACGCACACATTTAGGCGTACACACCGTTCCAAAACAAGGAAGATCACAGATATGTTTATCTCTTCAAGCGTCTGTACACGAAGCAAGTCCAGAGGCAATAACGGTTTGAAAATTGCAAATCGAGTTCAGAATGAACATACTCGTAGATACTTTTTAGTTGACATACAAAATGTAGTACTGCGAATCCAGACTGAAGGGCACAATGGAAGAGAATAATAGTTACATATTTAGGAGTTGAAAGTACAATACGATTATTTTTTTGCTCACCCAGCCAGCCGTCGAAAGTTCAGATGAGATGTTGTAGTTAAAATGAGATATCGCATACAGGTCAGCCGTAATGCGAGTGCGAACGCCTCCCTCGTCACTGGACGTCTGACTGCCTGTTCGAGGCCAGAGCAGGCATTTATATTGGAAGATAGCAGAATCCAGAGTGTACGAGAAATAGACGTGACGTATACATGCAACGGTAGAGGGAGGGGGGGGGCAGAGGGAGAGCAGTAGTAGAGTGCATAATGGGCTGGGTAAGTTGTCGAAGCACACGCTGTAGTGAGAGCAGGCCGGAGAAGTTGACAGATGGTAAAGTAAAAATCTTGAAGTAAGAAATACGTAGGGGAGCACGTTACAGTCATTTCTCTTAAGACTGGTCACGCCTCCCATGTTGAGATACAGTCCATCAGACCAATTTTCGTTCAGTTCATTTTCCTATGCGCATGTGTAAAGGAAAATGAACCTTAAATACATCATACTCTAGGAGCGGGTAATCATGCAAACATACATTCCTGCAGTACGGTACAGTAAGGTTCATTTTTCTTTATACATTAGCATAAGAAAATGAACTCAATGAAATTAGTTCTGATGGACTGCATATCAATATGTGGCTGGGAGGCATGACCAGTTTTAAGGGAAATAATGGATAGGAAGAGCATTGTCCCATTCGTGGTTTCGGCATAGGAGTGACGATGTGTAGGCTTGTGGTGCTACAAATGTACAACACTGTTGACACCCAGTGTAGAGCCTGGTGTTTGGAGCGTAAAGCGTAAATAATGTAATAGCGTGATTACGTCGTATATGCGAGATGGTTTGTTCCCCGACTTAGGTTCATTAGGACTTGTTCCTTGATCCAATGCCATTTACTCACCCTTGCAAGTTGCATTTATAATTTTGAAACACCATGTATACAGTATGTATAATATGTTCGTTATAGGTTGTGGCAATAAGGTATGGCCGAACGATAAGGACCCATTACTCACACGTAGAACAAGAAAATTTGGTATATAGACAAGGGTCCGGAAACGGTTTGTTTCCATGTTAGAATTCATTATATAACTCTACATAGTACGAATTGGTTCATAAAGAAAGGGCATCAGTCCATTTCAGATATTTGTTGGGAAATCAAGAAAAACTATTTTACTGTGATAATAGACATGTAAAAATTGTTACTATCAAATAGAGCGTGCATATTAGGATTCCTCTCAACATATTTCATGAATTTATGATCAGTAGTTGAATTATACAGTTTTTATATCTAATGGACTGATGACCTATCTTTATAAAAGAGGTTTACAACTGAGTAGCTTTATTTAACCACTCAAAGTTTCCATACAGTCTGATTTTGTTCACAGAATAATGTTAGAATATTATAATATAACAAAGTTCTTAGTCTCAGTATGAAGAACAGTTACTGAAATAACATACTTTCTTCATCTACTGTACGTGTGAAGAATGTGTTCTGAAAGTTTAGCCTACTTTATTGGTACAACCTGTTTAACATTGGATGCATTAACTTAATCAAATAATTTACGGACACAAAGTCACGTCATTAGTGTTAACTGTAATCGGCACATAATTTAAAATTCCCTACTCAAATAGCCCTCAATGACCCTATAAAATAATACAATTTCGAATGGAAAAATTAAGGGCAAATAGAAACTTTGATGAATTTATTGTGCTACTGCTGCAAAACGGTTCTTGGGATACGATAATATTCAGAGTGAGCTATGCGACAGGTTTTGAACAGCTACTATATAAAGGAATACTTACATAACGATTATCACTTGCTTTTGCACGAAAGTTATAATAAATAATACAAAATCGAAAGGAAACATTCAATCGATTATCAGTTGAAATGATCAAGTTCTGTATCTACATCTACATGAAAAAAACCCATTATATTAATGCTGTATGATAGTCTCAGGTTATAGTAGCACCGTTAAGGTCACATCAGACAATTCACTACTACTACTACTACTACTACTACTACTACTACTACTACTACTACTACTACTACTACCACCCTGGATCAGTCCGGTGGTATTTGAAGGTGCTCAAATATGTCAGCATCGTGTTAGTAGATTTACTGGAACGTAAAGGAACTCATGCGGGAAAAAATTCCGTCACCTTGGAGTTTCCGTAAACCGTCAAAGCATAGTTAGTGGGACGTAAAAATACTTCTACTACTACTACTACTACTACTACTAATAATAATTGTACCGGGCGGTACACCTCCACTCCGCTAATTTAAAATGTGCGCCTGTTGAAACTCCTCTGTTGGAGGAAGTCTGAACTTTATCTACGCTACTAATTCTCTACTTTCTCTGAAGATGTCACCACATGGAAAACTTTGAGTTTTTGAACTGTGTCATTTTTGATGTGTTTTTGTTTCGCTTGAAGTAAGAAGTGTGAACTTTCTCTTCTAGAGGACACTACTGAAGATCACCAATAGTGCAACCTAGTGCGGAGTCAAAGAACTATTTTGTTGGAGAAATTTTTATTTCAAATGTTTGTTCTTTGCTAAATTTCTTTCTGTTATTGTTTAAGTTGGCTGTATACCCCTCGTTTTCCCCTTGTTTTAGATTTATCCAATTCCGAATTTCTTTGAGTTATTTCCAACCAATCCGATGTATCTTCCCCCAACTTGGATATGTTTCTGTACCCTAGCCAATAAAGAATTTGCGGGAGGGTGTTTTCATTCCCCTAACGCCTCGAAACTTCTGCGAGAGGATATAAACTGCTGATTTTTGGGTCTCCGGGCCACTTCTGTTCCATCTTTCAGTGTGTAAAGTACATAGCAGGGGGCGGGAAGCGCCTCTTTCTTCTCCAGCTGTTCAACACCAGGTAATGGCCTCTTAATAACTTCTTTTCTTGCTAGATTGGCAGTTTAACTCTCGGAGCGGGTTCGAAGCGTTTCCACCATGTAACCTTTTCCTAAAATGTAACCAATCTTTTCATCTATTCTCTTTTAAGCTGCATATTGGGATAGAGAGTGCTGACCCTCTCGAGCTCCCACTCACATTGTTTTGAGGTGAACTTATTTTCTCAACCTATTCTTCGTTAATGTAAAACCAATTGCTCTTTTCTAAAGTCACCTCTGTAGTATGGGATTAGCCCTTGCATTAGTGGCCTAGAGCCAGTTTAGGTTTAAAAAAAACAAAACAAAACAAGTGTATTAGGAGTGCAAGATCGCCTCCTCTCAAATTGTTATTTTAGAGGTCATGTAATTGCCCCTTTTCATTTAATAGACCTCAGTAGGTTGGGTATTTTACCCCTGTGTCTATGGCCAGTGAGGACAACTTGAAGGTGGAGTTTGGTGTGGCCTGGGAGAGGCTTAAATTTGAGAGCGAGTGGCTCTTTTGAAAATTGAGTGTTGTATGCCTCGTGGAGGCTTTTCAGTGTAATTTGGAGCTAGGGCTCCTAGGCATGAATGGGGTTTTCTGCCCCTCTGTTGAAACTTGTGTTTGGAGGTAAAACTGAGCTGATTGCCCAGGCATTGTGTTTTCAGGGCTCGAAGCCCAAATCCTGTAAATATTGTAACTACCCTTTGACTTGCTACTTTGTACCTGCCATGCTTGTTATTCCTTGGTTTTTGAAAAGAAAATATAACCTGGTTAAATTTTAAATTAATTTTACTTTAGTAGCTTGAGACCCGTTCACCACCCCGCACCTTCTTTCACGCATAACTACCACAAAACACGGTAACAATAATAATAATAATAAGGGCAAAAATCACACCCTGGAAGTTATAAACAGAATAAACATGTGTTAAGTTCCATTTATACAGCCCTCCACAATGTTTCGTCATTACCTTAAATGAGCAGCATTGCGTACGTGCAAAGGAGTGCGTACGTGCAAAGGAGAATTTTCTTGCTTGCTGTAACTTCTCTTACACAGCTGAATACTGTTACAACAACCTGAAACTATAAAATGATATATTCGGTTGTTTCACCATCTGATTTACATAGTAGTGACCCCGGACTCTGTATAGAAAAATAAACGAATCATAGAAAGCAAATGCATGATCTTCAAGAAGATTGAAATTATCTTGAAAGAGTCCTGTGTCAGAGTGGAAGAGGAAATCCAAATGAGTTCGGATATCACTGAGAAAATGAGAAGAAAAGTTTCGAGGATCGTCAATCCTTCCAACTGATGTAAGGAAGGATTCTAACGACCATTAACAACTGTATAATGAAAACTGCTCAGCATGCAAGTTAACCCCATGCGAGAAATTCAAAGAGAAGTGCAAACATTACAATGAAGGTAAATGCTGATTTCTCTCTAAGTTTTCGTTAGTATGGAAATTGATTAAGACCGAGGTGTAGCCGTGGTCTTTGTAGTTAATTGTGCAGCTTTGCGTATGTTTAAAACATTCAACACTTATTATGTTTTGACTTTGAAATAACAAATATTTTTAAAAATTTCTTTGTGATGATTATGCGTTGTTTCCTTTTATTTTTCCATAACGCGTTATTAGCTTATATAAATTCAACTTTGTTGTTAGGCAGCCTTTAAGTTGAGGAAGTGTTTCTTTGTAACATATAACAAAATAATAACGATAATAATAATAATGATAATAATAACAATAACAATAAACAAATGGCTAACTATGAATTTAAGGGTGTGATATAAAGTCTAAACATAGGGCAAGATTGTTTTGAATATGAAAATAAGATGAACGTGTTACCTGAACACGTTACGTATCTTGAGTAAGTTCATCCTTTTACGATTTGCGAGACAGTAAAATAAGTATAAAGTTGGCTGCAATGTCTTAAAGGATTACGTTACTCCCTCCACCTTGAATGGTGCTCAAAGTTAACGATTGATCTACAGATAGAAGACGTTGGCTACTCTGAGATATCAGAGCAACAATAGAAAAGGTTTCAGATTCACCTTTCCGTCTTCCTGTAATCTAGAACTGAGTTCGACGTAAAAAAAAGAAAAAAGTACCCCTATATAATCAATCTTCGTCCTTGTCCACTATTGGCAGAGTTCAGATTATGGTGCAGCTGATCTCCAGAGGGCGGGTGGAAGTAGCAGAGAAAGAGTACTTTTCCATTGAACAGTCCTACGTGTGATATTACTCTTGTTACAATTGTATTCATTTACACGAAGTCTGCATATTTACTTGTATAGAATATATAATTATGTTGTATAAGATATAATCGCTGTAGTTGCACGATCCAAGAAACGTCATCCAGTAGGTGAAATATTAGTGCTTGAAATTTTAATTGTTGTTAGAGATTTTAGTAATGCTATTTATTTTAGGTCCCAATAACTACTTTTACTGTTTTCAGAGATGTCCAGGTGCTAAAAATATATCCCACAGGAGTTCCTTTACACAACGACAGGAGGCTCACGAACAGTAGGTGAACACGTTTAAATATCACTGGGCTGATGCGGGACTGAACCTGCCACCCTGGGCTTAGAGGGCTATCGTTCTATCGCCTGAGTTACCCAGCCTGGTGGTAGAGAATTTTTTAAAAAATATGAGAAGTTCATAATTTTAGCTTCAGCAGATGTTATCGAATGTAAATGTCTACCCATAATGTGTGTATCAATGAACAGAGTATCCTACGCCTGACAAAGTTGTGCACTTTGTGATAGACTAGCGTGGAAGTCACAAGGTGAATGAAAAGTTAAAAAATTACAATTTAAAAAAATATATTATGTTTGGGCTATACAGGGTGGTCTGAAACAACGTGAACCTGATATATGAGTGTTACAACTTTGGTCATACTGATGAATAATATGTTTTTTTTTACAATTTGTTTTACGTCGCACCGCCACAGATAGGTCTTATGGCAACGATGGGATAGGAAAGGCCTAGAAGTGGTAAGGAAGCGGCCGTGATCTTAATTACGGTTGAGCTCCAGCATTTGCCTGGTGTGAAAATGGGAATAATGGGCATAAATAATCTGAGAAGAAAAGATTTCGATATCTCTTGCCGTTACCATTGTATCAGCAGCTGAATTTAGTCAACCAGATCGCTTCGCGGGCGAATTCAAATGGATGATGTTGCTCAATCTACCGGTGAATTAGACCGGCTTGAATACTCTGATCAGAAATCAGCATAAAACACAAAATAACACTGTAGGTTTCAACCGGAGTGTACTTGCTAAAGAGCCATGCTGTCAGCTTGGTGGTCCGTGTTCGAATCCCTCCTATGGCGAAGTTTTTTCCTTCGATTGGCGCTCTCAAGCTGGTCATAGGTCAACTGCACATTTTTTGTTAGCACACTGTTGCAATTGTTGCATATTGTTGCACTTCACAACATACCTCGGAAATTATACTGTAGTAATTGCCAAATTACTCCAGGAGTTTCCCTTCTAAGGTCGCCAAATACAATTTTCTTGTAGCTCAATTAGTCATTTTACGGAAGTTTAGACTGCAGACTTACTAGGAACGTACCATCCCGGAGAATGAGAATTCGAACGGTTTTCTTCCAGCCTTGTTAGTTCAATTGACAAGACGTGCAGTGAATCCGGTCATGAAGGCCAGGTTTTACGGCGAAGGGTGGCGACACACTGACCATGTGCCACTCCAATATCATAGCTCCACTGGAGTAGGTTCCAAAATCTGTTAGTTCATTCCCGAACATTCTCGAGGAGACACGCGAGTTGGTGCCCAAATCTGTTAGTTCATTCCCGAACATTCTCGAGGAGACACGCGAGTTGGTGCCCAAATCTGATAGTTCGTTCCCGAACATTTTCGAGGAGACACTCCAGTTGGTTCCCAAATCTGTTAGTTCATTCCCGAACATTCTCGAGGAGGCCCTCGAGTTGGTTCCCAAACCTGTTAGTTCGTTCCCGAACATTTTCAGGAGACACTCGAGTTGGTTCCCAAATCTGTTAATCGTTCCCGAACATTTTCGAGGAGACACTCGAGTTGGTTCCCAAATCTGTTAGTTCATTCCCGAACATTCTCGAGGAGGCCCTCGAGTTGGTTCCCAAACCTGTTAGTTCGTTCCCGAACATTTTCAGGAGACACTCGAGTTGGTTCCCAAATCTGTTAATCGTTCCCGAACATTTTCAGGAGACACTCGAGTTGGTTCCCAAATCTGTTAATCGTTCCCGAACATTTTCGAGGAGACACTCGAGTTGGTTCCCAAATCTGTTAGTTCATTCCCGAACATTCTCGAGGAGGCCCTCGAGTTGGTTCCCAAACCTGTTAGTTCGTTCCCGAACATTTTCGAGGAGACACTCGAGTTGGTTCCCAAATCTGTTAGTTCATTCCCGAACATTTTCAGGAGACACTCGAGTTGGTTCCCAAATCTGTTAGTTCATTCCCGAACATTTTCAGGAGACACTCGAGTTGGTTCCCAAATCTGTTAGTTCGTTCCCGAACATTTTCAGGAGACACTCGAGTTGGTTCCCAAATCTGTTAGTTCATTCCCGAGCATTCTCGAGGAGACACTCAAGTTGGTTCCCAAATCTGTTAGTTCATTCCCGAACATTTTCAGGAGACACTCAAGTTGGTTCCCAAATCTGTTAGTTCATTCCCGAACATTTTCAGGAGACACTCCAGTTGGTTCCCAAATCTGTTAGTTCGTTCCCGAACATTTTCGAGGAGGCACTCGGGTTGGTTCCGTAATACACAACATTTTCCTTTCCATTTTCAACAAACTGAGGACTCTCTACTGCTATTGCAGTAGATATGATTGAGCATGTTCTTGTACAGCAACAAATAAATTTGCCGAGCTGAGTGGCTCAGAAGGTTTAGGCACTGGTCTTCTGACCCCAACTTGGCAGGTTCGATTCTGGCCCCGTCCGGTGGTATTTGAAGATGCTCAAATATGTCAGCCTTGTGTCGGTAGATTTACTACCATAAAACTAGTGGGTAGAACGTAAAACCATTAACATTATTATTATTATTATTATTATTATTATTATTATTATTATTATTATTAAATTAATTCCCCAGTTTCAAGGTAAAATTAGTTATATTATATATTAAAGTGAACTGAAGTCTACAAATTTTAAGTCGTGGATGAACAAATTTGTTGCTAAAATGAATATCTAGTTGTACTGCCTTCTTCTAACCTTTCATCAAACTCCTCTTCCACTTATTATTCTTTTCAATAGTTTTTTGAGGCAAGATTTGATCTTTGATTCTAAATTTGATGTAATTATATAGTCGCATTAAATTCCTGAATCTCTTGAGGGTATCTATCGATATAATTATGAATCAAGCCCGAAAAATTATGAGAACCAAATCGAGTAATGTTGAATTCAAGACCCATAATTAACGGCAAGCAACTCGTGCTCTGGAATTTCGGTTTCGGAATCAACTCCTGAAGTTCGAATACCTTAAGGTTATTTGGCTGTGTAAGAGTTATTTTCGCGCCGAGGTGAGTAGTTCAGGCGGTAGAGCGCTGGCCTTCTGACCTGAAGTTGGTGGGTTCGATTCTGGCTCAGTGGCGGTATTTGAAGGAAATCAAGTACGTCAGCCTCGTGTCGGTGGATTTACCGGCACGTAAAAGAAGTTTTGGTAGACAAAATTCCGGCACCTGGGCGTCTTCGAAAACAGTAAAAGTAGTTAATGGGACGTTGAACAATTATTATTATTATTATTATTATTATTATTATTATTATTTATTTATTTATTTATTTATTTATTTATTTATTTATTTATTTATTTATTTATTTATTTATTTATTTTTTCAGGCGATATGTGCGACAGGTTTGTGTATTATTATCATCCTCACTGGGATCGTTTCTACATATGCATGAAGCCGACGAGGATAACAACTGTAGACGCATGGAAGACACTTTCATGGTGTTGTAGAGAGGTCTAAACATTTCAGTAAGAAACACGTCTGTCTAACACGAAATATTACGTTTTCTATTCACATACAAAAAACGGAGTGAAGAGCAGGAAGGAGTTAATTTCTCCGTGAAAGTAACCCTATTCCCTTGAATATGGGTGACAAAAGCATTGATATGTCGAGGTACAAATTTGTATCTGTTTGGTGAGAGAGGGAGAGAGAGAGTGAGTGAGAAAGAAGGCCTTATTCAAGCCATTGTATTCAAAAACGCTCAGCCTCTGAAAGCTGTTTTGTAGAGCAGAGTTCAGAGATGAATGCTACATTTGTCCTCCGTCAGTCACATGAATCAACAGACCACATAGAGACTGACGAGCATAGAATCTGTGTCTATGCGAACTGACAGCAGCTCTCATCTGTGAAACGTTTGTGCACCGAACAGATTAATAGAAGCTTAAAGAAATAATTTTATATATGTTAGACATTTTGATAGTGCTGAATGCAAACTTTCAATGTCAAAATCGTCATTTTACAGAAGGTAGGAATATCCAGTTTAATAAAGTGTATGTTATCATATAGGTGTTAGGAATATAATATTGTATGAGGAAGTACTGGGTGAGAAACTGACAAATACTGTTTGTGCAGCAAATTCTGAGAAGTGTGTTAATACATACTGTTTTCCATGAGCTCATGTTGGTCGAATCTCCCTATCATTTGTTGGCTACACCAGCCCCTTAATGAGCCAGCCAATCTCTTATTGGGTTGAAGCAAACTTCGGTTCACAAACAGTACCCTTTGAGAGGAGAGGTCAGCTCTGGTGGAAAGTGAGGGGTAATGAAAATGTGAGCCTGAGTGATTGAAACACACTGCCTTGTAAATTGCGTCTACAATAGAACTGTAGAACAGTACTCCAAGACATGAAAAGACGTATTCCATTCCATTCCTGTTCTGACTTCAGTTTTATTATGATGATGTTCCTAAGTCTGTACATTTTAATTTTTTGATACCTGTCTTTTTTAGTTTTTGTGTGTATAATATACATAATTTCAACTGTCGTATCTCATTATCCAAGCAATAGCCATTAACAACGTCACATCTCCAATACGGTTGGAAAGAGCCGTTAAAAGTCCTAAGTGTTTATTCAATAATAGCATCCTTGAGAGTGAAATGTAATTATGTTTGGATTTCAATTATACGTTTATTTACAGCCTGGTGACCATAATTCTTAAGGCGTCAAGTCTATATATGGTCTGCCACCGTTGTTAACCGGTTCGAGTCCCTTTGGGCGGAAATGTCTTCACCATTAGAATGTTGGCCGGCAGGGTACTGAGCCCTTATTTATGTGCTCATTTAATTAATCAGTCATCTGTTCGAACATATAAAGAATATTTTATTTTATTATGTAGGGCCTACTAGTTACTGGCAGGGAACATCTACATTCAGCAGCAGATGTCGAAATTTCTGCAGGGAGCTTGGAACTCGGGTTTATTTGCTTGCCAGTTAAGTTCCGAAGGAGGAATTCCGACATGACGTACATAAAGCAGAACAAGGAAACAATAGAACTCCAACGGCCAGACCAACGGACATTTCGGAGGCCCGGCGGGAGGCTAGAGGAGCTGCAAATATACGTTCGAAGTAAGCGTCAGGTACGCGATGTGTTGAGCCAATGAAATAAAGAGCCACAGTTAATTTGGCTAGGCATTGGTCTATGCGAGTGATCAGTTCCGCTTTAGCCTTAGCCCGAGCAACACGTATCTCGAGCAAGTGTGTACAAGTGTGGAGCCGTACAGTGAAGTGGGGAAAGCCCGTTTGGTTTCAGTGTTTTGCGTATTATACGCTTAGGGAACTAACGACATTACCGAACGATGATAGTTGAAAGGAAAAATACAATCGTCATCACTTTCACAGAACGAGATATACCACGACCAGCCCCCTACGAAATCCACGAGTGGATTTTTGAAAATTTGAAACTTGATGAAGCCGACATCGAAACATTACAGCTCAACGGAATTTCCCGACAAGTCTTCATTAAGTGCAGGAGGCAAGAGACAGTTGATCATCTTCTCAAGCACTATGCAGGTGAGCAATATTTTGTTCATAGCAATGGCTATCGTAGTAAAATAACTGTTGATTCGGCCGGCCTAGGGATTAAACTTGTGAGAGTTTTTAACCTGCCCACCGAAACATCTCATGGACACATTTCAGACGTTTTGCGTCAGTACGGGACTGTACTTTCAGTAAGTGATGAAACGTGGAGTTCCAATTTTCGATATAAGGTGCACAATGGCATACATGCAGTACGCATCATGCTTAAAAAACATATCCCTTCCTACGTAGACATAGGAGGAAATAAGGCTTTAGTAAGTTATGATAACCAACCACCAACCTGTGCCAGCTGCAGTAAGATAGGTCATTACCGTAGTGAGTGCCCAACGCGCCGTTTACCAGTTCAAACACCTGCTACACCCGACAAGCCAACCTGGGCGACCTTGACTTCAGCCTTGGGGAAGCTACCGACGCAACGTATACCTCTCACAACAACACAACTCACCCCAGATTTTCCAGAGGTGGACACACGATCAGCTGATACACCAGACTCACGTGTAAACACACCGTCCGCACAACAGGCAGAAATAACCACAGAAGAGGAAGAGACACAAGTAGTGCAGCCAGCTCACAACCACCTTGAGGAGACAACAGAACCTGTTTGCGATAGAAATTCCCCAGTGGAACAGTCGCTCAGCTTATCAACCTACCAAAATAATACCCAGTTAAATGATGTACCGGTCCTATCAGAACCACCCTCACAGCACCAGACACAACTTTGTGAACCTGTCAGCGAACCGTCCCCGACACCTACCAGTGACATGAATGGCTTAAAAAATGACACCACCACACAGTCTGTGCAGACGCATTCCGCACAGTGCACAAACAAAGTAGGCGGTGACGAAGGTAGTTTAATGGAAACGGAAACCACTAATTCAAAATCCAACCAAGCAGTTAGTCACAGGGATCCAAGATTAAAAAGATCGGTTGAGGGGAATGATAGGAAGAAAGTAATAAAATTAAGTAAATGTCTTTCACAAACCTAATCTGAAGAATATTTACGTGCTGTTGGGTAACGCCAAACGAGTATGGAATGTGCTAATGTTTTTTTCTTGGTAATCTTAGCTGTGACGTCAGTAGTTAGCTGCTACGGTACTCTGAATGTGAACTGCCTCCGAAGTCAGAGCAAGCAGGTCTTGCTAAAATAATTTATTAAAGATTATGATTTAGACGTAGTTTTCTTGCAAGAGGTTAACGTCACGAACTTAGCTTTCCTTGGATCTCAATACAGTTATATAATCAATGCCGGAGAAAATTTAAGAGGAACTGCCATCGTCTATAGAGCTGGGATAAATATAAAACTTAGTGAATGTCACCCGAGTGGAAGAATTTCATGCATACTTACCGAAGATAATACACTGATGATTAATATATATCTACACTCAGGAACACACAGACGCCAAGAACGGGAAGATTTCATTCAGAAGGAACTGCCTTATTTTCTGCGTCACAATTATGATAATATTATTCTCGGAGGTGATTTCAACTGTGTATTAAATGCAAAAGATCAGACAGGTGAATTCCATCCCTCCCTGGCATTAGGGAGAGTATATCGCGAACTTCGGCTTTGTGATGTGTGGGAAATTCTTCATGGTAACAGAGTCGAATATACTTTCTTCCGAGGTACGGCTGCTTCACGTATCGACCGCTTTTATGTAAATAAAGAATCAGAGAATAATATCCGAGCAGTAACTGTTAATGTTGCACCATTCAGCGATCATCATGCAGTAGTGATGAAGACTGCGGGGCATAGACCGGCGGCACAGATGGGAAGGGGTTACTGGAAAATAAACAGCTCCTTACTGTCTGACGACGATATACAAAATGAATTTTCACTCCTGTGGAATGATCTGGAAACTCGAGTGCGAAGAGGTGGACAACTTTCGATCAAATCTTGGCTATACAAGTTTAAGCCAGCTATTCAGAGCTTTTTCAAACGAAAGGGAGTAGAAAAGGCCATCAACAGACGCCGTACGCTGCATTCTTATTACGTGATTCTTCACGATCTTGTCACCCGTCAGCAAGCCGGAAATGACGTATCCAATCATTTGACCGCTGTTAAACGCCGAATCAAGTCAATACAGGAAACTATTCTCCGAGGAGCAATCATTCGCTCCCGTGCAACATCAGTCATACACGAAGAGAAAGCACAGTTGTACCACCTTGCCTCCGAAAAGAATAAAGCGAAAAATAAATACATTCACTCGTTAATTACAGATGACAATAGGAGTCTTACCACTACAAGAGACTGCATTACTGAAGCCGAAAAATTCTTCCAGAGAACATGTAGTGGAAGTGAGATATCGATACCCGACCAAAACAAAATACTCTCTTACTTAGATCAACGTTTGCCTGAGGAAGGAAAACAGCAGCTGACCCGTGAGATCACCGAGGAGGAAGTTCTAAAGGCCCTGCGCACTGCCAGTGACAGATCAGCTCCTGGCCCAGACGGTCTCAGCTTCACCTTCTACAAAAAGTACTGGCCAGTCATTAAACATACGCTCGTAGAATTGATGAACATTCTATTAAACAACTCCGAAGAATCAACTGGATTCAGCGAAGGTATAATCATTCTTATTCCAAAAGTGTCAATGCCCCGAACTTTATCAGACTATCGTCCTATAACCTTACTAAATGCAGACTACAAATTATTTATGAAAATTCTGGCCAACAGGTTACGGCCGTTTCTGGCAACCATCATTCAGCTAGGGCAGACGTGTGGCATTCCGAACAAGAAAATCACTTTTAATCTCCAAGCAATTAGAGATGCTATATTATTATGTGAACACTACCCTCACAATGACGCAGGAATACTTAATCTTGACTTTGAAAAGGCTTTTGATCGAGTTCACCATGGTTATTTGTTTACGATTCTCGATAAGTTTGGTATTCCACAGTCAACATGTAGTATCATTAGATCTCTATACACTCATGCTCATTCCCGAATTCTCCTCAATGGTCATTTCTCCAAGCCTATTCCAATACGAAATTCAGTGCGACAAGGATGTCCTCTATCTATGATCCTCTTCGCCTTAAGTATAGAACCCTTCATTCGAGCTGTCCATCACCTCCTAAAGGATGTACCAAATCCGCACAAGATGTTTACCGTCCGAGCGTATGCTGACGACGTAACACTTTTATTACGGAACCGAGCCCAAGCGGATCAGCTGATTGGCATAATATCTGTGTACGAAAGAGCCGCCAACGCGAAAGTGAATTATCATAAATCTGTCTTGTTACCTCTCGGTGCCTGGCCAAACCACATCACAATTGCTGGAATCCCTGTCAAAGAAGAAATAACAATTCTCGGTTTGAAATTTACAGGCAAATTTCAGGAGACAGTCGAAAAGAATTGGACTGCAGTCATCAACACTGTCCGGAACACAATGACGAAGGATCTCAGCAGAAATCTTAATCTAATACAGAAAGTATGGCACATTAACTCATTCGCTCTGTCCAAGATATGGTACGCGGCTCAGGTCTTCCCCATTTCAGAGAAACATGCACAAAGAGTAGAACTTGGAATTAGTTACTATCTGTGGAGAGGATACATATATCGCATATCAAGAAATCAGCTCAGAAGGCCAGTTGATCAAGGGGGCCTAGGTCTCATCGCCGTCTCCGCTAAATGCCAAGCTCTGCTTCTGAGGTCAATTCTACTGGCAAAGAACGGACTCGGGGATATTAATGATATGCATTTTTGGACATCACCTCGAACTGGAAGCTTTAAACGAGTACTGCATACTATTGAATCTTTCTATCCTCATGTGAATCAACAGTGCATTCCACCCACGCAAATCATCTACCGTCGTCTTTTAAACCGTCAACTTGTTACCCCACAGATCATGGAAAAATTCTCCAACAGAAATTGGAAAAATATCTGGAAGCAGTTCACAACACAAGAGATCCCAACAGACTGGAAAAGTTCAGCATACATAGCCATCCAAGATGCCATACCAACCGAGGAGAAAAAATTTCGCCACAACTTGGTCCAGTCACCCTTGTGCCACAAATGTGAGATTCCAACTATTGATACACAACTCCACAGACTAACTCGATGTGATGGTATGATGGACGTTTGGCGATGGACACTGACTCTGGTGCAGCAGCTAACATCTTCCAATAACCCTAACGATATATATCGTATCTTGTTAGCTTTGGACATACCCAACAGGAACAACAAGTTTGCCCTAGTATGGCTAGCAATGGGCTTTCTTCATTATGCGCAGACCAACGAGAAATGCTCTGTACAAGGTTTTAGGCAGTTTCTCAAGACAGCGAGACAAAAACTGAAAGTGTATAGTGCTTCTGGAGGTCAGGAGAAATTCAATGAACTTTCTGTTCTTAACTTGTGATGATACAGGTTGTGTAAATAATACTTTGTTTCTGTTTGCATTTCTTTGTTTCTTCATTTAATAATCTAAATTAACGATGTAATTGTATAGTGTATCGGTCACCGACGAAAGTGGATCGCCTTCCCGTTCCTCAGTAAAGTGATGGATCACGTGTGTTAATTATATATATATATATATATATATATTTAAAACAAAAACAAGATATCTTAATGGTCGTGATATCTCTCAAGATTTGTTTGGTGTTTTTTTTTTTGTTGATTTGTATTTGAAGTTTATCTGTAACAGTATGTCTAATTTACGCAGCACTGTAATTAATTATGTATCCTTTACTTTGCTCAAGAAAATAAAATAATTATTTGAAAAAAAAAAGTGATGGCCGCGATCGACGATACAACGGCGTCTTAGAGAACGAATTGATAAAACCAATGAGCGCGTGGGCTAGCTACTCTAATACTCGGCGAGATTCTGTGCAGGTAACATCGAGAGAAGTATTATTTACGCGAGTGCGCGTCAGAACTTATGTTTCTTGATCGTCGCTTTTATTTTTCGATTTCCGGATGGAAGAACAGTTTCCAGATAGTCATTCAATATTTAGTAGCTTGCCGGCGTAAACAGATTTTTCGAGGACATCAAACTCAGTAATTTCCAGTCCAGCATTTAAATGGCAAATATTTGACCTAGTTACGGGATTAGATAAGAGGAGTGTTCCGCGACCGAATGGGAACTGGTTTCACGGTGAGTGAAAATTACCCCGGCTGTAGTATTCTAGTAACTGGTGGGTTAATCTTGACCTAGTTTTCTACGTCCTTGACGAGGAGGTATTTTCAGAATAACATCCAGGAGCCGCGACGGAGACTACAAGGTCACCACTTCAACACTCAAGTTGACGAATTCGATCCCGGCTTAGTCCGATGTTATTTAAAGGGGCTGAATTACGTCACTTTAGTATCAGTAGATTTACTGGAACTTAAACATCTTGCTGCGGGACATAATTCTGCACCTTTGTGTCTCCGGAAATCATAAAAGTAGTTAGTGGGACGCAAAACCAATAACGACATTATTATTATTATCAAGTCAATTGTGCACAAATGATCAAATACATCATTAATGCTTTCCAGAGAAGAAGTTGAACATTTGTTTTTCGAACATGCTTAACAATGAAGTTATAATGTTTCTTCAATTGCAATTGATTTAAAAGGACGCCAGAATGCTAGAATTTTGCCCTAGAGTGAATATTTCTAATGTACACTAACGGACAAGGGTCTTCCACGTTTTAAGCAAAGGTAAATGTAAACAGAATGCACATGGAAAGTGAACATCTATTGAAATGTGCTACGCATTCAATAACTTTCCGAAAACATGCTTATAGTTTTGTGTGACTGGTGATATTGTTATGAGCCATGGGATCTCCAGTTTTTCGTGCAATCGAATCGGAGGGACGTAATATTTTGTTTCAAGAAGTCTTGTGTATCTTGATCAGTGTTTTGAATTAGGATCACCTAGGGGAGAAACATGTAACCTCCTTTTGGCAAGATAATCAATTTAACAGTCGAAGCTAGGAAAAGTTTTGAGAAACACACTTTAATGTATCCGGTCTGGGCTCTGTGCATGTAATCTTTGCCCTTGTTCTTTTCACCTTGATGTGTATTTAGGTTTATCGTGAAGTCAAATGTGGTTTAATTTTGGATCCTGGACGTGATTGACTCTGGTCACTCCCTCCATGGTCCCACCGAGGCTACAAATCTGAAAGGGCGAGAAGAGAGCATCTGTCGTGCCTGTTGACCGTAAGGGAGTGGATGGGTGAAACCGTGGTGACTAGTATTACGGCCAGATTTGCCATGAAAAACTTCAGTTCGGTGAGTAACCTGAATTCGTGGGAAATATTTCTCAAAATTAATACTTTTTAAAATTTTACCAGGGCCGGGAAGTAAGGCAGATATTCTTCTAGTATATCATGAATATTTATTTACTTTAATGTGTGATTAATAATATATATGCAGTATTTACTTTTGACCATTGTGACTGCTTAAGGCAATAGATGTAGCCTACTTAAGAGTTGTCCCTGGGTTATAATGTCTTGAAGTTAGAGTAGCTGTGTTCTACATTATCTATAACTTTATTTTTATCTCCCTGTGATGGAGCGGTTGTATGTATTTTATCATCCAATTAGTTTTATTCGGTTTTGTGGGTTTATTATTATATTTAATTTTTCTTTGTAAAAGTCTTCCAAATTTGTAATTAAACTACGGAGTAATGATTATTAATATTATTCATTGCTTTCGCTGCAAGCCAAAACCCTGTGCCATTTCCATAAACTACCACTAATTTCTCCTATTATTTCCTTATTTCCTTATTTCCGTATCCTTTAACGCTTTGGTGTGGTCTCTTAAGGTCTAAAGTTAGGGGCATAAGGGGCTACAGATACTACTCCAGAAGAAGCAGCCTACGAAATGATTTTCGAGGTGTTTTTGTTGGGGAACCCAGTGTGACGGTGTACGTATTTAGAAATGTTCCCATTAGTAAAATAATATTTTGCTAGAGTCCATGCGTAACTTAGCACCTTATAAGAAGGTTATTTACTGTAGTGTTCTAGGCGGAGTAGACGATATCGTGCGATCGACTATACACAGGATCGATTACCGTGCTTCGAGACTGCTGCTGTGGAACTTCGCCAAGTCGGACACCAAAGACGTCATTCAGACATCAGCTAATAAATCAAAGCCCGAGTGACTTCGTCGTACGATTCCAGCATTTGTTTTGTAAAAACAAGGGAGTAGTAACATGTCCACCTATAGTTTAAGGAGATTTTTCTTTTAATTATAGGATAAAGCGACCAGCCGTTCTACCTGCCTCTCTAAGGATTAACTTTGATAGTATGTGACGTGGTAGACCAAATGCAGCAATATTCATAACACAGCGTGCACAGAATACTGGCGAAAATGCTCTATTGCTTGATAGCAATCTGTATATTATTTGTAAGTTATTTCAATGAGAGAAATCAGCCTGTAGGTCTATAGTTCTGTAAGCCGCCCTGTGCTACACTTTTAACAGTAACTTGTGACATACAGCTGTTTGTATCCATGTCTCAATCATAGGATACATTTAAATTACTCTTATATCTTCTCATTTATAAGAATAGAAGAACCAAGCCGAAATACTCAACAACAACCAGTCTCCCTGAACTTTCTGCTGCGCTACGTAAACGCCATCCTCTACTTCTTGTTGCTTGTTGTTTAAGGGGCCTAACATCTAGGTCATCGGACCCCTGTCCTCTAAAATGGTAATATGCCTGCAAATGGAATGCCAATAATACAGAATTGACGTAACAATCCTACACTCACAAGAATCCTCAACATGTTAACGAACACAATTCACTTCAGTAGTTTTCAAGAAAAAAAAAAATGACCGGGCGAGTTGGCCATGCGCGTAGAGGCGCGCGGCTGTGAGCTTGCATCCGGGAGATAGTAGGTTCGAATCCCACTATCGGCAGCCCTGAAAATGGTTTTCCGTGGTTTCCCATTTTCACACCAGGCAAATGCTGGGGCTGTACCTTAATTAAGGCCACGGTCGCTTCCTTCCAACTCCTAGGCCTTTCCTATCCCATCGTCGCCATAAGACCTATCTGTGTCGGTGCGACGTAAAGCCCGTAGCAAAAAAAAAAAAGAAAAAAAATGAAAGAAAGAAATAATTTTCTGTTTCATTGTCGATATATATTAGTTAAGAAATCACAACAATGCAAAGTAGCTTATTAAGTAAC
The DNA here is from genome assembly GCF_040414725.1 of Anabrus simplex. Classification (NCBI taxonomy): domain Eukaryota; kingdom Metazoa; phylum Arthropoda; class Insecta; order Orthoptera; family Tettigoniidae; genus Anabrus; species Anabrus simplex. The sequence goes on along the minus strand of NC_090265.1, from coordinate 367,187,592 downwards.
ACATTATTTTCACAGATACTTAACCGTACAATGTAGTTAAGTTACACGACTTTGACAAAAATGGATTTTCCTTCGTCTAAAAATGTAATTATCACAGTCACATTTATTGGAGCATAATGTTTCATGTTACCTTAAAAGCCTCAAGAAAGGTGGCATAAAGGCACTAGTTTAATGCTACACTCAAGACCATTAAAACTTCAAACATTCAGTCAGGAGAGAGGCGAGGATGTAACGGTTTCCTTTACTCACTACTTGTGGGTAATTCTTCTTCTTTTTTTTCTTCCTATTATTTCATTCACCTCTTACGATAAGCAGGAGAGAACGTGGATGCATTACATAGCCCCGTTTATAAGGGGATCACACAATGGACACAGTCTACAGTAACATTCTGCCCTCTCATCTTCAGAGGAATATATGTAGCTCGATGTTATACATAGTGACTGAGACAAAAAGGTGAGGAATGGGATTCTGAATGTCAATATGAAGATCCCAAGCAAGAAACGAAATTTCCGATTTTTTAGTGCCTGATGGCTCTAAAGTTAATTATTGGGGGCAAAGGTGGCCGGATATAGAGCTAACCACTCTGTTCCACTTAGTACCTAGATTACGCTTAGCGGAAGCGTTATCCTTCATTCCTGAAAGAGCCTTTGATGGCCTTGGTTTTCTCTTTTTGCTTTGCTAACATGATTGCAACAAGTAAATTAAATCTTTGCTCTTTTAAATACCGACATGGAATTTGTAAAATTACTTTTCCGTTGCTAAAATCCCTTCAAGAGAATCCAGAAGTAATATTGAAATGTAAAACTAAAAAATCGTACATTTAAGGGTTAAAAGAAAAGTCGTGAATATTTTAGCTCACTTTATTACACGCCAACTTCTTCAAGTAGCAGTGGTTTGAAACTTCGAATTTGTTCGCACACCTGTGAAGTAGGCGCTGCATTACTGCCAACACTCACGCACAGCCCGAGATCAAAGAGTTTCCTTCCTCACTGAGGCCCTTTATAGGCAAATTAAGGTGTACGTATGTAAAACACTACTCTTGGGAATAAAAAGGCTGCCCAGTAAGCATATTTACTGAAGGAAAAGATAGATTCTCTCGGGAGCTCTCTGGTCTGTTGTATCGTGGCTGCGAACACATAGAGACACGTAAGGAACGAACTAATCCATAAATAGTAAAATCGTTTGCATCGAGCAAACTGAAACTATACTTACCAAGAGTAGTGTTGAACTGACAGCCTCGTTATGTGGGAGTATTGAAACTGCCTCGTAAGCGATGGTCCCGGTTTTATTTCCGGCCAGTCTAGGGATTTTATTTCCGGTTTGAGGGCTGGAACAGTGTTCTCTCAGCTCCTTGATAATAACATGGTCACTCTGTTACGACAGACAGCAGACCGCCCAGAAATGTGGCTATACCGTGACGCTGACCACCTGGAACTCCAGCATCTGCAGGCACCTGACTGGATGGCACTCGTGTTCATAGGGCAGTAGCCGATGCCAGTTTGGTACTTTTCCATCTTAGAATTTAGAACGTCCTTTGTTGAACTGGTATCCTTCATTATGTCCCAAATCCACACCCACTCCATAAACCACCTTACGTTATTTATAAATAAAACGGTGGATGTACGTTGCAGATTTCACTTCCTCACACAAAACGAAAATGAGAAAATGAGTGACTTTCAGGGTTTAAAAAATAATCGATTCATTTATGCTAAATAACTAATATATTTACTGCCCGGCTTGGCTGAATAATCATCGTACTGGCCTTCGAGTCAGAGAACCCCAGGTTCGATTCCCAGCTAGGTCAGGATTTTTAACTGTGTATGGTCAATTCCTTCTCTTGGGAGACTGACTGGTTGTCTTTGTCTTAATAGACTTCTCTTCAAATGCAGACTGCACTACCAACTACCACAGAAACACAGGATAGTCCGTACATCATTCCATATTGTTAGCGTCAGGTAGGGCATCCACCCGTAAAAGTGGACTAAATTCACAACGCGTGCCGACTCCAATATACTGGGAAAAGGGCCAAAAAGACTAACGTTTAAACTGCTTCACCTTTAAAATCCTCATTTTCTTCAAGTGACATTGAGTCACAGGGAGCTTTCATGGAGGCAAGAACCTTCTCTTATTCATAAGTAGTCTTCCGCTAGCAGCAACTCAAATCCAAAATGTCAGTAACGAAGAGGAGATAAAACTAACGATTAGAGGTGACAAATTAGAGAGAAACTGATCAACAAGAATGACGTCTTCCTCCGGAAGAGTGCTTTAAGTAAATCTACCATTAACATAGGAGACGAGCAACCAGCCAGCTACATTTCGAAGCTGGTGAAAGCAAAAGCGACTTTTGATCTCAAAACGTTTCAACATCTTGACTAACCCTTTCCGGGATTTCACGTGAACTAATGGGAATAAAATCAAAGGGAGGAACTACGGAACATGTCACCAAATACATTAAAGGCAATACAGGACAGTCTACGAGATATCAAGGGACAGCGATGTTAGCACTATCCCACGGGTCGGCCAGGAGAGACGTTTCCTGTCATAAGAGCGTACGCATTAGTTAGCGAAGTTTTTATTAGGCTATCATTTATGCCTTAGTAAGTTTTAATATTTCTTTTTTTACAATTTTGCTTTACGTGGTACCGACACAGATAGGTCTTAGGGTGACGATGGTGCAGGAAAGCGCTAGTAGTGGAAAGGAAGGGGCTGTGGCCTTAATTAAGGCGCAGTCCCAACATTAGCCTGGTGTGAAAATGGGAAACCACAGAAATCATCTTCAGAACTGCCGACAGTGCGATTCTAACCCGCTATCTCCCAAATGCCAGCTTACAGCTGCGCAACCCTAACTGCACACCACTTGCTCGGATAAACAGGAAGTAATTTTGAGTATGATTCATTTATATCTTATCTCAGCATGAGTGGAACGATATGTGCTGTGTTCGGCTGCATTCATTAAGAAGTGCAGAACAATTTGCGGCCTTTCTTCTTTAAATGAAGGAACAGAAATTTTAACAAAAACTTCCGGCAGAAATTAAATAAGAAGGTAATACATGAATTAAAGATCAAGCTATTTCGCGGGTTTTGAAATGGTAGAGGAGTGGCTTTGATAAAGTGTACAAGAACGAAGGGGCATTACGCTTAATAATAACTATAGGATCTGTTCAGATCACTTTCATGTCAGCGCCTGTACAGTAGAGAATAGTATAATGGAATTCTCGTTGAAATTTGACACAAATATTCCTCAAAACGTAAGTATCGGTAGTATTTTCACGTTTTTTTTTATTTTTTCTTACATTCCCTCTTTTTGGAACGATATATACAGTATACATTTATTCTTTCTACCAGTAGTCTTCACATTAAAAGGAAAATAGCCCACCTTGTAAATGTTGACTTATTGGATTACGTATGTAAGGAATGTGCCAATCTGTGTATTATTGAATGAAAATCCACAGCCTGTTTCCAGTCATGTGACCGGGTCAGGAATGGAATGAATGAAGCCCCCATCTAGCGGCGAGGATAGGAATTGTGCCGGCTGCCGAAGTCTGTCGCACTCCTCTGGGGCAATTATTAATGACTGACAGATGAAATTAAGTGATAGTGGAGAGTGTTGCTGGAATGAAAGATGACAGGGAAAACCAGAGTACCCGGAGAAAAACCTATCCCGCCCCCGCTTTGTCCAGCACAAATCTCACACGGAATGACCGGGATTTGAACCACGGAACCCAGCGGTGAGAAGCCGACGCGCTGCCGTTTGAGCCGCGGAGGCTTCTGTTTATTAATAAGTGCCTTTATATGACGAAAAAAGTATTTTAAATTGAAGACACACCAAACTCAGACAGGAATGCTAAAGCAAAACAAGGTAATGCATGAACGAAAGATCAAGCTACTTCACAACAGTGAATTTATTCTGAACATATGTCGCATTTCAGTCTTTAAATGATGTCCTGCTAAGTGATTTTCTTTTATACATCCAGAATTGCATCAGCGACTTTGAAGTAAAGATCTTAAGAGCACTTCCTTTTCTGGATGTAATTTATTTATCCATTACCTTATACGAACTTTTAGTGATATTTCAATCTGGCGCCATTTTAATAAGGTTAAAGCAGTACATGTCCTGTATTGCCTCTAATGTATTTCATGTCATTAGAATATCACACGCAAGTGTGGTCGGTAGATGCAGAGTGGGTTTCGGCCCCTAAGTGGCCACGGCTGGTCCGTGGTCCAACAGCTCTGCACTCTGATCCGCCAACCGAGCAGAGGAGGGGTGGCCATGGCTCTACCGTGGCTCTACGCCTCTGCATTCGGGAGACGGGACAGGGCTGGACCTCACGGCTGGCCCCAACCGTCGGCTGTCTAAATAATAGTTTACCGTGGTTTTCTATTCTCCTGCACTATGTCGGGACAGTTCCTAGTATAGGCCATGGCCGCCAACCCGTCACCTTCACCGTAACAAATCTCCCGGCCTGAGAGATTGCGTCACCGTCTAAGAGGCCCTCCTCCCCCTTCAGGGAATGAAAACATTTTAGGAGTAGTTGTACGATATCTAATGAATGCGAAACGGAAATCTTACTGTACGTCTCGAACGTGATACGTTGATTGTGTGGGTGCAATATAGGACTTCTAAAATGACGCAGGAGGTATTTTAAGTAACATCAACCGAGCTCGATAGCTGCAGTCGCTTAAGTGCGGCCAGAATCCAGTATTCGGGAGATAGTAGGTTCGAACCCCACTGTCGGCAGCCCTGAAGATGGTTTTCCGTGGTTTCCCATTTTCACACCAGGCAAATGCTGGGGCTGTACCTTAATTAAGGCCACGGCCGCTTCCTTCCCACTCCTAGCCCTTTCCTGCCCATCGTCGCCATAAGACCTATCTGTGTCGGTGCGACGTAAAGCAACTAGCAAAAAAAAAAAAAAAAAAAAAAAACAACAACAACAAGTAATATCATTTCTCAGCCTAGCTAAAGCACAGTTAGTCAGGTGATCGCTCCCGTTCTCAAGGATAGACTATACGCAGGGATGGCGAACCTATGCCACGCGTGTCACTAGGCGGCACGTGAACACGATTTCCGTGGCACGCCACAATATAATGTTTTAGTATATGTCTTGTACCACAGACAATACATATAATTCAGTGTTTCACGTGTAAGAAATAAATATCGAAAATCTAAATACTAATTCCATCCGGACGTGCAATATGGCAACACTGCTACACTGATATGTCCGAATGTCAAGTGGGATAACAGTGCCGTTTTCTGGTGGTTTTGTTTACGGACCTCGCAAACATGTTTTCGGTGCCGAAAAGAACAGAAACTTAACAAAGGTAGTGACCGGATTTTTCAAGAACAGTGGACAAGGGAATTCGAACTGATAGAAAGATGTTGCCTGTGTTCGAAAACAGAAACAATTGTGTCCCTCACATTTAATGTAAAGCGCCATTTCGAGACTAATCA